>NW_020167520.1:1276349-2552699 GCF_001641265.1 Pseudogymnoascus destructans
GCTCAGGGGAGCAGGAGATGAAAGTAGCAGGACCGAGGCGGATGAAAGAGGAGAAAGGAGAAGGCTGTGCAGCTCGGAGAGAGCGGTAGAGAGACCATGCCGGGCTCGATAGGGCAGGAGCATTCTTAGACGAGAGAGGCGTCGAAGATGAGATCGGAACGATAGGAGCGCTCAAGGTTGAGAGGGAGGTAAGGCACAGCTCGTAAGATTCTCCAGCGGAGATATACGACTGGCAAGTCCGAACAGAGGCCTCGTATGCGCTGGAATCTGGCGTGCATGCCTTTGCCCCGACTTTTGACGGACTTGCGAATTCCGTAGAAACAGAAGCGGTCTTTGGAAGAGCAGACGATGCACTACGAAGGAAATCGACGAGTTCCTGACCCCGCCCGTCAAGCCACCAAAGTAGCTCGGCATCCTGGTTTATGGATGATTGCGTAAGCTGCTGTAGATGCACCTTATTTTCTTGGTGGTCGATGACAATGCTGTCAGTAACCCACGCGAAGTTGAGATCCGGTCGATCGGTTCCATCAGCTGGAATTGGGGAATGTGGCGAAACGTCGATGCCCTCCAAGCCAAGCTCATACGTCGTATAACCCATAAACCCACCCCAAAACGGCACGTCCAAATTCCCGTGGTTGATTTTCCTCTTATCGAGATAGCCTGCAAGGAATGGCCATATTCCACCAAATCCTCCCATGAATACCTTCTGGGGGTTGCTTCGCGAAGTGGATGTCTTCGACGCGGGCAACACACTTGCAAACGCGTTGCCGACCGAATACTCTACTCGCAAGGCATTATCCACGTGGAGAGCAATGGTGGTGTAGCGTCCCCTGACCATTTCGGAGCCAATTCCCCTAATATTGTTGTTTGTGCTCTCCAAGACAATTAGGTCCCGGCCAGCAGCTTCCATGCGCGCAATAACGTCTGGCACGTCCACGTTGCCGCCCAAATCGACGACCCTAGACGCGTATCCATAATCCAAGTCTTCATGTTCGAAGTCATACTCTGCTCGAGATCCATTCATTTTGAACTTCTTGGCTTCCGTTTGTGCCAACAGGCTGGATCGCACTGGCATTCCTGCCTTTGCCCTCCCTCCCCGTACAATCTTCCTTCCAGTCTGCGCGTTGTGATTTTTTACCTCACCCATCCAATTCAAGATGACCTTTTTGCTTTCCTCATTCGTGCATATGCTCTCGGGGTGGTACTGTAAACCCCACCATGGCCTCTCAGAGTGCTTCGATGCCACCAAGATTCTCTTATCTCTTCCTTCAACTTGCTGCTCCACCCAGGCCAGAGGTTCGATTGTGCCTTGCCTATCGACCCCAGTGTATTTCCACTTAGCAGTCCACTTTTCGGCCTCCCATATCTCAGCTGATACTTCATTTTGCCCAAGATCGACACAAAGGCTCTGGTAAAGCGTCGTATCAACCTCTCCGACTCCTTGGTATATTCCCCGGCCGCAATGAGTTACGCGCCTGACAACACCATGCATGCCGCCCCCGGTCAGTCTCCGAATGGCTCCACCGCCTTGCAATCCCAAGCTTTGGAATCCTAGACATATTCCGAGTATGGGGATATCAACCCTGGTGTCGCTTCCACCCCCATTGGCATAGGCCGATGCTACCCATATTCTCCGCATCAACCCGACGTCTGATTCATTCTCCGGGTGCCCGGGTCCAGGTCCCAAAACAACTGCATCGTACTGTTTCAGCTCCTCGGCGAGAGAGGCATCGGTAGGGAAGAGCAGTGTATCGATGCGAACCACTCTCACAGAGCAGTTCAAAGTTGTCGTGAGGAGCGATATGATATTATTCGTAAAAGAGTCATAGGCGTCCACGAAGAGGATTGATGGCCTCTGGCATTCGGTTTTGGCTGGCATTGGAGGATTCCTAGGGCCCAAAACCACAGTTTAGCCAATTCAAAGGGGAGAAGCTGGTGTGCAAGACAGCCCTATTGGGCAGCTGGAGTTCAGAGACTTTATGTATTTCTCGTTCTGCCCCGGGCGGTGACGCTAGAAGTGGAATGGTGGCATCCCAAGAATTTGGGCGATCAGTCAAGTCAGCCTTGTCGCAAGGCTAGGGAAGACGGGCAACCAATTCTCGAGTCGATGATAACAATGAAAAAGAGCCAAGACGAAATGCGAAACGTTGTTTTGATCGAATTGATCTGCTACGGTTTAAAATCAATTTAATATACACTATTTAGCTTCGATTTACAACAATGTAGCTTGAACCCTCTGGGTTTTCTCCGTATTTGGAGTGAAGGGGAAAGACAGAAGCAAGACAAGTGCAGGGATGTAAACAGAAACAACATATGCATGTTAAGCAGGGACCGAAGGCATTAATCGAGTGTATTGCAGTTTCACGTAGAACGAGATTCTCTGGTATCGCATTAATCGTACTACTATAACTATAATAGCTGCTGTGGGACATGCGCCTAATCCCCCCTTTTATAACCCACAAGAAAATACAGAAACCGTGTATGCGACAGACCAACAGCCTCTGTCGCACAAACAAGCAGTCTATGCTAGAGAACAAGTATATAATACAATAAAACCAACAAATCGGCGTAGGTCGGTGCCTGCATCTCGCCATCTTCGTCTTAACATCCCTCCCCTCACCACCGTCATAAGCCAAACATCTCTCCACCCGCGTGTCCCGGAGGCTTTGAATTCCAAGAACGGACCGGCATAAAACCCTTGAGGCTCCTTTAGCAAACGCCTTCTTTAAGAATAGTCTGATCGATTGCTGCGGTCTCAGAATTTAGATGCGTTGGCATCACGCGCACTCTGGCTGCTGGCGCTCATTGGAATGTTGGTCGTTGGCAGGCTCATCTTTGATGCAGCAGTCTGTCTGACCTTTGCCCATGCGTAGACCATTCCACTTACGAAACCCAAAAGAATAGCTGACACGCTACCAAAGGTGATAGGGGCATCGAAGAAGACAAGACCGCTGACGGCAATTGGCAGCTTGTTGAGGGCTCCAACCATGGAATACGTCGTCGATGAGGTAACACGGATGCACCATGCTGAGGCGTAGGAGATGAAAATGGTGGCCAAGCCAGAGTAAATCATTGCCAGAATTTGGCTATTGCGAGACTCGACGGGGAAGTTTGCGTTGAAGTTTACGGATGACCAATCTTCGATGAGGATGGAGAGGACGATCAACACCGGGATGGTAAGGAGATTGTTGTAGAACATGGCTGTGAATCGGTCAGTACGTTGGTCAATATCTTATTCGGGAAAACAACTCACTGTCCCAGTCCTTGAAGTTCATCTTCTTGATAGTCTTACGCATGCCCAGGACGTAGGAGGCGGTGAAGAAAACATTAAGTCCCATCCAAGCATAGCCAGCGTTCAAGGTAGAAAGCTGGGCTGCTGCTTCGATGTTCTGGCCCGAAAGTGTCGAGGTGCCAGCACTGGCTGCTAAAGCGTGCTGAACATCTGCCCATGCAGCAATGACGGAGCTGAGAACCATGAGTCCGAATGCGAAAAGGGACGAAGGAGAGACGCTTCCTCCGAACCAAAGGACTTCTCCATATGCAATAACGATGATAGTCAAGTTCTTGAAAATGGTATACACTGGTACGGAGAGGAATTGGAGAGCCTTGGTGCTCGTGTAGATCATACCAACGAGGAGAATGGAGATTGGGAACCCTGGTTACACCATGGTCAGCAAGCGTCAGGTAGTGGGATATTCGCGCTAAGCATACATCTCTTTGCCTTCTCATTGTCAAACTTCGCTAGGTCTTTGATGAGGCCCATGGATTTGCAAGCTTGAATCGCAATAATGCAAACGATCGACTGTAGTTTGTTAGACAAATTCTCTACCGCCAGAGGATGTTGACATACCTGGAATCCCAGAAAAAAGAAGCTCATGTTCCATTTATCTCCTGAAACACAGAACTTGTTGATGACCGTCATACTGATGGAGGCCAAACAGTATGCAAGCACGGAAAGCCCTGGGTTGTTCACGATGCTCGAAGGCGCCGAAGGCATCCCCATGCTGGGCGACGGTCTGTTGAGTGCTGGCGAAGAACGGGACGCCTTCGTAGGGATCTCAATCGAATAATCATCGTCTCTTTTCTTGCCGTCCATGGTTGCGGTTGGGAAGACTCGCTGTCTCCTGAGCTGAAAGCCGATGCGCTTGGGTTATGCAGCAAAAGGGGAATACAAAGCCCGTTGAGCAGGTCAAACGGGGAGGTCTGAAAGCTGCAGCGTTGTCGCCGTCCGTACTATATCAGCATCAGGTAACGAATGACTATTGTTTCGGAATTGGACAGGAGCGAGTTTTCCTTTGGTTTTCGAGAACTGGACTTGCCCACCTTTCTGGTCTTCCCAAATTAGACCACAACCAGGAGGCAAGATTACGCTTACATAAGCATATTTGGGACCACAAAAAGTATGCACGGGCCCCATCATGGTCCCAGGTCGCCTATCGCAATTATCTAGCGATTCAGAATTGACTGGTGGGGTTACTTGTGAGAGCATCCTACCAGCAATAATGGCTAAAATCGATGCCCAAGTGGCAGCTCTGGTGGATAAGACCGACTATAACTCGGATGATGAAGATGCGCTCATTGAGTCTTTAGAAGACTCCCCAGCTCTCGACGCGTTCAGAGAGCAGCGTATACAACAGCTTCACGCCGAGTTTACACGGGCAAAGACCCAGAAGAACCAGGGATTTGGCGACTACACCGAAATTCAAGATGAGAAGGCATTGATGGACTTGACTACATCTTCGAAGCATGCCGTGGTACATTTTTCAAAGGAGGACTTTCAACGTTGCAGGGTTATGGATAGCCACCTTGAGGTTTGCTTGCCGGTTGAACTGTATTTTGGAGTGCTATTCTAACTGTAGCGTTCAACAGGCACTGGCTAAAAAGCATTTCGATACCAGATTCCTCAAGATGAACGTTGATAACGCCCCGTTCCTTGTTACGAAGCTAAGGGTCCAGGTCCTGCCTTGCGTTATCTGTTTCGTTGGTGGTATTAGCGTCGATAGGATCGTAGGCTTCGAGGGGTTGTCATACACTGCAGATAACTTCACTACTGCCGACCTTGAAGCGCGGCTACTTGGATCTGGCGTCGTCCAAAGAGCGAAGACGCAGGGCGATGGTGGCGTTAGATTTGGCGTCAAGAAAGCTCTGAAGGAAGACAGCGATAATGATGACTGGGATTGAGAGGCTTTATCTAGGCTTTGGTCAAAGTTTCAGGAACTTTGCCGCGGTGAGTTTGCCCGATGGCTACCACAGCACACCAGCATACATCTACCAGGCCAGTAGAAGACCTGAGTATGCTACTCCCGTAACTCTCTTGGCGTAGCCAAGTATCAGGAAGAGGCTTACTCTGCCATGTCCCTTTGAGACATTGTGACAGGGGAAAAAGAAGTGGCGGTGAAAAGATTGAGCCAAATATCAATTTTACCAATCGCTATAACTCTCCAGGTCCCTTGGTCCCACCTCAGGGGATGAAGTTTGAGATGAGACTATCGCACGTGGAATTATACCACGAATCAAGCCCGAGAAAGGTTTACATTCATAGACCTTGCTAGAGTTCTTCAAGAAAATATGACGAGATGATCAATACGGGTTATGTTGATCAGTATGAATGTGGTTGTAAATGTGCATATACGGCTAAAATCATGTGAAATGGTGCAACCCCGCTGGTCAGCACTGGTGGGGTCACCAATCGTCCGTCATCAATACGAGGGGTAAACCATCACAAATCAAGCTTCTCTCCAACGAAATACTATAAATCAACCCGTACCCCTTTGATCCTTCGTCTTTCTAGAATATATTATACCCTACATACGCCAACATGATAGCCTACTGGTACGACAACTTGCCCGTGAGTTATCCCGTCTTCTCCATGTCGCATTTCCACTGACGGCTTCCCAGGGCGACCAGCGCGAACCCCACGACTCCGGGCGCGAGGTCTCCCTCTACCAGCTCTCGCGCGTGGGAGTCCTCTACTATAACTACTCCGAGCTCGAACAAGTTGATGCTCTGGCGTCGGAGCGCTCATACAAGAACCGCGATGTGATCACCGTATCGCCGAGCGCGATTGGCGAAGTCTACGAGACGAAGGTCCAGTCGTTCTTCGCAGAGCACATGCACGAGGATGAGGAGATCAGATATATCCGCGACGGAAAGGGATACTTTGATGTGAGGAACGAGGGGGATGAGTGGGTGAGGATTTTGTTGGAGAAGGACGACTTGATTATTCTCCCGGCGGGCATTTATCACAGGTTTACGACCGACACGAGCAATGTGAGCATACCCACGCATATCCAATTGAGCTTGAAGCCAGAAGCTAACGCGACACAGTTCATTGTTGCAATGAGATTGTTCAAGGAGGAGCCAAAGTGGACGCCGCTGAACCGTGGGCCAGACGTCGATATCAACCCCTACAGGCAGGAGTATGTCGACAAGACATTGAAGGTTTAAGCCAGGGAAGCAAGTACATAGTAGATATGAGCCAGTATTAGCAATACTGAGATTGATGAATACCCATTTTTAAACTATACAATGTCCCTAGAATTTTTTTTTTACTAAGTTAAGTTATACGTTGCAGAAAGTACGTGGCACTTTTATACCATAGCTCCGTCCACTATCAACCCAAATTCAACCCCCGTACTGTTCCCCACCAAAACCATCTCTGCATGGCGTAGCTTTATGGCCCGCTTCCTTTAATAACTCACCACGTCCCAGCCAATCAGCCGGTGCCTTTTAGCATTTGAGCGCTCATGGGATTTGGCTTTATCTTGTGAGGCGTCTCGAGAGGATGGATGCCTTCAAAGCCGAAGACTTGTGCTACCATGGAGTCGCCGGGGACATGGCCAACGGGAGTGGTGGCGACGCAAAGCAACCCAAACACACGTCTCCTGATAGAGCGAGGCATGACTTTAAAGTCGAGCTCCCATCTAGTTGTGATCCTCCAGGTCCGAATAACCCACCGAAGCAGCTTGTATGGATAGTAAGTCAACAATTTCGCTTCTTCAAAGTTGTCAAGGCGGTGGACGGTGTCTGTTTCATGGCACATGACTAGAGAGCCCCTTCTAGCAACAGAGGCTGCGCAAGGAATTGAATATCTCAAGTGCCAATTTATGCATATCTAACACATCTCAGATCTTCGGCGCAACAGGCCACATCGGCCGCTCCCTCACCAGCTGCGCCCTGCGGCACAACGACCTCGTCGTCGCCGTCGGCCAAACCCACGTCAACCCCCCCGCCTCAATGCAAAACTGGCACCCCAACTGTCTCGGCACCCTCTGTGACGTGCGATTGCGTGCCACCGTCAAAGCCGTGATGACCAAAGCCATGGCTCACTTCGGACGCATCGACCTGATTGCGAACTGCAGCGGGACGGCGATCATCGGCGCGTGCGAGGACCAGGATGAGCACGAGATCCGCAATCAGATCGAGACGAATTTAATGGGCACGCTGAATATACTGCAGCTCAGCCTGCCGATTTTCCGCGAGCAGGCGCATGGGCGCTACTTGATTTTTAGCTCGACGACGGGCGCGCTAGGTGTGCCGGGCTTGGGGCCGTATTGCGCGAGTAAGTATGCGGTGGAGGGGCTCATAGAAGCTCTACTTTATGAGGTCGATGCGTTTAATATTAAAGCTACTCTTGTGGAGCCGGGGTTGGTCCGAAGGGATGACCCAGATCAACCCGAGAGAGAGAAGATTGTGGGCACAGGTCTCCCATTATATGGGCACTTCCTAATCAAGCCGGCGAGTAAACCGTATAGCAGTCCCACCAGCCCTGCGCAGCATTATAAGCGCATGGTGCAGTGGTTGGGAGACAGGCAGCCAACGAGTGTGGTGAAGAGCGCAGAGCTGGTGTGGCAACTGGGACATTGTAGTTTTCCACCGCTGAGGCTACTTTTGGGGAGCTTTGCGGTTGAGAGTATTAGAGACAGGCTCAGATGTGTGATTGAAGAGGGAGAAGACTGGAGGGAGTTGAATTGGCCAAGCGAGGAAAGCACTGGTGCAGGCGATGAGAAGGATGAGAAGGAAGAGCCGGAAAGGGATGAGGAGGCCGATGAGGATGTTAAAGTAGGGCTGCATAACTGAAGCCCTGGCGATGATTGCCCACAAGGCCGAGCAGAGGTTTTAGAGATACAGTATATGCACAGGTCGTATATACAGCTAATATTCTACCAGGGTTAGAAAATCAATTATAATCATGATTATTTAGTCGTAATCATAATCATGATTAACGTGGTTTATCAGTACGTCGGACATATCAGTACCTCGGACACTTTTCATTGGCATTCTACTTTGAATATCAATAAATCAACCATAACATATTAAATTAACTATAACTAAGCGGAATCAGATGAACTAGACATATCTATAGCTTCTTGACAAGTTCGCGCATTATGACCAGCTTTTCCACAGATCCCACAGCATCGCCTAGACGGTTGCCCCTCCTTGCGACTACCCCCAACCGCACGTACGTCGCATCGTACCTGCTCATCCACATCCTTCTGTGCGATAATAGCCTGTGCATCCTCTACTATAAGTGCACCTCCTTCACGGACACGAGCCTTTTTAGCCCTGCGGCGTTTGCTAAGGGCTTCGTTGGCTGCTCGAAGGGTACGTACCTCAGCAGACAGAAGGGTGTTCTCATGTGCTAGTCGCTCCGTACCCTTTGCCAACGCAATAACTGTCCCGAAGAGTGTGTAATGGTGGGTGCACCAGATGTGAGAATCTAGCCACCCAAGGAAGGGATGATTTTACTAAGACAACACACTGTCTTAGGAAACAGAGCCAAAGGGTTGTAGCTTAGACTATTCCACAACACAGCAATCAGGTGTGTGATGTAGTGAAGTGGTTCAGACAAGTTGCAACAAATGTTGAGTCTGGGAACTCAGGGGTAAGTCAGAGGTTAACACCTCACTGACTTTTCAGAAACAAGGAGTAACAAGATGAATGCTTGGAAGCTTGTAAAAGACGTGGAAGTATGTGATAGTCGATTTACTGTATTGTCTGCTTGCCCTTTCTTAAGGAAAGGGCAATCCTATTTATGCCAAAGGAGTGTAGTTCTCTCATTTTCCATGACTTTCCATGACTAACCAGGCTTGGTAAATGTATTAGAAATCAAGTGCAACCCACAACTAGCTTGCTAATCATGTAACGAATGTAAGAGAATCCCATAGAACCATCTCTTGGGTTCCTAGCCTATAGGAAGTGAAAAGGAGGTCCAAGGTCAGAGTACCTATAGATAAATTATGTCATAACTTAACCAATCTTGTGGGTAACTAAGGAGCGATGACGTGTAATGAATTATAGAGGGTTGTAGAAGCTTCTAGAGCTATCGTCATGTTCCTAGGCCTCTAGTTGGTAGAGATATGCCATGTGGTAGTATTGGCCCACCCCCTTAAGGAGGAGATTTTCTTAATAACTTGTTCAATAAGTGTCCAAATGATATGCCGTGATGTATGTAGCATAAACAGATGTAGTAGAAGAGTTTGCAGCAATCGTTGAGTAGTATTGCTTCTGTTGTTGGTGTGATAAGCCAAGATATGTATGGTGACTTGTAGGTTTGAGGAGGAGATTTCTAAGTTTGCTCTTGAGTTTGATAGCAAACTGAGTGCAACGAATGTCAGTATAACAGAGTGGAGTTGGCGAGCTTCCTTGGTGATGGGCAATTCGATTTCGAACGAGGGTTGTTTGTGAAAGAGCTTCAGTTGGGTTGGAAGGGGTCTGGGAGACCCAAGGGTTGGTGTTGGCAGTAGAGGGTCTAGAGGGAGTTGGAGTCCGTAACCTCACGTCAAGCTTTGAAAGCACTGCTTGCGGGTCGAAAGGCACTAAGCCAGCTCCGCGGAACCCGGACTGGGCGTTTTGGGCTGTCATGGATTCCAGATATGCTGCTCTAAAGGCGAGAAAGAACTCGACCTTGGTAATGTGGTTGATATGAGCCTTAATGAAGGTCTCAATCTGCCGACCATATGCCCGCTTCAACACACTAAAGCACCCGACATCAAGTGGCTGAGTTAAATGAGACGAGTGGGGAGGTAGTCCAAGAGTTATAATGTTGTGTGCCTTGCAGTACTCTTGGAACTCGGCCGATTCATGACTCTCGTGCCCGTCTAACACCAGCATTCGATATGGACCCCTTGCACGAACAGCAGTATGTTTGTCGAAGTGTTTCAACCATTCTAGACCCGTCTCATTGTTTGTCCATCCATTGCTTGTCGGTTTAACAACCCAGTTGTGTGGAAGGCCGCCGTCTGTATACCAATTTGCAAGATGATTCTTGCCTTTAACTACCAAAAATGGAGGAATACTCCAGCCGTCACTGTTGATACAAGCAATCGCTGTAGCCCACAAGTCGATCTGCACGGGTAACAACCATTGCAGGGCAAATCACACCCATCATAAACCCAGTTTCGTCAAAGTTATAGAAGTCGCAGTCCAAAACACCATATTTTGCCCTTGTAAGGATGCCTCCGTACCTAGATACTCGAAGAACCTGTCTCAGAACTGTTACGGTCACTACAAACATGGAATCCGACTCAGTGGGGTTTCGAACCAGTAGAGGATCATATAGCGAGTTACACTATAGTGGGGGACGGTAAGTGTATAGGGTTCAGGGCCGATGTAGACCTGTTGCGGTGGAAGGTTCAGGGCTAGGGTTGGGATAACCGAGTTGGGCCCGTTTCGGGAGTTAAGGAAACAGACTCAACGGGGTTCCCCCTTCATCTTTTTTGTATCCTTCGTAGTAGACCTATAGGATAGCATCCGTTTAGCCTCTGACTCGCACTCTCATATGCTATTACTGTGAGCTGGGTGCCCTGTGTCCTTACAGCCCTCATATTTTCCACTAGTCGAAACCACGCGCCAATTAGTTCAGGATCTTTGCACAAGGCCCTTTGGAAGTCGTAAACGCGATTAAAACGCGTCTTTAATTCTGGACATCGTTGTACAAATCGGTGGGCCCAGAGCTTCCCGACGCGCCTCCCTCCATGCGATTCGAGTATAAAATTTGCCATATCTTCTACACCAGCAAGCCGGGGTGCAAATCCTCTTGAATCCATATCAAGTATATTCCGAATAACCACCTCCTCTTCTAGTATAGTTAATTTCATCATTGCAGGCCGGCATTCGTAGACAGTAGTTCGGCCGTTCATTCTGTCGCAGAGTGTAGAATGAGGTACTTCATAGAGCTTAGCAGCCTTCCGACGACTTAGATTTTTTGATGTTAGGATAGCCTCGATAGCTAGAATGATTTTTGCTTCTTGGGTAATCACTGACATAATAAAAGGTGGAAAAAACGCGTTGTGAAGTTAGAGGGTAGGAAATTCGGGAAAAGTGTCCGAGGTACTGATATGTCTGACGTACTGATAAACCAAGTTATTTATAAAGTGTATAATCATGACTATAGTCTATACCTTATTGGGTTTAGTTATCATCTAATTAGGTATAGTTTAGATAAGCGATAAGATAAGATAAGATAAGAAAACTGAAATGTTTCTAGAGAATTCTACAAACTTCTACAAACTTCTAGAGAGTTCGAGATGCTTATAAATGCTTTTAAATATATCTATAACATTTATCAGTAACGTACATGTATAGCGAAAGCGCCAAACAAGCGAAAGCGCCAAAATTATCTACCCTCACGACAAACATTGCGATAAATCTACCACAACATTAGAAATCAATTGAAACTACTCGGAGTCCTCTTCCTCAGAGGTGTCTATTACAATCTGACACGTGCGCGCATTGTGCCCAGTCTCACCACACTTGCCACAGCGACGGGCACGGGTTTCTTCCCTTGGCTTCCGACCATGGCTTGCCCTTATTTCCTGCTCTACCTGCTGCACAACATCCCTCTCATCCTGTAGCTCTTGCGCCCCTTGTTGACTAAGTGATCCTCCTTGCTGTAGTCGTGTTTTCCTAGCTCTCCGGCGCTTGCTTAGTACTTCATTTGCCTGTCGTAGGTTTTGGTTCTCTCCCTTTAGCAGTGCTAATTGATGCATTATTTGCGATGCACCCTTTGTAAACTGGTCAACAGCTGCATAGATTGAGGTTGGAGAGCTATTTTGATGGCGTGAAATCCGAGTTTTAATAAATGTAGACTGTGACATAGCTTCAATTGGGTTGTTTGGTGTCTGAGAAACCCAAGGTTGAGCAGTACCTGGGCGGGAGCTTGGAGGCGTTGGTGTCCTTAACTTAAGATCAAGTGTAGATATCACTCTCTCAGGGTCAAATGGAAGAAGCCCTGCCCCTCGGAACCCGCCTCGAATGTTACTTTCCGTCATTGTAGTGTTAAATGCAGCGTGGAAGGCAGGAAAGAAGTCATCCTTTGTAATATGAGAAATATGAGCCTGCATCATATCTTCAATTTGCCGACCATAGGCCTGCTTTAACGGGCCGAAACAGCCAACATCAAGTGGCTGGAGTAGATGAGAAGAGTGAGCAGGCATACAAAGCGTAATAATGTTGTGTTCCTTGCAGTACTCCTCAAACTCATCTGAGTGGTGGCTCTCATGACCATCAAGGACTAACAAGCGATAACCACCAACACTCCGGGCCTTTGTATGCTTCTCAAAGTGCTGAATCCAATCCATGCCTCTCTCGTTTGTAGTCCAGCCATTTTCAGTAACAGAAATCACCCAATCGCTTGAAAATCCACTATTCTCATACCAAGATGTAAGGTGGTTTTTGCCTGCAACAATGATAAATGGTGGTACTGCCCAACCTTGAGAACTAATGCCTTGGATTACTGTAACCCATTCCCGATTACCAGGCTGTACCTTCTTTGCTTTTGCCCGCCCGTCTGAGCTTGTTACAACCATAGCAGTTGAGATAACGCCCATCATAAACCCAGTCTCATCAAAGTTGTAGATATCTGCTTCATCGATACCATATTTCGCAATTGTGTTACGCACAAGCTCAAACCAGCCATTAATAACTTCTGGATCTTCGCACTTAGCCCTCTGGTAGTCGTATTTGCGCTGAAAGCGTGTCTGGAGCTCTACACGCCGCTTAACAAAGTTTGAAGCCCAACGCGACCCAACGCGTGACGCGTCGCGTGTTGCAAGTAGTCGACTTGCCATATCTTCAACAACAGACAGCCGAGGAGGAAACCCTTTGGCAGCTAGGTCGAGTATATACTGAACAAGGACGGACTCCTCTAGGTTAGTTAATTTCCGTGAGTTGGCTTGGATATCGCGTCGTGAAGGTACACCTTCTAGACGACGACCTAGCTTGCGGTGGTCCACAGAATAGATCCTAGCAGCAACTCGAAGGCGTAACTTTGGGTCGCTTTGCATAGCCTGGATAGCTAGCACTAATTGGCTTTCATCGTTTTTATGGGGCATGTTTTGTTGTTGAGGAATTTAACATTTAGTTGGGGGGTTTGGTCACCGCATCATTTTGGCGCTTTCGCTTGTTTGGCGCTTTCGCTATACATGTACGTTACCCGGTTCATATCAGTACCCGGTTAACTTTTTCCGTTACCTTCGTACGAAGAATTAATATTAAACAACACAATGAATTAAATTTAACTAAACTAATTGTGGATCTACTAAAGGTTGTACAGTAATAGTATCTTGTACAATAATAGTATCTTGACATGTTCTTGAATTATGACCAGTCTCTCCACAAGTGCCACAGCGTCGTACGGTCGGATTCCCTTTGCCTTGAACACCCCCTCCTGAACGCCTATCACGTCGAATCTGCTCGTCTGCCTCAGTTTGACTTAGAATATTGTGCGCATCCTCGACAGTAAGTACACCCCCTTGACGAATACGTGTCTTTTTAGCTCTACGGCGTTTACTAAGTGCCTCATTTGCCGTACGAAGTGAATATATCTCAGCTTGTAACAAAGTGACCTCGTGAGCTAAAAGCTCTGTCCCCTTTGCTAATGAAGCAACTGTCTTAAAAATAGGCGTCAGCGAGCTTCCTTGGTGACGTGCAATACGACCTTTAACTAAGGTTGTTTGTGAAAGAGCTTCGGTCAGGTTGTGAGGCGTCTGAGAGACCCAAGGGTCCTCGTCTACTGAGGGGAGCTGAGGAGGTGTAACCGCTTGTAAGTTAACATCAAGCTTAGATATAACTACTTGAGGATCGTACGGTATTAAACCAGCTCCCCAGAAATCCAGCTTGGCCATTTTGGACTGAAAGTGACTGCTCGTACGCCACCTTGAACGCAATGAAGAACTCAACCTTGCTGATATGATTAATATGAGCCTTAATAAAGTGCTCAATTTGAAGACCGTATGACCGTTTTAATGCACTAAAGCACCCGACATCAAGTGGCTGGGTTAAGTGAGAGGAATGAGCAGGCAAACAAAGGGGTATAATGTTGTTGGACTTGCAATATGCTTAATGCAGCTGAATCATGACTCTCGTGTCCATCAAGAACCAACATTCGATAAAGGGCCCTTTGCCGTACGAGCAGTATGCTTGTCGAAGTGCTTTAACCTCTCAAGACCTGTCTCATTGTCAGTCCATCCATTGCTTGTTGGTTTGATAGCCCAGTCGTGTGGTAAGCCACTTTCAGTATACCAATTTGCAAGGTGATTAACCCCTTGTACGACCAGAAATGGAGGCACACTTCTGCCCTCACCATTGATGCACACGATTGCTGTAGCCCATTCACGATTGCCAGGCTGAACTGCCTTGCCTCGGCCACGTCGATCGGAGCATGTAACTACCATTCCAGGACAGATCACGTCCATCATAAACCCTGTCTTGTCGAAGTTGTAGAAATCACAATCCAACACCCCATATTTAGCTCTCATGTTTCATATGAGCTCAAGCCACCCTCCAATAAGCACAGGATCTTCATAAGGCCCTTTGGAAGTCATAAACACGATTAAAACGTGTCTTTAGTTCTGGGCATCGTCGTACAAATCGATGCGCCCAGAGCCTCCCAACTGTCATACTGACATTCGTTGCACTCAGTTTGCTATCAAACTCAAGAGCAAACTTAGAAATCTCCTCCTCAAACCTACAAGTCACCATACATATCTTGGCTTATCACACCAACAACAAGAGCAATACTACTCAACGATTGCTACAACCATCTATGATTCATTACACGTCATCGCTCCTTAGTTACCCACAAGATTGGTTAAGTTATGACATAATTTATCTATAGGTACTCTGACCTTGGACCTCCTTTTCACTTCCTATAGGCTAGGAACCCAAGAGATGGTTCTATGGGATTCTCTTACATTCGTTACATGATTAGCAAGCTAGTTGTGGGTTGCACTTGATTTCTAATACATTTACCAAGCCTGGTTAGTCATGGAAAGTCATGGAAAATGAGAGAACTACACTCCTTTAGCATAAATAGGATTTCCCTTTCCTTAAGAAATGGCAAGCAGACAATACAGTAAATCGACTATCACATACTTCCACGTCTTTTACAAGCTTCCAAGCATTCATCTTGTTACTCCTTGTTTCTGAAAAGTCAGTGAGGTGTTAACCTCTGACTTACCCCTGAGTTCCCAGACTCAACATTTGTTGCAACTTGTCTGAACCACTTCACTACATCACACACCTGATTGCTGTGTTGTGGAATAGTCTAAGCTACAACCCTTTGGCTCTGTTTCCTAAGACAGTGTGTTGTCTTAGTAAAATCATCCCTTCCTTGGGTGGCTAGATTCTCACATCTGGTGCACCCACCATTACACCAACGCGCTTTCCCTGACACGTTTCGAGGAGATAGTTGGCCATATCTTCAACACCAGCCAACCGGGGTGCAAATCCTCTTGAATCTAAATCAATTATATGTTGACTAATTACTTCCTCTTCAAGTTCAGTCAATTTTTGGACAGCTGGTCGTCGCTCACGAATATCCATTGGACCGTTCATTCTACCGGTAAGTGTGGAATAAGGTACGTTATAGATCTTTGCTGCATGAAGACGAGTAAGCTTTTTAGTCGTACAAATAGCCTCGATAGCTAAGATGATTCTAGCTTCTTGGGTATAAACAGACATACTTTATTATTGAAATAACACGTATTGAAGCTAGGGTGTGGATAAAATGTGAAAAGCTAACCAGGTACTGATATTAACCGGGTACTGATAAACCACGTTATAGCATATTCTAGAATCTATATAACGTATTTCACAAGCGAGTGGGCCACACAAGTGAGTGGGTCACCAAAACACACCAAAACATGTCAACCTGACAAAAGTCAACATGCCGCAACCAACAACACAAGCTAAATCCTCTAATCAGGAGGATAGAATACTATTGGCTATTAGTGCAATTAACCAAGGCCAGTTTCATAGTGTCCGAGTAGATGCAGCATCGTACGATATCCCTCGAACAACACTACATTGACGAATTGAAGAAATGACTTCCTGACGCAATTCTATTCCCAAATCACAGAATTTGACTCCATACGAAGAGTCAGCTCTTGTTCAGTACATCATCGACCTAGATTCACGTGGATTCCCACCCCGGCCGCAAGCTGTGCAAGAAATGGCAGACCTTCTACTCTCTGAATGAGGCGAGAGCCCTGTTTGGAAGAACTGGGACTATTTCCCCATCGATTTGTGAAGGGAGAGTAACAACGCAAATTAGACGCAGACATCTCAACATCACTCCTTTCTTTACGATTAAGCGTCGTACAGAAATCAAAGCAAAGTTTAGTCAGAAGTACGATTATAAACGAGCAAAATGTGAACGAGCAAAATGTGAAGATCCGAAGATAATTGAAGGGTGGTTCTCCCACGTATGAAACACGGTTGCAAAATACGGAATCTTAGAGCAGGATATCTTCAACTTTGATGAAGCAGGTGTTACGATTACAGCTCACAGCTTGTCACAGCTTGTTACGGTTGTTACGGTTGTTACGGTTATTATGGTTATTACAGTTGTTATGGGGATTACGGGTGTAGCCTTAGCCACAAGGTTACAACTGCTAAGCAGACAACTGTATGTTATGAGGAATAGCCTAACCTTCCTTCCTTCTTCTTCTTCTTCTTTTTTAGATTCAATCTAGATTACTTTTCCTGGACTGGCATCATGACCTCTATGACCATCATAACAGCAGGTTTTGCAATGGGAGTTATTGCTCCTGCAAAGGTAGTCACAAGCTCAGAAGCAAGGAGCCCATCCGAAGACTATACAGCCAGGGAATAGAGAGTGGGTGTCAATTATCCAAGGTGTCAATTTGTACGGATGGGCACTGCTGGCGTTTATCATTTTCAAGGCGCAGAATCACCTCTCTGCTTGGTACGAGGACTCAGGATTGCCAGACGATTGGGTACGCTAAGTGAGAATGGATGGACTTCAAATTCAATTGGGTACGAGTGGATTCAACACTTCGATCGACATACAAACAGTCGTTCGATTGGAACCTATCGCCTTCTCATTCTTGATGGACATGAGAGCCACCTCTCGGCTCAATTTCAACACTACTGTACAGAACGAAAGATAATCACCCTCTGTATGCCACCACACTCCTCACACATTCTTCAGCCACTTGACGTTAGCTGCTTTGCTCCACTAAAGCTTTCGTACGGACGTCAGATTGAAACCTTCGTACGGAACAGGCTAAACCATATCATGAAGCTTGAGTTTCTCTCTGCATTCAAAGAAGCATTCAAAGCTACATTTACAGAGCAGAACATCAAGAGCGGATTCCGAGCTACAGGGCTAGTTCCGTACGAGCCACAGAATGTCCTCTCTCACTTGAATCTACACTTGAGGACTCTGACTCCTCCTATAGTTGCTCAAACTATAAGGGAGCTTGATATTCAAACAGAGCTTATTAAGAACTGTGTCGTACGACATCAGAATAGCTCTCCAGTTGCAAAGAATGTGTTTTGTGGATGGTCTAACTATCGTATTTCAGGAGAAGAGCTACTGTTATATGCATGATTGTATTGTTCCAGGCTCTTCCAGAAATCTCCAAGCAGACAAAGACCAAAGACCTGTCACAGCTCACCACTGAACAAAGCCAGCGAAAGTGAGAGAAGCGTGAGAGAAGCTTCTCAAAAACAACACTCCCTCTATTCTCGAGCGTCGCTGTCGCTGGAAGTAAGTCCCATCCCTTTCTTCAATGCCATCAGTCTGTCCTTAGCAAGATTCTTCGTGAAGGGGTCCGCGAGGTTGTTTTCCGTCTCAATAGATTTCATTTCAACATTCCCGTTGACTTGCTCATCTCGTACGAAGTGATATCAAATATCTATATGCTTCGCTCGTTGATGATTCTGTGGGTTTTTCGCAAGGGCAATTGCCGCCAGATTATCACATCGAATTCGTGGAGGATCACAGCTTTCATCTTTGAAGAACACTGTGAGATTGTTTAGGATCTTCTTGATCCAGAAGGCTTCTTTCACACTGAGGGCAAGTGCCATGAACTCAGCTTCCATTGTCGAGAGCGCCACTGATTTTTGGAGCTTGCTCTCCCATGAAACGGCTCCCCCATTCATCATGGCGATGACCCCTGTTGTTGATTTCCATGTCTCAATGTCCCCACCAAGGTCTGCATCGACAAAGACCTCAAGCTGAAGGTCTGTATCCTTTCCTCTGCCTAGGGTAAGCTTTTCTTCTTTTGTCTTCTTGATATAACGAAGCAAGTGCTTCACAGCCTTCCACGCAGCTTCACCAGGTGCATGTGAGTGACGAGAGATGACCCCAATCGCATGGGAAAGATCTGGTCTTGTAAAGAGTGATGCAAACAGAATTTGTCCAACAACAGCTTGATATTCCGAGTGGTCAATAAGTCCCACAAACTGTCTATCGTTGTCTTTCTCAAGGCTCTTAATCACAAGACCTTGTGGTCATGGAGTCTCAACTCCGTTGCATTCGCACATTCCTTGGCCTTCGAGAATATCATGAAGATACTTCTCTTGTGAGAGAGAGATGGTTCTGTTGCCTCTGTCCCGTGTGATCTCGCATCCTAGGAACATGCCCATTTCTCCAAGATCTTTCATTTTGAATTCCTGCGAGAGTCTCTTCTTGATTTCATTGATCTTGTCCAGTTGACCAATGATAGCAAGGTCATCGATATAAACGAGAACCAGGATATTGCCCTCTTTATGGACATACAATGAATCATCGGCTTTGCTTCTCTCAAAATCCAAAGACAAGAGGAAAGCATCAGTTTCGGATACCATAGCCGCGAAGCTTGTTTCAAGCCATAAAGACTTTTCAATAAGTTCCAAATTAATCCTTTTGAACAATTGAAGCCTTCAGCTGGTTCCATATAGACCTCATAGTCCATATCTCCATTTAGGAAAGCAGTGACCACATCCATCTGGTGTATAACGAGATCCAGAAGCGCCGCGAGAGTGAGAACGATTCTCAAAGTGGTAAACTTTGCAACAGGGGCATACGTCTCCATGAAATCGACCCCAGGTCGTTGAGTGAAACCCTTTGCCACAAGTCTTGCTTTATAATAAGGTGGGCCTGGCTTTCGAGTGAAGACCCAGCGTGTAAGGACACAGGGCACCCAGCTCACAGTAATAGCATATGAGAGTGTGAGTCGGAGGCTAAACGGATGCTATCCTATAGGTCTACTACGAAGGATACAAAAAAGATGAAGGGGGAACCCTGTTGATTCTGTTTCCTTAAGTACCCGAAACGGGCCCGACTCGGTTATCCCAACCCTAGCCCTGAACCTTCCACCGCAACAGGTCTGCATCATCCCTGAACCCTATACACTTACCGTCCCCCACTATAGTGTAACTCGCTATATGCTCCTCTACTGGTTTGAAACCCCACCGAGTCGGATTCCATGCTTGTAGTGACCGTAACAGTGAGACAGGTTCTTCGAGTATCTAGGTACGGAGGCATCCTTACACTACCCCCCGTCGTAAGAGAGTGCTTTGTCCGCAAAGCACGCCGCCCGCCTATAGTCCGGAACCCATCCGGGTAGCATCAGTGACTTAGGCATTCTTTGTCGTAGGGTTTGCGCGCGTGGCCGCATTAGTGACAACCGCATTGGTCTGATGTGCCGGGAGATGGAAAAAAAATAATCCTGGAGCAGTAATACCGTATCAGCTCCATCTGGTATGCGACTACTTTTTGTTTTCTTTGTTCAATCTCTAGCTTAGTGGTCCGGGAGGTATCCGCTACAGGTACACGTCAAAAGTTCCCCATCGCACAAGGAGGGTGGCTGCACTAACCCGATTCAGGTGTCATTGTTGTAAGCCAAATCTGAGTTCAGAGCTTCGCCCACTTTCTCGTTTTTTATTCTTTGCTTCACAACAACAACACCCACAAACCGACCTCCGAGACCAGTAAGTGGCCACTCCCCGTCCGTTTCTTGATCGTCTACTAACTGATTGTATAGGATATCCACAATCTGAACGAACGAGTAGGTGATGGGAGCGCGTTGGCGTGCTGGTGATAACTTGGGCTTGGCTAACGGAATTGCAGATTCAATTCAAAAAGAAAGAATCGAAGATGCTGGTTCCGACCCCCTCCGGGGCCCTTACGGTTGCCTTCTGTGTGCTCTGTTTGCGCTGCCTTCGGGCCAAAGCCCGTGGGATCCAGTCCCATGACTGCGTCTGGTCCTCGACCAGTTCGAAGTGTGGGTACTGCACCACGCTGCACTCGCCTTGCGTCCCAGTAGGTTTTTTTCTGGGGTTTGGTGTTTGGTTTGGTTGGCCGTTGCTGACTTTGGTGGAAACTGCCCTGGTTCCTCGGGGAAGAGTTTCCAGCCCTCCTGGCCGCCGAAGAGGCCACCACCCTCATCCCCGCCGACGTCGTCGCCGCCGCCACCGAGGCCAATCGGGTGGCCCTCCTGGCCGCCCAGAGTGTTCCAAAGTACCGCTCCAAGGCGGAGCGTGACCTCTACGAGGAGGCACGCGCCACTCGGGCTGCCCTCGACTTGGCGCTGGCCGTGAGTAGACCCCCTTCCCCTTGTGACTCGGTATGGTTTCGATGCTGACTCTGGGCAGCAAATTCGGTCGTCGCTGCGCCGTCTCCAGATGGAACAGGAGAGCGTTCCTGCTCTCTTGGGGGAGTTGGTGGCTGCTGTGGGCAAACTGCCCACCGCTGCCACTCCCGCGGTCACTCCGACTCGGGGTGATGGAAGGAGGGAGGGGGAGGATGGGGAAGTTGGGGCAGCCTACGGGGCCTAGGTGGGGGAAGACCTTGTGTCGGAGGGGACTCGGACCTGGCCCTTCGCGTGGGGTCACTTCGACCCTTCGTCTCTCATGGTGGTAGCCGCTTGTTGCGACGCCGGTGAGACGTTTGGGAAGGGTGGCTCCCACAAGGGTTACGGTGGTGAGTGCGCCCTGGCTCGGAGGGTATATTTAGTTTAGAGTCGCAGACAGCAACGACTCTGTTTCTTCCGCTTTGTCTTTCCCTCCATGATCGTAGTTTTGTTCCTTTCCCATCTCCCCTGCCGTAACACCTCTGAGTAGTTCTTAAGGTGGACCTGGTAAATTTGGGTATTCCGTATGAAACTCTCTGAGTTTCTGGGGAGAGTTCATGAAGTTTGACGCTGGGTACCACTCCGGGTCCGGATCGTATCCGACCCAACTAACCCGGTATTGTAGTTGCTTCCAGTGGACCCTTACGGTGAGGATCTTTTCCACTTCCCATTCCTCTACGCCATCTATCACTTCGCTGCTAGGCTCAGGCGGATCCTGACCAGGTAGGGGATTGTTCGGATCCTTCATAAGTACGTCTGGTGAGAACACATCGTGTATTTGAGAACTGCTAGGTAGTTCCAATCGAAATGCGTGCCCAATCCGTTCCACCACCGTATATGGTCTGACCCATTGTTGGCCCAGCTTGCGGCTAGGACGAGAGTTTTTCAAATTTTTGGTCGATAGGTACACTCTATCTCCTACGTCCCAGTCGATGGCCCTTCGGCGTCGATTGGCGTGCTTAGACATTTCCTCTTGTGCCTTTGCCATGTTTTCCTTTGCGTGGACCCATGCGGTATGCATTCGGTCTGCCACCGCCTTGGCTTCCTCTCAGTTTAGGGTCTCCCGGGGGTCGGTGCTTTTCGGAGTGTTCCAATCCCAACTCATACGCGGATCGGTTCCGTACTTGAGTCAGTAGGGGGTCATGCCAATGGATGCGTGGGGGAGTGTCATTTGCACGCGGTCCATTATGGGGATGAGTTTGCTCCAGTTATCCTGATAATGGGATACAAAGGGCCTCAGTCTCTGATCGATGTATCGGTTCATGATTTCCGTCTGCCCGTCGGTCTGCTTATGATAGGCAGTTGACAGCTTAACCTTAACGCCGATAATTCGACAGAACTCTTGCCAAAAGGATGATACGAATTGGGGTTCGCGGTCGCTTACAATCGACTCCGGAGTGTGTCCGAATCGGTATATCCATTCGATGAACAATTGCGCCATCTGGCAGGCAGTTGTGGTTTTGTAGCAAGGTATTGTCACTGAACTCTTTCTGAGTCGGTCCATAAACACTAAGATGCTATCGTATCCATGCTTGTCCCTTGGGAACTCCTTGAAGTCCATGGTGAGGTGTTGCATAGGGTATTCGGGTACGGGTAGTGGGTGTAGAAATCCTTGTTGCTTAGTGACATTGGTGTGAGAAAGCCGGCATGTCACGCAGTTTCGTACATACCGCAAACAGTCCGCTTCCATCCCGACCCAATGATACTTTGGGGCGAGCAATTGGTAGGTTTTCCTGCCACTTGGGTGTGCTGACGACACTTGATCGTGCGCTTCCCGGATCAGTTTCGTACATAGGTCAGTGTGGCGATTCACACATAGGCGGCCTTTGTATAGGAGGAGCTGGTCGTTCATCGCGAATCCGTCCGGTAGGGGTTGTTTCGCGCGAGTCTCAGTGAATGACTTCCGATTGTCCGCACATAGCGCCTCTATTAAATTGAAGGGCACCTGGGGCTTGGGGGTGCCCATCGAATTAATGGATACTATGTAGCTCTCGGAGAGTTTGGTGCTGATTCGGGGGTGTAGGCGGCTTGGACCTAACAATACCCTCGCCCTACTATCAAGTTTGACTTTCTGCTGCGTTACCAAGTCCTGGTCTCTTCGGCTCAGAATATCAGCCTTCTGGTTATTTTTGCCCGCGATGTACGTAATGCAGAAGTTGAAGTCGGAGAGTAGCTCCATCCATCGAACCTGCTTCGCGGTGAGAACCTTGGTAGACATGAAATATTCCAGCGAACGGTGGTCAGTGTACACGTCGACTCGGTGGCGCACCGAAGCCAACTCGGGCCTCCATTTTCCGAAGGCCTTTACTATTGCGAATAGTTCCTTGTCGTGGATCTCCCAATTGATCTCATGTCCAGATATGACATGATTGTAAAAGCTTACGGGGTACCATCGCTTGTCAGGGTGTTCTTGAGACAGGACACCAGCTACCACTCCATCAGAGGAGTCAGTCTCCAGCTTCGTAGATGAAACGGGTCTGACTCGGCTAACCTGCCTTCACCCTCACCATGTGACCGTGACTTGTCCGACTCAGATACCTTCCGTCACTGAGGGAGAGGAACCCCCGTTGGGTCAATCTCCTCAAGTACCCGAAACGGGTCTGACTCGGCTAACCTGCCTTTACTCTTATCATGTGACCGTAACCTGCCCGACTCAGATCCTTTCCGTCACTGAGGGCCAGGCATCCTTACAGGTTTCTGAACTCATTGCTCCCCAAAACATAACTTGAAATAAAGATTTCTTCTGTTGAATTGCCATGCTCTCTGCTGTTTGACCCTGTTGAACTGTTATCCGTCGTTTCTTATGTGGATTCCCTCCGAAATTGATATATGATTTGTCTGAGAAAATAAAAATTGATCCAGCTTCAAGTTCGGATAGTGCCCATTTGCAGAATTTCCATCGTGAGGAATGATATTATCCAAGTAGGGCTTGAGGCAGATGTTTTTCCATACAATAGGTTGTGGAATTTCAACACTTGAGTGATTCTTTGCAACTCGTTCAACAATTGATCGTGTGTAGGGTAGATTTTCCTTATTAATAACTTGTTGAAAAGTGTCAAATGGATTTGCAAGTAGCAAAGATCATATGCGTAGTGAGTCTTCAGATTTTTTTTGAATTGTCTGTGGTCTTCCGCTTCATGGCTTTGATTCGAGGTGTTAGAGAAGGTTGTGAATTCCAGTATTCCCTACCTTTTTAACAGTTTGGTGCCATATATATGCAATAGAGTCAGCTGAGATTCCAATAAATCTCTCCATATGATGCGTTCATGTATACACGCAAGGTAATAATTGCAGCACGTAGTGGTATTGAGATTTCAGCCATTGTTGAGCATTACTTTATTGCTTCATTCACTCTCATATTCTACGCGTGTACATTTTCTACGCGTGTACTCGGGTACAAGTACATGGTGCTTGCTACAATCTAATTGACTGTTGTGCACAGACCCTGTGGAAACTTTTGGGCTGCACGAGTATGAACGAGTAGAAGAAACTAAGAACTACACGAGCGGTTAAATTTTATATTCAACTCTGATGAGAGACACGAAAGTTTGTTTTCACCCAAGCTCTCATTCACCAGCCTAATTTGAAAATTGCACTTTGCAACTCTCAAGAATATACTGCCAACATGGGAATACTAAATGCAATGACAGCGAAGAACCTGTTATGCGGGTTTTATCCTTTTTAACTTCTCTGCGTGTCCATACTCGCCAAGTCAAAAAGTATGCATCATTGACAGCAGTACCATATATCGCAAATTGTGGAGATGGCGATCTGTTGCAAAGTTGGCTAGGTATTCTTGCCAGCTTCAAAAGCTTAATATTCCACAGATTGTGCTAAATAAACACTCTCAGTTTCATGACTTCAGTCGACGGTATGAAAAAAGGGATTCCAACAGTGATATTTATATGTTGCAGAACCATGGTGATTACCACTCGTGCTTGAGCGCCACCACCAACAAACCTATAATATTACAAAGAGTATGAGAAACACCATTACCCTCGAGCCGACCAGCTCATGTAAAGATCTTGAGACATCGGCGACTCCTTAGCCATCCATCAATGTGCCCAAGTCTAACGAGCCTAGGTAAAAAGATGCAGTTCTGACACAGTGGTCCGAAAAACCTTTGGCGCATAGGACAAAAATCTTCTAACCAGCTGCCAGTGCAAATTAAGGGACCGCAAAGCAATACAATATGCAGAAGCCCAGCCTGTTCTGCGGTTATTCCATCCCCTGACCAATAATATAGAAACACTCATGAAACTATTATCTGTCACAACATCGTCAGGCAGGCTTCTAGAAGCAGCACCAGAGCCAAATCAGGTGGCGGAAACAAGTTCCGTGATACTAAGTAGAGCAGCTAGTGGAAACTAGGAAAAGAAGGTTCCGTTCAGTGTTGCCCGAGTACTACTCAGAGTACTACTTAATATTCGAGTAGAGTACTGTTTTTTGGGCTCGAGTAGAGTAGTACTCGAGTATAAAAATGAAAACATGATTGATAGCTATATAGACTATGGAAATACAGTAACTATGCATCCTCATCTTCCTCTGAATCCTCACCTGCTAATACCACGCCCCAATTCCTAAGACATATAAGATATCGTAGTGTGGATGGTGCTAATCTGTTCTGTTTCTTTGTAATAATATCGCCACTAACACTGAACACTCGCTTAGATTCTGCTGATATAGCAGGAAATTGCTAAATAACCTTTGGCAATTGCGGCAAGTATTGGATATTAGTATGGCTTACTTTCCTAAAACTTCAGTATATCAATTTTAGGCCTAAGAGTTGGCTCGTTCATCTAGCGCTTCTATTCTGGATCTAAATCTAGCTGCCGTTATAAGACATATAGCTCATCCTTAGAATCAGACTCTGTCTTCTTAGAATTCTCATCTTCTAATTCCTCATCTTCTAATTCCTCATCTTCTAATTCCTCATCTTCTAATTCCTCATCTTCTAATTCCTCATCTTCTAATTCCTCATCTTCTAATTCCTCATCTTAGATACTTTCCATAACCTTTGCTACTTAGATGTCTAATGCCTTGCCTAAATATTTATAATAACAGTCTTGCCATTATGCTTTTGCCCGCCTTTTTCGCATGTCTTGAATGCTTTTTGGCTAGATAATATCAAATACATTAAAGTTATAATGTAGGTCGCATATTATAGCTATAGTTGAATGACTCCGCTGTTGATTTGTTACAAGTGTATAATACTCATTAAGCTTTTTTAATGCTGGTAAACAAGCATCATATATTATGCTATTCTCTGTATATCTATCTTTAAAGACTTCAAGCTGTTGTGTCATTCTCATATACTATATAACAGCATAATTTAAAGTAGGATAAGAAGAGCCTTGTAGCTACTCTATTAGGCATATAAAGATATAGAAAAAATCTAATAACGCCTTCATCGTTTGCTAATCTTTTGCTGTTAAAGCTATATCTTTCATACTTAAATCAAGCTGTTAAGATGCACAGAGAGCTGTTATTAGACCTTGTAATCTTAATGCTAAATGAAGCATATAATTTGTTGAGCTCCACCATACTGGCATATTGAGGCTAAGTGTAACACTGACTTCTAAACGATAGAAGACGCAGAGGTTTCTTGCATAAGGTTGACTTGACAGAGGAGGCAGGGGATTAAACACAAAGGCTTTCCAAGTAACACGCTACAGTATTGAAAAAAATACTATATTGAGTTGAGCATGAAGCTCCTATCTAAGGGAATACTATCTACTTGTATAGTGGTGTCATGCCTTATGGGTAATCCAGATAGTTGATGGATAGCTCAACTATCCAATATCCACTAGTTTCTGCAACTATCCACTAGCCTGGTCAGGCTGTAGCCTAGCCCCGCTAGCCCCGTGACTTCTTTGTTAGTCACACTACCTTACCGGGGTCCCAGCCAAATTTTTTTGAGTGGTGGCACCGTTCTGTGACTGTGAAATTGGGTAAACGGCGGCCTGAAAATAAAGGTTGAAGCACCGGTGGCACACGGCCACCCAAAGCTCATGGTTTGGAGTTCCAATTGTTTAGGAAGGTTGAACGGGTAGATTGAATAGATGGTAATAAGGCTTCATATCGTAGATAAAATGAAGCTGTCGATGCAGTGATCCCTCGTAATTGGGTATGTTCAGTAAATGGTTAAGAAATAACGCAGAAGATAAGAAGAGAGGTAAACCTAAGGGACATTGAGAGTAGAGTCACTTACTGTATCCAAGCACCTACCTTTGTCATTCCTCTAAGCATATAAATCACTGAAAAAGGAAAAGAGAGAAGAAGGAAGAGGTTTCAATTCTAAATGCAAAGCTTCAACCTACTGTTGTGTATAGTCGCCCACAGATGGTCGCAACTAGGGACACCCAAAGTTCACAGAACATAAATACCAAAGGAAAAAGTCATAACTTACATGTGATGTGATACGTAGGTATGCGCCACCTATGACTATCACCTAAAAACAGCTCCATGGAGCTGGCATAGCAAAGGGCCAAAAACAGGGCCAAAATGGGGGTCGAGAAATGCTTTTGCCATTTTTTCAAAAATCCAAAGGGGGGGGGGGCCTGTGTGTAATGGTGGGTGCACCAGATGTGAGAATCTAGCCACCCAAGGAAGGGATGAATTTACTAAGACAACACACTGTCTTAGGAAACAGAGCCAAAGGGTCGTAGCTTAGACTATTTCACAACGCAGCAATCAGGTGTGTGATGTAGTGAAGTGGTTCAGACAAGTTGCAACAAATGTTGAGTCTGGGAACTCAGGGGTAAGTCAGAGGTTAACACCTCAACTGACTTTTCAGAAACAAGGAGTAACAAGATGAATGCTTGGAAGCTTGGAAAAGACGTGGAAGTATGTGATAGTCAATTTACTGTATTGTCTGCTTGCCCTTTCTTAAGGAAAGGGCAATCCTATTTATGCCAAAGGAGTGTAGTTCTCTCATTTTCCAAGACTTTCCATGACTTACCAGGCTTGGTAACTGTAGTCGACGTAAGAGAATCCCATAGAACCATCTCTTAGGTTCGTAGCCTATAGGAAGTAAAAGGAGGTCCAAGGTCAGAGTACCCCTATAGACAAATTATGTCATAGACAAATTATGTCATAGACAAATTATGTCATAGACAAATTATGTCATAACTTAACCAATCTTGTGGGTAACTAAAGAGCGATGACATGTAATGAATCATAGAGGTTCGTAGGAGCTTTTAGAGCTATCGTTCATGCTCCTAGGCCTCTAGTTGGCAGAGATATGTCATGTGGTAGTATGAGTGATGTCATGTAATGAATCATAGAGGGTTGTAGAGATATGCTATGTGGTAATATCGGCCCAGTAACTAAGGAGCGATGACGTGTAATGAATCATAGATGGTTGTAGCAATCGTTGAGTAGTATTGCTCTTGTTGTTGGTGTGATAAGCCAAAATATGTATAGTGACTTGTAGGTTTGAGGAGGAGATTTCCAAGTTTGCTCTTGAGTTTGATAGCAAACTGAGTGCAACAAATGTCAGTATGACACTTTGGGCGTCAGAAACCCCATACAAATTTTGAAATTGCGCAAATCTTGACATTCAGACCAGCAAGGTGCACAAGATGCTTCTTTTGAGGCATCCTGGGAGAGGCCGGGGAGAGTGGCAGCATAATCCAGGGTGTCCGGGGAGGCTCATAGTTGGTGTCCAAAGGCCACCAAGGGTGTGTGTCTTGAGTCTGTAGAATCAAGGAATTTTGGTGGGAAGACAGATGACTTACCTGAGGGAGGCAATGCCAGAGAGGACACGAGATATGCAGCTCGGCAAGCTTGCCGGTCGGGATGTTTGGTGATGCCGGCGATGGCCTGGAGACGTTTGGTGATGAGTAGCTTGGCGAGCTTGCCGGTCGGGATGTTTGGTGATGCCGGCGCTAGCCTTGAGATGTTTGGTGATGGGTAGCTCAGTGAGCTTGCTAGCTGGGAGGTTTTGGTGATGCTGGTGATGGCCTGGAGATGTTTGGTGATGGGTAGCTCAGCGAGCTTGCCAGACGGGAGGTTTTCATGATAGGTAGCTCGGCAAGCTTGCTGGACAGGGGAGGTTTTCGTGATAGGTAGCTCAGCGAGCTTGGCAGACAGGGGAGGTTTCTTTATGGCTGCCGATGGATTGGAGATATTGGTTGAGGGCCTGAGAAATTGGTTGAGGGCCTGAGATATTCATTGGGAGGCAGCTCGGCAAGCTTTCTAATTGGATATATTTGCCTCTTGGGGGTATAATTGATGGATTTCAATCTGCACCAAGGTTAGCCAGCTGTTGGTTCTAGGAAAGGTGGAGAGATCATCCTGGGGTATGCTTTGGGCCAGGTTGATGCAAGCTTCAGAGATGCTCGGAAAAGGTCCAGAGATGTTCTAGGATGCTAGAAATGCATTGATTTGATGGTTGGGTGAGGTCAAATGATGCTTTGACGAACTCGAAGAGCTCGGAATAAGGCTTGAGAGCAAGCATCCAACTGGCTTTTTCAAATCCAAACATTTCGTTCAAGTGAAATTAACTTATCTGACCTTACTGAATCAATACCAACTCTGATGGTAGATCAAACCTTCAGCGAAGGTTGATTCGAAGACTGGCTGTGAGTTGGAGGTGAGGCAGCTCTTACTTTGAGTATTGGCGTGGGATCGCCAAACACGAAAGGCGGGGATGGGCAGTTTTGACATCACCATCCTCAGACCATCAGGACAAGCATCATAGGTAGAAATAGGAATAGATAAGTATACGGGTAATTGGATACATTTATTAAAGCTACAGCTACAGCTACAGCTACAACCTCACCTCTGGTCTGTAAAAGCGCTCCTGTTCCTTCATATCCCTATGTCCCCTATATCCCCATGCCTACTCTCTCACATCAGCCCTACATCCCACCAACAATGAATGAACTTTGCTGAATAACTTAAAGCAGCCGAAGATAACTGCTCAGCGTGGTATTCCGTAGTGTTCAATCTCAAGCCGCCCTTCCCAAATGGCGCCGGTTCATTCCTTCTTGTGGGATCTGTGTCAACGATATAAACCGGCTTGGTGCCAATACCTGGGAGACCAACAATCATCTGTGTTGAGTTTTTGATTCTTACCAACGGCAACATGACCAGCTCATCCTCCTCTCCGCAATCTGCAAGCTCGGTGACAAGGACAAACAGCCGCTTCTCACCTAGTACCCACTCATGAACAAGGCCCATGTCAAAACGACACATGGTGCTACCACGAACAAAGAATGTGATCCTAGTCTCAAAAGTAATGCGGCGCTGGGAGATTCTGTTTGGCTTTTTATCAGCTACTATCAAGTTAATAATATTAGGAAATGGAAAACTCACGGATCTGTAAATCCAAGCTGGGAGAACCATTCAATTGGTTGTGTTCCCAGATTTGTTATATGCGGCATCTGATAGTCTTTTGTATATGCCTGCCGGAGCTGACGAATGAATGGATGCTGTGCTGGGATCCCCTTCATAGATAATGGGAGATCGAGGTCATTTTGTATGTAGGCCTGTGAAGCACATCTCACTGCCCTTGGCCAGATATGTGCTGCATCTTCCAATATGCCTGGGGTTATCTCTTCGACATTATCAGGTTGCTCTGGAGATGGCATAATCTGGCCCATAAGACTTGGGTATTTCTCGTAGAGAGATTTCAACTGACTTGAAATCTCTGGCTCAGAATACTTGAATGCTCCTTGGAGCAGGAGCCGAATGGTCGTGTTGATTGACTCGCGCATCATCAAAAAACACTCAACTGAGCGTCCATTTAGTGCCTCCGCCCACTTCTTAAAATGCCTATCTCAATAATCAGAATAGAATCAAATAAATAAGGGGAGGACAACCTACTTATGCTTGTCCTCACAATGGAGAACATTGCAGTTGAAACTATGTCCATACCTCCCAATTGTATCGTTGATATGGGCTCCTTGGTGGACGTTCGGCCGGCTGCGCCATTTTATATAATCATTGAGGGATCCTGATGCTGTTTTTAAATCCATCATACTGGTAACCAGTTCGAATTCTTGTTGCACCAACTGCTCGATTGAATCTATAACACTGCAGAAATCCTCGGTAGCTGTGTCAACACTTGGTGGACTAACTGATGGCGTTAGAGATGCGTTCTCCTTTCCCTTTTCCCTTGCCTTGGTTCCGAACTTTCATCTGTGAAGCCAGAGATGCAGCATTGCAGAGCCCCCGATACATGCTACGGCCCTCAAATATTGCCTTCTCGGCATCCTGGTGCTGTCCAGGCTTCATCCTCCATGCGCAAGTGGTTGCATTCGACTTGGCTATCGATGCAAAAGCAAGCACAACAAGCTGTTCTGGCGTCAGCTTTAATAGTCTCAGTTTCGTTCAGAATTCAGATTGCATGGCCTTTATAAAACCTCCACTCAATATCTTCCTTCTCGAGTGGCATGCATCGCAATATCAGGGGCATTTGCATCGAGGCCATCCCAGCCTCATGTAATGGTGGGTGCACCAGATGTGAGAATCTAGCCACCCAAGGAAGGGATGATTTTACTAAGACAACACACTGTCTTAGGAAACAGAGCCAAAGGGTTGTAGCTTAGACTATTCCACAACGCAGCAATCAGGTGTGTGATGTAGTGAAGTGGTTCAGACAAGTTGCAACAAATGTTGAGTCTGGGAACTCAGGGGTAAGTCAGAGGTTAACACCTCACTGACTTTTCAGAAACAAGGAGTAACAAGATGAATGCTTGGAAGCTTGGAAAAGACGTGGAAGTATGTGATAGTCGATTTACTGTATTGTCTGCTTGCCCTTTCTTAAGGAAAGGGCAATCCTATTTATGCTAAAGGAGTGTAGTTCTCTCATTTTCCAAGACTTTCCATGACTTACCAGGCTTGGTAACTGTAGTCGACGTAAGAGAATCCCATAGAACCATCTCTTAGGTTCGTAGCCTATAGGAAGTAAAAGGAGGTCCAAGGTCAGAGTACCCCTATAGACAAATTATGTCATAGACAAATTATGTCATAGACAAATTATGTCATAACTTAAACCAATCTTGTGGGTAACTAAAGAGCGATGACATGTAATGAATCATAGAGGTTCGTAGGAGCTTTTAGAGCTATCGTTCATGCTCCTAGGCCTCTAGTTGGCAGAGATATGTCATGTGGTAGTATGAGTGATGTCATGTAATGAATCATAGAGGGTTGTAGAGATATGCTATGTGGTAATATCGGCCCAGTAACTAAGGAGCGATGACGTGTAATGAATCATAGATGGTTGTAGCAATCGTTGAGTAGTATTGCTCTTGTTGTTGGTGTGATAAGCCAAAATATGTATAGTGACTTGTAGGTTTGAGGAGGAGATTTCCAAGTTTGCTCTTGAGTTTGATAGCAAACTGAGTGCAACGAATGTCAGTATGACACCTCAGAGAGGCTCCAGGATTTAAGATGATAAAGGGGCGACTGTCGTCGTCCCCATCTTGCTGACGATGGGAACCTTGTGAACTCTCTAAAGTATTTTTGAAGTCCCGATTTTGACAGTATTGCCGTTGTGAGGAGAAGCTGGGATTGCTTCCCTTGCCTGCCATATTCTGAATGACACACATCCGGAGGCCGACTCAGCACAATATCAAGCGCTGGTGATATTTTGAACAACGCAGGCTCTGTTTCACGCATCCCCCATTACTGGTACCACGCCTTCTTTTTTGCAGGAGGAAGTGTGCTTCCATGCTCTCGGAGCTGGACTTGGTGATGGTGGTATTGGCCAAGCCTCATGTAGTCAAAGTGGATGTCTCCACACTCCTATTTCGAGGCCAAGCAGCTTCTGCAGCCCTTGGCTGCATTCTGGCGTAGTATCCCGGCATTATCGTGTTCTGCTGGGGCATGTCCCCAATATATCCTAGCGTAAAAGCCATAACCAGCTTTTCCTCGCCATTGATATTAAGGGACATGCCCCTATCCAGCTTTGGGAGGTCCAAAATGGACAGCAGAACATCATCCAGGTTTGACCCATGCGGTCCAAGAGTGATCACAAAGACATTTGCACGATGCATCCGCGTCTTAAGGGGCTGGGCAGCAAGTGTAACATACACACCAGTTATTGATCAGTACATATTGCGATACAAACCAAAACCATCAATGAACATGAGCCATGGGACTGAGATAAAGCCTTGTTTGAGGGCTTTAACTATCTATTCTCGCCCGTAGGCCTTCAGTTCAAGCTCCGCCACATGTGGGTGGGATTGTGCAGCCGGCCGTATCTCTTCGTGCATGGTGTTCAACACCCTTCTGATTTGTGACTGTGGTTTGAAGCCATGATTCTGTTGACCTAGAATCCCGTTCCCAAACGTGTAGTCTACCGTTATATCAAGCTGCTGGACTAAATCTTGTGATAAATCCACCACAACAATAGAAATCAATTAAAACTACTCAGAGTCCTCTTCCTCAGACGTGTCTATTACAATCTGAAAGGTGCATGCATTATGCTTAGTCCCACCACACTTGCCACAGAGCCGCGCACACATTTCTTCCCTTGGCTTCCGACCACTACTCGCCCTTATTTCTTCTTCCACTTGCTGTACAACATCCCTCTCGTCCTGTAGCTCCTGTGCTACCTGTTGACTAAGTGATCCTCCTTGCTGTAATCGTGTTTTTTTAGCTCTCCGGCGCTTGCTTAGCACTTCATTTGCCTGTCACAGGTTTTGGTTCTCCGCCTTCAACAATGCTAATTGATGCATTATTTGCGATGTACCCTTTGTAAACTGGTCAACAGCTGTATAGATTGAGGTTGGAGAGCTATTTTGATGATGCGCAATTCGGTTTTTAATGAAGGTAGACTGTGATGAGGCTTCAATTGGGTTGTTTGGTGTTTGGGAAACCCAAGGTTGAGCAGTACCCGGGCGGGAGGTTGGAGGCGTTGGTGTCTTTAACTTAAGATCAAGTGTAGAGATCACACTCTCAGGGTCGAATGGGAGAAGTCCAGCACCCCGGAACCTCCTTGAATGTTGCTTTCTGTCATTGCAATGTTAAATGCAGCATAGAAGGCAGGAAAGAAGTCATCCTTAGTAATATGAGAAATATGAGCCCGCATCATATCTTCAATTTGCCGACCATAAGCCCTTTTTAATGGGCTAAAACAGCCAACATCAAGTGGCTGGAGTAGATGAGAGGAATGAGCGGGCATACAGAGAGTTATAATGTTGTGTTCTTTGCAGTACTCCTCAAACTTATCCGAGTGGTGGATCTCATGACCATCAAGGACTAATAAGTGATAACCACCAACACTCCGCAGCTTTGTGTGCTTCTCAAAATGCTGAATCCAATCCATGCCTCTCTCGTTTGTAGTCCAGCCATTTTCAGTAACAGCAATTACCCAATCGCTTGGAAATCCACTATTCTCATACCAAGATGCAAGGTGGTTTTTGCCTGCAACAATGACGAATGGCGGCACTGCCCAACCCTGAGAACTAACGCCTTGGATTACTGTAACCCATTCCCGATTGCCAGGCTGTACCTTCTTTGCTTTTGCCCGCCCGTCTGAGCTTGTTACAACAGTAGCAGTTGAGATGACACCCATCATAAACCCAGTCTCATTAAAGTTGTAGATATCTGCTTTATGGATACCATATTTCGCAATTGTGTTATGCACAAACTCAAACCAGCCACGTATAAGTTCTGGATCTTCACACTTAGCCCTCTGGTAGTCGTATTTGCGCTGGAAGCGTGTCCGGAGCTCTACATGCCGCTTAACAAAGTTTGAAGCCCAATGCGACCCAACGCGTGGTGCGTCACGTGTTTCAAGTAGTCGATTTGCCATATCTGCAACAATAGACAACTGAGGAGGAAACCCTTTGGTAGCTAGGTCGAGTATATATTGAACAAGGACTGATTCCTCTAAGTTAGTTAATTTCCGTAAGTTGGCTTGAATATCGCATCGTGAAGGTATGCCTAATAAACGACGGCCTAGCTTGCGGTTGTCACGGGTAGGTTAAGAGGAGGTCAGTAGGAAGGGGGAGCTGGTTGCGGTCCCGCGTCGGAGACGTCCCGCTACGGTGCCTCTAGCGGCCTAAGGCTGCTAGGGGGGCCTTAGGGCCTTAGGCTGCTATTAGGCTGTTGTCGTGGCTCCGACTCGCAACCGAGACGGCGGGGGCCCGACTCTGGGGGAGTAGATAAAGTAGCTGAGCCCCCTACTAGGAAGGGCTCAGAGATTAGTTTGTTGAATACGATACTGGCTACTCGAACCTACGGTCTTAGCACGCTGTCTACCTAAACCCTTACAACGGTGGTCAACAGAATAGATCTTAGCAGCAACTCGAGGACGTAACTTTGGGTCGCTTTGTATAGCTTGGATAGCTAGCATCAACTGGCTTTCATCATTTTTCTGGGGCATGTTTTGTTGTTGAGTAATTTAGCATTCAGTGGGGGGGTATTGTGGTCGCGATATTTTGTCCTGTTCGCTTGTTTGGCCGGTTCGTTATACATGTACGTTACCTTTGATATACTTCTTCTATAGCTTCTATAGCTTTATATTCATCTTGTTATGTATAATGTAGCTTACTTAGCCCTATTTTCTTTAAATGAGGGTCTATTAGTAAAGCTATAAATAAAGGTTTATAAGGTGTTGTTATTGTTGCTTTTGTTTTAATAAAAAAAGTTAGTTAAGAAGGGAGTTAAAGGCTCTATATATACCTAGATTGTAGATTCTAGAATATGCTAACATATTTTACAAGCGAGTGGGCCACACAAGTGAGTGGGCCACCAAAACACCAAAATCTAACTATTACAACTACTACTACACCACCACCCTACATAATGACCCTTATTCAATTGTAATTGATTCCTGGCAACTCTCGCACATACGGGCATTATGCCCTATAGTGCCACATACTCCACAGCGCTGCTGTTGGCCTGTAGAACCCACCTGCTGACTACTCTCACTTGCCACCTCCGTACGGATTTGAACATTAACCTCAGCACTCTGAAGGATATCCTCTCCCTCTCGTATAGATAGACTACCCGCATTATATGCCTCTTGCGCTTCCTTTCCCTCCACTTTTTCTGTTCATATGAGCCTGGGTTCGCGCCTGGAGTACCCCTGATACTTGACACAGCAGTTGAGTGACTCCTGAAACATACGGAATTTGGCCTATCAAAATGAGAGTTCTCCTTCAGGGAGCGGGTCTCTGGCTATACGTTGTGGCTAAGACAGATAGTGTCACCAAGGATGGTACTGCTGAGCAACAGAAGGCAGGGACGATCATTGCGACAGCTCTTGGTGATGAAGTCATCAGTAGACTGGCATTTGAGGACTTCGAGGACGGGAGAGTCCTTTGGAAGACTCTTGCTAATACTTTCCGGAAGACGGGAAGAAGAGAGTTCATTGCCCTTCATCGACAGAAATCGAAGATGCGATTCAATCCGGACGAAGAAGACCTGGAAATGTTTCTTTCACGATACAAGAAGATCAAGTCGGATATCAGAGCAACTGGAGTCAAGGAAACGGAAGATCTGACGGATATCATATTCCAAATGGCAACGATGCCTGAACAATTTGCCACAACAGTGCAGATCTGGGACACAATGAAAGACAACGAGCTTACCTTCAACCTTGCAACATGGATGCTTCGAAATGAGAACCTGAGACAGAAACAGGAAGCAGAATTCCGTGGAGAGACCGGAAAGAAGGACAATGTCGCATTAACTGCGAATGGTGACAAGAAGGCCTGGAAGAATCGGAAAAAGAACGATAATACGGATGAGAAGTTTGAGGGGGAGTGCAATCACTGTGGGACCAAGGGTCACAAGGAGAAGGATTGCTGGAAGAAACACCCTGAGAAGATTCCTGAAAATATCAAGAAGAAGATGGAAGCGAAGAAAGTCAAGCACAGTGTGAAGGAGAAGGAAGACAGATACTCCAATGTTGCTTTCGCTGTTGGACAGAAGACTATCGATGAAGACTGGTCAATAGATTCAGCATGCTCGCAACATTTGACACCAGAACAATCCCTTCTCTTCGAATACGAACTGTACGACTCGCCTCAATTGATTTCAGGTATCACTGGCTGCCTCAACATCATTGGAGAAGGCAAAGTTAAACTTCTCTGTCTAAATGAGAATGGATTGACGCAGGTGACGCTTTCAAAGGTTCAATACGCTCCGACAGCAACGATGAATCTACTGTCTGTGAATCAACTAGAATCTGTTGAATGGACTTTTGCGAAAGGAACTGTCACAGGAAAATTGAATGGGAGATCAGTCATGGAAGGAAAATACTCCCGTGGGCAATACCTTCTCACTCAGAAGCTTGAGAACAAAGCAAACGCTGTGGGAAAGGAGAATCTTGAACTCATACACGCTCGTTTAGGACACTTGAACCTCTCGAGCATCCGACAGTTAATGGACTTGTCGACTGGACTCCGTATTAACAAAGGAGAAACACTTGGGTTCTGTCGGCCTTGTGTGGTGGCAAAAGCACACCGACATCCTTCTCGGAAAATCCAAGAGTTGAAAAAACACCCACTGGAGCTTGTTCACTCTGATTTGTGTGGTCCTATTACCCCTGCTTCGACTTCTGGTGTGAAGTATCTTGTAACATATAAGGACGATGCTACGCAGTTCACCTGGGATGACTTTCTCGCTAGAAAGGAGGACTTCTTCCAATCTTTTCTTCGATGGAAGGCGAGAGTTGAGAAGGAAACCGGTAGGAAGCTGAAGGTCTTCCGTTCTGATGGTGGAGGTGAATACGTGTCAAAAGAAATGGAAAACTATCTCAAGGATGAGGGAACTACCCACGAGACCACTCCACGTTCAACCTCTGAAATGAATGGAGTGGCAGAACGAATGAACCAGACTGCAATTGAGGGAGGGAGAGCTCTCCTCAACGATGCCGACGATGACAATCCACTCCCGCGATCCTTGTGGGCTGAAGCCGTTCACTGTACGAACTATCTGAAAAACAGATCTCCCACTCGGCGACTTGCTGTGATGCCCTTTGAAGCCTTATGGGGAAAGAAGCCAGACTTGAGCCACTTACGCAAATTTGGATGCGAGGCGTGGGTTCACCCCCTGAAATACACAAGGAGAAAGCTGGATAATAAAGCTGAAAAGGGGAGATTTGTAGGATATGGCAATACCTCCAGTTTGTACAGGATCTTACGTGGAAACAAGGTCACTAATCATCGCGATGTGATTTTCAATGAAGTGATAAAGCCACCACTGGCCCCACTTGAGATTGTCGATGACGAAGACGTTGAGTTTCGAAGCAGCAACGCAGAGGACAGCAACGCAGAGGAAGAGCAAAGAGACTCAGATAATGAGAAAAATGAAGCCATTACATTTGAGAGTGAGGAGAAAGATGAGCTTCCTGCTGCTGTTTCCATACGAAAGAAAATGAAGCCATTACATTTGAGAGTGAGGAGGAAGATGAGCTTCCTGCTGCTGTTTCCGTACGAAAAAAAAAACAGCAGCAGGAAGCTCATCTTCCTCCTCACTCTCTATCAAGAGGCAAAGCAACATGAGGAAAGACAAGGATGGATTAAGGCGATTCAGAAAGAAATACAGTCTATATCAGAGAATAGGACTTTTGAGGAAGTTCAAGATGTTGGACAACCTCGACTTCGCTCTTGCTGTGTAAGGATGCCTCCGTACCTAGATACTCGAAGAACCTGTCTCAGAACTGTTACAGTCACTACAAGCATGGAATCCGACTCGGTGGGGTTTCGAACCAGTAGAGGAGCATATAGCGAGTTACACTATAGTGGGGGACGGTAAGTGTATAGGGTTCAGGGACGATGCAGACCTGTTGCGGTGGAAGGTTCAGGGCTAGGGTTGGGATAACCGAGTTGGGCCCGTTTCGGGTACTTAAGGAAACAGACTCAACGGGGTTCCCCCTTCATCTTTTTTGTATCCTTCGTAGTAGACCTATAGGATAGCATCCGTTTAGCCTCCGACTCACACTCTCATATGCTATTACTGTGAGCTGGGTGCCCTGTGTCCTTACATTATACAAAAAAGATCACGCCTGCCAGGGACGGCCGTACTTAAATAATATCCCACACCGGAACGACTCAGGAGAACTACCGTTACACCATCGACTGCGACTCGGTGATGTTTCGGAGGAGAGACCTGACGACTTCAAATAGCCGTGATTCCAGAGATCTCACGGACAGCCAGTGGATCAGGGTTTGATTCTTCAGAACAAGCTGGTAAAGTCGCCGACGCGTTGGCGCCAAATAGGATAGGAGATCCTTAAGAACCCCCTCATAGGACAGAGGAAATTGTGGACAAGAGCGTTGATAGCTACGAGCTACCGGAAGTCAAGCTCTTTCGTATCGGTACCGATACACACCCGAGGCAATATGTCGAAAAAGCCGACATCAAACATACCCCAAGACAACGACGGTCAACTGCCCAGAATGACTACCAGACAAACCACTGCTGCAGCTACGACCGCTGGGCCATCCGAAGACATCCCGAGTCGAATGGACCACCTCAAAGCACAGATACAGGAGGTCAAGGATCTACTAGTTATCCTGTCGGCATCCCAGACCAGAATCCCGTCCACACCGCCGGTGGATGCCCCCATACCCACAGTCGAAGTTACGGAGCAACGAACGCCTCGTACACCAAACACCCCCGAGACAGTTCAATTGCTGCCTCTTCGGAACACTCGTTCTCCCTCGATTCCAGGGTCATCACGAATGCACACCGAGGACCCTCCGAATCGCTATAAGAAATCAACCATCTCTGAGAAAATCCTTCCTCTCAGCGATGGGGTAGAACATACCTTCTTACAATGGAGCGCTTCGATTCGGGATCGACTCGTAGTCAATGAGGACCACTACCTTACCGACGTCTCAAGAAGAGCATTGATATGGGGAACTACGACCGGCCTGGCGAAGACCTACCTAGAGCCCCAATACCTGTCCGCTATGCATGGGTTCCGCAGTGCTGAGGAGATGATGGATCTACTAGGTTCATACTACCTCACAGGCAACGAGACGGAACAGGCCAGGAACCTCTTCGACGACCTGCAAATGGGAGAGAAAGGGCATGCTAGCGAAACCTTCCCAGAGTTCAAGGCTCGTTTCCAAAGTGCAGCTATCACAGGACAAGTCTCCGAGTCGGAATGGTTTCAGTACATGTGGAACAAGTTCACTCCTCAATTCCGCAGCCGCGTCGCGATCATCAAAAACCAATGGAAGGGAGAATACCAGACCATGGTATGAGAACTTACCGCCTTCGACCAGGAACGGCGCAGGAACAACAAATTGAATCCGCTACCCGCTCTCGCAAGGACGTCCACACGTACCACGGATACGGCAAAGGCGTCATCAGCGTCGAAGCCGACTCGAGCCACATCAGCTCTGTTCACCCGAACCACGTTCCTCCCCAAGCCAGCCATACCGGAACGTCTGAGAACCGCAGTCCCTGCGCCCTCAGGAAACTGTTTCAAGTGTGGCAAGCCCGGCCATTACCAGGACAAATGCCCCCTTAACGCTACTATCAAGGAAATGGACCGTAACGACCCCGAGGCAGAAGAACAATGGGAAGAAGCTGTGGAACTTCAATCAGATGCGTTCCTCGAGGAAAACGACGAGGCCTAGGAGAAGGCTCCTTCCTAGGTCTACGCAAATGTGACCTGCAAGGACTAGACTTACGAGAACTCCTGGGAGGCACCCAGTTCTTAGTCGACACGACCCTGAGTATGAATGGACTCGGGGTGCAAACGAAGTCCCTAGCTTGTCATTAACAAGCCTTTCGCAATACGACTGTCGAAAGCGCTTCAGAGCCCTATACGGAAACTACCCTACTCTGTACCCATACGTGGATTTCAGCACAAAATCGAAGGCCACGTATCGGAGTATATTCGGTTACACTTAACAGTCGAAGGACGCTGAATATATAACTGCCCCTTTGTACTCCTGGACCTCGGAGCACAAGATGTGATAATTGGGAAGAAGCTTTTCAGCCGCTTCCGAATACTACTCGACTCTGCAAACAGCCGGTTAGTATGAAAGGAGTACCCACCGACTCCTAGCTGGAGCAAGGAGATCACCTTGCCCTACCACTCACGCCAAACGTCCATTAAACATCCTGCATACCAGTCGATGCGAATCGCCGGGATTTCGCAATCCACCGCGAAGACAGACGCCGCGCAGGCGGACGTTCGATGGAAATGAAAGTGATAACTTCTGACTACGAAGAGATCACCGATACGCCATCGAACCCACTACGAAACCAGGAGGTTTCTCCCCCACCCAAATGGAAACCTCCACCGCAGAAAACCCTAGTACATAGGTTTACGCCCATGCATATATGCGAAATCAGTGCAAATGCTTTCCACCACGAGATGATGCGAAACGACTCCAAGTTTTTTCAGACTAGCATCTACGAAATCGATCAGATCATTCATGAAAAGGAGTTGGTAGAGGACGAAGAAACGCTCCGCCTCATCCAGCAGAAGCTTCCGAATATGCACCGGAGGTACACCGATGTCTTTTCGAAGTTGGAATCGGATCGAATCCCCCCCCACCGCATATATGACCACAAGATACAGCTCGAAGCCCCTTTACCAAACGCTTTCTCCCCGTTATATTGACAGGGCACCGAAGAGCTTAAGGCTACCAAGCAATACATGCTGGAAAACCTGGAAAAGGGATTCATCGTCAACAGCAACAGCCCCTTCGCGTCCCCTATCCTATTCGTAAAGAAAGCGGATGGCAAATTAAGATTTTGCATCGATTACCGGAAGTTAAATGGTCTCACCCGGAACGATCCCTACCCCCATGCCGCGTATCGACGAACTACTAGGACGGGTGTCAAAAGCAAAAACCTTCACGAAGCTAGATATCAGACAAGCCTTCCATCGTATACGGATGCACCCCGACTCGGAAGAGTACACAACCTTTCGGACTCGCTATGGATCCTATAAGTGCAAAGTGCTGCCATTTGGACTGACGAATGGTCCCGCAACCTATCAGCGGTATATGAATGACGTCCTGATGCAATACTTAGACGACTTCTGTACCGCATACTTAGACGACATCCTAATCTATTCAGAGGACCCTACAGAACACATAGAGCATGTGCATAAGGTCCTACAGCGTCTCCGAGAAGCTGGATTCCAAGCCGATTTGAACAAATGCGAGTTCGACGTCACCAGGACAAAATACTTGGGTTATGTTCTCACTACCTCCGGTGTCGAAGTGGACCCTGACAAAATCGAACCCCTTCGTAACTGGATCCGACCGACCACTGTTACGGGTGCTAAGTCCTACCTGGGATTCTGTGGCTTCTATAGACAATTCATTCCGTAATTTTGGCAAAATAGCAAAGCCCCTCACCACCATCACTAGTCCCTCGGAGCCGTTCCGGTGGACAGACGAATGTGAGGATGCGTTCGAGGAATTGCGACGACAACTTTTAACAGTACAGGCACTTCACCACTTCAAGGAGATTGACCCAACGGGGGTTCCTCTCTTCATCTTTTTTGTATCCTTCGTAGTAGACCTATAGGATAGCATCCGTTTAGCCTCCGACTCGCACTCTCATATGCTATTACTGTGAGCTGGGTGCCCTGTGTCCTTACAAAACCTCTATCTTACGCCCTTCTCGTTCATGGAGTCCTGAAAGTATAGAAGAGAAGCAGATACATGTGCAGAAACTACGAGAGATAAATGCATATTGGAAATCAAAAGCAGAGAATGAACTTGTTAGAGCAACAACAGCTGGAACTCTTGAGTACGGATATATGGAAACTCTAAATGCAGATATTCGGAATGGCAAAAGCAAATGGAAAAAGGCATGAGTTGCTTCACAAGAGTTTGGAGATATAGAGACATGGAGTAGAGGACGGCAATCAGAAGGGCAAGAAGTTTCAAAGGGCGGGGTTGATTGGTTTCGATATCGAGAGATGGTTCTTATTCCTCTTCTCTTCCCCTACTTTCGAAAAGTAAAGGCTTTACATCCTACAAAACGAGTATGGTTTGTGGATGATAATGTAAGTCTTCATTTGAAAGCTCACCGATCATTGGAAGATTATATGAAGAAGGAGGGAATCTATAGAGTGAAATTTTGGCTTCCAAACTCTCCTGATTTGCACCCTATTGAAAATGCCTTTGATTATCTCAAGGATCAGGTTGACGGCTATACACCATTAAACGGAGGAAAGTTTGAGAGAGCTCATGCACGGGTATTTCTTGAGGAAGAATGGGGGAAAAAAGTGGATGGGAAATTTACACAATTATGTGCTTCGTTGAAGGACAAGTTGGAGCGGTGTATTGCAGTCACTGGGGGGAACAACTTTCGTGGGTAGATCAATACACGCCCCACTTATTACGCACAGACCCTGTGGAAACTTTTGGGCCGCAACGCGGTGCTTCCAGTGATCTTCGTGCACGCAACAACACAGTACAGTACACATCCTACCAACAGCAAGCGCTCAATTGAAAACAAACAAACACTGATTTCTTCAAACACGGCACTTCTTCCAAACCTTGTGCAAATTGACAAACAGTACCTCATTCCTGTCAATATGGAGAAGGGTCCTCAGACATCCACCCCAGCACCCAAGATCTGCTTCAACTGCAAGAAGCTCCAAACCGAGTTCCCAGACCCCTCAAGCGCTGTGCAAAGTGCCAAACAGCTCTCTATTGCTCCCTCGAATGCGAGAAGGCCGACTGGAAGAGCCACAAACCCACCTGCCACCTTCCAGGGTCTGCCCCTCCTCCCAACCCGCCGCAGGGGCCCAAGGGCCGCCACAACACTGGCTTTTATGTCATGAATGACAATAACGTTGGCTTGCTACTATGCTTCTTTATAATATATATTGTATGTGCAATTATCGTACACTCATGGTCCGCATCTATCTATAATACATAACCGTAAATGGCGAAAGGCATAACGCCAGCTCTCCCCAAAATTGTTCCGGCCTCCTATATTACACCTTAACAGCCTGTTCTTTTCCCTCCTTCAAGCTCTTTAGCTCTTCAACCTCTTCCTGGATATCCTTTCTCACATTTTCCTCTCTCTTCTCTAGGCTTTCGAAATCCCAAAACTCCTGCTTATCATACACCTTAACTCCATGCTCCTCGTCCAGCCTGTCCATTTCCTTCCTATACTCCTTTCCCCTGCTCACATTATCCTGTATGTTCCCATATCTTTCGCTCATGTACGACGAAACATCGGATTTACCCAGCGACTCCTTCCTACGCCTCACGCTCGCTGCGTACAATGTCTCTATTTTGCCAGCCATCTCTTCAAGGCTATACTTCACCTCCCAGTTGTGGGTAGCGTTCAGATTGTCGGGACGAACCACCTCGTGACCGTTGACAAAGTTACGGATGTTCAATTTGAATACCGCCAAACGGCCCACGAAACTCTCAACGTCGTTTTCGATTGGGGCATTCCAGTCCGGCGCCTCATCCGCTGCTGCTGTATCCGCATTTTCACCTGAAGATTCAGCAACAGCCTCGTTGGCATCACTGGCCATGGCCTCTGCATCCTCCCTTTCAGCACGGGCAGCCATGAGATCCAGCATCTTGTTCACAGCCATCTCAACCGGTGTGCCCTTTTCGACTTTGCCGAAGGCATTGCGGATAGTCTCTACGGACGCTGACTCGTCGAGATGGTTGAAGGCGGCCTCGAGTATTTCATTTTGGTCGTCGGCATTTACAGCCTCTGCGGCGTCTTTAATTGCGGCGCGGAGGACCGCTTCTTGCCCATCTGCATCAAGGCCAATCACTCGCCTCTCATATTCTTGGATTTGCTTGATATTGGCCTCCTGGATACCTTGAATGTCCTCTTCAGCGACGGGGCGGGCGAAAATATACATGAAACAGTCGCCGTTGGTAGCATTCTTCGGCCTTGTCTCGAATTGTACTTCCAAAGGCTCCCCTGGAAATTTCTCGGTTGCGCGGTCCAGCACTTTGTTCAAGAGCTCCAGGCTGACTTTAAATTCAAAGTCTCCCAGTGTAGTATTGGTAGATCCATGAAGAGACTGGTCTATCTCCGGCAGGGGGAGATACTGGAAGCCAAATATCCTCTCCGTGTTATGGAAGGCAACGAAGATGCCGTCCATGCGACCCATGCGGACTTGAAGAGAGTATTTCAAGAAGGCAGAGCGGGACATGTCATAGAACTCACGCTCATACGAGTCATATTCACCGTACCGATTTGTGATCTCGTAGCCCAACCCTTCCTCATAATCCGTAGCGTCTCTGCGAATAGAGATGACAGCTCGGGTCTTAAGATCGTACATGCCTGTCCCGGGTAAACGGGGATCGTGGGCATCGAGCTGCGAGCGCATAAGGAAGTCGCCAAAGGTTGTATAGTGATATGACTCGGGGCTGTTTTTGTCATTATCCGTAAGAGCATGCGAATTTTCCTTTCGGTACTTTATATATTCTTCCTTATCCGAAGTTAAGAACTTCTCCATTGATTTCCCAAGCCATTGGAGTACGTTGGATGTGTCAAACCCTTTGTTCGCATCAATAGCGTAGACACCATCTCGACGGCGCAGGAATATAGAAGCAGGCGCTCGTTGAATGGCAGTGAACGAGTTTAAGGGGCTTGGGAAGCCTCGTGATAGTTGATCATGATTGACAGGCCGCCATTTTGATAGCAGGTAGTGGAAGTGTGCCAAAGCTGAGGTCATGCTAGATGTTGACCCAGTGTATTTGCTGCCCTCGGCAACTGCTGTATCAATCAATGTTTTGTCGCGGGAAGAAGTGATGTATTCTTTCAGCGCGTTGTAGTCGAATTCTTTCACCGGTGTTATGGATTCCAAATACGGGTCAAAATTGTAGATGCGGGTATGGGGGTCCCGAAGTCGATATACTCCCTGGTTGAAGAGGACTCTTTCAAGGCCGCAAACAAGGCCAGGCACAGGTGGCTGAGGTTTCTCAACTGGAACCAACTTTAGCGCCTGTGCATGGACGCTTCCAGAACTGTAGCCTTCCCCTTCCTTTAGTGGTTTAAACACAGCATCTGTTGCTTCTGGCCTTGAGTTTTCCAGGGCCGATTCTAGGTTTTCGTACGTGCTAAGCAAAGTCGTAGCTAGAGTCTTATCTGCCTTTTCAAGCTCCTCGCGAGCAGCATCTTTAAATATATCCCCATCCCCCTGTGCTATCTTGAGGCCGCGCTTGGTCAGCAATTTCTTTTCCTCCAAGACTTTCATAAGCACCCTCTTCGCAACCCGATTGGCGGAGGAGCTAGTAATGGAATAAAGATAGGTTAAAAGTTGTCCTCTTCGCTTGGTCTGTCGCCCAGGAACCCTCGTAACATGCGGGGTGCGAGCGGGACGTATTGGCACCGAGCTTAGAACCCGCCGTGTGACAGGGTGTGATGATTGGGTCCAAGAGATTCTGACTGTTGGTGATTGCCTAGTCCGAAAGACCTTCCTCGTTGTTGACGGAACAAGTCGTGCTAATGATATGCCCCCCTTTGCTCCTGAAGACCCAATATCCGAAGACGAAGGCGGAGATATATCATTTAAGGCCTGCCTGCGTTTCTTTCGTCTCCGCTTCTTGCTGGCACTTGGCGGGGGTTTCCCATCTGTGCCAGGGAGACCCTTGTTGGAGCTCGATGTCTGTAAGGGTTCCGCTGTTTGGTCTTCAGGGTCTACTCGGCCTCCTTTAGACCGCTTCTTCGTTATGGTCTGCGCTCCTTTGCCAGAGCTAGATGGCCCCAATGTAACCGCTGTTTCGTGGGCCTTGTCTGCTAGAGCTGATTTGGATCGCCCTTTCGTTATCGGCTTCAGGGGTGTCGCTATTTTGTCGGCCTGGTCTGCTTGGGCTGATCCGGGGCTTTTCTTCGCAGCCTTCTGTAGCCAAGAATCCAAGGAACGTGGGCCTGTCGACTCGGCTTTTGGAGATTCATTTTCGGCATTGTGGGTGGCTGCTGCTACAGTGCTGCTCTGTCGCAACAAACGAGGTGAAGCATTTTCACCCCTCCGGATTGTAGCATTCAGACATGACGCACACACATACTGGCACCGTGATCCCACTCGTGGTGCAATTGTGTACATGGCCTTATATCCCTAGAGGGTGGGCGTGGATTTGAACTCGAGCAACATCGGCGAATGTTCCTGAAGGTTGTATTGGGAATTATTTTTCTTGACGCCTGCAGGCGCGCGCCACGCGCCGTTAGGCGCGTTAACCAGAAATTAATTTAACCCGCAAGGTAGAAAATACCAGCGAATAGGAACACTCCAATCATGAGTCCCTTTTAAGGAAAATAATTATTACCACGACCACCATCAAGCCATCTACCCCAACCGCCATATGGTGCGCCAGGATACTTTTTAACACGATGAGCTGCAAGCTGCTGCGGCGGCCCTACCGAGCATTGTCCTTGCACCAGGGCCTGAGAGTTCCGACATTAAATGGAATGGTCATTTGTACGAGGGGATTTGCCTCTCTGTCGCCAGATCCCAAGTCAGTAAATAAACGCCCACAACCGATTGCGACATTAACTTTAATCCAGTTCGAATCCATACGATGTAATTGTCATCGGCGGAGGCCATGCAGGATCTGAAGCATGCGCAGCCGCTGCGAGGTCTGGTGCGCGCACTGCCTTGATCACACCAAAGCTGGACAACATCGGCGTATGTTCATGTAATCCGAGCTTCGGTGGCATTGGGAAGGGTACTATGATAAGAGAAATTGATGCTCTGGATGGCGTGGCAGGGAGAATTATTGATAAGGCTGCTGTGCAATTCAGGGTGTTGAATCGGAAAAAGGGCCCAGCTGTTTGGGTAAGTGAACCTCTGTCGCGTTTCAAGAAGGTGTTCTAAAAATAGTTTTATTAGGGCCCGCGAGCACAGATCGACCGAGACTTATACAAAAAACACATGCTGGATGAGTTACAAGGATACCCGAACCTTTATATAGTCCCCGGGAGCGTCGCGGATATTATCGTCTCGAAGGAAACTCTAGACGGCCAACCATCCTCGAAAATAACTGGAGTAAGACTTGAATCTGGCGAGGTTATTCCTACCAACCAGGTCATCATAACAACAGGAACGTTTTTAGGTGGTGAAATTCACATTGGCCTAGAGTGTTTTCCATCTGGGCGCATGGGCGAAGCGGCGACATTTGGACTCAGCAAGTCACTGAAAGATGCTGGGTTTAAACTTGGGAGACTGAAGACCGGAACCCCTCCGAGACTGTCAAGGAGGACCATCGATTTCAGCACATTAGAACAGCAGCCGGGGGATGACCCACCGATGCCGTTTAGCTACCTCAACGACGAGGTTACTGTCAAGGAGCAGATGTTCTGTTATTCCACATACACTAATGAAAAGGCCCACGACATTATCAGAGACAACCTTGATAAGTCTATCCATATTCGGGAGTCTGTCAAAGGCCCTCGATATTGCCCATCGCTAGAGTCAAAAATCATAAAGTTTTCGGACAGAACGAGCCATATAATCTGGCTCGAGCCGGAAGGATTTGACAGCGATGTCATCTATCCCAATGGGATTTCTATGACCGTGCCAGCCGAGGCACAGGAGCAAATGCTTAAGACTATACGCGGGTTGGAAAATGCTACAATGTTGCAGCCTGGTTACGGAGTTGAATATGATTATGTTGACCCAAGGAACTTGAAATCAAGTCTAGAAACGAAGTCTATAGGCGGGTTGTTCCTGGCTGGCCAGATCAACGGAACTACAGGGTATGAAGAAGCTGCTGCGCAAGGAATCGTCGCTGGGATCAACGCCGGTTTAGTTTCCCAAGGCCGAGAGCCGATGATTTTGTCAAGAAGTGACGGCTACATAGGCATTATGATTGATGACTTGATAACGAAGGGCGTATCTGAACCATACCGGATGTTCACATCACGAAGTGAATATAGGATGAGCGCTCGCGCGGACAATGCGGATTTGAGGCTCACTCCTAAAGGGCGTGCGTCTGGAGTCGTGAGTGATGCGAGGTGGTCCAGTTTCCTGAATATATCCAGCCAAATGAGTGAGCTGGAACAGATTCTTCGAGCTGATATGCGCTCTGGCCCAGCCTGGATCGACGACGGATTCGAAGTTACGAAGGATACAACTAAAAGAAGCGCGTTTGACATTTTGCGCCGTGCCGGGATGAGCATAGACAGGCTGTCGAACAAAATACCAGATGTGCTGAAGTACAGCAAAGCGATACAGGATCGGGTTGGAATCGAAGCGGTGTATGCACCGTACATCGCCCAACAAGCAGCCTCAATGAAGGTCTTTCAAATAGATGAACAACTGCAACTTCCGGTTGATTTGGACTACGGCAAGGTCCATGGCATATCCATGCATGAGAGGTTTCTTTTAGAGGCCACGAGGCCTGAGTCTGTCGGCCAAGCTCGGAGGATTGAGGGCATGACTCCGACGGGTTGCTTGAGGCTCCTGGCTCACGTACAGAACACTCGCAAACGTGCAGCCAGGGCTATTTTATATGAAGAGAATACGGCCAATAAAAGGAGGGTCGCCGGCTTGTAAGATATATGAATGTATGATGAGATTGTATATTAGACAGCTCCAGACACCAGCAGCTGTGGGGGCGTTATTATAGTTGGATAGTTACCACTAAGGTGAGTCAACCGTGTTCAAACAGATCCCATGCGGAGGCTATGTTGGCTTGCCCGTCGTACTTTCCGAATCATACTGGCCAAATGCCTTGCACGTTGCAGGAAGAGCTCGCGGCAGGGTTTGGTTGATGCAGTCAAGAGCAGTCCTTACATGTCTGTCGGGGCAACGACGAGTGAAGGCGGATCGTCGCGCAGTGGCAGAGGAATATCTGTGTGCCTGTGTAGAATAAATACGTTACTGGAACATGACTATCTTCAGCGTACGCTAGCAATAATGGGTTACAATAAAAGTATGCAGGAAGTTGTCGCTCGGTCATTTCATACATCTGTTAAAAGTTAAACTGGGTAGCTGGATTGCCTCCATTCGAAGAACAACAATCCCAAAGTGGTGAGAATTCCTTGCGGTGACAATAATTCTGCGGTGAGAGCCCGAAGCGGCGAGAATCTTCCCCGATGGCGGTGACAGTGGCGATTACCATGCGATGGAAAGAGGGTCCCCTATAAACGGACGCTCAATCCGGAACTCAACAAGAAGTTCCTTACTCTCAATGTCCTTGCGGATTCGCGTGACCTTGTCTGCTGTAGGTTGAACCTGCCACATTGCCATAAATTGCGTCAGAAACTGCTCTTATATACTATGAGGGGTCAGAACGACTGCTTAGTCGCCATATGCATCTCTTGCCTCCTTGTGGAAACACTCGTAGACCAATCGCAAGTATCTTCATATGAGAGCGCCTGCCAGGGCATTCCACGCTCCAGTACCATTTGTAGATCCCACGGCCTTTACAGATTCTTGCCGGCCGTGGGTGACACTTCTTCCGTGCACAAGGAAAATCAGTACTCTATGTAGATTCTATGGGGATTATAGTCCCAAAGACGGCTACGAATTCCCTTTGCGCTCGACACATCAATTTATAAAGCGGCTGAACATAAATAGGGATATCACATACCGCGGATGATGGTCCAAGGCAAGAAGACTGACACAATCTCATACTTGATGAGGCCTCTCGTCCGCAAGAACGAGGAGAAGCTGAAGAGGATCCAGCCGATACTACAGTACCGTCTAGCGGCAGTAGACACCCTTGAGCTCGCTAGGCTTTAGGTGAACCTGGGAAGTGGTGGGAATATATCACGGTGGTGGTGACAGTAACTGTGACAGACGACGTGAGCGCTGCGACGGAGAGCAGGTTTGCTATTGCCAACCGTCGAATTCGTTTCAATACGTACTTCGTCGCCAGCTGCTCGCTCAGGTGACATCGGCTCCCGTTGGAAATGTAGATGCGTGGCTTCAGTGCCATCGGTTGTTCTTGGAAATAAGTTCTATTTAAGGGATTCAGCTGTATGTGTAGAATTCTGCTGACGACTGTGAGAGCGCTTGTGTCGAGATTTTGGCCCTTGTGATACTCCTTGGTTGAGTAGTATCGAGTGTTTTCTGAGAGAGGGCCATTTAAGAGCAGTCGAATCATCTCAGAACTGACTTCTATTCCTTACACAAAGACATTAAAGACACAGACTAGGATGGAGTAAAACTATGCCTGGTAAGAAGAATCACGTGCTGCAGCTAGAGCACATTGCACCACCATACTAAACAGCTAGTCGGAAGTGGTGAGAATCGCACGCGGCAACAGAAGCACCACGGTGATAGAGTGAAGTGGTGAGAATGCCCCGTGGTGACGACAGTGATGGTGACAGAGGGAGGACTGTTCCTTGATAGCTTTGTGGCGGTCCTACAAACACCCCACGTAATCATCGGCATGGATATATTGCTCCCCAACATGATGTAGTGGGATGAGTATGTAATTTTCCCTTCGTAATCGCCGATATCGATATCGCCATCTTATTCGGTAAGCCTTAAATTTCGTGGGAAGCATGTATTACCTTTAGCTACTTGATAATCCAAACTCAGTCGAAGTGAAAAAGATCAGATATGCAGGATGAATAAATTGAATTATATTTCCAACTTAACCTCTATCCCACTCCCCATATTCAAAACATCCAATCATTCACCAAACCCTCCTCTGAAGAAACACCCCCAAAAGAATCAACCCCTTGTTCTACATCTAGAAGAACTTCTTGTACTTCGCAATAGCGTCATTGAAGGCAACATCGATAGGGGCAGTGATGCTCTCAGCGATAGCACGGAACTCCTCTGGCAGCTTAGTGATAACAGCCTTGCTGAACTTATCAGTCGCCGCCTTCTGCTGCTTGAGGTTGATGAGGATAATCGGGCTGATAACCAGGAGACGGTCGAACCGGGGCTTGGTTCTGAGGATAGTCTGGAGGGAGGACTGGACGCTCGTGACGAGATCGGCGGTGGCGCTGGCGACCTGGATGGTCTCATCGAAGGTGAGCTCGACAGAGGCACCGGCGGCCTTGGTGCCCTGATTGATGTCGTGGAGGAGGGTGGTGCTCTGGATCAGGATGGGGATCGACTCGCCGAGTCCGATCAGGCCGCCGTGGAACTTGGCGATCGTGGCGTTGAGCTTGGAGGTGTCGCCGGAGATCTTGGCCATGGCGGCGAGGATGGAGGCGCTGTCAGCGACGACGGTGGTGGCCAGAAGGGCGATGGGGAGGATGGAGAAACGCATGTTGACGGTTGTGGTTGGGGGTTGAGGGTAGAAGTGAAGGTGGTTTGTTTGGATGGATTGGCTTGTTGGTTTCTTACGGGAGGAGGAGGCAAAAGGAAGGGGGTGATGGGTGGGAGACGAATTAATTATATACTCTCCTATTACTCCATATTTGCACATGGGATCCTTCCCCTTTTCTCCCCTCCCGCCGCTGCCGACGGAGTCCGTGAACCTAGTTCCTCTGGGGTTGAAGGTGGGAAAGTCGATCATCATCGTATGTGGGGAGGGCGCAATCGCATAATTGCGGAAAGTGGAAGATCCAGGGTTTAGAAGTAGGGACGGCGGGCTACTATGCTTGCAACGTCGTAGTTTGGGGAAACACGACAAGCCATCGGCAGGGATGAAGGTGTAAGCAAGACATAAAAGCGCTTAGCGTTTGCGGGGAGGGCGAAGGAGCAAGGGTGAGATGCGATCAACAGGGTTTTGGCAGGTACAGAGTTGAGTTGGGAAGGTTAGACGGGAAGTTTTAGAGGGGAAGTTAGAGGGACTAGAGGGTTTTAGAGTACTGGAGCAAATACTGGAGCATGTGGGGAAGAACCTTGCAAAAAATGCCGCGGCTTCACACAGGAAAAACATGTGAATATCAGAAATTGGCACGGGACGATCATAGTAGAAAGGAATCATTGTGCATTAGACTAGTACTGGCAATTTCAATGGGTATTCTGGCATTTTCCTGGATTTTCGATGGATCGCAGCGGCAGATAGACACGATTAGTGTACCCTGATTCTAAAGATAAAAGAAGCAGCGAAGAAGATATGATATTTGATCCATCGGTGTTGTTCAACCATTGGCGAAGTGGAGTTGCTGCCTTAAATACTAGGTACCGAATAAGTAAAGCATCGGACCAATCAATAAGAAGCATCAAAGGCTCAAACGATTTACCACGGAACATTCCCCTCCGGCGAGCACGGATAATGCGTCGTGAGTTCCCGATTCCCATTCAGCCCCAACCCCGCCGTGAACCAGCCATTATACTTCCCAAACGCCGACACCGCATTCCCATCCGTATCATCGAGCGAGCTGGCCGCGCAGGTAATTCGCCCCGGCGTCAGCGTTATCCTGGATGCTGTCCGTGCAGACCCCGTTCGGGTAGTTGGCGCACGAGACTTGCATAAGGCCGGGTGTTGGGCCGCCTGCGTCGGCGTTGCAGAAGGACGCGAGGATCACGGGGTCGATGCCGTGCCCGTCGCCGGCTTTTTGGAAGTAGCTGTCGTATTGCTGGCATCGGGAGCTGACGCCGGAGTAGAAGTCGGGGCTATGGATCACGTCGTTGAGGTCGAGGTAAGGTGGTACCCAGCCGTTGCCAGTTAGGCCGGTGTTGAGCCAGTCTTCGGAGCTGGAGGGGCGAGATTAGTTGGAGATGAGGGAAGGGATTGGACGTGGAAACTACTCATCCATTTGGACCCCCTCCTGGTGTTACCTCCCTTGTGGCTCCTTGGGCGCGAGAGTTTACCCGCCAGGGTTCTTCGATTGAACATCGCGACGAGGAGTGCAGCGAGGGCTGCATATGTGAATTTGCCCATTTTAAAACGCCGAGGAAATTGATATACAGGAAGTAAGAGCTGGTCAGGATGGACTCAAAACCCAGCTTGAGAGCTGGAATAGAGCTGGCTTTATACCTATCAAACCCCACCTCCATACTCATTTCAAGCGTCAAGTTAATTCGGCCGTAACAGCCACCTAGCGATACCAGCTTCTTCTTCCGACCTAACCTCACATTTAGCCATACGTCAAACCCTCGCCATGACGATGATCGCGGTGATCTGCAAAGCTTTGACATTACCGATTCGGCCCTACTCGTAGATCATAAAGAACGCCGGACATTTCAGCCCATGTAAACGTGCTGAAGTAAGCTGTACTGCATCCTGATAGCTTCGTTTATCGTATACAATCTCGTCGAGTGGCTTGGGCGGCAGGTGGTTAAATGACAGCGGGCAATTAACGGCACCTACACCATCTATAATCTATACTCTATTTTGCTATTTCCTTAACTCAACGTCACCCCATGTAAGCTTAATCATCTCACCTCTGTGAATCTCGGGCATCACGGCAGATAAACACGTCCATCGGCATCCCAATTCCCGATGCCAAGACTCTGATCGACGTTCTCGTCCGCGATTCCGCTAAGTGCTAATGTGGATATACAGGTTTATATTGATGATGTGCAGGTTGCTGATCACATATCGCATTGTGCAGAGTAAGCTTCTGGTAATCGCGGGCGGGTGCAAGATGCATTATGTGATACGGCTGGACTGACATAAACCGATAGAGCGCGGGGATAGAAGCTATACTGACCGACCTTTACGCACGTAGCCACAAGGATTCAAGTCTCGATTTGCCTGAGATAGAGTGGGAAGGTGATGAGATGCAGTGTGCCCGGTCATGGTTGAGCCAAAAACCGCCGATTCGTCGAGTTAGGGACTTCGTTATGTATGCAACGGCAGTTTTTGGTTGGGACGGGTGCGCCAGAGCTTGCAGAGATATCGTATTATCCCGCAGTTACTCTATGATATATGATATCTTAAGGTTTTGAGACGCTGAGGGCAGGGCGCGGTATGTGGGTTACTGGCTCGGGGTATCTCAGTTATGGGACATGGGGGGTTCGTATAAGTCTTGTCAGTCTCTAAGGGTAAGTTATGTGTTGTAACTCATTGGGATTGTTATATCAACAGTTACTCTCCAGCATGTGGGGTTGGACAGGCACTGTAAAAGTGAACACAAAGAGTGGTGGCGGACCAGTTACCAAGGTCGGAACGATACAGAAGTGATATGGGATCTCATGGAAACATAACCAAGAATAACTTTACTCAAACCGCGTCATGTATCCAGATTTGTCTCCATGCCTTTACAACAATTGTCAAAAACCTTCATAACTACACCAACTCCCTCCTCTTCGCCACACTCCTCTGCCTTACCTCAACCTCCACCCCCTGCGGCGCCTTAACTACCATCTCCGTACTCCCCTTCGTCCCCGTCCAACTCGCCTCAATCCACCCCCCCCCAGACAACGGCATCCTCCCCTTCGCCCACTCCAACCCCAACCCCTCTACCACCTCCCAAACCGGATCAAACACCCACCCCACCACTCCCGTCGCCTCATTCCGCTCCCTCCGCACCCCCAATATGAAGTCCGTGTAAACATACGTCGGTGCCCCGCCCCAGGGATGGTTCAAACTGGTGAACAACCCGATACCCGGGCTGCCGTCGGGGAAGACGTATTCCCATGATGAGCCTGTGCGGTACTGGTTCTGGTTGAGCATGTGTGGCCAGTATACCTCAAGCAGGTTCTTGATGACGGGGACGACGACGCTGGCGGCGACGTTGAGCTGGGTATGTGCGAGGAATAGGGATTCGAGCAAGAATCCCTGGACGTTGGGGGAGAGTTGGGTGCCGGGGCCGTTGCCGATGGCGGTAGAGTCTTTGTAACCGATTTGGTAGAAGAGGTCGCTCAGCTTTTGGATCCCGGTTGTGGCTTGGCTGGTATTGGCTATCCCGGCGCGGATGGTGAATGCGGTGGCAAGGAGGGTGGTGTCGCCTAGGTGGTCGAGGGACATGCTGTATGCTCCTAGGGTTTTGGACCATAACTGGTCGTTTACGGCTTTGCTGATGGTCTTGGAGAGACTTGTGTAGTAGTCAGCTGTTTCGGTGTCTGTGAGGGCTTTTGCGATTTCAATGAGCTTATTGAGAGCGATTACGAATAATGCTGTTGGGGCTGTTGCATGCTGTGTGTTCTGCGCTGTGAACCAGAATGCATCAGAGGCTGCAAAGAGGTTGGTCTTGGTGTCAAGATAGCGAGACACTAAGGTCTTGACGAGGAATTTCGTTCCATCCCAGTGTTTGCTTAATAAATCCAAGTCGTTCGTCAGAGTGTAATAATCTCCGATAGTAACCAAGAAAAAGAAATGGTAGTCGGTCTCGCCAAATTGCAATGGGTAGAGTATGTCTCGGTACTGCTTCCCTACTCCCATCGGTGCCTGCATAGGGACCAGTCCAGCACCAGGCCCATCCAGGAACTGCCAGTCGAACTCGAAGTCGATCATGCTCTGGATGTAGTCATAGCGGCCGGTACTGACAGCAATCATCCGAGCTGTGTGGACGAAATCTCCGATCCAGATTTCTCGATCCCTCGCTGACCCATCCAAACAGACAGCACGGGGATTCATGGCTATCCCATATTCTTCATAGACATCATCTCCAGTGAGAGAGTTGGTGTAGAGTACTGAGCCATCTTGACCAATAACCTCGACATCTCTATAGTACGCTGCCTGGTTCAAGAATGGTCCGAATCCAAAAGTGCCATCTGTGAGCGCAGAAGAGCCAATGCCGGGGTTGATGTAGGACTTAAAAGGCTCGCTGGGAACAAATGCAGCGTCTGTTCCATTGACTGAGATGTTGTATCCCGTAGAGGTGATGGACGTAGTAATGCGATACCACTCGTTATCCGACAAATCCATCGGCACATCGAAGTTCTGAGCAGGCGCAGAAGGCAGTAACTGCTGGTTAATAATACTGAATCCAAAGCCCGCAATGAGACTATTAGGTTTCAACTGTAGTGGAGACGTGCTCAGAAGCTTAGGACTGCCGGTGCTCAGGACGAAATATGGCCCATACCCGCCATTAGGACCTGCAGCAGCTCTCCATCCAACTCCACCTGTGACGATCTTCGTTGAGAAGGACATTTCGTAATTTTTAAAGCCAACTCCCCGCAGAGAAATAGCGGGGTACTGGCCACGGACCAGGGCTCCCTTGTCGCTGACGTCCCATGTTGAAGGTTGCGACTTTGCTTCGACACAGGCCAGATCCAAAGACCGGGCACCAAGGCCCCAGACTCCATCGTGGACGTTATTCGACGTCGAGAATGCTCCGGGGAGTTCACTGAGCGCCCTGATATCTACAGATGCTCGAAACCCTACGCTGTTCATGGTGATTGGCTCCTTCGATAAGAGAGTTATCGATTGCCAACGCTGACCACCCTGAATGAAGAAAGACGTCGTCGGTCCGGTAGTGGAGACATTGAAGGTCTCTGTGCGGAAAGAATTCATAAGACCGTTGACGTACAAGAAGGGTCCATTTGACCATGGCTCCTTCAAACCTCCAAATGGTTCAGAGTACTTCAGTTCAATCTGGGCACCAGATGCAGAAACGGATGAAACTTCAACAAAGGGAAATCCAGCAACGTTTGCTCCATAGTCGAGAGTAACGACGGGGTTTGCAGCGTCCAGCTTCAGTGGCTCGCCCGCATATTTCACAAGGCCATCAATTACTGGCTCGGTGCCAATAGAATAGGCAACCGGAGTATAAGAGCGTCCGGCGTCTGGAGCAGCATCTGCCACATTAACTGCCCATAGCCAGAATAGGAATGTGTTATAAAACCGAAAACATTTGATAAAAAAGACCATCATTTCGATGGCCGAAGTAGTAAAATTTGGTAACCAAGACCAGTTAAATCTCGTGTGCTTAGAAGAAGGTAGTAAGTGAAACCCCCGATATATATGTATTAAAGAGAAATGATATATATGCCTAGTGTAACCGTTGGATTTAATTTGAAGCTTGTGACATAAATGTACATTTGACCTCTTGAATCTCGTGACGAAAACATAAAACAGGTTGTCGGGGTAATGAGAGCCGACTGGCGAATGGTATCAGAAGAACGAACCCAACCCTCCTCACCTGGCGATCTTTACCCCACAATCTTGAGAATTAGAGTGTATATCGGAGATGTTTAACTGTTTCAGATACGAGTCCCACAGATTTTGTCGGATGCCGTTGCATTCTTCGGGAAATAGTCGCAATAGCTGTTGAATATTGGTAATTAGAGAAATTATATATAGTATAGACCAATATTGCAGTTCATTCATCGTCTGGAGACAGGAGAGTGATCTGTCAGGTGTTAAAGTTCACAACTTGTACACTCGATCTGGCTAGATTGATGGAGTACCCGGCCTTGGCTGTCTTAAGCTAGTCCCTTGGCACTAATAGGTCCGGGCACGTGATATTCACATGTGCCTCGTCGTCGATGTCCACACCTGCTCAGCACTTTGTATCGGTCAACCTTGGTCATCTGGATACCCCGTGTTCTCCCAACTCTCCCAGAATTTCGCGCCACACTGTAGCGACGTGATATTCTCATAAACAACACAGAAAACGATCAGAGCCATGATTATCGAGAGGAAAGCGGTGGCACCGAGGTGTGGGGCTCAGAGGGAGGCAGATGATAATACTTGTTGAAAACAGCACTCGGGGCTTGGCACCAGGATCACCGGCTCCACCGGTGATCACTGAGTCCGCTCCCCCGACATCGGTGCAAGGATATCAGAACCCTGTATCGTATTAGTAAGATCTCTGTATTATATTAGGTTTAACGTGCATGTACAGTCAAACCCTTGTTAAGATGATGGCATCCGTAGCAAGCATTTCCATCGTCTTATCGTATATATCGTTATATAGAGTAATATTATGTAAGCCACCTATCTAACGTAACCTGCTGCTGTGACTGTGCTCGAATAGCCTCAATGGCTGTTTGCAGCCGCTCTAGTGCCCGTATATGCCCCGTAGTAAGAGCATCCTGGCCTTCAGAATACTCAATCAGTATCTGGAGGGCATCCTGGGCCTCCTTTGCCGTAGGCGCAGGCTGCTCAGGCTGCTCCTCCTCTTCGTCATCATTTTGAGAGTTCTGATGCCCAAGTTGCCCCTCTATTATCTCCTCAAGTAGTTCTTCATCGGTAGTCTGTCCTTCCACCGCTCTAGCCTCTTCCACAGGGTTTAGAAAGTTCGAAATAGCCATTGAGTCTGTAATTGATGCTGTAGTTATCACTTGGTTGTAGAGTTCTTGTATTCCAGTAGGCATCGTTATTGTTGGAAGGCTAATTGGATTTGAAACAAGTGTAGATTTCCGGAAGCAGTTGTATATCGTAGTGTTTGAAACTTCTGTATTCCAAGCACGAATAATCCAGCGAAGAGTGAGTCGAAGATTCATAAGTTTCTGTGGATCTTGATTTGAATCGATAGTGTCGATTATAAACCGAAGCCAATGTTGTCGATAATAAACTTTAACATTTTGAATAATTCCTTGATCAAGAGGCTGGAAACGACTGGTACTGTTAGCTGGAAGCCAACAAATGCGGATATTAGGGGGAGGAGGGTTAAGCTCAGCCCCTGTATAGTGTGCTGAAAAGCCGTCCATTGTTAAGAGTATTTGCCGAGTAGTTCCAATATGCTGATAAAAGGCTTGAAGCCATTCGCTCATAAGTATTCCAGTCATCCAAGCCTTCTTATTCGCTTTCCATTGTGCCCCCATTGTTGGTATATTGATTCGTTGTAGTGCTCGAGGTGCTTTTGCATGGCCAATTGCCCAAACAGGGAGTCGGTCTGTTCCAGTAGCGTTGACGCAGAAAACCAGGGAGATCCGAGTCTTATTCTTCTTCACACCAGATTGGAGTTGTGATGACAGGCCTCGTGATGGCATCATCTTCCAGAAGAGTCCAGTTTCGTCCATATTGTATATATCCTCTTCTTGAAACTCCCCTGCTATTGTCCGTAGTGCCCTCATTTCTTCCTCGACGTTTTCCGGAACTGATGCCGCCTCTCCAAACCGCTGTCGTGATTGTATATGATGCCGCTTTTTGAATTTTTCGAGCCAGCCAGTAGAAAACGATGGGCACTCTTGGCCAGCATATTCTGGCAGTCGTTTCCAGATCTGCTGTGCCTTCTGCTGTAGTATATCGCCAGTTGTAAACCCTCCTTTTTCTTCAATCCAATTCTGCCACTCCCAAAGGATATTCTCTAGCTTTGGCCACTGGCCTAGTCGACGGCGTTGAATTCCAGTGTCTTGGTTCTTATCAAGGGCCTCAAAGTTGCTACTTAGTGATTCAGAAATAGTCGACTGGCTTAACTTGTGATGATATTGTCTTTCAAACCATTCGATACACTGCCGCTGAGTTGGCTTTGGAACTTGTTGGTGGGCCCAGTGTCGAAGGGCACGCCGCTGGTCGACTGTAATCGGCCTTTTCGAGGCATTTTGGGTGTCTAATGGCCACGTTAAGACGATGAACAGGTTGGAAAAGACGATGATTGTTGAATCGTATTTTGTATGGTAAAAGTATCGGTCCGTGGAAAAATATCGCACAAAAGAGGTTATCGGCTAAAAGAGGATCGTCTTGGCGAGGTTTGACTGTATAACGAAAGTGCCAAACAAGCGAAAGTGCCAAAATATCGCGACTACCCCATAAGAATTGCGATAAATCCACCACAACAATATAAATTAATTAAAACTACTCGGAGTCCTCTTCCTCAGACCTGTCTATTACAATCTGACAAGTGCGCGCATTGTGTCCAGTCTCACCACACTTGCCACAGCGACGTGCATGGGTTTCTTCCCTTGGCTTCTGACCACTACTCGCCCTTATTTCTTGCTCTACTTGCTGCACAACGTCCCTCTCGTCCTGTAGCTCCTGTGCTACCTGTTGACTAAGTGATCCTCCTTGCTGTAGTCGTGTTTTTTTAGCTCTCCGGCACTTGCTTAGCACTTCATTTGCCTGTCGCAGGTTTTGGTTCTCTGCTTTTAACAATGCTAATTGATGCATTATTTGTGATGCACCCTTTGTAAACTGGTCAACAGCTGCATAGATTGAGGTTGGAGAGCTATTTTGATGATGCGCAATTCAGTTTTTAATGAAAGTAGACTGTGATACAGCTTCAGTTGGGTTATTTGGTGTCTGAGAAACCCATGGTTGAGCGGTGTTTGGGCGAGAGGTTGGAGGTGTTGGCGTCTTAAACCTAAGGTACAAGTGTAGATATTACACTCTCAGGGCTAAATGGAAGAAGCCCAGCACCTCGGAACCCTCCCTGAATATTGCTTTCTGTCATTGCAATGTTAAATGCAGCATGGAAGGCAGGAAAGAAGTCATCCCTAGTAATGTGAATAATATGAGCCCGCATCATATCTTCAATTTGCCGACCATAAGCTCTCTTTAATGGGCCAAAACAGCCAACATCAAGTGGTTGGAGTATATGGCAAGAGTGAGCAGGCATACAAAGCGTAATAATGTTGTGTTCTTTGCAGTACTCCTCAAACTTGTCTGAGTGGTGGCTCTCATGACCATCAAGGACTAACAAGCGATAACCACCAACACTCCGGGGCTTTGTGTGCTTCTCAAAATGCTGAATCCAATCCATACCTCTCTCGTTTGTAGTCCAGCCATTTGCAGTAACAGCGATTACCCAATCTGCTGGAAATCCGCTATTCTCATACCAAGATACAAGGTGGTTTTTACCTGCCACAATGACAAATGGCGGCACTGCCCAACCTTGAGAACTAACGCCTTGGATTACTGTAACCCATTCCCGATTGCCAGGCTGCACCTTTTTTTGCCTTTGCCCGCCCATCTGAGCTCGTTACTACCGTTGCGCTTGAGATGACGCCCATCATAAACCCAGTCTCATCAAAGTTGTAGATATCTGCTTCATGGATATGATATTTCGCAATTGTGTTATGCACAAGCTCAAACCAGCCACGAATGACTTCTGGATCTTCGCACTTAGCCCTCTGGTAGTCGTATTTTCACTGGAAGCACTGATGAGCGGATCGATGCAAGATACGGGTGCAACTATACAAAAGAAAAAGAGAGGACACATCTCGGATCTCGAAGAAGTGTCCCGCAGTATACGAGAAGCTACAGTGGGAGCTATTAGTGAATCGTTTGAGCAAAACTACAGACACAAAAGGCAAAGAGTCAAGAAGCCGGTGGTGGTATCATCAGAATCTTCATTCTCATCCTCAGAGGAAGAAAGTGAGAACCGCCTATTACCAGCCGGAGCCAACACAAGAAGCCAGACGTCAAGGAAGCTGAACGCAATTATCACTTCTGGGTTAATCGGTGCAAGAGACAACACACAGAAAACTGACGCAAAATCCCAAGAATTAGACCATACTATCAGTCTAGAACTTGAACCAATTGCAACACCACCGACATCGACATCGACGATGTCAAACTATTACACACCCCCTGCTACGGGGAATGGCACCAGCTTTGTGCCTATCCAAAAGGACTGCATGCTGAATGGTGACGACAACTACAAGGACTGGTCGAAGAGAATGATCAATGCCCTCCAAATCGAAAGACTCTGGGACCTCGTTGACGGATATGAGACTGAGCCAGAGAAGCCGGATCCAAATCAATCTGGTAGGGACTTAGTCGTGTATTTACATCCAGCAAGCTTGCGCTTTAGATGAAGCAGAAAAATAGAGTGTCATCACGCCAGTCCGGGCTCATAACCTGTAGAAATAATAGACTGTGCATTTGGGTGTAAAGAGTTTTTCATTGATGCTAACCACTAACGTGCATGTATAACGAAAGTGCCAAACAAGCGAAAGTGCCAAAATCATGCGGTGACCAACCCCCCCAACTAAATGTTAAATTCCTCCACAACAAAACATGCGCCATAAAAATGATGAAAGCAAATTAGTGCTAGCTATCCAAGCTATGAAAAGCGACCCAAATTTGCGCCTTCGAGTTGCAGCTAGGATCTATTCCGTAGACCACCGCAAGCTACGTCACCATTTACAAGGCGTACCTTCACGACGCGATATCCAAGCCAACTTACGGAAATTAAGTAACCTAGAGGAATTAGTTCTTGTTCAGTATATACTTGACTTAGCTGCTAAAGGGTTCCCTCCTCAGTTGTCTATTGTTGAAGATATGGCAAATCGACTACTTGCAACATGCGACGCGCCACGCGTCGGGTCACGTTGGGCTTCAAACTTTGTTAAGCGCCATGTAGAGCTCCGGACACCCCAACAGCCCTCGCAAAAGCTACAAAAGAATATGATATAGCATACTGATCATGGAGGGCAAGAAACTAAATGGCATGCGGCGGCATCAAATCGACACTAAACTATGCGCCAACGACACTTGTCGAAGGCATCACCAATGCAAAAGAGATATGGGACACCCTCGCTGATAAAATCAGGCCACAGGGGGAAAACACACTGTTATCCCTTATTGCAAGACTTGAGCAGTGTGTCTACGGAGGCGAAGACACTCAGAATATAAAAACCTATGCTCAAGTCTTCCGCCAGCTCGATGAAGATATTGTTAGAGTGGGAGCCGAATTCAAGCTCCCTGATTACTTCCTGGCACTCAAGTGGATCCACGGTTTAGGGCCAGAGTTCGACGCTTTCGTGGGAAATCTTTTTCAAAATCACTCTATCTGCAGAAAGGGGCTATCACGGACAGGCGCCCTCCTTCTAAAGGAGGTTATCACTATGGCTGAAGATTATGAAAAGCTCATGGAAAATCGCAAGACAACTGGCGCAAATGCCCCAGCGGGTTTCTTCACCCACAAAAGGGGCTACTCTCAAACCAATAAACAATCCTGCTCCATGCACCCAAGAGCAGAGAATCACTCTGACCTCGACTGCTGGCAGCAACACCCTGAGAAGCAACCAGAGTGGCTGGAAAGAAAGAGAGCCAACCAACAGGGAAAGAGAAGCAGACCTGGAGCAGCAGCTGCAAATCTAGCTGCAGAAACAGCTTGTCCCCTCGCTCTCAACCAACCTCCTGTCAATATCCTCTATCCAAGACCTTGGTGGAGGATTCCGAACAGTAAAAGGAGGTTGCAAGCTCACCTACAACGAGAGAGTCCTAGCCACTGGACTAAAGATCGGTGGGCTTTATAGACTAAACCAGTCTGTTCACAAGCTGCTCAGCAAGAAATGACAATCCCAGACAACATCAGCAGGAATCACGTCCTTCTACACAGCCCATATCTCACCGCTCATGCCAATACATACCTGGCACTCCCGTCTTGGACACCTTAGCTATGATGCTATACATCAACTCGCTGGAATATCACACGGTCTCACATTGGAATCCACAACCCGAGACAAGGAGCGCGAATTCTGTGAACCCTGCACCCTAGGCAAACAGTTCGCTCATAACAATATGAGAACCCCTCGCCGCGCCACAGAACGACCCGGGCTGGTCCACATGGATCTTGCAGGTCCTATTACGCCAAAGACAAACGCTGGCAAATCCCTATATCTAATGATAACTGATGACCTCACACACTTCTCCTGGATCTATCTCCTTAAGGGCAAGACTAGCGTTGAAGTCCTTGGATACATGAAACACTGGTATAACATCGTCTGCAACCAGACAAACCTCCGCGTTAAGCATTTCTGAGCTGACGGTGGCGGTGAGTTCGCCACTGGAATATGCCTCATATGGTACCAACAAATGGGCGCTGAATGGGAACCAACAAGTCCAAATCAGCCAAACCAAAATGGCGTGTCCGAGCGTGGAAATCGGACGATACTTGATAAATCGCGATCTGTGATGACAGAAGCCAACCTACCAAAGGCGCTACGTGGTGAGGTAACCCGAACGATGGTTTACCTAAAGAATCGTTCACCCACATCGGCTCTCACAGTCACCCCTTTCGAAGCCTGGTACGGTATCCGCCCAGAACTCTCACATCGGCTCTCACAGTCACCCCTTTCGAAGCCTGGTACGGTATCCGCCCAGAACTCTCACATCTCCGACGCATTGGCTGCCCAGCATACAAACTCATTGTCAAATCGCTCTACCCAAAGAAACCCGACAACTGAAGCAGACTCACTCTGCTCATCGGCTACGAAGGTGACAACCAATATCTGCTCTGGAATCCCCTTAACGGTACCATAGAGCGTGCGAAAGAAGTGGTCTTTGATGAGACTGTCCATGTGAAGGATCCTTCTCACAGCATTCTCCCTACTATGAGCGGAAACTCAATCGCTGCCCCAGCTGCAGAAATGATACTCCCGCTCCAAGCCATCAATCATCTCCCGCAAAACCCAATGCAGCTCGCCACCTTCCAGGAAGAGCAGCGCCAGCGGGTAGAGGGGGAAAGGGCCCGAGAGGTCCTACCTGCTCACGCTGCAAACCCCTATCACTTTTCTCACTACGCCGACAGTACCAACCTTCGCTCCTACTGCCTACACAGCTAAACGACAAGACTTCCTGGAACCAGACCCCCTAGACGACACCCACGGTGATACACAGCAGCTGGCAACACCAAGTGCTGAAGAAAAGGAGCCCATCAACCACCGAAAAGCTAGGCAGAGTGCTCACTGCGCAGAAGCTCAATCGACCACCGCATCAAGATCCAGCAAAAGAAATGCTCATGAAACTTGGGAAATGCTTCATATGCCGACAAAATGGACATCGAGCTCGAGACTGTCCCCAGAAGCTCAAAGCTCAAGTGAATGAGGTATCTACAGCTGAGTCTATCATCAATTCGGAAAACGAATAGCCTCTAGACAAGTCATCACTAGAGGCAGTGCAGCCAGAATTGCAGCTTCTTCCTCGAGATCCAGTTTTGATCCGGACACCCCTTTCTTAGCTACTTGTAGAATAGGAAAATACAAAGCTATTGTCCATGCATTGATCGATACTGGTGCCACAGGTGGAAACTTCATTAATGCTGCTGATGCAGAAAGAATATGTGAAATCGAAGGGATAGCCCCAGTCGAACTTGTGAAGCCAAAAATGATCAAGTCCTCTTCACTGGAGATTATTGCAACCATTCTATACCAGATCGAGCCCTCGAAACAGAGCCTATATCTAAAAGCGAAAGACAAAGGCCAAAGAAGAAAGCCAAAGAAATGCCTCCTCCGGAACCTGCTCCGAAAGTGGAAAAACCAAAACCTTGCACCATAGCAATGATTGGCGCAGCACCATTTCGAATGCTCATGAAGCAAATAGGAGCTCAAGTCTTTGCTATATCAATGAAGGACATAATCGAGCACAAGAACAAGACCAAAACTGAAGAAATTGACTCTCGACTGATCCTTCCGAAGGAATTTCATGAATTTTTGGATGTTTTTTCAAAAATGGCAGCAGACAAGCTACCTCCCCATTGACCTTCAGACCATCATATTGAACTCGAAGGTGATGCAAAGCTGGGATATGCAAGCTTTCATTGGATTCTGCAATTTCTATCGAAGGTTCATCCGAAATTACTCCAGCATCATGAGGCCATTGGTGAACCTTACCAGAAAGGATCAGATATTCGAATGGACTCATGCATGCCAAACTGCATTCGAGCTGTTGAAACAAACAGTCACAGAAGCTCCTGTCTTGAGGCATTTCGATAGACACAAGACAGCCTATGTCGAAGCAGATTCCTCAGACTTCATCTCATCAGGAGTCTTGTCACAAAAAGATGATCAAGGGGTTCTACATCCAGTGGCATACTTCTCGAAAAAGCTAGCACCTGCAGAATGCAATTACGAGATATATGACAAGGAATTGCTTGCAATCATCAGATGTTTCGAAGCATGGAGACCAGAACTTGAAGGGACAGATTTTCCAGTCCAAGTCTTGTCTGATCACAAAAGCTTGGAATACTTCATGTCCATCAAAGAAGCTAGACCACAAGCAAGTGGGACCTTTTGAAATTCTAGAGCGAATTGGGCAAGTTGCATATCGGCTCAAACTTCCAAACAGCATGAAGATTCATCCAGTATTTCATGCCAATCTATTAAGACTTGACTCGAATGATGCAATCGAAGGGCAGCAACAGGAGCCAGAGCCTCCAGTCATTGTCAATGGCGAAGAGGAGTGGGAAGTGGACGAAATCCTCGACTCAAAAGTTATTCGAAAGAAGCTTTTCTACAAGGCAGCTTGGAAGAACTATCCACCGGATGAGACATGGTATACTGCAGAGAGCTTTGAAAATTCTCCAGAAGTTACCCAAGCATATCACAGAAAATACCCTCAGAAACCAAAATGAGAGCTGGAGACAATTGTTTTTTTTTGAAAATGGGATTTCTTGATCAGGAGATCAACTCTGGAGTAGGGGGGGGGTAGTGTTACAATATCAAGTGCGCCTTGCAGCTCGAGTGGGGGTTCAGGGGTGTGGGGAGCTTTCCGGGGTTGGAGCGAAGTTTTCAGTTGTGGAGTGAATTCTCAGAACTGGTCTCGCTAAAGAGAATTCACTCCACAATAGCTGTATATAGATCGAGCCACTGCTCGAGTGCTCCTCTTCTCTTTCCTTTCTTCTCTAGATTGAGTTTAATTCATAATACCCAACTGGCGCCCTATGCCTTGGTGAACCGTGACACCCAAGGAAGGCATCGCTGTACGGCGATGGTTCTCCATTGTTGCCTTTTTCCGCCCGTTGGGTGGGAAATGATTTGGCTTTTAGTTCTTTGGGTCGGTGTGTAGTCTGGGGACGATGCAGGCCTACTGGTGTAGAGCTTCGGGATGAGACCGTAGATGCCTTGAGGGAGTTGGTCATTTCCTCCAGCTGTCTCCGGCTTCACTTTTTGGAGAGGGGGATGTTTGAGCTTGAATCTCTTCGGTGCTTGCACTGGGTTCCGGATATCTTGGGTTCTTGTTCGAGGGAGCCGGCTGGGGCTTTCAGTTTCTGAGCCCCTTGTGCTTTTGTAGGCGTAGGGCAGTCTTGAGACCAGTGCATGCCCTTGCAGTGCTTGCATGTTGTGCTTGGTAGGTCTCCTCTTTCCCTTGCCAGCTGGACGTCTAGCTCCTGCTGGGCCATTCGTTCTTCTTTGGTGGCTTTCTTGAGAGCTTTGCGACGGGTCTGCTCGCTAAGTCTTTTATCATGGTCTGCTGCATCGAGTTCGAATCCCCCAGGTTGGTTGATGTTTGGTCGATTCAGCATAAATTTGGGTAGAGGTTCTCTAGGTGATGTGTTAGAGTCCTGTATTTCTGTTTGCTCTCAGTCTATATCTATCTCGTCCTTGGTAGCAGATGAGTATATGAGTATAGGGGGCTGAAGGGTCTTACTACTTCGTGGAGGTTGTTTTCTACTGCCTGGTTGGCCCTCAGAGGACTGTCCACCAATGGTTTCAGGTGACAAGTTTCCACGTAACGATAACACTGCTTTTGCTTAGGAACAGACATCAAGGAATATAATTGATTGAGTGGTGTCTGTAGTAAAGTGTATTTTTGATTGGGATTTTGGGGATGTTCGCTCCTATACTAGTAGCAGGTCCACCTGTCCTTAGTGTGTATCACTCTCTCCTCGGTCAGAGTTTTCCTCAACAATTATCACGTGCTCTCAACCAGGGTAAAGAATTTTCATCAGGATTGAGGAGCTTTTGCTGCCCAGGTGGCGATGCCGTCAGTGAGGCTGGTGTTACCATTTGGGCGGCGAAAATGTGATAATTTCATGGTAGGTTGTGATAGCGGACAGGTAATGCCGCCATGTGGTTGGCCTGTCATACACCCAGTTCTGGCAAGAGGATCTCTGTGAAGGTATTGAGTTGTTTCGTTTCAGCTTCATAGGATACTCTCCAGATCAGCTTACTTGTCCCACTGGATTTCTGCATAGAGGCACTCAATGTAAATCTTGAATATGAAGCCCTGGTCACCACAGCGCTTCATATCCCAAGGGATCGCTCCCTCTGCAATATGTAGGCTATAAGAACCACTACATAGTAATTTAAACGTACATAAATTAATCATTGTAAGAAATTATCACTTCATCACTCCCACGCTCTCTCCCACACTCACTCCCACGCTCACTCCCGCTCTCACTCTCGCACTCACTCTTAGCAGCTTCTAGGTCCCGAATTGGGTCCCGATCCTCTAGAGGAATTGGGTTGCTAGCTCGAAGAAGAGTTTTTACCCTCTTTTTCTAGAGGCGCTCTGCCCTCCGGGCCTCAACCAAGCACATACTGCACAAGGTGGATGGATATCTTTAACAACTAATACTTGGTCTACATGCAACTATTCCAAATACGCTGTAGTAACAGCACATTAGGTCTCTAAACAGTTACAATGTACAGTCTTAGATGTTATTAAGATACAAGAGCCAATCCATTCTAGTGAATAACTTACAGGGCAGTTAATAGCTGTTACAGACAACTATGGTATTACTCCTGTAGTTTTTACTATCACTCGTGATAATGCTTCTGCAAACACTACCATGCTCTTAGAATATGAGAACTTAGCATGCAAGAACGAAACTACATTACAGCAAACCATAGGCATATACAGCAATCAGTATGACGGATCATATTATATGCTTCAAGCATTTAGATTACAAGGTCTAATAACAGCTCTCTTTGCATCTTAACAGCTTGATTTAAGTATGAAAGATATAGCTTTAACAGCAAAAGATTAGGAAATCATGAAGGCGTTATTAGATTTTTTCTATATCTTTATATGCCTAACAGAGAAGCTACGAGGCTCTTCTTATCCTACTTTAAATTATGCTGTTATATATTATATGAGAATGACGCAAAAGCTTAAAGTCTTTAAAGCTGGATATATAGAGAATAGCACAATATACAATGCTTATTTAGCAGCATTAAAAAAGCTTAATGAGTATTATACACTTGAAACAAATCAACAGCAGAGTCATTCAACTATCGTTATAATATGCGACCTACATTATAACTTTAACGGATTTGATATTATCTGGCTAAAAAGCATTCAAGACATGCGAAAAAGGCAGGCAAAAGCACAATGGCAAGACTGTTACTATAAATATTGAGGCAAGTCATTAGACATCCAAGCAGCAAAGGTTATGGAAAGTATCTAAGATGAGGAATTAGAAGATGAGAATTCTAAGAAGACAGAGTCTGATTCTATGGATGAGCTAATCATCATGACCAAACTTTTCGCTTCGCTTAAGGTTGGAGTAAGCAATACGCAGCTGCCCAACCTAAGAGGAAGCAATATGCAGCTTGTCAGAACGTGCATCTGTTCACTGTCACTCCTTAACAAAACCTCCACCATAGTTGTCTATAGTATTTAGATAGTAATTATATGCAATTCATTTAATGGAAGAGACACCTCTATCAAATGCTCGTGAGTGGCTCCTAGAGAGCCCCTCTGAAACAGCAACTACTGCCAGTCAGATTTTCAAAGTGCCTAAATAAACGATACAGTTAAGTATCAGCCGACTAGCCTAGCAGCTCCCACACTGAGGGGGCTAGAATAAACTACTCTCTACTATGCAGACAGAGGCCATAAAGAAATGGATACTTGAGCAGTATTACCTAGGGTTAGAGCAACTAGGAATATGATATTTGCTGCTGTCTGTCAGCTACAGAGCCCACAGCTGCACCCATCACAAAGCTAGCTTATAAAATTTATATGGAATGAGCTTAAGGAATATCACTTTATTACTATGAAGCCAATTGCACAGCAGCGTATGAAGGCTCACAAGATGAGCCTATAGTTCTAAAGTGGTTTTAAGAGTACGGCTGGTTTATACTAGAGTGTGGTATAAAACCAGAGTCAATCTAGAATATGGATGAAACTGGCTTTTAGGTTGGGATACTAGGTGTGTGTGATTGTACCACGAGCCGCAAAGGAGCTCTACACCCTAAGCCTTGAAAATCGGATGTCTATTACTATACTTAAGGCTGTGCCTGTAACTGGAAAAGTCATACTGCCTGTACTTATCATTCTGGGCAAAATACACATGGACTCTTGGTACCCACCAACCTTTAAGGCACAGAGCTCATTATGCTCTCTAACACTGGATTTTCAAACAGCCAGCTAGCCTTACGGTAGCTACAGCACTTTGAGCATACTCCCTCTAAGTGTCATACTGACATTCGTTGCACTCAGTCTGCTATCAAACTCAAGAGCAAACTTAGAAATCTCCTCCTCAAACCTACAAGTTGTAATGGTGAGTGCACCAGATGTGAGAATCTAGCCACCCAAGGAAGGGATGAATTTACTAAGACAACACACTGTCTTAGGAAACAGAGCCAAAGGGTTGTAGCTTAGACTATTCCACAATGCAGCAATCAAGTGTATGATGTAGTGGAGTGGTTTAGACAAGTTGTACAAATGTTGAGTCTGAGAACTCAGGGATAAGTCAGAGGTTAGCACCTCACTGTAAGGACACAGGGCACCCAGCTCACAGTAATAGCATATGAGAGTGCGAGTCGGAGGCTAAACGGATGCTATCCTATAGGTCTACTACGAAGGATACAAAAAAGATGAAGGGGGAACCCCGTTGAGTCTGTTTCCTTAACTCCCGAAACGGGCCCGACTCGGTTATCCCAACCCTAGCCCTGAACCTTCCACCGCAACAGGTCTGCATCGGCCCTGAACCCTATACACTTACCGTCCCCCACTATAGTGTAACTCGCTATATGCTCCTCTACTGGTTTGAAACCCCACCGAGTCGGATTCCATGCTTGTAGTGACCGTAACAGTTCTGAGACAGGTTCTTCGAGTATCTAGGTACGGAGGCATCCTTACACTCACTGACTTTTCAGAAACAAGGAGTAACAAGATCAATGCTTTCAAGCTTGGAAAAGATGTGGAAGTATGTGATAGTCGATTTACTGTATTGTCTGCTTGCCCTTTCTTCAGGAAAGGGCAATCCTATTTATGCTAAAGGAGTGTAGTTCTCTCATTTTCCAAGACTTTCCATGACTAACCAGGCTTGGTAGCTGTAGTCGACGTAAGAGAATCCCATAGAACCATCTCCTAGGTTCCTAGCCTATAGGAAGTGAAAGGAGGTCCAAGGTCAGAGTACCCCTATAGACAAATTATGTCATAACTTAACCAATCTTGTGGGAACTAAGGAGCGATGATGTGTAATCAATCATAGAGGGTTGTAGAAGCTTTTGGAGCTATCGTTCATGTCACTAGGCCTCTAGTTGATAGACATATGTCATGTGTAGTATTAGCCCAGTAACTAAGGAGTGATGTCATGTAATGAATCATAGAGGGTTGTAGAGATATGCTATGTGGTTATATCGGCCCAGTAACTAAGGAGCAATGACGTGTAATGAATCATAGAGAGTTGTAGCAATCGTTGAGTAGTATTGCTCTTGTTGTTGGTGTGATAAGTTAAAATATGTCATAGTGACTTGTAGGTTTGAGGAGGAGATTTTTAAGTTTGCTCTTGAGTTTGATAGCAAACTGAGTGCAACGAATGCCAGTATGACACAAGTCACTATACATATTTTGGCTTATCAAACCAACAACAAGAGCAATACTACTCAACGATTGCTACAACCCTCTATGATTCATTACACGTCATTGCTCCTTAGTTACTGGGCCGATATGACCACATAGCATATCTCTACAACCCTCTATGATTCATTACATGACATCACTCCTTAGTTACTGGGCTAATACTACACATGACATATGTCTATCAACTAGAGGCCTAGTGACATGAACGATAGCTCCAAAAGCTTCTACAACCCTCTATGATTGATTACACATCATCGCTCCTTAGTTACCCACAAGATTGGTTAAGTTATGACATAATTTGTCTATAGGGGTACTCTGACCTTGGACCTCCGTTCACTTCCTATAGGCTAGGAACCTAGGAGATGGTTCTATGGGATTCTCTTACGTCGACTACAGTTACCAAGCCTGGTTAGTCATGGAAAGTCTTGGAAAATGAGAGAACTACACTCCTTTAGCATAAATAGGATTGCCCTTTCCTTAAGAAAGGGCAAGCAGACAATACAGTAAATCGACTATCACATACTTCCACGTCTTTTCCAAGCTTCCAAGCATTGATCTTGTTACTCCTTGTTTCTGAAAAGTCAGTGAGGTGCTAACCTCTGACTTATTCCTGAGTTCTCAGACTCAACATTTGTACAACTTGTCTAAACCACTTCACTACATTATACACTTGATTGCTGCATTGTGGAATAGTCTAAGCTACAACCCTTTGGCTCTGTTTCCTAAGACAGTGTGTTGTCTTAGTAAAATCATCCCTTCCTTGGGTGGTTAGATTCTCACATCTGATGCACCCACCATTACACTAAGGAAACGAAGGTTCTACTACTTGACTCTCATGTGAGCCATACAAGTGATGATTTCATCATTATGGCAGAAAAACACAATATTATCATATACACATTCCTATCCCATCTTACTCATATTTTACAGCCACTAGATGTAGGGATCTTCTAGCCATATAAGCACTGGCACAGAGAGGCTGTGCTTGCTGCCATACGTGATATGGATGTTACATATGACCTACAATTCTTTATGAGGGATTTTACCAAAATGTAGCTATAGACTTTTAAGGAGTCTATATTATATCAGCTTTCTAGAAAGCAGGAATTTGCCTAGTAAGCCACGTTATAGCTCTCGCAAAGCTACGTTCGTACATACAGCCTGCTCCTATGCCTACACCTATGCCTCTACCTATATGGGTTACACCAAAACCCTCAACTTTTAGGGGGGTTAAAGAGGGGCTATAGTACCAGAAACAACAGGTTCTAGAGGGTTTTAGTAGCCCCTCGAGGGACAGCTATAGGAATTAGCTCATAGGAACGGAAGAGGTTGTAGTAGGAGGCCAGCTTCAAGAGCTTAACCTCGACGCTAGGTTGAGGAGTCAAAGAAGCGGTCGAACCGAAGCCGGGCTCGCCTTCAGTTTGGAGGTGGGCTTACGGCAGCTCACGCTCACGAGCTTTGGGCCTAGAAAGCTGAGCTGGCAGCTTAGAAGCTTGAGGCCGAGCGGGTTCGAGTAGCCCGCTAGGCTGCCAACTGGGCCCAAAAGCAGCTTCGCTAGGCAGGAATTGAGGCCCGGAAGGAAGAGCGCTCCGAAAGAAGGGGGTGGCAGCTCTTCGGAAAGCTGTCCTCCCAATTCCTCCAGATGGACCTAATTCCTGACCCAGAAGCCCTCCACTGAAGCGAGAGTGAGGGCGAGCGTGAGGGCGAGAGTGGGAGAGAGGGTAGGAGTGGGAGCGAAGAAGTGATAATTTCATAGAATGGCTTAATTATGTACCTTTACATACAAATTACTATGGAGAGGTACTTACAGTCGCAATTGTGACGAGCCGCGTATTGCTTCCTCTCGGGTTCGGCAGCCGCGTATTGCTTGCTTACTACAACCTTCAGCGAAGCGAAAAGTTTGGTCACGACGATTATAATCGTTGGTTCTCAAACCACCTCCTGGAGGCGGTTGGCGAAAGCGAACTGGGACGCGAAAGCGATTGTGGGACACTTCGGGAGCGGACTCGCGACGCGACACGACCGACCATGAACACGACTGACAACGTAACAATGCTGTAAATATATATAAGTTATAGAATTAAATAATTAAAAAAGATTTGGATCAATATTGTCAGGCAGTGATTGATCATCACAGCCACCGTCACTTGCATCGTGAATCATGTCGTAGTCCAAGCCTGCAAAGTTCACGTACCCACTCTCCTCAATGGCTAACAGTCGGTCCGCCTCCTCCTCCTCCTCACGTTTCTTCTGTGTAACGTCCGGGTCAATGATTTCTGTACGTAAGCCAATTGGTGGCTCCGTGTCTGGGTTACTTTTTTGAAATTCATGTAGGTCCTTTTTCCGTGTACGTTCTGCCTTCCGTGCATCGATGCCAGCACGGAGCTGCATCTTACGCTCAACGTTCACCATGCGTGTTCTCTCTCTTTTCTCCCGTGCTTCTTCTAAAAGTTGCTCCTTTACCTTCTTCTCATAAATCCTTTGCCGTGCATGTTCAACTGTAATAGAACCGCCTTTTTGAATAGATTTCCGACTTCTAACCTTCCACTGTCGTTGCTCAGTCATAATAGTAGTAATTTGTACAAGCTCTGACTGGAACAGCTCAGCCTCTGTTAACTGAGTTTGGATTTCAGTATAAGAAGATGCCCACTTTTGCCGTGACGGTGAACTAAGGATCTTATCAAATGTTTGACTCCATGTTGAAAGATCATAACTTGCTTGAAATGCGCGTTGTGGTGTTTCTAAAACTCCTGGTTTTGCATATATAGCAACCTTCTCTTGAATCTTTTCATAGTTAGGTGGCCAAATACCTGCATCTCTAAAAGACTTGATACAGTTACCCTTTGTAAATGTCTGCTTACGGATAGTAGACAAGTCTCTAAAGAAAGATATAACATTATAATCTGTATCAAAATTCCGGATTGCTTGTTGAATTGCACGTCGGTGCCAATGTTTATATTGTGCAAACACAGTAACATCTAGCGGTTGTAGAATATGCGTAAGATGAGACGGAAACACATGTAAGTGTATATTGTGTTGATGTGCAAGTATTATAAACTCTGGAACTTCATGTGAGACATAAGAGTCCATTATTAACAATTTCGTTCTTATAGACGGTGTATGTTGAATAAAATGCTGTAGATATTCCATTGCAAGCTCAGAGTTTGTATATCCGGAATCGGATACTGCAACTTTCTCATCACCGTGTAGATTGTCATGGTACCAACTTTCCATGTGTAATTTTCCTTGTATAATAAGGAACGGTGGAAGTGCAATGCCAGCAGCTGAAATTGTCTCTATAACTGTAAGACTTTGTCTGTTCTCTGGAGCTTGTATATAAAGCTATAAATATTAGAATAATATAAAGTAAGATAAGTAGAAACAACTTACCTCCTTTACTGCAGATGGTACCAACACATGTTCACCGGTGCTCATTCCTACACGGAATCCAACTTCATCAAAGTTGTAGATATCACCTGCAGTAATATCTAGTTGATTACACACATCTTTAAATTCATAAAACCATTCTTTAATAGCTGATACTTCATGAGATGCAACCCGTGCTGCTTCAATTGGCCGGGTTTTTATTGTATGGAAGTTGTGTTGTTGTGTCTTAATCCATGTCTGGAACCACCGTTGTGATGGTGGTGCACGTGTTGGAGTTTCTGCTGCACGTAGTTGGCAGATGGCACTGAACACCATAGGCTTAGTTGCACCGTACCCATTTTCGTACGAGCGTTGGATGTATCTTTGTATAGCTGTAACTTGTACATCAGACAGTACTCTGTTCTGGCCTCCGCGTGGCACAGCGGTGCGTTGTGGTGATGCGCGTCGTTGTCGTAGTCGTATAGTCCGGAGCGTACTTGGGTTTACTCTGTACATCCGTGCTACTGTAGCACTCTTCTCTGTTGGGTTTTCATTTAAAAATTCAATGGCATTTAAAAGAGCTTCATTTTTATTTACTTCAACTACCGGCATAGTTGTGGTTGTAGTTGTGCTCGTTGTCGGTCATGTTCATGGTCGGTCGTGTCGCGTCGTGAGTCCGCTCCCGAAGTGTCCCACAATCGCTTTCGCGTCCCAGTTCGCTTTCGCCAACCGCCTCCAGGCGGTGGTTTGAGAACCAACGATTATGTCTCACAACGGCAATTAGATACAGAATGGAAGCGCTAGATGAACGACCAAAACTCTTGGGCCTAAAATTGATATACTCAAGTTTTGGGCAAGTAAGCAATACCAATATCCAATACTTGCCGCAATTGCCAAAGATCATTTAGCAATTCCTGCTACATTAGCGGAATCTGAGCGAGTGTTTAGTGTTAGAAAGGGAACAGATTAGCCCATCTACACTACGATATCTTATATGTCTTAGGATTGGGGCGTGGTATCAGCAGGTGAGGATTCAGAGGGAGATGAGGATGCATATTACTGTATTTCCATTGTCTATATAGCTATCAATCATGTTTTCATTTTTATACTCGAGTAGTACTCGTAGTACTCGAGCCCAAAAAACAGTACTCTACTCGAAGATCTCCGAGTAGTAATCTTGAGTAGTACTCGGGCAACACTGTCCCTCTTCGGACTTTTAGGCGGCACGAGTATGGTAAGAGATAAAAGAATTATTGGGTTATCAGGACGATCTACTTGCACTGTCGATGCCATCCCACAATAGATTGTCAAAGTGCTTCGGTAAGACAATTGCTTCATATCCATCCCACCTCTTCCTCCCCTGGAGAGTACTATTGAACTAAACTAGAAAACAACTCCATATTTTGTGCACCACGCGAAAGGTAGTGAACTTTCACTGCCCTAATATACAGCCAACATAACGCCATTACTACAATGATGCTGAGCCCTCGCCGCTGATGAGAGAAATCGGAAAGGGATGACGCGAGAGTGCAATTACTCGCTGTCATCGCTCTCCTCCTTCTCCTTCTTGGACTTCTTCTCTTTCTTTTCCTTCTTCTCCTTCTTCTCCTTCTTTTCCTTCCTCTCCTTCTTATTCTTCTTCCTCTCGGCCTTCTCCTCCGCAGTCTCGCCCTCATGCCTCTTCCTCTTCTTGTCGTTGTCGTCTACGGTCATCATGCTGACATCAGCGTCCACGGTTGGCTCCTCCTCAGCTGGCGCAGCAGCTTGCTCCGATGCGGCGGCAGGTGCGCCCTCTAGCGGGGCGTTGAAGTCCTTGTACTCGGTGTTCCACTTGGCAGGGGTGGCCTCGTTGGGGCGACCGTACTTGTCAAGCTTGCCATCGGCCTTCATCTTCTTCTTCTCAAGCGCAACTGGGCCCATGCCCCAGCGGCGTGGGTAGAGGTCGCGCTCCATGATGCAACGCTTGACCTTGGCCACGACACCGTGGTCGCAAGTGGAAAGCTCCACAGTGGACATCTGTGCGATGCCGAGGGCGATGGCCTCACCCTTGGTGGTCATGAGGACAACCTCATCGTGGACCTCAATGCCAGACTCGTATCTGAGAAGACCTGGAATCATGAGCTTGGCACCGTAGCAGACGGCGTTAACTGCGCTGTCCTTGACGACAATGCGCTTGTAGGTGGTGAGAAGAGTCTCGAGCGGCGCAATGACGCGGCGGAGGTAAGACTCGTCGCGAGTGTTATCAGACATCCACTGGGCGTCAAGGACGTCGTGAAGAGTAACCATGTTAACCTTCTCGTCCATGGCACCGGATCGCACACGTCTCAGCTCCTGCATGTGAGCACCAACGCCCAAAAGCAGACCCAAATGCACGCAAAGGGTACGGATGTAGGTACCAGCCTCGCAGCTGACCCAGAAGACACCGAGGTGGCGCTCGTTGTCAAACTCGTACAACTTGGACTCGTGGATTGTGCGGATACGGAGTTGACGCTTGACGGCGGAGATGAGAGGAGGGCGCTGGAAGAGGGCACCAGTGAGGGTCTCGAGGGCACGGGCGAATTGAGCCTCGCCACCAGGCAGTTTGTCGTGGAGACGAATGACACAAACGTACTCCTTTCCGGCACCTTGCTGGGACTTAACAAGGCGGGTGGCGCGGTCGATACAGACGATCAGGCATCCAGTAACTTTAGGATCGAGGGTTCCGCTGTGTCCAGTTTTCTCGACTCTGCGCGAATTTGTTAGCATCTTTTTGCTAGCAACACCAACACCCCGTGGCTTCAAATTATGCGTACCTGAGCATGCGCTTCACCCATGCGACAACTTCGTGCGAAGATGGGTTGGACGGCTTGTCAAGGTTGATGACACCCGAGCTAACATATGACTTGAGATCTCTCTTGAGTGGCGTGCAGCCGTTCGGGATTGGGGTAAAGTGTCCAGTGCGAACGAGAACTGTTCAAACAACTATCAGCATGCAGTTCACATACACAACCACGTATTTTGCGGTCCATTGACCCAAGATCAAACTCACGCTTATCATAATTCTTCAACAACAGCGGCCAGGTGCTGGTATCCACTGCAGGAACGACAGCCTCTGGCTTGATGCTATAATCCGCATCCCCTCCTTTCTTTGCCACAGTCATGGCCATTGTAGACAGTTACCGTCGAGGTTCGAGGTAATTGCCTTATCGTTTGGTTTGGTGTTGTCGCAACAGGTGTTTCGCAGAAATCAAATTCTCGAAATTCTGGGAGCTACCAGCAGCGGGCTAAACTTTTTTCATTTGTGGGTTGGAGCTAGCGCCCGCACACGTGACCAAGTTTTTTTTAAAACTTCAAAATTAATTTACGCCTCTGTAACGACCGTATGAGGTTCTACAACCTAAAGGAATGTGAGGACGGAAACTACCTCTTAGCTGGAGACCAGAGAGTAAGGATTGAAGGATTCGGGTCCGTGGACATCAAAGTCCAGGTTGGAAAGGACACAAAGTCCATACGAACCATAACACCAAGAAACAGCCCTCGTTTCCTCATTCCACACCTCTGTTGCATCCTTAAAACAATTCATCCAAAAGGGAGTTCATTGGAATACAGCTACAGAAGGACTCACGTATGAAGGAAAGCCGTTCTGGAACACTCCAGTTATCCATGGACAATGGGTCCTTGAATATATTAAGAATGACAATACAAAAGTCCGTCAAAACACAGCCCTATCAACGACTCAAGTGCACCAAGATGCTGTTCTATCCTCGTACGGATCTCGCAAAGACCTAACAGGCACTGCAAAGGAGTGGCATAATCGAATGGGCCACCTTAATCAAAACTCAATAAGGAAGCTCCAAGAGAAGACCCAAGGGGTTATTGTCACAGACATGGATTCGTACGACACTAACTGCAAAGTCTGCCGCCTTACCCATGCTACAAAAAGGATCTCCTGAAGATCTACACCACGGTCACAGATCCCTTATGAGAAGGTGCACCTAGACCTTATCCAGATGCCAGAGGCGTACGATGGTAGCACACAGGCCCTACACTTACAGTGTGATTTCTGCCGCATGTGTAATGGTGGGTGCACCAGATGTGAGAATCTAGCCACCCAAGGAAGGGATGAATTTACTAAGACAACACACTGTCTTAGGAAAAAGAGCCAAAGGGTCGTAGCTTAGACTATTCCACAACGCAGCAATCAGGTGTGTGATGTAGTGAAGTGGTTCAGACAAGTTGCAACAAATGTTGAGTCTGGGAACTCAGGGGTAAGTCAGAGGTTAACACCTCACTGACTTTTCAGAAACAAGGAGTAACAAGATCAATGCTTGGAAGCTTGGAAAAGACGTGGAAGTATGTGATAGTCGATTTACTGTATTGTCTGCTTGCCCTTTCTTAAGGAAAGGGCAATCCTATTTATGCTAAAGGAGTGTAGTTCTCTCATTTTCCAAGACTTTCCATGATTACCAGGCTTGGTAACTGTAGTCGACGTAAGAGAATCCCATAGAACCATCTCTTAGGTTCGTAGCCTATAGGAAGTAAAAGGAGGTCCAAGGTCAGAGTACCCCTATAGACAAATTATGTCATAGACAAATTATGTCATAGACAAATTATGTCATAGACAAATTATGTCATAACTTAACCAATCTTGTGGGTAACTAAAGAGCGATGACATGTAATGAATCATAGAGGTTCGTAGGAGCTTTTAGAGCTATCGTTCATGCTCCTAGGCCTCTAGTTGGTAGAGATATGTCATGTGGTAGTATGAGTGATGTCATGTAATGAATCATAGAGGGTTGTAGAGATATGCTATGTGGTAATATCGGCCCAGTAACTAAGGAGCGATGACGTGTAATGAATCATAGATGGTTGTAGCAATCGTTGAGTAGTATTGCTCTTGTTGTTGGTGTGATAAGCCAAAATATGTATAGTGACTTGTAGGTTTGAGGAGGAGATTTCCAAGTTTGCTCTTGAGTTTGATAGCAAACTGAGTGCAACGAATGTCAGTATGACAGCATGAACCATGTCTACACCATTAAAGACAAGAGGCAAGGCACAGTCCTACAAACAATTAAGGACTTTGTAAGCTACGTACGGAGACGATGTGGTTATAAGGTAAAGATCTTCTTCCTTGATGGTGAGAGATCACTTGGAGATGAATGGGATGCATGGATTGCAGATGAAGGATACGAAGTGCAACTTACACCCCCGTACACTGCCGAACCAAATGGTGGAATTGAACGTTCAGGCCGTACGATAATCACATGCTCACGAGCTTTAAAGGAAGCAGGCAACCTACCACAAGGAATTTGGCCTGAAATATTTCGGACTGCAGGTTACCTTATAAACCGGTCTCCATCATCTGTCATTAATTATGAGACTCCGTACGGACTGCTACTCCAGTCCCTACCCTCGCAGCTTCAAAAGCCAGAGCTTACTAAGCCCTTACTCTCTCATATCCGCGCCTATGGATGTAGAGCCTACGCACTCCTCCTTAAGCAACCAAAGCTAAAGAGGATAGAGAGGAACGCCCAAATAGGCTATCCTATTGGCTACAACTCTACAAACATCTTTAGAATATGGGTTCCAAATCTTAAGAGGGTTATAGTAAGCAGGGACGTTACTTTTGATGAGACAAAGGTGTATGATCCATCGTACGAAGCTACAGTTGTATAATTGGAGCTCCAAAAGACAGTCCAGGTCATTGAACTTCCTGACTTTTTAGAAAAGGAAGGAGAGGAATATGAAGAGGAGCGCGCAGCTCTACAATCTCTACAAGAAATATCAACTCCGTACGAGGCGGAAACAACAGATACAGCTCTTCAACAAGAGGAAGCAGTAGAGGTAGAACCTCAAAAGGAGATAGAGGTCCAACATGAAGAGCCTCAACTCCAGACACCTGAAATGACACCAAAGTGTTCAGAAGACAGCGTACGGAGACACGACGTCTACCTTGCAACCATTGCACACCCAGAAGCAAGGATAAGCCAGCACCAAGCTTTCATCATTGGTACAGAGTTCCAGAAACGTAAGATACATCGTACGGAGCTCCCTGCTGCTCCGAAGTATTGGAACCAGCTTCAAAACCACCCTCATAGGCTTGGTTTTAAAGCTGCAGCGGAAAAGGAAATAACAGACCTTCGGAAGCAAGACACCTTCAAATCGATGCCAGACAGCACTGTACGGAGTTTTGTCATTCCACTAATGTGGGTATTTACCTACAAATTTGACGATAATGGCTACCTTGTCAAATACAAGGCTAGACTTGTTGTAAGAGGGGACCTACAGCGTTACTCAATCCATGATGAGACGTATGCAGCTACCCTTGCTTCAAAGACCTTCCGAGCCCTCATGGCTATTACAGCCTACTTCGATTTGGATATGGAGCAATTAGATGCAATAAATGCCTTTACAAACAGCCGCATTGATGAGGAGGTCTACGTACGATGTGCTGACCGTTATGAGGAGCAAGGACAATGCTGAAAACTCAACAGGGCCTTATATGGACTCCGACGGTCACCACTCCTATCGTTCCGCGACTTTTCAGATACACTGAAGAAGCTAGGCCTCGTACAGGTCCCAGAAGCCCAGTGTCTATTCGTCTCATCTACAATCATTGTGTTCTTCTATGTAGACGATATCTGCATTCTAAGCCATCCCTACCATAAGGCAGAAGCAACAGAGTTCCGTACGAAACTTATGGAAGCCTATGAATTCTGTGAAATAGGAGAACTTGAATGGTTCTTAGGAATAAGAATTATAAGAGACTGGACAGAGAGAACACTCTGGCTATGCCAGGACTCATACATCGACAAAATAACGACTACGTACGGAGTAACGCCATTGTCGAAAACAGTTAAGGTTCCAATGGTTAATGACAATCTCACTCCATATGATGGGCAAGCAGACAAACAGCAAATCCACCTATATCAACAGAAAGTAGGATCTACCAACTACGCTGCAGTGGTTACAAGACCAGATATATGCCGTACGGTGCAGAAACTATCTGAATACCTTGTTAACCCAGGAACAGACCACATGGCAGCAGTCGATCGTCTTATACTCTATCTAAAGGAGACAAAACATCTAGCCCTCCAGTACGGACCAAAGATCAATACACCACGCTTCCAATGCTCTAGTGATGCTTCGTACGCAGATTGCAAAGCTACAAGAAAGATTACAGAAGGGTATCTCTTCACACTCTTTGGAGGAGCAATTGACTGGCGCTGTACGAAGCAGAAAACCGTATCAACCTCAACTACAGAAGCTGAGCTTCTAGCTCTATCACATAGTGCAAAACAGCTCTATTGGTGGCAGCGATTTTCTCAACTATTAAACTTGATCTTAATGAGAAGTTAACCCTACAATGTGACAATATGCAGACCGTACGGCTCTTACTCAAAGAGTCCCCGAAGCTAGTTACGAAACTCAAGCATATTGATATTCACTCCCACTGGCTAAGACAGGAGGTAGAGAGACACAATCTCGATATCAAGTGGATAGCTACATACGAGATGCCAGCAGACGGGTTTACAAAAGCCCTACCACGCCAAAGACACGAGGAGTTTATTAACCATTTAAACCTTGTGGACATAAAGCACCTCCTATAGGAGTGCTTACTTAAGAGCACAACTCCGTATGAAGCAGTGGCTACCTTTGTACCTCGGAAACGAGCCCCCTAGATCACAAGATCTAGATTTCTACTTCACCAACTAAAATGCGAGGCAATACAAGAACAGGAGACTGATGAGCTCTGTATAAACATAGAACTCTCAGAATCACCAAGCCGCCTACAGTTACACCCAGTTTCACTATGCGCTCTTTTTCTGTGAACTTCGTCTTAAGTTCCTGAAAAGCAGCCTCTGCCTTGCTTGTCCATTCGAACGTAAGGTCTTTCCTTGTAAGCTCTGTAAGTGGTTGAGCTACCTTGGAATATCTCATAATAAATCTCCGGTAGAAGGTGGCAAAGCCTAAGAAGGCTTGTACTTCTTTGACCGTGGTTGGTGTTGGCCATTCCAACACTGCCGTGACCTTTGCTTGGTCCATTTTGATGCCATGCGTTCCGACAATGTAGCCGAAGAATTCTACTTGATCCTTGTGGAATTCTCATTTTTCCAGCTTGAGGAGTAACCGATGCTCCTTTAACTTCTGTAATACCTTCTGAACATGACCAATGTGTTCTGTTGGGTCTCCTGAGTAGACTAAGATATCGTCTAGGTAGATGATAACAAACACATCCAAGTATTCATGGAGAGCTGCATTCATGAGCCTCTGCATGGATGCTGGTGCATTTGTTAGACCAAAGGGCATAACCAAGTATTTGAACAAGCCATAGCGGGTGCGGAATGCTGTTTTCCACTCATCCCCTTCCTTGATTCAAATCAGGTTATAGGCGCCTTTGAGGTCCAGCTTGGTAAATATCTTGGATCCCTGGAACCGGTCGTGTAGTTCGTTTATCAAAGGTAAAGCATATCTATCTTTGATAGTGACATTATTCGTTCCTCGATAGTCCATGAAGAGTCTTAGCTTCTTGTCCTTCTTTGGCACAAATAGTATTGGACTTCCTGCTGATGATGTTGATGGTCGAATGAACCGTTTTGCGAGGTTCTCGTCAATGTATTCCTTCAGTACGTTCAGCTCTGCTGCTGACATCTGATATATTGGTCGGAACAGTGGACTCTTTCCTTCCATGATAGGTATCTCATGATCCCATGGTTGGTGCTTAGGAAGCGCCTCTTCGTTAGGGCCTTCCCGGAATAACTGCTCGTATTCCTTATACTCCACTGGTATTTGCTTTAGTGAGGATGCCTGGGCTAGGTCATCAGACTCGGTGGTCGCACATAACTCCTTCCAGTCTTTGGAGGTTTTCTCCTTCTGCGTCATGTCCGTTCGTTGTTCACACGCGCACTGGCTCATCACAACTTTCTCATTCTGCCAGTCGATCTGGGTGTTGTGTTTCTTGAGCCACGGTACACCAAGTATGCATGCATGATTGTCCATGTGCATGATATCAAACTTTGTCGTTTCCTTGTGTCCGCGTAGCATGACCATTTCTAATGGTCACCATTCCGTTGTTAGTTGAGATGGGCTCTCCATCTACAACCATTAATGAGTATGGATTGGTCTTCAGTTGCGTCCTGAACCCATTTGTGTCTGCTACTTTCTTTGTCATAAAGTTGCCCGTTGCTCCCGAGTCTATCATAGCTCGGAGGTGTTGCTGTTGTATCTTAGCAACCACATATAGCTGCATGCCGCCCATTGTGGCGCATAGCTGGTTTGTACTAGGCCTCTTTGTGTTGCTCGCCAGTGGCCTACTGCCGAGGTCTCCTAGTTTTTTGAATCGTCTGAGGAATAACCCTCTGAGGAAAATCCATCATGTTCACCATATTCTAATGGTCATAGAACTGGTACCCTTTCTCTTCTTCGTTCTGCTTCACGGTGTAGGTGTTCGTGTGCTTCTAACACTCGTGTTCCCCTTTCTTCTCTTGGGATGCTTTCCTGGGAAGGATACTTATTGGCATCCCAGATTTCTGCAAGCTGTGATGCTTCATACTCTCCCTCCTGTTCTAGTTGTTGTAATACTCGTAACAGGTTGTTTCGTCGAGCCTCATAGACCTCATTCTTAGGGTGGTGTATGTCATCGATTCTCCAATCTGCGATAGCGTCCCAGACGTTATATTCGCAGAGCTTGTACTCTAGCCATCCTGTGGCTTCCTTCTCCGTGTATTTCACACCACGGGGTTCCTGCTGGTGAGGGTATTCTGGTCGGCACCTCATTGTGTGAATTGCTGTTACTATGGTCATAGAGGTCATGATGCCAGTCCAGGAAAAGTAATCTAGATTGAATCTAAAGAGAGAAGAAGAAGAAGAAGAAGGAAGGAAGCTGAGGCTATTCCTCATAACATAAAGTTGTCTGCTTAGCGGTTGTAACCTTGGTGGCTAAGGCTACACCCGTAATCCCCATAACAACGTAATAACAGTAATAACCATAACAACTGTAACAACCGTAACAACCGTAACAAGCTGTGACAAGCTGTGAGCTGTAATCATAACAATTGCGACCTCCCAGTCTTGTGTAGTGTCCTGCCAGCTCATTGGTGGCTTGGGCACAGGAATTTCAGAACCTTGCCTTCTAGATCTAGTGCAAGAAGTGGACTAAGGCATATCGCTCTACCTTAAAGATCATCAACAAGATTATCACCGACCCTGACTTCTTACAGAAGCTTCCACTAGCTATTAGCCTAAGCACGAGGTATGATCCTATAGTAATATTTATAGTAATCTGCTAACATACCTAGTATCTACTATAATCGTATCCTACCACACCTTTACTTTACTAAGTTAGAATTGGCAGTCTAGAGGATTTTTTTCTCTTAGAATGATGACAACAATGAGGTGTATCTCCTAGGTCTGGCAGCATGGTACCCTAACGGATATGAGATGAGACTACAAAATATAGGTTCCATCTAGAGTCTGATGCTAAGGGAGCTTACCAAGCATAGAGAATATTACAGGAGACAACTAAGCCTGAAAACTTCAAATGGGTTCTTCTAGCTAAAGACCAGCTGTTGGATTACCTCTTACTAAAGAATCCAAGGAGTTCCTTTCTACTTTCTACAATTAGTAGATCAGCTTCTACATCAAGAGTAGTATAGATCCCCTAATTTACACACTATGATGTCTTAGATTACTATGTTTAGTACTATAATTGTTTACTAAAAATTAATGAAACTTACTACTAATGTGGTTTATCAGTACCTCACGCATATCAGTACCTCGCGCACTTTCCCCCTACCTACCTACTTCTAACTCTAATACGTGTTTTCTCTACAACCAGTCATGCAATTCCAAACCAATGAAGCACAAATTATTATAGCTATCGAAACTATCCGAACATCCAAAAATTTAAGCTGTCGAGCTGCTGCAAAAATCTATCAAGTCCCCCGTTACGTGACAGAATAAACGGCTTAGCCCCTATTAGCGAACGTCGACCAGGAGCATCTAAACTGACTGAACTAGAGGAGGATGTAATTGTTCGAAACATACTTGATATGGATACAAGAGGATTTGTACCCTGGTTAACTGGCATGGAAGATATGGCAAATTTGATCCTACAAACGTGTGGAGGGCGACATGTCAGAAAGCTCTGGGCGCATCGATTTGTAAAGCGACAACCGGCCCTTAAGACGCGTTTTAATCGCATTTATGATTTTCAAAGGGCCTTATGCGAAGATTCTGAGCTAATTAGCTCGTGGTTCCGACTAGTTGAAAATATAAGGGCAAACGGGAATGGGCTACAGCAATTGCTTGTATCAACAGTGAATGCTGGAGTGTTCCTCCATTTCTAGTTGTTCAGGGCAAGAACCACCTTTCAAATTAGTACACAGACGGTGGCCTCCCTCCTAACTGGGTGTAATGCTGACTTCTAAACGATAGAAGACACAGAGGTTCTCTTGCGTAAAGGTTTACTTATCAGAGGAGGCAGGGGATCAGACACAAAGGCTTCAAGTAACACGTTACTAGTATATAACAAATACTGTATTGAGTTGAGCACGAAGCTCCTATCTAAGGAAATACTATCTACTTATATAGTGGCGTCGTGCCTAGTGGACTCTTGGGAACTCACTCGAGTCCTCGGAGTCCTGGACTCTTAGGACTCTTCTCATCATCCTGCGAGTCCATCACGTGCCTAGTGGACTCCTGGGAACTCACTCGAGTCCTCGGAGTCCTGGACTCTTAGGACTCTTCTCATCATCCTGCGAGTCCGTCACGTGATACTTTCGGAACTACTATTCCCCGCTGCCCCTCCAGGTACCAGGGCCGGTCTCATGCGACCTCCCTCCTTCCTGTCCTGTAGTTGGCCAGCCTTCTTGTTCCGTCGTAACACTCGCTCCCTTCCCCTGGGCATTCGTCTCGAATCCTATAAGTACGTCCATGTCCCCGGGACTCTGCTGCTCCTCAGCGAGTCCTTCAACATGCAACATGCCTACTGACACTGCCCGCAAACTCCAGGAACGCAACGATCTTGTCCGTCGAATAAAGAACCACGGATACGAACTACCCGAAATGGATTCTTGCTCGAACTGCGTGAGGCGAAACGTTACTTGCGTGTCGTCTCCAAATGATTCACGGCGGTGCGCTGAGTGCGTTCGTCGCAACTTGAAAGAAAAATGTGACTGTATGGGTCCTGAGCATCCCGACTGGGTGAAGCTCGAACGGGAGGAGGATCGCCTGGATCGCGAAGAGGAAGAAACCCTTTCGAAGTTACTTCGTCTGCGAAAGCAGAAACGCCTCATCCGAACCCGTGGTAAAGATATGCTCCGACGAGGTTTGAAAACCCTCGACGAGCTTGATGCGGCAGAGGAGGCCGAACGTGTGGCTGCTGAGAAGCGTGACGCTGTTGAGGTCGAGGAACAGGCAGTTAGCGCTGCCTCCTCATCTGTGACCGGGACCCCCGCTTCCTCCGATCCACTGGCCTACTCCCCTGCATCTTGGGATCAATGGCTGGCGGATGGCGGCGTCGATATTCCTCCAGCAGTTCTTTGCTGATGTTCCTTGTTGGTTCCCACGAATTATCCGTAGGTTCGTAATTTTCCCATTTTATCAAAAACTCTTCTCGACGTCCTACTAACCTTCTGTCTAGGATCGCTTCGACCTCATATTCGATTATCTCATTCTCGGGTTGGAGTTCGGTGTCGGTCGCAATTGGGGTATTTCCTCTTGCTGGTTCCAGTAGTGAGACATGAAATACCGGGTGTAGTCTAGACTTCTTAGGTAGCTGCAGTCTGTAATTAACTGAGCTGACTTTGTTCAATATTTTGAATGGTCCCAATTTCTTGAAGTCCAATTTTGTGCTTGGTCGTTTCGTTTTGATATGTTTCCGGAGTAGGTATACTTTATCCCCCTCCTTGAAGGCAGGTTCCATACTGCGCTTCTTGTTTGCGTATGCGGCGGATCGTTCATTTAAGAATTGGATGTCCGTCGCAAGTTGTTCGTGGAACGATTTCAGTTGTTCCACCACGATCAGGGCTTGTTCAGCTCGTGATTCATCCGGTCTTGGTTGCCTATATGCTTCTGGCTGGTAGCCATAATTGGCAAAGAACGGTGAGACTTTCGTTGCTTCTGTCATCGCGCTGTTATATGCAAACTGTGCGATGGGTAAGATCTGAACCCAGTTGTCCTGTTGATGATTGACATAGCTTCGCAGGTACTGTTCAAGGGTCTGATTTAATCTTTCTGTTTGGCCGTCTGTCTGGGGATGAAAAGCTGTTGATAGCTTATGATTTGTTCCCAGTAGCGCCATCAATGATTTCCAGAATTTCGAAGTAAAGAGCTTGTCTCTATCTGAGATGATTTCTTCTGGCATCCCATGATCGGCTAATATGACTCGAATGAAGGTATATGCGAGCGCCTCGGCGTCGCTAGCTTCTAGATATGGTATAAACTTCCCATATTTCGTGAGTCTTTCCGTGATGACGAGGATAGAGTCGTATTCTATTCCTGTTAACGGGTCCTTGGAGGGTGGAAGCTTGACGATGAAGTCCAAAGCTATTGATTTCCACGCTCCTTTTGGTACTGGTGTCGACTTGAGTTGTCCGTATGGCAGATGCCTATTGGATTTTGACTTGCTGCAAATGTCGCACTCTCTTACCACTGTCTCTACCTGCTTCCTCATACCTGGGAAGTAGTAGTGTCGGGTGATTCGTTCGAAGGTTCGCGTTACTCCCTGATGACCGTGTGCTGGTAACGAGTGTTGTTCTTGCACCAGCGGGCGTCTCATTTGACTTGGGACATACACTAACCCTTTGTATCGAATCAATCCTTGTTCGTCGATGGCGAAGTCGCCTTCGACTTTGGACAAGACTCGCTTGGCGCATTCGTCTGTTGCGTAAGCTTTCTTGAGTCTTTCCTCGAGTTCTGTATCTTCGATGACTGAGATCGTCGCTAGTAACTCGTTGTACTGTATTCCTGCATCTGTTTTCTTCAGAATTGCTCTAGGTCTTTCTTCCTTTGGGCCGGCGTAGTCGGTCCGTCTGCTGAGAGCGTCTGCTCTTGCATTCTCGGAGCCCTTGCGATAGGTTATCGTGAAGTTGTAGGCTGCGAGGGTTTCTGCCCAGCGGACTTGTCTGCGGTTTAAAACCTTGGTCGTGGTGAAGTATATGAGGTTCTTGTGATCCGTCCATACCTGCACAGGGTAGGTGGATCCCTCAAGATATACTCGCCACTGCTCAAAGGCAACGACAATAGCCAGTAGCTCCTTGTCGTGGATGTCGTAATTGAGTTCCGCGGGTGACAGTTTCCTAGAGTAGTACGCGATTGGTTTGAACTTACCGTTCTCGTCTGGTTGATTCAGACATGCTCCAATTGCGAAGTCAGAAGAGTCCGTTTCGAGGATGATCTTCTTTGCAGGGTCAAATGTAGCAAGGATAGGTGCTTCCGTGAACTTCGTCTTAAGTTCCTGGAAAGCAGCCTCTGCCTTGTCCGTCCATTTGAATTCGAGATCCTTTCTGGTAAGCTCCGTGAGTGGTTGAGCTACCTTGGAATATCCCGAGATGAATCTTCGGTAGAAGTTGGCGAAGCCTAGGAAGGCTTGCACTTCCTTGACCGTGGTCGGTGTTGGCCATTCCAACACTGCCGTTACTTTTGCTTGGTCCATCTTGATGCCATGCGTTCCAATAATGTAACCCAAGAATTCGACTTGGTTTTTATGGAACTCGCACTTCTCTGGTTTGAGGAGTAAGCTGTACTCCTTTAGTTTCTTCAGGACGAGTTTGACATGCTTGACATGCTCCTCCTTGGTTGCTGAATACACCAGGACATCATCTAGGTAGACAATGGTAAAGATGTCTAAGTATTCGTGCAAAGCATCATTCATCAGTCGTTGCATAGATGCGGGTGCATTTGTTTTCCCAAAGGGCATGACTTGATACTCGAATAGGCCATAGCGGGTGCGGAATGCTGTTTTCCACTCTTCCCCAGCCTTGATTCGGATCAGGTTGTATGCTCCTCGCAGATCTAGCTTACTGAAGATCTTTGCTCCTTGAAATCTATCGTGTAGTTCGTTGATTAATGGCAGGGCATACCTGTCCTTGATTGTGATGTTGTTCAACGCTCGATAGTCCACACATAACCGTAGGGAGCCGTCTTTCTTTGGTACGAAAAGCACCGGACTTCCTGCTGGTGATGTGGATGGTTTGATGAATCCTTTTGCTAGGTTATCATCAATGTACTCCTTAAGTACCTTCAGCTCCTTTTCCGATAGCTGATATATTGGTCCAAACGGTGGACTCTTGTCTTTCTCCAAAGGTATCTCGTGATCCCATGGTTGGTGCTTAGGAAGCGCCTCGTTCTTAGGGCCTTCCTGGAATAATCGCTCGTATTCCTTGTACTCCACCGGTATACTCGTCGGTGAGGATGCCTGGGCTAGGTCATCGAGCTCGGTTGCACATAACTCCTTCCGGCCCTGGGAGGGTTTCTCCCGTTGTCGCGTGTCCGTCCGTTGTTCACACGTGCACTGGCTCATCACAACTTTCTCGTTCCACCAGTCGATCTGGGGGTTGTGTTTCTTGAGCCATGGCACACCAAGGATGCACGCATGGTTGTCCATGTGCACGATGTCAAACTGAATCGTTTCCTTGTGCCCGTGTAGCATGACCATTTCCAATGGGACCGTTTCGTGGGTCACCATTCCTTCATTAGTCGAGATGGGCTCTCCATCTACGACCATTAACGGGTATGGTTCGGTTTTCAATTGCGTCTTGAAACCTTGCGTGTCTGCTACTTTCTTTGTCATAAAGTTGCCCGTCACTCCTGAGTCAATCATTGCTCGGAGGTGTCGCTGTTGTATCTTAGCGACCACATATAGTTGCATGCTGCCCGTCGTGGCGCATAACTGGTCTGTACTAGGCCTCTTCGTGTCGCTCGCCGGTGGCCTACCGTCGAGGACTCCTAGTTTTTTGACTCGTCCGAGGAAGGATAGTATTCATCCGCTTCCAATGGTGGTCCTTGGGGAGATCGTTTCCCTCGCTCTTCTGCTTCATCTAGCAGATGTGGGTATTTCTCGTATACCTGTTCGCTTTTGATAGGCAAGTCTCCTTCAGACTGGCTTCGCCTGAGGGCGTGAACTTGCTCTGCGTCTCTGAAGTGTATCCTGGGCGAGGATCGGGGAAACAACTGATTCTGGTGTTTCTTTTTCCAGTGGAGCTTGCAGTCATCTTCGCTGCAATACTCCCAGTAGACATACGCGTGCCAGGGATGATCAGTCTCTGTTGCGTCTGTCGTTGATAGTTCCCGCTGTCCTCTCACCCATGCACTATCTTCCTTCGGAGGCGTGGAGAACGTGTCTAGTTGCTCCATGGCTCTCCTTTCGATGCGTGGAGTGGGTCTCGCATTTTCCCGTCGGAGCATATCTCTGGCTTTCTCGTCGTACTTCTTCAGGGCTCTCCTGCGGTCCTGGTAGTAAAGTTTGACGCTTTTCATATACTTCAGTTTAGCCATATGCTCGACATCCTTCTCCAGTTCTTCCGCTTCTTGGGCTTCCAACTTAGCTACGTCTTGGGACGTGCCAAGCAGCCTGCGGGTATTCGTTAGTTGGTCGTAGTATCTCCAGAGGTCATCCTTGCAGTCGTCCACCTTGCACTTTAACGGAAGTCCCTGTAACAGGTTCCCGTAGAGGTCTTTAAGCATGGGGATTCTCCTCTGGCCATTGGGCTTGTCTCGTTCGGCCCTAATCTTCGCGTGGGCGTGTTTTGCCATGCGTCTTACTACGCTCTTGCACCGTGGACTCATTGGTTCCGTAGGTGCGAGTTCATCGAAGGTCTCCTGTTCCGAGACGGTGAACGATTCCGCCTCCGACCCTTCATCTGAGCTCTCGTCTTCTGGGGTGCTTTCGCCGTTTATTCCCCAGTCCTGTTTGCTCACAAACGTTGCGTTCAACTGTCCTGTCCAGGTGGCATTGAGTTGTTTGCCGACTTTGCATCCGCCGTTCCCTTTCTTTGGCTGTCTGCAGTCTCGGGCCATGTGGCCTGGCTTGTCGCAGTTAAAACAGAGTCGTTCCTTGAATTGTCTGTCTTTCTTAGGGTCACGGGGTCATCCAGGTTTGAACGTGGCATCGAGTTCCATTGGGTCCGACCAACGGTTGTCTCGCGGGTGTTGATCCCGTCGTCTGCCCTCGTTTCCCCGGTAGGGGTAACTTTTCTTGGGCTTGTCATAGGTCCGACGTTCCTTCTGGAATTCGTATAGTCGATTGTCGATTCGGACCGTATGTTCGATTAGCGCTACCATGTCCGTTGGTTGTTGTTCCAAACGGGCAAGTTCCATACGTATATGGCTCTTCAGCCCACGTCGGTAGTGGCTGATGAGTGCGCTGGCGTCCCATCCTGTCTGATTGCCGTATCTCTGGAATTCTGTGGAGTATGTGAGGGCGCTGCCAGTCTGCTTAAGTGCAAACAGATGGTCTTCTGCGGTCTTAATCTCATCGATGTCTCCGAACATGCGTCGGATTTCCTTACAGAATCCATTCCAGCTGCCAAACATAGTCTGCGTAGTTGTCATGCTTCCATTGGTACTTTCATATTTGAAATAGTCCTTGAGGAATGGTTCGATCCATCGCAGGGCTTCCCCCCTAAGGTAGGACGCAGTCCACAGGGCATAGCTCTCCTGGGTGGGAAACTTCTCATCATTGAAGTGCTGGTACAGTTCGACCTGTAGCAAAAACACCTCAAGTTCCTTTCGGTTGCCGGAGTAAGTGTCGGGCAACTTGACGCGTAGAGTTTCCTTGAGTTCGTTGACGGTGGGTGCATCGGGCATCTCTTCATTCTCAGGCTTAGACCTCTGAGACGAAGTTGGCGTGGTGGGGGTTTTCCCCTTCGAACTGACGACAGACATGTTGCTTTGTGTGTAAGCCGGTACCTCGTAGAAGTGGTGCTCAAAGTGTAACGCTGACTTCTAAACGATAGAAGACACAGAGGTTCTCTTGCGTAAAGGTTTACTTATCAGAGGAGGCAGGGGATCAGACACAAAGGCTTCAAGTAACACGTTACTAGTATATAACAAATACTGTATTGAGTTGAGCACGAAGCTCCTATCTAAGGAAATACTATCTACTTATATAGTGGCGTCGTGCCTAGTGGACTCTTGGGAACTCACTCGAGTCCTCGGAGTCCTGGACTCTTAGGACTCTTCTCATCATCCTGCGAGTCCATCACGTGCCTAGTGGACTCCTGGGAACTCACTCGAGTCCTCGGAGTCCTGGACTCTTAGGACTCTTCTCATCATCCTGCGAGTCCGTCACGTGATACTTTCGGAACTACTATTCCCCGCTGCCCCTCCAGGTACCAGGGCCGGTCTCATGCGACCTCCCTCCTTCCTGTCCTGTAGTTGGCCAGCCTTCTTGTTCCGTCGTAACACTGGGTTGTTAAACTGACAAGCAATGGATGGACAAACAATGAGATGGGTCTAGAATGGTTGAAACACTTCGACAAACATACTACTACTCGTGCAAGGGGTCCATATCTAATACTAGTGTTAGATGGGCATGAGAGCCACGAATCGGCTGAGTTCCAAGAGTACTGCAAGACACACAACATTACCACTCTTGGACTACCTCCTCATTCATCCCATCTAACCCAGCCACTTGATGTTGGGTGTCTTAGTGTGTTGAAGCGGGCATACGGTAAGCAAAATTGAGACATTCATTAAGGCCCATATCAACCACATTACAAAGGTAGAGTTTTTTCTAGTCTTTACAGCAGCATATAAGGAGTCAATGACACCTCAAAATGCTCAGGCTGGATTTCGTGGAGCTGGATTGGTGCCTTTTGACCCGCAAGCAGCGCTTTCAAAGCTTGATGTGAGGTTACGGACTCCAACTCCCTCTAGACCCTCTACTGCTACCACCAACCCTTGGGTCTCCCAGATCCCTTCCAACCCAACTGAAGCTCTTTCACAACAACCCTCGTTCGAAATCGGATTGCCTGTCATTAAGGGAGCTCACCAACTCCACTCTTCGAGACTGCTGCATTAGTGAAGGGTACAGAGCGGATGGCCCATGAGATGACCCTTCTGTCTACTGAGCTGCGCACCCTTGGAGCAGCTAAGCAAACGCCATAGGACTAAAAAGACTCATGTCCGTCAAGGGGGTACACCTACTGTAGAGGATGCACAGGACATTATTGCGCAGAAGGATGTGGACGAGCAGGTGTAACACGACGTACGTGGAGCGGGGTGTAGCCCGAAGGAGGGTCAATTGTCTGGGTGGCACTGTGGCACTTGTGCAAAAGCAGGTCATAATGTGCGAACTTGTCAAGCAGATGTAGATATGTTTAGTTTATCAGATTCTGTAGTTTTAATAAAATTTATATGTTGTGGTGGTTCAATCGCACTTTGAAATAGGTAGTTAGGGGGAAAGTGCGCGAGGTACTGATAAACCACGTTAATACATACCCCATAATTAACCCATAATTATAATCTTGTAACCAAAAGTAGAAATATCAGGCAAGGACTTCCAAATATCAAGCGAGGTACGTATTGAATAGTTTACAACACCCAAGAACTATTCTATCAGTCTTTGAATTCTCCTTCTTGTATGTACTGTTGTATACTATTGAGGCTTTTTAATATTGACTATTATGTCTTATGAGCAATCTTTAAGCTCTCCTATACACAACTATAGTGATATCTTCTCTCTTGATACTCCTTAGCCTACTGATGAAATACCTACAATTAGGTCCTCACAACAACTAGACAACCAATGGGATGAATTGGTTAAAATCTAAGGTCTAAATGTGTTTACGTAGATGCCTTCAAAGGCAAATATCTTCATTCACTAGTAGCAGAACCAGACTTGGTAGAAAGAGAGACTAAACTAATTCCCAAGCACTAATAGTCAAACACTATTTAGTAACTGATATTATTGATTCTACTATATGACTAAAGAGGAAATAGGGTTAGAGTATAACGCTATGGTTGAGGCTATCCAAGACAAGATGACACTACAGTATATTCTTCTGAAAAGTCAGTGAGGTGCTAACCTCTGACTTATCCCTGAGTTCTCAGACTCAACATTTGTTACAACTTGTCTAAACCACTCCACTACATCATACACTTGATTGCTGCATTGTGAAATAGTCTAAGCTACAACCCTTTGGCTCTGTTTCCTAAGACAGTGTGTTGTCTTTAGTAAAATTATCCCTTCCTTGGGTGGCTAGATTCTCACATCTGGTGCACCCACCATTACAACAAGGCACCTAAGAGCTTAAGGCTACCAAGCAATACCTGCTGGAAAACCTGGAAAAGGGATTCATCATCAACAGCAACAGCCCCTTCACGTCCCCTATCCTATTCGTAAAGAAAGCGGATGGCAACTTAAGATTTTGCATTGACTACCGGAAATTGAACGGTCTTACCCGTAACGACCCCTACCCTATCCCGCGTATTGACGAACTACTAGGACAGGTGTCGAAAGCCAAAATCTTCACGAAGCTAGATATTAGACAATCCTTCCATCGTATACGAATCCACCCCGGCTCAGAAGAGTACACTACCTTTCAGACTCGCTATGGAACCTACAAATGCAAAGTGTTGCCGTTTGGACTGACAAACGGTCCCGCAACCTATCAGCGGTATATGAACGATGTCCTAATGCAATATTTGGACGACTTCTGTACTGCCTACCTAGACAACATCCTAATCTATTCCGAGGACACTACGGAACATGTATACCATGTGCATAAGGTCCTACAGTGTCTCCGAGAAGCCGGACTTCAAGCCGATATAAAGAAATGCGATTTCAACGTTACCTGGACGAAGTACTTAGGATATATCCTTACTACTTCTGGTGTCCAAGAGAACCCTGACAAGATCGAGCCCCTTTGAAACTGGATCCGACCGACTACCGTTACAGGTGTGAAGTCCTACCTAGGCTTTTGTGGCTTCTACCGGCAATTCATTTGAGATTTCAGCAAAATAGCAAAGCCCCTCACAACTATTACTAGTCCCTCGGAGCTGTTCCGGTGGACAGACGCATGTGAGGATGCGTTCGAGGAATTGCGACGACAACTTTTAGCGGTACAGGCACTTCACCACTTCAACCCCGAATTGCCTACGAAGCTGGAGACCGACTCCTCTGATGGAGTGGTAGCTGGTGTCCTGTCTCAAGAACACCCTGACAAGCGATGGTACCCCGTAAGCTTCTACAGTCACATCCTATCTGGACATGAGATCAACTGGGAGATCCATGACAAGGAACTATTCACAATCGTGAAAGCCTTCGGAAAATGGAAGCCCGAGTTGGCTTCGGTACACCATCGAGTTGACGTCTACACTGATCACCGTTCGTTGGAATATTTCATGTCTACCAAGATTCTCATCGCGAAACAGGTTCGATGGAGGGAGCTACTCTCTGACTTCAATTTCTGCATTACGTACACCATAGGCAAGAATAATCAGAAGGCTGATATTCTGAGCCGAAGAGATCAAGACCTGGTAACGCAACAAAAAGTCAAATTCAACAGTAGAGCGAGGGTATTGCTAGGTCCAAGCTGCTTACACCCCTGCATCAGCGCCGAACTAGCAGAGAGCTACATGGCGTCCATTAACCTGATAGACACCCCCAAGGCACAGGTGCCCTTCAATTTAATAGAGGCACTATGTGCGGACAATCGGCAGTCGTTTACCGAGACTCGCGCGAAACAACACCTACCAGATGGATTCGCAATGAACGACCAGCTCCTCCTGTACAAAGGTCGCCTATGTGTGAATCGCCACACCGACCAATGTACAAAACTGATCCAAGAAGCGCACGATCAAGTGTCGTCAGCACATCCAAGTGGCAGGAAAACCTACCAATTGCTCGCTCCAAAGTATAATTGGGTCAGGATGGAAGCAGACTGTTTACAGTATGTACGAAACTGAGTGACATGCCGGCTTTCTCACACCAATGTCACTAGCAACAAGGATTCCTACACCCGCTACCCGTACCCGAATATCCTATGCAACACATCACCATGAACTTCAAGGAGTTCCCAAGGGACAAGCATGGATACGACAGCATCTTAGTGTTTATGGACCGACTCGAAAGAGTTCGGTGACCAACCCTTGCTACAAAACCACAACTGCCCGGCAAATGGCACAATTGTTCATCGAATGGATATACCGATTCGGACACACTCCGGAGTAGATTGTAAGCGACCGCGGACCCCAATTCGTATCATCCTTTTGGCAGGACTTCTGTCGAATTATCGGCGTTAAGGTTAAGCTGTCGACTGCCTATCATAAGCAGACCGATGGACAGATGGAAATCATGAACTGCATGAGCTATCGTTCATGCTCCTAGGCCTCTAGTTGGTAGAGATATGTCATGTGGTAGTATGAGTGATGTCATGTAATGAATCATAGAGGGTTGTAGAGATATGCTATGTGGTAATATCGGCCCAGTAACTAAGGAGCGATGACGTGTAATGAATCATAGATGGTTGTAGCAATCGTTGAGTAGTATTGCTCTTGTTGTTGGTGTGATAAGCCAAAATATGTATAGTGACTTGTAGGTTTGAGGAGGAGATTTCCAAGTTTGCTCTTGAGTTTGATAGCAAACTGAGTGCAACAAATGTCAGTATGACAAGACTGAGGCCTTTCGTATCCCATTATCAGGATAACTGGAGCGAACTCATCCCCATAATGGACCGCATGCAAATGACACTCCCCCACGCATCCATTGGCATGACCCCCTACTGACTCAAGTACGGAACCGATCCGCGTACGAGTTGGGATTGGAACACCCCGAAAAGCACGAACCCCCGGGAGACCCTAAACCGAGAGGAAGCCAAGGCGGTTGCAGACCGAATGCATACCGCATGGGTCCACGCAAAGGAAAACATGGCAAAGGCACAGGATGAAATGTCTAAGCACGTGAATCGATGCTGAAGGGCCATCGAGTGGGACGTAGGAGATAGAGTGTACCTATTGACCAAAAATTTAAAAAACTCTTGTCCTAGCCGCAAGCTGGGCCAACAATGGGTCGGACCATATATGGTGTTGGAACGGATTGGTTACGCATTTCGATTGGAACTACCTACCGGTTCTCAAATACACAATGTGTTCTCACCAGACGTCCTCATGAAGGACCCGAACAACCCCCTACCTGGTCAGGATCCGCCTGAGCCTAGCAGCAAAGTGATAGATGGCGTAGAGGAATGGGAAGTGGAAAAGGTCCTCACTGTGAGGCTCCGCTGGAAGCAACTACAATACCGGGTTAGTTGGGTCGGATACAATCCGAACCCAGAGTGGTACCCAGTGTCGAACTTCAAAAACTCTCCCCATAAACTCAGAGAATTTCACACGGAATACCAAGATTTACCAGGTCCACCTCAAGAACTACTCGGATGAGTTACGGCATGGGAGACGGGCGACGAACAAAACTATGATCACGGGAGGGAAAACAAAGCGGAAGAAACAGAGTCGTTGCTATCTATGACTCTAAACTAAATATCCTCCAAGCCAGGTCGCACTTACCACCGTAACCCTTGCAGGAGTCAGCCTTTCCAAACGTCTCACAGTCGTCGCAACAAGCAGCTACCACCATGAGAGACAAATGTTCGAAGTGACCCCACGCGAAGGGCCAGGCCCGAGTTCCCTCTGACACAGGGTCTTTCCTGACCTAGGCCCCGTAGGCCACCCCAATTTCCCTATTCTCCCCCTCCTTCCTCACATCACCCCGAGTCGGAGCGACTGCGGGAGCAGCAGCGGTGGGCAGTTTGCCCACAGCAGCCACCAACTCCCCCAAGAAAGCAGGGAAGCTCTCGTGTTCCATCCGCAGATGGCGCAGCGACGACAGAATTTGCTGCCCAGAGTCAGCACCAAAACAACACAAGGGGAAGGTGGTATACTCACGGCAATCCCCGACTCGAGGGCAGCCCGAGTGGCGCGTGACTCCTTGTAGAGGTCACGCTCCACCTCGGAGCGGAACTTTGGAATGCTCTGGGCGGCCAAGAGGGACACCCGATTTGCCTTGGTGGCGGCGGCTGCGATGTCGGCGGGAATGAGGGGGGTGGCCTCTTCGGCAGTGTGGAGGGCCGCAAATTCTTCCCCAAGGAACCAGGGCAGCTTCCACCAAAGTCAGCAACGGCCAACCAAACCAAACACCGAACCCCACAAGAAAACCTACCGGGACGCAAGGCGAGTGCTGCGCCATGCAGTACCCACACTTCAAACTGGTTGGGGACCAGACGCAGTCGTGGGACTGAATCCCACAGGCTTTGGCCCGAAGGCAGTGCAGACAGAGCAAGTGGAAGGTAACCATAAGGGCCCTGGAGGGGGCGGGAACCGGCATCTTCAAATTTGGAATCAGCGATTCCGTCAGCCCAGCACAAGTTATCAACACCGCGCCAACGCGCTCTCATCATCTACTCGTTCGTGTGGATTGGATGTATACTATCCAATCTATCAGTATCACATCATGAAACGGATGGGGAGGGGCCACTTACTGGTCTCAGGTGGGAGGGTCGCTGGCGTTGTTGTTGTAAGAAAAAAAACAAGAGGAAGTGGGCGAAGCGGAATACTCAAATGTTGGCTTACAACAATAAACTCTGAATTGGGCTAGCGCGGCCACTTCTTCTTTCACATTTACGACAATTCTACTCAAATGTGTAGCGGACACCTTCCGGTACTGTTTCGGACCTCAAGAACAAACCTGAGATCGAACAAAAGCGAGCTCCAGTTTCCAATGCCAAACGGACCCTAACGTGATACCACCTCAGAATTCCTGCTGTGGCAAACAAAGCATCTTCCCGACGCGCACGAGAAACGGAGTTGTTCCGGACGCAATTACCAGCCAACATTCTGATACCAAAGAACGCTCCGCTCATGGATACCATTCAGAGACGTTGCAGACATGATACTAGCCGCGTGCTTTGCGGACAAAGCACTCTCTCAGGAGGGGGGTAGTGTAAGGATGCCTGTCCCTTGGTGACGGAAAGGATCCGAGTCGGGCAGGTCACGGTCACATGATAAGAGTTAAGGCAGGTTAGCCGAGTCGGACCCGTTTCGGGTACTTACGGGTATTGACCCAACGGGGTCACTCTCCCTCAGTGACAGAAGGTATCTGAGTCAGACAAGTTATGGTCACGTGGTGAGAGTGAAGGCAGGTTAGCCGAGTCAGACCCATTTCAGGTACTTAAGGAGATTGACCCAACGGGGGTTCCTCTCTTCATCTTTTTTGTATCCTTCATAGTAGACCTATAGGATAGCATCCGTTTAGCCTCCGACTCACACTCTCGTATGCTATTACTGTGAGCTGGGTGCCCTGTGTCCTTACACGTACTGTGCTGCAAAGGCTTTACACCTTTGGCCAGACACAGTCCTTCAACGTGTTAATGGGAAACTGTCATGGAGAGAAGCTTGACAACAACAACAACTGCTATCGCCAGCGCAAGAGCAGACACTTTTAAAGTGGATTAAGGTGCTAACAATTAGTGGATATGCTCCTAGTCACCGTATATTGCGGGATATTGCTGACGAAATCTGTGTCAACCGATGCCACGTTTTCGAACTATCGCACCCTAACAGTCAACATGCCCAACACACGCATCACGAAGAGATTCCAAACTTTCCCCTTGGACAAGACTGGGTCCCACGGTTTATAAAACGACAACCACATTTACAAATCCAACTAGGCAGACGGGTCGAAGCACAAAAAATGAGTGGAGTTACAAAAGATGTGTTAACGGGGTGGTTTGACACGTATAAGGACCTTGTGGCACGTTTAGGAATACAAGAATACAACGTGTATAACATGGATGAAACTGGATTTTCGATTGGCACTATTGAGTGTACTCTGATCATCGTTGATTCTACACTCCGTACATGTCACCAGGCACACCAAGGCCGGCAGGAATGGGTGTCTGCTGTTCAATGCATCTGTATGGATGGAACGACCATTAACCCTCTTATTATATTCAAGGGTCGGAACGTCTTACAAAACTGGATCCCTCCTGAGGTTATCGATAAATGGCACTTCTCTGCTAATAGAAAGCGTTGGACAAGCAACTTACATGGCATCGAGTGGTTAAAACGCGTATTTGAACCAGCAACGCATGCGAAAGAGACATCTAATAGCACAACAACAATGGTTACTCATATGCGATGGCCACGACAGTCATATAAGTGGAGGCTTTATATCCCATTGTATGCAAAATCGAATATCTATCCTTGTCCTCCCACCGCATACTTCGCATGTGTTGCAACCACTCGATGTTGCAGTCTTCGGACCATTCAAAAAACATCTCACAAGTGCGCTCTCACATTTGAATGAAGCGCAACTTACACGCATACAAAAAGCAGAATGGTTATCTGCATACATCAAAGTGAGAGCAATTGCGCTATCTACTCATAATATTACATCTGCGTACTGGTCTACAACCTTTCCAACCTCAACGGGTGATCCGGATGGTGACGCTCCAACAGACAGATGGGACAGATGATCGACTAAAACACCAACTGAGTACGATATTTTTGACACTGTCTTTCAGAACAGTAGTCCACCCGACTGTTCTACATTGCGCAAAGCGAACACTGTCCTGGTTGTGGCCTTAGAGACGCGTACAGTCCTAAACACACCCACTACTCGATATATCCGTCGGTTGGCTGATGAGACTGAGTGACTTAATACACGCAACTTCTTACACCAACGCGAGGCAGATAACCTACGATCAATAATACAAACACGGAGAGCACAGAGCAAAGGGAAACGTGCAATTTTAAAGGGCCAATTCCACATAACTACAGAGGAATTACGCTCCCAAGTCATTGAGGCTGAGGAGGCCACCCAGAAAGTGACTACCAAAGGCAAGAGTACAGCGACAAATATCACTGTTGCAGGAATCAGGGTTCAGAGCCACGGAAGCGACTGGCGTGGCACCCACCCACATATATAGTTCTCAGTAGTTGTAACCTATATACTTCAACTAATCAACAACTTGTCTACCACCAACACTTCCAATGACCTCCAAGGTATTTACAAGATCAGAATTATCATTGAGTGTTGATTTGTGCAGTCCAATTCACCAATCCGTCAACAGACTCGCTGAAGTCAGTGTTTTTGTTACAGCACCACAACCTCAACCTCAAACAGTTTTGAAGTACGCTGAAGAGGATTGTGGCTCTCTTTCTTTGAGTTATATCCACACTGTTTATTTCACTTTATGTCCTCTGCGCTCGAGCGAGAACAACTTTCCGAGATCTTTGAAGACGCGACAGATCAACTCCCAACTTCATCTCAAACTGAATTTCGAACACGACTGCAACTACACCAATAGCCAATATGTCTTCTACAACTATGGTGAGTCTGAATACGACTTCGCTGCATCTTCCAGAGCATTTGAAGCTCAAGGGTGAAGAGAATTACACCAACTGGAAGGAACTTATCGTTAACATCGCCCGAGGCAACGGACTGGCGAAATATATCAATGATAGATGCAAGAGGCCAGAATACATCGATGAATTCCATGAGGACTACGATGAGGCCACAGATGGAGACAAGCTCAGGAAGTATGAAGCTTGGGAGAAGGGCAACGCTCAGATGCAGCTCGCGATCCAATATAACTGCAAGACGATTCCAGGAAAAGTGGCGTCTGCAAAGGACACAGCGCTTGAGATGTGGAGAGCCCTACAACAGCAATACGAAGGCTCAGGTTCAGTCCTGAAGTACAATGCAATTCAGGATTATGTTCACCTCAAGTACGAGAATTTCTCTTCGCTTGACACATTTATTATCGCTGTCCATGAACCTATCGACAAACTTGAGAGTCTACAATGCCCTCCTCATGATGATTGGCTTCCTGTTATGTTTATAGCTTCTTGTGCGAACAAGTGGTCAACTTGGGCAGAATGCCAAAGATCACTCCTTCAGTCTCCAGATCACCGCATCACTCTCGACTCTCTTATTGATGACCTCACAGATGAGGTGAGATCGAAATCGACTCCTACAGGCTCGAATGCCTTGTACGGAAACAAATCTCAAGGAACGGGTAAGGGCAAAAACCCAAGCAAGGACAAGAAGAATGGAGATCGACCATCTTGCCCACATTGCACAATGCCGAAACCTTGACACTCACCTCAAGACTGTCTCGAAAATAACAAGGAGAAGCGTGATCAGTGGGAGCGGAAGAATGGGAAGAAATGGACCCCATATAGGAAGCATATTGAGAAAAAGAAAAATGAAACCAAAGATGAGGGCAATGACTCTAAGAACTATTTCGACCTCGTAGCTTTCTCAATGCCTGCCAAATCGAACACTATAAGCAGAGATAGGTGGTTATTCGATACAGGAGCAAATGAGCACATTGCAAACAGTCTTGAGAAGTTTGACACTTATGAAGAGCGCATGGATTTACCATTCATGAATAGAGCAAATGGACTTGTTCGTCCTCAAGGCTGTGGCTCAGTTCGACTTTTTGGAGTAAAGGGAAACAGAGAGAAGACCCAAATTACCCTCCATCATGTCATCTATATGCCTTCCTCACCAGTTTGCCTGTTTAGCGGAAAGAAGCTTTATAGCAGCGGAGGTCATCTACAGAATGGCCAGCTTCTCGATAACCATGGCAATGAGATGGGCACAGTTGACTCAGATCTGTTCCTTTACGAATTCAAAATGGAAGCAAAGGAATCACTTATCCTGCCCTTGATTTTACCTGCTGCGATTGAGCAGAAGAACACAGACATTGAACTTTGGCATCGACGCCTCTGTCATCTTGGACTCGATAACGTCCGCAAGACCAAAGACATGGTAAATGGGATCTCATATAGCAAAGAAGGCACTGCCATTGCGACGAGGTTGTGCCAGCCATGCAAAGAGGCAAAGCCAATCCGTCGAGTGAACAAAATTTCAGCTCGACTAAGACCGAAAACAGCTCTTGAAGAAGTTAATTGTGATGTTGTTACTGTCACACCTCACGGACTCCACGGAGAGAAGTATGGCATACTGTTTACTTGTGGAAAGTACAGTGTCCGCTATGGATGGACCTTTAAGAATAAGGGTGACGCGTACAAATGCATTGTCTGGATGATTCGACTTGCAAAGACGCAATACAACATCACAATTAAGAGATTCAGAATGGATGGAGGTAAGGAATATGCTCCTACCCAGATCGATGAGCTTACAGCAGATCTCGGAACCATCATTGAGCTGTCCACTCCATTTTGCGCATATCAAGACGGCACAGCCGAACGAAGCTTTCGCACCATTTTTGAACGTGTTCGATCCGCTGCAATTGATCTGCTGCAATCGATCAGTGAATTCCTGAATTCCTATCGCCAGAGCTGTTTCAAGCTGCCATTTACATCTCAAACAGAGTAGCCACTTCAACCATTGATGGGAAGACACCATTTGAAGCATTTTGGGACGAAATTGAACCAGGGGTGAATCACACACCTAACATCGCCCACTTGCGAGTTCTAGGATGCAAGACGTATGTTATTATCCAAAAGGAACGCAGAGTGCAAAGCCAGAAGCTTGCCTCAAGGGCAGAAGTCGGCATTCTCGTTGGATATGAGGGTCTGTAAGGACACAGGGCACCCAGCTCACAGTAATAGCATATGAGAGTGCGAGTCGGAGGCTAAACGGATGCTATCCTATAGGTCTACTACGAAGGATACAAAAAAGATGAGGGGGGAACCCCGTTGAGTCTGTTTCCTTAAGTACCCGATACGGGCCCGACTCGGTTATCCCAACCCTAGCCCTGAACCTTCCACCGCAACAGGTCTGCATCGGCCCTGAACCCTATACACTTACCGTCCCCCACTATAGTGTAACTCGCTGTATGCTCCTCTACTGGTTTGAAACCCCACCGAGTCGGATTCCATGCTTGTAGTGACCGGAACAGTTCTGAGACAGGTTCTTCGAGTATCTAGGTACGGAGGCATCCTTACAGGGTCATAACATTTTTCGAGTTTACGTCCCCTCTCGAGCTGGAGAGAAGATTATAAGAACTTCGCATGCTCAATTTGATGAAGGCAGTGGTTTCATTACAGAGCCAACATTTGACCAAATCAGTGATGAAAATGTCCAACCAGCCCACAACAACGCAGTGGAAGAAATGGATGAACTGCGATACCCTCCACCTTCTGTCTCAATGAATAAAGCTTCCATTGTGAGTGCACTCCGGAACTCTTCTTTCTGATACTACTAATCTTGAGGTTCAACCCCCACCAACCTTGCTCTTGCTGCCATCGCGATGCCTCCTCACAAGAAGGCGGTCATTGACCCTGCTGGTCTCCTTGGGATTTGTGACACTCTGCACGGCATTCAGCGTACCTTGCGCCATAGCAACGACCTGGTTAAGGCCCTGGTACGATTACCTTCTGCCTTTCTTCCGTTCCTCTATTAACATTTGTAGCACCCTCACAACCCAACCATCGTCGACTGCCACGAATATGAGAGCAGTGAGAGCAAGCCTGAATCTGAGGCTTACCCTGGCGAGGACGACGGTGACTCTGACCTTGAGTGTGCCCTTGGTGGTGGTGCTGCGGAGGATGAGGACACTCTCCTTGACGACGATGATAAGGTTGTTGAGCTCGCGGCTGGCGAAGCTGACGGTGCCGTGTGAGCCCCGCTCACCCTACACATGCCCTATTTGTAAGGACACAGGGCACCCAGCTCACAGTAATAGCATATGAGAGTGTGAGTCGGAGGCTAAACGGATGCTATCCTATAGGTCTACTACGAAGGATACAAAAAAGATGAAGGGGGAACCCCGTTGAGTCTGTTTCCTTGAGTACCCGAAACAGGCCCGACTCAGTTATCCCAACCCTAGCCCTGATCCTTCCACCGCAACAGGTCAGCATCGACCCTGAACCCTACACCCTTACCATCCCCCACTATAGTGTAACTCGCTATGTGCTCCTCTACTGGTTCGAAACCACACCGAATCGGATTTCATGCTTGTAGTGACCGTAACAGTTCTGAGACAGGTTCTTCGAGTATCTAGGTAAGGAGGCATCCTTACACTATTCTGCGCCCCCTCTATACTTATAGATTCGAGGAAATAGCCCTAAAGAAGGCATGGCATTATGTGAATTGACGCTTTTTATGACGATCCTGCTGCCTGTTGTGCTGTGACTGTGTCCCCCTTGCCTCCCTGCCATCTCTCATGATACGGCTCGAGTAAGGACACGTGAAACGTTGGGTGGACCCCCATTTCTATAGGAAGCTGAAGCTGGTACGCCTGCTTCCCAATAATCTCTACAATCTTAAATGGCCCTACACGCTGTTCTGAGAGCTTCCTATTTGGCCGTCGCAACCTTAGGTTCCTTGTTGATAATAGCACTTGGTCCCCCATACTGTACTCTATGGGTTGTCTTCTCATGTTATGCTGCTTGGTCTGCGCCTGGGTCACTTTAAACCAGTGTAGAGCTAATGCTTCCCGCTCAACCTGAAGCTGTATCACCCGCTCCCTTACTTCGGGTGCATCCCCCTTCTGAGGGGCGTCCACGACACTCACGTCTCCTATCCGTGGGTTGAATCCTTTTAAGGCCTGGAAAGGGGAGGTCTTAATTGTAGAGTGAAGTGAATTGTTATACGTGAATTGGGCGAGTGGTAGTAACACTACCCAATCATCTTGGAGGCTCGTAATGTAGAACCATAGGTATTGCTCAATTGTTTGGTTCTGCCTCTTGGTTTATCAGTCTGTCTGCGGGTGGAAGGCGGTGCTCAAGTGTCACCATATTCGCAAGTAAAAGCAGAGTGCTGCCCAGTAATTGCTTGTGAATACAGATCCTTGATCTGACACAATTCCTTCTGGGAACCCGAACTCAGGAATGACATAGCGGACGATTAACAGTGCCAAATCGTGGGCGGTAATTGTCTTGTTTGTTGCAACGTAGATAGCGTACTTACTATATCGGTCTACTACTACAAGTATAGAGTCGTACACCTTCTTTGTTATTGGGTGTAGGCTTGGGGGTAAACCGGTAATAAAATCCATAGTGATCTTCTTTCCAGGGCCACTTGGTAGTGGGAGCGGTTCTAGTTCGCCATATGGGCGGTGGCGCTTCGTTACCATTCTCTGGCATATTTGGCAGGTTTTGACATACTCCTTCACATCCTTATTTATCCCTGTCCACTTGTACTTACGCTGTAGTAGCTCAAGCATTTTAGTTACACCAAAGTGTCCAGCTAGCGGGTCGTCATGGTGTATCCGTAGCAGCTCTTCTATGAGAGCAGGGTCTCTTGGTACCGGGATCTTGCCATCTTGGTACAAGACCCCGCTTTCGGGGTGTAACACCCACTCTCTCTCTATGCCATTATGGCGAGGATGCCCCTTTTCTATCCTCTGGACTCGGTTCCCAATAAACGGATCACCGTTCTGTAACTGGGTGATGATCTTGCAGAGGTCGACTGAAGGCTCTTCGTATGGGCCTTCTCCTACCACTCCAAGCACTGCCCGGCAACGGGATAGAAGAGCCTGTGGCTGACCTGCGCTTCTTCCGCAGAAGGGTAGCATAAATGTTTCTACCTCGTAGAGGATATCTTTGGTTTCCGTTCGCTGACTTGCTTTTGCAAAGACTGCGCGGACTCGAGTATTCTGCTGCGATGCATCGCTCTCACTGTTTCTAACAGCCTCACTCAACCCCACTGACAGCTTCTGCTGTAGTGTAGAGCGCAGTCCCTGATACGCCTGGTGTTGGCGGTCGAGGTCTACGACTCAGACCGTCTGCAGGGTTTGTATGGCCAGGCCTATGTTCAATCTAGAAATCGAAACCTGCAAGGAACTTGATCCAGTGAGCCTGCCGGTTATTGATCAATACTTTCTTCATGAAGTAGACCAAATTGTTGTGATCAGTCCTTACTGTCACTGGAAAATTGCTATCCTGCATGTAGTGGCGCCAATGCTTAAAGGCTGCCACAATGGCGAGGAGCTCTATGTCATGGACATCGTACCTGGTTAGGATTGCTGCAATAGCCATTCCTGAACTGTCCATCTCTAGCCTAATAGGCTGCTCTGGGTCAAAGTGGCAGAGGAGTGGAGCAGACGTGAAGGCTAACTTTAGCGTCCGAAAAGCTTCCGCTGCCTCACCGTTCCATATGAACAGGCCAACTTTCTTTCCCTTCTCACTGCCTTTTAGCAGCCCTGTGAGGGGTTGCGATACTCACCAATACCCCTCGATAAACCTCCGATAGAAGTTCGCAAATCCAAGGAAAACCTGAAGGTCTCAGAAGCTTGTAGGCTTTGGCCACTCCGTGATGGTTTCTACCCATGAGGCGTCCATTGATACCCCCTTAGTAAAGACAATGAACCCAAGGAATTCTATTTCTGTAGTTGAGAACTTGCACTTCTTCAAGTTGCAGTAGATGTTAAACTTCTGAAGGCGTTCGAGGACAGTGCGGACGTGTTGCGTATGATCCTTCTTGTGCTTCGAGTAGATCAACACATCGTCAAGGTACACAATACACAAGACGTCCACAAGTCCTGCAAGTGCCTCATTAATATATGCCTGAAATTAGGCGGGGGCGTTGCACAACCCAAATGGCATCACTAGATACTCGAAAAGGCCGTACCTTGTTCGGAAAGCTGTCTTCCACTAGTCAGCCTTGCGGATCCTCATCCCTGGTACGCATCCTTTGCATCAAGCTTTGTGAACACCACCGCACCACTTAGCCGATCGAGGATCTCTGATATGAGGGGTATTGGGTGCCGATTCTTAATAGTCATTGCGTTAAGACCCCGATAATCGACACACAATCGCTTTGAGCCATCTGGCTTTGGTACAAAGAGGATTGGGGCACTGGCTGGGCTTGTAGAGTGTCGAATCCAGCCTCTTTGCAATGAATCTTCAATGTAGACGCGGAGGATAGACAGCTCCTTTGCGGATAAGCTGTATATTGGACCCCAGGGGGGTTGCTTCCCTGGCTCAATATCAATTGCGTGTTCCTTACGCTTTGAGTATTCTGGCAGCGACGCAGCCCCTACGTCGTCAAAAACATCTGTGAAGGACTCATATTCCCCTGGCACTTCTTGCGTCTGTGGTTCACTGTCGTCCTCTGCGATTCGGTGTAGCATAGCCACATATACGGGTTCGTTACGGTCTCATAACCCTTCCACTTCCCTGTGTGAGAAATATTGAATGTCTTCTACAGGGAACCTCCAGGTTCCCTCCCTCCAGTCTATCATGGGATTCTCGCAGTACAGCCACAGATACCCAAGCATGAGGTCATATTTCTCAAGGACTGTTGTGACGAAGGAGTGTTCTCCTTCTCGGATTACATCCTCATCGTCCTTAACACGGAGGGTAAGCTGGGCCTTCCCAAACAAGGGTATTTCCTGCTCGCCCACCCCCTTTGCCATCGTAAAGTTTGGCTCCCAATTGCCCCCAATTTCCTTTGCGATAAGGTGGGACATTAAATTCTCTGTTGTGCCGCTATCAACGAGGGCATGGAGCATCCGCCATGCGACTGCTCCCTTCACATCTACGTACGTGAACAGGCTTGATGCGCCCCTCTCTTCAACTCCAACTGATGGGGCTTCAGTGGAGGAATCTAGTTTTTTGACCCTAGGGGTCCTTCTGAGTGTACAGCCCGGACTCGGGAGCTGCTCTCAGCTTGCTTAGTGAAGCACTGAGCTGCTCTGTGGCCTTCTTACCGCAAGTAAAAGATAGGTTATTCTCCCTTCAACGCAGCTCTTCCGCGTCAGAAAGGCGGGCATGCTTCGGGAAGGGCCTTGAGGCACCACGGTTCTCACCTGAACCCTCTGCCAACCTCTTGTAGGACCTGTCACACTTCCCCTGCGGTTTTTCCTCCCTCTTCCCCGCGCTTTCCCGGGGGCGCGCAGCCTCAGTCTGCTCGAAACAGCCAGTTAGCACAATGAGTGCGCCCCGGGACCGCGGGATCTCTGTATACTGGAGGACCTTCCTCTGGACTTCAGGGCGTAACTTCATAAGAAGGTGTTGCACCCTGTGCTCCTCACTATATGCAGGCAATTCCGCCTCTAACGTTTCAAGGTAGGTGGCGAAGGCTTGAGCCGACTGGCCGCTTCGTTGCCTCGCCTCCTCGTACTTGATCGCTGTTGATATGGTCCTATTCACTGGGTCCTGGACTAGATAAAGGAGGAACCTCTTGAATTCCTTCCAGGTCTTCTGAAAGTTAGGCTCCTTTTTGTGCCGGAGCCAAGCGTCTCGGGGTTCCCCCTCAAGCCACGTAGCTGCAAAGTCGCAGCGGAACTTGTAATGGTGGGTGAACCAGATGTGAGATTCTAGCCACCCAAGGAAGGGATTATTTTACTAAGACAACACACTGTCTTAGGAAACAGAGCCAAAGGGTCATAGCTTAGACTATTCCACAACACAGCAATCAGGTGTATGATGTAGTGGAGTGGTTTAGACAAGTTGTAACCAATGTTGAGTCTGAGAACTCAGGGATAAGTCAGAGGTTAGCACCTCACTGACTTTTCAGAAACAAGGAGTAACAAGATGAATGCTTGGAAGCTTGGAAAAGATGTGGAAGTATGTGATAGTCGATTTACTGTATTGTCTGCTTGCCCTTTCTTAAGGAAAGGGCAATCCTATTTATGCTAAAGGAGTGTAGTTCTCTCATTTTCCAATACTTTCCATGACTAACCAGGCTTGGTGACTGTAGTCGACGTAAGAGAATCCCATAGAACCATCTCATAGGTTCCTAGCCTATAGGAAGTAAAAGGAGGTCCAAGGTCAGAGTACCCCTATAGACAAATTATGTCATAACTTAACCAATCTTGTGGGTAACTAAGGAGCGATGACGTGTAATCAATCATAGAGGGTTGTAGAAGCTTTTGGAGCTATCGTTCATGTTCCTAGGCCTCTAGTTGATAGACATATGTCATGTGTAGTATTAGCCCAGTAACTAAGGAGTGTGTCATGTAATGAATCATAGAGGGTTGTAGAGATATGCTATGTGGTCATATCGGCCCAGTAACTAAGGAGCAATGATGTGTAATGAATCATAGAGGGTTGTAGCAATCGTTGAGTAGTATTGCTCTTGTTGTTGGTGTGACAAGCCAAAATATGTATAGTGACTTGTAGGTTTGAGGAGGAGATTTCTAAGTTTGCTCTTGAGTTTGATAGCAAACTGACCACAACGAATGTCAGTATGACAGAACTCGTCTGTCCTAGCTAGTGGTTCAAGGCGGAAGGCGAGCTCACAGCTCGTAATGAATTCATTATGTTCGCGGACGTTCTTCCCTCAGTATTCAGGTATCGCCCTTGACCTTAGGCTTCGTGGTACCTGTAATGGTGGGTGCACCAGATGTGAGAATCTAGCCACCCAAGGAAGGGATGAATTTACTAAGACAACTTAGGAAAAAGAGCCAAAGGGTCATAGCTTAGACTATTCCACAACGCAGCAATCAGGTGTGTGATGTAGTGAAGTGGTTCAGAGAAGTTGCAACAAATGTTGAGTCTGGGAACTCAGGGGTAAGTCAGAGGTTAACACCTCACTGACTTTTCAGAAACAAGGAGTAACAAGATGAATGCTTGGAAGCTTGGAAAAGACGTGGAAGTATGTGATAGTCGATTTACTGTATTGTCTGCTTGCCCTTTCTTAAGGAAAGGGCAATCCTATTTATGCTAAAGGAGTGTAGTTCTTTCATTTTCCAAGACTTTCCATGACTTACCAGGCTTGGTAACTGTAGTCGACATAAGAGAATCCCATTGAACCATCTCTTAGGTTCGTAGCCTATAGGAAGTAAAAGGAGGTCCAAGGTCAGAGTACCCCTATAGACAAATTATGTCATAGACAAATTATGTCATAGACAAATTATGTCATAACTTAACCAATCTTGTGGGTAACTAAAGAGCGATGACATGTAATGAATCATAGAGGTTCGTAGGAGCTTTTAGAGCTATCGTTCATGCTCCTAGGCCTCTAGTTGGTAGAGATATGTCATGTGGTAGTATGAGTGATGTCATGTAATGAATCATAGAGGGTTGTAGAGATATGCTATGTGGTAATATCGGCCCAGTAACTAAGGAGCGATGACGTGTAATGAATCATAGATGGTTGTAGCAATCGTTGAGTAGTATTGCTCTTGTTGTTGGTGTGATAAGCCAAAATATGTATAGTGACTTGTAGGTTTGAGGAGGAGATTTCCAAGTTTGCTCTTGAGTTTGATAGCAAACTGAGTGCAACGAATGTCAGTATGACAGTACCCCAGCATGCGAAGTAGAGCTTACAGTAGTCATAACGCTTCGTTCGTCCGACCTAAGAGTGTGGGGAGAAGCCTCCTCTTGTCCTACGCGCTCTAGGCGTTCCTGTAGTCGACGGATTCGCTCGCCCGCCTCTCTCAGCTCAAGTTCTCGCTGTAACTCAGCTTCGAGGGCGAGGGCCGTAGCAAGCTGGGCTTCTACTCCAGGGGAGCTGTGAGCCTGGGATAAGGAGCTTGATGCCCCTGACTCCTCAGGTGCGTTCTCAAGCGCAGCCACTCCGCTACGCTCACGCTCAAGGCTCGCAGCCACTTCCCTACAGGTCTGACGTGGCGGCATGGTTTTCCACTTACTTGACTTCCCCCTCTGGGCTGTTCTTCCCAATCGTAGGAATGGTGTGGTGTTCAGAATGTAAAAGAGCCTTGGCTGAACAGGGCAGTGGGAAGTCACGTTGTAGATAGTTATGTAGCCAAGCTCTCTATTGATACGAAGACTGAACGCTGCCCTTCCGATTAAGGGCCGCGTTCCTACTATATATGTTCCTGTGTGGGGTTCGGAGGGAAGACCCTCCGCCTTGGCACTATATCGCACGTGACAGGTCTTGCACGTGAGGCTACTTGTGACAATCATGTACCAGAGGATTGTCAGGTGACAGTCACACTATTCGTCGTCGTTTGGACACTAGTAGCGATAAGATAAGATCGTTCATCTTATCTTATCGTACATCACAGCCAAATCTCCATGATGCATTCTCTGGAAATATATCGCCCACCACCACACCGTACAACTTTGCCACTTCTCATGCTTGTTCGCGGCTTGAGGCCTGAATCAAAGATATCCACTCCATTTTGTCCAAGCCCAAGCCCAAGCCCAGAGGGTAGACGCAACTCGCTATGGCGCAGAGGGCTAGGCGGCAGCCTCAATCCGTCGCATCGACAATTTCCTCAAGGCACGCTGGACACCGCATTTGCTATCGCGAATCTTCATCAGACAGCGCCGATGAGGTAGATAAAGGTGCTGACTACGAACCTTCTCGAGCGAAGCGTGCGAAAACCTCGTCAAATGCGGCTTCTGCGAGACCCCGCCGCCAGCGGGGAGCGCGGGACGAGTCGGACTCGGACGAACAAATATTGGACGAACAATCTCCCAAGAAGCGCCGTCTACAGTCTGCCTCTCGAACCTCGGCCATAAAGAAGACTATACCAAAGCCGAAGCCCGTGGTTGACGTCGATCGATACAGCGCCGGTGTCATGCCTCCCTGGCAGACGCTACCATACCAAATACTTCTTCAGATCTTCTACTATGCGTCTTATCCGCTTGTAGATGTACGCACTTTCAACCAGACGGCTAATTGGCAATGGCTATTGCAGACCTCCAAGTTATGTCGTTCGTTCTCAGAGCCCGCCCTTACCATACTATATCGCTCGCCTTGTTTGACGCCGATGGATCGAGCTCACACCCTCTGCGACTTGTTAAAATCCGACCAATCAAATATGCTGTACAATTATCGTTCGAAAGTCGAGAAACTACAGGTCGAGGTTCTTCAAACAGCAGCTTATACGTTGACTGGCTGTGGGGTTCTGGACCTGTATGGGCTTGTTTTCCACACCCCGCGTCTTGTCGACCTCGAATTATACCATCAAAAAGACTTCTCTCCATATCGGGAGCTAGATGAGACAATAAAATGGAGCTATCCACCCCAACTCTTCGAGGCATTGGCCAAGAACATCGATGGCGTTCCGACTCGCCTTCAAAGCTGGCGCTGGAGCTCGAGGATGGTCAGCAAGCACCCCAATCCGGAGTACGATTTGAGAAGAATCATAGAGCTGCATCAGACGCCTTGTTTCATGGGTTTGCGGAAGGTAGCATTCATCAACTACCAAGCCCCAGTTCGCCCAAAGAAGATCACTGCAGAATTCGTGGCGCCAGAGCACGTGAAACGACTCGCCGAAGCAATATCACATCTTCCCAACCTAGAACATGTCATTTTTGAAGCAAGCCCTCTGCTCAATCACGAGCTGCTTCTTAGCCTTCCAAGCAACCTGAAACATCTGGACATTATTGCCTGCAGCGAGCTAGCATCGGATGATCTGGCCAAATTTTTGGTGACGCATGGGAGACAGCTTCGGACTCTCACTCTCAGCCACAACCAGTCACTAAGCATATCGTTTTTTACCATATTAGGAAGTGCATGTCCGCACCTTGTCAGCTTTCAGATGAACCTGACATACTACAACCTCCACGCGACCTTCAAAGATTCGGAGCCCTTCTTTGACCAGTTACTGCGCGAGAACGAGGTTCCTACATGGCCAACGACACTCCAGACGCTTGAACTGATCCAACTACGGAAATGGGACGTCGATGCTGCCGAGGTCTTTTTCCGCAGCTTGCTTGATAGTGCCGGGACGCTTCCTCACCTCCGTACCCTGGTGATCAAGGCCATATTGGATACCATCAGCTGGCGAGACCGCGGAGGGTTCCGCGACAGGTGGCAGAAGGCCTTTGAACGTGTTTTCAAACGGAAACCTGCACCGCCGAATCCCCATCTCAGGTCAATGGGCGCGTACGCAGCGCATAAAAAGCAATTGGCGGAACCACCAAAACCTAGACCCCAAATCATAGACCTAAGCGACGATGACCTTCCTATGTCTCGATCAACCCGAAAACCCCGGTCGACGACAATATTTGACGAGGATGAAGAGCCTAAGAGGCGAACTCTACGCTCGGCCAATCCTCCTCCAAAACGCCGCCGAGTCCTTGAACGGCTGTGCTACAGGGAATCCTCCTCCGAACCTGAAGTCACGCCACCTGCAGGGCAATCACCTGCACTAAATCCTAAATCTCACCATGCCGCGCGCGAGCTCGCTGCCCTCCGCAGCACCGCCGGCTTCCACGGACCCAAAGCGCCGACTCCCTCGTCGCGTCTCCCATCTCTCACGAGTGATGCTTCTGATTCGGATGATGCGCCGCTGGTGCACCGAAAGAGGGGCAGCGACAGTGGTAAGGAGAAAGAGAAAGAGAAAGAGATACCGAAACGGGAGGTGATTCAGGGCATGTGCGAGGTTGTTGATTTCAAGATTGATAATCTGAGGCCGACGGAGAAGCAGTTTCGAGAGGAAGATTTCCTGGACAGCGAGCCGGAAGGTGATGAAGATTGGGATGGGACGAATGAAGGTGGTGCGGGGGATGGATACGCATGGTGAATGGTCAGTGGTGTATTAGTTTACAGTGGAGGTTATGGGCGGTGAGGTTGTATGATTTTGATTTACGGCGTTGGGTGGTAGCGGTGGTTATGGTGGCATGCCATCTGATTTTTATGGTGGGAGGTATACTGGTATAGGTTATGGTGTGACGTTGTCAATGGGGAATGGGTTCTGATATGGGCGGGGGTCGAAATATGGGATTGGCATTGTATTTACTAGTAAAACGGTTGTGCTGGGGCGACGGAGGATAGTCTTGCTTGGGGGGTAAAGCATTATAAATAACTTTACTAATGGTATGGATATCACTAAAGCTGTCTCGACCAGGCATACACAGCAACGCCATGACTCTCGTTCTACAAACCCGGAGGCAAACTCACGTCAATGTCGGGGTAGTCCAGTCAATCCACTTCGACTTATCAAACGTGAACCCCCCACCGTTGTTAAATACCGTGGTAATCACGTCCTGGTCGAGCAGGAACGGGTTCACGAAGGCGGTAAGCTCCGACTGCTGTCGTGAGTTAGGTCAAGTACGTATTATATGAGCTCCTCTTCCTCAATTAGGGTCAATGGACGTTGTTTACTACGTCTACCAGCTTGTGGTTGGCTTCTGTGTATGCGACAGGTAAGTGTTACATGTAGGACCTCATATAGCTGCGTAGCACGTTAGATGGACAGTTTGTGGGGTGATTTGGTAGCTTAAATGGCTAGTAAAACTCAGCTTTCATTCATTTCTAAGGCATCTTTTTGTTGTGGTGTAGTGGAGTAATTAGGTTTGAAGTTGCGATTAGGGTGCGTCGTGGGGAACCTAGACTACTGGTTCCCCTAGACTATCTGAAGCCTCCAACCCTAACGTAAGTCGTGGCGTAACGGTGAAAATGGCGTAAACGGGATAGTGGGGGAAGACCGACCACGAAGAAAGCGAAAAGTACAGTATTATTACTTTAGTATTCAACTATAATGCATTCATATACTTCTTCTGGGTTCTCATCCTCCTCGACATTCTCGGTTTGGTCAGGTACAGTGATTGTAACACATAGTCACTGGAGGTCATTGGAAGTGTTGGTGGTAGACAAGTTGTTGATTAGTTGAAGTATATAGGTTACAACTACTGAGAACTATATATGTGGGTGGGTGCCACGCCAGTGGCTCCCGTGGCTCTGAACCCCGATTCCTGCAACACACCCCTCTGGTGATATTGTAGAAAACATATCAACAGTTAGTAGCACCCCTAGTTCTTCATCCGTAACCTATAATCAGTCCATCTTTGGAAGCTGTTTAAGCTTGATCAGCTCAATGAATCTCTGATGATCCATCGTTGATAGTGGCTTCGTCAGTCCATCTGCAGCCATCTCCTTCATATACACATAATATAGATCAACAAGGTTTTCCTTCACTTGATTTCGGATGTAGTGGTATTTGATGTCGATGTGCTTCGTTCGCTGATGAAACTCTGGATTCTCTGCAAGTGCAAGAGCTCCTTGGTTGTCGCTGATGATTTCCGTTGCGAGTGCATCCTTCTTCTTATATCCAAGCTCCTTGAATACCTGTCGAAGCCATGCTCCTTCCTGTGCAGCCTTAAACATAGCCACGTATTCAGCTTCAGTAGTCGCAACTGCAACGGTTGGCTGTCTCTTTGAAATGCTCACAATGACGCCTCCACAGAAAAGGTAGACGCATCCTGTGTGAGACTTGCGCTCGCTTCTGTCGCCTGCGAAGTCTGCATCGACGTATCCTCTTAATTTCATAGCCTCATCATCCTTCCAATCGCCTCCATAACAGATGCACAGATGAATAGAGCCTGCAAGATACTGCAGACAGTGACAAGCAGCTGCAATATGCTGTGGCGAGGGGTTTGCGAGAAAACGAGATAGAACGGACGTGCAATAGTTGATATCCGGTCGAGTGTTCGTGGCTAGATACATTAGAGATCCAACCATAGACTGATACAGCTTGATTTCGTGAGCTGTAGCTTTGTCTTTGTACGGAGTCATGAGAATTTCCCATCCTTGGGCACAAGGCGTCTTCACCGTGTGGCAATTCGTCATTCCAAAACGGCTGAGGATCTTTTGAGTATATGCATCCTGCCCAAGGTAGATCTCTCGCTTCTTTCTATCTCAATGAATGCGGAATCCAAGGAAGTATTGTGCAAGACTGAGTTCTTCAATTGTGAACTTTGTCTGCAACTCATATTTCCACTTACTTAAGTCCTCGTTATCTTTGCCAATAATGAGGCAGTCATCAACATAAGTGACAATGATGATCTTTGTGTCCTTGTTGATGAAGATGCATTGGTCTGTTTCGAGTGGTTCAAATCCAAGAGATTGGAGTGCTTTGCGAAGCTTTTTCTGCCAGAGACGTGGTGACTGCTTGAGACTGTAAAGCGCGCATGATATCCTCCTTTGAAAGCTTGACACCATTCTCACACCATCCAGGAGGCAATTCGACATATACCTCTGCATCAATATCATTTTCAAGGAATGCAGTGTCAACATCCATCTGTTCAATCTCAAGATCGAAACGTGCAGCGAGGGCAACGGCGATTTTCCATGTGGCTGATTTGCAAACTCCTGCAAAGGTCTGCTCATAATCCTTTCCATATCTCTGCTCATAGCCCTTTACGACCCATCGAGCCTTGCGGCGAAGGATTTTGCCATCTCAATCTCTTTTAGTGCGCAAAACAAGGCGTCCACCAAGGACCTTTTTCCCTTTTGGAACTTTGCTTTTATGCATGACTTTCCACACTTTCTTACGAGTAATGGATTGATATTCAGAGGCAATGGCCTCATGCCAGAGATCTGCATCAGATTGAGCGAGTGCTTCTTCCATGGTTTGCGGATCTGAGTTGTATTCTGTGCCTGTGAAAAATGCATTTTGGAAATCTTCGTCTTGATATTCCTGTTCTTCCTCTGCATACATGGCATTTCGAGATGAAGCAGGATCCTTTGCTTGGCTTCTCGTGACTCGATTGTGTTCAGCAATAGGAACCCAGACTTTGCGAGTTTGGGTCTCATGCTCGATTTCTGCATCTGGCTGATCTTGAGGAGTTTCAGAGGAGCTCCTCGGAGGCGGAGTTGTTGAGGTTGTGAGGAAGAAAGGAAGGAGCAAAAGTGGGAGGAATTCACCCAAACAGCACAACCACAACATGCGCAGGCAAGACTAGCCCGATTCCTCAGGCTGTAGCCGGTGCCGAAGCCACTTGGCAGTACCCATAACTTACAATACGGCCCGACCTCACATCTCGGGCTCAAAGGGGCTTGAGCCATAAAGGGGGTATAATTGTCACAAGTACCCTCATGTGTAGGACCTGTCACGTGCGCTATAGTGCCAAGGCAGAGGGTATAACTATCTACAACGTGACTTCCCACTGCCCTGTTCAGCCAAGGAACACTGCACTGCAATCTTGGGCTCCATAGTTAACACTGTCATACTGACATTCGTTGCACTCAGTTTGCTATCAAACTCAAGAGCAAACTTAGAAATCTCCTCCTCAAACCTACAAGTCACCATACATATCTTGGCTTATCACACCAACAACAGAAGCAATACTACTCAACGATTGCTGCAAACTCTTCTACTACATCTGTTTATGCTACATACATCACGGCATATCATTTGGACACTCATTGAACAAGTTATTAAGAAACTCTCCTCCTTAAGGGGGTGGGCCAATACTACCACATGGCATATCTCTACCAACTAGAGGCCTAGGAACATGAACGATAGCTCTAGAAGCTTCTACAACCCTCTATGATTCATTACACGTCATCGCTCCTTAGTTACCCACAATATTGGTTAAGTTATGACATAATTTGTCTATAGGTACTCTGACCTTGGACCTCCTTTTCACTTCCTATAGGCTAGGAACCCAAGAGATGGTTCTATGGGATTCTCTTACGTTCACTACATGATTAGCAAGCTAGTTGTGGGTCGCACTTGATTTCTAATACATTTACCAAGCCTGGTTAGTCATGGAAAGTCATGGAAAATGAGAGAACTACACTCCTTTGGCATAAATAGGATTGCCCTTTCCTTAAGAAAGGGCAAGCAGGCAATACAGTAAATCGACTAGCACATACTTCTACGTCTTTTCCAAGCTTCCAAGCATTGATCTTGTTATTCTCTGTTTTTGAAAAGTCAGTGAGGTGCTAACCTCTGACTTACCCCTGAGTTCTCAGACTCAACATTTGTTGCAACTTGTCTAAACCACTTCACCACATCATACACCTGATTGCTGCGTTGTGGAATAGTCTAAGCTACAACCCTTTGGCTCTGTTTCCTAAGACAGTGTGTTGTCTTAGTAAATTCATCCCTTCCTTGGGTGGCTAGATTCTCATATCTGGTGCACCCACCATTACAAACACGATGGCTGATTTGTGTTCCTCTGAGACAGCGGAGTAGAGGGCGTCGATGGCGTCCAGGATTAGAACGCGGGGCACTGCTCTCATGATAGAGCACATTGACTCATGGCCATTTCTATGGCGTAAGAAGTTGAAATGATGCTCCACGGAGTCATAGACGACTTGCATCACAATTCAAACAAATCCCAAAAAGATCCAAGAGCAAGATGGGCCACCTTATCACTGTTGCGACATGTGTATGCTCCTTTCCCTGTTTCCTCTCGTTGAAGGTCCTTGCTCACACACTATATGCAGAGTTTAAACCAGTGGGCCCTCGACTTTCAGGGTAACCTGCAAAGAATTATTGAAAGCATCAAGAAGGCGAAGCTTGCTGGCAGCAAGCTCAGAGTTGGCCCAGAGTTGGAAGTATGCGGATATGGATGCTTGGGTATGTGCTGTATTTTTTGTCATTGGGTCATTCTTCTGCATATGCACCTTGGATATGAAACCAATTAACGATCCAAGAAACCATTAGACAGGAATTCCTACCCTATACATACAACTGCAATACTCCATACGAAATGCTTGTTAAGCTTAAGGACCATTTTGCACCAACCTCTAGAGTGTCATACTGACATTCGTTGCACTCAGTTTGCTATCAACTCAAGAGCAAACTTGGAAATCTCCTCCTCAAACCTACAAGTCACTATACATATTTTGGCTTATCACACCAACAACAAGAACAATACTACTCAACGATTGCTACAACCCTCTATGATTCATTACACGTCATCGCTCCTTAGTTACTAGGCTGATATTACCACATAGCATATCTCTACAACCCTCTATGATACATGACATCACTCCTTAGTTACTGGGCTAATACTACTACATGACATATCTCTACCAACTAGAGGCCTAGGAACATGAACGATAGCTCTAAAAGCTTCTACAAACCTCTATGATTCATTACACGTCATCGCTCTTTAGTTACCCACAAGATTGGTTAAGTTATGACATAATTAAGTTATGACATAATTTGTCTATAGGGGTACTCTGACCTTGGACCTCCTTTCACATCCTATAGGCTAGGAACCTAAGAGATCGTTCTATGGGACTCTCTTTCATTAACTACAGTTACCAAGCCTAGTTAGTCATGGGAAGTCTTGGACAAGGAGAGAACTACACTCCTTTGGCATAAATAGGATTGCCATTTCCTTAAGAAAGGGCAAGCACACAATACAGTAAATCGACTATCATATACTCCTAAGTCTTTTCCAAGCTTCCAAGCATTGATCTTGTTATTCCTTGTTTCTGAAAAGTCAGTGAGGTGTGGAGAGGAATTTGAGGAGGCAGAATGATCGCCAGAGCTGCCACAGGAAACGCAAACTCCGTACGATGCAGAAGCAACAATTTTATCTCCTCCACAAGACGATAGACCCCAAGATGACCAACAGAAGGAACAGCAAAATGGAATGGAAGACAGACAGCTCCATACTCCAGAAATGATGCCAGAACGTTCAGAGGATGCCGTACAGAGGCATGAGGTCTACCTTGCAACCATTGCCCATCCAGAATCGAAAGTAAGCCTACATTAAGCATTCATTGTAGGAACGGATTTCCACAAACGCAAAATACACTGTACGGACCTACCAGCAGCTCCGAAATTCTGGAATCAGCTTAGAAACCACCCTCATAGGCATTGGGTTTCAAGCTGCAGCCACAAAGGAAATTACAGACCTATGGAAGCAAGAAATGTTCACTTCAGTACAAGATAACTCCGTACGAAGCTTTGTAATCCCACTCATGTGGGTATTTACATATAAATTCAGTGTTGCCCGAGTACTACTCGTTGCGAGTACTACTCGAGGAATTACTTGAGTAGTACTTGACTCGAAGAAATCTGAACTACTCGAGTAGTTGCCAAGACAGCCAAGAGAGCGGGGTAAGGACGTAGACAGAATTATAGCATAGGCAAAGTGAAGCTTTCAATGACTTGAATATTACTGTGATACTTACCATCGTCAAGATGAGCGAGTCTTTGCTATCACCGCCGCCCCTAGACGACCCGAGCGTATATGAGAATGCCTCTCAAGATCCACTCTTGCCCCTACCACTTGTACGCATGCCTGTATGGCCTCAAGACCAACTGTTACCAGATTCTGACTCAATCCTCTTTGCAAAGGGTCTATACTCTCATACTATTCTTGATAATGCGCCTTTAAGAATATCATTTAAGTGCTTGCAGCCACATTGCACATATACACCATCACAACCTACAAAGATGCAGACAACGAGTAATCTTTGGAAGCATTTAAAGACACAACATCCAGCAATACATGCACAATATAAGAAAAAACATGTTCAAGACGGAGATACACAGCCTTCTTCTTCAACTACAGCTACATTCTTCCAGCCTCACAAAGTACCTAGCAATGCACCAAATTCATCAAAATTTAGAGAGCTTCTACTCTCATTTATTGTGTCTAATAACCTACCATTGCATACATCTGAGAGTCTATCCTTCCGGCAGCTTGTTAGCCATTTAAATCCAACAACACTTGTAATTGGACGGACGACAATTGCAAGAGACTTGCAACAGATATTTTGCATTCATAAAGCACGGTTACAACTTGAATTACAGCAGCATACTGCACAAGGATATCTTTAACAACTGATACTTGGTCTGCACGCAACTATTCTGAATACGCTGCAGTAACAGCACATTGGATGTCTGATAAGTGGCAGTTAAGATGTACAGTCTTAGATGTTATTGAGCTACAAGAGCCAATACATTCTGGTGAATATCTTGCAGGGCAGTTAATAGCTGTTACAGATGACTATGGTATTACTCCTGCAGTTTTTACTATCACTCGTGATAATGCTTCTGCAAACACTACCATGCTCTCAGAATATGAGAACTTAGCATGCAAGAACGAAACTACATTACAGCAACCATGGGCATATACAACAAAAGAAGGCGATGTCAGATGTATTGGGCACATTATAAACCTTGCTGTTCAAGCTGCTTTAACATCGTTAAAGGCAGTACCAGCAGATGAGCCAAACGCATACCGCCTTGAGTATGGAGCTGCCTGAGTTCCATCACTACCAGAAAATGAGTCAGTAGCTGTTCTTAGCAAACTTCGGCGTCATATATATGTGTTTCGCAACTGACGACAATGGAAGGATGCCTTAAAAAAGCAATGTGAAGCTGCAAATATTGAGTTTAAGCAGCTTAGCCTCGATATGCCAGTACGATGGAGCTCAACATATTATATGCTTCATTTAGCGTTAAGATTACAAGGTCCAATAACAGCTCTCTGTGCCTCTCAACATCTTGATTTAAGTATGAAAGATATAGCTTTAACAGCATAAGATTGGCAAATGTTGAAGGCGTTATTAGATTTTTTCTATATCTTTATACGCCCAACAGAGAAGCTACAAGGCTCTTCTTATCCTACTTTAAATTATGCTGTTATACAGTATATGAGAATGACGCAAAAGCTTGAAGTCTTTAAAGCTGGATATACAGAGAATAGCACAATATATGATGCTTGTTTAGCAGCATTAAAAAAGCTTAATGAGTATTATACACTTGCAACAAATCAACAGCGGAGTCATTCAACTATAGCTACAATATGCGACCCACGTTATAACTTTAACGTATTTGATATTATTTGGCCAAAAAGCATTTAAGACACGTGAAAAAGGCGGGCAAAAGCACAATGGCAAGACTGTTATTATAAATATTCAGGCAAGGCATTAGACATCCAAGCAGCAAAGGTTATGGAAAGTATCCAAGATGTGGAATTAGAAGATGACAATTCTAAGAAGACAGAGTCTGATTCTGAGGATGAGCTATATGTCTCACAACGGCAGCCAGATTTAGATCCAGAATGGAAGCGCTGGATGAACGAGCCAACTCTTGGGCCTAAAATTGATATACTTAAGTTGTAAGGACACAGGGCACCCAGCTCACAGTAATAGCATATGAAAGTGCGAGTCGGAGGCTAAACGGATGCTATTGTATAGGTCTACTACGAAGGATACAAAAAAGATGAAGGGGGAACCCCGTTGAGTCCGTTTCCTTAAGTACCCGAAACGGGCCCGACTCGGTTATCCCAACCCTAGCCCTGAACCTTCCACTGCAATAGGTCGGCATCAACCCTGAACCCTACACCCTTACCGTCCCCCACTATAGTGTAACTCGCTATGTGCTCCTCTACTGGTTCAGAACCACACCGAGTCGGACTTCATGCTTGTAGTGATCGTAACAGTTCTGAGACAGGCTCTTCGAGTATCTAGGTAAGGAGGCATCCTTACCCCCCATCTTAAGAGAGTGCTTTGTCTGCAAAGCACGCTGCCCACCTATAGTCCGGAACCCATCCGGGTAGCCTCTGTGAGCTAGGCGTTCTTTGTCATAGGGTTTGCGCGCGTGGCCGCATTAGTGACAGCCGCATTGGTCTGATGTGACGGGAGATGGAAAAATAGTCCTGGGGCAGTAATACCGTATCTGTCACGGGTACAGGGCGACTCGGGGTCGGGTCGAGCCTGTGTCGAAGGAACGCGGTCGAGGGCACGGTGAAGGCCTGACGAGTCAGGCTACGGGTATAGAGCTGCTCGGCTCCGTTACGGCACTGAGCCACACTACGTTCAGGCCACACCAATTAGGCTGAGACACATAGGCACCTCCGAGTCGGAGGCGGGTCGGTTGCGGACCGCCCGTAAGCCTGCAGTATATAACAATAGCTGAGCCCCCATTTTAAGGGGGCTCAGAGTTTAGTCTGTGGAATACCATATTGATTGCTACCTACCGGTCATAGCACGCTGTCCAAATAACCCCTTACAGTATCAGCTCCGTCTGGTATGCGACTACTTTTTGTTTTCTTTGTTCCATCTCTGGCTTAGTGGTGATGGTCCGAATGAGCACCGGGAGATCCTACAGGTAGGCGTGGAAAGTTCCCCATCGCACAAGGAGGGTGGCTACGCTAACCCGATTCGGGTGTCATTGTTGTAAGACAAATCTGAGTTCAGAGCTTCGCCCACTTTCTCGTTTTTTATTCCTTGCTTCACAACAACAACAACGCCCACAAACCGCCCTCCGAGACCAGTAAGTGGCCACTCCCCGTCCGTTTCTTGATTGTTTACTAACTGATTGTATAGTATTTACACAATCTGCATGAACGAGTAGGTGATGGGAGCGCGTTGGCGTGCTGGTGATAACTTGGGCTTGGCTGACAGAATTGCAGATTACAAAAATCGAAGATGCCGGTTCCCACCCCCTCCGGGGCCCTTACGGTTGCCTTCCGCGTGCTCTGTCTGCGCTGCCTTCGGGCAAAGCCCGTGGGATTCAGTCCCATGACTGCGTCTGGTCCCCGACCAGTTCGAAGTGTGGGTACTGCACCGCGCAGCATTCGCCTTGCGTGGTTGTACACCGAGTCGTGAATGTCACCGAGTCATGAAACTTTTTTATACCCACCACTGTAAGGTATAATTAAACAACCACAACATGTATTAAAACTAAAACTATTCAGAATCTGATGAGCTAAGTACTTCTATGACCTCCTGACAAGTTCGTGCATTATGGCCAGCCCCCCCGCAAGTGCCACAATGTCGTACACCTGGTTGCCCCTCATTCCTACCAACCCCTCCAGAGCGCTTCTCGCGATTTATTTGCTCCGTAACTGCCCTTTGGGACAAATCATCATGTGCATCCCCTACAGAAAGTGCACACCCTTGACGGACACGAGACTTTTTAGCCCTCCGGCGTTTGCTAAGAGCTTCGTTTGCTGCTCGAAGGGTGCGGACTTCAGCTGACAATAAAGTCATTTCATGTGCCAAAAAATCTCTGTCCCTTTAGCTAATGCAGTAACAGTAGCAAAAATGGGGGTTGGCGAGCTTCCTTGGTGCCGTGCAATGCGATTTTTAACTAGAGTAGTCTGTGAGAGAGCATCTATTGGGTTGCGAGGCGTTTGAGAAACCCAAGGATCAGCGTCTATAGAGGGGGGTCCTGTAGGTGTAGGAGTCCGCAACTTGACGTCTAGCTTTGAAATGATTACTTGCAGATCAAAGGGCACTAAACCAGCTCCGCGAAATCCAGCTTTGGCGTTTTGAGTTGTTATTGACTGGTTATAAGCTGCGTGGAAAGCTATAAAAAACTCAACCTTTGTAATATGGTTTATATGAGCCTTAATAAAGGTCTCAATTTGACGCCCATACATGCGTTTAAGAACACTAAAGCACCCAACATCAAGTGACTGAGTTAGGTGAGACGAGTGAGGAGGTAGACAGAGAGTTATGATGTTGTTTGCTTTGCAATATTCCTGAAACGCAGCTGATTCGTGACTTTCATGCCCGTCTAAAACCAACATCCGATATGGTCCTTTTGCACGACTGCAAGTATGTTTATCGAAATGATGAAGCCATTCTAGACCTGTCTCGTTGTTGGTCCATCCATTGCTTGTTGGTTTAATTACCCAATTGTGAGGAAGGCCGCCTTCAGTATACCAACTTGAAAGGTGACATTTCCCTTGAACTACTAAAAACGGAGGGATACTCCCGCCTTCAGCATTCACACAAACAATTGCTGTAGCCCATTCCCGATTGCCAGGCTGAACTGCCTTGCCTCTGCCACGTCGATCGGCGCGCGTAACAACTAAAGCTGAGCTAATAACGCCCATCATGAAGCCCGTCTCGTCAAAGTTGTAGAAATCGCAGTCTTGGATGCCGTACTTTGCTCTCATGTTCTGCACAAGTTGAAACCACGCTCCAATAAGCTCAGGATCTTCGCACAAGGCTCTTTGAAAGTCATAAACGCGATTAAAACGCGTCTTTAACTTGGGGCGGCGTTGTATAAATCGATATGCCCACCGCGTCCCAACGTGCTTTCCCTCACGCGATTCAAGGATATAATTTGCCATATCCTCCACACTAGCAGGCCGAGGTGCAAATCCTCTTGCATCCATATCCAATATATTTCGAATAATCACTTCCTCTTCTAGCTCAGTCAATTTATGACTATTGGCTTTGGTTTCGCGTCGAGAAGGTCGGCCGGCCATTCTATCAGTAAGCGTAGAATAAGGCACTTTATATAGTATTGATGCAGACCTGCGATTAAGCGATTTACATGTTTGAAGAGCCTCAATAGCTAGAATGATTCGCGCTTCTTGGGTTTGGATTTCCATTGGTAGTTGTGGAGGAAACGCGTGTTGAAGTTCGTAGGTAGCTAAGTAGGGAAAAATTCACGACTCGGTGACATTCACGACTCGGTGTACAACCACGTTATTCGAATATGTTAGTCATGATTATTATGATTATTTGTGCTAACCCTGCAAAAAAGGCCATTTATTAATTATTTTAATTATTAAATTGTTTTCAATTCAGCTGACTTTAGATATCAAAGTATCCATTATAACAGACATTTCAGTTAGTTTGTTTCCTTTCATAAATTTGCTTCCCCAAATTAACGCCTGAGCCATCAACCCATCCCACCCAACCCACACCCCGTGAAAACCAGTGGTATTTCCCGCGCTGCAAAAATGCCAAAAACGTGCAGACAAATGAAAACAAAGGCCATTAGTAGGACCGCAGACTCCTAACCATTAAATCCCCCATTCATCCCCCGCCTGTCACTTCTCCCTTGTCGCTTTTCCTCTTCGAATATCCATGAAAGGATGTGCGCTGCGCCGCGCCTAGAATCCAGTCAGGTATCGGAGGTGCCATATTCTTCTCACTAAAATCCACTTCGCCTGACCGTGACCTGCTCTCCCTCCTCACTTCTTGCGTAATCTTGCCAATCTCTCTCTTCACCTCCATCGCAATATTGTCAAAGCTAGTCGTGTGGATCAGCGGACTTGGGCCCGTCTGAGAGCTACTTCGCTTCCCCCTCACTACAGCTACAGCCATCTCAGAGATCACCACTCCCGCATTTGGCGCTGCGGTTATGATGCTGGTTGGTGTAGCCGATGGAGCCGGGGTAGGTGAATCAGAGCGGAAGAGGGGATGAATGTGCTTTTCGCTCCCGACTGGGCTGTGACTACCGGAAAGCTCTCTAAAGCTGGCAGGCGACTGGCTCCGTGAGTGGCGAGCATAGATGCTTGGTGGTGGGAATTCTAGTGTGTATCCCGGGCTTTGCGAACGAGAGCTCGCTGTCGGTGAGGCGGGAATGGTCTCAAGGATGCGAGGGCGTGGGGGGATGGCGCTGAGCGGACTGGAGTTTGTGATTCCGAAAGAGAGAGTGCTCTCCCATGCCGGACCTTCAATGCCCGAAGTGTCCCACGAATCGAAACTGTCAATAAAATCGCGCTCTCCAGCAGATTCGAGAGATGGAGCCCGATGGCTCTGTCCGTGGGCAATGAGACGAGTTTTCGAGGTCATCGGCTTGATGGCATTGGTGAACGAATATCGGATAGAACTCCTAGTCTCAGAGCTTGATCGCTTCTGGATCGAGCCCGTTGAGGTTGAGCCCGAAGAGCCAACGTATGTGGAGCCATCGTTGCTGCGCTGAGAGTCGTCTACTGTTGGATGGGACGTCTCGGCCGTCTCTGATGTTGCCCGTCCTTCCTCAGCAGCGACAACGCCTTGAGCGGCGTGGAGATCTTTCCTAACTACACTCGCGATGCTCATCATATATAGAGAGTGCGCGAGGCCCGAAACAGCCCATAAAATAAGAGCAATGATGACAAGAGTTTGTGTGGACATGCCAAGTGTGTTTGGAGGCAAACCATCCTTTCGAGCGCAGAGTATCCAGATAAATGTCGCGATGGCGCCGAGGCTCCAAATGATTAGGATAATCGCAACCTCCAATGTTGATTTCCAAAGTCGCCAACTCGCGGCTTTCGAATGTTCAGCACTTTGTTGATAATATATACGGTGGAGTCCAACAAAGACGATGACGCATAATGAGAGGCCACCAAGGGCAGCTGAAGCACACGCCAGTACCCCAGCTGGATGCCCGAATTGTCTGAGATTTATAGCAAATGCGATAGTCAATGCGAGGTTCGCGGCCAGAGTTGCAACGGCCAATGCGCCGATATACGGCTCCAACTTTCGCAGCACCGTCATTGTGTTTAGATGTTATCGTGTGAGAACTTGCGGGGTTGATAGAGCTATAGTAATCCAAGAGACGCGTTCGCAGGTCTTGGTAGCACGTCGGTATGCAATGGTGCGAGGTGACGCAGGGTTCAGTCCGTTTTCTGCAAAGAAGGATGGGCTGCAAACGGATAGAGCAAACGAAGATGCGAGGAACCGTGGTTATGCAACGGCTTCTTGCAGCGGCAGCCGGTCGCTCGTAGATCGTCAATATAATCCAGGAAACCTCATCCGGCGGTGAATGTTGAAATGATTTGCAATGTCGGTAGGCGTTTTCGGATTTGTGCAGTTCTGTCGTGTCGAGGCAAAGGCCACGATAATTCAGGATAATATGCTCCGGGTGGTTAAAAACCGAAAAGAAGCTGATCTTTCTCTTGCTAATGCGATTCGCAGTAAAGGTTTCGCAAATTCTTGGGTCGCGAGGTTCTAGAGAGAGCGTTGGCCTTTGAAGGAGTTGGCGCGATTGTCGAATCAAGGGTGGGATGATATGATATATATTGTATGCAAGGGGGGGCTGATAAAGAAAAGTGATAGTGATGTTTGATAGCGATTGAATATAGTTCTGACAGAACTCTTTGTATATGGAAAGAAAATAATTATCGATGGAGTAACGATTGAAAGTGAGGAGGATGAAGAAGGATGAAGGAGGATGAAGGAGAGTTAGCTCACGCTGGATGTGCATCTATATTACCATCCCATCCCACCAGCGGCTGTATGGAAAGTCTGAGACAAGTTCAAAGCGCGTCGTCCCACTCCCCCACCTATAGAAGTCAGTCTATCTTCTATCTCGCTAACAGAACATTTAACGCAGGGTTGTGGTAAAGTAGCGTGTTCTTATGTGCTTGTTTAGTGAAGTTAGGTTAGTTGAAGTTGGTGAAGCAATTCCTCGGGGGCTCCAGGAACGTTTCGTTTTGAGAACGTCTGGGCATTTTGTTGGAAGCCGCCGCCGTAGAATAGCGGAGAATAGGCGTAAAGCCGACAACGTTATATGTCAGTTATATTGGAGGCTTGTGTTCCTCTCTTGCTCCTATTATCGGTTATTGGTGTGGCAGGAAATCAATAAAGTCGCATGTGGAATGGTAGCAGGTGCATCAACAACAATTGTTGTTGATTCCGTTGCTAGGGAGAAACTATCGATAACGATAACGCCGGAATTGTTTATGTTCCTGTCGATCATAAACAAAAGCTTCGGTCAAAGTCTGTCTCACCATTCATTGCCGCCCCCGCCTTTCTTGGCTCTGACGACGCGCTTCGATGAGACATTCTGGATCAGATATACAATTGCGGCTCGGTCGAAGAACGATGCTCAGGCATGGAAGTGAGATGGATGACTTTGCTCAGGAACAGAACGAAACAGAACGGAAAGAACGGAACGGAACAGAACGGAACAAAACGTCACGACGTGCTAAATGCGTCTCAGACAGCAGATGTCTCAGACAGCAGATCGTCAAGAGGTCGTCGAGAGGGCCAACCCGTATAAACATGGTACAAACACAGACATGTTGGATTGCCTTCACCGGGAGTTATTGGCCTCGAGGCGGCCCACGCCACAGGTGCTTAGCCTCATAACGTTGTAATTCTAGTCAAAATACCCCAAAACGTTCGTTCAGTTCAGTGCAGTAATCGTACTGGCTGACTAGGGCTGGCAAGATGATTTTGCTCAATCGGCGGTGCCCTCAAGCGTCTCGACATGCCAATTCAGCCCGTCGCGGTTGCCGGTGACCCAAAAGCAGAAATAAAAGTCTTAATCGTGGGTCGAATAACCCACCGCTACGCGGTGGGCGCAAGCGAGTTGCATCGCGAAAGCGAGTTGCACCGCCCCAGATTTCTCAACCACCCAATTTGTATTGCAATTGAATCGTAGACTATGGGAAATATTTTACCACTACAAGTATGAAAACGCATCTTGAATTGAATCTTCATCTTCTTCGTCTTCTGACGCAATTGAATCACGGCCCCATATATTTGTGCCTTCGAATGATATGAAATCCTGTTGCGACGTAAATTCCTGAAGTCCTGGATCAATGACACCAATTGCACCTAGTTCCTCGTATTCAAATGAGACCCCATTAAATTCTGGGAGGGATATAAGAGCTTCCTTAACCTGTATATCAATCTCTTTATCAGTTATAAGCTTTTCTGGGTCCGGGATTGGATTGAATAGCTCAATAGGAATAGCTTCTTTGAAGTTTAGAATTGTCCTTTGATGTTCCTTCTCTGATTTCCGTGCAGCAACCCCTTGGATATGATACTTCTTCTTAATCTTATTTGTTGTAATTCGTATAAGATATTGTCGTCTTTTGATCTTATCAACCTGCTCCTTTTCATGCTTGTTTTCCTGGATCTGTCGTGCCTGAGTTCCTGTAAGGACCCCTCCTTTTTGTAAGACCTTCCGATTCCCTCGAATCCTAGACTTCTGTTGATTTTGAACCCTATTATGAAGGTCTTCGTACTGCCGGTCCCAGACTTCTGCAGTCAGAAGGACGTTCTGGACCCCTCGTATTGTAGAGTCGATTTTCCGGCATGTAGGACTACTAAATATATCAATCTTGTCATACTGACATTTGTTGCACTCAGTTTGCTATCAAACTCAAGAGCAAACTTGGAAATCTCCTCCTCAAACCTACAAGTCACTATACATATTTTGGCTTGTCACACCAACAACAAGAGCAATACTACTCAACGATTGCTACAACCATCTATGATTCATTACACGTCATCGCTCTTTAGTTACTGGGCCGATATTACCACATAGCATATCTCTACAACCCTCTATGATTCATTACATGACATCACTCATACTACCGCATGACATATCTCTACCAACTAGAGGCCTAGGAGCATGAACGATAGCTCTAAAAGCTCCTACAAACCTCTATGATTTATTACATGTCATCACTCTTTAGTTACCCACAAGATTGGTTAAGTTATGACATAATTTGTCTATGACATAATTTGTCTATGACATAATTTGTCTATGACATAATTTGTCTATGACATAATTTGTCTATAGGGGTACTCTGACCTTGGACCTCCTTTTACTTCCTATAGGCTACGAACCTAAGAGATGGTTCTATGGGATTCTCTTACATCGACTACAGTTACGAAGCCTGGTAAGTCATGGAAAGTCTTGGAAAATGACAGAACTACATTCCTTTAGCATAAATAGGATTGCCCTTTCCTTAAGAAAGGGCAAGCAGACAATACAGTAAATCGACTATCACATACTTCCACGTCTTTTCCAAGCTTCCAAGCATTCATCTTGTTACTCCTTGTTTCTGAAAAGTCAGTGAGGTGTTAACCTCTGACTTACCCCTGAGTTCCCAGACTCAACATTTGTTGCAACTTGTCTGAACCACTTCACTACATCACACATGCGTTGTGGAATAGTCTAAGCTACGACCCTTTGGCTCTGTTTTCTAAGACAGTGTGTTGTCTTAGTAAATTCATCCCTTCCTTGGGTGGCTAGATTCTCACATCTGGTGCACCCACCATTACAGGTAGTTCCATACAACCCGTTTCTACTTCAGAAATATCGTTGCCACATGAACGTTGAAGTATGCAGCACTGTACAGGCTGTGAAGTATATTCACAAGTATATCTATAAGGGCTCTGACCAGTCAACCCTTGCGGTAGAGTCTATAGACGAGTGTAATGGTGGGTGCACCAGATGTGAGAATCTAGCCACCCAAGGAAGGGATGAATTTACTAAGACAACACACTGTCTTAGGAAAAAGAGCCAAAGGGTCGTAGCTTAGACTATTCCACAATCCAGCAATCAGGTGTATGATGTAGTGGAGTGGTTTAGACAAGTTGTAAGAAATGTTGAGTCTGAGAACTCAGGGATAAGTCAGAGGTTAGCACCTCACTGACTTTTCAGAAACAAGGAGTAACAAGATAAATGCTTGGAAGCTTGGAAAAGACGTGGAAGTATGTGATAGTCGATTTACTGTATTGTCTGCTTGCCCTTTCTTAAGGAAAGGGCAATACTATTTATGCTAAAGGAGTGTAGTTCTCTCATTTTCCAAGACTTTCCATGACTTAACCAGGCTTGGTAACTGTAGTCGACGTAAGAGAATCCCATAGAACCATCTCCTAGGTTCCTAGCCTATAGGAAGTGAAAGGAGGTCCAAGGTCAGAGTACCCCTATAGACAAATTATGTCATAACTTAACCAATCTTGTGGGTAACTAAGGAGCGATGATGTGTAATGAATCATAGAGGGTTGTAGAAGCTTCTAGAGCTATCATTCATGTTCCTAGGCCTCTAGCTGGTAGAGATATGCCATGTGGTAGTATTGGCCCACCCCCTTATGGAGGAAATTTTCTTAATAACTTGTTCAATGTGTGTCCAAATGATATGCCGTAATGTATGTAGCATAAACAGATATAGTAGAAGAGTTTGCAGCAATCGTTGAGTAGTATTGCTCTTGTTGTTGGTGTGATAAGCCAAGATATGTATGGTGACTTGTAGGTTTGAGGAGGAGATTTCTAAGTTTGCTCTTGAGTTTAATAGCAAACTGAGTGCAACGAATGTCAGTATGACAAGTAGCTAGAATTAGAAATCGAGATTGATTCATTTTCTAATAGTCTAAAGGATTAATCTATATAATATTAGTAAGTTAATTATTAAAGAGGGTTAATAGCTTACCTTATAATGAGAAATAGGTTCTTAGAAATAGGTCGAAGTTTCTGTTTTAAAGTCATCTTCTATAACGTACATGTATAACGAACTGGCCAAATAAGCAAACCGGCCAATCCATTTTACACCTTAAATCACGAATTTCATAACTTAATATCTCAACAACCCTTTAATAATAAGTTATAAAAATATGTACTTAGCCTTTTATAAGCATTTAAAGTACTCTATTTGATTTTTAAAGCAATTAGTATTGTAGTTATTAAGATACTAAGAATTAGGTCAAAAGTGGGGGCTAAAACTCAATATCTTAATAACTACAATACTAATTGCTTTAAAAATCAAATAGAGTACTTTAAATGCTTATAAAAGGCTAAGTACATATTTTTATAACTTATTATTAAAGGGTTGTTGAGATATTAAGTTATGAAATTCGTGATTTAAGGTGTAAAATGGATTGGCCGGTTTGTTTGTTTGGCCGGTTCGTTATACATGTACGTTACTATATTTTATATTATAACTGGAATATACATACATCTACTATCCAGGTAGGGACAAGAATATCTTCTCCAGAAGCTACTCCAATTTGAAACCCAGCTTCATCAAAATTGATAATATCACCAGGCTGAATATCATGGGCTTCGCACCAAGTCATCCAATTCTTGAACCAATCCTGTACATCCTTAACATCTTGTGCACCGACTCGGTTTCGTGCAATTGGCTTTGTTTTTAGTGTATGAAGAAAACCCGGGGTTGTTTTTATGTAGTTTTGAAACCATCGCCAGGACGGTCGCGGTCTGCCTTCTAGATCCTTTAGGTATTCGATTATCGCAAAGACCATCTGTTTCGTAGCCCCGAGGCCTGTCCTGTGCATATCGTCTGCATATGTAATAATAGCTTCGTGTTGTGGCCTAGAGAGGATTCGATTCTGGCCTCCGTGTATTATATGAGGGCGGTCGTCGCGTTGCTTCTTTCGTCGTATCCTCGATTTGAGGGTTTGAGGATTCACGTGGAAAATACGTGCGGCGGTAGTCTCACTCTCGTCAGGATTGGCAGTAGCCCAGGCAATTGCCTGGCTATAGCCTCTTCGTATTCGTGGGTTGCAGGTGGTGGCATTGTTCAAGGTTCAATTGCAATACAAATTGGGTGGTTGAGAAATCTGGGGCGATGCAACGTAGCGGTGGGTTATTCGACCCACGATTATCTCTTAATCAAATCAGAGCTCATCGGCTGGACTTCCTGAAATGGTACTGGCGTCGACCATCAATAGTCACGGGACGGCAGAAAGAGGCTTTGAATTGCGTAAATGGCAGCGGATAGACCGGGGTCAAGGGTTGCTAACCCGCTTCCCCCTCTCCTAGCCGCTCCATTGCGCTTCACCGCCCTCGAGGTATAAGATGCGACGATGGCCACTTCTTCTCCGCGATTACTATATATCCACGTCTTCTTTACTCTCAAGATCTCGGATTTGACTCTATATGACTGCGAGAGTAGGGGCATAAGAAGATATATCATCACGGTCAATTGAGTTGGTCGGAAACTACACAGTACGTCCCTACAACACATCTGAGACCCAGTGCGTCATCTCATCCTCGGACCCTTCTCATGAGGTCGCCACAGCTTTTGTCAATCAACAACGTCAATTAAAGCTTCAAGGCAAGAAATTTACTGATCATGCTTATAGTCTACTTCTACTCTTTAGCTTTTTCATTTATACATCCGAAATGGCATCAGTCAGAGCTGCTGGCCGTTTCCAGCCGGCTGCTCGCACAGCGTTGCAGGCAGGTATCTCTCAGCAAACCCGCAGTTATGCCTCCCTCTTTGCTGGTGAGCCGTCGGGACCTGAGATTAAAACTCAGATCCCGGGCCCAAAGTCACAGCAGGCTATCAAGGAGCTCGACAAGGTCTTTGATACCCGTGCCGTCAACATGCTGGCGGACTACACAAAGAGCAAGGGCAACTACATCGTTGACCCAGACGGAAATGTCCTCCTCGATGTGTAAGTCTCTCTTCATATAGCTGAGTAGAAGTTGGAGTTGGAGTCTAATCGTTTACAGCTATGCTCAAATTGCCTCCATCCCAGTCGGTTACAACAACCCAACCCTCGCCAAAGCCGCCCAGTCCCTCGAGATGATCAACTCCCTCATCAACCGCCCAGCGCTTGGCAACTTCCCATCCCACGACTGGGCTCAGATTCTCGAGACCGGCATCTTAAGCGTCGCCCCCAAAGGCCTCGACCAAGTCTTCACCGCAACCGCCGGCTCCGACGCCAACGAGTGCGCCTTCAAAGCCGCATTCATGTACAAAGCCCAACAACGCCGCGGCGGCCCCGACGTCGAATTCACCGCCGAGGAGCTCTCCTCCTGCATGAACAACGCCCTTCCCGGCGCTTCGAACCTCTCGATCCTCTCCTTCAAATCCGCCTTCCACGGCCGCCTCTTCGGCACCCTCTCCACCACCCGCTCCAAGCCCATCCACAAGCTCGACATTCCCGCCTTCGACTGGCCCCAAGCCACCTTCCCCCTCCTCAAATACCCGCTCGAGGAACATGCCTCCGAGAACGCAAAGGCGGAGGCAGACGCCCTCGCTGACGTCGAGCGCCTCATCACTACCTTCCCCCACCCCCCCGCTGCTGTCATCGTCGAGCCCATCCAATCCGAAGGCGGCGATAACCACGCCTCGCCCGCCTTCTTCCGCGGCCTTCGCGAGCTCACCGTCAAGCACGACGTCCTCTTCATCGTTGACGAGGTACAGACCGGTATCGGTGCCACTGGCAAGTTCTGGGCCCACGAGCACTGGGACCTCCCCTCGCCACCTGACATGGTGACGTTCTCCAAGAAGGCACAGACGGCGGGTTACTACTATGGTAACCACGCGCTGCGCCCTAACAAGCCTTACCGCCAGTTTAACACCTGGATGGGTGACCCAGCGCGCGCGATCCTGTTCCGTGGTATCATTGACGAGGTCAACCGCCTTAACCTGGTCGAGCACACCGCGAAGACGGGGGATTACTTGTATGCGGGTATCGAGAAGCTGGCGGCGAAGTATCCGGGGCAGTTTAAGAATCTGAGGGGTAAGGGACAGGGAACGTTCATTGCGTTTGATAGTCCGCAACGTGATGCGTTCTTGAAGAAGGCGAAGACGGTGGGGGTTAATATTGGAGGGTCGGGAGAGAGCGCGGTGAGGCTGCGTCCGATGTTGATCTTTGATACGGAACATGCGGATATTTTGTTGGAGGCTATGGAGAAGATTGTTAAGATGTGAGCGGGGGAGTTATGATTTTCTAAGGGGTGAGTGAGAGTGGATAATTTATGTTGGAGTGGCGTTTGATGATTGAGACGGTGAAAGTCTACATGCTTGATGATTGCTGGTCGATAGGGGAGCTCAAAGTAGTAAATGAACTTCAATTCAATAAGATCGATTTACGAATTGTATCTGTTACTTTCAAAATATTCGCATTTTCTATAACGTGGGGTGTATGGGGATCTCGTTAATATGGTGACCTCGTTCATTGTACCTCTGCACTGGATTTTATATGTAAAGGTACTTCTTACACAGATTTTTTAAAGTTATAATCAGGGTTATAAAATCAATTATAATCATGACTATAATCTATACCTTATTAGGCTTAGTTATTACCTAATAAGGTATAGTTTATATAACGTACATGTATAGCGAAAGCGCCAAACAAGCGAAAGCGCCAAAATTATCTACCCTCACGACAAACATTGCGATAAATCTACCACAACATTAGAAATCAATTGAAACTACTCGGAGTCCTCTTCCTCAGAGGTGTCTATTACAATCTGACACGTGCGCGCATTGTGCCCAGTCTCACCACACTTGCCACAGCGACGGGCACGGGTTTCTTCCCTTGGCTTCCGACCACGGCTTGCCCTTATTTCCTGCTCTACCTGCTGCACAACATCCCTCTCATCCTGTAGCTCTTGTGCCCCTTGTTGACTAAGTGATCCTCCTTGCTGTAGTCGTGTTTTCCTAGCTCTCCGGCGCTTGCTTAGTACTTCATTTGCCTGTCGTAGGTTTTGGTTCTCTGCCTTTAGCAGTGCTAATTGATGCATTATTTGCGATGCACCCTTTGTAAACTGGTCAACAGCTGCATAGATTGAGGTTGGAGAGCTATTTTGATGGCGTGAAATCCGAGTTTTAATAAATGTAGACTGTGACATAGCTTCAATTGGGTTGTTTGGTGTCTGAGAAACCCAAGGTTGAGCAGTACCTGGGCGGGAGCTTGGAGGCGTTGGTGTCCTTAACTTAAGATCAAGTGTAGATATCACTCTCTCAGGGTCAAATGGAAGAAGCCCTGCCCCTCGGAACCCGCCTCGAATGTTACTTTCCGTCATTGTAGTGTTAAATGCAGCGTGGAAGGCAGGAAAGAAGTCATCCTTTGTAATATGAGAAATATGAGCCTGCATCATATCTTCAATTTGCCGACCATAGGCCTGCTTTAACGGGCCGAAACAGCCAACATCAAGTGGCTGGAGTAGATGAGAAGAGTGAGCAGGCATACAAAGCGTAATAATGTTGTGTTCCTTGCAGTACTCCTCAAACTCATCTGAGTGGTGGCTCTCATGACCATCAAGGACTAACAAGCGATAACCACCAACACTCCGGGCCTTTGTATGCTTCTCAAAGTGCTGAATCCAATCCATGCCTCTCTCGTTTGTAGTCCAGCCATTTTCAGTAACAGAAATCACCCAATCGCTTGAAAATCCACTATTCTCATACCAAGATGTAAGGTGGTTTTTGCCTGCAACAATGATAAATGGTGGTACTGCCCAACCTTGAGAACTAACGCCTTGGATTACTGTAACCCATTCCCGATTACCAGGCTGTACCTTCTTTGCTTTTGCCCGCCCGTCTGAGCTTGTTACAACCATAGCAGTTGAGATAACGCCCATCATAAACCCAGTCTCATCAAAGTTGTAGATATCTGCTTCATCGATACCATATTTCGCAATTGTGTTACGCACAAGCTCAAACCAGCCATTAATAACTTCTGGATCTTCGCACTTAGCCCTCTGGTAGTCGTATTTGCGCTGAAAGCGTGTCTGGAGCTCTACACGCCGCTTAACAAAGTTTGAAGCCCAACGCGACCCAACGCGTGACTGTAACGCTGACTTCTAAACGATAGAAGACACAGAGGTTCTCTTGCGTAAAGGTTTACTTATCAGAGGAGGCAGGGGATCAGACACAAAGGCTTCAAGTAACACGTTACTAGTATATAACAAATACTGTATTGAGTTGAGCACGAAGCTCCTATCTAAGGAAATACTATCTACTTATATAGTGGCGTCGTGCCTAGTGGACTCTTGGGAACTCACTCGAGTCCTTGGAGTCCTGGACTCTTAGGACTCTTCTCATCATCCTGCGAGTCCATTACGTGCCTAGTGGACTCCTGGGAACTCACTCGAGTCCTCGGAGTCCTGGACTCTTAGGACTCTTCTCATCATCCTGCGAGTCCGTCACGTGATACTTTCGGAACTACTATTCCCCGCTGCCCCTCCAGGTACCAGGGCCGGTCTCATGCGACCTCCCTCCTTCCTGTCCTGTAGTTGGCCAGCCTTCTTGTTCCGTCGTAACAGTGACGCGTCGCGTGTTGCAAGTAGTCGACTTGCCATATCTTCAACAACAGACAGCCGAGGAGGAAACCCTTTGGCAGCTAGGTCGAGTATATACTGAACAAGGATGGACTCCTCTAGGTTAGTTAATTTCCGTGAGTTGGCTTGGATATCGCGTCGTGAAGGTACACCTTCTAGACGACGACCTAGCTTGCGGTGGTCCACAGAATAGATCCTAGCAGCAACTCGAAGGCGTAACTTTGGGTCGCTTTTCATAGCCTGGATAGCTAGCACTAATTGGCTTTCATCGTTTTTATGGGGCATGTTTTGTTGTTGAGGAATTTAACATTTAGTTGGGGGGTTTGGTCACCGCATCATTTTGGCGCTTTCGCTTGTTTGGCGCTTTCGCTATACATGTACGTTATATCAACAACAGTTAAATAATAAATTATAAAAATATAATCTTAACCTTTTATAAGCATTTAAAGTACTATACTTGACTTTTGAGGCAATTAGTGTTATAGTTATTAAGATACTAAGAAGTAGGTTAAAAGTAGGGGCTAAAACTTCGTATCTTAATAACCATAAGGCTAATTGCCTTAAAAATCAATTAGTGCTGTTTAAATAACTATAAAAGGCTAACGTACATGTATAGCGAAAGCGCCAAACAAGCGAAAGCGCCAAAATGATGCGGTGACCAAACCCCCCAACTAAATGTTAAATTCCTCAACAACAAAACATGCCCCATAAAAACGATGAAAGCCAATTAGTGCTAGCTATCCAGGCTATGCAAAGCGACCCAAAGTTACGCCTTCGAGTTGCTGCTAGGATCTATTCTGTGGACCACCGCAAGCTAGGTCGTCGTCTAGAAGGTGTACCTTCACGACGCGATATCCAAGCCAACTCACGGAAATTAACTAACCTAGAGGAGTCCGTCCTTGTTCAGTATATACTCGACCTAGCTGCCAAAGGGTTTCCTCCTCGGCTGTCTGTTGTTGAAGATATGGCAAGTCGACTACTTGCAACACGCGACGCGTCACGCGTTGGGTCGCGTTGGGCTTCAAACTTTGTTAAGCGGCGTGTAGAGCTCCAGACACGCTTTCAGCGCAAATACGACTACCAGAGGGCTAAGTGCGAAGATCCAGAAGTTATTAATGGCTGGTTTGAGCTTGTGCGTAACACAATTGCGAAATATGGTATCGATGAAGCAGATATCTACAACTTTGATGAGACTGGGTTTATGATGGGCGTTATCTCAACTGCTATGGTTGTAACAAGCTCAGACGGGCGGGCAAAAGCAAAGAAGGTACAGCCTGGTAATCGGGAATGGGTTACAGTAATCCAAGGCGTTAGTTCTCAAGGTTGGGCAGTACCACCATTTATCATTGTTGCAGGCAAAAACCACCTTACATCTTGGTATGAGAATAGTGGATTTTCAAGCGATTGGGTGATTTCTGTTACTGAAAATGGCTGGACTACAAACGAGAGAGGCATGGATTGGATTCAGCACTTTGAGAAGCATACAAAGGCCCGGAGTGTTGGTGGTTATCGCTTGTTAGTCCTTGATGGTCATGAGAGCCACCACTCAGATGAGTTTGAGGAGTACTGCAAGGAACACAACATTATTACGCTTTGTATGCCTGCTCACTCTTCTCATCTACTCCAGCCACTTGATGTTGGCTGTTTCGGCCCGTTAAAGCAGGCCTATGGTCGGCAAATTGAAGATATGATGCAGGCTCATATTTCTCATATTACAAAGGATGACTTCTTTCCTGCCTTCCACGCTGCATTTAACACTACAATGACGGAAAGTAACATTCGAGGCGGGTTCCGAGGGGCAGGGCTTCTTCCATTTGACCCTGAGAGAGTGATATCTACACTTGATCTTAAGTTAAGGACACCAACGCCTCCAAGCTCCCGCCCAGGTACTGCTCAACCTTGGGTTTCTCAGACACCAAACAACCCAATTGAAGCTATGTCACAGTCTACATTTATTAAAACTCGGATTTCACGCCATCAAAATAGCTCTCCAACCTCAATCTATGCAGCTGTTGACCAGTTTACAAAGGGTGCATCGCAAATAATGCATCAATTAGCACTGCTAAAGGGAGAGAACCAAAACCTACGACAGGCAAATGAAGTACTAAGCAAGCGCCGGAGAGCTAGGAAAACACGACTACAGCAAGGAGGATCACTTAGTCAACAAGGGGCGCAAGAGCTACAGGATGAGAGGGATGTTGTGCAGCAGGTAGAGCAGGAAATAAGGGCAAGCCGTGGTCGGAAGCCAAGGGAAGAAACCCGTGCCCGTCGCTGTGGCAAGTGTGGTGAGACTGGGCACAATGCGCGCACGTGTCAGATTGTAATAGACACCTCTGAGGAAGAGGACTCCGAGTAGTTTCAATTGATTTCTAATGTTGTGGTAGATTTATCGCAATGTTTGTCGTGAGGGTAGATAATTTTGGCGCTTTCGCTTGTTTGGCGCTTTCGCTATACATGTACGTTAAGTATATTGTTTTATAATTTATTATTTAACTGTTGTTAAGATATTTAGTTACAAAGTTTGAGATTTTAGGTGTAAAATGAGCTGGGCCACTCGCTTGTGTAGGCCACCCGCATGTGCAATACGTTATTCATGATTACGACTAAATAATCATGATTATAATTGATTTGCTAACCCTGCCTTTTTCAGTGAACTTCAACTGATGAATTTGTATGATTCTGTAACTAACTTGCCTTACCTGATAAGGCTTTCATCTCAATCGCCCAGAACGTACTAGGGCCCTTTTAAAGTTCCAGAGTAAGTCGTCGCCTTGCGACCTGGTCGTGGTGGGGAATCAGCCTTGACGCTAGTCGACTTTCTACTTCGACAGGTCTGCTGTTTGTGGCTTCAAGAGACTCCCCAACTCTTTCGATACAAAACACTCTTCTTCATTAAACCCCCAATACATCTATACACCACTTTTCGACCTCTTTCTTCAAAGGGTTGAGTTTCGGGACCTAGTTTCCTGTTTTTTCTCTCTACGAATCACCCTTCAGACAACAATAGCTGGTGCCCAGGCGCAGCCAGAGAGTCAAGATGAAGCTCACTTTCAGGGTTTGTCGCCTCACGGATGGGAGAAGCTTGTTGTACCTGTGGCTAACGTCGAATTTTACGGTGTAGGATCTGAAGCAACAAAAGTTTGTTATCGAAGCCGAACCCACCGAACTGGTACGATACCCTTACTCTCACGATGGCTCGACCCCGCTCCGGGTGGCGCCTAGGGCGCTCCAGACCGATCATCGAGCTTGGTGACGGGAATTGTTTGGATATGGCTGACGGTTTCTGTGCTAGATTTCGGATGTTAAGGCCAAGATTGAGAAGGAGAAGGGCTGGGAGGCTGCTCAGCAGAAGCTGATTTACTCTGGTATGCTTACAAAACATGGACACGCGCAGGAGCTTGGGATACGAGATTATGAAGCTACAACGGAATGGACACAGCTGACAGTTATCAGGCAAGATCTTGCAAGATGCGAACACCGTGGAGTCCTACAAGATCGAGGAGAAGGGGTTCATCGTGTGCATGGTCTCAAAGGTACATTTTCGCCACCAACCGCCCCCAAACTCCCAAACTCTAACTGATTCGTCCATAGCCTAAGCCAGCTCCAGCAGCAGCAGCACCCAAAGAACCCGCCACTCCAGCCCCAGCTGCCTCAACCTCGACCCCCGTGCCACCTCCCGTCGTAGCCTCGAACTCCGGCACAAACACCGGCATCCCCTCCACCCCCTCTCCCGCCGGCGCCGGCGTCTCCGCAACCCCCGCCCCCGCCCCCGCACAACCGCAATTCAACGACCCCTCCGCCCTGACCATCGGCGCCCAGCGCGCCGAGGCCGTCGCCAACCTCGAGAGCATGGGCTTCGAGCGCGCCAGCATCGACGCCGCCATGCGCGCCGCCTTCTTCAACCCCGACCGCGCTGTCGAGTACCTCCTCAACGGCATCCCCGAAGACCTGCAGCGCGAGCAGCGCCCCGCTGCCCCGCAAGCCGCCGCCCCCGCCGCTGGGGCCAGTGACGCGCAGTCACCACCCCCAGCCCAACCCGCCACCGGCGATGAGGGCATAAACCTCTTCGAAGCCGCCGCGCAAGCTGGTCGCGGCGGTGCCGGCGCCGGCGCCCGCGGCGCAAACCCCTTCGCTGCTGCTGCAGGTGCTGGAGCAGGCGCAGGCGCAGCTGGTGCACAGGCCGGACTCGGCAACCTGGATTGGCTGCGTAACAACCCGCAGTTCCAGCAGCTGAGGCAAGTGGTGCAGCAGCAGCCGCAGATGCTGGAGCCGATCTTGCAGTCTGTGGGCGCGGGGAACCCCCAGCTCGCGCAGCTGATTGGACAGCACCCGGAGCAGTTCTTGCAGTTGCTTGGGGAGGAGGGAGAGGAGGGGGATGCGCTGGCGCCGCCGGGGGCGACGCAGATTAGCGTTACGCCGGAGGAGAGCGAGGCTATTGAGAGGGTGAGTTTTTGTCCCCCATTGTATTTTGGGGGTGATTGCGTGTGCTAATGAAAACTAGCTTTGCGGTCTCGGCTTCGAGCGCGACCTCGCCATCCAGGCCTACTTCGCATGCGACAAGAACGAGGAGCTGGCTGCGAACTTCCTGTTCGAGCAGCCCGACGACGAGGACGGGCAGAACTAAGACCCTGATCTCTGATCCGACGAGCGATCCAACCAATCACCCGATCTACTTCCTGCAAACGAAGAGTTTTTTTTTAGGTTCAAGTGGCTTTAGGCTGCTTTTCTTTTGGGGAAGGGGGGGGCCGGGGTTTCTTGGCTGGCTTGGGATGGATGGATTTTTTTTGTGCTGCTGCCATGTTAGGCGCGGCGAGACGAGACGAGGCGATATAATCAGCCACCGATTTGGTGCGGAAGTGGGGGTGGATGAGGGGACTTGTACCTAGTTTGCATATGCTGACTTGCGTCTCTGACCAGAAAAAAAAACTCATTTTTTGCTGATGGGAGGGGTTTGTAGTATACAGACGGGTGATAGGGGGGGCGTGGGGTGATGGGGAGGGGGTGGGATACCAAATAAATGCTATGAAATTCCGAATGGGTTCTTATGTTTTTTGCTTGTGTGTTTGGACGATTATTCTCACCTGGTGAACACATAATCTCCCATAGGCCCCGTATAGCTCAAATTTCGTTTTCTACTTGTCGACCTCTCCGGCCTCTAAGAGGGAGCCAAAGCCCAAATCCGACATGAGTGCGGTGGTGGTTACTGTGGATGCCACCAACGCGAGACAGGCTGCCAGCGGCGGGTTGCAAGGGGTTAATGGTGCGCTGGACCGGTTTAGAAACTATATAAGTAGATAGTTATTTCTTAGTCGTGCTCAACTTAATATAGTATTCTTTACAATACTGTAACGTGTTACTTAGAAAAGCCTTTGTGTTTAATCCCCTGCCTCCTCTGTCAAGTCAACCTTACGCAAGAAACCTCTGTGTCTTCTATCGTTTAGAAGTCAGTGTTACACCCTAGCGTCCTGTGCTCACTACACAGAACGCTGTACAAGCCCTCTAAGTTCTGATTAAGTTCTCAGAATCTGAGAATAGTGGCATTACGGATCCAGCATCATTTTTACGCTCTTTAGAGCATGTGGAGAGGCAACTAGTGGCTAAACAGGCCAATGACTTGGCTTAAGGCACGTTGGATGGATGGATGGTTTAGCTAAGAGGCTACTTCGGGTCTACTTCAGATCACTTTCTAACTCGATATTACTATACTCGTACTTTGGGTCAATAATTGTTAACAGGGGACCCATGTACGTAGTTCCACCACACAATCTGCCACAACGCTGTTTTAAAAAGTTGCGAGAGATACGAGAAATAAAAAGTTGTAGGAAATAATATAATATATAACTAACGTACATGTATAGCGAAAGCGCCAAACAAGCGAAAGCGCCAAAATTATCTACCCTCACGACAAACATTGCGATAAATCTACCACAACATTAGAAATCAATTGAAACTACTCGGAGTCCTCTTCCTCAGAGGTGTCTATTACAATCTGACACGTGCGCGCATTGTGCCCAGTCTCACCACACTTGCCACAGCGACGGGCACGGGTTTCTTCCCTTGGCTTCCGACCACGGCTTGCCCTTATTTCCTGCTCTACCTGCTGCACAACATCCCTCTCATCCTGTAGCTCTTGTGCCCCTTGTTGACTAAGTGATCCTCCTTGCTGTAGTCGTGTTTTCCTAGCTCTCCGGCGCTTGCTTAGTACTTCATTTGCCTGTCGTAGGTTTTGGTTCTCTGCCTTTAGCAGTGCTAATTGATGCATTATTTGCGATGCACCCTTTGTAAACTGGTCAACAGCTGCATAGATTGAGGTTGGAGAGCTATTTTGATGGCGTGAAATCCGAGTTTTAATAAATGTAGACTGTGACATAGCTTCAATTGGGTTGTTTGGTGTCTGAGAAACCCAAGGTTGAGCAGTACCTGGGCGGGAGCTTGGAGGCGTTGGTGTCCTTAACTTAAGATCAAGTGTAGATATCACTCTCTCAGGGTCAAATGGAAGAAGCCCTGCCCCTCGGAACCCGCCTCGAATGTTACTTTCCGTCATTGTAGTGTTAAATGCAGCGTGGAAGGCAGGAAAGAAGTCATCCTTTGTAATATGAGAAATATGAGCCTGCATCATATCTTCAATTTGCCGACCATAGGCCTGCTTTAACGGGCCGAAACAGCCAACATCAAGTGGCTGGAGTAGATGAGAAGAGTGAGCAGGCATACAAAGCGTAATAATGTTGTGTTCCTTGCAGTACTCCTCAAACTCATCTGAGTGGTGGCTCTCATGACCATCAAGGACTAACAAGCGATAACCACCAACACTCCGGGCCTTTGTATGCTTCTCAAAGTGCTGAATCCAATCCATGCCTCTCTCGTTTGTAGTCCAGCCATTTTCAGTAACAGAAATCACCCAATCGCTTGAAAATCCACTATTCTCATACCAAGATGTAAGGTGGTTTTTGCCTGCAACAATGATAAATGGTGGTACTGCCCAACCTTGAGAACTAACGCCTTGGATTACTGTAACCCATTCCCGATTACCAGGCTGTACCTTCTTTGCTTTTGCCCGCCCGTCTGAGCTTGTTACAACCATAGCAGTTGAGATAACGCCCATCATAAACCCAGTCTCATCAAAGTTGTAGATATCTGCTTCATCGATACCATATTTCGCAATTGTGTTACGCACAAGCTCAAACCAGCCATTAATAACTTCTGGATCTTCGCACTTAGCCCTCTGGTAGTCGTATTTGCGCTGAAAGCGTGTCTGGAGCTCTACACGCCGCTTAACAAAGTTTGAAGCCCAACGCGACCCAACGCGTGACGCGTCGCGTGTTGCAAGTAGTCGACTTGCCATATCTTCAACAACAGACAGCCGAGGAGGAAACCCTTTGGCAGCTAGGTCGAGTATATACTGAACAAGGACGGACTCCTCTAGGTTAGTTAATTTCCGTGAGTTGGCTTGGATATCGCGTCGTGAAGGTACACCTTCTAGACGACGACCTAGCTTGCGGTGGTCCACAGAATAGATCCTAGCAGCAACTCGAAGGCGTAACTTTGGGTCGCTTTGCATAGCCTGGATAGCTAGCACTAATTGGCTTTCATCGTTTTTATGGGGCATGTTTTGTTGTTGAGGAATTTAACATTTAGTTGGGGGGTTTGGTCACCGCATCATTTTGGCGCTTTCGCTTGTTTGGCGCTTTCGCTATACATGTACGTTAAATACAAATAAAAATAATAATCTAATATTTTGTATGCCACCCATTAGCAGCAATAAAACGTGCAGGCATAGAGTGAATTAATGCAATAACCTCTTCATTAGGAATTGCTTCCCAAGCTTCAATTACATGCTCTCGTAGTCTTGGGCTTGACCGGTGAATCTCAGGATATTTCTCCTGCAACCAGTCCTTCATCCTGTTCCACAACGTCTCAATTGGATTAAGATCAGGACTAAAAGAAGGCCAACGGATTGTAGAAATCCCAAGAGCAGCAAGTACAGCCATTGTTGCAGCTGCAATATGACCGCCTGCTCCATCTTGCATTAGAACTAACTCTAGATGTTCACGTATATATGCATCAAGAATTGGAACAGTATGTTCACAGTATGTTGCTGTAAGGACACAGGGAATACGGCTCTCCGTAGGTGCATATGGGAGTGCGAGTCGGAGGTGATGCTGTATTCTATCCTATAGGTCTACTACGAAGGATACAAAAAAGATGAAGGGGGAACCCCGTTGAGTCTGTTTCCTTAACTCCCGAAACGGGCCCGACTCGGTTATCCCAACCCTAGCCCTGAACCTTCCACCGCAACAGGTCTACATCGGCCCTGAACCCTATACACTTACCGTCCCCCACTATAGTGTAACTCGCTATATGATCCTCTACTGGTTCGAAACCCCACCGAGTCGGATTCCATGTTTGTAGTGACCGTAACAGTTCTGAGACAGGTTCTTCGAGTATCTAGGTACGGAGGCATCCTTACAGTTGCAGAAGTTATAGTTCCCCATCGCTTTTCCCAAAATAGGCAGGGCCCTTTTCCATATCTTCCTGTAATCCCCCCAAAGAACATCCAACCGATTTTTCGCTGTATCTTTGGGTCGACACAATCAGGCAAAAGTTCCTCTCCCACCTGTCGAGTAACCTTATTTGTATGCTTGTTATGTAATCCTGGATTTACCCAAGTTTCATCTGTCCATAAGATAGATCCCCATTGTTCCAATGTCCAATTTTCATGTTCTATTGCCCAAGCAAGTCGTGTATCTGCATGTCGTTGCAAAAGATGTGGTTTTCGTCGTGCGATTCGTCTGTTAAATCCTTCAGCTTTTAATGCTGTCGAGATAGCATAAATCTTACAATCCCATCCGATTGCAGCAGGAATATCTTTCCAAAGTAGACGGCGATTTACTCGAGAGGCAGTAACAAAATTAACAAGTTGCTTTCGACGGGGTGTATTAATACCAACTTTACGACCGCATTTTCCTTTTCGTTGTGGTGTTGGCCGAGTTTCAAGAGCATATTGTACAGTACCTGTCGAGGCGTGCAATCTAATAACTTGCAAATTTCATATGTCGACCATTTTGCATCATTAAATAAAGTATAAATCCGTAGACGTTCATCTCGAGACAGCTCTTGCTGTCGCTTTGGAGTTGATGGCGGCTCAACTTCCATTGTTGTTAATTGAATTACTATAACGCGTCACGTACATACGATAAAGCAGCACAACATTACTCGGGTAATCAGCGCTCCCTATTTGTCCATATATTTACAAGGGAGTTACAAGGGTGTAGACGATCATTGCACAGTTAACAATTATTGACCCAAAGTACGAGTAACTCGATATTTATGCATGACCAATTACATCAACTTAACGAGATAATACTGTAATACTAACCGCTAAACCTAATATAATACATAATACGATACAGGGTTCTGATATCCTTGCACCGATGTCGGGGGAGCGGACTGGTAAAGCCGGTGATCCTAGTGCCAAGCCCGGAGTGCTGTTTTCAACATACTCGAGTACTTCAGCGTAATATACCCCCCAAGGTAGCTCAACTATCTTCCGATTGACATTAGCCATATCCAATCAGGTCGTGCCTAAGGTCGTACGGATATCAATACTCATTTAGGCTCGATAGGCGGCACTTCAGAATGTTAAGAGCAATATACTTTGTACTTTCAGTATACCACTTCACCGTCAATTAGTATTAGCCACCAGTAATCGCCTCGTTGCGCCCGAATGCATGCTCGGTAGGTGTTACACGGGATATGAAGAGCAATGCAGTTTGAAGTAGATCACACCTTCCTGATATATTAATTGTTTTTAGCCGTAACTAATAGGCGGTGAATCCCCATCAGGAATTACTCTCTGCGTTTTGGCAATACTCGAGTGGTAACTATTTTGACAGGAAGAAACATCGTGGGGGCTTCAATATTTCAGAGGACCATTCCTGAAGGTACCATGGTTTAGATCGGACAATTCAAAGTTAGATATGGCCGCCACAAGCACAAAACTCTCACGTATGGCGATAGACTCGAGAGAACCGGGCGTCCTATTCGCTCTGCCATATACAAAGCTTAGGATCAATTGCCTTTTACTCTCAATCATGCTAATGGCCATCGCGTCGACGTCCTTCTTCCCATGGGATTAGATACCTATCTTAGTAGTGGGCGGGAAACGGCCGACAGACCACACAAGTTGCCAGAGGGAAGAAGAGTAAGAAAGACAGGGATTTGGAGCCTGACGGTGGCGTGTCGCTGGCTTGAATAAATAGACTGTGGTTGATAAAGCAAATAAGGCGTAGAATTAGCGTTAGGAGTCAGAATCATGCGAGTAATGGGATGATGAGCGTCGTCGTACTTCGGATCTGATAACTATTCTTTACATATAATTTACTGTGCAGAGGTACTTATCATCGCCATGTGTAGTGGAACACGGCTCCCATTCGCGGCACTGGGCAGGGTGGACTAACTCTAAAGTTCGCCATAATGACAGTACAGAAGCTGGCTTCACAGTGTAGGATGTAGTTTGTAGAACAGAGTAAAACGATGCAATTAAACAGGCTATTCTAATCGGACTACGCATACTTTTATAGGCTCTAAATAACCCCTAATAACCCCCGGAACTTCCGAGTGAGCCGCTCCTTCTGGTGCAGAGTTTTCACCGGAATATGGAGCCCTAAAGAGGCTTTTTCTGGTTCTGTAAGAACCGTGGGTTGAGTCCCCTAGCTCTGAGAGAACCATGGGACAGCTCGGGTCCGTGGCGGAGATCCTCCGGTTTTCTAGAACCAGAACCACAGTTTTTTTCTAACCCCCGGCCCGATTTCTAACACATAATCCCTAAAAAGCTTGCCACCCGCAGCGATCCGGAGATTAGACGTACTAGTATGTACAACATGAACACTGGAAGCGACTCATTCAAGTTTCTTCTTCAAGGCGCTACTAATGTTCGATTCCAGAACAGTCCCTCACCGTCCCTCGGCCCTGCATCGCGTGTGCCATCTGGGTCATACTGTTGGATAAGATCATGACAGCCCGACGATCAGTCGATCACGGGCATGCGGGGGTTGGCAGTTCGTCCGTCATGTTGCCATGTCAAGGGTGTCTCGAGAAGCTATAAAGAAGTTTGATTCAGCCAAGAATGAGACGCAATAATAAGTCCTAGGCTCATCTCCAAATCTTTGACAATCCATCATTCACCATGCAACTCCTCAACTACATCCCACTTCTGCTGGTCCCGGCCGTGGCCGCTAAGAGCACCGTGTACCTGATCCGTCACGGTGAGAAGCCTTCCAGCGGCAAGGGCCTCAATGCCCAAGGTCTCCAGCGTGCCCAGTGCCTGCGTAACGTGTTCGGAAGCTCATCTTCCTACAACATCGGCTACATCATGGCCATGACCCCAGACTCTGGTATTCTTCCCGCGCTGCCCAATAAATTCTTATAGATATTCCAGCTGTGCTAATTGAACCCTCAGATGGATCCCGCGCCCGCCCGCTCGCAACTGTCCAGCCCCTTGCTTCCGACCTTGGTATCACCGTCGACACCTCTTGCGACCGTGACGACCAGAAGTGCGTCGCCAAGGTTGTGAACAACTACGCTGGTGGCGGAAACATCCTTATCTGCTGGGAGCACAATGCCCTGACCGATATTGTGAAGGCCCTGGGTGACGGCAATGCCCCCACCTACCCAAGTGCTTCGTAAGTTTCTATATTGCGCTTTGGCACTTTTATGAGCATAACTCTTACATGCGGAATAGGTTCAACCTGATCTGGACTGATCCTTCACCATACTCCGCCATCGCTGCTACTACTTCTGAGAACTGCCCTGGACTTGATTAGATAGAGTGAATGATGGGTTGTCGAGCGTTGATCGCTGAATGAATCACTTGTAGTTACCTTTCCATATAAAATTATATATGTTCCGGCCCAACTGTGATTTATTCTCGCTCATGAGCTGGCGGCCAGCCCATGAGCGGGCGCAACTCACGGTTGGGCCGGAACGTTGCATATACATAGGCACTAAATCGTTGTAACCACTTTTTCCATTGCTCGAGGATAGAGTAGGCTGAGCAGCCTATTTGGAACTGATGTGCGTCAGGGATCCTCCCGCCCTCCAACACCTCTGAACCTCACGGGCGAAATCCAGATTACCGAGGAGGATTCCCGGGTGGCTGAAGGAGGGGGGTGAGGGGGCCCCGCAGCGGGATGTGGTGGGCTAGCTTTGCTTTTGTGCGCGCGGAGCGGACCTGGCTGGTGCCGTTTTGGAGGCGTGTTGATGGAGAGGGGGGCCAAGACGTTTCCAGAAAAGGTGTATATAGTAACAAAAGTATATAGATGTGTACATGACATGAATACCAAGGCTACGAAGAAAATTCACGCACCCAGGCCATCAGCTGGCAGTAACCATCTACCAAACGCCAGCTATGCTCATCAGTATCATACAGCACACCTCTCTCCTTCATCCGCCAGCGGCCACTAAAACAAAGGTATCACCAGTCTCCAGAAACAACACTAAAGCCAACAGTAGACTACAACATTATTTCCCAACAACCGCATCGCCCCCTACGCACCACCGCTCCCACTACCATTCCCCGGCTTCCCCCCATCCAACAGCAACTTCGGCTTAATAAAGCCCTCATCCAGCTGCTTAAACCACGCCGCATGATCTTCCGTCGTCCCGCTCAGCAAACTACTCATAGCCGCACCTGCACCCGTGACCGTGTTGCTCAGCCCCGCCACGAACCCCGCGCTCGGCGTACGCTCCGCCGTTGATCCGCTTGTAGGATAGATTTCTGGATTAAGAAGCCCCAAACCCTCCAACGCGCTCGACGGGCCTTCCGGCCGCGCCGCCCGTCGCGCTGCGGGAGGAAGATCCGAGTCGCTCTCCTCGTCGTCGGACGGCGGGGCGCGCAACAGTTCCTGGTCAGAGCCGTGGCGCCCGATGCTGCCTCCTAAGGCTGAGTTGGCCCTGCCGAGGCTTTGCTCACGGGCTGCCGGGCTCGAGTTACCAGACGCGTAGATGCGCCTCGAAGCACCGTTCGCGGGGCGACCGACATTGTCGAGCTGCACGCTGGAGCGACGCTTGGGGAAGTTCCCGATCGCGCTGCCACCACCTCGGGCGAAATAGGGGCCGGAGCCGCCAGTGACGGCTTCAATGTCGAATTCGTCATCACTGTCAATCTCGTCGACGACGCCGGTGCGGATGCCCAGGATCTCGAGCATGCGCGCTGTGGTGCCACCGAAGATGATCACGGTTAGGACGACAACGACGAGGACGGTGGTCTTGAGGGCGGATGCGTTTTCGCCAGTTAGGCCGGCGGCGAGGGCGACACCGACTGCGCCGCGGAGGCCGGCCCAGAAGAGCATGGTTTGGTAGTTGTAGGGCAGCTCATCAGGTGCGTCCATTCTGCCGCGGCGACGGGCTCGGTAGCGGATGAACCAGTTGATGAGCCTTGATAGTGGAAAGACAGCGGCCCATCGCGCGATGCAGATGCCGAAGACGGTGACGATAATAAACAGAGGCTTAAACTGCAACGAAGGTTCCGTAAATAGGGTAATACCGAGATAGATGAAGATAAAATTCTCTGACAATTGTGCCAGCACGGAAAAGATGTACTTGGTGCTGAGCTGTGTGCGGCGCGACATATTGTAGTAGGCATAGTGCTTTAGAGTTATGCCACAGAATAACAGACTCACGATGCCTAGACGGTGTTAGCAATAATCTAGTATACCGATATACAGGCGACTTACCAGACATATGGAGGCCATTGGAAAGGAAGTAGCTCGCATAGGCAATCAGAAAAATTAAGCAAGACTCAATCTTGGGGAAGCGCCGCACGTAGGTATGCTTCAGCACCAGAGCAGTAGCAACCCCAATGAAAACCCCTATTAGGAGGCTGCCAAAGAAAACGGCCAAGAAAATTCCAATACCCTCGATGAGATTAAGGGGTCCCAAAGTAACTTTTTGGCCGACCTCCTCATACCTCTGAGCTGTCTCAAACAAGACAATTGCAATAGCATCGTTCAATATGGACTCGCCAAAAATGATGGTATAAAGTTTCGGATCAACTTTGTAGGTGTTGAAGATGGCAAGGATGGTGACTGGATCAGTGGCAGATAGTGTAGCCCCGACAGATATGGCCTCCAGGAAGGATATATCAAAGCCCTCCAATGGTATCCTGGTATATAGCCAGAGAATTGACCCGAGAACAACGGCTGAGATGAAGGTCCCAGCAAATGCAAAAGTCAAGATGGTGCCTATATTCCGGAAGAAGTTGGCTTGGTGTAGCTCATATCCCGACGCAAGGATAATAGGCGGCAGGAGCAGGTTGAAGAATAATAGATAGTCAAAGGTAACGAGGTTCTGTATCGATGTCCCGGTGGTGATTCTCAGGATCAACCCCACAGTCATTCCACCAAAAATCGATATGACAGTTTCGTGGACAGCTTGCACCTTTCGGGTTTGAAGCAGGTATGACGTAAACAAGGCGATGATGAGGAGGCTTATGAGGATGAATAGGGCCCATGACATAGATATCTCCCTTTGGGCAGATCCAGGTTCTGGTAATGAGTTAGACACAGGCTCGTGAAGCGGACAAAGAAGCGTAACCAACTTTCTCGGTCGTCGACTTCATCATCCTGACGCTCTGTGAGGAAGCATTATTAGCATGGGTATGTCGCATGTCATATACATTAGCAACCATACTGAGTAGGCCGTGTATCAGATAGGTCGCAACGGCGGCAACCATGCTTGGCAGTCTTGGGATGTAAATATATGCCTCCGCGATGGACCTTAGGCGACTCGAAGGTCCCCTATTGAGCAAGAACTTGCGGCTCGTGGGGTGACGATAGCGTCGCTCAACGGTGAGCTGAGAATGGTGAGAGAAAGCACCATATATATCCTAGGATGAATGGGCTTGAGAAAGTCGAAGATGAGGTCTTCACGATATTGTACAGATTGCGACAGGTGCTAGTGGCTGGAGGGTTAGTAGCCGCCAATCGGCTTGCGCTAACCGCTAACCGCTAGCCGCTGGTAACCCTTCTGCACAGGTCTCTATCGCGTGTCGTATTGGACCTGAATGACGATGATGGGCAGTGGTCGTCATGTGCCCTTGAGTTCCATCGTCTCGCAGAACGCATACTCTCTGTTTGCTTTCCTCCTCCTCTTCTGCATACCGTAACTACAGACTCTATAAAGTCATACCCATCATTCAGCGCATACTTGAAATAGAATTTTCATCTTTGCATGTACCTACTGTCGCCGGCTCTGTCACGCCGACATCTCAGCCGTCCAAGTTGTCCAAGCTGTCCAACTGCCCTCGTGATGTCCTGAGCCCCCTCGCCCCTGAACGCCAATAATCAGCTCTGTTCAAGGTAATTGGCTTCAACATTATATAGCCCGTTTGTATACGCTCCCCGCTTACATTCTTAGAAAGCCTGTCAATTTAAACCCAACGATCTGACCAACTGGTGTTGTGTCCTGGACGACCCCGCCACGAGTGATGTCGCTTTAGACCATTCCCACGATTAACTCGAAATCATATACCTACTGTCCTCATAAAGTTTTGCGTTCAGTCTTCCGTGCGATATTACAGGCGTACATAATCCAGGCGAGGGTCTAAATATCGGCACAGTGTCGGAGAATATACAGCTTGAGCAGATGAGCTTGTCAGATGCGAAATCACCACCTCAAGGCAGAGAGAGAACCGATACAGAACTAGCGCCTGGTTCAGAACGTAACAGTTCGGATGCTTCAGGGGTAGCCAACGGTTCACCGCACAAGGTGTCATTTGATGGAGCCGGGGACCCAGCAAACGAGCAGTCTCCTCTCCTCCGAGCCTCGCAGAGCGAAGACGACGGAGATGGCTTGCTGAATGATGGTACCGCCCTAGACCACCATGACGAGTACCAAGTCACCAAGAGCGTTTGGTACCTTATCATTCTAACGATTAGTCTTGGAGGGTTACAAATAGCATGGTCTGTGGAATTATCAAACGGCTCACCATACCTGCTATCGCTTGGACTGAGCAAATCTGTGATGGCTTTGGTATGGATTGCCGGGCCACTGTCTGGAACTCTAGTTCAACCGTATGTCGGCGTTCGAAGTGATAACTGCAGGATTCCATGGGGCAAGCGAAAGCCATTTATCCTTGGGGGAGCAGCGGCAACGATAGTGTCCCTTCTAGCCTTGGCCTGGACGAAAGAGGTAGTTGGTGGATTTCTGGGCATTTTCGGGGCCAAGAAGGACGACCCTGGTGTAAAAGTAACCACCATCGTCGTTGCTGTGCTTTTCGTCTACGTTTTGGACTTTGCTATCAATACTAGTAAGCTACTGCCGCTAAGTATACTCGGCATTTCTAACATCTTGAAGTCCAAGCCGCGATTAGAGCTTTCATGGTCGACTGTGCCCCTACACATCAACAAGGTATGGCCCCTACATTTCCTAATGGTTGTAGCTGCTAACTCTGTGACAGAGGCGGCAAACGCCATGGGAAGCCGAATGACTGGAATCGGAAACATAATTGGGTATTGCTTTGGCTACATCAACCTCCCAAGGTATATGTGGTTCTTTGGAGACACCCAATTTAAGATACTGTGCGTAATTGCGAGTATCTGTCTGTCATTTACTGTTGCAATCAGCATCATCTTCATTAAAGAGAGAGACCCACGTGAAGAGGGTCCACCTCTTGGCGACAAGGGAGGTGTCGTTTCCTTCTTTAAGGGCGTCTTTAGCTCGATCAAGAGCCTGCCACCACAAACTCGCAAAGTCTGCGAGGTTCAGTTTTTTGCCTGGATCGGGTGGTTTGGATTCCTATTCTACTTATCAACATGGGTGGCAGAACTCTATGTTGAACCATTTGTCGAGGCCAACCCAGACCTAACCCCGGAAGAAATCGACCGCCTGTATGAGAAAGGCACTCGCATTGGCACTTTTGCACTTCTCGTATGGGCCAGCGTATCGTTGGCTGCCAATGTTTTCCTTCCGTTCTTCATTGCGCCAACCTACGATGCCCCACTTGTCCCGTCCGCCGGTCAAGTAACCCAAAGTATCCATTCGCAAAGCTCATCGTCAAGCTACACGACTCGTTTGGACCGCTTCCTCGAACGCCTCGTCATTCCATGGCTTTCGCTGCGCCGCGCGTGGACCATTAGCTTAATCATGTTTGGCCTCTGTATGTTCTCAACCCTCATGGTTCCTAATCCCACTGTTGCCACCATCGTCGTTGGAATCGTTGGTATACCATGGGCTCTCACCATCTGGGCGCCCTTTGCCATCATCTCAGCCGAAATTTCCATGCGGGATGCCCTTCGTCGCGCACAGGCACTGAACGTAGCTTCGGGTGGCCGAGTCGACCCATTATCCCGCGATGACAACGGAGATCAGGCAGGTGTCATCCTCGGCATTCACAACGTTTCTATCGCCGCGCCACAGGTCCTTGCCACCCTAGGCTCGTCGCTGATATTTAAGTTCCTCCAAAAGCCACGGGGGACCCCGGGTGATATGAGTATGCCCGCATCGCTAGCTGCGGGTGGCATTTTCGCGTTGATTGCGGCCTATATGGCAAGTAGACTCGCGGAAGATAGTTCCGTTGAGGGCCTGGAGGCTGCAAGGGGCTTGGCTGCACATAGCGGGGGGAGGAGGGAGACTAACGCGAGCCAGAATAGGAGGAGTTTGAGCCGAAGCCGAAGCTTTGAAACTGGTTTAACTTACTAGGGATTGCTTTAGAATATTGGGATGCTGAGTTTTGTGGCAGAGAGCATTCATTGCATGCTGGATTTACGGTGCGACGCACCAAATGGAGCACTGGGTCCATCGTAGTCGAGCACAACTCCAACCTATCTATGAACCTACATAGCCTTGGGCAATACATCGGATCTTTAGAGTATGTACGCCTCGTCTTCTGTTTAATTGTGCGTCGACAGCTGCATTGCTGGCAGGGACAGAGGTCCCCACGGCGGCGACAAAACGCGGGGCTGGGAGACTATACATATGTTTTATCACCTACCCTGGCTATTTTGTTATATTCTCGTCACAACACCAAACTGGAACTCCACCGCCGCCCAATCATAAGTGGTGGCGGCATCGATCGTCATTCGCACCAATACGAGCCACATCAACTCGCAACATCCGCCATATTTAGCCACAATTGTAACACTATTCATATCCTCAGAACGGCTTATCCAACTGTGGCTGCCGTGATCGTGGGTCCCTGAAATCCTGAGACTCCCGCATTTATAGCCTGCGATGTGCTTCATAACAGAGAGGGAAGTAACACTAACAGGCTCGTATTGCCGTGACACATGGCATCCATGTCGCCACGCCACTATTAGGACTTGCCATAATGTCGCAATATTAACTAAAGGGGCCGTTAGAAAGATGTTTATTCGTGTTCTAGCTAATTTAGGGTACCTGTCATGACTGTCTAGACGTGTGTGATCGAGTTATAAGTATCGTTTTTCCTTCTGTTCTATTGTTCATCCTCTATTGCTTTATCCACATACGTCTCACACTTACTGTCGTTCTCATACCGTCGCTTGCTTTCGCCTTGCTCTCTCGTTAATACCCCTTCCAAAGCATTCATATATACACATATCCCGCAACGATGCAGATCCTCGCACTCCTCCCTCTCGTGGCCATCGTCGCTGCCCACAACACCCCTGAGGAGCCAGTGGAAGGGACTGTTTCAACCATCTACACGAACCCAACACGGGTGGTAGAGCAGTCGACCGTCTCAACAATCCTCACAAACCCAACACGGGGACAAGAGGAGGCGACTGTTTCGACGATTCTCACAAACCCAACACGCAGCGCAGAGGAGTCAACCTACACGACCATTTACACCAACCGTATACACGGCCATCTACACTAACCCAACATGGGGTCCAGAGGACGGGCTACAATCGACTGCCCACACGAACAAATCGCAGCCACCACCAGGTAGCACTGGTAAGTCATTCCCCTTCTGCTCCGGACGAAGCTAATAATCATCGTCACCGTATATGTCACCGCATGCCCAGTGTACCCAAACACCACCTTTACTCGTGGCCCCCCTGTACCGCCCACTCCCAGTGGCGGCGGGCCGGGGACAACCTCTCCTCCGGGAACTGATGGACCACACCCCAATGGAGCGGCCGTAACGTCGTACATGGGCGCCAGCGTGATGGTCGGGTTGGCCGGTGTCGTCTTTCTTGCGGGCTTGTTGTAGATTGATGTAAATCCAACGTGGATGGAGAGATGTGGATTGATTATATGCTAAGGCGGAGAAAAGTTGATTGAATAACATTCTAAGGCGGAAGAACGTAGATAAGAATACTATTATTAATTACATTAACTTTTCGAGACTTTTTCACCCTGTATACACTACTAAAGCGAAACATAAAGATTCACACTGTGTCATAATATAGTTATAGTATGTGATATGAGGGTGATTGATACATACGACCATAGACTCAAGAAATTTAGGCATCCCGTCCGCTCTGTCATAAACAAGCTTGTAATTCAGTTGCTTAATACTCTCAATGTGCTAATAGACATATCGTGGAACCTGAGCCCCTTACCGATGCAAAACACCTACGCCGGAATCTCCTTTGTCTTTTGATCCCTCGTCTCCACCTCCTCCAACTCACCACAACCATCAGCCTCACCCTTTTACTTCGTTCGGTCGGCGGGGCCATCTGTGGCCTCTTCTCAGATCGCTATGGACGCAAATGGCCGCTGGTTGTGCACATGATCATCCTCGAGATCCTACAAATCGGTACCATCTCCGTACAGTGGGGAATTTTCACACTTTCTCGCCGTACGGGCCGTGTTTGGCCTTTTTATGGGCGGTGTATATGGGAGTGCTACTGCGATGGCTCTGGGAGTGCCATTGCGACTGTCTCGTAGATGCTAGAGGTCTCATGTCGGGAATCCTGCAACAAGGTTACTCGATGGGCTACGTCTTTGCTGCTTGCGCCAGTCTTGGGGTTGGTGGTTCAACAGAATCTTGGAAGACGGTGTTCTGGGTTTGTACTGGCGTCTCGATAGCTGCCGGCCTCGTTAGCATCTGTTTCCCAGCATCGCAATAATTCATTGATGCAAAGAAGGAGGGCCATAAGCATATTACTCTAGCGGATTTCTGGCGGGACACCAGACTCATGCTTGCTAAAGAATGGAAGATGGTGGTCTACTGCGTTTTCCTCATGTCAGACCTTTACCAGTACCTTTTTGCAACATTCAACTAACAAGCACCGCAGCGTCTGGTTCAACTTCTACTCCCACACCTCCCAAGACAGCTACACAACCTTCATGCGCACTGGCAAAGCCCTCGACAACTCTGCCGCATCGCGCGCCTCCATTATAATGAAAGTCGGCGCCTGCGTCGGTGGAACCATCCTGGGATACCTCTCCCAATTCGTCGGCCGCCGCCGCACCATCATCGCATCGGCCCTCATTTCCATGGTCTTAATTCCCACCTGGATCCTGCCGAATAGGGAAGGCTCACTTTCCGCCTCCGGATTCTTCATGCAATTCTTCGTCCAAGGCGCTTGGGGCGTCATTCCAATCCACCTCAACGAGCTGTCCCCGCCCGCATTCCGCAGTAGTTTCCCGGGACTTACGTACCAGCTGGGTAACACGATCAGTAGCCCCAGCGCACAGATCGTGAATGCGCTGTCGGAGAAGATGAACATCACTGGCATAAAGGGGGGGCAGGTGCCGGCCTACGGACCTGTGATGGGCGTTGCGACGACGATTATTGCGATGGGGATTGTGCTTTCGTTTCGCCGTAATAGTCGGCCAATTTCACTGTCTGGATGGAAAGGGCATGGAAATGGAAGGCGTCAGCCATCCATGAAAACAGGCCAACTAGGAACATTGCCTAGCCACGCATTCCAAGGGATCCAAAGAGCGTGAACGGGTTTTGCATTGGTGGATGAGATTGCCACTCGTACCAGACCTCTCCATACTCGTTTATCAGCTCAGGCGTTGCTTCCGTATAAATAAATCCCAGAATGACCGTTTTGCCGTTGCCCATATCCCGTGAGGGATAGGTTCGGCGGGTTCACCGGTGATTTCAGACGTGGTTGGAAAGTAACAAAAATATCAGATATGTGAAGAAAAGGCTAGGGGAAGGGCTTAGAGATGGGTCATACATTCATATCCTCCTTGCGCTTGGCCTGTCCGAGTCGTGCGGCTAGACTTTGGTGTGATTTCAAGCCTTCCTATCGAGAGGGAAGCTGCAGATAGTTTGTTCCAGACCGAGTTACCACAGGGCTTTAATTTGGATCAGGCCATCTCATCCTGCCAAACATCGTCCGCCCACATTCTCAGCTCTTGAGCAGAGAAGACAACATCCCCCTCTGGTGGAACAGCCGCACGCTCAAAGATCTTTGGAAACTCCAACACCAGCGGCGCCCCTGTGATCGCAACGTCGGAGATAGAGATCTCTTGGGTTCGGATTGGGACTTGCTGGGCATTCGATCTCGTGATCATCCGCGCTTCATCTGGTTGGGTCACCTCCCACGTCTCAATCACAATACTGCGGTCATCTTGGCGTACGGAGATTATAAGAGCGATGTGAACTTGTGCTTCTGAGTTGACGAACCACCACGAGACGTCGCTGCGGAGCTGCGTCAATGACTCTGACAAGCCTGATTCCACGACCACAGTTGGCCACCCATGTATGCCCCGGAAAGATGGTTTGTATGAAGAGTCTGGTTGTTTCGAAGTGGAGTTGCCTTTGCACTTCCCGCCGCCAAATGGAATTAATGCTGACGAAGGAATCCCAAAACCGCCGAGCTTGAAGAGGATCCTATACTCAACTAATCGGTGGGCCGATTCGTGTCTTGTTGAAGCCATTAGTTTGACAATCAGTGAATTTGTATCAGCATCGTATGTAAGGCGCGTGCCTTTTGGGAAGGTCTGGCGACTGTCGTAGCGGCCGTTGTCAATGGTAGTGTACTGAGACTCGCTGACAGGTTTAAAGAGGAGGTATTGTAGGCGTGAGGTGTCGGCGAGAAGGCGATCGGTTTGTTGGTCGATGACTTTACGAGCATTAAGGATTGTGGTGAATTTGTGAGCTCCGATGGATCGGGGGTTTTCATGAGGTGTTGGTGACATTATGGTAGCTTTCGTTTCACCAGAAGGCGATTGCGGTGAAGTTGATGTGAAGCCATCGCTGCTACTTGCAACTGCATCAAATGAGGTCGACATTACTTCTACTTATGAGAAGTAGAAGTAATGTCGACCGAGTTGATGGTTTAGAGGATAGATGTAGACGGGAAAGGGTGGTGTGATTACTAAAAGGAGCGAGAATGTAAGCGCGTTACTTAACTACTAGCACGGAATCTTTGCCTTTCCTTCCTGATCGCATCATTTGGACCGAAGCTAACATTCCAAGTCGTATTCAGCTCATAGAGCCGAAAGGAGTCCGTGCCGTGTATCTTGCAGTCAGTTATTGCTTGGAATCTGTGAGCTTAGATAATCTGACAGACCCATCCACTTATGAGGCTAGGAAAGTTGGCATACGCCTCGATGACTTACCGCCTCGTGCGCTTGGAATTCAATACATCAGGGTTGATCGGTTGTGCATTATTCAAGGAGACGATGCCGATTTTAAAACGCAGGCCCCAAAAATGGGAGAGATTTACGGGGATGCCACTGTGACCATAGCAGCCGCTTCTGCTAGTTCTGAACAGGACCGTATCATGGTGGAACGAGATAAGAAATGGTCTACTTCCAGCGTCAACTTGACTGTTAATGGAATTGGGGCTTTGAAGCTTCACTGTCGGCGGCGATGACTTCCTTTAGAAAAGGAGGACACAGGAGGCGACTATGGCAAGGTGTCCACTCGGTCATGGATCTGGCAGGAATGCCTCCTCGCTGAAAGAACGATATTCTTTACTCCTTCTTCCCTAAAATGCCGGTGTCATTCCGTCTGGCAAGGTTTTGACCAAGGGGTCTCCGGCCACTCGTGGTCGGCGCAATTAGAAAGTATATCCCTTCGGTCTCCCACCCAAGGGATACAGCCCCGAGTGCTAATTGAACCATAGTGCGTGCAATAAACGCAGCCGCCTTTCGCAGCATCAAGTAAATATTTCGACTTTTCGATGGTTATATTCCCGAATGGTTTTCCGCTGGAAATTTTTATACTCTTTGTCAGCCTAGAGTTTGTGCTGATCCGTATTGCTTTTTTTAAAGGCTAGGAATGGGTCGAAGTTCAAGCACACTATGTAGACTTTGCTAGGTGGCTCTATGTTCATGAGATCTTAGACTTTCTAAATGGATGTATAACGCTAACTTCTAAACGATAGAAGACAGAGGTTTCTTACATAAGGTTGACTTAACAGAGGAGGCAGGGGATTAAACACAAAGGCTTTCTAAGTAACATGTTATAGTATTGTAAATAATACTATATTAAGTTGAGTACGAAGCTCCTATCTAAGGGAATACTATCTACTTATATAGTAGCATCGTGCCTCATTAATAATCTAGATAGTTAATAGATAGCTAGATAATCTAGATAGTTGATAGATAGCTTAACTATCTAATATCCACTAGTTTCTACAACTATTCACTAGCCTAGTCAACAACAGCCTAGCCTAGCTAGCCTTGTGACTTCTAAGGTCACGTTACTAAGCCTAGCCCTGCTAGCCCTATAACTAACGTAACGTTACTGTGGCCGTAACAATAGACTAGCGTCTTTCCTAAGCTGTTTTGCCTATCTTCTTAAAATCTTCTTAGGCTTTAAGGAAGCCATCTTGAAGTTCATCTCTCTTCTTAGACTCATCTACTAAGGTTGTTTTTTCGTTTATAGACTTATAGTCTTCTAGGTTTCAGTTAGCCATCTTAGCTTTTTCTTTAGCAGTGTGTGCTATAGCAGCTTTGCTATTCCTCTTGTATTTAGTAGATTAGACTTGTATCACCAAAGGCCCTATGGTGTACAGTACTAGACCACTGCTATTAACCGAATTCCAATTTAACGCGCAAATCGCGTCACATAACCCACCCCTCCTTGGACAACAACCATACTTATGCCACCAACTTGGAGGGATTTGGCTCCAATTGATGGGAATCGACAGCCTGGTGGCCAATTAAGCCCATACCAACGCGGGCAGATTATTGGGAGGCAGTCAGAGGGTGCAACACCTACTAAGATTGCACACGACCTAAACCTTGACCGAAGCACCGTATGATATACAATTGCAGTTGACTCAATATGCACCGAAGGCAAGAGCCTACCCCATACACCACGGGGAAAGTCATATACAGAAGCAGAGCAACGCCTTATACTCCGCCACGTAGGCCTAAACCCAAAGGATACATACCAAGAAGTAAAGGATGCTTGTAATGTTGCTTGCTCAACATCAACTATAAAGAGGATACTACAAGAAGCAGGCATAGGCAATTGGCGTGCAAAGTGTCGCCCTTTCCTACTGCCAATACATGCAGCTAAACGGCTTGCATGGTGTTTAGCATGGAGGAATTGGACAGCAGAGGATTGGGGTCAAGTTGTGTGGAGTGATGAGTGCTCTGTTGAGCCGGGGGGGGTAACAGGAGCGAGTGGTGTTTCCGCACACCTGCTCAGAAGTGGCAGCGGGAGATGATCCAAACCTACAGTACAAAGAAGAACATGAAGATCATGGTTTGGCGGGCCTTTTGGGCAGAAGGCCGGAGCAATTTATACCTTATGGACTGTGACTTTGAGTCAAAGAAGTTTGGATATACTGCAAATGTTACGGCTATAGTAACATGATGTCATGGTTACAGGGCCAGGGCCTAGTAACGTGACGTGTGAGTCACATAACGTGACGTGTGAGTCACAGTGGGAAGCGGGGTAGGCTGCCATGTGACGGGGCTAATGGATAGTTGCAGAAACTAGTGGATATTGGATAGTTGAGCTATCCACGAACTATCCTGAATATCTAGCTATCCGCCAACTATCCAGATTACCCATGAGGCACGACGCCACTATATAAGTAGATAGTATTTCCTTAGATAGGAGCTTCGTGCTCAACTCAATACAGTATTTGTTATATACTAGTAACGTGTTACGTGAAGCCTTTGTGTCCGATCCCCTGCCTCCTCTGATAAGTAAACCTTTACGCAAGAGAACCTCTGTGTCTTCTATCGTTTAGAAGTCAGCGTTACACTTTGAGCACCACTTCTACGAGGCACTGGCTCATACACAAAGCAACATGTCTGTCGTCAGTTTGAAGGGGAAAACCCCCACCACGCCAACTTTGTCTCAGAGGTCTAAGCCTGAGAATGAAGAGATGCCCGACGCACCCACCGTCAACGAACTCAAGGAAACTCTACGCGTCAAGTTGCCCGACACTTACTCCGGCAACCGAAAGGAACTTGAGGTGTTTTTACTACAGGTCGAACTGTACCAGCACTTCAATGACGAGAAGTTTCCCACCCAGGAGAACTATGCCCTGTGGACTGCGTCCTACCTTAGGGGGGAAGCCCTGCGATGGGTCGAACCATTCCTCATGGATTATTTCAAATATGAAAGTACCAATGGAAGCATGGCAACTACGCAGACTATGTTTGGCAGCTGGAAAGGATTCTGTAAGGAAATCCGACGCATGTTCGGAGACATCGATGAGATTAAGACCGCAGAAGACCATCTGTTTGCACTTAAGCAGACTGGCAGCGCCCTCACATACTCCACAGAATTCCAGAGATACGGCAATCAGACAGGATGGGACGCCAGCGCACTCATCAGCCACTACCGACGTGGGCTGAAGAGCCATATACGTATGGAACTTGCCCGTTTGGAACAACAACCAACGGACATGGTAGCGCTAATCGAACATACGGTCCGAATCGACAATCGACTATACGAATTCCAGAAGGAACGTCGGACCTATGACAAGCCCAAGAAAAGTTACCCCTACCGGGGAAACGAGGGCAGACGACGGGATCAACACCCGCGAGACAACCGTTGGTCGGACCCAATGGAACTCGATGCCACGTTCAAACCTGGACGACCCCGTGACCCTAAGAAAGACAGACAATTCAAGGAACGACTCTGTTTTAACTGCGACAAGCCAGGCCACATGGCCCGAGACTGCAGACAGCCAAAGAAAGGGAACGGCGGATGCAAAGTCGGCAAACAACTCAATGCTACCTGGCAAGGCCGGGGAAGTTACAACGCCTCGGGGACAGGACAGTTGAACGCAACGTTTGTGAGCAAACAGGACTGGGGAATAAACGGCGAAAGCACCCCAGAAGACGAGAGCGGAGAGCCATGGAGCAACTAGACACGTTCTCCACGCCTCCGAGGGAAGATAGTGCATGGGTGAGAGGACAGCGGGAACTATCAACGACAGACGCAACAGAGACTGATCATCCCTGGCACGCGTATGTCTACTGGGAGTATTGCAGCAAAGATGACTGCAAGCTCCACTGGAAAAAGAAACACCAGAATCAGTTGTTTCCCCGATCCTCGCCCAGGATACACTTCAGAGACGCAGAGCAAGTTCACGCCCTCAGGCGAAGCCAGTCTGAAGGGGACTTGCCTATCAAAAGCGAACAGGTATACGAGAAATACCCACATCTGCTAGACAAAGCAGAAGAGCGAGGGAAACGATCTCCCCAAGGACCACCATTGGAAGCGGATGAATACTATCCTTCCTCGGACGAGTCAAAAAACTAGGAGTCCTTGACGGTAGGCCACCGGCGAGCGACACGAAGAGGCCTAGTACAGACCAGCTATGCGCCACGACGGGCAGCATGCAACTATATGTGGTCGCTAAGATACAACAGCGACACCTCCGAGCAATGATTGACTCAGGAGCGACGGGCAACTTTATGACAAAGAAAGTAGCAGACACGCAAGGTTTCAAGACACAATTGAAAACTGAACCATACCCGTTAATGGTCGTAGATGGAGAGCCCATCTCGACTAATGAAGGAATGGTGACCCACGAAACGGTCCCATTGGAAATGGTCATGCTACACGGGCACAAGGAAACGATTCAGTTTGACATCGTGCACATGGACAACCATGCGTGCATCCTTGGTGTGCCATGGCTCAAGAAACACAACCCCCAGATCGACTGGTGGAACGAGAAAGTTGTGATGAGCCAGTGCGCGTGTGAACAACGGACGGACACGCGACAACGGGAGAAACCCTCCCAGGGCCGGAAGGAGTTATGTGCAACCTCCGAGCTCGATGACCTAGCCCAGGCATCCTCACCGACGAGTATACCGGTGGAGTACAAGGAATACGAGCAATTATTCCAGGAAGGCCCTAAGAACGAGGCGCTTCCTAAGCACCAACCATGGGATCACGAGATACCTTTGGAGAAAGACAAGAGTCCACCGTTTGGACCAATATATCAGCTATCGGAAAAGGAGCTGAAGGTACTTAAGGAGTACATTGATGATAACCTAGCGAAAGGATTCATCAGACCATCCACATCACCAGCAGGAAGTCCGGTGCTTTTCGTACCAAAGAAAGACGGCTCCCTACGGTTATGTGTGGACTATCGAGCGTTGAACAACATCACAATCAAGGACAGGTATGCCCTGCCATTAATCAACGAACTACACGATAGATTTCAAGGAGCAAAGATCTTCAGTAAGCTAGATCTGCGAGGAGCATACAACCTGATCCGAATCAAGGCTGGGGAAGAGTGGAAAACAGCATTCCGCACCCGCTATGGCCTATTCGAGTATCAAGTCATGCCCTTTGGGCTAACAAACGCACCCGCATCCATGCAACGACTGATGAATGATGCTTTGCACGAATACTTAGACATCTTTACCATTGTCTACCTAGACGATGTCCTGGTGTATTCAGCAACCAAGGAGGAGCATGTCAAGCATGTCAAACTCGTCCTGAAGAAACTAAAGGAGTACAGCTTACTCCTCAAACCAGAGAAGTGCGAGTTCCATAAAAACCAAGTCGAATTCTTGGGTTACATTATCGGAACGCACGGCATCAAGATGGACCAAGCAAAAGTAACGGCAGTGTTGGAATGGCCAACACCGACCACGGTCAAGGAAGTGCAAGCCTTCCTAGGCTTCGCCAACTTCTACCGAAGATTCATCTCAGGATATTCCAAGGTAGCTCAACCACTCACGGAGCTTACCAGAAAGGATCTCGAATTCAAATGGACGGACAAGGCAGAGGCTGCTTTCCAGGAACTTAAGACGAAGTTCACGGAAGCACCTATCCTTGCTACATTTGACCCTGCAAAGAAGATCATCCTCGAAACGGACTCTTCTGACTTCGCAATTGGAGCATGTCTGAATCAACCAGACGAGAACGGTAAGTTCAAACCAATCGCGTACTACTCTAGGAAACTGTCACCCGCGGAACTCAATTACGACATCCACAACAAGGAGCTACTGGCTATTGTCGTTGCCTTTGAGCAGTGGCGAGTATATCTTGAGGGACCCACCTACCCGGTGCAGGTATGGACGGATCACAAGAACCTCATATACTTCACCACGACCAAGGTTTTAAACCACAGACAAGTCCGCTGGGCAGAAACCCTCGCAGCCTACAACTTCACGATAACCTATCGCAAGGGCTCCGAGAATGCAAGAGCAGACGCTCTCAGCAGACGGACCGACTACGCCGGCCCAAAGGAAGAAAGACCTAGAGCAATTCTGAAGAAAACAGATGCAGGAATACAGTACAATGAGTTACTAGCGACGATCTCAGTCATCGAAGATACAGAACTCGAGGAAAGACTCAAGAAAGCTTACGCAACAGACGAATGCGCCAAGCGAGTCTTGTCCAAAGTCGAAGGCGACTTCGCCATCGACGAACAAGGATTGATTCGATACAAAGGGTTAGTGTATGTCCCAAGTCAAATGAGACGCCCGCTGGTGCAAGAACAACACTCGTTACCAGCACACGGTCATCAGGGAGTAACACGAACCTTCGAACGAATCACCCGACACTACTACTTCCCAGGTATGAGGAAGCAGGTAGAGACAGTGGTAAGAGAGTGCGACATTTGCAGCAAGTCAAAATCCAATAGGCACCTGCCATACGGACAACTCAAGTCGACACCAGTACCAAAAGGAGCGTGGAAATCAATAGCTTTGGACTTCGTCGTCAAGCTTCCACCCTCCAAGGACCCGTTAACAGGAATAGAATACGACTCTATCCTCGTCATCACGGAAAGACTCACGAAATATGGGAAGTTTATACCATATCTAGAAGCTAGCGACGCCGAGGCGCTCGCATATACCTTCATTCGAGTCATATTAGCCGATCATGGGATGCCAGAAGAAATCATCTCAGATAGAGACAAGCTTTTTACTTCGAAATTTTGGAAATCTTTAATGGCACTTTTGGGAACAAATCATAAGCTATCAACAGCTTTCCATCCCCAAACAGACGGTCAAACAGAAAGACTGAATCAAACCCTTGAACAATACCTACGGAGTTATGTCAACCACCAACAAGACAATTGGGTTCAGATATTACCCATCGCACAGTTCGCATATAACAGCGCGATGACCGAAGCAACAAAAGTCTCACCGTTCTTTGCCAATTACGGCTATCAGCCAGAGGCATATAGACAACCACGACCGGATGAATCAAGAGCAGAACAAGCTATGATCGCTGTGGAACAACTGAAATCGTTCCATGAACAACTCGCGACAGACATCCAATTCTTAAATGAACGATCTGCCGCGTATGCAAACAAGAAGCGCAGTATGGAACCTGCCTTCAAGGAGGGGGATAAAGTATACCTACTCCGGAAACATATCAAAACGAAACGACCAAGTACAAAGTTGGACTTCAAGAAATTGGGACCATTCAAAATATTGAACAAAGTCAGCTCAGTTAATTACAGACTGCAGCTACCCAAGAAGTCTAGACTACACCCGGTATTTCATGTCTCACTACTGGAACCAGCAAGAGGAAATACCCCAATTGCGACAGATACAGAACTTCAACCAGAGAATGAGATTGTTGAATACGAAGTCGAAGCGATCCTAGACAGAAGGTTAGTAGGACGCAAAGAAGAGTTTTTGATAAAATGGAAAGGTTACGAACCTACGGACAATTCATGGGAAACGGTCAGAAACCTTAGCTGTCCAGAGCTACTGGAGGCGTTTCGCCGTCGACACCCAAGCGATCAAAGAAGCCAGGAGACAGGGCCACGAAAAGGTCCTGGTCAGGGGCAGCACCCTCGGAAACGGCAGTAGAAGGGCTGTGCAAGAGAGTCCCTTTGACCTCTGCCTCCCTACACTCCTTCTCCTCTGCTTCATCCAATTCGTCCAAAGATTTCAGACCACGACGCAGCATCTCAACACCGCAGGTTTTGAGAGCCTTCTTCTGTTTGCGAAGACGCATGCGACGGGCATATGCTTCTTGAGCACAGAGGTGAGCCTCTCGCTCCTGAGATGCCGCTGCTTCCTCTTCTACCTCAAGACGCTCTTCTTCTTTTCGAAGCTTCTCCCAATCAGTTGGAGAAGGGGCGCAAGCGTTGCATTTGGAATTGCGACGAGTACATTCACTACAACGATGACTACCAGCAACAACAATACAGAATCGATTGTTGTGAAGACAGCTGGAACATGGCGACATTAGGTTGCCGTTCTTTTCAATACGGTCTGCAAGAAGATGACATTCTTTGATTTTTATGTGTCTACTAGAAGACATGGTAAGCAGCGCAACCTGCTTGACAATTAAGTGGGCATCACCCTACTTAAGTAAGCGATTCCTTAATCAGCAAGACCTAAGGGACTAGGCCTTTTGGAGGAGGACCTAGTGTTACGGCTATAGTAACATGATGTCATGGTTACAGGGCCAGGGCCTAGTAACGTGACGTGTGAGTCACATAACGTGACGTGCGAGTCACAGTGGGAAGCGGGGTAGGCTGCCATGTGACGGGGCTAATGGATAGTTGCAGAAACTAGTGGATATTGGATAGTTGAGCTATCCACGAACTATCCTGAATATCTAGCTATCCGCCAACTATCCAGATTACCCATGAGGCACGACGCCACTATATAAGTAGATAGTATTTCCTTAGATAGGAGCTTCGTGCTCAACTCAATACAGTATTTGTTATATACTAGTAACGTGTTACTTGAAGCCTTTGTGTCTGATCCCCTGCCTCCTCTGATAAGTAAACCTTTACGCAAGAGAACCTCTGTGTCTTCTATCATTTAGAAGTCAGCGTTACACCACCGCGTCCCAACGTGCTTTCCCCCACGCGATTCAAGGATATAATTTGCCATATCCTCCACACTAGCAGGCCGAGGCTCAAATCCTCTTGCATCCATATCCAATATATTTCGAATAATCACTTCCTCTTCTAGCTCAGTCAATTTAAGACTATTGGCTTTGGTTTCGCGTCGAGAAGGTCGGCCGGCCATTCTATCAGTAAGCGTAGAATAAGGCACTTTATATAGTATTGATGCAGACCTGCAATTAAGCGATTTACATGTTTGAAGAGCCTCAATAGCTAGAATGATTCGCGCTTCTTGGGTTTGGATTTCCATTGGTAGTTGTGGAGGAAACGCGTGTTGAAGTTCGTAGGTAGCTAAGTAGGGAAAAGTTCACGACTCGGTGACATTCACGACTCGGTGTACAACCACGTTAGAAGATTTGTTAGATACCATAGCGGGGGAACGATTGCATTGATTTATTTAGTTTATGAGCACATATTTATTTACTCAGATTATTATAATTTGTTTCTCCCTCGATTGTGGCAATGATCGTCATTGTTATTTCACTTTCAAAGATAACGTGCATGTATAACGAAAGTGCCAAACAAGCGAAAGTGCCAAAATCATGCGGTGACCAACCCCCCCAAGTAAATGTTAAATTCCTCCACAACAAAACATGCGCCATAAAAATGATGAAAGCAAATTAGTGCTAGCTATCCAAGCTATGCAAAGCGACCCAAATTTGCGCCTTCGAGTTGCAGCTAGGATCTATTCCATAGACCACCACAAGCTACGTCACCATTTACAAGGCGTACCTTCACGACGCGATATCCAAGCCAACTTACGGAAATTAAGTAACCTAGAGGAATCAGTTCTTGTTCAGTATATACTTGACTTAGCTGCTAAAGGTTTCCCTCCTCAGTTGTCTATTGTTGAAGATATGGCAAATAGACTACTTGCAACATGCGACGCGCCACGCGTCGGGTCACGTTGGGCTTCAAACTTTGTTAAGCGCCATGTAGAGCTCCGGACACGCTTCCAGCGAAAATACGACTACCAGAGGGCTAAGTGCGAAGATCCAGAAGTCATTTGTGGCTGGTTTGAGCTTGTATGGAACACAATTCTAAAGTATAGCATCAACAATGCAGATATCTACAACTTTGATGAGACTGGGTTTATGATGGGCGTCATCTCAAGCGCAACGGTAGTAACGAGCTCAGATGGGCGGGCAAAGGCAAAAAAGGTGCAGCCTGGCAATCAGGAATGGGTTACAGTAATCCAAGGCGTTAGTTCTCAAGGTTGGGCAGTGCCGCCATTTGTCATTGTGGCAGGTAAAAACCACCTTGCATCTTGGTATGAGAATAGCGGATTTCCAGCAGATTGGGTAATCGCTGTTACTGCAAATGGCTGGACTACAAACGAGAGAGGTATGGATTGGATTCAGCATTTTGAGAAGCACACAAAGCCCCGGAGTGTTGGTGGTTATCGCTTGTTAGTCCTTGATGGTCATGAGAGCCACCACTCAGACAAGTTTGAGGAGTACTGCAAAGAACACAACATTATTACGCTTTGTATGCCTGCTCACTCTTCCCATATACTCCAACCACTTGATGTTGGCTGTTTTGGCCCATTAAAGAGAGCTTACAGTCAGCAAATTGAAGATATGATGCGGGCTCATATTATTCACATTACTAAGGATGACTTCTTTCCTGCCTTCCACTCTGCATTTAACATTGCAATGACAGAAAGCAATATTCAGGGAGGGTTCCGAGGTGCTGGGCTTCTTCCATTTAGCCCTGAGAGTGTAATATCTAGACTTGACCTTAGGTTTAAAACGCCAACACCTCCAACCTCTCGCCCAAACACCGCTCAACCATGGGTTTCTCAGACACCAAATAACCCAACTGAAGCTGTATCACAGTCTACTTTCATTAAAAACCGAATTGCGCATCATCAAAATAGCTCTCCAACCTCAATCTATGCAGCTGTTGACCAGTTTACAAAGGGTGCATCGCAAATAATGCATCAATTAGCATTGTTAAAAGCAGAGAACCAAAACCTGCGACAGGCAAATGAAGTGCTAAGCAAGCGCCGGAGAGCTAAAAAAACACGACTACAGCAAGGAGGATCACTTAGTCAACAGGTAGCACAGGAGCTACAGGACGAGAGGGATGTTGTGCAGCAAGTAGAGCAAGAAATAAGGGCAAGTAGTGGTCGGAAGCCAAGGGAAGAAACCCATGCACGTCGCTGTGGCAAGTGTGGTGAGACTGGACACAATGCGCGCACTTGTCAGATTGTAATAGACAGGTCTGAGGAAGAGGACTCCGAGTAGTTTTAATTAATTTATATTGTTGTGGTGGATTTATCGCAATTCTTATGGGGTAGTCGCGATATTTTGGCACTTTCGCTTGTTTGGCACTTTCGTTATACATGCACGTTAGTTGAAGTTATGGAGCATTAAAAAGTAAAAGGCACTAGCCAGAATAGGCGAAAGGGAATCTACAGGAGACGAATGCAGCAATCCAGAAAAACAACCCACCCCACCCCGCCATCCACCCCGCCATGGCAGACACAGACGTCTCCACCAGCACGCCCGACGCGCAAATCGACCACTCCGCCTCAATCGAGTACTGGTCCGGCATCAATGCGGATGTCGATGGCATGCTTGGCGGATTCCCGCACGTGAGCCGCGTCGATCTGCAAGGGAGCAGGGCGTTGATGGCGAAGCTGGGGGTTTTGGCTGGGAAGGCAGAGGGGGATGCGAAGCCTTTGGGAAGGGCGGTTGATTGTGGGGCTGGGTGAGTGGATTTTTGCTGGAGTGCTGTGTGCCCTGGAGGGAGATGGCTAACGGATTTTTGTGGGCAGGATTGGACGCATTACGAGAGGGCTGTTGTTGTCGCTTGCGGAGAAGGTGGATGTTGTGGAGCCGATTAAGAAGTTTACGGATGCGTTGGCGGATGTGCCGGGTGTGGGGGAGGTGTATAATGTTGGGCTTGAGCTGTGGAAGCCGGCGAGTGGTGCGGTGTATGATCTTGTTTGGAACCAGTGGTGTGTTGGTCACCTGACGGATCTTCAGCTTGTTGGGTATTTGCGGAGGTGTGGAGAGGCGCTGAGGAGGGAGGAGGGGGGGAAGGTGGTGGGGTGGATTGTTGTGAAGGAGAATTTGACGAGCGAGGAGGATGTGTATGATGAGACTGATAGCAGTGTCACTCGGTTTGTCTTCCCTGTTTCTTATGGTGCTGTTTGGCGTCACGTTTATCTTTTGTGGATGGTTTTGGGGGTGCATAGGAGAAATGCTAATATTCGTGATAGGACGGAGGAGAAGTTCAAGGAGTTGTTCAACGAGGCAGGGCTAAAAATTCTGAGGACGGAGTTACAGCGAGGGTTTCCTAGGGAGTTGTATCCTGTGAGGGCGTGGGCTCTACAGCCTATGATCTAAGATAGATGGATGGACATATTATATGTCCATCCATATATATATATATATATAACAGGGTTAGCAATTCGAATATAAACTTGAATACTAGGCTATATTCATATTCATGAATAAAAATTATAACGTGGTTTATCAGCATGTCGCGCACATCACCATGCCGCGCACTTTTCCCCACCCTACTGCCCATCAACTTTAACACGCGGTTTCCCAACCACCCCTAATGGAAATTCATACCTAAAATCTCCTACAAAGATCTATGACGTTCCTAAATCTACACTTCGTGACAGAATGACCAGCCGACCCCCTGTCGTGAATATCGACCAAAAGGTCACAAATTGACTGAACTAGAAGAGGAGGTGATTGTTCAAAAGATACTTGATATGGATACTAGAGGATTTGCACCCCGGCTGGCTAGTGTAGAGGATATGGCGAACTTTATCCTAAAATCGCAAGGAGGGAAACGCGTTAGGAAGCTCTTGGCTCGACAAGAGTTAAAGACGCGTTTTAATCGCGTTTACGACTTCCAAAGGGCCTTATGCGAAGATCCTGAGCTAGCGTGGTTTCAACTAGTTGAGAATATGAAGGCGAAATACAGCATTCTTATGAGCCTTTGAAAACAACGTTGTAATTTTGTGGACTCTATTCTCTCACGGAGGTGTCTGCAGCCATGGCTTTCTCGAAACCAGGGGAAGTCAAAATGGTGCAGCAGCTTGTAATGATGTACGGTTACGCTCGCGCTACATCCCACGGAGCCAAAAAGACTACAGTATTCCGGCTCGCCCGGAATACGCGTAACACGCTTTATATACCACATGTACTGTAACGGCGGCACCCGTTACACAGCTACAGGGCAAGTCCAACTATATCAACTGGACTCGCGAATTCAATTGCGCTACAAAGGCAGCAGATGTCTTCAAGATCTTCCAAGGGCAAACAAAGCTGCTCAAGGATGAACCCTAGCCAGAACAGTATCTTGTCTACAGCAACAGTGCCGAAACAGCTCTTTCACCCAATGTTACTACGCGCTCAAGGGCTGCTCAAGAAATCGATACTGTGCCAACCATCGACAGTGCTCGCAGTCTCCTTGCCTGGCAAGCTGCTGTCAAGAAATGGGAGAGATATCAAGCTAAATCCCGCCTCGCTATGGAGCTCCTTTACAAATGGGTTAGCCCTGGCATCCTCATTGACATTGAGGACATCGATGATCCTGTTGATGCCTATAAGCACATTAAGACACAATATGCTGTCACCAGTCACCGTTCTCGTGAACAAACACTTGAAAAAATCAGTGCCCTATCTCTTACTACAAGTGACAATATGGCCGACTACCTCAATCAGCACAGACAGCACCGAGCCGATCTCAAGAAACTCGAGTACTCGTACTCTGATAACCAATGGTATCAAACATTCTCCTTGGACTCCCATCATCCTATCGAACCTTCAAGAAACAATACGACTGGATCCGTGCGAAGAACCCAGACGAAGAACACGATCTCTCCTTTCTCTTCGACCGTCTCTTTATTGAAGAAGAAGATCAAGAAAACCAGAAGAAGGAACGCAAAGCCAATCAAAAGGACACCGAGTCTAAAGAGAAAGGCAAAGGCCACAAATCTCAAGATGATCGCAGCAACCTGAAATGTACTGGGTGCAACAAATGGGGCCACCTTGAAGAAGCCTGCTGGACTACCCACCCTGAACTCAAGCCAAAGAACATGCGTGCTCAGGAAGGTCAGGATGCCCCAGCAGACAAGCCCAAAGCTGCCTCTACCTCTCACACACAGTCGAGGACCCCACGCCACGCTGCGGCTCTTGCTGCTGCTGACGTCGACAACTTCAAAGCCAACCTTATGGACGCTGCACAGAGTACTATCTTCATTCCTACTTATGCCTCCTGATGACGACATCACACAGACACCCAACTCTAGTCTCGCTGTGATGGAACAGGACGGGCAGGACGTAGATAGCGATGCAATTGGATTAGCCTCTCATTTTCAATCTCAACGTCAACGAAGTGCCATTACAGCTCTTGTTGTAGGTGATTTTGAAACAAAAGATGCATGGCTTATAGACTCTGGTGCAAACATGCACATTACAAATAATAATAAATGGTTTACCCAACTTTATCCTTTGAAGGTCCAAATCAAAACTGCGGATGGCGCTACCTCTCTTGACATCCGTGGCGGTGGTATCATTCAACTCCCAGTCCTACAGTCGAATGGAAAAACGACTATGGTATCATTCTCTGATGTTGCATATGCGCCAAACGGACGCTGCAATCTACTCTCGCTTCATAGCTTCCTCTCTGTTACACAGACACATGCAAGGGCTACTGTTGAGAATGTTACCTTTTATAATAAGGAAAAAGGGGAAATGGCATCTGCAACACAGAAAGATGGTCTCTACTACATGCGCCTTAGCAATTCTGCGCCAACCATGTTGGAAAGTGCCTTCCTTTCCCAAGCCGATACACAAGTTATGCCTAACGTACTCAACCCAAATGATCCAGTATGGATGTGGCATCGGCGACTTGGTCGAAGTAGCTCCCATGCCCATCTGCATGTAAGACGCTCGTAAACTACTCTTGCAAGAAACTTGGTGAAGATATCCGCGATGTTGTTTTGAGTGTCGACACGATGTGTAGTTATTTCTTTATCGTCAACAACTTTTTCTCGAATATAGTGGTACTTGATATCAAGATGTTTGGACCGAGAGTGAAGCTCTGGATTTTTTGTGAGTTTCAGGGCTGAGTTGTTATCAATAAAGAGAGGAACTCGGTCGATGTAGCATCCTGGAATTTGAAGATTGTTAATGAAGTTCTTAAGCCAAATAGCTTGTTTAGCTGCTTCTGAGGCTGCGATGTATTCTGCGTCCATAGTAGAGAGAGCGACGGTCTTTTGGCGTTGTGAACGCCATGCAACAGGGCCTCCGCCAATGAGAAAGATGTACCCTCCAGTTGATTTGCCGTGTTCTCCGCCATGATTGCTATCAGAGAAACCGTGAAGGTTGATTCCAGCACTTGTCTGTATCGAATTCCTTTAGTAGGATTAGTAGCAACGTATGCACAGATTTGTTCAACTGCGTCCATATGGCTTTGATTTGGATTTGAGGCATAACGTGCAGTGTATCCAGTTGAGAAAGATATGTCAGGACGAGTATTATTAGCTAGAAAGTTAAGAGACCCAATCTTTGACTGATAATTGAGTTTGAACTCGGGGTTAGCAGCAGTTGCATCGTTTTGAGTGAGTGTTGTTCGCGAGTTGCCAGGAGTAAAGCTTTGTGGGGCACGAGTAAGGTTATATCACGAGAGTACTTGCTGCGCATACTGCCCTTGATGGATAGTGACTTCTCCTGGTTGCTGTTTTACGTGCAATCCTAAGTAGTAGGAGAACTCGCCCTTATCGGTCATTGCAAAGATTTGGGAGATGTGCGATTTGAAATGATTTATGGCAGTAAGCTCTGGCCCGAAGATGAGCATGTCGTCAACCCATAAAGCAAGGATAATATGAGACTTGTCATGTAGGAAGATACATGGATCGTAGTCAGACACTCGCCAATTAGACTTGAGCATAGTGTGTCAGAACTTATCATACCATGCCCGAGGTGCCTGTTTGAGGCCGTACAGCGCTTTGCGGAGTTGGAGAGCTTTGCCATGAGGAATGGAGACTCCTGGTGGTGGTTTCATATATACTTCTTCCTCTAGGTTTCCATTGAGGAAAGCAGTTTTTACATCCATCTGATGAATGTGCCAGCCGAGCACGGCAGCAAGGGCAAAGAGTACTCGAAAGGAGTCTGCTGTCATACTGACATTCGTTGCACTCAGTTTGCTATCAAACTCAAGAGCAAACTTAGAAATCTCCTCCTCAAACCTACAAGTCACTATACATATTTTGGCTTATCACACCAACAACAAGAGCAATACTACTCAACGATTGCTACAACCCTCTATGATTCATTACATGTCATCGCCCCTTAGTTACTGGGCTGATATTACCACATAGCATATCTCTACAACCCTCTATGATTCATTACACATCATCACTCCTTAGCTACTGGCTAATACTACCACATGACATATCTCTACCAACTAGAGGCCTAGGAACATGAATGATAGCTCTAAAAGCTTCTACAACCCTCTATGATTCATTACACGTCATCGCTCCTTAGTTAACCACAAGATTGGTTAAGTTATGACATAATTTGTTATAGGGGTACTCTGACCTTGGACCTCCTTTCACTTCCTATAGGCTAGGAACCTAAGAGATGGTTCTATGGGATTCTCTTACGTTGACTACAGTTACCAAGCCTGGTTAGTCATGGAAAGTCTTGGAAAATGAGAGAACTACACTACTTTAGCATAAATAGGATTGCCCTTTCCTTAAGAAAGGGCAAGCAGACAATACAGTAAATCGACTATCACATACTTCCACGTCTTTTCCAAGCTTCCAAGCATTGATATTGTTACTCCTTGTTTTTGAAAAGTCAGTGAGTTGCTAACCTCTGACTTATCCCTGAGTTCTCAGACTCAACATTTATTTACAACTTGTCTAAACCACTCCACTACATCATACATTATGTTAACGTACTCCACAAGCGAGCGGCGCACACAAGTGAGTGGCGCACGCATCACGAATTCTATAACTCTAGAGGTTAATTTCACAACAATACAATTTATTAAACCCTATAGAACTACCCTAATTAGAAACCTCCCTTAATGGACACGTACGGGCAGTATGCGCGAGTGATTTACACATACTACACGTCCGTGGTGCACGAGTTTGTGGCTCTGTAGGTTGACCTGCAACCCTACCTACAATATCTATATCTGCTGTTTGTAGTCGATCTAGGCCCTCCTGGACTGTCAAAACACCTCCTTTAGCTACATACGACCTCCTTACTGCTCTCTTCTTCTTTTGTCTTTCATTTTCGGTCCGCAATTGCTTGTTTTCCTCCGTTAGAAGAGCCGCATTATGCATAGCCATTTGACAGCCTTTAACTAGCTGCTGGAACGCCTGATCTGTAGGACTTGATAAACCTGCTGTACGACGTTGAATGCGCCCCTTAATTGCTGTAGCCTGAAGCTCTAATTGACTAGCATTATGAGGCGTTTCGGGTACCCAACAGTCTTGTAGGGCAGGAAGAAGCAGAGGTGGAGTTGGCGTCCGTAACTGAGTATTAAGCTTTGACAGCACTCGTTCTGGGTCGTACGGGACTAGACCTGTAGCTGCAAACCCACTACGGACCACATTAAGGGCCATAGACTCTTTGCGGGCCGAAAGGTAGGCTGTAAGGAAATCCGGTTTGTCAATATGGTTTAGTCCAACCCGCATATATCTTTCAATTTGTTGTCCATATGACCGTTTTAGAACCGCAAAACAGCTAACGTCTAATGGCTGTAAGAGATGTGATGAATGCGGCAGCATGCAAAGCGTAATAATTGAGTGCTCGGACAGAATAGGTCAAACTCTGGAGTCGAATGGCTCCCGTGTCCGTCGAGAATAAGAAGCCGATAAACCCCCTTCGTACGGTCCTTTGTATGCTTCTGAAATACGTCCGTAAGCCTTGCTTGGCTTACGTCCGTCCACCCGTTTTCACTAACTGCAATTGTCCAGTCTAAAGGCAAAGTGTCTGTGTACCAAGTCGATATATGAACCTTGCCCTCAAAAATAACCATTGCTGGCAAGCTCCATCCGTCTGAAGATATTGATTCAATAACAGTAACCCATTCGCGGTTCCCTGGCTGTACGCAAACTGGCTTGCCAGCCCGCTCAGAACCTGTAATTACCTTCGCGGTCGTGACTACTCCCATTTGAAACCCAGTCTCGTCAAAGTTGTAGATGTCCTCCTCTTGAATCCCATATTTAGCAATTGTATTCCGTACAAGCCAAAACCAGTCCCGAATAATCGTAGGATCTTCGCATTTTGCCCGCTGATAGTCGTATTTACGGGTGTATTTTGATTGGAGGGAGTTGTGTCGTCGTACGAAATTATAAACCCAGTTCTGGCCAACTGTAGGAGTCTGATCCTGGTCTGCGTCAGTCCGTTTTTGAAGAAGTAGATTTGCCATTTGTCGAAAGGAATTAGCTCTAAGTGGTAGGCCTCGTTCCTCCATAGATAATATCCATTGGATAAGTGTTAACTCCTCAGTAGCTGTAAGTTTGAGGTTTGCGGACCGTAAATCGCGTCGCGCGGTCCGTCCTTTAACGCGCGCCCGCAGAGTGGACTCAGGAAGATCGTACGCGACCGCAGCACCTCTAACACTCGTAAAATGGCCGTTTTTATAGGCTTGAAGTGCAAGAGTCATTCGACCCTCTTTGTGGATTAATTGCAGGTCAATTGGTTGAGACATATTGATTTAAAGGATACTATACGCGTTAGAGTTCGTGATGCGTGCGCCACTTACTTGTGTGCGCCGCTGGCTTGTGGAGTACGTTAACGTATTTTGACAAGCGAGCTGCGCATGCATGCGAGCTGCGCACTCCCTACGAATTCTACAACTGTATTAGTCAATTTAACAACAACACAATTTATTAATCCTTATAGAACTATCCTAATTTTAAACCTGCCTTAATGGACATGTACGTGCAGTATGCTCAAGTGATTTACACATACTACACGTCCGTGGCGCACATGTTTACGGCCCTATAGGCGGACCCTCAACCTCGCCCGCAAGCTCTATATTATCTATTTCCGATCGATTTAAGCCCTCCTGAACTGTCAAAACACCTCCGCTAGCTATGTACGACCTCCTTACTGCTCTCTTCTTCTTTTGTCTTTCATTTGCGGTCCGTAATTGCCTGTTTTCCTCTACAAGAAGAACAGCGTTGTGCATAGCCATTTGACAGCCTTTGACTAGCTGGCGAAGTGCTGTTCCGTAGGACTAGAAGAACCAGTAGTACGACCCTGGAAAAGCCCTTTAACTGTCTTAGTCTGGAGCTCTAGTTGAGCAGCGTTATGAGGTGTTTCGGGTACCCAACGGTCCTGCTCAGAAGAAATAGCCACGGGCGGAGTTGGTGTCCGTAACTGAGTATTTAGCTTCTCGAGTACCCGTGTAGGGTTGTACCTTACCGGGGTCCCAGCCAAATTTTTAAGAGTGGTGGGACCGTTTTGAGGCCGTTCAGAAAAAAGAGCGGGCAGCCCACGGTTTCCTGGTCCGTGCACCCATGGAGGGACCGTTTCCTACACCAACCATTCCTGATCTCGAATGGTTAAAGCCTTGAGTCAGTAAATAGAATGTAGATAGTTGTAGAATCATGAAATTGACTTACCATTCTGTATCTTGCTCCCGTGGTTGTGTTTGGGCCATGATTACCCATTAAATCGAAATGGATCGATCATGGCGACCCAAAAGATTGATCGAAAGCGCTTCCGCCTTGGTGATGGCGCCATTCTTGTCACAGTGAACGGTCATACAGCCGCCATAAGAATGGAACTGATGGCGGCAGTCAGTATCCTTGGAGCAGATTGTTCAAGCCATGGTTGGCGCATTGGGAGTGGGGTTCGGGGGCTGGCGGCAGCTTATCGCGGCAGCTCATCACAGCGATGAATGGGATTGGGATTCGGGGGCCAGCGGCAGCTCATCGTGGTGATGTATGGAATAGACCTATAGATAAGTTAGCATAGAATTGAATGATATAGCTGGACCAGATACTCGTGATGGCAAGAACGCGCTAGCATCAGGGGAAATGGGTATGGCAGCGGCGGCAGGATCTTGAGTCGTGGATCAACACAGAAAAGATATCAGAAAGCCAAAAGGAAAGCTGACAGAAAGAGAGAGATGGATTCGGCAAATTTGGCGGCGGGCGGCAAGATCTCAAGTCCCAAATCAACGTCAAAGCAAAGAGAAGCAAACCAAGCAAAGAAAGCTAACAGAAAAACAGCTTACTAGGGCAATATCCTATGTTGGTTGATAGCTAGAACGACATGCCAGCCTCAATATACAACCATGTGTGGATAAGCTGTAGCACCCTTCGGAGTAGGGAAGCTGGTATTGGGGCTGCTGTGATCAGAATGATCACAGCGAAGGTTGTGGTAGGAGTTCTTCTGGCGCCGGCAAAGTTGGAGTAATCCACATATTGGTCACGAAGAAGATGGAGAGAAAGAAGGCACTAGGAACAATCTTTCATTGTATATAGCTTCAATAGCTTCAATAATATAGCCATCTCTGATGCAAATTCCAGCCCTAACTGCCCAAATCTGATGACATAGCCCGCCTAGCCCGACAGCCATGCGACATGAAGCCTACAATATTCCATGATTCCAGCTGCCCCCAAAACCATATCTCCAGCCAGCCTAGCAATACCATCGCAGAGATATACTCCACGGAAAATCCATTATCCCAAGCCAAGCCAGTATTCATGCAGCATTACACCACTGCCACAAAAGCTCATCCGTGGCTGTAAGTTTCCTTCATCTCAAACAGAAGGAACAAAAAGGTTGTTGCGGCCACTTGTTGTCCACATCGGGGGTCCTCCTCTCACATCTGGCGCTGGCAGCTTCGAGAACGTCAGGAAGTAATCGTCACCTTTCACCAGCTCACTGAATGTGAGAGCCTTTGGTGCTTTGCCGTTGGTAGTCTTGTAGACCACCTCGAAAAAGGCATCGCGTTTGAGTAAGTCGTATGTCTCTAAGAGTGAGAATTGTTCCATATATTTTGTCAAATTTGTGCGTGAGTGCGGGTGTGTAATGGTGGGTGCACCAGATGTGAGAATCTAGCCACCCAAGGAAGGGATGAATTTACTAAGACAACACACTGTCTTAGGAAAAAGAGCCAAAGGGTCGTAGCTTAGACTATTCCATAACGCAGCAATCAGGTGTGTGATGTAGTGAAGTGGTTCAGACAAGTTGCAACAAATGTTGAGTCTGGGAACTCAGGGGTAAGTCAGAGGTTAACACCTCACTGACTTTTCAGAGTAACAAGATAAATGCTTGGAAGCTTGGAAAAGACGTGGAAGTATGTGATAGTCGATTTACTGTATTGTCTGCTTGCCCTTTCTTAAGGAAAGGGCAATCCTATTTATGCTAAAGGAATGTAGTTCTCTCATTTTCCAAGACTTTCCATGACTTACCAGGCTTGGTAACTGTAGTCGACGTAAGAGAATCCCATAGAACCATCTCTTAGGTTCATAGCCTATAGGAAGTAAAAGGAGGTCCAAGGTCAGAGTACCCCTATAGACAAATTATGTCATAGACAAATTATGTCATAGACAAATTATGTCATAACTTAACCAATCTTGTGGGTAACTAAAGAGCGATGACATGTAATGAATTATAGAGGTTCGTAGGAGCTTTTAGAGCTATCATTCATGCTCCTAGGCCTCTAGTTGGTAGAGATATGTCATGTGGTAGTATGAGTGATGTCATGTAATGAATCATAGAGGGTTGTAGAGATATGCTATGTGGTAATCGGCCCAGTAACTAAGGAGCGATGACGTGTAATGAATCATAGATGGTTGTAGCAATCGTTGAGTAGTATTGCTCTTGTTGTTGGTGTGATAAGCCAAAATATGTATAGTGACTTGTAGGTTTGAGGAGGAGATTTCCAAGTTTGCTCTTGAGTTTGATAGCAAACTGAGTGCAACGAATGTCAGTATGACAGCTTTCTTCGAGGCTCAAGTAGTGGCACACGAATTGGAAAACTTCAAAGAAGTTCTCCGGAGTAAAACGTCTTTGAAATGTCTTCACAAGGTCCTTCATATTACCACAAGACGCAAGGAGCCCCGATTCGTCAGCCTCCATGGCTGTTTTGACATGCGCCTAAGATATGTGAGACCATACCTTAATATGTTTTGTAGATCCAATTACTTACCAAGATGTCATTCCGAAGATGATACTTCCAGCCTCGCATCTTGTCCTGGATAAGGCAGCGCAAACTCTCGAACGCCCGTGAATACGGGGGCAAGTTTGGGACCACTTTGTGGATTGCTTCTTCCTTTAAACCAGGGAGGTCATGTGTGAAATGTTACAGCAGAAGAAATTGCGCCTTTCTATCAATTGCATCGGTTTTCTCCTTCCAGAAACCTTCCGGGTCTTGCGAGAAGTTTGCAGCTTGATAGACATTCATTTCAGCTGTAATTATTTGGTCAAGCCGTCCTGGGTGTACATTTCCAATGGCCTTTTGCCCTTAACTTTCAACCATTGCGCCGGCTGCTTCAGCTTCAGCAGTGCGCTGCTGTGCGGATGCACGCTTCCTTTTTTTGGATGAGGCAGATGCAGTGTTGCGGACGTATAATCAGAGGGCGCTTCTTGACAAAGCTGGTTTGTCCTGGGTCAGGGTAATCTTACGCTCAGAGAGCTGGTCATGGCCGTCGTTTGATGCATGTTCTGACAGATCATCATCGAAAACGCTGCGACTTCGAAGGAGGGGCTAAATAGGCATTAGTTATAAGCATAGAAAGATAGAAAACAACTCACATCAATGTCTGACTCTGTATTGTTAGGCGTCAGAGGCATAACGCGGGACCGTTTCTGCGGTGGAACAAATGGTCGAATTTTGATGAGAGTGATGAACAGAATGCCTAGTTTGATAGAAATAAACAGAGAGATTTGCCTACTGGCGCAAGATAACAGACAGAATATGAAATTGAATAATATAAACGATGAAAGACTTACGATAGGTAGGCAGTAATGGTGGAAATGGCTTCAAATCCCAAAACGGTCACGTGACCACTGTGATTCACAGCCGTTTCTCACTTTTCCACCTCATCACCAACCTCACTTCGTGTCAACACTGCCCACAGAAGAAAGAAGAAGTAAGTCAAGGAAAGAAAGGAATCTTGATCATTACTAATTGTTTTATAGGTTCACACAAAGCCTCAGAACAGAAGCAAAGTTCAGCAAACGTGTCAGACTGATAACTTGCCGAAACAACCTCACTGTCTGGAGCAAATATCCTTGTGTGTTCACCTCACGGCATGAGTTTTTCTCTCTGAACTATCCTCCGACCCATCTACAGCTTGGCCACTTATACCTCCAACCTGTTTGTATCTTGGCAGCTTATGCCTGTGCCTCGTTGCCCTCAAGTTCACCAACCAAACTGATATACTGAGGCTAGAAAAAATTGTTAGCAAAGATACTCCCCCCGCAGCACTAGAAACACCAAGTTCTTTCGAAGCTGTTCTCTCCAGCTACCAAACAAATCTCTCGAATCGCCTTAGCACTGGAAATTCTCTCTAGATATCAAATGTCCCTGGGTATCCAGCCCCATCACCAATCCATTACCAAAAGCCCCCGGGTATCCATCCCTGTCAACAATCCATCACCAAAACATCCTAGGCATCCAGCCCTGTCACCAATCTATCGCTGAAACATCCTGGGCATCCAGCCCTGTCATCAATCTATTGCTGAAAGCTCCTAGGCATTGTGAGCTGTCGCTGAAATATCCTGGGCATCCAGCCCCATCACCGATCTATTGCTAAAAGCTCCCAGGCATCGTGAGCTGTTGCCAAAACATCCCAGGCATTGTGAGCTGTCGCCAAAACATCCCAGGCATTGTGAGCTGTCGCCAAAACATCCCAGGCATTGTGAGCTGTCGCTAAACCACATCTCAGCTCCTCGAGGACATTCAAATCTCTTGCTGCTGAGAACTCTTAGCTCCTGTCAAACCACGTCTCCAAGGTGGTCAGCTGACACATGCTGTGCTTCATCAACAGTCCCCCCCCCCCCAAACAGAATTTTGCTCAGAGCTTCCAGGTTTTCCTAGCCCTGGAAAAATCCAAGATATCTTAAACACCTCATTTGGAGGTTGGAAATATAAAGTGGATTTGGGTGCAACTGGACTTGAGCCAAAAACCAGAAGATTGGTCGACTGCAACCACCCAATACATAGGTCAGCCATAGCTGGCTATCTTTGGCAATGCCTCCTCGACCCTTGCGATCTCGACTGAAGAAGAGGGCACATTTGTTCCGGGCTTCAATCCCTAGGCCCAGTGCACCAGCAGTCGACAGTGGTGGACATAATGCATTAGGTATACAGGCAGGAAACCATGGAGATCAGCCATCAGATACAAGTATACAGTTTAACGCTATGATTAATGGCGATACTAGTGATGACTATGATAATGACTATGACACAATTGGCAGCAACAGCGATTCCGATATCGACATGCCCCTGCCCCAACCCCAAGATCTCCAGGAAATCACCGAGAAAGCAATCCAGGATCTTTCAGGCCACATTCCTGTGGATGATCCTGCCACGACAGTTCCATATGCTGACACTGCCAGAAACGACGTCTTTGTGCTAGAGATCCCTATAGAGGACTTCCTTCCTGATGACTTGAGGATGCCCCCTCCCCCCGTTCCAGCCGCCGCTGAACACGCTTCCATCCTCGGCGAAGATGATTCTGAGCTTGTCCAGCACAACCGATCATCACAGCCATTCAGCCCATACCTGGCGTTCATGGCCATGTGGGCCGAAAGTACAATCTGTCCTGGCAGGCCTATCAAGATCTTAATGAGGGATTACCTCTCGGACAAGATCTTAATATCAAAGCAGTAGAGTTGCCACGAGATGTTACAACTCTAAAGAAACAGTTTATGGCGCAACTGCCATTGCTCCCACTACGGCACAAGATGGTTGATCTCAACCAAGAGAAGCTCCCGACAATGATGCCGGCGGAGAAGACAGGCCCAAAAAAGGACCGCCAGGCTGATGCACACTGGTTTGATGTTGCAACATTGGTAACTGCAATATTGTCAGTGGAAGACCTCCACAAGGACTTCTGGAAGGGACTCGGGGCATTCGTGGATACCCCAAACGAGATATGGGAAAGTGACGTGTGGCTTTGCTCGCTGCGGACAACGTCTGGAGAGCATATTACATTCTCTGATAGACTACCAGTTATCTGCTCTGAGTTTGTGGAGTATAACTCGAAGAAGAAAGGCGGCGTCCGAGTTTGCCGAGTTTATAGCATTGGAATCGATAAAAGAAGAGATGCCATCGAGAGAGGCAAGCCAGTTGTAAAGATCCAGATGGTCTATTCAACAGCTGAGTTATCACCAAAGATCAGAAACATTGGGTCTGAATTGCCAGTCCCACTGACTCGCCTTGAGAAGCTCTTATCCGAAGATGACTTCAAGTTTGTTTTGCCCAAGGATTTAGTCCAGCAGCTTGATATAACGGTAGACTACACGTTTGGGAACGGGATTCTAGGTCAACAGAATCATGGCTTCAAACCACAGTCACAAATCAGAAGGGTGTTGAACACCATGCACGAAGAGATACGGCCGGCTGCACAATCCCACCCACATGTGGCGGAGCTTGAACTGAAGGCCTACGGGTGAGAATGGATAGTTAAAGCCCTCGAACAAGGCTTTAACTCAGTCCCATGGCTCATGTTCATTGATGGTTTTGGTTTGTATCGCAATATGTACCGATCAATGACTGGTGTGTATGTTACACTTGCTGCCCAGCCCCTTAAGACGCGGATGCATCGTGCAAATGTCTTTGTGATCACTCTTGGACTGCATGGGTCAAACCTGGATGATGTTCTGCTGTCCATTTTGGACCTCCCAAAGCTGGATAGGGGCATGTCCCTTAATATCAATGGCGAGAAAAAGCTGGTTATGGCTTTTATGCTAGGATATATTAGGGACATGCCCCAGCAGAACGATAATGCTGGGATACTACGCCAGAATGCAGCCAAGGGCTGCAGAAGCTGCTTGGCCTCGAAAGAGGAGCGTGGAGACATCCACTTTGACTACATGAGGCTTGGCCGATACCACCATCACCAAGTCCAGCTCTGAGAGCATAGAAGCACACTTCCTCCTGCAAAAAAGAAGGCATGGTACCAGCAATGGGGGATGTGTGAAACCGAGCCTGCGTTGTTCAAAATATCACCAGCGCTTGATATTGTGCTGAGTCGGCCTCCGGATGTGTGTCATTCAGAATATGGCAGGCAAGGGAAGCAATCCCAGCTTCTCCTCACAACTGTAACGCTGACTTCTAAACGATAGAAGACACAGAGGTTCTCTTGCATAAAGGTTTACTTATCAGAGGAGGCAGGGGATTAGACACAAAGGCTTCAAGTAACACGTTACTAGTATATAACAAATACTGTATTGAGTTGAGCACGAAGCTCCTATCTAAGGAAATACTATCTACTTATATAGTGGCGTCGTGCCTCATGGGTAATCTGGATAGTTGGCGGATAGCTAGATATTCAGGATAGTTCGTGGATAGCTCAACTATCCAATATCCACTAGTTTCTGCAACTATCCATTAGCCCCGTCACATGGCAGCCTACCCCGCTTCCCACTGTGACTCGCACGTCACGTTATGTGACTCACACGTCACGTTACTAGGCCCTGGCCCTGTAACCATGACATCATGTTACTATAGCCGTAACACTAGGTCCTCCTCCAAAAGGCCTAGTCCCTTAGGTCTTGCTGATTAAGGAATCGCTTACTTAAGTAGGGTGATGCCCACTTAATTGTCAAGCAGGTTGCGCTGCTTACCATATCTTCTAGTAGACACATAAAAATCAAAGAATGTCATCTTCTTGCAGACCGTATTGAAAAGAACGGCAACCTAATGTCGCCATGTTCCAGCTGTCTTCACAACAATCGATTCTGTATTGTTGTTGCTGGTAGTCATCGTTGTAGTGAATGTACTCGTCGCAATTCCAAATGCAACGCTTGCGCCCCTTCTCCAACTGATTGGGAGAAGCTTCGAAAAGAAGAAGAGCGTCTTGAGGTAGAAGAGGAAGCAGCGGCATCTCAGGAGCGAGAGGCTCACCTCTGTGCTCAAGAAGCATATGCCCGTCGCATGCGTCTTCGCAAACAGCAGAAGGCTCTCAAAACCTGCGGTGTTGAGATGCTGCGTCGTGGTCTGAAATCTTTGGACGAATTGGATGAAGCAGAGGAGAAGGAGTGTAGGGAGGCAGAGGTCAAAGGGACTCTCTTGCACAGCCCTTCTACTGCCGTTTCCGAGGGTGCTGCCCCTGACCAGGACCTTTTCGTGGCCCTGTCTCCTGGCTTCTTTGATCGCTTGGGTGTCGACGGCGAAACGCCTCCAGTAGCTCTGGACAGCTAAGGTTTCTGACCGTTTCCCATGAATTGTCCGTAGGTTCGTAACCTTTCCATTTTATCAAAAACTCTTCTTTGCGTCCTACTAACCTTCTGTCTAGGATCGCTTCGACTTCGTATTCAACAATCTCATTCTCTGGTTGAAGTTCTGTATCTGTCGCAATTGGGGTATTTCCTCTTGCTGGTTCCAGTAGTGAGACATGAAATACCGGGTGTAGTCTAGACTTCTTGGGTAGCTGCAGTCTGTAATTAACTGAGCTGACTTTGTTCAATATTTTGAATGGTCCCAATTTCTTGAAGTCCAACTTTGTACTTGGTCGTTTCGTTTTGATATGTTTCCGGAGTAGGTATACTTTATCCCCCTCCTTGAAGGCAGGTTCCATACTGCGCTTCTTGTTTGCATACGCGGCAGATCGTTCATTTAAGAATTGGATGTCTGTCGCGAGTTGTTCATGGAACGATTTCAGTTGTTCCACAGCGATCATAGCTTGTTCTGCTCTTGATTCATCCGGTCGTGGTTGTCTATATGCCTCTGGCTGATAGCCGTAATTGGCAAAGAACGGTGAGACTTTTGTTGCTTCGGTCATCGCGCTGTTATATGCGAACTGTGCGATGGGTAATATCTGAACCCAATTGTCTTGTTGGTGGTTGACATAACTCCGTAGGTATTGTTCAAGGGTTTGATTCAGTCTTTCTGTTTGACCGTCTGTTTGGGGATGGAAAGCTGTTGATAGCTTATGATTTGTTCCCAAAAGTGCCATTAAAGATTTCCAAAATTTCGAAGTAAAAAGCTTGTCTCTATCTGAGATGATTTCTTCTGGCATCCCATGATCGGCTAATATGACTCGAATGAAGGTATATGCGAGCGCCTCGGCGTCGCTAGCTTCTAGATATGGTATAAACTTCCCATATTTCGTGAGTCTTTCCGTGATGACGAGGATAGAGTCGTATTCTATTCCTGTTAACGGGTCCTTGGAGGGTGGAAGCTTGACGACGAAGTCCAAAGCTATTGATTTCCACGCTCCTTTTGGTACTGGTGTCGACTTGAGTTGTCCGTATGGCAGGTGCCTATTGGATTTTGACTTGCTGCAAATGTCGCACTCTCTTACCACTGTCTCTACCTGCTTCCTCATACCTGGGAAGTAGTAGTGTCGGGTGATTCGTTCGAAGGTTCGTGTTACTCCCTGATGACCGTGTGCTGGTAACGAGTGTTGTTCTTGCACCAGCGGGCGTCTCATTTGACTTGGGACATACACTAACCCTTTGTATCGAATCAATCCTTGTTCGTCGATGGCGAAGTCGCCTTCGACTTTGGACAAGACTCGCTTGGCGCATTCGTCTGTTGCGTAAGCTTTCTTGAGTCTTTCCTCGAGTTCTGTATCTTCGATGACTGAGATCGTCGCTAGTAACTCATTGTACTGTATTCCTGCATCTGTTTTCTTCAGAATTGCTCTAGGTCTTTCTTCCTTTGGGCCGGCGTAGTCGGTCCGTCTGCTGAGAGCGTCTGCTCTTGCATTCTCGGAGCCCTTGCGATAGGTTATCGTGAAGTTGTAGGCTGCGAGGGTTTCTGCCCAGCGGACTTGTCTGTGGTTTAAAACCTTGGTCGTGGTGAAGTATATGAGGTTCTTGTGATCCGTCCATACCTGCACCGGGTAGGTGGGTCCCTCAAGATATACTCGCCACTGCTCAAAGGCAACGACAATAGCCAGTAGCTCCTTGTTGTGGATGTCGTAATTGAGTTCCGCGGGTGACAGTTTCCTAGAGTAGTACGCGATTGGTTTGAACTTACCGTTCTCGTCTGGTTGATTCAGACATGCTCCAATTGCGAAGTCAGAAGAGTCCGTTTCGAGGATGATCTTCTTTGCAGGGTCAAATGTAGCAAGGATAGGTGCTTCCGTGAACTTCGTCTTAAGTTCCTGGAAAGCAGCCTCTGCCTTGTCCGTCCATTTGAATTCGAGATCCTTTCTGGTAAGCTCCGTGAGTGGTTGAGCTACCTTGGAATATCCTGAGATGAATCTTCGGTAGAAGTTGGCGAAGCCTAGGAAGGCTTGCACTTCCTTGACCGTGGTCGGTGTTGGCCATTCCAACACTGCCGTTACTTTTGCTTGGTCCATCTTGATGCCGTGCGTTCCGATAATGTAACCCAAGAATTCGACTTGGTTTTTATGGAACTCGCACTTCTCTGGTTTGAGGAGTAAGCTGTACTCCTTTAGTTTCTTCAGGACGAGTTTGACATGCTTGACATGCTCCTCCTTGGTTGCTGAATACACCAGGACATCGTCTAGGTAGACAATGGTAAAGATGTCTAAGTATTCGTGCAAAGCATCATTCATCAGTCGTTGCATGGATGCGGGTGCGTTTGTTAGCCCAAAGGGCATGACTTGATACTCGAATAGGCCATAGCGGGTGCGGAATGCTGTTTTCCACTCTTCCCCAGCCTTGATTCGGATCAGGTTGTATGCTCCTCGCAGATCTAGCTTACTGAAGATCTTTGCTCCTTGAAATCTATCGTGTAGTTCGTTGATTAATGGCAGGGCATACCTGTCCTTGATTGTGATGTTGTTCAACGCTCGATAGTCCACACATAACCGTAGGGAGCCGTCTTTCTTTGGTACGAAAAGCACCGGACTTCCTGCTGGTGATGTGGATGGTCTGATGAATCCTTTCGCTAGGTTATCATCAATGTACTCCTTAAGTACCTTCAGCTCCTTTTCCGATAGCTGATATATTGGTCCAAACGGTGGACTCTTGTCTTTCTCCAAAGGTATCTCGTGATCCCATGGTTGGTGCTTAGGAAGCGCCTCGTTCTTAGGGCCTTCCTGGAATAATTGCTCGTATTCCTTGTACTCCACCGGTATACTCGTCGGTGAGGATGCCTGGGCTAGGTCATCGAGCTCGGAGGTTGCACATAACTCCTTCCGGCCCTGGGAGGGTTTCTCCCGTTGTCGCGTGTCCGTCCGTTGTTCACACGCGCACTGGCTCATCACAACTTTCTCGTTCCACCAGTCGATCTGGGGGTTGTGTTTCTTGAGCCATGGCACACCAAGGATGCACGCATGGTTGTCCATGTGCACGATGTCAAACTGAATCGTTTCCTTGTGCCCGTGTAGCATGACCATTTCCAATGGGACCGTTTCGTGGGTCACCATTCCTTCATTAGTCGAGATGGGCTCTCCATCTACGACCATTAACGGGTATGGTTCAGTTTTCAATTGTGTCTTGAAACCTTGCGTGTCTGCTACTTTCTTTGTCATAAAGTTGCCCGTCGCTCCTGAGTCAATCATTGCTCGGAGGTGTCGCTGTTGTATCTTAGCGACCACATATAGTTGCATGCTGCCCGTCGTGGCGCATAGCTGGTCTGTACTAGGCCTCTTCGTGTCGCTCGCCGGTGGCCTACCGTCAAGGACTCCTAGTTTTTTGACTCGTCCGAGGAAGGATAGTATTCATCCGCTTCCAATGGTGGTCCTTGGGGAGATCGTTTCCCTCGCTCTTCTGCTTTGTCTAGCAGATGTGGGTATTTCTCGTATACCTGTTCGCTTTTGATAGGCAAGTCCCCTTCAGACTGGCTTCGCCTGAGGGCGTGAACTTGCTCTGCGTCTCTGAAGTGTATCCTGGGCGAGGATCGGGGAAACAACTGATTCTGGTGTTTCTTTTTCCAGTGGAGCTTGCAGTCATCTTTGCTGCAATACTCCCAGTAGACATACGCGTGCCAGGGATGATCAGTCTCTGTTGCGTCTGTCGTTGATAGTTCCCGCTGTCCTCTCACCCATGCACTATCTTCCCTCGGAGGCGTGGAGAACGTGTCTAGTTGCTCCATGGCTCTCCGCTCTCGTCTTCTGGGGTGCTTTCGCCGTTTATTCCCCAGTCCTGTTTGCTCACAAACGTTGCGTTCAACTGTCCTGTCCCCGAGGCGTTGTAACTTCCCCGGCCTTGCCAGGTAGCATTGAGTTGTTTGCCGACTTTGCATCCGCCGTTCCCTTTCTTTGGCTGTCTGCAGTCTCGGGCCATGTGGCCTGGCTTGTCGCAGTTAAAACAGAGTCGTTCCTTGAATTGTCTGTCTTTCTTAGGGTCACGGGGTCGTCCAGGTTTGAACGTGGCATCGAGTTCCATTGGGTCCGACCAACGGTTGTCTCGCGGGTGTTGATCCCGTCGTCTGCCCTCGTTTCCCCGGTAGGGGTAACTTTTCTTGGGCTTGTCATAGGTCCGACGTTCCTTCTGGAATTCGTATAGTCGATTGTCGATTCGGACCGTATGTTCGATTAGCGCTACCATGTCCGTTGGTTGTTGTTCCAAACGGGCAAGTTCCATACGTATATGGCTCTTCAGCCCACGTCGGTAGTGGCTGATGAGTGCGCTGGCGTCCCATCCTGTCTGATTGCCGTATCTCTGGAATTCTGTGGAGTACGTGAGGGCGCTGCCAGTCTGCTTAAGTGCAAACAGATGGTCTTCCGCGGTCTTAATCTCATCGATCTCTCCGAACATGCGTCGGATTTCCTTACAGAATCCTTTCCAGCTGCCAAACATAGTCTGCGTAGTTGCCATGCTTCCATTGGTGGTTTTTTATTCTTACCAACGGCAACATGACCAGCTCATCCTCCTCTCCGCAATCTGCAAGCTCGGTGACAAGGACAAACAGCCGCTTCTCACCTAGTACCCGCTCATGAACAAGGCCCATGTCAAAACGACACATGGTGCTACCAAGAACAAAGAATGTGATCCTAGTCTCAAAAGTAATGCGGCGCTGGGAGATTCTGTTTGGCTTTTTATCAGCTACTATCAAGTTAATAATATTAGGAAATGGAAAACTCACGGATCTGTAAATCCAAGCTGGGAGAACCATTCAATTGGTTGTGTTCCCAGATTTGTTATATGCGGCATCTGATAGTCTTTTGTATATGCCTGCCGGAGCTGACGAATGAATGGATGCTGTGCTGGGATCCCCTTCATAGATAATGGGAGATCGAGGTCATTTTGTATGTAGGCCTGTGAAGCACATCTCACTGCCCTTGGCCAGATATGTGCTGCATCTTCCAATATGCCTGGGGTTATCTCTTCGACATTATCAGGTTGCTCTGGAGATGGCATAATCTGGCCCATAAGACTTGGGTATTTCTCATAGAGAGATTTCAACTGACTTGAAATCTCTGGCTCAGAATACTTGAATGGTCCTTGGAGCAGGAGCCGAATGGTCGTGTTGATTGACTCGCGCATCATCAAAGAACACTCAACTGAGCATCCATTTAGTGCCTCCACCCACTTCTTAAAAAGCCTATCTCAATAATCAGAATAGAATCAAATAAATAAGGGGAGGACAACCTACTTATGCTTGTCCTCGCAATGGAGAACATTGCAGCTGAAACTATTTCCATACCTCCCAATTGTATCGTTGATATGGGCTCCTTGGTGGATGTTCGGCCGGCTGCGCCATTTTATATAATTGTTGAGGGATCCTGATGCTGTTTTTAAATCCATCATACTGGTAACCAGTTCGAATTCTTGTTGCACCGACTGCTCGATTGAATCTATAACACTGCAGAAATCCTCACTTGGTGGACTAACTGATGGCGTTAGAGATGCGTTCCCCTTTCCTTTCCCTTTTCCCTTGCCTTGGTTCCGAACTTTCATCTGTGAAGCCAGAGTGTAATGGTGGGTGCACCAGATGTGAGAATCTAGCCACCCAAGGAAGGGATGAATTTACTAAGACAACACACTGTCTTAGGAAACAGAGCCAAAGGGTCGTAGCTTAGACTATTCCACAACGCAGCAATCAGGTGTGTGATGTAGTGAAGTGGTTCAGACAAGTTGCAACAAATGTTGAGTCTGGGAACTCAGGGGTAAGTCAGAGGTTAACACCTCACTGACTTTTCAGAAACAAGGAGTAACAAGATCAATGCTTGGAAGCTTGGAAAAGACGTGGAAGTATGTGATAGTCGATTTACTGTATTGTCTGCTTGCCCTTTCTTAAGGAAAGGGCAATCCTATTTATGCTAAAGGAGTGTAGTTCTCTCATTTTCCAAGACTTTCCATGACTTACCAGGCTTGGTAACTGTAGTCGATGTAAGAGAATCCCAAAGGTTCGTAGCCTATAGGAAGTAAAAGGAGGTCCAAGGTCAGAGTACCCCTATAGACAAATTATGTCATAGACAAATTATGTCATAACTTAACCAATCTTGTGGGTAACTAAAGAGCGATGACATGTAATGAATCATAGAGGTTCGTAGGAGCTTTTAGAGCTATCGTTAATGCTCCTAGGCCTCTAGTTGGTAGAGATATGTGATGTGGTAGTATGAGTGATGTCATGTAATGAATCATAGAGGGTTGTAGAGATATGCTATGTGGTAATATCGGCCCAGTAACTAAGGAGCGATGACGTGTAATGAATCATAGATGGTTGTAGCAATCGTTGAGTAGTATTGCTCTTGTTGTTGGTGTGATAGGCCAAAATATGTATAGTGACTTGTAGGTTTGAGGAGGAGATTTCCAAGTTTGCTCTTGAGTTTGATAGCAAACTGAGTGCAACGAATGTCAGTATGACACAGAGATGCAGCGTTGCAGAGCCCCCGATACTTGCAAAAGCAAGCACAACAAGCTGTTCTGGCGTCAGCTTTAATAGTCTCAGTTTCATTCGGAACTCAGATTGCATGGCCTTATAAAACCTCAACTCAATATCTTCCTTCTCGAGTGGCATGCATCGCAATATCAGGGGCGTTTGCATCGAGGCTATCCCAGCCTCAGAGAGGCTCCAGGATTTAAGATGATGAAGGGGCGACTGTCGTCGTCCCCATCTTGCTGGCGATGGGAACCTTGTGAACTCTCTAAAGTATTTTTGAAGTCCCGATTTTGACAGTATTGCCGTTGTTGTTACGGCTATAGTAACATGATGTCATGGTTACAGGGCCAGGGCCTAGTAACATGACGTGTGAGTCACAGTGGGAAGCGGGGTAGGCTGCCATGTGACAGGGCTAATGGATAGTTGCAGAAACTAGTGGATATTGGATAGTTGAGCTATCCACGAACTATCCTGAATATCTAGCTATCCGCCAACTATCCAGATTACCCATGAGGCATGACGCCACTATATAAGTAGATAGTATTTCCTTAGATAGAAGCTTCGTGCTCAACTCAATACAGTATTTGTTATATACTAGTAACGTGTTACTTGAAGCCTTTGTGTCTGATCCCCTGCCTCCTCTGATAAGTAAACCTTTACGCAAGAGAACCTCTGTGTCTTCTATCGTTTAGAAGTCAGCGTTACACTTTGAGCACCACTTCTACGAGGCACTGGCTCATACACAAAGCAACATGTCTGTCGTCAGTTCGAAGGGGAAAACTCCCACCACGCCAACTTCGTCTCAGAGGTCTAAGCCTGAGAATGAAGAGATGCCCGACGCACCCACCGTCAACGAACTCAAAAAAACTCTACGCGTCAAGTTGCCCGACACTTAGTCCGGCAACCGAAAGGAACTTGAGGTGTTTTTGCTACAGGTCGAACTGTACCAGCACTTCAATGACGAGAAGTTTCCCACCCAGGAGAGCTATGCCCTGTGGACTGTGTCCTACCTTAGGGGGGAAGCCCTGCGATGGGTCGAACCATTCCTCAAGGATTATTTCAAATATGAAAGCGACACAGATGATTGTTGGTCTCCCAGGTATTGGCACCAAACCAGTTTATATCGTTGACACAGATCCCACAAGAAGGAATGAACCGGCGCCATTTGGGAAGGGCGGCTTGAGATTGAACACCACGGAATACCACGCTGAACAGTTATCTTCGGCTGCTTTAAGTTATTCAGCAAAGTTCATTCATTGTTGGTTTGATGTAGGGCTGATGTGAGAGAGTAGGCATGGGGATATAGGGGACATAGGGATATGAAGAAACAGGAGCGCTTTTACAGACCAGAGTTGAGGTTGTAGCTGTAGCTGTAGCTTTAATAAATGTATCCAATTACCTGTATACTTATCTATTCCTATTTCTACCTATGATGCTTGTCCTGATGGTCTGAGGATGGTGATGTCAAAACTGCCCATCCCCGCCTTTCGTGTTTGGCGATCCCACGCCAATACTCAAAGTAAGAGCCCCCTCACCTCCAACTCACAGCCAGTCTTCGAATCAACCTTCGCCGAAGGTTTGATCTACCATTAGAGTTGGTATTGATTCAGTAAGGTCAGATAAGTTAATTTCACTTGAACGAAATGTTTGGATTGAAAAAGCCAGTTGGATGCTTGTTCTCAAGCCTTATTCCGAGCTCTTCGAGTTCGTCAAAGCATCATTTGACCTCACCCAACCATCAAATCAATGCATTTCTAGCATCCTAGAACATCTCTGGACATTTTCCGAGCATCTCTGAAGCTTGCATCAACCTGGCCCAAAGCATACCCCAGGATGATCTCTCCACCTTTCCTAGAACCAACAGCTGGCTAACCTTGGTGCAGATTGAAATCCATCAATTATACCCCCAAGAGGCAAATATATCCAATTGGAAAGCTTGCCGAGCTGCCTCCCAATGAATATCTCAGGCCCTCGACCAATATCTCCAATCCATCGGCAGCCATAAAAAAACCTCCCCTGTCCGCCAAGCTCGCCAAGCTACCTATCATGAAAACCTCCCCTGTCCAGCAAGCTTGCCGAGCTATGTAATGGTGGGTGCACCAGATGTCCTCATTTTCCAAGACTTTCCATGACTAACCAGCCTTGGTAACTGTAGTCGACGTAAGAGAATCCCATAGAACCATCTCTTAGGTTCGTAGCCTATAGGAAGTAAAAGGAGGTCCAAGGTCAGAGTACCCCTATAGACAAATTATGTCATAGACAAATTATGTCATAGACAAATTATGTCATAACTTAACCAATCTTGTGGGTAACTAAAGAGCGATGACATGTAATGAATTATAGAGGTTCGTAGGAGCTTTTAGAGCTATCATTCATGCTCCTAGGCCTCTAGTTGGTAGAGATATGTCATGTGGTAGTATGTGTAAGAATCGTAAGCCTAAGGTCTCACGGGAGTCCAGGGAACCAGGTCAGGAGGCAGGAAGGTATCGTATTCTGTAAGCACAATAGGTCTACGTATACACAGCGACTATTGACTGGAGGCCTTCTTCCGAGGCCTCCAACCCCTTTTATCTATGCACCTTGTGCCCTATTTTACTGAGCCCTACGGGTCCCACCAAAGGGGCCTCACGTGGTGGCACGTGATGGCCTTCCTTAGAATTACCCCCCCTCTTGGGGGAATTGCCCTCAATTCCGAGGTTTGCAGGTAGGGCTTGATTATCCTCCTGGCTTGTTTGGACTTTTTGTTTTGCCCCAGGTGGTGGGCTTGTTTGGGTGCGCACTTGGTGGGCTGGTCCCGTGACCCCCCTTGTTGTGGGTTGCCGCGGCCACCCCCTTTGTTGTGGGTGTCGCGCCAAACTCCTACTTCCAAACTCCCTATTGAACTTCCTTCCACCTTCATCCTGAACATCACCTTACTTCGCCTTTCGCCCTCGATCTTAGTCCCAACCTTTGATACTGTTGCTTGTTTCTTCAAGGTAATCACTTCCTTTCCACCTGGATTGCAGGAGCTTATCGTTACGGATAGATCTCACATCGTCCAACCCTCATCATGGCTCCCAAGCCGAAGGGGAAGGCTCTAGTTGCTACGCCTCGCAAGCGACCAGCGGCCCAGATGTCCGGCTCTCCTGAGTCGCAGGCGCCCGCCACGCCTGTTCCTTCTGGTGTCGCCTCCCCCACATCACGTTCTCGCACTGTCCGTCCGTATCGCTCGCCTGAAGTCGAGGGTGAAGCTGAGGAGCCCGAGGGCTCCGTCGTTCCTGAGTCCGAGGCTCCAAAGGGTGAGCGCACCGTGCTTGGGTGGAAGGTTGCTGCCCGCTGTGAGGTTCCCAATTCTGCGGGACGCCTTCGCGCTGGCTCCCGCCCATGCTGCGTAAGGTGTGCACACACGTATTACAACTTCCCGGGCCAGATGTGCTGGGTCCCTTCCGGCATGGCCAAGTGCGCAGACTGCCTTCGGGGCAACCACGCGTGCGTTCCAGTAAGGGACTCCCTCCTCATTATTTGTTTGTACTAATGGTTGGGTAGGCTGCTGCCCAGCTTGGCACCGAGTTGGAGGCCCTCCAGCTTGCGGCCGACACTCTCCTGAACTGTTGGGCCGACGACGAAGATGCTGGCCTTGCTGCTGATTCTGAGGCTACTGTCCGGCCATCAGCGCCCTTCACGCTGCCCAGCGCGTATACAGCAATGCCACCAAGGCCAATACCATTACGTTGTCCCATCCTTGCTTCCTTGTGCATGCTTCCTGTGATATGCCTCGATTAACGATAGCCCTACATCATGTTTTGGCACCCATTGGTCGTCTGCGGCTGTGGTCTAGCTTCTTTGATGGCCTCTGTGTCTTTATATTTCGAGTTGAAAGCCATACTCTGTCTCCCACTTGATAGCGTGGTGCAGGTTTCCTTTTCTTGTTCGCGAAATGTTCCATTTTTGCTTGCGAGAGCGTGATTTCATCCTGCAGAAACTCCCAAACCTTTGCCATGGTCTGAGCTATGTTCTTGTGCTCTTGTTTGGCTTCGTAATATGCTTGCTGCTCTGTATTGAAGCTCATTCTTGGTTCATAGCCCTTGTTCGCAAAAAATGCACTTGTCTTGGTTGCATCTGATGGCAAACTGTTGGCAGCAAACTCCGCCATGCACAAGTATGAAAAACAATTGTCTTGAAGATAGTTCACATGAGCTCGCAAGTAGCGTTTGAGCTCTGCATTGAATTGCTCAGTCTGTCCATCTGTTTCTGGGTGGAAGGCAGTTGAAAGTTTGGCTGAAATTTTCCAAATTTTGCAGAGCAAACTCCAGACTTCTGCAATGAACTGAGGACCTCTGTCTGATATTATCGAGTTTGGTAGACCATGGTGCTTCCATACATGTCGAAGTAAGAGCTGTGCTGTAGCTTCTGCAGTAGTCCCTTCTTGCCCAGCGAAACACGGAATGAAATGTCTTTCTTTCGTCAACCTGCATGCAACAACCAAGATAGCATTGTTCCCTTCACAGAGTGGTAATCCTGTCACGAAATCCATTGATATATCCATCCATGGTCGACTGTCAATAGGGATTGGTTGTAGAAGTCCATTGTAGGAATCTCGAGATGGTTTCGATCTTCGACAACTATGGCAGTTTTTGATATATCGAATTATTGTTTTGTCCATGTTTGGCCAGTAATAGTGCTGTTTCATGACTCGCAGCATCTTTCCAGCTCCTGGATGTCCCATAGAAGGTTGTTCATGAACTTCTCTCAACAAGTCCACTGTAACGCTGACTTCTAAACGATAGAAGGCACAGCTACAAACGAGAGAGGCATGGATTGGATTCAGCACTTTGAGAAGCATACAAAGGCCCAGAGTGTTGGTGGTTATCGCTTGTTAGTCCTTGATGGTCATGAGAGCCACCACTCAGATGAGTTTGAGGAGTACTGCAAGGAACACAACATTATTACGCTTTGTATGCCTGCTCACTCTTCTCATCTACTCCAGCCACTTGATGTTGGCTGTTTCGGCCCGTTAAAGCAGGCCTATGGTCGGCAAATTGAAGATATGATGCAGGCTCATATTTCTCATATTACAAAGGATGACTTCTTTCCTGCCTTCCACGCTGCATTTAACACTACAATGACGGAAAGTAACATTCGAGGCGGGTTCCGAGGGGCAGGGCTTCTTCCATTTGACCCTGAGAGAGTGATATCTACACTTGATCTTAAGTTAAGGACACCAACGCCTCCAAGCTCCAGCCCAGGTACTGCTCAACCTTGGGTTTCTCAGACACCAAACAACCCAATTGAAGCTATGTCACAGTCTACATTTATTAAAACTCGGATTTCACGCCATCAAAATAGCTCTCCAACCTCAATCTATGCAGCTGTTGACCAGTTTACTAAGGGTGCATCGCAAATAATGCATCAATTAGCACTGCTAAAGGCAGAGAACCAAAACCTACGACAGGCAAATGAAGTACTAAGCAAGCGCCGGAGAGCTAGGAAAACATGACTACAGCAAGGAGGATCACTTAGTCAACAAGGGGCGCAAGAGCTACAGGATGAGAGGGATGTTGTGCAGCAGGTAGAGCAGGAAATAAGGGCAAGCCGTGGTCGGAAGCCAAGGGAATATACTAGTAACGTGTTACTTGAAGCCTTTGTGTCTGATCCCCTGGCTCCTCTGATAAGTAAATTAGCACTGCTAAAGGCAGAGAACCAAAACCTACGACAGGCAAATGAAGTACTAAGCAAGCGCCGGAGAGCTAGGAAAAAGTTGAGCACGAAGCTCCTATCTAAGGAAATACTATCTACTTATATAGTGGGGTCGTGCCTAGTGGACTCTTGGGAACTCACTCGAGTCCTCGGAGTCCTGGACTCTTAGGATTCTTCTCATCATCCTGCGAGTCCGTCACGTGCCTAGTGGACTCCTGGGAACTCACTCGAGTCCTCGGAGTCCTGGACTCTTAGGACTCTTCTCATCATCCTGCGAGTCCGTCACGTGATACTTTCGGAACTACTATTCCCCGCTGCCCCTCCAGGTACCAGGGCCGGTCTCATGCGACCTCCCTCCTTCCTGTCCTGTAGTTGGCCAGCCTTCTTGTTCCGTCGTAACATCCACCTGAATGGTTTCTGGCACCCAAACTCGATTTTGATATTCTAGCATGCCGTTTTTGAGTTCGCAATAAGCCAATGCAACCTCTTTGCTTGTTCGATCACCATTCTCAAGCTTCTGTAGTGTAGCCTTGCAGAATTTGTCTTCCAGTTGAGACTTTTGGATTTTCTCAAGAATTGTCATTTCTCTGATATGAGTTTCCACTGGAGCTAGCTGAGCTGTTTGGCCTTGTTCTTTGAGTTTCTGAATGTCTGGATGTAGCCTCGAAGGTGGTAGCAACACCTGAAGCTGTTGCTTTTGTCGATCATCCTCATCATTACCTTCTGGTCTGTCACCAGGCCTTCGAGTCAAAGCATCTGCTTTTCCATTTTGCTTCCCAGGCCTATAGATGATCTGGAAGTTGTATCGAGAGAAGAATTCAGCCCATCGAGCTTGTCTTCTTGTCAGCTTCTTGGTGGACATGAAGTATTCCAAGCTTTTGTGATCAGACAAGACTTGGACTGGAAAATCTGTCCCTTCAAGTTCTGGTCTCCATGCTTCGAAACATCTGATGATTGCAAGCAATTCCTTGTCATATATCTCGTAATTGCATTCTGCAGGTGCTAGCTTTTTCGAGAAGTATGCCACTGGATGTAGAACCCCTTGATCATCTTTTTGTGACAAGACTCCTGATGAGATGAAGTCTGAGGAATCTGCTTCGACATAGGCTGTCTTGTTTCTATCGAAATGCCTCAAGACAGGAGCTTCTGTGACTGTTTGTTTCAACAGCTCGAATGCAGTTTGGCATGCATGAGTCCATTCGAATATCTGATCCTTTCTGGTAAGGTTCACCAATGGCCTCATGATGCTGGAGTAATTTCGGATGAACCTTCGATAGAAATTGCAGAGTCCAATGAAAGCTTGCATATCCCTGAGCGATTTTGGAGTTCGCCATTCCAATATAGTAGAAACCTTTGCAGGGTCCATGTGAATGCCATTGACTCCCACGATGAGTCCTAGGAATTTGGTTTCTTGGACGAAAAACTCACATTTTGAGATATCTGCTTGCAGTCCAGCTTCTCGAAGCTTCTGTAGGACTTTCCTTATGTGCTCTGTATGCTCCGCTCGAGTAGCACTGTAGATAAGAATGTCATCCATGTATGCGGTGACGAATTGGTTGAGGTAATCCATAAGGGTTTCATTCATGTACCTCTGGAATGTTGCTGGACCATTTGTGAGTCCGAAGGGCATGACCTTGTATTTGTAGGATCCAAATCGAGTTCTGAATGTAGTGAGGTCTTCATCTTCTTCTGTCTGCATTCGAATTCGATTGAAGGCATGTCGAATGTCCAGTTTGGTGAGATATTTTGCTCCTATGACTTGGGCCAGCGTTTCATCAATGAGTGGTATGGGATATCGATCCTTTTTCGTTATGGCATTTAGCTTCCTGTAGTCAACACAGAATCGAAGACCACCACCTGGCTTTCTCACAAACATAATGGGTGAAGAGTATGGGGCTTTGCTTGCTTCAATGAACCCTTTTGGCAAGTGCTCGAAGACATATTCTTCGACCAAATCAAGTTCTTCCTTTGACATATTCCAGAGTGGTGCATATCCCGGCTTTGCATCACCTTCGAGTTCAATATGATGGTCTGAAGGTCGATGGGGAGGTAGCTTGTCTGCTGCCATTTTTGAAAAAACATCCAAAAATTCATGAAATTCCTTCGGAAGGATCAGTCGAGAGTCAATTTCTTCAGTTTTGGTCTTGTTCTTGTGCTCGATTATGTCCTTCATTGATATAGCAAAGACTTGAGCTCCTCTTTGCTTCATGAGCATTCGAAATGGTGCTGCGCCAATCATTGCTATGGTGCAAGGTTTTGGTTTTTTCACTTTCGGAGCAGGTTCCGGAGGAGGCATTTCTTTGGCTTTCTTCTTTGGCCTTTGTCTTTCGCTTTTAGATATAGGCTCTGTTTCGAGGGCTCGATCTGGTATAGAATGGTTGCAATAATCTCCAGTGAAGAGGACTTGATCATTGATCATATCGAGAACAACTCCATGTTGCTTCATCCAAGCTTTCCCGAGAATGATGGAATGTTTTCCCAGCGAAGTAATGAATAATGGACATAGGCTTTCCACATGCTCTCCCACTTGTAGTAGAGGATATATAGCATGTGTGATAGCAGGGGCAGCCTCTCCATTGAATCCTTCAACTTGTTTTGGCTTCACAAGTTCGACTGGGGCTATCCCTTCGATTTCACATATTCTTTCTGCATCAGCAGCATTAATGAAGTTTCCACCTGTGGCACCAGTATCGATCAATGCATGGACAATAGCTTTGTATTTTCCTATTCTACAAGTAGCTAAGAAAGGGGTGTCCGGATCAAAACTGGATCTCGAGGAAGAAGCTGCAATTCTGGCTGCACTGCCTCTAGTGATGACTTGTCTAGAGGCTATTCGTTTTCCGAATTGATGATAGACTCAGCTGTAGATACCTCATTCACTTGAGCTTTGAGCTTCTGGGGACAGTCTCGAGCTCGATGTCCATTTTGTCGGCATATGAAGCATTTCCCAAGTTTCATGAGCATTTCTTTTGCTGGATCTTGATGCGGTGGTCGATACAGCTTCTGCGTCTTGTTTTGCATGTTCGAATCCATTGTAGGTTGAGGGACTGAAGTTCGAAGTGCCTGGCCCTGATTTTGAGTTTGGCCCATGTTGTTCGAAAATGACTTTGGCTTCGAGCTTGAGGCGAATTTTCACAACCCAGTCTTCAAATGCTGGCTATCCCATCTGTGAGGATTGGAGGGTCTGGAATCCGAGCTGACAGTCGACTGTGAGAGTGGTGTCCTGGTTCATTCTTCAGAGCTTGTTGGGTTTGCTTTTCAAGATATTTCTGAATTGTTTGTTGCTCTGTGATTTGTTGCTCGTTGCTCTGGATCAGTTCCTGTAACTGGAGAATGGCATCATCCTTTTCAGCCAGTATCGAATTTGAGTCCTCTGCTAGGGCCAAATAGTCCCGAAGAATGTTCTTGTGCAAAGTCCATGCCATTTTCTGGTTGGCAACAGATAGTTTCTGGAATTCGTCAAAGGTTTCAACATTCCATTCAGCCTTTTCATGTCGATTTGCAAGTATAGATTCATGTCTCTCTTGAGCTGTTTTGCCCAGAGTATGAAGGAAGGTTTCGGATTTGAAATTAGGATCATGAAGTTCATTGGTTTGGTTTGCAGAGCTTGGAATTGATGCTCCTTCTGCCAGGGATTCCTGGTCTTGTTCTGGATCATTTCGAGCTGCCATTGCAGCTTTTTCTTCAGCAGTATAAGCCATAGCGAGTTGCTATTTCAATTTCGGTTTATATCGTCAAGTCAGACACATATTGCCAAAGGCCCTATTGTGCAGTTGTTGGCCGTAGGAGCCACTCGAGAGGAGCGCACTTCCCTCACAGTTATATCCTTGTCGAGGGAGCGTTGTAAAAGGTCTGACTTGCGAAGGTGGTGTGTGTGTGTCGAGCTGACTGTCGAAAGCCAACTTTGAGGGGTTGCCTCGAGATCGTCCTGGAATCGACTTCCGGATAAGGTTTCTGGTTCTGGGGTTTTCAAAGAGTGGATTTCGATTTCGATTTCAGAAGAGGGTTCAGCTCAAAGAGCAGGAAAAGAGGTATAAGAGAGATTGAGTTTTATGTCACGGTTCACCAAGGCATAGGGCGCCAGTTGGGTATTATGAATTAAACTCAATCTAGAGAAGAAAGGAAAGAGAAGAGGAGCACTCGAGCAGTGGCTCGATCTATATACAGCTATTGTGGAGTGAATTCTCTTTAGTGAGACCAGTTCTGAGAATTCACTCCACAACTGAAAACTTCACTCCAACCCCAGAAAGCTCCCCACACCCCTGAACCCCCACTCGAGCTGCAAGGTGCACTTGATATCGTAACATGTTCCAGGGAAGGGTTCTCTCTCCTGGGGTGGTGGACCGAGATCCCCGGTTGCTGCTGAAACTGCCCCTTCAGTTCGGGAAGTTGCCCTGAGGGGAGCTTCTTCCCTCCTTAGGCTTGTCTGAGGTAGGAGCCTTCTCTGTGACCCAACGGTTGGTCATTTCCAGCATCGCTAGGATATTGACGACAGCCTCCCTGTGGGTGGAGGAACGCTCGGCGTACCCTCCCTCAAGGAGCCGCTGCCTCATATCTGGGTGGATCTTCGTCAGGAGGTGGGTGGTCCTTTGGGACTCGGTATATGGTTCCATTTCCCGTTCCAATTCCTCAAGGTACGTGACGAACTTACGGATACCCTGTCCCTTGCGCTGGTGGGCACCGTTATACGTAAGGGCCGCAATACGCTGTCGGTTGGCTGGGTCAACGTGGAGGTCGCGGAGGAACTCCTCGAACCCAGCGATATCCAAGGGGTCTGCGAAGCCCTCATCCTGGGAGGCGCAGCGGTTGTCCCATTCCTTCATAGGGTCGCCCTCGAGGTATTGGGCTGCGAAGGCCACCTTGGATTGTTCGGTCGGAAACATCCTAGGCTGGTACCGGAAGGAGGTGCAGATTGAGGCCATGAATTCGTTGAGCTCCCTAGCCGACTCGCCCTTGTAGACCTTGGGGTCCTTGACCCTTCCGAAGGGTCTGTGGGCTGGCGTCGTCTCTGTCGACAGAGTAGAGGCTGTTCCCTGGGCTTCCTCGTCCGGAGGATTCTCCCACTCTTCCTCGCTGTCCTGGTGTCGCCTCTTCCGGCTTTCCTCTCGTATCCGGGCCTGCCTTTCCGTGAAGAGCCTCACTTCTTCAGGGTAGGCGCTATAGTCTTCGCCGTGCGACTGTCAGAATACTTGGAGGGCCTCTTCCATGGTGTTGAAGTAGGACTTTTCCTCATCTATTCGTCTCCGGAGGCTAGCCAGCTTCGAGGCCATCTCCTCTCTTGGGCTGTCAGCTTCCTGTGCTATAGGCCTCGGGGCAGGTTCTGTTGGTTCCGTCGAGGGTGTCGCTCCTTCGGAGGTCGCCCGGGTAATCCTCTTTTCCTGGCTTGCCATCCTAATCTGGTAGGCTGAATATAGGTTGAGTCAATAGAATTGTAAAGGCGTAGGGCCCAGGGTGTCACGGGAGTTCAGGGAATCAGGTCAGGAGGCAGGAAGTAAGGGTTATATTGGTGTGAAGCACAATAGGTCTACGCTGATACAGCGACTATTGACTGGAGTGTCATACTGACATTCGTTGCACTCAGTTTGCTATCAAACTCAAGAGCAAACTTGGAAATCTCCTCCTCAAACCTACAAGTCACTATACATATTTTGGCCTATCACACCAACAACAAGAGCAATACTACTCAACGATTGCTACAACCATCTATGATTCATTACACGTCATCGCTCCTTAGTTACTGGGCCGATATTACCACATAGCATATCTCTACAACCCTCTATGATTCATTACATGACATCACTCATACTACCACATCACATATCTCTACCAACTAGAGGCCTAGGAGCATTAACGATAGCTCTAAAAGCTCCTACGAACCTCTATGATTCATTACATGTCATCGCTCTTTAGTTACCCACAAGATTGGTTAAGTTATGACATAATTTGTCTATGACATAATTTGTCTATAGGGGTACTCTGACCTTGGACCTCCTTTTACTTCCTATAGGCTACGAACCTAAGAGATGGTTCTATGGGATTCTCTTACGTCGACTACAGTTACCAAGCCTGGTAAGTCATGGAAAGTCTTGGAAAATGAGAGAACTACACTCCTTTAGCATAAATAGGATTGCCCTTTCCTTAAGAAAGGGCAAGCAGACAATACAGTAAATCGACTATCACATACTTCCACGTCTTTTCTAGCTTCCAAGCATTCATCTTGTTACTCCTTGTTTCTGAAAAGTCAGTGAGGTGTTAACCTCTGACTTACCCCTGAGTTCCCAGACTCAACATTTGTTGCAACTTGTCTGAACCACTTCACTACATCACACACCTGATTGCTGCGTTGTGGAATAGTCTAAGCTACGACCCTTTGGCTCTGTTTTCTAAGACAGTGTGTTGTCTTAGTAAATTCATCCCTTCCTTGGGTGGCTAGATTCTCACATCTGGTGCACCCACCATTACATGGAGGCATCACTCCGAGCCTCCAGCCCCTTATATACAGGAACCCGTAGGCCCTAATTTACCGAGCCCGCCAGGTCCACTGTAAGAGCGTGACACCTCACGTGCCCTCACGTGAGGGCCGCCTTACAATAGCTTACGGAAGTAAAAGCCAAGGCATTGTTATATTCGCGGATCTCCTTATGGAAGGCCCTCCCTCTTGGGTCCTGGTCCGTAAATAGCTTCTGTAAATATAAGGGGGGCATCCGTAACGTCAGAAGGTCTACATCTCCTTCCTTGCAGCATATCTCATACTGCTTATCCTGTGTAGTCTCTTCTACCCAGTGCAGGGCAGCGCAATATTCACACTCACGGTTAAGCTGACCAAGGTTATGCGGAGTAGCCTGTATAAAGGAAGAGAGAAAGCCAGGCGGCTTAGAGTGACGGACTGCAACGGGATCCTCAATAACTTTAGACTGCGTAGGGTGTGGTAATATAAGTTGTGGCTGTCGTGGCGGCCGACCACGACGACGCCTTTGCGCTTGCGGTTGAATAGCGTCCGTAACGCCGTAAAAGGCGGTATGCTACCCGCAACGGGTGCTATAATACGTGGCGAGACCCTCCGTTGGGTACGGCAAAAAGTACGGGTAGAAGCGCACGTAGAACAGGTCCCGTAGCGTCTTCCGAGCCGATTTGTACGGAAGAGTGACGCCTCGCGGAAGGCGTGGCAATACGTACACCGAATAGGGAGCGAAGAACTCATCGCAAGCACCTATATAGCAGGCCTATATCTTCAAAAGCAACACAGAACACAGCTACAACTACAGATAGAACTACACGCAAAGTAAGGAGTTACGGACAGGGGTTACGGACCGCTACGGGTCTAGGGCCGTAGGTGAAAAATTCTCATACACATTAGACCCCGTAAGGCAATAAGTGGGTTCTAGGCTAACGCAACCAATCACAAATTTTGACGTTTAATAGCCAATCAATTCTAGCACGTAAGATCCAACGAAGCAGCAGGGGTTGGCCATAAGACAGTATAGATTAGATTATACTTTGCAACAATTCCAGCTCTTCGATCGTTCAATGTCGTACGAGGAACTCTGTAGATTTGAGCAACGCGACTAAGTTGTAATTGTGGATTCGTTTGAAGCACTTGAAGTGCAAGAATCATATTTCTTCCTTCGTACGAATGTGTCATGTTTAAAAAAAAAGTTATTTAGATATAAAGTCAAATGTACGATGCTAAGAAAAATATGACGGGTTGCTTGGGATGGCGGGTCGCTTGTGAACTACGTTGACTTATACGCTTTATAAATAACTAATCGTGATTATAATTGATTTTCTAACCCTGCTCCGAACACATTTTCTCCCACTCCTAGGCTGAGTCGGCGTCCCACCGCTCCTTGCCTGGTCGTGAAGGTCATACTACCATAGCAGGAAGCGGTTCCATCCCAATGTAGTATCAAATAGATCGACTGGATACTCGCGGGAGGCATGGATGGGCGCCTAATACTCTCGGCGAGTATCCAGGAGTACCATAATAGGTTCTCGCTGCTTGGTTCCATAGCTGTGTGCTCATAAGGAGGTGACATAACAGACGACCCAAACATGCAGCTTGGCTCGCATGATCACCCATCTCCCAGATCCAGCTATTAAGCACAGGAATATACCCCTCTGCAAGATGCCGAAGCCTGATATCTCCATCATACAGATATAGTTTGTCACATTTAATGAGTTGATGACGATTTCTAGCATCGTAGCAAGGCACTCCCAATTTTCTCGGCACGGTGGGTTTCTCGCTACACTATATTCTAGATATCTACTCGAGCTCTCCTGCATTCCTGTCATCTCATACTATTGGCTTCGAAGCCTTGAAAAGCAAAACACAGCCCTCCACTCTTGATTCCACCTTTTCAAAGTTCCTCTCCAGCGCCTCGACAAACAGCTTCTCCGTGTCCCCAGAATTTGAAAAAATCCCTTTCTTATTGTACGAACCCATCAAAGCACTCGCGAACCAGTTGAAGTGGACATTCCCACCCTGGCCCAGGATAGTTGCGCCATACAAGGTGCCATCCGCAGTAAGGTGCGTTTTGAGATTCTCAAAGATACGGGATTTGGCGGAACAAGGTCCTGGGACACAATGCAGCAAGTAAAACAGGGAGATCGAGTCGAACTTCTCTTTTCCCGTTGCCTCATCTCCTACGCTTCCATTGCTCGACTTTAGAGGTAAAGTCTCGAATGCATCCGCTGCAACGGTCCGGGCCGGGGCGAGTGTGGGCTGCGCAGCTTTGATGCGTGCTGCTGCAGTGGATAGGCAGTTAGGGTTCAGATCAACAAGTGTGATCTGTTGAGTGTTGTATCTGTCGGCACTTGGGGTGGTGGGCTGGTCCAAAACGGCCTTCGCAAGGAAGTATCCCGTTCCTACGCCGACATCCAAGTGATTTGACGAGAAATTGGCCTTGAAAAAGGGGAGCAGGATGCTCGAGGTTGGACAGCGCCAGGCATAGCTGTTGCTAATGCCGAGGACCCAGATGTCGTAGATATTCAGCACCCAGGAATTGTAGATATAGGCGCCCAAGCTCCGCTTTTCCTTGGTGTCATCGTCCAACCCTGAGGAAGACGATAGGGTGGTCTGGTGGGTCTCATGTGAGGCAGCCATGATGCTCTATCAACCGTAGCTTTCGTTCGTTGCCCTTTGCCTTTGGGTGACGGTAAAGTAAGGCGAAGGAAGGAAAGACATTGCTTAAATACATAATATCGACGAGGAAACTCCTTACTTACTAAACGGTGAAGCCCCATAATAAGCTGACACTTGGTGGGTATTGTTCGGTCAGATTTCCGTTCCTAAATCCTTGGGGTTCGCCATATCGGTCCAGGGATCTACATTGTGGATATAGCGACCTTGTTGCCAATTGGCAACTGCTCTTCCAAGGAGCTTGGCATGGTCCACCGCCTTGCTCACAAACAACGCCATGGCGGCGGCATGGCTGGGCAGGCAACCTCCAGGACGAATACTGCGCAATTATAGTACATACGTAAGGCGCATTTAATCGGTAAACGAAAATTATACCCTGTAATTTGACCGTAATGAAAATTATACCCTGTTGTGATTACTAACCCACCACGTGAGGCTTACAGCCAGCTCTCCAAAGTGATAATTGTACAACACTCACCTGTCCTGGCGTAGCTTCGTCCTGCTGATTCGCCAGCCGCCGCTCTCATTGTGGCATAAGATGGCTTCGTCAAGCCACCTCAAACCACAACGCTAGGAGCTGCTGCTGGCCTCATATGTGATAGAGGCATCAGAGAGGTTAATAGGGGGGTATAGGGTGCTTACAGGCAGCAAAGGGTGGAGGAGTAAGGGAGGTAGTCGCTGTCGCTCTTCATGGCGAGAGGAGGGCTGTGGGGGACGGTGAGCGTCACGTGGTGACTTATTAATTACGACAGGGTAGAATTTTTATTACGGTCAAATTACAGCGTATAATTTTCATTTACCGTTAAAGGAAAGGGTTAAATACCTCAACATCTTAAATCCTGATTTGATGTAGAAAGGGTGAGATGCGCAGCAAAGCCGATCCTTCCATCGTCACAAACTACAGGGGTGGAACGATACAATCATCATCTCAGCCTCATAAAACAGCGCATAACGACAAAATACCCTCTCTCCCATCATCCTGAAAGAAACAGACTTGTTCTCAAACAAATAAAAAATGGGGAAGGTTACAGTGCACCAAAGCACTCATCTCGCATCGGCCAAATGCCTGCGCGCGGGCTTCCTCTCCTCGGCCTCCGACATCGTCGTCACCCTTACTGTCATTGTCACCATAATCGCGATCTCAGCGCTGACTGTCTGGCTACGAAACACTGCTAGGCCCTCTTCGAAAGAGAAAGAGGCCCCAGCCGCCGCTGCGACATCAAGCACAGAGCCAGAGAGCGACGAATCTGAGAATGACCGCCCCCATATGCACCACGTGCCTCGTCCCCATCTGCCGCCGAACCAGCGTCGGATAAGGCAGTAGTCGACTTTCCGAATCCCAGAGATACGGCATCTGCATTCGTGCTCGGAACGATCCTCTTTGCTGCTCAGGTGTTTGCGCTCGCCACACTCTTCTTCGGCTTCCAGCACCTGAACTACTGTCCCGAGGTCGAGCCAAACGCACCGCTCGGCGCTTGGAGTATTATCGGGTGGTGCTTCTACGGCATCCTCGTTCTGGTTGCAAGCTCGGGATTCGTATCGTGGGGTTTGCTCTGCTGGTATGTTGGCGGCGGGAAGAAGCAGTATTTGATGCTTGATATTATCCCGTTAGGTATTTTTGTTGGGGTGGGCGTGCCATTCTATGCCCTCTACACGGGGGCGATTGAGGTGGTGCGGGGGTGGCAGAAGTGGTTTTGTGGGGTGACGTTTGAGGAGGAGCAGGATGTTGTTTATTTCTATGTATACACATGTATCTGCAGTCGTTTAATTACCCCCGAAATTCATCCTGAGCGCAATACTTGGCTCATCCTTCCCTGTATCTACCTCGACCTTCCTGCCGGTCTTCTGCCCGGTTCTAAGGACTTCTTCCATAAACGCCCGGTGGCTCTCACTTAGCCCGGCAACCACGGCCTTGAAACCTCCTGGGTCTACAGCCGCGAGACCCAGCAACCTGGCGCCGGTCTCTTGGTAAAATTCGTCTCCCTCTCCTTCCGAGTTGGCCCTTGCCAGTAGCATTGGGATGACCAGCGACATCGCAATTCCCTTCTTATCGTCTGGGAGGGTAGCAACATATCTTGTGAGCGTTTGCGCGACTAAGTATCGTGCTTTCTCGGGGTCTTCGGTCTCTGTATTGGAGACGAAGGCGATGAGGTGTGGGAGAAGGTATCTTGCAATAGATTGATCTGCTGCCGATTTGGGAGTCTGAAGTAGGAGGGTGCGAATGCAATTCGCTGCCACTTTAGCAGCCTAGAACCCAGTTAGTAATTTATTTCATACATATAGAGTGGGAGGTATTACCATGCAATCGTTTAGGCAGTCCAAGGTTTCGTCTAGAAACTTGACGACCAAGGGGTCGCTGGCGGACAACGTGTTCACACCGCTCGTCATGAGAACAGTACACGCCAATAGCGAGTTCTTCACACAAGGAAGGGCATTGTCAGACTCTCGCTTTTGGGCGTGCATGTATATTGACATGAATCGTCTCAAGCAGCCTCTCAGTTGCTCTTGGCTGGCTTCGTCAGACTTCATGGCATTTTCCTTGGAAATGCTGCTGATAAACCGTTTCAGGATCGGTAGCGATGTGGGAACAACAACGGTCTGGTAGCTAGGTGTTCCGAGAACGGTTGCGAATATGTGGATTATACAGGCGTGCAGATCTGTTTTGATGATGGACGGGAAAACCTCAGCGGCGTCCACAAGGGCGTTCAATGAAAGGCGGATCAGCGACACGGCCTCTTCCGTGAGGTTTGCCGATCGGTTGGATTGTTGCTGTTTTGCCAGGCTTGGAAGTATTCCAGCAAGTACAAGGACTATTATGCGTGTCAACTCGAAGAGCTGCTCAATGTCCTCAGATAAATCGCTGCCATCTGGCGATGTTGCGTTTTTAGTTCCTGAAGGATGCGAGACACAGAGCCCTCGAGCGATTTCAACGATGACTTTTTGTACATCCAATCCCTCCGTGAGAACAAGACGATCAAGAAGGTCCATTGTCTCCGAGAAGATGGCTTCTCTATAAATCGCATGACCAGAAACGCTCGGGTGCAAAATCCGTTTCAAAGCAACGAGAATTTCGAGAGATTGCTCTTTCGTTGCTAGAGCATCGTTGCCAGGTTTGGCAACCAAGGCTTCAAATGCAATACCAAACAATACGAAAAAGAACGCAACTGGTTCATCACGATAGTTGATCTCGTTTCCTTTGCGCTTCACGGCTGACTTCTCATCGGTGGATGGTTCATCGACTTCTTTACCGTCAAGAGCATCAAAAACGAATTCGCTGTCCTGCTCGATCAAGCTTGCAATTGCGTCGACAAGCTTCAGCCACGAGTCTTGGTAGAATTTCAGTAGTGTTTCTCTGTTTAGTGCAGAGTAGATACTGTCCAGACTGCCCGAAAGAGAAGGAGGGCCTAAGCTCATGGAAATCTCAGGCTCAAAGCGAAGTCTGGCAAATTCCTTGAGAGAAGACAGCCACAGAGGAGTTAGTTTCGCGATATGTGGTTTCATAACGTCCACGAGGTATTTCTGCTCGATACTGGCAACCTGCAATCCCGCCCAGGCTGAGAACACAGCCATCTTTACCATAACATTCGCATTTGAGCTCAACCCCTTCAAGTCGCCAATTGAGGCGGTTTCGGCATCCGTAGAGAAATTTTCGAGCGCACTGACCAAAGTCTTCAAGATACGGCCCATCCGATCAACATCTGTGACTATTCCAGTCGCAATAAAGGCGGCGCAAACGTTAACGGCTTCAGAGGCAAGTTCCGGCGAAGAGTCTGCGGCGAACGCGGGCGTAAGGGCGGAGCTGATCTGCGCTTGGTACTGTTCTAAGAGCGGCGCTTCAGGGAAATCGGGATCAGGAGTAATTCCGAACATTTTGAGAACCAAGTCAATAATCTTCATACCCCAAACTCTGAGCTCGAGAATACTAGATGTTGAAGCCGAAAATGCCATTCGAATGACATCAGCAACCTTCTTCTGTATGGCCATCTCAGAAGGCCCGGATCCATTTGATGCAACGTCCCGCATAACGAAGACAAGGATTTCTCCAAGGCAGCCCATTGCAAATGTTCGAACCTGCCAACGGAGCTGTTCTTGTCCCTGGCCAGCAACAGATGGGGCATCGTGGCTTGCTGCACCGGCAGCGGCTGCGAAGCCGGCAACTTCTTCATCTTGGAGGTCCAGCCCAGCTGATGCTTTTGCAGTACTCTCGGCGGCGCTGTCCTTTGTTGTCTTGGTCATGGCCAGGACAGACTGGCATCTCTGGATCCATTCGGCGGTATTGGAAATGCAGGATTGCTGCAGCCAATTTCGGATGATATTTCGGAGACCGTCGTGGGTTGGTGCAGCATCCAGTGCTAGCCACAGCTGGTCTTCGAAGCCAGGCTCAGCGACTTTAATTACATCTTCCGAATTCCGCTTCATCAAGTTATGTAAACCGTCGACCGCAATATCCCGTAGCTCAACAACATCCGAGTACAGGTCTTTCTGCAAGAGAACAACGTACTCTGCAAAGTTGACGTGGCCAGGGGCGTACAACGATAAGTGCTCGAGGCAGCGCAAGCTTTCCCCCAGGATCAGGACGCTTTGCTCTTCTCTGAATTGATACACCAGAGTCAGGATCAGCTCTCTAGCTTTAACCATATATTGCAAATCTGGGCCAAGAACGTTTATGAGAGAGTCAACGCATCTTGCAACAACAGCAGACGTGGGTAGCTCGAGCTCCAAGTTGGAGCTGATAAGGGATTGTTGATCGTCATTATGCGCGTCAGAAATATAAAGCTGGCCGAGCATGCCAAGAGTGCCCTGAACATATCCAGAGAATGTCAATCCAGCAGCATCTGCAACGCGCGACAACGCTTCCAGAGACCAAAAGTGGACCGTGGGATGTGGATCGTTGCAAAGGGACGTCAGAATTCCCAGGATAGTTTTCAAATGATATCCAGCTGCCATTCCACCAACTTGAGAATGTATGCAACCAAGTGCCATTGCGCATCCAGCCCTCACGGTGGGTTCGCGGATAGCAACGATGGTATCGATGAGCCATTTGATCTCTTGATTAGTATAAGCATTCCCAGAGCTATTGCAGAGCCTTCCCAGTGCCTCGTAGCCGATGCTTCGGACATATTGATCAGGCTGAGTAACGAAACCGCGAAGCATTTCCGAGAGAAGTTTCTCAACGGCGGGGTTTGATACATCCCCTGACGGAGACCTTGTCTCTTTCACGGCCACCTTTAGGGCTGATAGTAATGCAGTAGCAACATTGACATTCATCGCCACCTTGCGTCCAGGATCCCTCTGAAGCGAGCCGGCTGCTAAAAAGGTCGTCATCTGCTCCAGAATGCTCTCTTGAATCTTCGGGGAGGTAAGCGGGAAGGCAATTGCAAAAAGTTTAATGGCAATATTGACGACTTCGCAAGCTGGCGGATCAGGTAGGCTATCGTCATCCCCAACGCAATCAACAAACAGCGCCAGAGAATCGTGCTCTAAAGAACTGCAAATTGGTGATAAAAGCACCGAGCTAATTGCTGCTTCTGGGCTCTGGTCCGTCGTCCATTCTCGTTGATCCTCCTTGACATGCTCCCCTGGCAACTGCTCAACTTTGAATCCCTTGACCATGCCAGTGACACCAAAACCACAATTATCGCCAATATCCCATATTGTTTCAAAGGTGCCTGCTGAGCTTGCGATAGATGTACTAAGTGAGCTCGGGGTATAATTATCGGGGTCCGAAAAGAACGAGACGGCAAGAGTCAAAAGGTTGGATTGAAGGATAGATTGGCTGCCTCCAGGGCTGAGATTAACAAGCTTCGTGTAGCATTGCAGAACGCGTCGTTGAGTCATGAGATCGAGGTCATGTAACTGCAAAGATGGGAATAATCTTTGAGGTACGTCTTCGGTAGTTTTCTTCGTAGGCAGACCCTTTAGGAAAGCACTCGTATTCTGAAGCATAGCGGCAATCCGTTTTGAGACATCTGTCGTCAGGAGTTTTCCGTTAAATTGTAAGAAGGCCAGGATAGAGCTCAGCGCACACTCTCTAACATGTGTCAAAAAGGATGACTCCAGGTAGCTGCGCTGCGCAGTGTTGTCTTTGGCCAGTGGCTTCGGCAGAGCATTCTTCCAGAGTAGTAATAGTTGAGAGAGGTGGATCTTCACGAAATTTGGCCCCAGGGACATAAGACCACCTATCAAGATCCAGGCGACTTGAATTTGTGTCCCGGATACACGAAGCTCCGATTTCCCACTCGACTTCAGGAGTCCTGTCGCCAGGGACAGAACTCTACTGTCCACATCCACCGAGCTATACAGGGGTTGTAAAGGTGATGTACTTATGAGAGCTGATAGAGCGTTCGCATAGCCTATACAGCGGCGAGGAGATTGTCTCCCAGTATTTGACGTTAATAGATTCATCTCCCTGTTGAGGCTGTTCATGCAAATAGTGAGGCATGGCAATAATTGTTGGGGGCATGCCAGAGCGAAAGTTCGCAGGCATTGCGAAGTATAAAGCTGAACAGTGTAGCTTGGATGCTGAATAACTTGCAGAAGGCCGTCACGGCATGCATCACCAAATGCTGCTGCTGCGGACCCCAAGGTTTTAATAAATGACGTTATGGCGCTGAGAGCAGCAATGAGCGCATATTTTGTGGGCTCAGAACGCTCATTGATAACTTGCGGATAGTTTCTAAGGACATCATTGATCAACTTCTTAGCTCCGTTAATCTGGCCGGACTCGCCAAGTATTTCTTGTCCGATAATATTCTCAAGTACGACTTGCACAAATTTGCGTGTAATTAAGAGACGATACCTGTTGTTGATTATGTTCGGGTGGCTCAGGACATCTCCCATCAGATGGTCAGCTATTTTGATATAATTCGACTCGATTAATTTCTTGGGGAGGCTTCTTGCAATCTTTCCATAGCAAACAGCCAGGCCCGCCCGTGTTCTATTGCTAGTTGACGACCGAACGTAATGCGACGAAACTTGTCGGAGAAGGTCCAAGAGTGTAAATGACAGTATCTGCGACTTCTTGGGCGCTGGGCTTCCTGGCCGTGGTACTTCGTCGTCATCTTCGGCAAGAATTGACGTTTGTCTCTTGGTATTGCTTCTCTTGAGTTTCTTTAGCTGAGGAACTTCAGAGTCCTGTGCCGTTTCTAATACATAGCTTTTTCCAAGAGCAGATGCCAGGCATGAAGCGGCAGCTTGGCGTACGAGAGGGGTCGAAGAGTCGATAGTCTTCAAGATGGTTGATTTCAGACTTTCGTAATCGCTCGAGTAATCAAAGTATGCGGTATTCAGTAATAGTGATTCCAAACACTTGCATGCAGCGATTTGCACAATATGACCCTTATCCGCAGAGGCATAGTTTCGTGCTTGCTTCCACACGTCCCTGGCGATGCCCTCGTCCGCGCTCCTGCCAACACAGCTTGTTATCTTAGCAAGAGCTTTAAACGTAGAAGCCCGCAATCCCGCATTATTCTGCGCCACCTTCAGGAGCTTTATCAGAGTTGTGCAAGCAAGTGGGTGTAGCCCAATTGCGCTGTCCCCAGCCGCTGCAAATATCTCCCCTAAACAGTGCGATGCCGCATGGCTGATGCGCAGGTCGCCTTCTGCCTTGCCCTTCCCGACGCCAATAGTGCTGATAAGTTCGTTGATAGTTTCGAACAGAAGCTTCCTATCTCCGAGCCCAAATATATGCGCAAAGCATCGTCCCAGGCTATTTCGAATTACTCGGGTAGGTGCTGGCGCTGGCAAGTTGAGTATTTGGAGGAGCTGTTTCTTGAGGTAGAATTGCTGGGAGGTGCAGCCATCTGCATCAAGGCTCTGGACATGCTTGGAAAGTGTCGAGACAAAGGTCAGGAGGTATAAGTCTTGCTGCTCCGACGGTAGGGCCTGGAGTTTCGTTACGTCGAGTTCAGGAGTTGCTGAGGCTTCCACCGTCGTGGTAGGGGCAGAGCCATTTGTAGAGGGCGGGGGGGTGTCGCCCGACATTGGCATATAGGGCTGTGTGATATTTAATAATCACACCCCAAATCTAAGATCGTTATCCCTTCAAGAGTTTATTGTGCAGTTTGATTAATGGGTGTCTGGTGTCCCGCTGTCCAAGCTCCCTGAAGGCTGGCCTCGCGAGGCCAAAGAGTGGGCTGGCGAATCACAGCCTAGATGATCCACAGCCTAGATGATCCACAGCCTTGTATCGTGAACTGTCTTGGAATAATTTCAGCCTCACTGTAACCCCAGACCACATGGCTTCTCTATCGCCGCGAGGGCTCCAACTCCTCGGGAAATCGCATAAATTCGCAAACTATGTTTGTCCAAAATGTTCGACGTTCTCTACATACCGAACCCTTCAGTCGGGACATAATAGATGGAGCAAAATCAAGCACGACAAGGCCGGTGTGGATGCGAAGAAGCATGTCTTGAGATCTATGCTTTCTCGTGATATAGCTCAAGCATCCAAATGTATGCAAACTACTTCGTTGCTACCTAGAACCATTTCTAACTACCTTCTAGTGTACGGAGCCGATCCTCGAACAAATCCAACGCTAGCAAATGTTTTAGTCCAAGCAAAGAAAGGTATATAAAGGGGCAATGCTCCTCCTCGTCGTTTTGCCGCACCATGCTTACTATCTGTTAGCTGGCTTCCCTAAAGCTTCGCAAGAAGCTGCCATTGCCCGCGGACAAGGCCAATCAGCTTCCGGCGCTTCGCTCGAGTCTGTAACGATAGAAGCGATCATGCCGCCGTCAATCGCAATAGTTATTGATGTCGAAACAGACAATAAAGCACGCGCGTTACAAGAGTTACGGCATGAAGTCAAGAGATACGGTGGAACCGTGACTCCGACGAGCTATTTGTTTAAACGCCGAGGAAGAGTACAATTTGAAAAGGACGAGAGAGGGCTGGGGGTGGATGAAGTTCTGGACGAAGCTATCGAAGCTGGCGCTGACGATGTTGAGGTAGACGATGATGGAAACCTCATTGTTTGGACTGATCCCAGCGGAACTATTGGAGCCGCAAGATCCTTGGCCGAAAGTTTCAAGCTGACGATAGAGAGCTCGGATATCCTATGGGACCCGAACGAGGATACTATGGTCCCACTCGATTCTGAGAGTGCCCTTTCTTCACTGAAGAACCTGGTCAACGCACTCCAAGAAGACCAAAGTGTTCAAGGAATCTACGTTAACATATCCCAAGGCGAAGTAAGCGACGAGGCCTGGGCGGAATTGCAGGAGAAGGTTCCGGTGTAGAGTTTGTGAGACAGGAGCGTCGTCGGACCTCAGTCTGTTCCCATTACTGTATTATAGAGCCACTAACACCATTGTATAAGTATATACTGTATTTGTACACATGATATTCAACCATTACAAATGCCTGCTTGCAGAATGCACACAGAGATGCTGGTTGATATAAGGATTTGTCACGTAGCACATATCCAAAAGAGGAAGCTCACAGTTTGATATTTGATACGACCGCTCAACTTCGCGGCTTTTAACTCGGCTACTCCGAAGATGGGTATTTGAAATGGGGTTGGTTCGCCCACTATCTCCCGTAATAAGTAGCTCGCTCCAGGGACATTTTTGGCGGTGGCCATCGTTCTTGAGATCGTCATTGCCAGAATTAATGACTCCTACTCTCGACGTTGCCTTCATTTGTGGCCTATTATCGCCTGAACAGGCAGCCTTTAGGGTGCTCAGATGAAGCTCCCCAGTTCTTTCAAATAAGGCATGCTTGTCTCGGACATAGCTCAAACAACCTTTGCGAGCAGCTCAAGAAGATCGAACCAAGCCGACCTGTCTAAATCCACCTTGAGTAACCCAACTCCCACGAGAATCGTCCGAGCTTCCTCTGGCTCACGCTTCAACACCAAACTGGCAATCTGCGACGCTATCAAGTGCCCTAAAGTTTCTCTTGCTTCACCGCCCGCACCGAGAAGGATTTTCGGGTTTATGTGAGGCGCAGGAAGCGAATCGTCGCCCCCGGCAGGTAGTGCTGTGTCGAACGCTGTAGGCGAAGCGGTCGAGAGAGGGACTTGGATCTACTCGGTATTAGTTTCAATGTCCACACAAAGGAAACAAATCTATGACAACAAACCCATTGTGATAATCGCCCTCCTTGGGATATTGTAATCAAGATCTTGTCAGAGAAAGCGAGGCTTGAGATGTCCGTCTCGGCCCCGCCAACCAGCCCCGCAGCAGTCTTTGAATGTGTTGGGAAAGATGTTTCTTGAATTCCATCCAAAGAAATATCTTGGATCGCAGCCTCCAAAGAAGTTGATTCTGCCGCCATTGTAATTGCGCAATACCGTAGAGCGTAAACATCACCGTTTATTATCAGACCTACTCCGCCGGGGTACATGTGTGGAGGTGAGGGCGGTGGCAGAATAGCCAGCTTTGACGCTAAATACGGTGTGGTGGCATCTAGGCGGTGGCAGAAAATAATAATTGACTTTGCGATACTGATAACGGATTGGCATCTGCGACCAGGAATCCAACTTTCTTCAAGACGATCCTCGTCCCCACGGCCAAGATGAAGAAGTTCGTTCCCCGGCAGCGCAAGCATAAAGTTATTGCGCGGACTAAAGAGTTGTCGAAAAATGATGGCGTCCCCGACAGCAATACGGTCGAGATCATGCCCACCGCGAAGGCTGAATTGGAAGAGAAGAAGCGGTTGCTCCGTGAAGAATTGAAGAAAGAGAGCGCGAAGATGAGCGGGAAGAAGGCGAAGCGGTTGGAGAAATATATAGATACGAAGCTGAAGAAAGATGAGAACAGGATCTTGATTCAGAACCTCGCGTTGAACAAGACTGATACGAGTCTGTATTCGAGCTCCAGTAGGATGGGCCAAGGGAAGGAGTCAAAAAGGCAAAGAATGGGAAGGGCGCTGAGAGAGGCTGCAGCAGGCATAGATTTGGACGGGGAGAATGACGAGATATTATTCGAAAAGCGGGCGCTGAAGGATGGCCCTGTTGACAGAGACAGCGATGCGGAGGACGAGGACGACGAGATGTCGGGAGCGGCTACAACCACTACTGAGGGCACGGCAAACGAAACAAAACCAGCTCCATTTGCTGCTGCAGCTGGATCGGGACTGAAGAGGCCACTGGAGTTGGATGACTCGGGAAGACCAGTTATTCAGAAACGACAGAAAAGAGGCGGCGTCAACTCGAAGCTTTCCTTCAAGGCTGAACCAAAAGCTATGCCTACAGCGGCCGCTGAGCCTGCCTGGACCGGCTTTTCGGCATTCGAAGATAGCGAAGAGGGTGATGAGGACATGGACTCAGACATGAGTGGCAGTGAACTTGATTCGCCTAAAGTAGATGACGAGGCTACATCGGGGGGTGATGAAGCCACGTCTGATGGAGAAGATGGAAGTGAGGAGTCGTCAGACGATAGTGAATCTGAAGACAATACCGAGAACAAGAAGGAGAGATCTTCTGCCTTTAAGTCATGGGCAAACCAACAACGGAATGAAGCCATGGGGTTCGAACCTACAAATACGACGCAACTGGCCACTCTCACACCTAGACCCGAAAACTTTCAACCTCGCCCATTAGAGTCGGATCCTTTACCTGCAGAACTCCAAACTGCGAATAGCATCGCACGAAAGGCATTTGCAGTCTCATTCAACCGGTCGGCGGAAATTCAAGAAGCAAGGATGCAGCTTCCGGTTGTTGGAGAGGAGCAGAGAATTATGGAGGCCATACATAACAACTCTACTGTCGTCGTCTTTGGTGCAACTGGTTCGGGAAAGACTACGCAGGTACCGCAGTTCTTGTATGAAGCTGGCTATGGATCTCCCGATTCTCCCACGCCTGGTATGATCGGAGTTACGCAACCCAGGCGTGTTGCTGCTGTCAGTATGGCAAAGCGCGTGGGCGACGAATTAGGTGACCATGGCGACCGAGTAGGTTACCAAATCCGTTTTGAAGGTACAGTGAGCCCGAAGACGGCTATTAAGTTCATGACGGACGGTGTTCTTCTCAGGGAGGTTGCACTGGATATTGCACTCCGAAAGTATTCAGCTGTCGTTATTGATGAGGCTCACGAGCGCAGCGTCAATACGGATATCCTGATTGGGATGATGAGCCGAGTAGTCAGATTACGAGATGAGATGGCACTCGAAGATCCTTCCATCAAACCGTTGAAGCTCATTATTATGTCGGCCACATTACGCATCACAGATTTCACGGAAAACAAGACCCTCTTCACAACACCTCCCCCGGTTGTACAGGCTGAGGGCAGACAGTTCACTGTCACGAACCATTTTGCTCGCCAGACACGCCACGATTATGTCGAGGAGCTGTTTAAGAAGGTATCCAAGGCCCACAAGAAACTTCCGCCTGGAGGCTTCTTAGTGTTTTTAACTGGCCAAATGGAGATTACGCACTTGAGTAAGAAGTTAAAGGAGGCCTTCAAAATTGGTACCATGGCTTCAGGCCCGCAAGTCCGTATTTCTGGACAAGATGCCCCGGCTGAAGCTGAAGACGTCGATTTTGGTGGTCTTATGGAAGAAGAACTTGATTCGGATGATGAATCTGTTGATTTTGAAGGCGACGATAACGATGATGCCGAGTTTGACATTGGCGAGGCAGAGGAGGTCGGACCGGCAAAGATGCACGTCTTACCTCTTTACTCTCTCCTCCCTACCAAAGAACAACTGCGAGTTTTCGAACCACCTCCCGATGGATCGCGACTCGTCATCTTGGCGACTAACGTAGCTGAAACGTCTCTCACGATCCCTGGAATCAGATACGTCTTTGACTGTGGGCGATCAAAGGAGCGCAAGTACGACGAAAAGATAGGCGTGCAAAGTTTCGAGATCAGCTGGATCAGCAAAGCGAGTGCAAGCCAGCGTGCTGGTCGTGCTGGACGTACGGGACCTGGTCACTGTTATCGAATGTACTCCTCCGCGGTCTTCGAGCGCGATTTCCGCGAATTCGCCGAGCCAGAGATCCTACGTATGCCAATCGAGGGAGTGGTATTACAGCTCAAGGCGATGAATCTCCAACACGTCGTCAACTTCCCCTTCCCCACCCCGCCCGACAGAGCAAGCCTCGCCGCATCCGAGCGGCTCCTGACCTACCTCTCAGCCATCTCCCCCACCGGCCAAATCACCAAAGTCGGCTCCACAATGTCCATCTTCCCCCTCTCTCCCCGCTTCGCCCGCATCCTCCTCATCGGACACCTCCACGACTGCCTCCCCTACACCATCGCCCTCGTCGCCGGTCTCTCCACAGCAGACATCTTCATCCCCGAGAACCAGGTTGTTCCCGCCCTGACCCCCAAAGACGAGAATGACGAGGACTCCCACTTCACCCAAGCCGATCGCCTAGAGGAAGACGCGCGCAACGCGATACGCCGTAAATACAACGCCGTCCAACACGCCTTCTGCTCCCTCGACGACCGCTCAGACGCCATCAAGCTCCTCCAAGCCGTCGGCGAATTCGCCCACGAGCCTACCGAAGCATGGTGTCGCGCGCATTACGTCCACTACAAGGTGCTCAAGGAGATCCTGCAATTGCGTCGCCAGATCACGGATTTACTGCGCACCAACATCCCTGCGTTCGCGGGACTGACGTTTGTTGATAAACTGCCCTCGCCGAGCGTGACGCAGATCAAGGCCCTGAAGCAGATGGTTGCAGCGGGATTCATCGACCACGTCGCCATTCGCGCGGACCTAGCGCCGATTTCATCGCCTGTGGGACGGAAACCGAGTCGTGCGATCGAGGTCCAGTATCTCACCCTCTTCCCGTCGCACGCGCGCTGCGACGACGAGGATAAAGCTGTATACATCCACCCCTCCTCACCACTAGCGCACAGATCCCCCAAGGAATGCCCTGAGTACATCGTCTACTCGCATCTCCAGCGCGCAGCGCCCTCAGCGACGACTCCAGAGCGTGTGCCGAGAGCGAGGATGCACGCGCTTGTCGATGTTAGTGGTGGGCAGCTTGCGGCGCTGGCGAAGGGAACGCCGTTGTTGCAGTATGGGAGGCCGATTAAGGAGGGGAAGCAGCTGGATAAGATGGGGTTGGAGAAGGAGTGTTGGGTTGTGCCGTATTTGAGGGCGGAGGGGAGGAATGATATGGGCTGGCCGTTGCCGGCGAGGAAGGTGGTGCAGAAGAAGGTTTTGGGGAAGGGGTGGGTTATTCAGGGGTAGGGTGGTCGTTTAGGTATGCGTGGTATTGATATTGGATTGATGAGTTGCCATTGTGGAAGTGTTACATGTGTAGCTCAAAGGTCTGAAGATGGGCCGCGGCTACAGCCAGTTAGAGACTCGAAATATATAGTAACGACTGAGTGCTCCTATTATTACCTCATAACTCCGAGATTGAAAGTACAGTAGCTTGATTACCATAAGTCTCCCATTCATGTTCAATGGAGATGCAGTACCCGACCGAATTGCCAGCTGAACGAAGTGATCCTCTCAATTTATCTGCGACTACATATATGTCCTATGGAAGACGTCGGTTGCTCGAAGACCTCCAAATGCTTGATCTTTCATTTTAGTCTCATCAATCCTATCGTCTTCTCGTTCCTGTCATCATCTCATTCCTGTCATCTTCTCGTTGCTGTCATCCACATAATGCTGTCGTCGTCTCACGCAATACGGTGGGCCTCGATAAGTATAACTCTTGACGATAATATTATTATTAAATTGCATCTACTAAATAAGCATAAGATGTCCGGCAGCATTCAACCAGCTTAGATCGATTTTGACTTGTTCGTTTCTGTGGAAGAAAAGTGGCTATTGAGGAGCAGTGTTGCCCGAGTACTACTCAGAGTACTAACGTAAGTCGTGGCGTAACGCGGGGGATGGCGCAACGCGGGGAATTCACCCCGCCGACTTCTGATAACTGTGAATAACTCAACAATGGTTCGCTGTAAAAGCCTGGGTGTTGCTGAGCGTGAAACTTTAATAGCCCAGGCAGTATTAGACGTCCAATCTAAGAAGTATAAGAGTGCATATCACGCTGAGAAAGTGCTGGGGCTGCCGAAGAGTTCAGTGACGCGACGCGTCAATGGAGGTTTGACACGCTCCCAAGCCCGCCAGAAACAGCAGAATTTATCAGGCGCGCAAGAACAGATACTTCTAAAGTGGATTAAAAACCTAACAATCAGCGGCTATTCTCCAGGGCATCAGTTGTTGAAGGAAATAGCTGAAGAACTCCGGTCGCACCGGTCACTCAATTTTGACGACGCGACGCCAAACTTACTTCTACCCCAACCACGATTTTCCCTCGGTCGCGACTGGGTACCACGATTCATACAACGACATCCCCATCTACAGGTCGCTATTGGGCGACGGATCGAAACTGTACGCATGGACGGTGCAACAAAACCAGTGCTTACGGCATGGTTTAACGCGTACACCAAGGTGGTTCAAGAGTTTGGAATCACGCAAGAGAACACATATAACATGGATGAATCCGGATTTTCGATTGGGACAATGGAATCTACTCGAATTATACTTGATTCAACGCTTCGTACGAAGCATCAAGCGCATCCTGGCCGTCAGGAATGGGTTTCGATGGTCGAGTGCATCTGCGCAGATGGAACCATCCTCCCACCCCTCGGGATCTTTAAGGGCAAGAACTTTCTCCAATCATGGATTCCGCCCGCAGTCATCGACCAGTGGTTCTTCTCTGCGAATACGAAAGGCTGGACAAGCAACCTCCATGGGTTGGAGTGGTTAAAACGCATCTTCGAGCCAACAACACGTACAAAAGCAGATGGTCAGCACCGGCTTCTTATATGTGATGGCCACGACTCACACATTAGCGGGAGTTTCATTGCGCATTGCATGCAGAACCATATTGTATTACTGATACTTCCCCCTCATACATCGCACTTACTACAACCACTGGATGTTGCGATATTCGGCCCGCTAAAAAAGCGTCTGACAGCAGCGCTCTCCCCACTCAACCAAGCGCAACTTGCGCGCATAAGAAGTATGAATGGATGGAGGCATACATCCAGGCACGGCTTGATGTATGCAACCATCAGAACATTGAGTCAGCATACCGTGGCGCTGGCTTGTTTCCTTTTAATCCCCAGCGAGCATTGCGTACGCTGCTCAATGCTGAACCATCAGTCGAGGCTGACCGACCAAAAACACCACATCAGTATGATATTTTTGACCGAGTCTTTATCAACAGCTCCCCCCCAGATGGGATGACCTTACGCTCTGCAAATGCGCTTCTTACAACTACGATTAATAGTGGTGGGGTGCTGTCAACACCAGTGCGGACGTACATCCAAAAACTCACAGTTGCGTCAGAGCAACTTCGAGCACGCAGCATTGTCCACCAACTCGATGCCAACAACCTGCGATTAGTTATAAAGCAACGTACGGTACGTACGAAGGGGAAAAGGGTTATTCTGAAGGGTCACTTTCATGTTTCTATGCAAGAGTTGTGTGATGTGGTGATGGAGGCGGAAAAGGCGACACATAACCCAAGTAAGAAAAAGCGCAAAACAAAGGATAAGAACGCCTCCTCAGACATTGAAATTGATGAGTATATTGAGGAAGAAGCAGGGGAACAATCTAAGAGTGATGGTGGATCATGTATTATCGTTGATTGTAGTTAAATTTACAGATTTGTTGTGTTCTCTTCAAATTTCCACCGCGTTACGCCATCCCCCGCGTTACGCCACGACTTACGTTACTCAGAGATCTTCGAGTAGAGTACTGTTTTTTGGGCTCGAGTAGAGTAGTACTCGAGTATAAAAATGAAAACATGATTGATAGCTATATAGACTATGGAAATACAGTAACTATGCATCCTCATCTTCCTCTGAATCCTCACCTGCTGATACCACGCCCCAATTCCTAAGACATATAAGATATCGTAGTGTAGATGGTGCTAATCTGTTCCGTTCCTTTGTAATAATATCGCCACCTGCACTAAACACTCGCTCAGATTCCGCTGATGTAGCAGGAATTGCTAAATGATCTTTGGCAGTTGCGGCAAGTATTGGATATTGGTATTGCTTACTTGCCCAAAACTTGAGTATATCAATTTTAGGCCCAAGAGTTGGCTCGTTCATCCAGCGCTTCCATTCTGGATCTAAATCTGGCTGCCGTTGTGAGACATATAGCTCATCCTCAGAATCAGACTCTGTCTTCTTAGAATTCTCATCTTCTAATTCCTCATCTTGGATACTTTCCATAACCTTTGCTGCTTGGATGTCTAATGCCTTGCCTGAATATTTATAATAACAGTCTTGCCATTGTGCTTTTGCCCGCCTTTTTCACGTGTCTTGAATGCTTTTTGGCCAAATAATATCAAATACGTTAAAGTTATAACGTGGGTCGCATATTGTAGCTAAAGTTGAATGACTCCGGTGTTGATTTGTTGCAAGTGTATAATACTCATTAAGCTTTTTTAATGCTGCTAAACAAGCGTCGTATATTGTGCTATTCTCTGTATATCCAGCTTTCAAGACTTCAAGCTTTTGTGTCATTGTAGCTTCTCTGTTGGGCGTATAAAGATATAGAAAAAATCTAATAACACCTTAAATCAAGCTGTTGAGATGCACAGAGATCTGTTATTGGACCTTGTAATCTTAACGCTAAATGCAGCATATAATATGTTGAGCTCCATCGTACTGGCATATTGAGGCTAAGCTTCTTAAACTCAATATTTGCAGCTTCACATTGCTTTTTTAGGCATCCTTCCATTGTCGTCGGTTGACGTCGAAGTTTGCTAAGAACAGCTACTGACTCATTTTCTGGTAGTGATGGAACTCAGGCAGCTCCATACTCAAGGCGGTATGCGTTTGGCTCATCTGCCGGTGTTAAAGCAGCTTGAACAGCAAGGTTTATAATGTGCCCAATACATCTGACATCGCCTTCTTTTGTTGTATATGCCCATAGTTGCTGTAATGTAGTTTCATTCTTGCATGCTAAGTTCTCATATTCTGAGAGTACGGTAGTGTTTGCAGAAGCGTTATCACGAGTGATAGTAAAAACTGCAGGAGTAATACCATAGTCGTCTGTAACAGCTATTAACTGCCCTGCAAGATATTCACCAGAATGGATTGGTGTAATGGTGGGTGCACCAGATGTGAGAATCTAGCCACCCAAGGAAGGGATGAATTTACTAAGACAACACACTGTCTTAGGAAAAAGAGCCAAAGGGTCGTAGCTTAGACTATTCCACAATGCAGCAATCAGGTGTATGATGTAGTGAAGTGGTTCAGACAAGTTGCAACAAATGTTGAGTCTGGGAACTCAGGGGTAAGTCAGAGGTTAACACCTCACTGACATTTCAGAAACAAGGAGTAACAAGATGAATGCTTGGAAGCTAGAAAAGACGTGGAAGTATGTGATAGTCGATTTACTGTATTGTCTGCTTGCCCTTTCTTAAGGAAAGGGCAATCCTATTTATGCTAAAGGAGTGTAGTTCTCTCATTTTCCAAGACTTTCCATGACTTACCAGGCTTGGTAACTGTAGTCGACGTAAGAGAATCCCATAGAACCATCTCTTAGGTTCGTAGCCTATAGGAAGTAAAAGGAGGTCCAAGGTCAGAGTACCCCTATAGACAAATTATGTCATAGACAAATTATGTCATAGACAAATTATGTCATAGACAAATTATGTCATAACTTAACCAATCTTGTGGGTAACTAAAGAGCGATGACATGTAATCAATCATAGAGGTTCGTAGGAGCTTTTAGAGCTATCGTTCATGCTCCTAGGCCTCTAGTTGGTAGATATATGTCATGTGGTAGTATGAGTGATGTCATGTAATGAATCATAGAGGGTTGTAGAGATATGCTATGTGGCAATATCGGCCCAGTAACTAAGGAGCGATGACGTGTAATGAATCATAGATGGTTGTAGCAATCGTTGAGTAGTATTGCTCTTGTTGTTGGTGTGATAAGCCAAAATATGTATAGTGACTTGTAGGTTTGAGGAGGAGATTTCCAAGTTTGCTCTTGAGTTTGATAGCAAACTGAGTGCAATGAATGTCAGTATGACAATTGGCTCTTGTAGCTCAATAACATCTAAGACTGTACATCGTAACTGCCACTTATCAGAGATCCAATGTGCTGTTACTGCAGCGTATTCAGAATAGTTGCGTGCAGACCAAGTATCAGTTGTTAAAGATATCCGTCCATGTAATGACACAGGGCACCCAGCTCACAGTAATAGCATATGAGAGTGCGAGTCGGAGGCTAAACGGATGCTATCGTATAGGTCTACTACGAAGGATACAAAAAAGATGATGGGGGAACCCCGTGAGTCGATTGTCTCAAGTACCTGAAACCCATCCGACTCAGTTCGGACTCGGTTAGCCCACCCAAATGATCACACGTGACCCCGCAGCTACCCAGAGTCCACTCCCTAGAATGAGAGACGAGAAGGCATCATTACACTACTGAGAGACGAGAAGGCATCCTTACACTACCCCCCTCCTGAGAGAGTGCTTTGTCCGCAAGGCACGCGGTTAGTATCATGTCTGCAACGTCTCTGAATCGTCTCCGTGAACGGAGCGTTTCTTGTTATCATAATGTTGGCTGGTAATTGCGTCCGGAACAACTTCGTTTGTCGTGCGCGTCGGGAAGGTGCTTTGTTTGCCACAGTAGTCATCCCGAGGTGGTATTGCGTTAGGGTCCGTGTGGCATGCGAAACTGGAGTTTGCTTTTGTTGCATCTCACGTTCGTTCTTGGGGTCCGAAACAGTACCGGAAGGTGTCCGCTACACGATTGAGTAGAATTTTCGTAAACGTGAAAGAAGAAGTGGCCGCGCTAGCCCGATTCAGAGTTTATTGTTTTGAGTATTCCGCTTCGCCCACTTCCTCTTGTTTTTACCTTACAACAACAACGCCAGCAACCCTCCCACCCGAGACCAGTAAGTGGCCCCTCCCCGTTCATTTGTTTCTGATACTGATAGATTGGATAGTATAAATCCAATCCACAAGAACGAGTAGGTGATGAGAGCGCGTTGGCGCGGTGTTGATAACTTGTGCTGGGCTGACGGAATCACAGATTCCAAATTTGAAGATGGCACTTCCCACCCCCTCCGGGGCTCTTACTGTCGCCTTCCGTGTGCTCTGTTTGCGCTGCCTTCAGGCCAAAGCCCGTGGGATCCAGTCCCACGACTGCGTCTGGTCCCCGACCAGTTCAAAGTGTGGGTACTGCACGTCGCAGCACTCGCCTTGCGTCCCGGTAGGTTTTCTTGTGGGGTTCAGTGTTTGGTTTGGTTGGCCGTTGCTGACTTTGGTGAAAGCTGCCCTGGTTCCTTGGGGAAGAGTTTGCGGCCCTACTGGCCGCCCAGAGCATGCCAAAGTTCTGCTCCGAGGTGGAGCGTGACCTCTACGAGGAGGCACGCGCCACTCGGGCTGCCCTCGAGTTGGGGCTGGCCGTGAGTAGACCCCATTCCCCTTGTGACTCGGTGTGGTTTCGATGCTGACTCTGGGCAGCAAATTCGGTCGTCGCTGCGCCGTCTCCGGACGGAACAGGAGAGCATTCCTGCTCTCTTGGGGGAGTTGGTGGCTGCTGTGGGCAAACTGCCCACCGCTGCCGCTCCCGCGGTCGCTCCGACTCGGGGTGATAGAAGGAGGGAGGGGGAGGATGGGGAAGTTGGGGCGGCCTACGGGGCCTAGGTGGGGGAAGACCCTGTCTCGGAGGGGACTCGGGCCTGGCCCTTCACGTGGGGTCACTTCGACCCTTCGTCTCTCATGGTGGTAGCCGCTTGTTGTGACGCCGGTGAGACGTTTGGGAAAGGTGGCTCCCACAAGGGTTACGGTGGTGAGTGCACCCTGGCTCGGAGGGTATTTTAGCTTAGAGTCGCAGACAGTAACGACTCTGTTTCTTCCACTTTGTCTTTTCCTCCGTGATCGTAGTTTTGTTCCTTTCCCATCTCCCCTACCGTAACCCCTCCGAGTAGTTCTTGAGGTGGTCCTGGTAAATCTGGGTATTCCGTATGAAACTCTCTGAGTTTATGGGGAGAGTTCGTGAAGTTTGACGCTGGGTACCACTCTGGGTCCGGATCGTATCTGACCCAACTAACCTGGTATTGTAGTTGCTTCTGGCGGAGCCTTACGGTGGGGATCTTTTCCACTTCCCATTCCTCTACGCCATCTATCACTTTGCTGCTAGGCTCAGGCGGATCCTGACCAGGTAGGGGGTTGTTCGGGTCCTTCATGAGGATGTCTGGTGAGAACACATTGTGTATTTGAGAACCGGTAGGTAGTTCCAATCGAAATGCGTGCCCAATCCGTTCCAACACCATATATGGTCCGACCCATTGTTGGCCCAGCTTGCGGCTAGGACAAGAGTTTTTTAAATTTTTGGTCGATAGGTACACTCTATCTCCTACGTCCCACTCGATGGCCCTTCAGCATCGATTCACGTGCTTAGACATTTCCTCTTGTGCCTTTGCCATGTTTTCCTTTGCATGGACCCATGCAGTATGCATTTGGTCTGCAACCGCCTTGGCTTCCTCTCGGTTTAGGGTCTCCCGGGGGTTCGTGCTTTTCGGGGTGTTCCAATCCCAACTCGTACGTGGATCGGTTCCGTACTTGAGTCGGTAGGGGGTCATGCCAATGGATGCGTGGGGGAGTGTCATTTGCATGCGGTCCATTATGGGGATGAGTTCGCTCCAGTTATCCTGATAATGGGATACGAAAGGCCTCAGTCTCTGATCGATGTATCGGTTCATGATTTCCGTCTGCCCATCGGTCTGCTTATGATAGGCAGTCGACAGCTTAACCTTAACGCCGATAATTCGACAGAAGTCCTGCCAAAAGTTGCCATGTGCCGGGCAGTTGTGGTTTTGTAGCAAGGTATGGTCACCAAACTCTTTCCGAGTCTGTCCATAAACACTAAGATGCTATCGTATCTGTGCTTGTCCCTTGGGAACTCCTTGAAGTCCATGGTGAGGTGTTGCATAGGATATTCAGGTACGGGTAGTGGGTGTAGGAATCCTTGTTGCTTAGTGACATTGGTGTGAGAAAGCTGGCATGTCACGCAGTTTCGTACATACCACAAACAGTCCGCTTCCATCCTGACCCAATGATACTTTGGAGCGAGCAATTGGTAGGTTTTCCTGCCACTTGGATGTGCTGACGACACTTGATTGTGCGCTTCCCAGATCAGTTTGTACATAGGTCGGTGTGGCGATTCACACATAGGTAGCCTTTGTACAGGAGGAGCAGGTCGTTCATCGTGAATCCGTCTGGTAGGGGTTGTTTCGTGCGAGTCTCAGTGAATGACTTCGGATTGTCCGCACATAGCGCCTCTATTAAATTGAAGGGCACCTGGGGCTTGGGGGTGTCCATCGAATTAATGGATGCTATGTAGCTCTCGGCGAGTTCGGTGCTGATTCGGGGGTGCAGGCTGCTTGGACCTAACAATACCCTCGCCCTACTATCAAGCTTGACTTTCTGCTGCGTTACCAAGTCCTGGTCTCTTCAGCTCAGAATATCTGCCTTCTGGTTATTCTTGCCCGCGGTGTACGTAATGCAGAAGTTGAAGTCGGAGAGTAGCTCCATCCATCGAACCTGCTTCGCGGTGAGAACCTTGGTAGACATGAAATATTCCAGCGAATGGTGGTCAGTGTACACGTCAACTCGGTGGCGCACCGAAGCCAACTCGGGCCTCCATTTTCCAAAGGCCTTTACTATTGCGAATAGTTCCTTGTCGTGGATCTCCTAGTTGATCTCATGTCCAGATAGGACATGACTGTAAAAGCTTACAGGGTACCATCACTTGTCAGGGTGTTCTTGAGACAGCACACCAGCTACCACTCTGTCAGAGGAGTCGGTCTACAGCTTCGTAGGCAATTCGGGGTTGAAGTGGTGAAGTGCCTGTACCGCTAAAAATTGTCATCACAATTCCTCAAACGCATCCTCACATTCGTCTGTCCACCGGAACGGCTCCGATGGACTAGTGATGGTGGTGAGGGGCTTTGCTATTTTGCCAAAATTACGAATGAATTGTCTATAGAAGCCACAGAATCCCAGGTAGGACTTCACACCCGTAACAGTGGTCGGTCGGATCCAGTTACGAAGGGGTTCGATTTTATCAGGGTCCGCTTCGACACCAGAGGTAGTGAGAACATAACCCAAGTATTTTGTCCTGGTGACGTCGAACTCGCATTTGTTCAAATCGGCTTGGAGTCCAGCTTCTCCGAGACGCTGTAGGACCTTATGCACATGCTCTATGTGTTCCGTAGGGTCCTCTGAATAGATTAGGATGTCGTCTAAGTATGCGGTACAGAAGTCGTCTAAGTATTGCATCAGGACGTCATTCATATACCGCTGATAGGTTGCGGGACCGTTCGTCAGTCCAAATGGCAGCACTTTGCACTTATAGGATCCATAGCGAGTCCGAAAGGTCGTGTACTCTTACGAGTCGGGGTGCATCTGTATGCGATGGAAGGCTTGTCTGATATCTAGCTTCGTGAAGATTTTTGCTTTCGACACCCGTCCTAGTAGTTTCTCGATACGCGGGATGGGGTAGGGATCATTCCGGGTGAGGCCATTTAACTTCCGGTAATCGATGCAAAATCTTAATTTGCCATCCGCTTTCTTTACGAATAGGATAGGGGACGCAAAGGGGCTGTTGCTGTTAATGATGAAGCCTTTCTCTAGGTTCTCTAACAGATATTGGTTGGTAGCCTATATCGACAGGAGAAAGCGTTTGGTAAAGGGGCTTCGAGCTGTATCTTGTGGTCGTATATGTGGTGTGGGGGGATTCAATCCGATTCCAACTTCGAAAAGAAATAGGTGTACTTCCGGTGCATATGCAGAAGCTTTTTCTGGATGAGGCGGAGCGTTTCTTCGTCCTCTACCAACTCCTTTTCATGAATGATCTGATCGATCTCGTAGATGCTAGTCTGAAAAAACTCGGAGTCGCTTCGCATCATCTCGTGGTGGAAAGCATTGCACTGATTTCGCAGATATGCATGGTGTAAGGATGCCTCCATACCTAGATACTCGAAGAACCTGTCTCAGAACTGTTACGGTCACTACAAGCATGGAATCCGACTCAGTGGGGTTTCGAACCAGTAGAGGAGCATATAGCGAGTTACACTATAGTGGGGGACGGTAAGTGTATAGTGTTCAGGGCCGATGCAGACCTGTTGCGGTGGAAGGTTCAGGGCTAGGGTTGGAATAACCGAGTCGGGCCCGTTTCGGGAGTTAAGGAAACAGACTCAACGGGGTTCCCCCTTCATCTTTTTTGTATCCTTCGTAGTAGACCTATAGGATAGCATCCGTTTAGCCTCCGACTCGCACTCTCATATGCTATTACTGTGAGCTGGGTGCCCTGTGTCCTTACACATGGGCGTAAACCTATGTACTAGGGTTTTCTGCGGTGGGGGAGAAACCTCCTGGTTTCGTAGTGGGTTCGATGGCGTATCAGTGATCTCTTCGTAGTCAGAAATTATCACTTTCATTTCCATCGAGCGTCCGCCTGCGCAGCGTCTGTCTTCGCGGTGGATTGCAGCATCCCTGCGATTCGCATCCGGCTGGTAGGCGGGATGTCGAATGGACGTTTCTCATGTGTAGTAGGGCAAGGTGATCTCCTTGCTCCAGCTAGGAATCGGCGGGTACTCCTTTGGCCATACTAACCAGCTCTTTGCAGAGTCGAGTAGTATTCAGAAGCGGCTGAAAAACTGCTTCCCAATTATCACATCTTGTGCTCCGAGGTCCAGGAGTATAAAGGGGCAGTTATATATCCGGCGTCCTTCGACTGAAAGCCCATTACCGTCGACTGAATACATGCTTAATGCATTTGAGAATAACATGAGTCCCTTCAACTCTATTAACTTACACTTCTCTATTCGCTGGCTTCTTTAGTCCTGGCATCATGATGTTACAGATACAACAATATATAACTGCTTCTGAAAAAGCACAATGCTTTGAAACCCAGTACAACTTTCAATCCAATCTCTTCCAGCACTCGACAACTTGTACAATCAAGTACGAAACTCTGGGCAAATTCATGATGCTATGGATATTGCAAACTTCCTTAATCCAAGTGAAGAAAATATACACGGTAGTGGAGAGCAGGACCAAGATCAAGAGGCATTACAAGAAGTTCTTTCACATTATACTCAAGATGTTGAGGATCCTGGAGCTCAAGATGATGACGAAAGCAGTGAGCAAGTCTTGCTGCCTGTGCCAACAACTCAGTCAGCTTTACAAGCCACACAAGTTCTGATTGAGTTTCTTGAGGCTGGGAATAGTGGCGTATTAAGTACAGAGTATTTAAGAACTTTAGAACAGCTTGGGAGGCTTGCCAAGGTTAAGCAGGCAAATGAGGGCATTCAAGGCACTTTGGACAGTTGGATAACGTAGTCACGTGTATTTGATACCGCGATAATCTTGTTAACACGATATGAAATTACGGGATGCTATCTGTTGAGTAATCTGTGTATTGTTCTGTCTAATTGTAGCTGCCTGAAATTACGGTGAAGTTGAGTTGGGTCACGTGACCATATTACAACACACCCCCCACGTATCCCAGCTCTACAGTAGTAAATTAAAGGGGAATTAGGAGAAAGGTTGCTCCCCAAGCTACCCGGCAAGACCGTATGGGTATAGAGCTTCGGCTTCGGGCCCGTCGGCTCCATTCTTCCTACACAACCACGCCGAACCTGACCCCTCCACCCTGCCACCCACCACCCCCCACAATCAATCAATCAATCAATCAATCAAGATGCCAGTCGTTGGCGAAGTTACCGAGGGCAACCTCAAGATGGTTCAAGTCCGTGAGGACTTACACGACTCCCTCTCCGCCTACGACTTAGGCTCTGCTCCCTCCTCGGAGGATGAGGTTCTTATGGAGGTGGAATTGGAGCGGGGCTACGAGGGCCCAGGCGAGGTGGTGGTTACACACCCCCAAGAGCTTGCGGCTTGGTATATCCAAGCTTCAGGCTGTACCACCTCCCCGGAGTGCGACCAGTGTGTGCACGCGAACAGTAGTAGCCATGCGCGCCCCTTCTTCCTCTTCTGTGTCGTCTCCGGCGCCCTTCAGGGCGGCGCCTGTGGCTCTTGTGTGCTCAAGCACAACGCGGCGGGTTGCTCCTTTAGTAAGTCTTCCTTTCCTAGTATTGTACGTAGCTTGAATTGACTTTCTGGATAGGCACCGCGAAGACCTGGCGCCCGGCCACCCCAGCACCCCCCCAGCCACCAAAGGCTGGCAAGAGAGCTGGCACCCGTGCCCACGCCGCCCAGTTGGCCCGCGAGGCCGCAGCTACGGCTGCTAAGAACCCTGTTGTGGTGGATTAACTGGTGGATATCTGGTTTGTGCACCTTGGGTGCTTAGATAGTCGTAAATGGCAATGGATTTCGCTTTGATTCTTCTTTTCTAGTTGTGACATGTCCGTACGTAGTAGGAAGTGTGAGAATCTCCTGGATTTGTATAGTAAAAGTTGGGGATTTCTCCTGTTTTCATCTTTCTTCCCCCTTTTTTGAAATGGAATTAAAATTTCGAAAAATGACTGTGAAATATTGGTGCATAGTGTAGTATCTGTATCGTACGGAGTACTACTTGTGCAAAAATGAGTGTTAGAAGGTTTCCCTTCGAAATATCTTTATGAGAAACTTGACGATTTTATGAAATAAGAATGCGTAGTAAAACGTAGCGTATGGTAATAGGGGCTGCTGATTTGGAGAGTACTAGCTTTGTACGGAGCTATATAGCTTCGAGTACTCGAGTTGTCCTAATACCTGCCGACTGAAATAGATTTGTAGATCTAGCTAGTTGATAGCGATCTAGAGGGCTGCTGTCCGAGTTTAGAAGGTTGCCAATGCTTCGTACGGAGTTGTTTTCATAGTAGCACACTCCTAAAGGAGGTGCTTAATGTCCACTAGGTTAAGATGCTTAATGAACTCCTTATGCTTCTGGTGTGGTAGGGCTTTGGTGAATCCATCTGCTGGCATTTCGTACGTAGCTATCCATTTGATATTGAGGTTCCGATGCTCAACCTCCTGTCTTAACCAATGTGAGTGGACGTCAATATGCTTCAGCTTTGTAACTAGCTTTGGAGACTCCTTAAGTAAGATCCGTACGGTCTGCAAATTATCACAATTAAGTGAGTATTGCTCATTTAGATCGAGTTTGATTGTGTTGAAGAAACGCTGCCACCAATAGAGCTGTTTTGCACTGTGGGACAAAGCTAGAAGCTCTGCCTCTGTTGTAGAGGTTGACACAGTCTTCTGCTTTGAGCAGCGCCAGTCTATTGCCCCTCCAAATAAGGTAAACAAATAACCCTCTGTGCTCTTTCTTGTTGATTCGCAGTCTGCGTACGAAGCGTCACTAGAGCATTGAAAGCGAGCCTCTTGAATATTAGGTCCAAACTGAAGAGCTAGGGTCTTAGTATCCTTAAGGTAGAGTAGAAGTCTGTCGACTGCAGCCATGTGGTCTGGGCCTGGATTGATGAGAAATTCAGATAGTTTCTGTGTCGTACGGGCTATATCAGGTCTCATTACGACTGCTGCGTAGTTTGCTGATCCTACTTTCTGTTGGTAAAGATGGATTTGTTGCTTATCTGCCTGGCCGTCAAATTGGGTTAGGTTGTCTGTAACCATTGGCGTTCGGGTGGATTGAATAGAGGCTACTCCGTACGTAGTTGTGATCTTGTCAATATAGGAGTCCTGGCACAGCCATAGGGTTTTCTGGGTGCGGTCCCTCACAATTCTTATGCCTAAGAACCATTGAAGTTCTCCTATTTCTCGAAACTCATACGCTTCCATCAGTCTCGTACGGAACTGTGTTGCCTCCATTTTGTGGCGCTAGGATGGCTAAAGATGCAAATATCGTCAACATAGAAGAAGACAATAATCTTTGAAGATACAAAGAGGCACTGTGCTTCTGGGACCTGTACGAGGCCTAGAGCCTTGAGTGTCTCTGAGAAGTCTCGAAACCAGAGTAAGGGGGACCTTCGAAGTCCATAGAGTTCCCTGTTAAGTTTCCAGCATTTTCCTTGCTCCTGGTAGCCGTCTGCACACCGTACATAGACCTCCTCATCAATACCGGCTGTTTGTGAATGCGTTTATAGCATCTAATTGTTGTGTATCCAAATCAAAGTAGGCTGTGATTGCCATTAAGGCTCGGAAGATTTTCGAAGCAAGCGTAGCTGCGTACGTCTCATCATGGATAGAATAGCGTTGTAGGTCGCCTCTTACAACAAGTCTAGCCTTATATTTAAGAAGGTAGCCATTGTCATTGAATTTGTATGTGAAAACCCACATAAGGGGTATCACAAAGTTCCGTACGGAGCTGTCGTTGACAGATGTGAACGTTCCTTGCTTTCGAAGGTCTCCTATTTCCTTTGCAGCTGCAGCTTGGAATCCTATTTGATGTGGATGAGTTTGGAGTTGATTCCAGAACTTTGGAGCAGCTGGTAGGTCCGTACAGTGTATGCTCTGTCGATTGAACTCCGTTCCTACTAGGAAAGCTTGGTGTAAGCTTAGCTTTGCTTCTGGTATCGCTATTGTAGCTAGGTAGACGTCGTGTCTTCGTACAGTGTCCTCAGGGCGTTCCGGTGTCATTTCAGGCGTTTGAAGTTGTTCCTGTAGCTCTGTAGCTCCGTGGTCCTTCTGAGTAGGCGGCTCTTCTTGAGGAGAGGAGGTGTTTGTTGCCTCTGATTCGTACGGAATTGTTGTCCCGTTCTGAGGCTTTTGTTCCCCCTCAAACTCCTCATCTTCTTGATCTTGAATATCTGGTATTTCAATGACCTGAACTGTCTTTTCGAGCTCTGTTTGGACAAGCTGAGCCTCGTACGAAGGGTCATAAGCCTTTGTCTCATCAAAGGTAATGTCTCTTGTAACTATAACCCTTTTAAGTTGCGGAACCCAAATGCGGAATATGTTTGTAAAGTTATAGTCAACTAGGTAGCCTATTTGGGCGTTCCTCTGTATCCTCTCAAGCTTTGGCTTGTTTAGAATAAGGGCATAGGCTCTACAGCCATAAGCGCGAATATGAGAGAGTAATGGCTTAAGTAGCTCTGGCTTTTGGCTCTCTGTAGGTAAGGACTGGAGTAGAAGTCCGTACGGGGTCTCATCGTTTATGACTGACGATGGTGAGCGGTTTATGAGGTACCCTGCTGTTTTGAAAATCTCAGGCCACATTCCTTCTGGTAAGTTGGCTGATTCTTTTAAGTGCGCGTGATCGTGTGATTATCGTACGGCCTGACCTCTCTATTCCTCCGTTCGGCTCTGCTGTATAGGGTGGAGAGATGTGGATTTCATATCCTTCGTCCTTAATCCAACCCTCCCATTCATTTCCAAGTGAGGCTTCACCATCTAGGTGGAATATACGGATTTGGAACCCCCATCTTCTCCGTACGTAGCTCACAAAGTCCTTAATCGTCTGTAGGAGCGTTCCTTGTGTTTTATCCTTAATAGTATAGACGTGGTTCATGCGGCAATTATCACATAGGAAGTGTAAGGCTTGTGTGCTGCCATCGTACGCCTCTGGCATTTGGATTAGGTCAAGGTGGACCTTCTCATATGGCACTTTTGAGCGTGGTGTAGATCTTCTAGAAATCTGCCTTGTAGCATGCGTAAGTCGGCATACTTCGCACTGAGTATCGTACGAGTCTAGGTCTGTGACGATAACTCCGGCGGTCTTCTCTTGGAGTTTTCTAATGGCGTTTTGGTTTAGGTGTCCCATGCGGTTATGCCATTCCTTTGAAGTGCCTTTTAGGTCCTTACGAGGTCCGTACGAAGATAGGACAACGTTGTCCTGTTGATCCTGAGTGCTATAAACAGCTCGGGTAGGCTCATTTTTGATGTATTCAAGAACCCATTGTCCATGAAGCATTGGAGTATTGCAGAATGGTTGATCTCCATACGTAAGTCCTTGTGCGGCGGTATTCCAATGAACTCCCTTTTGGATGAATCGTCTAAGAGAAGCGACTGAAGTGTGGAAGGATGAAACGAGAGCTGTATCTGTAAGGGTGATAGTCCGTAGAGACTTCTTATCCTCCCCGTTTTGGACTGTAATATCTACAGACCCAAACGCTTCAATCTTCACCCTTTGGTCTCCAGCTAAGAGGTAGCTATTATCTTGGCATTCTTGGATATTGTAGAACCTCGTACGGTCGTTGCAGACGTGAATTGTAGCTCCAGAGTCGAGCATTATGCTTTTAGAGAGCTCATAGGCTGAGGTTTTCGGCTTTAGTCCTTGGGAGACTTGGAAGACTGTAGTGAAAGACATAGGTGGATCTGTATTCGTACGGGATTGTACTCCATTCGGGTTGTTGAAATTGTTCTGTTCTTCTGCCTTTTGGATAACGTATTGGAATCCTGGTTTGTCACTTATATAGGCCTCTACTTTAGCTTCAATCTCTTTATTTGGGCGCCATTGCCTCGTACGCTTTCACTTCATCACATAGAGGCAGTCCCGCCACTTGTGTGTTGTTCTGCAAGGGCACTCTAGTCGAGCCTGATTTTTCTGTTTTCTGCCTCTCTGACCTTGCTGACCTTGTTGTAGGTTGTTCGTACGGCCTTGGAGCGTTGGCTGTAGGTCGCTATTGTCATCCTTTTGTAGTGCGAAAACTCCATGTTCCCCCCTAGGTTTCTGGGTGAATCTCTCTTGCCTACGGTTGGTTCTATACTGTCGTAGGACCTCCTCAAATTCGTACGACTTTGTCTGCTTCTCTAGCTTGTGTTTCCATGGTCCTCGGAATTCGCAAGGTCCTATTGCATCAAGGAAGGTATAGATAGCATCGTGAGGGTCGATAACCTCTGTTGCCTGTAGCGTACGGCCTTGAGTGTATAGATTCTCCCAGTTTAGGAGCCAGTCTTCAAGGTCCTTGCCTCTTTGCATTTTCGCAGCCTTTTGCCATTCTAGTCTCCATTCTCCGATTCTAGCTCTTTGAGTAGGTGCGAATCGGTCTCGTAGCTTTCTAAGCATATCGTACGGAGTATCGCAATTGTAGGTATAGGGTAGGAAGTCGCGTTTGATGGTTTCTTGGATCTTAGAGCGAAGCCCCTGAATTGCTTCCTCCTGCTTTTCCCACACCTTGCGCTCATATTGGAAATCAGCTTGTAGGTTTCGAAGCTGTTCCTTCTGATCTTCTGTAAGAGATGCGTACGTAATTGGCGTTAATTGCTGTTGGCCTTCTACTGAAGGTTGGATGGTCTGGCTACCTGAAGCTCTTGTTGACACTCCAGGTCTTGTTTGAGCAGTAACACCACCACCAGCTTGCGTGGCACTCCGTACGAACTCAGGAATAGGTCGAACGGGCTGTAGGAGTGTAGGAGGGTCCTCGATTGATGGATCGATATACCCCCATACTCCTGCCTTCATTGAAGCAGTTTTGATAGTCTCTATCCACTCGTCCCAGTCTCTAGGGCTTGCGAGGACCACCCCCGCCTTCTGTAGGGTCGCCATAATGATGGTTTTTTCGACTCCTAGGAGGGGTATTAGGTCCGTACGGGTTTCTATAGGCTTCAAAATGCGTCTTGGAGTTGCTCCGGGCTCATAACTGTTGAGTAATATGTGTGTGTATTCCTGTCTATCTATTGCTGCCTGAAATTGCGGGGAAGTGGTGCTGAGATCATGTGACATATTACAACACCCTCTTCTACCAAACAATGTGAATGTACTCTGTATCAAAAAAACCCACCAGGTAGGTAGGGTGTTCCAACCACGTGATGGACCTTCACGTGATGGCCCCTCACGTGCAGGCCTTACTGTTTGCCCCCGAGGACGAGATTCTAAAAGAAGGGATGGACATACAATACGGTCAATCCTAACGCTGCCACCAATGCTCCCACCATCGCAGCGGTGGGTATCACTTTCACAACTCTTTTGTTGATAGTTTTCTGCCTTCGCATGGATGACTGAGGATGGATGATCAAGGCTATTGGAACAGGTGAGTTGTCTATTACCTTAGGGTTAGTTTTACGGTGTGCTCGGCTCGGTTTGAGATAATACGAGGCGGGGTAAGGTTCACACCGTGTTGTGTCCGTTCTTCCTTGTATCCTGTTCAAAAAGGCAGCCCGAAGAGGTATCACAAGAGGGATTCTCGGATGGGCTGACCACGGAAGATGGCACACGTGCCGATGTTGGTACGGGTCGGGCGTTGGATGGCCTGGGAAAATTGGGAGGAGTTTGATCCTTTAGTTGCTGAGACCGTTGTTGGGCAGTTGAAGTCGTCACCACTGTAGTACTGCTTAAGCATTCCACCCTTCGTACAACTCTACTATAGAGTTTGAACTGTATATGGCTGGCCACGTTTCTTAGGTATCATTATACCAGGTTCTACGACATAGAATGTTGCATTTCGTCACTGACAACGTGGGATTTACCCGCTGGTGGTTGGTGGTGATATGAGCTCCCAAAGTCGCACACCAAGACGACCATGAACTGGTCAATTAGTTAGCACATGTCTGACCGGGTGGTGGTACTGTGATCATCCTAGACCAGTGTTTGCTACTCGTGCCATATGTTCGCATCCAACAAGTATCCGGACTGACCTCTATCATCAGCTTTCTGACGACGCTGCGTCTTGCCCATAGGATCCAGGACCCGCTCGCTGGAGTATCTTTCGAAATCAGATTTTCTGGCACCAAGTGAAGATGAGATCATATGATCCTGTTACCTGGGGCGAAGCACTAATGTTCTATTTGTGGCAAGCCTTCCCCTCCACCCCAACCCAACCTGATCGATTATTCTCGCACACAGAATTTTCGGATATCGAGGCTATGGAGGGGGCGTCGAAGGTTGCAGATGCGGTACCAGGCCGTGCGAATTGTGTGAAATTTCCTGTGACTTGGAGAAGTAAGTGGGTCATATGAATATTGCATATGCTGTGGACATTAGGCCACTTCAGCATCGTAATTTGAGTGTAGCAGCATAGCAGCTTTAGCCTAGATAGGAAATGATGTAACTATAATCCTTGCGCCCCCCTGTTGCCACTATTTCCTAATGTAGTCAAAAGCTGATACAGTGTAGCAGCTCCCTGCTACACTGTAGCAGCTCAGGTCTTGGAAGTCTGGTCCTAAATAGGTTAGTATTATAAGTAAAATCCAACATTGGAAAATGAAGTCATAGATATATTATCAATTGTATAGTTATATATAATAATGAATAACGCTTTTACCAATCCCTTTTTGCAATATCAAGTGCCTATGGCACAGCCCTGGCCTACCCAACCACCACCTCACGAACTCTTAACTGATACCGCCAGCGAACGTTGGCTTGAATTGCCACAAACCAGCGATGAAACTAGCAATTCTACTATCCTCGAAGACTCTCTAGCAGCTACAGTTCAAAGCGCTTTAGCTCAGAGTAGCCAGGCTGATGGCGTTATAACATCAAAAAGGGGGGGGGGGAAGGGGCTTACGATAGACCAAAAGACAATGATTATCCGGCTTTGCGTCCAAAAAAGAAATGCTTTCCACCACGAGATGATGCGAAGCGACTCCGAGTTTTTTCAGACTAGCATCTACGAAATCGATCAGATCATTCATGAAAAGGAATTGGACGAGGATGCAGAAACACTTCACCTCATCCAACAGAAACTCCCGCATATGCACTGAAGCTATGCCGATGCCTTTTCGAAGTCGGAATCAGATCGGATCCCTCCGCACCGCATATACGACCATAAGATACAGCTCGAAGCTCCTCTACCAAACGCCTTCTCCCCACTCTACCGACAAGGCACCGAAGAGCTTAAGGCTACCAAGCAATACCTGCTGGAAAACCTGGAAAAGGGATTCATCGTCAACAGCAACAGCCCCTTTGCGTCCCCTATCCTATTCGTAAAGAAAGCGGATGGCAAATTAAGATTTTGCATCGATTACCGGAAGTTAAATGGTCTCACCCGGAATGATCCCTACCCCATTCCGCGTATCGACGAACTACTAGGACGGGTGTCGAAAGCCAAAATCTTCACGAAGCTAGATATTAGACAATCCTTCCATCGTATACGAATGCACCCCGACTCAGAAGAGTACACTACCTTTCGGACTCGCTATGGAACATACAAATGCAAAGTGTTACCGTTTGGCCTGACGAACGGTCACGCAACCTATCAGCGGTATATGAACGATGTCCTAATGCAATATTTGGACGACTTCTGTACTGCCTACCTAGACAACATCCTAATCTACTCTGAGGACCCTACGGAACACGTAGACCATGTGCATAAGGTCCTACAGCATCTCGGAGAAGCTGGACTCCAAGCCGATTTGAACAAATGCGAGTTCGACGTCACCAGGACAAAATACTTGGGTTATGTTCTCACTACCTCTGGTGTCGAAGCGGACCCTGATAAAATCGAACCCCTTCGTAACTGGATCCGACCGACCACTGTTACGGGTGTGAAGTCCTACCTGGGATTCTGTGGCTTCTATAGACAATTCATTCGTAATTTTGGCAAAATAGCAAAGCCCCTCACCACCATCACTAGTCCATCGGAGCCGTTCCGGTGGACAGACGAATGTGAGGATGCGTTTGAGGAATTGTGATGACAATTTTTAGCGGTACAGGCACTTCACCACTTCAACCCCGAATTGCCTACGAAGCTGTAGACCGACTCCTCTGACAGAGTGGTAGCTGGTGTGCTGTCTCAAGAACACCCTGACAAGTGATGGTACCCTGTAAGCTTTTACAGTCATGTCCTATCTGGACATGAGATCAACTAGGAGATCCACGACAAGGAACTATTCGCAATAGTAAAGGCCTTTGGAAAATGGAGGCCCGAGTTGGCTTCGGTGCGCCACCGAGTTGACGTGTACACTGACCACCATTCGCTGGAATATTTCATGTGTACCAAGGTTCTCACCGCGAAGCAGGTTCGATGGATGGAGCTACTCTCCGACTTCAACTTCTGCATTACGTACACCGCGGGCAAGAATAACCAGAAGGCAGATATTCTGAGCTGAAGAGACCAGGACTTGGTAACGCAGCAGAAAGTCAAGCTTGATAGTAGGGCGAGGGTATTGTTAGGTCCAAGCAGCCTGCACCCCCGAATCAGCACCGAACTCGCCGAGAGCTACATAGCATCCATTAATTCGATGGACACCCCCAAGCCCCAGGTGCCCTTCAATTTAATAGAGGCGCTATGTGCGGACAATCCGAAGTCATTCACTGAGACTCGCACGAAACAACCCCTACCAGACGGATTCACGATGAACGACCTGCTCCTCCTGTACAAAGGCTACCTATGTGTGAATCGCCACACCGACCTATGTACAAACTGATCTGGGAAGCGCACAATCAAGTGTCGTCAGCACATCCAAGTGGCAGGAAAACCTACCAATTGCTCGCTCCAAAGTATCATTGGGTCAGGATGGAAGCGGACTGTTTGTGGTATGTACGAAACTGCGTGACATGCCAGCTTTCTCACACCAATGTCACTAAGCAACAAGGATTCCTACACCCACTACCCGTACCTGAATATCCTATGCAACACCTCACCATGGACTTCAAGGAGTTCCCAAGGGACAAGCACAGATACGATAGCATCTTAGTGTTTATGGACAGACTCGGAAAGAGTTTGGTGACCATACCTTGCTACAAAACCACAACTGCCCGGCACATGGCAACTTTTGGCAGGACTTCTGTCGAATTATCGGCGTTAAGGTTAAGCTGTCGACTGCCTATCATAAGCAGACCGATGGGCAGACGGAAATCATGAACCGATACATCGATCAGAGACTGAGGCCTTTCGTATCCCATTATCAGGATAACTGGAGCGAACTCATCCCCATAATGGACCGCATGCAAATGACACTCCCCCACGCATCCATTGGCATGACCCCCTACCGACTCAAGTACGGAACCGATCCACGTACGAGTTGGGATTGGAACACCCCGAAAAGCACGAACCCCCGGGAGACCCTAAACCGAGAGGAAGCCAAGGCGGTTGCAGACCAAATGCATACTGCATGGGTCCATGCAAAGGAAAACATGGCAAAGGCACAAGAGGAAATGTCTAAGCACGTGAATCGATGCTGAAGGGCCATCGACTGGGACATAGGAGATAGAGTGTACCTATCGACAAAAAATTTGAAGAACTCCCGCCCTAGCCGCAAGTTGGGCCAACAATGGGTCGGACCTTATACGGTGTTGGAACGGATTGGGCATGCGTTTCGATTGGAACTACCTACCGGTTCTCCAATACACGATGTGTTCTCACCAGACGTCCTCATGAAGGATCCGAACAACCCCCTACCGGGTCAGGATCTGCGTGAGCCTAGCAGCGAAGTGATAGACGGCGTAGAGGAATGGGAAGTGAAAAAGATCCTCGCCGTAAGGCTGTGCCGGAAGCAACTACAATACTGGGTTAGTTGGGTCGGATACGATCCGGACCCGGAGTGGTACCCAGCCTCAAACTTCATGAACTCTCCCCATAAACTCAGAGAGTTTCATACGGAATACCCAAATTTACCAGGTCCACCTCAAGAACTACTCGGAGGGGTTATGGCAGGGGTGAAGGGGAACGAACAAAACTACAATCACGGAGGGAAAGACAAAGCGGAAGAAACAGAGTCGTTACTGTCTGCGACTCTAAGCTAAAATACCCTCCGAGCCAGGGTGCACTCACCACCATAACTCTTGCGGGAGCCACCCATCCCAAACATCTCACCGGCATCGCAACAAGCGGCTACCACCATGAGAGATGAAGGGTCGAAGTGACCCCACGCGAAGGGCCAGGCCCGAGTCCCCTCCGACACAGGGTCTTTCCCCACCTAGGCCCCGTAGGCCGCCCTAACTTCCCCATCCTCCCCCTCTCTCCTTCCATCACCCCGAGTCGGAGCGACCGCGGGAGCGGCAGCAGTGGGCAGTTTGCCCACAGCAGCCACCAACTCCCCCAAGAGAGCAGGGACGCTCTCCTGTTCCGTCCGGAGACGGTGCAGCGATGACCGAATTTGCTGCCCAGAGTCAGCATTGAAACCACACCAAGTCACAAGGGGAAGGGGGTCTACTCACAGCCAGCCCCAAGTCGAGGGCAGTCCGAGTGGCGCGTGCCTCCTTGTAGAGGTCACCCTCCGCCTCAGAGCGGAACTTGGGCATGCTCTGGATGGCCAGGAGGGCCACCCAATTGGCCTCGGTGGCAGCGGCGACAACGTCAGCGGGGATGAGGGGGGTGGCCTCTTTGGCGGCCAGGAGGGCCGCAAACTCTACTTGATTGCTGCGTTGTGGAATAGTCTAAGCTACAACCCTTTGGCTCTGTTTTCTAAGAGAGTGTGTTGTCTTAGTAAAATCATCCCTTCCTTGGGTGGCTAGATTCTCACATCTGGTGCACCCACCATTACATCTGCCTTAACAACTGCTGCAAAGGTTTCTTCATAGTCAAGGCCTTCGATTTGCTGGAAGCGTCGAGCTACAAGTCATGCTTTATGTTTGTAGACTTCCCCATCTGCACCAAGTTTTTGTTTGAAAACCCATCGAGAAGTGAGTGGTTTCCTTCCTGCTGGGAGGTCGATAATTTCCCAGGTTTTGTTATCTTTGAGGCTTTGGATCTCAGCTTGGATAGCTTGAGTCCATAAGACTGCTTGCAGTGATCGCATAGCTTCAGCATATGACTTCAGTTCAATGGATTGCACCAACTGTATAGTATCAAGCATAGCATGTCTGCTTTTCTTAGTTGGTGGTGATGAACTATGGAGATTGTCATTCATTTTCGAGCGACGAATGAGAATGATGTTATCTTGGGACGAGAATGGTTCAGAGTCTGATAGCTCAGTAATAGTCCGTTTATGTTCCTGAGTAAGGGCTCTAGTTTGACTGTTGTCATCATCTGGCTGCAATCGAGTGATAGATGCTCCTGAATTTTGGTATGCTGCTTGGAGTCCCGACCAATGATTGTAGCATCCACTTAGTAGGCTGTCGCCCTCATAGTCATTATAGATCCAGATAGTAACTGAGTGATAAAGATCACTGCTAGGCGTGTTGATTTGAAGAGTCTCCCCCTGAGCAGTAATGTATCCAAGACGAAGATTGAGAGCGTGTGTGTTTGCCCAGTGATAAAGAATGGCACCTAACTGGTCGGCAGAAAAGTTTGAGGTGTTTGTTACTCCTGCACTAGTACTAGCTGCAAGGAGATCGGGATGTTGAAGTGTAGAGCGAAGGTCTTGTAGATTTTGTTGAGGTAATCCTGGGTACTGGGCGGCGATGCTTCGCTGCATAGCATAGAGTCCACATTCAAGTCCAGTACCAGGGGTGGAGATCATAGTATAGCCGTTTGGGAAGGCTATTTGAAATGGAGAGGTTGAGTCATTCGTTACCTGGGTTGGCAGATTGTGGCTAGGTCCTGTAAACGTCTTTCCTGGAACTAGGCCCCATCGTGCAAAGGCTTGCGTTGAGCCTGGTCGTGCAACTGTTGGAAGATAGGAGTATTTGTTATAATCCGGTCAGAGGACAGCCTGTACTCCTCCATCGGCTGTGTCCTTTATTTGATGGGTCCGAGTTGTGTAGGTCTCAGCAATACCTCCTGTACGAATGTAGGTGCAGAAGGTAGTTGTTAAATCTTTTGGGTGTAGTGCATTGCTTTTCACGCAGGTGAAACATTGCTTGTCTCCATTGCAGATTCGTTTTTGTGTAATGCATGTTCGACATTCTGAATTGCTCTCAGAGATGTTAAATACCTCTGGTTTGTCTTTATAGCGGCTTGTTGTAGAGTGTGTGACATGGTTGAGGCGTTTTACAAGTCCCTCTTGGTCAACATAGATACAATCTTTGCCTTTTCGTACGCATGCTTGGCATGGACGATTTGTGTCACAGAAGCTTCGTTTTGTGCATCCTCAACATTTTGGCTTAGCCTTAACTGCAGCAGTGTCATATTGAGGGATGCATTTGCGATTTCTAATGCATGTGTTGCATGGTGATTTGCCGTTACAGGCGCGCTGCATCCTCTTGCAGAACATGCATTTTTGATCGTCTTGGACACCTTTTCGGTAGGGAAGGGCATCTAGTGGGCATTTGACCTTACCGCTAGTTCTTGCCTTTGCACCAGTAAGGTCTGCATTGCATTTTCCTGATCGTTTAACACAGGCATTGCAGCGACTATCTGGTCCTTGAGGTTTACAACAGGGTTGATTTTGCTGATAGCAGAATCGACACAGATTTTCCTCTGGTGGTGCAATTTTCTTAACGTCGTTTCAATAGTGCTTTGGGATGTGTTTTGCTTGCGTCTCGGGAGTCTGATTAGAGAATCGCACAGAAGCCTTTTTGCATGGTGAACATGGTATGCCAACTTCGTCCCTATCACATCGTTTGCCATACTGAAAGCAGCAATCACACTGTGAGTTATCTGGTCATCACCATTTGGATTTTGGGAGAAGAGATGGGTCCTCATCAGTTGTCTCGTTTTTCCGTTCTAACAGAGGTTCTGTGTGTGAGGTGTCTTCAGCGATTGCAGCAGAGGCAAAATATTTTGAGACTTCGTTTTCAGATGCTGTGTCTTGATCGTCTTCCATTTGAGAGTGTTGAGAGGTGTCATTTTCAGACTCAGACTCTGTGTCTTCAGCTTGAGAGTATTGTAAGTATTGAGAGGCATCATTATGAAACTCTAAATCTTCTGTAGGAGAGTGTTGAGAGGCGTCATCAGCTGACTCTGTGCCTTTAGATTGAGATTCCATTTCTGTACTATTGTAAGAATTAGTGGGAAGAGGCAGTCGATCCTGAAATGACAGTTGGGCGTGGGGATCAGTAAGCCCTTCGCCATCATCAATACGAGCCACACCAACTCGGAAGACCTGATTCTTGTCTGGTGAGAATATTTTGTAGATGGATTCACTCTCACATCCTATGAAATATCCCAGCCATCCTCGCGGAATGTGTAGCTTTGGTTGACCCTGTCATCTCTCAGGAGGATAGGATACATATGTCTGACTATGTAAGGACACAGGGCACCCAGCTCACAGTAATAGCATATGAGAGTGCGAGTCAGAGGCTAAACGGATGCTATCCTATAGGTCTACTACGAAGGATACCAAAAAGATGAAGGGGGAACCCCGTTGAGTCTGTTTCCTTAAGTACCCGAAACGGGCACGACTCGGTTATCCCAACCCTAGCCCTGAACCTTCCATCGCAATAGGTCGGCATTGACCCTGAACCCTACACCCTTACCGTCCCCCACTATAGTGTAACTCGCTATGTGCTCCTCTACTGGTTTCATGCTTGTAGTGACCGTAATAGCTCTGAGGCAGGTTCTTCGAGTATCTAGGTAAGGCGGCATCCTTACAGACTACCCCAGATTCTCTCTCGAGCAAAAAATGGCTGGTTCTTATAGACAGCTTCCCATTAGACTGGCCACGGTCCGGTCCGGTCCGGTCTTTTAATGTTGAGTGAGGACTGTTTTACGGTCCAGTCTTTTTTTTTAGGACTGGACCTTGAGACAAAAAGACCGGACTGATAACATTCCGGTCTTTTTTTTAGAGTGTAGACTGTTTGCTAAAAGTTGAGGTCCCTTTAAAAGACCGGACTGATAATAGTCCAGTCTTTTTTTAGAGTGTGGACTGTTTGCGAAAATTGAGGACTGTTTAAAAGACTAGACCGTTCGGTCTTTCCTAAGAACAGTCTGGTCCAGTCCAGTCTTTTACATTATAAGTGGGGGCCACCACATGTCATCACATGATATGTTATTAGGAATAGCTTTAAGTGCAATCGAATATTAATAACGTTACTATTAAGCGTTACTGTACATGCATTTTGAGGTATAAGTTGAAAGTAGTATAACTATAATAGTTCCATTTACACACTGTTAAATAATCACGTGTGATTATATTTACACGTGATATTATATTTACAAGTGATATCATATTATTCAATTAAAATCGATCATAGAGTAACGTACATGTATAGCGAAAGCGCCAAACAAGCGAAAGCGCCAAAATTATCTACCCTCACGACAAACATTGCGATAAATCTACCACAACATTAGAAATCAATTGAAACTACTCGGAGTCCTCTTCCTCAGAGGTGTCTATTACAATCTGACACGTGCGCGCATTGTGCCCAGTCTCACCACACTTGCCACAGCGACGGGCACGGGTTTCTTCCCTTGGCTTCCGACCACGGCTTGCCCTTATTTCCTGCTCTACCTGCTGCACAACATCCCTCTCATCCTGTAGCTCTTGCGCCCCTTGTTGACTAAGTGATCCTCCTTGCTGTAGTCGTGTTTTCCTAGCTCTCCGGCGCTTGCTTAGTACTTCATTTGCCTGTCGTAGGTTTTGGTTCTCTCCCTTTAGCAGTGCTAATTGATGCATTATTTGCGATGCACCCTTTGTAAACTGGTCAACAGCTGCATAGATTGAGGTTGGAGAGGAGTTTTAATAAATGTAGACTGTGACATAGCTTCAATTGGGTTGTTTGGTGTCTGAGAAACCCAAGGTTGAGCAGTACCTGGGCGGGAGCTTGGAGGCGTTGGTGTCCTTAACTTAAGATCAAGTGTAGATATCACTCTCTCAGGGTCAAATGGAAGAAGCCCTGCCCCTCGGAACCCGCCTCAAATGTTACTTTCCGTCATTGTAGTGTTAAATGCAGCGTGGAAGGCAGGAAAGAAGTCATCCTTTGTAATATGAGAAATATGAGCCTGCATCATATCTTCAATTTGCCGACCATAGGCCTGCTTTAACGGGCCGAAACAGCCAACATCAAGTGGCTGGAGTAGATGAGAAGAGTGAGCAGGCATACAAAGCGTAATAATGTTGTGTTCCTTGCAGTACTCCTCAAACTCATCTGAGTGGTGGCTCTCATGACCATCAAGGACTAACAAGCGATAACCACCAACACTCCGGGCCTTTGTATGCTTCTCAAAGTGCTGAATCCAATCCATGCCTCTCTCGTTTGTAGTCCAGCCATTTTCAGTAACAGAAATCACCCAATCACTTGAAAATCCACTATTCTCATACCAAGATGTAAGGTGGTTTTTGCCTGCAACAATGATAAATGGTGGTACTGCCCAACCTTGAGAACTAACGCCTTGGATTACTGTAACCCATTCCCAATTACCAGGCTGTACCTTCTTTGCTTTTGCCCGCCCGTCTGAGCTTGTTACAACCATAGCAGTTGAGATAACGCCCATCATAAACCCAGTCTCATCAAAGTTGTAGATATCTGCTTCATCGATACCATATTTCGCAATTGTGTTACGCACAAGCTCAAACCAGCCATTAATAACTTCTGGATCTTCGCACTTAGCCCTCTGGTAGTCGTATTTGCGCTGAAAGCGTGTCTGGAGCTCTACACGCCGCTTAACAAAGTTTGAAGCCCAACGCGACCCAACGCGTGACGCGTCGCGTGTTGCAAGTAGTCGACTTGCCATATCTTCAACAACAGACAGCCGAGGAGGAAACCCTTTGGCAGCTAGGTCGAGTATATACTGAACAAGGACGGACTCCTCTAGGTTAGTTAATTTCCGTAAGTTGGCTTGGATATCGCGTCGTGAAGGTACACCTTCTAGACGACGACCTAGCTTGCGGTGGTCCACAGAATAGATCCTAGCAGCAACTCGAAGGCGTAACTTTGGGTCGCTTTGCATAGCCTGGATAGCTAGCACTAATTGGCTTTCATCGTTTTTATGGGGCATGTTTTGTTGTTGAGGAATTTAACATTTAGTTGGGGGGTTTGGTCACCGCATCATTTTGGCGCTTTCGCTTGTTTGGCGCTTTCGCTATACATGTACGTTAGTCAATTAGTTATGACTTATATTTGATATGAGTTTAATTAAGCATTAATAGCAGCTACTAATGTTACTATTAATTATTACTATAGTTTGATAAATATTATATGGTTAACGTGCATGTATAACGAAAGTGCCAAACAAGCGAAAGTGCCAAAATATCGCGACTACCCCATAAGAATTGCGATAAATCCACCACAACAATATAAATTAATTAAAACTACTCGGAGTCCTCTTCCTCAGACCTGTCTATTACAATCTGACAAGTGCGCGCATTGTGTCCAGTCTCACCACACTTGCCACAGCGACGTGCATGGGTTTCTTCCCTTGGCTTCCGACCACTAGTTGCCCTTATTTCTTGCTCTACTTGCTGCACAACGTCCCTCTCGTCCTGTAGCTCCTGTGCTACCTGTTGACTAAGTGATCCTCCTTGCTGTAGTCGTGTTTTATTAGCTCTCCGGCGCTTGCTTAGCACTTCATTTGCCTGTCGCAGGTTTTGGTTCTCTGCTTTTAACAATGCTAATTGATGCATTATTTGCGATGCACCCTTTGTAAACTGGTCAACAGCTGCATAGATTGAGGTTGGAGAGCTATTTTGATGATGCGCAATTCAGTTTTTAATGAAAGTAGACTGTGATACAGCTTCAGTTGGGTTATTTGGTGTCTGAGAAACCCATGGTTGAGCGGTGTTTGGGTGAGAGGTTGGAGGTGTTGGCGTCTTAAACCTAAGGTCAAGTGTAGATATTACACTCTCAGGGCTAAATGGAAGAAGCCCAGCACCTCGGAACCCTCCCTGAATATTGCTTTCTGTCATTGCAATGTTAAATGCAGCGTGGAAGGCAGGAAAGAAGTCATCCTTAGTAATGTGAATAATATGAGCCCGCATCATATCTTCAATTTGCCGACCATAAGCTCTCTTTAATGGGCCAAAACAGCCAACATCAAGTGGTTGGAGTATATGGGAAGAGTGAGCAGGCATACAAAGCGTAATAATGTTGTGTTCTTTGCAGTACTCCTCAAACTTGTCTGAGTGGTGGCTCTCATGACCATCAAGGACTAACAAGCGATAACCACCAACACTCCGGGGCTTTGTGTGCTTCTCAAAATGCTGAATCCAATCCATACCTCTCTCGTTTGTAGTCCAGCCATTTGCAGTAACAGCGATTACCCAATCTGCTGGAAATCCGCTATTCTCATACCAAGATGCAAGGTGGTTTTTACCTGCCACAATGACAAATGGCGGCACTGCCCAACCTTGAGAACTAACGCCTTGGATTACTGTAACCCATTCCCGATTGCCAGGCTGCACCTTTTTTGCCTTTGCCCGCCCATCTGAGCTCGTTACTACCGTTGCGCTTGAGATGATGCCCATCATAAACCCAGTCTCATCAAAGTTGTAGATATCTGCATTGTTGATGCCATACTTTAGAATTGTGTTCCATACAAGCTCAAACCAGCCACGAATGACTTCTGGATCTTCGCACTTAGCCCTCTGGTAGTCGTATTTTCGCTGGAAGCGTGTCCGGAGCTATACATGGCGCTTAACAAAGTTTGAAGCCCAACGTGACCCGACGCGTGGCGCGTCGCGTGTTGCAAGTAGTCGATTTGCCATATCTTCAACAATAGACAACTGAGGAGGGAACCCTTTAGCAGCTAAGTCAAGTATATACTGAACAAGAACTGATTCCTCTAGGTTACTTAATTTCTGTAAGTTGGCTTGGATATTGCGTCGTGAAGGTATGCCTTGTAAATGGTGACGTAGCTTGCGGTGGTCTACGGAATAGATCCTAGCTGCAACTCGAAGGCGCAAATTTGGGTCGCTTTGCATAGCTTGGATATCTAGCACTAATTTGCTTTCATCATTTTTATGGCGCATGTTTTGTTGTGGAGGAATTTAACATTTAGTTGGGGGGGTTGGTCACCGCATGATTTTGGCACTTTCGCTTGTTTGGCACTTTCGTTATACATGCACGTTACGTTAATTTAATAGTTATTAATTAATATAGTTAACATTTGCATAACAGTTATAGTATAATGAACTTCAGTTTCATCATAAATTATGTAATTAAGCGTTACTGTTTACTGTCACGACTGAAATACTAAAGACAGGTTGTGAAATCATCAATTGACTATTTATACAAGAACACACTAATTTATCTAATGCTGCGAGAATTGGCGAACCAGGACACAAGCTGCATATCCTTGTTCTGGATGGTGATACGCTTGGCGTGGATGGCGCACATGTTGGCCCCTTCGCACTATTAGTATAGTTTTTGTAGGTGTTCATAGAGACAGCTTACCTTCGAAGTATGACACAAGTTGGGCCTCAGCGGCCTCTTGGAGGGCACAGATGGCAGTAGACTGGAAGCGGAGGTCTGACATGAAGCTTTGCGCAACTTCACGAACAAGACGCTGGAATGGGAGTTTGGGGAGGATGAGGGCGGCCGACCTCTGGTAGTGTCGGATCTCGGCGACGATCCGTTCTTTCATATAAGTTAGTAGTGTGAACAATATTCTATTAGAAAAGAATAGCATACTGTTGACAGAAGCCTTGCTCAAAGGAGGGACAGGGCGAGGGGCTTGTTGTGGGAAGTTGGAGCCAGGGTGATCCCGCTCCCAGTTCCTTTTCTGGGCATTGTAGCCCCAGATCTTTTCTTGGTGGGCTCGGCGCGCAGTCTTGTGAATATCGACTGTTTGTTGAGTTAGTAACCTTGTATTGCTTGTAGGGTAGGGTGGAATACTTACCGTGGCGCTCAGGCTTTTGCTTGGTGCGAGCCATGGTACAGATGTGAGCGAGAGCGATATCTAAAACATGTTAATTTGCCATATTGTAGCAATTTGGCGTTACTGCTGGGCGTTACTGTAGTTGTAACGCCCAAAGAACAAAAGGGGTAAACTTACAAAGGTTGGTGACAGAAAGAAAAATTGCTAGAACTTGTATATTAGTAAAATAAACACAATACCGTTACTCTACAGCATTACTGTAGGGTTAAATCAAATGTAAAGAAGATTGAACTTACCAATGTTGCCAGACGCGTTATCTCAGAATTGTTGTAGAAGTTAGGATCGAATTCGAAGTAAGGGCGCTTAAGTGTTGTTGCAAACAAAAAAAACTCCGTTTCTTGTTCCAAATCCGGACATGTCAATAACAAATAATAGTACGAGTAAGTTAGCAAAGAAACCACCCTTACATTTGATTACCTCTGATTATTAACTTTCTTTTAGATTTCCAAATTTATTGACTATACCGACCCCGACCAATAAGTAGTTGCGCCCCTACTTTCAAAAGACGTCCGCCTTGTTAGCACATTGAAGTACTCTCAAAACAGTATAATCAAAGCCAGTGCTAACAGTAACACCCTATAGTAACGCTCATCAGCTCCAAATTGCCTCTAACGCAACTTTACCATGTTGTCTCCAGCCACTGTGAAGTCATATGAGGAGAGATGCGCGGAAGTCATTGCAGCTACTGCCCACACCATTGAGCTCGCTCAGAATGCGGACTGACAGGTATAACAATCCTACCATCCTGAGATATCAATTGTTCTAGAGCTGATAGCAAAGCTAGGCTATGAGCCGTGCACGCCGTACCCGCCAGGGTAAAGATGACTGGGAGGGCCTTACGGCCAATGAACAAGCTGCCGTGTTAGCTACAACGCAGCAGGATATCGTGGACAGGCGCACCGCTCGTGGTATTGACGCCAATTCCCGCCTCACAGCCGCTATTAATGATGAGAGTGCGGCTATTGCGGCCATTAATGCAGAGGAGCTGGAGGAGAAGTTGAAGGCCCTACCAAAGGGCGAAGGCAAAGCTGTAAGTAATAGCTAAAACATGACGATACTATCTAACATAATGGTTAGACTGGCAAGACATCGACTAGCGACAGCGGTGAAGAAAATACCTTAAAGGATATCTGGGCCAGCAACATGGTCCCAGTCATTGAGCGCTGGGAGCGCAATATTGCCCTTGCTGGCAACATCCTTATGCCCGAACTCTCAAGGAAGGAGATTGAAGAGTTTGCTGGGGGGGTTAGCAACCCTGATAATATCAAAGAGTTCGTGAAGCAGTGGGAGAATAACAGCAATGCTGATGTTGAAGATGGGCTGGTAGATTTTGATGATGATGGTGAAGAAGTGGAGGTGGTTATATCAGAGGATGAGGAAGACGATGATGAGGACGAGGATAGCCTCAACGGCTTCATAGTCGGGGTTCGTGTAGAGGAGGAGGAGGAGGTGGAGGAGGAGGTGGAGGAGGAGGAGGAGGAGGAGGTGGAGGAGGAGGAGGAGGAGGAAGAAGAGGAGGAGGAGGAGAAGGAGGAGGAGGAGTAAATTCACGTCGTATACTGTACTATAGTATACTAAACCAATGGAGTTTTTGTGGTTACTGAATTCCATTTTGAGATCTTCTGCCGTTACTATCTGCCGTTACTATCTAATAAAACTATTTGTCAGTACTCCGAATAGTGACTACTGTACTCATAGTAACGGCCAGCAGTAACGGAAGAGAGCCCAAAAGCAAAAAGTCAGCATGCTTCTACTCCTCGGCTGAGCCAAGGAACACAGTCTGACCAATTAACAGTCAAACGCCTATTTTGCAATTCCAATTCATATTACACTAGCTAGGATATACAGATCTGCATCCAATAAAAATAAGGGCTACTACTCATCATCTCGGTTACACGTAGGCTACAGTAACGGCCAGCAGTAATGGAAGAGAGCCCAAAAGCAAAAAGCCAGCATGCTTCTACTCCTCGGCTGAGCCAAGGAATACAGCCCGGCCAATTAACAATCAAATGTCGGTTATACAGTTTAACTTTATATTATGCTACATAGGAAATATAATCGATCTGTATCTACTTAGGGTTATACACACTGCTCATTATCTTGTTATATGCTGTAGCAACAGCTAATAGTACTAGATATAGCTTCAGACTTTGAAATAAGATAGGGCTAATGTAGAAAATTGTTAAGCCAATGAAACCAAATTGCTGATTTTGTAATTTAAAACTCGTAAGCGTTACTCTCTAGTGTTATGGTAAACCTAATTAGAGCTAGACAAAATTGTTTAACTCCATAATACTATGTTCAACTAACACAAAATAGGAATAGCAAAGAGTAACGGCAATGACTAACGGCAAAGAGTAACGACAAAGAGTTCAAATTCTTGTATTCTGTACTACCATTTGTTCTGTTGCAAAAGACTATGAAGAAATGGCCGTCCTTCCAAAAGGCCTCACTTGACATTCATCATTCGTCTGATTGACCTACACTCCAACTACAGTACATTTTCTCTATCCTCTTAACAACATGTCGAGCCCAAGCCCATTTACAATGATGAATCAGTCACAATTTGAGCATCCGCTTACCTCTGACACTGAGGATATCAACTCGCCTTTCGAGCCAGCACTTATCTTCTCCCAAGATGATGTACTGAGTGGAATTGAAGCTCCTCTTGATGAACTTCTTGAAAAACTACCCAAGTCTCCTAATAATCGATATGTTATATGGAAGGAGGATACCGCTAACGAATGGCATCAATGGTGGACTGCGAAGATTTCAAACAACATCAATCGAGAGATATTCCGACATATGGTTTGGACAAGGTCGAAGAGGTCCTTAATATGGACTCAATTCTACCAAGGAGCTGAGGTCCGAACTGGCAATCCTAAGGTACTATGTCAGTTGTGTTGGAGGGCTTTTGCACACCCTAAGCTTCGACAAGGTGGGAGTAGCACATCTACTTTAACCCGACACACCAAATCTGGCGCTTGTAGTAGAAAGGATAGATCGCAAACTCATTTACACTTAGTAAGTTATCTATCCAGTGGTCTAGAGTAACGTTCTAGAGTAACGCTAATGACCTTCTTTAGCTGCCGCGTGCGCATTTGGAAAGGAATACCATACAGCCTTTCACACATACAGCATGGCGAGAGCAGTTGATTATAGCCATAATTTCATCAAGCCTCCCTTTTCGAATAGTGGAGAACAAGGAGGTGCGAAAGGTTCTAAACATGTTGAAACCCGACCTGGAAATTCCACACCGGACAGTTATACGCAAAGAATTAACAATGCAATTTAACAACGTCATGGAGAAGCTACTATTGGATTTACCGCCTATGGCAAAGGTTTCAATTGCCCTTGATGGATGGCAAAGTCCGTTCAAATTAGCATTCTTAGCAATTACTGTGTATTATATCACTGACGATTGGCAATGGAGAGAGGTGAGCAGATTATAACTTATATAATAATATATTAACTTACTAACATACATCTTATAGTGTCTTATTGGTTTCGAGCCAATGACTGGAGTCCACTCAGGACAAAATATGGCAGCTGTTGTACACAATGTACTGGAACAATTCAATATTACGGGACGACTTTTTTGCGTGACAACTGATAATGCATCAAACAATGGAACAATGCGCAAGGAACTTGAGAGCTACATGAGAAGTACTACACAAGAAGTAGAGTGGAGTAGTGATGCAACAAAAATACCATGCATGGCACATGTTATACAGCTAGTTGTAAAAGCTATGCTAAAGGCCTTCAATGTCGACATAGCTGAAGAAGTTATAGATGTTACTGGTGTTTCAATTACTGATGATACGACAGTCACATCAGCTATTAGAAAGGTTAGTCCATGATAGTAACGCTTGATAGTAACGCCAACTGACGTCAAATACACAGATACGCACTCTTAGCAATCTTGTGAGCAGGTCTGCAAAGAAAACTGAATTATTGCTCCAGAAGCAATCTGATATAGAAGCAAAGAGACTACTGCAGCTAAAACGGGATATTGATATACGCTGGAATTCTACATATGACATGATAGTCCGAGCGATAAGACTACGCATCCCAATTAAAAGTTGGCTTGAGGAACAGATTATTAAGGAGCCTCATCTTGATCAATTCGCATTATCACCAACCGACTGGAAAAAACTAAAATACTTAGTCGCTCTTCTGCGGTCCTTTGCAAAATTTACTCATCTTATTGGAAACACGAAAGACACTACAATCAACCATACATGGAATGTATACAATACATTATTTGACCATCTTGATGATATCAATCAAAAGCTATATAACAAGGATACAGCATCTAATCCTTAGGTAGACGAGTATACTGCTGCTATTACTGCAGGTGTTGCAAAGTTAAGGCACTATTACACTGAAACTGGTGGTCCTGTTGAACAGACGTATGCTCTTGCTGCAATTCTTGATCCATCTCAGAAACTGGACATTTTTAACGCTCCTGAATGGGACCGTTCCCACTCAAAGAAGTACCGCCAAATATTCTTAGATTACTGGAAGGCTTACTATCAAAAAGATTCGAGGGACCAGCATGAGGCAGTACCGCCTTGCCCCTATACACCAACAAGTCTTAATGCGGTATTTCGGATGAACCGGCAGCTACATAAAGGGTGGCAGAGCCCATCAAGTACCAGCTATAATGAAGCTGAGCGTTATTTAAATGCGCCAGTGGTTAGTGCTGATGCAGATACTCCAGTGCTCCTAGTGTGGAAGACCTTAGAGCTCTCTTACCCTTCAGTTGCGAAGATGGCAAGGGATATCCTTGCAGTACCAGGTAAGCTCCTACAGTAACGGTTAAGAGTAACGCAAATATCTTACAAATCGCTTTAAACAGCTACTGGTACTGGAGTTGAGCGCATATTTAATATTGCCCGCGATATCCATGAATACCACAGGGCACAAATGAGTACGACTACAGTTCGAGAGTCGATGATTGTTAAACACTATCATAGGTATAAGTGGGAACTTGATAATCATTGGGATAATATAGACCATGTATTTGGTGCTCCTGACCCAGACTCTATAATTGAGGACTCTGATCGACAAGTTGCTATGACGATGGTAATATCATCTGATGAGGAGGATGCTGAACAAGACCTACCAGACCCATCAACGCCACATAGAGCTACACAAGGTCACAATGGAAGATTGGAAACTCAGAGGAAGCAAAATTTTGGGGTTCTAAATAAGGACCTTCAGAATGATGAAGCCTCCATTGATACTCCTCGACATTCGCAATGACTTAGAAGGTAGAGGAGGGTACTATTCAGATGTGGGTTAGAGTAACGGCTCACAGTAACGGAATATATCACTAATTAGCCTTATATAGCATTTGGAACCAGCTTGAACAATATATTATGTTAACTACTGCGATAGATACCAACCTTTGCGCTAGGTGGTAGGAAGGCTGGCCTCCCAAAGTCGACACAAACCTGTGTGCGATGGCGGTGGTGGTGATGGTAGGGAAGCCACTGTAAGCTGATGCATTCTGAGACATACGGCACTTATAACTCTAATGTAATTACCATAATTTATTATCTATAACGTACATGTATAGCGAAAGCGCCAAACAAGCGAAAGCGCCAAAATGATGCGGTGACCAAACCCCCCAACTAAATGTTAAATTCCTCAACAACAAAACATGCCCCATAAAAACGATGAAAGCCAATTAGTGCTAGCTATCCAGGCTATGCAAAGCGACCCAAAGTTACGCCTTCGAGTTGCTGCTAGGATCTATTCTGTGGACCACCGCAAGCTAGGTCGTCGTCTAGAAGGTGTACCTTCACGACGCGATATCCAAGCCAACTCACGGAAATTAACTAACCTAGAGGAGTCCGTCCTTGTTCAGTATATACTCGACCTAGCTGCCAAAGGGTTTCCTCCTCGGCTGTCTGTTGTTGAAGATATGGCAAGTCGACTACTTGCAACACGCGACGCGTCACGCGTTGGGTCGCGTTGGGCTTCAAACTTTGTTAAGCGGCGTGTAGAGCTCCAGACACGCTTTCAGCGCAAATACGACTACCAGAGGGCTAAGTGCGAAGATCCAGAAGTTATTAATGGCTGGTTTGAGCTTGTGCGTAACACAATTGCGAAATATGGTATCGATGAAGCAGATATCTACAACTTTGATGAGACTGGGTTTATGATGGGCGTTATCTCAACTGCTATGGTTGTAACAAGCTCAGACGGGCGGGCAAAAGCAAAGAAGGTACAGCCTGGTAATCGGGAATGGGTTACAGTAATCCAAGGCGTTAGTTCTCAAGGTTGGGCAGTACCACCATTTATCATTGTTGCAGGCAAAAACCACCTTACATCTTGGTATGAGAATAGTGGATTTTCAAGCGATTGGGTGATTTCTGTTACTGAAAATGGCTGGACTACAAACGAGAGAGGCATGGATTGGATTCAGCACTTTGAGAAGCATACAAAGGCCCGGAGTGTTGGTGGTTATCGCTTGTTAGTCCTTGATGGTCATGAGAGCCACCACTCAGATGAGTTTGAGGAGTACTGCAAGGAACACAACATTATTACGCTTTGTATGCCTGCTCACTCTTCTCATCTACTCCAGCCACTTGATGTTGGCTGTTTCGGCCCGTTAAAGCAGGCCTATGGTCGGCAAATTGAAGATATGATGCAGGCTCATATTTCTCATATTACAAAGGATGACTTCTTTCCTGCCTTCCACGCTGCATTTAACACTACAATGACGGAAAGTAACATTTGAGGCGGGTTCCGAGGGGCAGGGCTTCTTCCATTTGACCCTGAGAGAGTGATATCTACACTTGATCTTAAGTTAAGGACACCAACGCCTCCAAGCTCCCGCCCAGGTACTGCTCAACCTTGGGTTTCTCAGACACCAAACAACCCAATTGAAGCTATGTCACAGTCTACATTTATTAAAACTCGGATTTCACGCCATCAAAATAGCTCTCCAACCTCAATCTATGCAGCTGTTGACCAGTTTACAAAGGGTGCATCGCAAATAATGCATCAATTAGCACTGCTAAAGGGAGAGAACCAAAACCTACGACAGGCAAATGAAGTACTAAGCAAGCGCCGGAGAGCTAGGAAAACACGACTACAGCAAGGAGGATCACTTAGTCAACAAGGGGCGCAAGAGCTACAGGATGAGAGGGATGTTGTGCAGCAGGTAGAGCAGGAAATAAGGGCAAGCCGTGGTCGGAAGCCAAGGGAAGAAACCCGTGCCCATCGCTGTGGCAAGTGTGGTGAGACTGGGCACAATGCGCGCACGTGTCAGATTGTAATAGACACCTCTGAGGAAGAGGACTCCGAGTAGTTTCAATTGATTTCTAATGTTGTGGTAGATTTATCGCAATGTTTGTCGTGAGGGTAGATAATTTTGGCGCTTTCGCTTGTTTGGCGCTTTCGCTATACATGTACGTTATGATAAATTTATCCTAATTTCTATCAATATACTGTTACTATATACCGTTACTCTTGGTCACAGGACTAACATCGTGATCTACAAGCTAAATATACTAAACTTCAGTTCGGGCTTTTTAAAAAAAAGCTCGGATGGTAAAAAAGCCTAGACCGAACCACGGTCTGGTCTTAACCCTAGAGACTGGACCAAAGTTCAGTCCGGGCTTTGAAAAAAATGAGGACCGAACCACGGTCCGGTCTTAACCCTAGAGACTGGACCGAAGTTCAGTCTGGGCTTTGAAAAAAAGGAGGACCGAACCACAGTCCGGTCTTCACCCTAGAGACTAGACTGAAATTCAGTCTGGGCTTTTTAAAAAAAAGGAGGACCGCACCACGGTCCGGTCTTAAATTTAAGGACTGGAACACTCATATAAGCGGTCCGGTCCAGTCCAGTCCGGTCTTTACGGTCCGGGCCGGCCAGTCTACTTCCCATGGGGTCTTTGCCTCTCTTTTCTGAAGTGCTCGAGCTGGTGATCGATTCTTATGCCAGACAGCATGTTCGAAAGCTTCTGGCCAAAGAGTTTCGGGAATTGTAGATGTCCGAAGTAGTTCTTGTCCTTTAGCAGAGAGGATATCTTTAATTTGTCGTCCACTAATAGTAGTTTCTTGGATAAGTGGTGCTGCCTTTTCATGAACAGTTATTTGTGCATTCACTGACACCATTTTGATAGTGATCGTGTGGTGTAGTAGCTTCCAATGCCCCTCCTTTGACACCATTGTCCAATCGGTCCAGAGGAGAATTCGTTATCAAAACGATAGGCTCGAATAGTAATGCCGAGAGCGCGTTCAATGTAGGTATGGAGTTGTTTGAAAGTTGAGAGAAGTTCATTCTTTGAGGAGAGACGTTCTGCCCATGTAAAACGTGTAGCATCGTCAGTAAAGAAGAGAAAGATGACTGTGCCATCAAACCCTTTGATTGAGTAAGGGCCCCATGCATCAACGTGCATAAGTTGACCAGGTTCTTGCGCATGTCGTTTGGCAGGATCGCGGGTAACTTTAACAAGTGCTCGGGTAGTAGCACAGATAGGACAAATCATTTTAATCTTAGCTTGGATTTGTTTGTCAGTAAGGTTAATCCCATCACTGAGTTTGAGTAGGTTTTGCATGTTCTGTAGACTGAGAACTCTTGTGGTCCACTCTAGGAGGAAAATCAGGCCATTCACTAAAGAAAATAGCAAGTCAGGGGGAGAGTTGGATACTAGACTAGCTATCTTCCTTTGTTCCATTATTCACTTGCTCGCTTAGTCCTACTATATAAGCTGGTGCACACCAGGCACCAGCATGTAGACTAGACAATACAATCCATATTACACAACAACTACAGGTACTAGAATACCTCTATCCTCTAAGGATATAACAGACAGTTCGAAAAGAGAGAAGCAAAAGCAGACAGCCCTGACAATACAAGACGAGTATTAGAAATATATCAACAGTCCTACTGTCGAAACATGCGACCCTAGGGCTTGATGGCTTGAAGCTACATAGTGTAACAACTTCCTATACCTTACTCGGTGTTCCACCCACTCGCTTCGCTCGTAGGTGGCGACAGCAAGTTGTGCGTGCGACAGCAAGATGTGCGTACACCGCTATTTTGATATATAGAAAAAATAATAGTATTCTTCATAACGTAGTATCTACAATGCCTCAAAATAACGATCCTACTATGATTGCTCGCCTTAATGAGGCCCAACAGTTCTTCTTAAAACAACCAAGTACATATACAATTGCTTGGGTTGCAAATAAATTCAATGTCAACCGTGAGACACTCCGACGTCGCATTACGAGTACTACGTCTCCTCAATTACCCCACGGAGGTAGCAATCGAGTCTTATCTCAATCACAAGAGACCGCGGTCTGTCAATTCATATACGACCAACTTGAGCGCGGGGTCCCTGCCAACCGATCTATGATACTACGGGCAGTTGCAGACTTACGACCTAATCGTACGATACCATCACAACGGTGGCTACAACGCTTTCTAAAAGCACACCCCGAATTTCATACAATTCACACGAAGACGTTAAATACACATCGGAAGCAAGCACAAAAGAAAGAGGTGTTTGAGGAATTCTTTCTCACATATAACGCCCTTATTACAAAACATAACATTAAGCCATATAATTTATGGAATGTTGATGAGACAGGCTATATGATTGGGTGTTATAAGTCTACGGCTGTTATTGTACCAATCGGTGTAAAGCAGTGGACTGTTGATAATCCTGAGAATCGGCTCTCTGTTACTGTAATTGAGGCAGTAAATGCAAGTGGTGCTGCACTTGCAGAAGCTATCATTATCCCTGGCAAACTTCATATGGATTCATGGTACAATGATGACCTTGAGCCAAATGCTCTCATTATTGTAAATGAGAGCGGGTATTCAAACGACGACATTGCAATCCAATACCTTATGCATTTTATCCAACTATCTGCAGAGCATATGGCACCAGATGATACTCGCCTCTTATTACTTGACGGCCATGACTCTCATAAAACAGAGCGCTTTCTTACATTAGCAGAAGAGCATAACATTGTTATTTGCTGCCTTCCTGCTCATACAACACATCTATTACAACCTCTTGATGTAGCGGTTTTTAAGCAGTGCAAACACTTTCATCAAAAGGCACTTGATCAAGCAGTACGTAGCTACGACTATGAGTATAAGCTACGTACGTTCCTTTCAGACCTCCCGCAAATCCGACGGCAATCTCTAACTGTCCGTACAATTCAATCTGGTTGGAGAAATACAGGACTATATCCATATAATCCTCCACTTGTAATTGACAAGATACAAGAGACTCGGAATCAAACACCTGATTATGAGCCATTTGCTTCATATAATATTATCTCAACACCGAAAACAACTATGCAAAGTGTGCAAGCGGTTGAACATTGGCAGAAGAGAGCAGAGGAAGCTTTCTCATCGCCTTCAAGAGAAGGGTTTCAATCATTTGCACGTGGAACTACAGTTGTTCTACACCGGGCAGAGCTCTATAAGACCGAGCTAGATATTATGACTCTACGTGCAGTAGAGCAGAAGGCAGCAAAGGCAAGGGCACGGAAATCACTACAGAAAGGAGGGCAGTTATATGCATCAGATGCACGGAAAATGCGGGAAGAGAAGAAAGCAAAGTTGCAAGCAAAAGCAGACGCAAGAGCAGCAAGGGAATCGGACCAAGTAGTAAAGCAGCTACAAGCGCAAGCACGTAAAATCGAAATTGAAGAGCGTAAGGTTGAGAGGAAGCGGGTAGCAGAGCGGAAGAAGGAAGGGTTGAAATCAAAAGTGATCATTTTACGGTATAGTAAGGATCAAAGTGATAGTAGCAATAGTGGCAGTAGCGATAGTGATAGTAGTTCTATTGATTTTATGTTTTAATTATATAGTTATATAGTTGATATATAAGGCGTCTTTTTCTTCGTTTTATGTGTCGCACATCTTGCTGTCGCACGCACAACTTGCTGTCGCCACCTACGAGCGAAGCGAGTGGGTGGAACACCGAGTAGTAAAATCTCAATTCCTGCGATGTCAGCTGAGGTTGAACGGTTGTTTTCTAGCTGTAAAATCGCAATTACAGACCGGCATAATGGAATTGGGATTGATAGTGTAATCGTCGTGACCAAACTTTTCGCTTCACTCAAGGTTGGAGTAAGCAACATGCGCCACTTCACGCGTGAGGAAGCAAGTTGCGCCAACTCACAACTTGCATATGTTCACCACTACTCTGTAACAAAACCTTTACCATAGCCACACGTAGTATTTTATATAGTAATTCAATCCAATTTATTTAATGGAAGAGACTCCACTCTCAAATGCCTGTAAATGGCTAGCAGAGAACCCCTCAGAATCTGCGACTACTGCCAGTCGACTTTTCAAGGTCGCGCGATCATCAATACGGTCGAGTATTGCCCGAGCAGCTCAACAGCAGCAGCAAGCTCAGCAACAGCAGCTACCCCAACACAGGGGTAAGAATAAGCTGCTATCTACTGCGAAAATTGAGGCGCTTAAGAAATGGATACTTTAGCAGTATTACCTAGGACTTGGAGCTACTAGGAATATGATATTTGCCGCGGTCTGCAAACTCCGGAGCCCACAGCCCCCGCCATCACAGAGTTGGCTTACAAAATTTATTAAAAATGAGCTTCAAGAATACCACTTTATTACTACAAAGCCAATTGCGCAGCAGCGTACGAAGGCTCAAGACGAGCCTACTGTTACTACTTGGTTTCGCGACTACCTTGAGTTTGTACTACAGCGTAGTATACAGCCAGAGTCAATTTGGAATATGGATGAAACTGGCTTCCGGGTAGGAATCCCAGGTGGTGAGCGGGTAATTGTACCGCTAGTATCAAAAGAGCTCTACACCCCAAGCCCTGAAAATCGTACATCTATTACTATCCTTGAGGCTGTGTCTGCTGTTGGAAAAGTCATACTGCCTGTACTTATTATTCCGGGCAAAATTCATATGGATTCTTGGTACCACACCAACCTTGAAGGCACAGAGCTCTTCTTGCTCTCCGACTATGGATTTACTAATAGCCAGCTTGCTCTCCGGTGGCTACAGCACTTTGCGCAGCATACAGCTCAATATGATAATGGAGAGCCGAAGGTTCTACTGCTTGACTCTCACGTTAGCCATACAAGCGATGATTTTATCATTGCAGCTGAAGAACACAACATTATCATATATACCTTCCCATCACATCTTACACACGTTTTACAGCCATTAGACGTTGGGGTATTCCAGCCTTATAAGCACTCGCACTGAGAAGCTGTGCTTGCAGCTATAAGGCATATGGATATTACCTATGACCTCCAGTCCTTTATGCGGGATCTCACTCGCATGCGGGAGCAGACCTTTAAGGAGTCTACTATAATATCCGCCTTTCAGAAAGCTGGTATTTGGCCGGTTAGCTGTGCTGTAGCTCTTGCAAAACTACGTACGTACTCGCAGCCTACTATAGAGCCTACACCTACGCCTATACCTACTCTACCAATCCGAGTTTCTACACCTAAACCCACGACTTTTAGGGGGGTAGAAGAGGGGCTACAGCACTGGAAACAGCGGGTTCCAGAAGGCCTTAGTAGCCCCTCGAAGCAGAGCTACAGGAATTGGCTTACCGGCACTGAAGAGGTAGTAGTAGCCGGCCAACTCCAGGAGCTTGACCTGCGTACTGTACGGCGGCAGGTTGAGGAGTCCAAAAAGCGGGCAAGCCGAAGTAGGGCCCGCCTTCAATTTGGAGGCGAGCTCTCTGCTGACCGAGCCCACGAGCTTCAGGATGAAAAAGCTGATTGTTTAGCCCAGAAGCTCCAGGCCAAAGAAGCCCGGATAGCCCGCCAGGCTATCAACCGGGCCCGCAAACAGCTCCGTAGAGCTGGAATTGAGGCCCGGAAGCAGGAACGCCTCCGGAAAAAGAGGGTGGCATTCTACACTAATGCCAGCCTCCCAATTCCTGACCCGGAAGCCTCTGAAAGTGAGGGCGAGGAGCAGTATGAGATTGCGGGCGAGTGTGGGAGTGAGCGTGGGAGTGAGGATGGGAGCGAGCGTGGGAGTCAAAGTGATAATTCAATAGAGTAGGCAGATTATGTACCTTCACATACAAATTACTATGGGCTAGTACTTACTCTCAAAATCATGAGTTGGCGCAACTTGCTTCCTCTCGCGTGAAGTGGCGCATATTGCTTACTCCAACCTTGAGCGAAGCGAAAAGTTTGGTCACGACGATTAGAGGCTATTGAGTGTTTGAAGTCCTAGATGAAGAACAATATCAATTTTGTAGATAGCGAAGTAGAAGATCTAGTCTCGTTATTAGAACTAGTGTAATTAGCATAATTGAATTACTATTTATGTTGTGGTAACTTATCTGTAAATGGTCTTATATTTTACAAGTTTCAGGCCCCTCGCGCCCTCTAGGGGGAAAGGGGGCTAGGGGTTCTTAACTATATTCAGCCTCTTATACGAGCCATACTCTTTGCTGTATACAGCTAGTGCAACTATGGCAATAATTCAGTCCGTAATACTGACCAGTCCGTATTATTGGTGGATGCAGTCCGTAGGGACTACCCTCAGTCCGTATTACTAGTAGGTTAGTCCGTAGGGACCCCTAATTACGGACTGACTGGACTACTCGGAACACTGGTGACTGCGTAGTGCTTGTACTTGTTGGCTGTACCACAGCAGCTGCTGCAGTGCCTGTGATATTGAAGTAATGGCTGTTTGCCGCTGAAGCAGATTCTCCTTCTATAAACAAACAAAGGTAGAACATGTTCGATATCGAAAGATCCTTGCTCGTATGCACGGTCCAGCTCAACGAGCCAATATCACCCACTGCGTTTTCTATGATAATAAGTCAGTATTAAGCAAACACAGATGGACAATATTTGAAATAAACATACGGGTGAGGTATTCAAATGGTCTTAAAAATTGGGTCCCATTTAGTTGAAACATGGTTAGTGACGTGCGAGTGGCCGCTTCCCCTGGTGTGCCATTGTAGGTTCACCACCGAGCCTTCAACATAAATAGTATTTAAGCTGAAATCGCCAAAGTCTCCAATTGGGGGAGGATTAATGAATTTCAAACAGAAACCAGCAGTAAAGAGCGCTGAAAGGTGAATGAATAACTAGGGCCGCATTTTGCGGGTTTGAAACGTCGCTGCCGTTGATAGTTAATAGATGTACCATACGAACGCAAATAACAGAGACGAGAAAATAAAAAATGGGGAATGGGGGATATAAGAGATATACTAAACACGCTAACTGGACACTTACGATACTTTTTGCAGTATATCAATTCTCCAACGAGAACCCAAACTCCAGTTGTGGCCATTGGTGATGGTTTTGGTTGTGGACGGTTAGGAAAACACAAGATGTCGCCTGGTAGGGCGGTTACGCCCACGGACCCTTGTAGCCGCCGACCCACTAGCCGCCCATCACTTTGAAACCCTTCCCCTTTTGGTGCCTGTCACCGATGAAACCAACAAACAAATCCCTTTTGATTCTTTGACTGGCCTACTATTGACCCTTTAGCCAAAGCTAAACCTCTTTGTTGCAGTTGATCCGCTGTCAGGATGTACTCGCCCTACCAAAATAGATGGGATGCCACGCGCGAGGCAGAGTGCACCGACGACAGGTTTCAAGAGCATTCGTACAGTATATTTCAAGCCACACCTCATGTCTTTTCCTTAGTCGTGTTTCGAGTTGTCACAAAGTCAGCATCGCAGTTATGCTGCTCCCAAATAAGCCCTCGAAGTCCAAGTTATTCAGGTTTTCTACTCATTATTTTCTGCTTTATTTGCTATTTAAACTACCTGAGCTTGCATTTTTGCGGCTGGAAAGGATTCAGTATTACAGTCACGCCTGCAACAACACACAGCAGAGGAAACGCCATTAAGGTCCGCGATACCAGAGAAAATCTGGTACAAACTTGCCAAAGGGCCTGAGAATAAATCGCGAGAGTGGACTGATACTTGCCTGAAGAACAACCCCACCTATCAATCCGAATTAATGACAGATGACTCGACCGATCTCTACGTCCAGGAAAAATTTGCCGGCCGGCCCGACATTGTCGCCCTCCCTTTTCCCATTCTCAAAGCCGATTTCCTGTGGTAATACAAGGAAGACACTGTTATAGTCTTGGGAATGGAGTTTGACGTGGGCTGGGGAGACAAATCCACGCGCCAGTTTGCGAGTTGGATGATAGTGACGATGGCTGGATCGCCGCACATATCGGTGATAATCGATGACATACTAGAGGGAGTGCGCGAGAAGGCGGACAAATATGAAATTGCAATCGCAGACTTGACACTCGACATGATCGGTGATGTCTGTGATCTGACGGGCCCAAGAAGAATGACACGCAGTATTATGAAGAGCTTGAGATTAACTCTCGATGAGACTGTGGATGAGAGGAATATTTCCAACCTCTACGAACCGAAGCTGATCGGTGACGTCTTGGTATTACCTGGATTTTCGTTTGCGGCGTCGACAAATCACTACAAAGAGGAACAGGAGCCGGCGTTGCTCACGCATCATTATGCTAGCAGTTGGAGGAATAAGCACGGCGTAGAACTGGTCTGATCCGGTATTTTACGATGTCCGAAGTCTTTTCAGTGAATATGAAGACAGGCGCAGAGTCCTGGGAGAAAAGCAGGGCTGGGACCAGCTTATGGATAGAGGAGGGGCGCAGAGTCCGGGACCGATGGGAGTGTATGGTCAGCGAAGACATCGGATGCATTGTTCGTTGGTACCCGAGAAGCAGTGAAGGAACATCCGCTTGCGAAAGTTCGAGTTGGAAGCACAGTGTGGTGAATCTGAACAAGGATGGATAGTATACTCTAAACTCTAAATGTAAATTAAGTGCATTATTGACTAAATCCGTATTTTTGGGATACGGGACATCAATATCCAGCCAATTGATTCAAATGTACAATATGTCCAGGCTAGCCCTTTTCAGGGGCAGGCATTCCACCATTCCTCAACCCCTCAAGCACTTTACAGCCTGGTTCCGATATTAACATGCACAGCCTTCGAGTTCGTATACCCAGCCAACCCCGCCTCCCCGAGCTCCCTGCCAATCCCACTCTGTTTCACGCCTCCAAATGGCACCCTGAAGTCACCGTCATTGCTCGAGTTAATCCATACCATGCCCGCCTCCAGCTTCCTCGCAATGCCATGCGCACGCTGGATATTCTGCGTGAAAACAGCCGAACCCAGGCCGTAGATCGTCTCGTTAGCCATCTCGATAGCCTGCTGCTCGGTCTTGAAAGATGCAATGACAACAAAGGGTCCGAAAACTTCCTCTTTGTAGATGTCCATCTCGGGCTTGACGTCTGAGAAGATAGTGGGCTTGACGAAGTATCCCTTTCCGTCGCCTACGTCTGTGAAGCTCTCTCCACCACAGACCAGCTTCGCGCCTTGGTCCTTGCCGGACTTGGCGAAGCCGAGAACGCGCTCGTGCTGTACCTTGGTGATCTGAGGGCCTTGGCTGGTGGTTGCGGCGAAAGGGTCGCCGACGACTTGGATCTCAGAGACGTATTTGCTGAAGTCAGCGACAAACTTGTCATAGACACCCTCCTGGACGAGGATGCGGGATGTGGCGCAGCAGACTTGACCTTGGTTGTAGAAGATGCCGATGTGCTATGCATGTTAGGTTGCGTTCATTCTGCATCAAAACCGTGAAGAAACTTACAGCCCATTTGACAGCTTGGTCAAGCTCGGCGTCATCGAAGATCAACAACGCAGACTTTCCACCAGTCTCGAGAGTGATGTTCTTCATGTTAATGGATGCCATCTTCATAATCTCCTTGCCCGTAGTGGTGCTACCAGTGAACGCAATCTTATCGACGTCCAAATGGCTCGCAAGTGCCTTCCCAGCCTCTCTTCCATGCCCGTTGATAATATTAATAACTCCTGGCGGGAAACCAGCCTCCTTCAACAAACTAGCCATGTACAGAATCGATAACGGGGTCTGCTCCGCTGCCTTGAGGACAACCGTATTACCACACGCCAAAGCCGGTCCCAACTTCCACGCCGCCATCTCCAGTGGAAAGTTCCAGGGGATGATCTGCCCGCAAACGCCAACGGGCTCTTTGATAGTATATGCCAACTTATCGGCACCGACGTCAATGGTCTGGCCGTGGTTCTTGTCCGCGTAGCCGGCATAGTACCTCAAGACCGTCGCGCTGCCCGCGACGTCGTCATTGAGAGACACGCTATATGGCTTTCCATTGTCCCATGTCTCAATGGTGGCCAGTGTCTCCGCGTGCTTGTCCATGAGGTCGGCAAGCTTGAACATCATCGTCCCGCGATCGGTGGCGGGGATGTCGCGCCATGTAGGGTTCTTGAAGGCGGCGCGGGCTGCGGCAACTGCAGCGTTTACGTCGTCTTCGGTAGCTGCGTACACGGAAGTGATTGGGGTCTCATTTCTGTCAAGGCAATAGTAAGTTTCTGTGGAATGACACCGGCGGTGAGACGAGCAGGATTGGACTTACGTGGGGTTGATCGTCTCGATCTTCTGGCCATTGCTGCTCTTTACGAACTCCCCATTGATGTACAGGCCGATGGGCTGGGTGTACGTGACGCCATTGGGGGCTGTCAATTCGACGGAAAGGTCGGAAGACATCGTAAGGGTTGTCTGTGTACTGAAAAGTTGGTATTGTTTATGCGGGTTGGAAGCTGGTGGCAGTCGCGGTGAAGCTTTGAAGCGCGTAATGTTCGATGAAGGTTTTGAGTGGGCTACTGAAGATAATGCTGCGTTGCGGAAGGGAGAACAGAGCTTATGAACGAGCATCTCAAGTGGAATGAAGTTCAGGGAAAGAGCCAACAAGAGGTAAAGGTTAGATGTGGGGTTACAGTGCGGGGGGGGAAGTGTTGGGGAGTGGAGTGAAGTGGTGTCAGCATATGACGATACCGTGCTTTGGCGCGATATTGCCGCGGTTGTTGCCGAATCTAGGCCTTCAAAATAAAATATGAGCTGCCTCCTTTCTCTAAGACCACTATTTCTTGCTTAGTATTGTAAATAATTTATTTGGAACATTGTACTAGCTATATTGTGCTTTTTAAGGTGTGTATATAAGCATATGCTTTTGTAAACATTTTCAATGTATAAATGTAAGTAGCTGTCATGTATTGCATTTCATATGCGGCCCGTTATGCGGCCACCCCTGGTTTGCAGATAGGTAATCTGAACTACGACGACGCTTATTCTTAACAATTTGGTATTATCGATACTGTATATATATATATTCCTTGCATTCCACTCAGACAGTCCTGTTATATTGAAAGACTGCCAGTATATGTCCAATTTCAGCTGCCGTCAACGTCACCGTCTCCCCAAACTCCAAACAAATAACCCCCTTAAAACTTTCTCTCCCCCATCCTGGTAGTTCCCAATCTGCTCCGCCCAGTACGTGATATAAATAAATAGTTACAAGACCTCCTTCCCCGCCCCAGTTCGCCTTTTACTTTAGCATATAAGCTCCATGCTCCAAACACCCGCCGCCGCTGCAGAAAAAAACAAAGCGATAACAAAAAGACTCCGCCACGCTGAGAAACAAAAGGGGTATAAATAGGTATGCTCGGTCGCCCGATCTATGCAATTCTTCGGTGGTGTTGGCACACGCAGTGTGCCGTGATAAGAGCGAGTTATAAAAACAGATGGTGTGGTACAACAGAAGATGCGGTACAATATATAATGTGATGTGATATGAGATAAATAATAGTGTGATAGTATGATAATTCGTTGTTGCTTGCAGTAGGTTGTAATATGGTACCGTTGGGTTAATTTGGTTTGATAAAGGGTATGTTTTGGCGGGCAGTATTTGGAGTGATGATAGTGACGACCCTATTGCCGCTGCCCGGTAGAGTCGCCTGGCTTCGGCGTCGGTTGTTGCGCTTGCTGTTGTGTTTGCTGTTGAGCTTGCTGTTGAGCTTGATGATTTGCTTGATGATTTGCTTGATGATTTGCTTGATGATTTGCTTGATGATTTGCTTGATGATTTGCTTGATGATTTGCTTGATGATTTGCTTGATGATTTGCTTGATGATTTGCTTGATGATTTGCTTGATGATTTGCTTGATGATTTACTTGATGATTTGCTTGATGATTTGCTTCGTACTGTGCTTGGTACTGTGGTTGTTGCTGTGGTAGTTGTCCACTTGGCCACGGTCGGTCACTACTACCTTGGGGATGGAAGATAGATTGCGGACGTTGGGCAACGGTATTGGAAAGCCAACTTGACCCCGCTACAGGGCCAGAAACGCTTCTGGATTGGGGAGGTAGATATTGTGGCTGCTGGCCTTCTGGTCGAGGTTGTGCGCTGGCGTATGGGTTGGTTGGAGGGAGATATTGCATATGCTGCCCTTCTTCTGGTCTAGGTTGGTTGCCAGAGCGTTCATATTCTCCTTGGTCGTCTAGTCGCCTTCGTCTTGCAGGTCTTTCGCTTTGGCTCATGTCACCTCCAGGGGATTGCCGTCGTGAGCCGGGAGGAAGGGCTTGAGAAAGAGGAGAGGGCTCTCTAACATTAGGACTCTGCGGCCGCTTTTGTAAAGCCTGGCTTCTAGTTGCCGGGTTGTCGTATAACATCTGCCACAATGTATCTCTCTCCGCCCGATAGAAGTCGCTCCGTTCCTTGTAGTTGTCTATCAGCTTATCTCTATCTTGAATTTCTTTGCTCTCCTGTTGCTTTTTATCTTTCGCCCTTTCGCGGAAACGCGCGGAGGCACTGGCATTGCGCTTACGCCTATTGGCGGCCTCAATCGATCCTACATCCACATCCACAGTTATGTTGAACTCGCCATTTCTTGCTGCCCAAACCAGGCCATGCCCACCGCTAACGGGGCCTTGGAGGGGTATTCTCTCCGGTGGTTGAGTTGTGTAGGGGCCTGGTTCTTGTAGGTTTCCTTGTGACGGACCTCCTTCTGGGACAGCTCCTCTTTGCGTTGAACCTGTGAAATATGGTGGGCCAGCAGGCGGCTGGCTCAGCTGAGTTATCGGAGCGGGCGATGGGTGGCTGCTATAAGAGTAGGGAGAGTTCGGGCTTGCACTCTGTGAATTTGGTAACCTTGGTGTTGGCCCTCCCATCACAGCAACACTCGCTCGTCGGTTTAAAGGTGGCCCAGACACTGGAGGAGGCAAATTGATAGGACCTCGAATATGTGCAGGAATAGCGGGCACTGGTGGGATTTCTGACGAATCACCTGTCCCCGGGGCTACAACGTGCGGCCACCCCGCCTCGTGCTCAGGTGGTGGCTGTACGAAGGGTCTCTGGGCTCCCATCGCCGAATTGCCAAGACTAATAGATCTATGGACGCTTGGGACCAGACTTCTCCTGCGCCGCCCGGCGAAGCCGGCGTTCGTTGGCAACAAACCAGGGCTATTCGGAGGGCGGTTTAAGCGCGATATGAGTGGCAGTATGCCTGTGCCAGTAGTCTGTTGTGGTAGCGACCGGTCCACGAAAGCCATCTGGGAATTTGAACCAAACGTGGAGTGCACACCAGCGGTTGCAGACCCCGTTGGGTTTAACATGGTATGGACCCCAACTCCCCGAGAAGCACCACCAAGTGTACGACTATCTCCAGGCGTCATTTGCGGATAAGGTTGCGCAGGAGGTTGCGCCGCTGGTTGGTGGCTCAGCAGCTGTGAATTTTGTTCTCGAGAGATTTCATCTCCATGGTCAAGCCTAGCATGTTGACCTCCTTGTCTCCGAAAAGTATCAGCGGGCGAACTATCATTCCGGCCATCGGCGGTTGATTGAGATACAGGACGAGACGGAGCTGGCCTCTGTGACATTGAGCCCTGATCTCCTGGCCCTTTATGGTCCCAGAGATCGGGACATGGGAGTTTTGGCCCGTCCTGTCCCAAAGCTGGACTGCCGTGGGGGCTCTGGTCAGATAGTATGTGGCCTCTCCCTACAACACTGGGTTGTTGTTTTTGAGGCTTCGTGCGGAATTTGCAGGATACAAGAAGGTGGAAGCAGCGAACGCTTGGGGCGTCGTCCGGTAGAGGAGGGTTTGCACAGCCAGGGCGAAAGACGATTGCGAGTTGCCTAAAAGGCCACCACAGTGCTCCGAAACGTGGGCGGATGAGTTTCAAAACCGTTGATTCGATAGGCGGCTGGATCTTGGTTTCTGTCAGCTATGAGCAGGATCGTTTTCAAGTGAGATGTACAGGTTGAGATTGGCGCGCTTCTATTGCGTCCAGGCCAGTAGCACAACAGTCGGTGCAATATATTGAGGGAGAACAAATTACCCAAGGAGGGACGACGTCTATTTGTTGTGGGCGAACCAGTCAAATAGTGAAGAATGAGTTGAGGGTTGTGAGTGGTTCGTTGATACTATGGAGCTGACTGGCTGCGGTTGGCCAGGCTTAACAACAGCGGTAGACTCTCGTCATGATAGCCAGCCTTCGTATCCCTACATCCTAGGGCTCATAGATCCCGTATCGTGGGAACCGTAGGAAAGAGTTTGCATGAGCGGAAGCGGACTTGCTCTGCATCTGAAGCCCCACGCATATTTTGGGGGGGGGAGGAGGGGGGGGATTGGGCTCCGTAGCCGTTGTCCTGTGAGAAAACATGTTCCCAACAGCCAGGGCATGGGATGCAGTGTGGGGACATGTGCACCTTGATGAGCACTGAAAGCACTCTTGGCTCATACCGTGCGTAGACCGGAGAGAAAGCCAAATACCCCCCAATACTCTACTCCAAATAGGGAAGCCTTTCGCGCTTGTTTAGGGCGTAGGCGGGGAGAAAGGATGTCGCCGCTCAGGGTAACTGATCCACAGGTACGGACGGAGAAGCTCGGTACTGGCTCCAGGCTTAGCCCAATACTGTGGTGCGGGTCAACGCCAGATGAGTTGGGAGTAGCTTGAAAGGTAATAAGGTACGCTGGGTGAACGTTGCAAATCACTGCTGAATCGACCGTGTTGGCTGTGCAGACGTGTCGTCATGTCCCAGTTTCTGCATCCCATCACACCTACCGATACTACTCTAGCTACCCTGCTCGCTCCGCACAGTCTATCGGGCAGGTGATAGGACCTCCGGCCGGGGAAAGGATCCTGCGACTGTTTGGGGGTTTAGAATCGCACTCCACTCCGGCTGAGTCGTAGCGTGTGTGCTCTGCACTCGCTCTAAGAAGTCGTCCAGTCGTCCTGACCGTGGCGGAGATCTTTACAGCAACTCGGTTTGTTAGTGGGCCGGGGAAGGCGGGACGAGCCACTAGGGTCCAAATCCAACGAGGGAGAAGTAACGCCTAGAACAGAAACAGGTAGCCCGGGTCCAGTTGTGGTACTGCGTGTGCAAAGGCAATCTAATCTAACCTTGCCCTTGTAAATCACATTGGACGAAACACAACTGACAGGAAGTTACGGCCTTTGCAAGGAAGGAACAGCAGAAGAGGCTCCTGATAAAACATACCTGCACGGCTCGCGGATCGAGGATTAAAACAAATGGCGCGTTCGGCACGCTTACTCCTGGACTTGTATATCAGTGGCACTGTCCACGACTTCAAAAAACCTCATCCCAATGCAATCATTGTCCAGCATCGTACTTGACGTATCGGAAATGTCCCGAGAGGCACGACCCGGTCGGCACTACAGCTCTATCACTGTGGGCCCGACAAGGGAGCAGCAAATGCAAGATGAACAAACACCCTGCGGGTCCGTGGGATTTCGTCCGTGGGATTTCGTCCAACGCGCCAAGTTCAGCCCTCCCGGCAATGCAGGCACAAAAGCTGTCTGTGGGGATTAATTGCTTCCACGTTCCTCATGCAAGCCGCCCATTGATTTCCAACCCATTGTGCGACCCAGCCTTCGCCTCGCCGAGCGATCCGAGTGGCGTGTAAAACAGACGCTCATAATGCAGGGCGAAAAGGTGGCGATGACGGACTGATCGTCCCAAGGTTGCCTCGCTGGTGCCTTTGGCTTCCATTCATTTCGTCAGATACCCAGTCGTGTGCCTTGGAATGATCCTAATTACATCTCATATTGTAGCAAACCACTGGTTGACTTCGTCCAGGATGTGCAACTGTATCACAGAGTAGTATTTCCCGCTACTGAGTACGTACACTGGGAAGTAAGTTACTCACTTTGTGAGTGGACTCGGTGGAGTGCGGAGTGCATATAAATCCACCAGCTGCATACCCCATGTCCATGCACTGCCGACAACGAGTATGACTGTTTCACACGTCGAGCATAAAACGGCCTGTTGGTTTTGCTTCTGTGCCTCCCACCGCATCAAACCTTCATCACGGGGGCTTGACGTCGGTCGAACTGCCCAAGGAAGCAAGACACAACCAAGGCGACAAGTTTTGAAGAATTCACAGGGCCTATGATCTCGCTTTGCCGGACTTGTGAGCGAAGGAGCGAAGGATTGTGCGCAGCTTTGCGTCGACCTCGCATGAGAAATTAGAGGTCCCTGCCCGGCCGTTTTTTTGGTTGTGGCGATCCCAGTATGGCTTCATACAGTTATGGTTTCAGTCACTTCAAGGGGAAGTAATTCAAGTACAGCGTGGTGTGAATCTGCTCCTTGGCTCAAGTTTTTCACACATTTCGGAAACGGTTGGCGTTTACATGCATATGGACACTATCTGTCTCCTGTTGGGGACCATGAACCAATGCCACAGCGCGGGGTGAAATGGCAACTCACAACTCATACTCGGGCACCAAGGGAAAAACATAGCGGAGAAGGGTGGATAAAGGCCTTTTGGACCAGCATCTTGGAAATCCGATCCTATATTCTGGGGTTCATGTCGAGCTACTGCATCTGATCTTACTGGAGGCCATCTGTTCCACATGACGATATAGCCAAGACTTTCGGTATTGTGAAGCCATTCCCAAACCTGTGAAAAGATTTTGTCATCCAACAAGCTTCCTCAGTTCAGCATGCGCAAATTAGCTGACTTGTCCGAATTCAGCTATCGCAGGGTCCTGCTCCCTGCATGATGGCTGTGTTAGCCAAGTATTTGAACGGTGTGACAATTAATTATCTCCGGTTTCAGCGTCGCTCAAGTTGAGTCCGAGATTAGCACGGAGTTATTCGGATGCTGCCTCTGTGATGGGTCGGCGGTGCGGTGGACTAGCTGATCGGAATCGGAAATATGCTAATACTCCGTAGTTAACAAACCAGTGGCCCGACGCGCTGGTGGCCGAGCCCAATTTAGTGACCACGGCCTTCGTACTCCGTACACGCGGTTGTGCAAGGCGTAGGCCGCTATACCCATTGCTAAGTACATGCATACGCGTCCAGTAAATGATGCCTTGTTGGTGACGGCCAGGGTAAGCTTCGACGTACATGATTGTGGGGGATGTGAAGCACCAAGGGCTTGTCTCCGACTTTCTGCAGAGTTGGCGACGGTGAGAGGTTCGAACCCTCGTTGTCATGCACCCAGACACTGCGTGCATTGGATCCCTCTGAAACCGATGTTCGAGATCTAGCGGTCAGCGGTCAAACCACCATAAGGTCCCATTGTCCAGTGGCTGCATATCCTCCAACCTGCATGCCCACAACAGGGGTGACATGTACTTCTCATCTCATGTATATGGCATATCCATGCCCCAGAGCGTAGACGTGTAGTTTCAGGCAAAATAAAAGTCGGTCACCGCACATTGCAATTCCCCCATCCTGGACACTACACTTCTGAAGCACACAGCAGATTAAACAGCTCCAACCAACCTTCATACGGCAGAGGTTTACTGTGCCAGCAGAGCTTTGTGGTCATCGTATACTATAGTCAAGAGCTTCAGACTGTGCAAATCGGACGTGAAACCTGCCACAAACAGATCAGTAAGGAGGATAATCACCACAAGAGTACTCTACCTGTGGCATGAAATTTTAACACTGTGATGTGCGGACCGGTTCATGCACGTCTCCTTCCCCACCTACAACTATCCTCGGAAATTGACAAATTGCTCAGAACTTTTCCCCCTAGACCCTCAGGGCTCTACTTCCAGTCAATTACGCATTATAACTCCCATCTCCATCCATTCCTGCTCCCTTCAAGCATCTCTAGGTGGTTATGAAGGCTTCAACTCCCTAACGGCCGGATCTAGGCCCCTAAGACAGTGCTTTTACTCGCCCCTAGGAACCACAATCACCATCCTTCAACCACACTTCTAAGAAACAGCATAGGACACTTAGTACCAATACTGTGCCTCCTCTACGCCTCAGCTAATATCATGGATATTTGTTATCCAAAATATCCTTGATATCCCTTTGGCACGACACCACTATATAAGTAGATAGTATTTCCTTAGATAGGAGCTTCGTGCTCAACTCAATATAGTATTCTTTACAATACTGTTGTTACTTAAAAGCCTTTATGTCTAATCCCTGCCTCCTCTGTCAAGTCAACCTTACGCAAGAAACCTCTGTGTCTTCTATCATTTAGAAGTCAGCGTTACACATAGATGAATAATTTCATTATGATTAAATGATTATAATGGTTTGATAGTAGAGCACAATGCCCTGTTCTACTATTAATGGATAATTTCAGTGGTTATGAAGTTGTAATGGAATGTTGTCATAGATAATGGAACTCTGTTAAAATGGACATGAGTTATGTGGTTTCCTCTAAACATAACATCAATTTATCAACTGCTCGATTAAGGGATTATTCAAAATTAGAAGTGCTACATATAAAACAATTGATTCTATTCTTGCAAAAGGAGTTCAATGCAAACTACGATTATAAAAAAACTCAGTATGTTCTCTATGCGATTTGATAGGGAATTTCTACATAGGAAACAATTCAACCATTAACAACTATCAACTGTTAGAAAAAAGGGTTTACTATTTCTACAGAATGTGGTTTATATAACCTATAGGAAGCATTTTATGAAGTTTTACAAGAGATTCAAACAAGTATGAGTGCTTTAGCTCAAGAGCAAAGGATCCATAGGCTTATGAACATTAAAAACTTCATTAATCCATCAAACGAGGTTATTGAAGAATTACATGAAGAGCTTGTTAAGCAGATTGCAGTACAATATGACATTATACAAGAGGAAGAGGATAATGATGAAGAGGAGGAGGTTATTGTAATGATGTATGGTTACGCTTGCGCTACATCCCACTGAGCCAAAAAGACTACAGTATTCTGGCTCCCCCGGAATACGCGTAACACGCTTTATATACCACATGTACTGTAACGGCGGCACCTGTTATTCCTCAAGTTTCAATATCTAAAGCAATTGCAGCTTTGAAAACCTTAAACTATATTAAGAACAGCAAGCAAATCAATCAAGTCAAGCTTCATTGCTCACTTGAAAAGAGAGCTTCAGGAAATGGAGGTTGTATAGGTACAGTCACAGAAACAGTCTACTCTGAATGGCTGGTTAGGGGGGGTATGGGGTAGAATTGCAGAAGCATCACGTGATATATATGGGTACGTACTGTAACTGTTGGGGAAACGGACATTCCCGTGGGATACGGTGGACTTTTACGCCCAAAAATGACAGGTTTTCGCTAGGGAACTGTCCAGCTTCCCGGTTGGCTCACGAGTCAGACAGTGGCGCCAGGCTAGAGTATTGAAAGCCACTGACTGAGCTCAGCTGAAGCACAGTGAGCTCGTCAGGGTCTTGGGGGTTTCCCCAGGCCTACAAATAGCGTACGTAGGCCCGTAGATTAGGTTGTAATTCAATTAATTATATTATACTATTTTACTGTACTCTACTGTGAAGCTTCTGCTCCATTGCCCGAAGAGACTGATTACGGTTGTCGGAGATTACCACACAAAAAATTCGTGTGTACTCCGTAGTTCCCCGTATTCCGCACGTCCCATAACCTTCGGGAGGTCCAGTATCACATGACCGTAAATAGATCCGGCTCGAGGATTTCATATCGACCTGCTTATTCCGTACCTGCAACGTCGTTCATGACTTGCATGAAAAACACTGCATGGCTTTCTCAGTCAGATCCTCCTTCCATCCCTGGTTTCGTCAAGTTCAAAGTGTATATGAATCACGTGACTATCATTGTGCCATATGGCCTTCTTGTCTCCTATCTCATACCCAAACATAAGTGCACCATGGAATAGAAGAAGAGCTTTAACTTGATTAACAGCCATACCTTTTATCGCGTCTACTCGGCCCAGAAGGGATTCATACTAGGTAGCGCCCAGTCTTCATAATCAATTGTGCTGTGCTGATAGAAAAGCAGTAAACCCCGAGTTTTATTGCTCCTAAAAGGCACCACTGCTTGTTACTGATAATGGCTTTGACTGACCAAGGTTTGATAAACTTCATCGAGTTTCTTGTGGATATCAGGTGACTGACGACGGATACATACCAAGGGGGATAAGATTAATCAAACCCGCTCTCGATAACATCCTAATCGGATAAAGGTGAAAGGCCTGCAACTCCCTCGATTCGCCCTCAAGGTTCACATATATATAAACACAAGTATATTTGGCAGATAGCCTTATATTCTCCGATCGATTGGCCTAACCCCGTTTTGTCGCCGCGGACCGCCCTTCCGAGAGCTCCGCAGGTAAGAGATAGTCTCGAAGAAGCCACCTGACTCTTCCGTCCGATAAATCTCTCATATATCCGTCACTCCTCTCAATCGCGCTTCTCTCGACGACTCTCGAAAGCAGCGACCATTTGGAGCCTTGATCGAATTGCAGACTGCTACCAGCCACCCGATCAAAATTTGGACCCAAGGCCGCCAAAGCGAGAGAAGCACCGAGATAAACAAGCTCGGTCCGCCCAACAACATGCCGGAATTACAGAGATGGGAGATTCAGGAGCCATACCTCAGGCCCAATGGTGACCTCCTTGAAGGCCCATTTTACGAGCCTGAAAACAACCGCCTCCGTTTCGTCGACATCATCCAACGAAAGCTCCACGTGATTGATATCGCCGAAGGGCCGTCATCGCTCAAGACCATCGACTTTGATATCCCAGTTGGCGTTACGGCAGATATTGAGGGCGTCGATAGCAAGGATAAGATCCTGATAGGCGGAAAGGCTGGAATTGCGATCCTAGACCGGAACACGGGGAAGTACGAATACATCAAGAGGTTTTACGATGACGCAGATGAGGCTCGAGATGATCTGATGAGGAGTAACGACGGGAACGTCGATTCCGAGGGCCGAATGTGGATCGCGACCATGACTGATTTCCACGCTGGACCGTGTAAACCAGAGGGTATTTCTCCCCTTTCTAGCGCGGCATCCCCTCACTAAAACTGACAAATGCCAGGACACCTTTTAAGCTTCGACTCTAACCTCAAGCGTGAGACTCACCGCTCCGAACTCGTCATCCCCAACAGCGTCGGCTGGTCCCTCTCCAATACCGCCTTCTACCTCGTACACTCCACAGAGGCCACCATCTACGCCTACGACTTCGACGCCGCCACCGGTGCTATCAGCAACCCGCGCGTTTTCTGGAAGCTCGATACTGGCTCTGAACCCGACGGATTTGCCGTCGACGTCGAAGGCTACATCTGGCAGGCCGTGTACGGCGACGGCAAGGTGCTGCGCATCAGCCCCGAGGGCAAGACCGTGGGCGAGATCATACTGCCGACGCGTAACGTGACGTGCTGTGCATTCGTCGGCGAGGACCTGTGGATCACGACGGCGAGCGAGTCTGCGGAGAATGCGAAGTTGTACCCTGAGAGTGCGCGGAACGGAGGCGCGCTCTATAAGATCAATGTTGGTATCACGGGGGTGGAGAAGCATAAGTTCAAGTTGACTGAGGAGACGAGGAAGACGGTTGGCCTGTGAATTCTCGGATGAGGTGGGTGGAAGGCTAGGTATTCTTTTTTCATAGTGAACACAATTCCAGCTGGTGCAGTTACTATCTCGCGTTGATGTAATTTGCCCGTTTCTTTGGCTCTATTGCCGAGTAACTTGTTTATTGACTGGCACCTTCATTCCAACCAAAGCCGATTTAAATGGTGGCTGACTTGCACTGTCCTTTTCAATTTTTAGGAGGGCACGATCAGTGTCCCTCTTCAAACTTGGGGAAGGAATGGGTGGCGTCCCCCGTCAAACTTTGGGAAGGCACGAGCAGTGCTCCTGTTTATAATTTGAGAAGGTACGAACGATGTTTCTCATGAAACTTTGCCTCAGTCGCCATAGCTAGATCCTCTTTTGCCACTGATTCCATTCCACCAATTACGGTTTCAGTGCCTGAAAATGGCATAGTATATTAATATTCCTGAGCTGTTGCTTCTATCATTAAACTTCCCGGCTTCATAAAGGACGACCTCATTACTTCGACCTCGTCCACATTCACGAAAATTATCAGCAGGAGCAAAATAGCATATCTAATAAAAACACAACGCTTCTCAAATTTCGCTCCTCTCTCTCGTGCTAATATACTATTTCTGACCTCAATATCCCTCGTACTCTCTACCTACCCTTCACATAACACAGCAATGCTCCCCATGCCCCCCCATCTCTGCTTTCCGTGCCCACGCCTTCTCAACATGACACCCATGACACTCACCCTTGCTCTCCTCGCGTGCGTACTTGGCGCGAGAGCATTTCTCTACTAACTCTTGGGCTTGGGATAGAGTGAGTTGTTCTCCCTCTCTGTCACCATGACCGTGGGGCGGGTGTGGAGCTGGAGTAGAATGGGTATGGGAGTGAAAATTGGAAGTTGAGCTGTCACAGGGGAAGGAGAGGGTGGAGTGATGGTGGAGTGTGGTGGAGGGGAGGGGGCTGAGGGAGCAAAAGGCTATGTAGTGGGTAAGGTGGGCGGGTAGGCAGGTGTATGTTGTTGTTGTTTGTTTGCACATCTTTGGTAGCGGTGGTGGTGGTGGTATGTGAGGGTGGTGTTTTTCGGTTTGGAAAGGGGGGAAAGGGGATTGTAGGATCGGGGGTTATACGGGGGGACGTTGAATGGGGGTGGGATGGAGTTTGAATGAGTCAAGGATTCATAATGGGATTGTGGATCAAGATGGTTGAATGGGGTTTTGAAGGGCATAAAGGGGTTTCTTTGTGCAAAATAGGAGACTGGCACATAAGAACTTTATAGCATCTCGAGACTCGGGAAATGGTAGCAAGAGCAAAATCTGCTTACGTATGCTGTTTAAGAGGACCATTACAGAGTCTTAAATTTTGAAGCTGAGATGTTGCACCGTTGATGGTGTGCGTCGCATTTAACCAATAGCACTCCAAACTATGGAGGAAGAAGCAACAGTGAAAACCGATATGTCTAGCAGGACCATTCAAGCGTCTCACGTTTCGAAGCCAGATAGTAGGGTAGTTTCACTAGTGTGAACCGCGATCGACCAATCTGCCAGTGCCATGAATTTATATCAAGTAAACACAGCACAACGTCTGCCAGTGACTGGTGAGAAATCTATATCCGTGGACCTAGATGATTTCGAGAAACCAAGGCCATGGCTTGGTCTGAACTATCGGACGATCTGGGCTCTAAAACCCCCCATCTTTTTCTCCTATCAAGGAGGAGCCTCATCTTGTCTAGATGGACGTATAAGTATTCCTCTGCAATATCTGTAACAAATTAGGCAGACTAAGAATTACAAAATAGCCACCGAAACACTCAGCTTTGAACAAAGACCCTCTTTGTTCAGCGATTGCCCAGATGCTGGATCAAAGGAAGATAGCCATTCTTCATCGGAATATCACCACATTCACCACCTCGTCTCGGCCCGAGCGGCAAGACAGGGGTATAAACACTCCTTTATCCATCCCCGTCACTCAAAGAAAAATCTCGAAACATATACACAACCACCCTCTTCCTCCTCCTTCGTTCCCCCTTCACCCTCACCATTACCAAAAATGTCTCTCACTGAAATGCCGCCACTTCCACCATGCCAACCACTCATCACAGAACATCCTCGACAGTCTCAAGCTGAAAGCCCTTCGAGATGGGTTGTATAAATACAGCCTCTTCTTCTCCCCATTGCCCACTCTCCAGAAACCACATCAACATTCGCACAGCAAGAACGCAACACACCAACCAGGTAAGCGATCCAAACCATCAAACCAACACCACCAACACCACCAACTCCTAACACCACCCACCACAACATCCAATCCCAGTCCATTTCCCCACAATGTGCAAAATCATCCACACCCATCACCGCTGTGGCCACAGCTTCATCCAGCAGCGTCCCTGCCGGTGGCTCCGGTCACAGCTGGCACCAATATGCCGCCCCACGGAGTGTCCGTATACGGAGCATAGGGTTGGCGTAGATTGGTCGCTGTGTATGAGTTGTGAGGTGGCGCTAAGGCCGGGGGGGTATTGGCCGGGGGGGTTCATTTAGATGGGTGATGGGGCAGCGATGGTAAGTTGGGTATCTTTTTGTTTGATATTTGGTCTTGGGGTTTGGATGCAGGTAAGTTGAGCAACGTATTTCACATACGAGTCGCCTACACAAGCGAGTCGCCCACCCCATTTCTCACCAAAAATTAAGAAACCTATAACATAATATCTCAACAGCCCAATAACGGTTATTATTATTATTTTTTATAGTATTTCCTATGCGCTTGAATTCATATACCTTGGTCTTAGAGTGATTATTTTAGTAATTATTAAGATATTAGTTTCTAAGGTTGTAGATATCACCTACGTCTTAGTATCTTAAGAATTACTAAATATATCAACGTAGTTCACAAGCGAGTCGCCTACACAAGCTCACCGCCGATTATTCCTTGGCATCGTACGAAATCATAAAATATCTCAACAATTAATTAATTAAACTAAGCCGTAAGAAAGTAGGGGTTGTATAAAGCCTTTATACAACCCCTACTTACTTGCAAATAAGCTTGTAATTGTATATTAGCCTCTCTTTAAGCCTCTAAGACTCAGACAGCTTCGACAGTAAGTACTCCTCCTTCTTGTAATCAACATTTCTTCATACGACAACGTAAACTAAGTTTAGGAACTGAAATTTAGACCAGGCCTTTATATTTAAATATCTACTAACGTGGTCCATATCCGAGTGAAACACCCAAGCGAGTGAAACACCTAACTGCAACAACATACCACCAAAAGCAATGGATACACCTTCTCATCACTGCCTGGATGCCAGTCAACATCAGATGCCTGATCGGCCCGTAGCTGGTCGAATGCATCGCGGAGTTCCTTCTGCAACTCCGAGGTCACGACGGTGTCAGACTTGACAATGGTGTTGCCCACCGAATCGAGGGTAGGGATGAGACCCGTCCGTTGGAAGTTAGCAGCTTTCGCCCTCAACTTCTTGATGCACTAAATTGGATATTAATAACTTGAATTCCCAAATTAATAAACCACATACATAGTCAAAAGCAGTTTCCGACATCATGCGTGCGCGTGGCATGGGACTTTGACTCCACCCGATTTACTCTCAACCAGCTGTGCATATAGCTTATCCTCCGGCTGCTCCAATGCCCCCGTCCGCGACTTGACGACTATTTCCTCATCGAAGACCTTCTTGTCCCAGTTAGGCTTGTCAGACAACCGGTCCATCAATACCATCATGAATACTTCGCGGACAGGCAAATGCTCCGATTCGGCGCCCGCGCAGTTGCCATGGGCGCCAATGGGGTATGACTTCGCAGCCAGCCCAGTATGATAATGGCGCAAGTCAACATTGATACCTGGGTAGTCGTGCGTCATTTTTTGTACGAATCGTCCGCAGACGGGAAGCGTGCGACGAGCTTATGTGGGGGTTGAGAGAGAAGAATGATGGAGCATAGTATGGAAATAAAAGCAATTGGGAAGCCACAGTGGCGTATCTTTATACCTCTTTACCATAATATATGGCGGGGTAGGTAAGCCAACTCTCCTGCCTCGAGGGATTGTCGGGAGTACCTAACGCCTATTAGAATGTTAAGTGCTTAAAGGGGAGAAAGACGAAAGAAGGGTGACCGCTAAGAATATTGGCAGCTTTCTGTGATTTTTGCCAGTTCTGGATTACAGTTCTCACTGTATATCTCCCAATAGGCAAGTAATTTTCACATACGACCATAGACTCAATAGAACTGGGCATCCCGTCCGCTCTGCCATACATAACCTTGAGATCGGTGGATTAGTAGTTGGGTGGGTGACCACCAGCGAATACCCACTGTTGTATGTTTTTTGTCTTTTTATACAATAGATTTATTTACCTTCTCCTTAGTGGCATGGCGGATTTGCCGTGTCCACACCTTTTTTTCGCTAGAAGGCATGATTTAAAGCCGATATAGAATCAGCGTTAGGGATTGTCATAATATAGCCGACTATAAGAACTACAGCGGAAGTGGATTGATTCACTTTTGCTAGTTCAACAGGGATCGAACTTCAGAGTGGCTTGGTCATATGTCTGACCAATCCTTTTAGATGCTCTTGTAGAATAGAGTGCCTAATTTGTCTACCTCTACGATTTATACACCTAGAGAGCAACTTAACAAGTTAAATGCAGAGTTTTTAAGGCATATAGAATGGGTTATATACTCTAGTGAAGAGTTAGGAACTGTTTTGTATGTGAAAGTTAGTGCCAAGGGCGTTGTTATTAAACATATAAGCAAATAAAATGAAAGAAAGTAGAGGACCATTTGCATCACGGCTGTAGGGTTGATAGGTACGAATCACCAAGCTATGCAGAGTCAGGTCACTTTCTTGAAGGCGTGGACTGATATGGATCATGATAGGCAAGTTAGATGAAAATATTAATGATGACGCCTTTTACAGTTATTAAAAGTTGGCAGGGTAAATGCACCACGTTACGCCATCCCCCGCGTTATGACATGACTTACATTAGAGGAAGTAATTAAATGTAGAACATCTAACAATGGTTCACCATAAAAGCCTAGGGGGGGTTGCTAAGTGTGAAACTTTAATAGCCTAGGCAGTATTAGACATCTAATCTAAGAAGTACAAGAGCGCATATCACGTAAGAAAGTGCTAGGGTTGCTAAAGAGTTTAGTTACATGACATGTTAATAGAGGTTTGACATGTCCCTAAGCCTGCTAGAAGCAACAGAATTTATCAGGAGCACAAGAACAGATACTTCCAAAGTGGATTAAAAACCTAACAATTAGCGGCTATTCTCTAGGGCATCGGTTGTTAAAGAAAATAGCTAAAGAACTCTAGTTGCACTAGTCACTTAATTTCGATGATGTGACGCCAAACTAACTTCTACCCTAACCACGATTTTCCCTTAGTCGCGACTAGGTACCACGATTCATACAATGACATCCCCATTTATAGGTTGCTATTAGTTGACGGATCAAGACTATACGCATAGATGGTGTAACAAAACTAGTGCTTACAGCATGGTTTGACATGTATATAGAGGTGGTTTAACACTTCAGAATCACATAAGGGAACAATGGAATCTACTCAAATTATACTTGATTTAACACTTTGTACAAAGCATTAAGCGCATCCTAGTCGTTAGGAATGGGTTTTGATAGTCGAGTGCATCTATGTAGACAGAACCATCCTTCTGCTCTTAGGATCTTTAAAGGCAAGAACGTTCTCTAATCATGGATTCTGCCTTTAGTCATTGACTAGTGGTTCTTTTCTACGAATACGAAAGGCTAGACAAGTAATCTCTATAGGTTAGAGTGGTTAAAACGCATCTTTGAGCTAATGACACATACAAAAGCAGACAGTTAGCACCAGCTTCTCATATGCGATGGCCACGACTCACACATTAGCAGGAGTTTCATTGCGCATTACATGCAGAACCACATTGTATTACTAATACTTCCCCCTTATACATCGCATTTGCTACAGCCACTAGATGTTGCAATATTTGGCCTGCTAAAGAAGTGCCTAATAGCAGCGCTCTCCCTACTCAATCAAGTGCAACTTGCACGTATACAAAAGTATGAATGGATAGAGGCATACATCTAGGCATGGCTTGATGTATTTAACCATAAGAACATTGACGCATCGACGACGCGGTATTAAATCACGACTTAATTGCATGCCTAATTCTATGAAGTTAACAAAACTAGAAGAGGAGGTCATTATCTAATACATTCTTGACTTAGATTCACGATCTTGTGCACTAAGGCTTAGTGGTGTGGAAGAAATGGCCAACAGATACTTACAGAGTGTAACGCGCCAAAGGTTGGCATCTACTAGGTGGAAAACTTTATAAAGCGACAACCACAGCTACAGACAAGCTGTTTTCAGAAATATGACTACCAAAGCAGTGTTGGCAATAGACCGACCTAAATAGATGGTCTGGTCGGTCAGTCTAAATAGACCGACCAGACCGCCTCAAAATCTGAGCCAGACCGACCGACGAGAGGTTCTCATGTCGGCAGACCAAACAGACCGTCTGCAAGTCGACAGACTGTCTGTGTTACGACGGAACAAGAAGGCTGGCCAACTACAGGACAGGAAGGAGGGAGGTCGCATGAGACCGGCCCTGGTACCTGGAGGGGCAGCGGGGAATAGTAGTTCCGAAAGTATCACGTGACGGACTCGCAGGATGATGAGAAGAGTCCTAAGAGTCCAGGACTCTGAGGACTCGAGTGAGTTCCCAGGAGTCCACTAGGCACGTGATGGACTCGCAGGATAATGAGAAGAGTCCTAAGAGTCCAGGACTCCGAGGACTCGAGTGAGTTCCCAAGAGTCCACTAGGCACGACGCCACTATATAAGTAGATAGTATTTCCTTAGATAGGAGCTTCGTGCTCAACTCAATACAGTATTTGTTATATACTAGTAACGTGTTACTTGAAGCCTTTGTGTCTGATCCCCTGCCTCCTCTGATAAGTAAACCCTTACGCAAGAGAACCTCTGTGTCTTCTATCGTTTAGAAGTCAGCGTTACACTTTGAGCACCACTTCTACGAGGTACCGGCTTACACACAAAGCAACATGTCTGTCGTCAGTTCGAAGGGGAAAACCCCCACCACGCCAACTTCGTCTCAGAGGTCTAAGCCTGAGAATGAAGAGATGCCCGATGCACCCACCGTCAACGAACTCAAGGAAACTCTACGCGTCAAGTTGCCCGACACTTACTCCGGCAACCGAAAGGAACTTGAGGTGTTTTTGCTACAGGTCGAACTGTACCAGCACTTCAACGACGAGAAGTTTCCCACCCAGGAGAGCTATGCCCTGTGGACTGCGTCCTACCTTAGGGGGGAAGCCCTGCGATGGATCGAACCATTCCTCAAGGACTATTTCAAATATGAAAGTACCAATGGAAGCATGACAACTACGCAGACTATGTTTGGCAGCTGGAATGGATTCTGTAAGGAAATCCGACGCATGTTCGGAGACATCGATGAGATTAAGACCGCAGAAGACCATCTGTTTGCACTTAAGCAGACTGGCAGCGCCCTCACATACTCCACAGAATTCCAGAGATACGGCAATCAGACAGGATGGGACGCCAGCGCACTCATCAGCCACTACCGACGTGGGCTGAAGAGCCATATACGTATGGAACTTGCCCGTTTGGAACAACAACCAACGGACATGGTAGCGCTAATCGAACATACGGTCCGAATCGACAATCGACTATACGAATTCCAGAAGGAACGTCGGACCTATGACAAGCCCAAGAAAAGTTACCCCTACCGGGGAAACGAGGGCAGACGACGGGATCAACACCCGCGAGACAACCGTTGGTCGGACCCAATGGAACTCGATGCCACGTTCAAACCTGGACGACCCCGTGACCCTAAGAAAGACAGACAATTCAAGGAATGACTCTGTTTTAACTGCGACAAGCCAGGCCACATGGCCCGAGACTGCAGACAGCCAAAGAAAGGGAACGGCGGACGCAAAGTCGGCAAACAACTCAATGCCACCTGGACAGGACAGTTGAACGCAACGTTTGTGAGCAAACAGGACTGGGGAATAAACGGCGAAAGCACCCCAGAAGACGAGAGCTCAGATGAAGGGTCGGAGGCGGGATCATCCACCGTCTCGGAACAGGAGACCTTCGATGAACTCGCACCTACGGAACAAATGAGTCCACGGTGCAAGAACGTAGTAAGACGCATGGCAAAACACGCCCACGCGAAGATTAGGGCCGAACGAGACAAGCCCAATGGCCAGAGGAAAATCCCCATGCTTAAAGACCTCTACGGGAACCTGTTACAGGAACTTCCGTTAAAATGCAAGGTGGACGACTGCAAGGATGACCTCTGGAGATACTACGACCAACTAACGAATACCCGCAGGCTGCTTGGCACGTCCCAAGACGTAGCTAAGTTGGAAGCCCAAGAAGCGGAAGAACTGGAGAAGGATGTCGAGCATATGGCTAAACTGAAGTATATGAAAAGCGTCGAACTTTACTACCAGGACCGCAGGAGAGCCCTGAAGAAGTACGACGAGAAAGCCAGAGATATGCTCCGACGGGAAAATGCGAGACCCACTCCACGCATCGAAAGGAGAGCCATGGAGCAACTAGACACGTTCTCCACGCCTCCGAGGGAAGATAGTGCATGGGTGAGAGGACAGCGGGAACTATCAACGACAGACGCAACAGAGACTGATCATCCCTGGCACGCGTATGTCTACTGGGAGTATTGCAGCGAAGATGACTGCAAGCTCCACTGGAAAAAGAAACACCAGAATCAGTTGTTTCCCCGATCCTCGCCCAGGATACACTTCAGAGACGCAGAGCAAGTTCACGCCCTCAGGCGAAGCCAGTCTGAAGGGGACTTGCCTATCAAAAGCGAACAGGTATACAAGAAATACCCACATCTGCTAGACGAAGCAGAAGAGCGAGGGAAACGATCTCCCCAAGGACCACCATTGGAAGCGGATGAATACTATCCTTCCTCGGACGAGTCAAAAAACTAGGAGTCCTCGACGGTAGGCCACCGGCGAGCGACACGAAGAGGCCTAGTACAGACCAGCTATGCGCCACGACGGGCAGCATGCAACTATATGTGGTCGCTAAGATACAACAGCGACACCTCCGAGCAATGATTGACTCAGGAGCGACGGGCAACTTTATGACAAAGAAAGTAGCAGACACGCAAGGTTTCAAGACGCAATTGAAAACCGAACCATACCCGTTAATGGTCGTAGATGGAGAGCCCATCTCGACTAATGAAGGAATGGTGACCCACGAAACGGTCCCATTGGAAATGGTCATGCTACACGGGCACAAGGAAACGATTCAGTTTGACATCGTGCACATGGACAACCATGCGTGCATCCTTGGTATGCCATGGCTCAAGAAACACAACCCCCAGATCGACTGGTGGAACGAGAAAGTTGTGATGAGCCAGTGCGCGTGTGAACAACGGACGGACACGCGACAACGGGAGAAACCCTCCCAGGGCCGGAAGGAGTTATGTGCAACCTCCGAGCTCGATGACCTAGCCCAGGCATCCTCACCGACGAGTATACCGGTGGAGTACAAGGAATACGAGCAATTATTCCAGGAAGGCCCTAAGAATGAGGCGCTTCCTAAGCACCAACCATGGGATCACGAGATACCTTTGGAGAAAGACAAGAGTCCACCGTTCGGACCAATATATCAGCTATCGGAAAAGGAGCTGAAGGTACTTAAGGAGTACATCGATGATAACCTAGCGAAAGGATTCATCAGACCATCCACATCACCAGCAGGAAGTCCGGTGCTTTTCGTACCAAAGACGGCTCCCTACGGTTATGTGTGGACTATCGAGCGTTGAACAACATCACAATCAAGGACAGGTATGCCCTGCCGTTAATCAACGAACTACACGATAGATTTCAAGGAGCAAAGATCTTCAGTAAGCTAGATCTGCGAGGAGCATACAACCTGATCCGAATCAAGGCTGGGGAAGAGTGGAAAACAGCATTCCGCACCCGCTATGGCCTATTCGAGTATCAAGTCATGCCCTTTGGGCTAACAAACGCACCCGCATCTATGCAACGACTGATGAATGATGCTTTGCACGAATACTTAGACATCTTTACCATTGTCTACCTAGACGATGTCCTGGTGTATTCAGCAACCAAGGAGGAGCATGTCAAGCATGTCAAACTCGTCCTGAAGAAACTAAAGGAGTACAGTGTAACGCTGACTTCTAAACGATAGAAGACACAGAGGTTCTCTTGCGTAAAGGTTTACTTATCAGAGGAGGCAGGGGATCAGACACAAAGGCTTCAAGTAACACGTTACTAGTATATAACAAATACTGTATTGAGTTGAGCACGAAGCTCCTATCTAAGGAAATACTATCTACTTATATAGTGGCGTCGTGCCTAGTGGACTCTTGGGAACTCACTCGAGTCCTTGGAGTCCTGGACTCTTAGGACTCTTCTCATCATCCTGCGAGTCCATTACGTGCCTAGTGGACTCCTGGGAACTCACTCGAGTCCTCGGAGTCCTGGACTCTTAGGACTCTTCTCATCATCCTGCGAGTCCGTCACGTGATACTTTCGGAACTACTATTCCCCGCTGCCCCTCCAGGTACCAGGGCCGGTCTCATGCGACCTCCCTCCTTCCTGTCCTGTAGTTGGCCAGCCTTCTTGTTCCGTCGTAACATACAGCTTACTCCTCAAACCAGAGAAGTGCGAGTTCCATAAAAACCAAGTCGAATTCTTGGGTTACATTATTGGAACGCATGGCATCAAGATGGACCAAGCAAAAGTAACGGCAGTGTTGGAATGGCCAACACCGACCACGGTCAAGGAAGTGCAAGCCTTCCTAGGCTTCGCCAACTTCTACCGAAGATTCATCTCGGGGTATTCCAAGGTAGCTCAACCACTCACGGAGCTTACCAGAAAGGATCTCGAATTCAAATGGACGGACAAGGCAGAGGCTGCTTTCCAGGAACTTAAGACGAAGTTCACGGAAGCACCTATCCTTGCTACATTTGACCCTGCAAAGAAGATCATCCTCGAAACGGACTCTTCTGACTTCGCAATTGGAGCATGTCTGAATCAACCAGACGAGAACGGTAAGTTCAAACCAATCGCGTACTACTCTAGGAAACTGTCACCCGCGGAACTCAATTACGACATCCACGACAAGGAGCTACTGGCTATTGTCGTTGCCTTTGAGCAGTGGCGAGTATATCTTGAGGGATCCACCTACCCTGTGCAGGTATGGACGGATCACAAGAACCTTATATATTTCACCACGACCAAAGTTTTAAACCGCAGACAAGTCCGCTGGGCAGAAACCCTCGCAGCCTACAACTTCACGATAACCTATCGCAAGGGCTCCGAGAATGCAAGAGCAGATGCTCTCAGCAGACGGACCGACTACGCCGGCCCAAAGGAAGAAAGACCTAGAGCAATTCTGAAGAAAACAGATGCAGGAATACAGTACAACGAGTTACTAGTGACGATCTCAGTCATCGAAGATACAGAACTCGAGGAAAGACTCAAGAAAGCTTACGCAACAGACGAATGCGCCAAGCGAGTCTTGTCCAAAGTCGAAGGCGACTTCGCCATCGACGAACAAGGATTGATTCGATACAAAGGGTTAGTGTATGTCCCAAGTCAAATGAGACGCCCGCTGGTGCAAGAACAACACTCGTTACCAGCACACGGTCATCAGGGAGTAACACGAACCTTCGAACGAATCACTCGACACTACTACTTCCCAGGTATGAGGAAGCAGGTAGAGACAGTGGTAAGAGAGTGCGACATTTGCAGCAAGTCAAAATCCAATAGGCATCTGCCATACGGACAACTCAAGTCGACACCAGTACCAAAAGGAGCGTGGAAATCAATAGCTTTGGACTTCATCGTCAAGCTTCCACCCTCCAAGGACCCGTTAACAGGAATAGAATACGACTCTATCCTCGTCATCACGGAAAGACTCACGAAATATGGGAAGTTTATAGCATATCTAGAAGCTAGCGACGCCGAGGCGCTCGCATATACCTTCATTCGAGTCATATTAGCCGATCATGGGATGCCAGAAGAAATCATCTCAGATAGAGACAAGCTCTTTACTTCGAAATTCTGGAAATCATTGATGGCGCTACTGGGAACAAATCATAAGCTATCAACAGCTTTTCATCCCCAGACAGACGGCCAAACAGAAAGATTAAATCAGACCCTTGAACAGTACCTGCGAAGCTATGTCAATCATCAACAGGATAACTGGGTTCAGATCTTACCCATCGCACAGTTTGCATATAACAGCGCGATGACAGAAGCAACGAAAGTCTCACCGTTCTTTGCCAATTATGGCTACCAGCCAGAAGCATATAGGCAACCAAGACCGGATGAATCACGAGCTGAACAAGCCCTGATCGTGGTGGAACAACTGAAATCGTTCCACGAACAACTTGCGACGGACATCCAATTCTTAAATGAACGATCCGCCGCATACGCAAACAAGAAGCGCAGTATGGAACCTGCCTTCAAGGAGGGGGATAAAGTATACCTACTCCGGAAACATATCAAAACGAAACGACCAAGCACAAAGTTGGACTTCAAGAAATTGGGACCATTCAAAATATTGAACAAAGTCAGCTCAGTTAATTACAGACTGCAGCTACCCAGGAAGTCTAGACTACACCCGGTATTTCATGTCTCACTACTGGAACCAGCAAGAGGAAATACCCCAGTTGCGACCGACACCGAACTCCAACCCGAGAATGAGATAATCGAATATAAGGTTGAAGCGATCCTAGACAGAAGGTTAGTAGGACGTCGAGAAGAGTTTTTGATAAAATGGGAAAATTACGAACCTACGGATAATTCGTGGGAACCAACAAGGAACATCAGCAAAGAACTGCTGGAGGAATATCGACGCCGCCATCCGCCAGCCATTGATCCCAAGATGCAGGGGAGTAGGCCAGTGGATCGGAGGAAGCGGGGGTCCCGGTCACAGACGAGGAGGCAGCGCTAACTGCCTGTTCCTCGGCCTCAACAGCATCACGCTTCTCAGCAGCCACACGTTCGGCCTCCTCTGCCGCATCAAGCTCGTCGAGGGTTTTCAAACCTCGCCGGAGCATATCTTTACCACGGGTTCGGATGAGGTGTTTCTGCTTCCGCAGACGAAGTAACTTCGAAAGGGTTTCTTCCTCTTCGCGATCCAGGCGATCCTCCTCCCGTTCGAGCTTCACCCAGTCGGGATGCTCAGGACCCATACAGTCACACTTTTCTTTCAAGTTGCGACGAACGCACTCGGCGCACCGCCGTGAATCATTTGGAGACGACACGCAAGTAATGTTTCGCCTCACGCAATTCGAGCAAGAATCCATTTCGGGTAGTTCGTATCCGTGGTTCTTTATTCGACGGACAAGATCGTTGCGTTCCTGGAGTTTGCGGGCAGTGTCAGTAGGCATGTTGCATGTTGAAGGACTCGCTGAGGAGCAGCAGAGTCCCGGGGACATGGACGTACTTATAGGATTCGAGACGAATGCCCAGGGGAAGGGAGCGAGTGTTACGACGGAACAAGAAGGCTGGCCAACTACAGGACAGGAAGGAGGGAGGTCGCATGAGACCGGCCCTGGTACCTGGAGGGGCAGCGGGGAATAGTAGTTCCGAAAGTATCACGTGACGGACTCGCAGGATGATGAGAAGAGTCCTAAGAGTCCAGGACTCCGAGGACTCGAGTGAGTTCCCAGGAGTCCACTAGGCACGTAATGGACTCGCAGGATGATGAGAAGAGTCCTAAGAGTCCAGGACTCCAAGGACTCGAGTGAGTTCCCAAGAGTCCACTAGGCACGACGCCACTATATAAGTAGATAGTATTTCCTTAGATAGGAGCTTCGTGCTCAACTCAATACAGTATTTGTTATATACTAGTAACGTGTTACTTGAAGCCTTTGTGTCTGATCCCCTGCCTCCTCTGATAAGTAAACCCTTACGCAAGAGAACCTCTGTGTCTTCTATCGTTTAGAAGTCAGCGTTACAGTCTGTTTGGTCTGCCGACAGTCTACCAGTCGACAGACCAAATAGACCGTCTGCTTTATTCTGAGATCGTGATTGGTGAAATCCCGTTACTGTGAACCAGGGCTTCACCGCCATTTCCTACATGTTAAATTCAAGGTCGGCTTCTTCTCTGGTCTTCAATCTTACTACTTCATTTACACCATTATGACTGATAACTCTCCACAACTCTCTGATGCGCAAAGCATTCTAGGGGGCTTATCTGACTTTGAGCTTGAACAGCTCTACTCATCCAACCCATCAGATGGATCATTCCACAGCACACCACATATACCGCCAGAGAGTTTACCTGATTCCAGCAGCCTAGCACTGACAGCTATAAGTCTGCCAGCTGGATTTCACTCTGCACCACCTGGGAAACGTCCAAATACCTCGTGGGTTTGGCAGCATGGCCAGGAGATCATCTGGGTCCATGATGACACACCATTCTGGTTATGCCAGTTGTGCTATAATAAGAGGGTTACAAAGACATACTCGTCAAGGACAACTACACATGCAATGAACCACATGATTCATTTCCACGGTAAATCCAAGGATGGTACATCTAGTTCTCGACCTCGATCTGTGCTTCAACAGCAGCGAGCTGCAGCTTATAGTGTAGTATCAACGATTGATTTCGCAAAATTTAAGACCTTATTACTGCGATGGATAGTGTGCACAAACGTCAGATTTTCAGAAGTAGAACACGAGCAGTTCCGTGAGCTACTAGTATACTGTAATGCAGTATTAGGAGATCTTTTACCACGTTCTCATAACACCATTCGAGGCTGGGTTATGAAAGAGTTTCAAACGCAAAAAACTCATGTCCAGACAATGTTTGCAAACTACGAAGGTCAAGTTCATCTAAGTTTTGACATGTGGACATCAACAAATTCCCTTGCTCTTCTTGGTATTGTGGGCCACTGGATTAACGGAACCACAACACAATCAGCTTTGCTAGGTTTGCAACGTTTACAAGGGCAGCACACTGGCGAGAATATGGCAGAAGCAGTACTGTCAGTTATTGATGAGTATTCACTACGGTCGAAGATTGGTTACTTTATGCTTGATAATGCATCTTCCAATGATGTTTGCGTATTATCCGTCTGCCAAAAGCTTGAGTTAGCTGATGGCTTGGTCAGTCAGCAAAAAGCTCAACGTTTACGCTGTACAGGGCATGTGCTAAACTTAGTCGTCAAAGCTTTTCTCTTTGGTACAGATGCAGAATCATTTGAAATCGATGTCTCATCAGTTATCAAACGAGCAGCGTGAACTTGAACTTTGGCGGCATAAAGGTCCAGTTGGTAAACTTCACAACACTGTTCACCATATACGCAGAACGCCCCAACAGCGAGAGGAGTTTTTCCGAATCCAACGGCAAGAAGGATTGGAAATTGAGCAGCTGATGGTTGTTGCGAATAATGCCACATGCTGGAATTCAACATACAGCATGATTGAGCGGGCTATGCGTTTGAAGGATTCAATAGATCTCTTTGCAGCAAGAAGTTTCGACAAAGACATAGCTCAAGATCAACTGACACGGGATGACTGGGATCAGCTTACACGTATTCTAGCTTTATTGAAACCATTCAAAGAGTTAACACTGCGCATGGAAAGCCAAGCCAAGGATGGAAAACGTGGATCAATATGGGAGATTCTACCCTCGATGGAGATTCTGCTGCATCATCTTGAAGCCGCAAAACAAGATTATGAACACTTAGGTTACGATCACATTACGGTTTGCATCAATAACGCCTGGAAATTACTCGACAGATATTACAATCTCACAGAAACATCACCAGTATATGTAGCAGCGGTTGTCCTAAATCCACAGCTTAAATGGAGCTTTCTTGAGCAACTTTGGGAGCACTGCTCTGATTGGATATCTGGGGCTCATAAAGCTGTCAAGCATCTTTGGACTACAATTTATAAAGACCGCAATCCCAAATTGGCTGGGACAAGCAGGGAGACACGTGTTACAGTCCCAGACATGGATATACTCGAGCAGTTTTTATCCCAGCGATCAGACTGTAGACCGCTGGCTCAGCTACTGGCAGACGAGTATGAGGATTACTGCTACATCAAACCAGAAGCTCGTGTTAGCAATATCATCCAATGGTGGAATGACCATTCTACTCTGTATCCAGCATTGTCGAGAATGGTGCTAGATATCTTGTCAATACCAGCCATGTCAGCAGAAGTTGAGCAGGTGTTCAGCAGTGCTAAACTGCTAATCTCAGACGCTCGAAACAGACTCAAAGAAGATATTATTGAGGCATGTGAATGTCTCAAGTCATTGAATACTGCCGGCATGTATCGTAGCTACAATTAGACTTCAATCTATTCATTCAAATCACATCCAATTCCCACCCCTTGGCAGACCGTCTATTTGGTCTATTTGGTCTGCAGACCAAGGCAGACCGACTAGACCAGATCTCAAAATTAGCCAGACCGACCGACTGGGACCCTTTGTTCTGGTCGGTCGGTCTATTGACAACACTATACCAAAGGGCCTAATGCGAGGATCCTAAGCTTATTTATAGCTTTTTTAGTTGTACGGAATACAATTGCAAAGTATGGCATTGTAGAGTTAGACATTTACAATTTCGATGAAACTAGGTTTATGATAGGGGTTATCTCTACAGGCACTGTGGTTACAACATCTAAAAGACATGGTAGAGCGAAAATGGCACAGCCTAGAGGTCGGGAATGGGTTATAGTAATTCAAGGTGTTAGTTCAATAGGATGGTGCATCCTACCATTTATTGTTGTTGTAGGTAAATTTCACCTTGCATCATGGTATCAAGATGATACAATACCTCGCAATTAGGTTATTGCAACATGTCAAAATGGTTAGACAACAAACGAGATAGGGCTTTAATGGATTTAGCATTTCAATAAGCATACAAAATCTCGAACTTCTAGTGCATATGGCCTCCTTGTGTTAGACGGTCATGAAAGTCACCAGTCAGTGGATTTTGAGCTTTACTACAAGGATAACAACATTACCACACTATGTATGCCGCCTCATTCGTCTCCTATACTTATGTTACGATGGTCACAGAGGTCATGATGCCAGTCTAGGTAAAGTAAACTAAAGAGAGAAGAAGAAGAAAGGAAGGAAGTAGGTGAGGCTATTCCTCATTATATGCAGCTGTGCGCTTAGCGATCCCTTGTAACTATGGTGGCTACTATAGCTGCCATTTCCCATAGTTGCTAGTGGCTGTGATCTGCGATCGTAACATACTCCAGCCTCTTGACGTTGGCTGTTTTGGTCCACTTAAACAAGCATATGGGCGACAAATTGAGAATTTATGCGTGCTAATACTACATACATTACAAAGGATGGCTTTATTCTAGCATTTGCTATATTTGAAGGACAAGCCAGTGTCGACTAAAGGGATGTGAATAGGCAAGTAGTAGAGGAAGCACGCTAGGGTGCGGGTCGTGCAAAGAGGACTGAACTGAGGGAACGGCGATGTGGAACATGTGGCAACATAGAGCACAATGCACGAACGTGTACTATGCCTATAGAAGTGCCTACAGACGATGATTTTATGGTATGTAGTTGATATTCTGGTGTTGTAGTTGATTTTATTAGCATTTTGTCGCTTGAGTGTTTCGCTCGCGTATGGACCACGTTATTGATATTTCAATAAGAAAAATATAATAACACCCCCTTATTTCCTTACCTTATTTCCTTACCTTAAAAATACATGTAGTTCGTCTCATCGCCGTATAAGATGAATCACACTGATAATAACCTGCAAAAGTCAGCACACTACCACCCTCTCAAAAAGCTTACCTCAAAAACCACCTCGCCAACCTCTCCAAAGCCCTCCTAAACGTCCCCCCCCTCTCCGGAATCCTCACCCTCTCTCTCCTCACACACTCTCTCCTCATACTCTCCCTCCTCACAGTCTCCCTCGTACTCATCCTCTCCCTCCTCACCCTCTCCAGCTGCTCCCCCTCCTCACTCTGGTCCCCATACGGATGCCCAAACTCCGTAGTGCATCCAGGACACAACTTCCCATCCCTCTTATACGTGAACCGCTTGTAGGGACATTCGAGCTGGGATCTCCAGCGCTGGCTGGCGTAGTTGTTGAGGAAGTGCTGGCAGGGGCGGGTGGCGGGGGTGAGGGTTTTGTGGTGGCAGAGGTGGGAGGTTGAGAGGATGAGGCACATGGTGTCGGTGGTCGTGGTGGCGGTGGTTGAGTTGTGATGGATGTGGTCGTTGTGGTCGTTGTTGTTGGTAGTTGGTGGTGGAGTTGTGATGCATGTGGTTGTGTCGGCGTGAGTGAGGAATTGTTGTATGAGGAATGGGAGTCTGGAGGAAGGAAAAGAGGGGGTTATTATACTGAAGATAGTGATGGAAGGTTAATTTGGGAGGCGTTTGAAAATGAGACTCCATTGTAGACTTGTTTCGACAATAGACTCTGTTGTGGCAATAGTGAAAGATGGCGAGGAAGCTTGTTATTCATATAAAATATGAATAACACAAAGGAATAACACAAAGGGAACTCGGGTTCTCAAGAAACCCAGGAGCAGGGGAAACTCGGCCAAAAACAGCTGCCCATCCCCATCTCCATCCCACCCCGACCCGACCTACCTTTATAAGTCAACTTTAGCAATCTTTAAATCAAGCGGCACAGTGGCGCAGTGGAAGAACCACTGTCGACAATCTGGCCAGGGCAAGGAGATGAATAAAGAAGGTCACCAATTCGACTCCCGACAACAACAAACAAACGACAAATCATAATCAATAAATAAAATATCTCTTCTCACAAACATCAAAAAGTAAAATCAAGTGATTTTCTCCTCATCAGATCCAAAGAGATCTGATGAGTCTTTTGCTTTTTTAGCCTTTTGACCTTTTGACCTCTTGATGTTTTGTATGTAGCTATACACACGCGGCCTTCTTCTTTCTTTTGTTCATCTATTGCTTCGCCTTGATCTTTGTGATTGGTAGAGAGGTAAACCTTCATTTTGGGCCAGGTGTGGCGGACGTCACTCACTATCCGCAGACTGGTCCGAGAGCACAAAGAAGATTCTGATACAATGTCTGTGTCGGGCACTGTCTGCCACGGAGCATAAAGAATGGGTTGACTGACACAAAGTCTTTATAAGATACCATTCACAAGTTGCAGACTTCCGCATGAATAAGGGACCATATGACTTCTCTAACATTCCTGAACAGGACCACTATCCTCAAAGACAAAACGACATTGTTCGAACAGGACTACTATCAACACCAAGGACAAAACAACATACTGAAACCAAACCTACCTATCTATTCATCCATCTCTCCTGCGGCGCTGCATAAATACACCTCCTTCCCACCACCATGGTATCTTCCTCTCCAGAAACCCCTATCCACCCGCATTATCCTTGCACCTGCTGACAACAACCACAGATCCCCACAACCAACACCACCGCAACAATGTGCAACAAACCCACAACCACCTATTCCTGCGGGCACACCAAAACCACGCTGCTACACTGCCCTCTCCACGACCCCCAAGACGCCGGCCCTTTCAACACCCCCTCGACGTGTCGGCGCTTGAAGGAGAGTATTGGTGGGAGAGAAAGAGAGTGTTGGAGCTTGGTAGGTCTCAGAGTATGAATATCAATATTCTAATGGAATAGTCCCTACGGTTGTTTGCTCATGTGTTTGCTCACACTGTGACGTTGCTATGATGTGAATGGAAGGTACGTCTTGAATGTTCCTGCCACTTGAAGTGTATGGTACGTCTTGATCGCTCCTTCCGCTGCTTATGAATTGCGCCGTCTCAAACCCTGAACTGTTGACCAGACAGACAGTCACATCCCCATCACTTACCATGTCAGCGATACGAGTCTCGACTCTCCATCGACCCCTATTCGCCAGTCCCAGCCAACCTGCGCCGACCTGCCTCTTCTGCCTCTTCTTTGGCTTCTTCGGCTTCTTCTACAGTTACATCCTCCCACTCATCACCCTCTGCATGGACCCGGTGATGGCCGCTGCGTCGTGATGCAATATGTTGCGATCCGCCCAGCCTCGCCGAGCATTCCTGCTGTCACCTCTGAGATCCTCAAGAGGGAGGTGGTCGCTCGGGATTGTGGCTGACAAACGATTTCACGTGACTTCGCGTCTCCAAATTCCTCCAATTTCTCCAATTTGGCTGGTGAAAATCGGATTTTCCTATTGTGGCTCAAGGGGCTCAACGTTAGACCTTGCTTATCCGTCGACATTGCTCAAAATGGACATATCGCTGGACAAAAATCATTTATATAAAAATACTGACCTAGTAAATAGATATACTACCCTTGCACTCACCATACGGCCATGAATGCGTCCTTTCACCCCAAGATCTCGTCTTCTTCCATCATTCCCCATCATCCCCATATCATTTTACGATCTCACCCAATTATGAGATCGGCGGTGGCAGGTGGAACCCACGGCATCGATTCAGTCGGATGGTTACGGCCTATCCAGCTACTTACCCCAGGTTTCGCAGATTTCTCGGCCACATTTCTTCTCGCGTATGGAAAGAATTTTCTTGAGTTCCCACTGCCATGTTCCATAATGTAAGTAGCTCCCCTACTCTGGTACGCCAGGGTCTTGCGAACGATCACGACATCGACGCTACTCTTCATGGCCCGCGCCGTCGTGGCTGTTTGGCGATATTGAGTAACTAGGTAAAAAGGGTCGCGACTCGCTCGTTTTTCTTTCTTGACCTCTCTCTCCCTTAACTCTCTTTCTTGATCTTCTGTTCATCTCTTCCTGCTCTTGTCATCTATTGTTTATATGATGGCCTGAAGGGGATAAAATTTTCGCCAAGTTTTTGTATTATATTCCCGCCCCCTTTAACGAGGCTTGACCCATAGCTCGTGGCGACAGTGCTAGGCGATACACGTGACGCTACCCCCGTTACGACGATGGCTTCGTTTATCAGGAAGTTCTCAGGAGGGTCCATTGACAAGAAGGACCCTGTGTCGAGTACCAGCGTCGACTCCAAGACTAACCTCTCTGGCGAGGTTATTGCTGAAGGTAAGATAGTGTAACGAGGAGCCCCCCTCCTCCACCCCCCCCCCATCCCCACTCGGCTTGGCCACAAGCTAACCTTCCCCCAGAACAAGGCGAAGCCTACATCACTAGTGAGGACCGCCGCAATGTCGGCCGCGTCTCTGCCGCCTTCCTGGTGTTCAACCGCATGATAGGAACCGGTATCTTCGCCACCCCCTCCTCCATCTTCGCGCAGTCCGGCTCCGTCGGCCTCGCCCTCTTCATCTGGGTCGCGGGCATGATCATCGCCGGCGCTGGCCTGGCTGTCTACCTTGAATTCGGCACGGGGCTGCCGCGCAACGGCGGCGAGAAGAACTACCTCGAGTATGTCTTCCGCAAGCCAAAGTTCCTGGCCACGGCCATGTACGCTTCATACGTCGTCCTACTGGGTTGGGCCGGCTCCAACTCCGTCGTCTTCGGCGAGTACATCCTGCACGCCGCCAACGTTGAGGTGAACCGCTGGAACCAGCGCGGCGTCGGACTTATCTGCATCACCACGGCCTTCCTCATCCACGGCTTCGCCCTGAACTGGGGTTTGCGTCTGCAGAACGTCCTCGGCGTAATCAAGCTACTCATCCTCCTCCTCATCGTCTTCTCCGGCTTCGCCGCCCTGGGCGGCCACCTCCAGCCCGGCGTCGAGAAGCCCGACAACTTCACGAACGCCTTCGCCGGCACCACCGGCTCGGCCTACGGCGTCGTGTCCGCCCTCTACAACGTCATATGGTCCTACATCGGCTATAGCAACGCCAACTACGCCCTCGCCGAGACCAAGAACCCGGTGCGCACCCTCAAGGTCGCCGCGCCCCTCGCCCTCGGCGCCGTAGCAATCCTCTACATGCTCGCCAACATCGCCTACTTCGCCGCCGTTCCCCGCGAAGAGATTCTCTCCTCCGGCCGCATCCTCGCCGCCTCGTTCTTCAGGAACATGTTTGGCCCCGAAGCCGAGCGCGCGCTCTCCGTCTTCGTCGCGCTGTCGGCGTTTGGCAACGTGCTTTCCGTCATCTTCTCCCAGGGCCGATTGGTCCAAGAGATCGGTCGCGAGGGTATCTTGCCATTCTCCCACTTCTGGGCTAGCAACGCCCCCTTCAACACACCCCTGGTCGGCCTCGCAGAGCACTGGCTCGTCTCAGTCACCATCATGCTTGCGCCCCCACCAGGAGACGCATACAACTTCATCCTAAACGTCATCTCCTACCCCCTCGCCGTCGTCAATGTCTTCGTCGCCGGCGCCCTAGTACACCTCTACCTCCACCCCTCCGCTGACCACAGACCCACCTGGTCGCCACCCTTCCGCGCCACGCTGCCGGTGGTTATCTTCTTCCTGCTGTCGAATATCTATCTCGTTGTCGCGCCGTTCGTGCCGCCGGATGAGGGACAGAGCATTTATAAGGATATCCCGTATTACCTGCATTGTCTGGTTGGGATTGCGATTTTGCTTGCTGGAGCGCTGTACTGGGTCGTTTGGTCTGTGATTATGCCTAAGTTGGGTGGGTATGAGCTTGATAGAGAGGTGGATGTTGATGCGCATGGGTGGAGTAGGGGGAAGTTTGTGAGGAGGAAGATTGAGTAGGGGAGCGGTATCCATGGGCTTGGCGTTTTTGGGACTATTTCCGGGATGGGCTTTTGGGCTGTCCTTGGGTATGGGATAGGTGGATATAATGGGACATATTAGACTACACGGAACTTCTTATTTTGAAATTTATATACCCCTCTGAACCACTATCACTTCTACCACTGCTATCTGTCTCGCATCCCCCATATGTGATACTACCAGCCAACCACCAACACAACCCGAGCGCACATAACGGAAAGAGCATCCAACTCGCTCCTTCCACAGCAGCTCTCTCGAAGTCACAAGGCGAAAGGTGGATACAAGGGAAGGCACAACCCACACCCACCTCCCAACGTTCCTTCCTTTCAGCTCCAGCAACTATCCCAGACACCCGGAACGGAAAGTCCATCTCACCCGCTCCTTCTTCAACAGCTCCCTTGTAGCCACCATGCTAAAAGCGAATACAGGGGAAGCCACGACTCTATCCCACCCCCCAACGTTCCTTCCGCTGCAGCTTCACTAACGCAGGGAAAACTACGAGGCAGGAAGGGAAGTCACGACCCACACTACCGCCACCGTTCCTTCCTTTGACTCTGGCAACGCGACTTGAATATCTAGAATGGAAACTGCGTCCCGCGCCGTTCCTTCCGCAACAGCTCTTATCGGGCCGTCAGGCGAAAGCTCAGTAATGGAAGCGACGACTCACTTTTATGTCCCACCTTTCCTTCCATAGCTGCTATATTAACTCGGGGGAGATTTCATTCGGCACTATATAGTTTCAGGCAACCCATCGCTCCCGATCCAGTCCCAGCCAGGCCTTTGGGTGAGAACAATGGGGAGTTTCGGACAATAGCTGCGTGTCAAAGGGGCTGATAGTGACGTTTTTGCCAGGGGACAATAGACTCTATTCTTTCTTTGTCTTAGAGGATAAGGAGACCTTGTCCTTTATCCAGGCTCTGAAAGGCCCACTTATTTGATAGTTTCTTTGCCTAGCTGTACCTCGATTTGTATCAGAAGAGAAGTCTCATCTACCAACTCTTTATTTTTAGATAGAGGGATTTGCTTTGGGGGTTCTTGAGTTTTGAAATTCCCAATTGTTTTATGAGGAACCATCACCCCGATAGTTAATTACAAGCTTTCATGAAAGTTGAATTCTCATTCCGATCTTCCAGGCCTTCTATGTGAAGGCAGAGACACAGCTAAGAGGGGGTCCCTCTTCTCCCTCTTCTCCCTCTTCTCCTCTCTACTCGCCGTCTAATAGCATTCTCTTACTTCACCGGGGGCTTTGCTTCCAATGGTCTGTTGTTAACTGTTCGTTTCGTTGGTTCTTAGTTTCGTTGACTCTAACCCTAACCGTCGTTGTTCTTGCTGTCGTTGATTCTTGCTGTCGTTGACTCTTGTTATCGTTGACTCTAGCTGTCATTGACTCTTGTTATCGTTGACTCTAGCTGTCGTTGACTCTTGCTGTTGTTAGCCTGTGCTGTCGTTTGATTCTTGCCGTCGTCGACTGACTCTTGTCGGTGCGCCACTCGTATCCAAGTTTCGGCAATAAAAGCCTCACACCGACCTTTGCGTGTCCAATGGTTCATTTCCACCATGTTGTTCGTCGTGGCAATGCTCATCGGGCTGTGTTATAACCATGGATTGGGCAAGCAGTCTGGACGGGCGCTGCGAGACCCATATATAGTAGTGCTTGTGTCTGACTTCTCTCAAGTTGGCTATTTGGGGGGAGGCCGATGAGGGCGATGATAAGCCTTCTTCGGCCTCCATATCAAAGGAAGACATACGCATCTATAGACACCCAATGCATATATTACCCCCAGTAGTAACTATCGCAGCTTCATCTCTGCATCTCTGATATTATCTTATAGTACAATGACCTAGTAGTATATGCCTCCCTCCCCCACCCCACTCCTGCCCTTCAGCCCCAAAGAACCCCTCTACCCCCACTTAATGCACACACACAAAGACGAAGCCCAATGCCATCCATCCATCACCCCCTCAGTCCCCGCTCCACATCGCTCTCCTCCAATTTCAACGCCAGATATATTTACAACGTACATATATAGCCCTCCCACTTTGCGCTCTCAAGAAAAAAATAAGAAGTCCGGTAATTAACAACCCGCCCGGCGCGCCACCTATGCATGCAAGTTAAAATAAAACGCCTTTTTAACGAATCATTGAGTTCAGTGACTCAAGACTTCCGTCCGCTCGCTCTGCAGCAGTCCCTCCATCTCGCTACCATTGCTGTCGCCCTCAGCGTCGTTGCCTGACTTATCATGCGTCCCGTTCACCATATTACCATCGCCCATCTTACACTCCGCGCCCTCAACTCCAAGTACCATAGCTTGCTGCATCTCCTCCTCTCTCACTGCAGCCTCGTTCTCTCGCTCGAGTGCTTCTTGAGCGGCTCGCATCTCTGCTGCTGCTGGGTCTTCCTCTTCTATCTGGTCTGGTACCTGCGCATCTGCTGGTGGAGGCGGAGGGGGTGGAGGCGGGCCGGGGGAAGCGTCGACTGCGGTGCCATCGGCCTTGAACCGTTTGGCGAAGGCGTCGTCGGTATCGGCGGGTGTGTGTTGGGCTTCTTCGTCGCGCTTGCGCTTTAATGTGTCGTCGCCTGAGCTTTCGCCTACGGGGGTGCCTGGGACGGATTGCCGATGTAGCTCGTCATCCGACATGTCGACATCAGTCATGGCCGCCTTATCCTCAGCATCTGCGTCTAGCGGAGTGCTGGTATCCGCCGTAGCTGGGGTATCGATGTCATTTGAAACGACGCTGGCGGGAGTCTGGCCGTTCTTGAGAGCCTCAGCTGCTTTCTTCTCGGCCTTCTTCTTCTCATACGCAACCCTTTTCGCGACGGCCTTCTCGAAGTAGTCGCGGACGCTCTTCTTCACTTTCTTCTCGTGGTACTCGGTGATCTTGGTCGGGTCCTCAACGCGCTTGTGCTTGAAATCAGAAGCGGTGAGGATCTTCCCGATTTCCTTGGCGAAGCGCTTCAGTTCTTCCTTGGGAAGCTTTTTGCGGTACTTATCCATGACGTACTTAATATGAGGAGAAAGCTGTATACATGTAAGTGGGTTGTGATTAGATGTAGGGAGGGTGCGCTCTTACAGTATTCTCATATATCTTCATCTGCTTCTCCTCAGGCAACGAGCGCCACTTCTCAGCCCTCTTCTTCTCTTTCAACTCTGCCTCGGACATCTTTGGCGTTGCCACTGGCTTAGCCTGGTCGCCCTTCGTGACAGAGTCAATAATATCCTGAAGCCGCTTTTGGTCTTGAATAGCTTTTGCAATGTTCTTCTTTGGTGCTGGGGCGTCGTTTGCAGGGAGAGTGGGCCGTTGCCACGTTGTTTGACCGCCGCGACTATAATAATATGTGTTCCCTGCCGGATCAAGCGTTGCAAACCACCCTGCAGGTAACGGCGCTCTCCGCGGCATGGATGGTCTTGGTTGGAAGGGCCGTGCAGAACCTCGTGGTGTGGCGGTGGAGTTTCTGGGCCCAGTGGGCGTTGCTGCGGTTGGATTCGGTGTATGTGAGGGCTCGACCTCGCGATCACCACCTCGACGAGCGTCAAACTGGTTTACGGCTTGAGCAGTTGGATCGAACTTCTTCCTTGGAATGCGATAAGCAACTTCTAGCTTGCTCCACACCTCCATCAATCGCAGCGATTCTGACGCAATATCCTCATGCTCCGACTTAGTCAGGGGTTCGACCACCTGCTCAATTTTCGAGTCGACAATCTTGTTTCTGGTGAGGCGCGGCAGCTGGTATAGGATGTCCAGAACTTGGAGGATGATGTTATTATCCTCTTTCCAAGTCTCCAAGCATATTCGCATTATACGATAACCGTGAAATTGGACCACCTTTTGTCGGATTCGCTCGTCTCCACACCGTTGTATTCGATTAAGCAACTTGACCGCAATCCACTTCTCTGTGCCTTGCATAAGCGTAGCCATGACCTTCGTAACGCCATTCTCATCAAGCCCCTTTGGCTGAACATTATTAACATATTCCTCGTCGTCTTCTCCCGACTTCTTCTTCCGAGGTTTCTTGGCAACTGCAACATCCCATCCATCGCCGTCGTCAATTCCAAGAGCCTCAATAGTAGTATGTGAGAGTTTCGTAGCCCGTTCAGTCTGAGTCTTGCCACCCAAAAAGCCAGTGCAGTTTGGCTCTGCGCAATAACATGGTTGCGGATCTGCGCCGTATCGGTCAACGTTGTAGTTGAAAACGAGCTCCTCGCCAACTTTGATGTTCCGCTCGGCAAATATGCCCATGCGGAGTTTATCGCCTACCACCCACTTATCAACGTAGCAATTGGGGTTACATGAGTGATTGCAGAACCGACCCAGGTTTCCCTTTATTGTCGCGTCGACAAACTCTGATTTGCTGAGGGACATGAAATAGAAATGCTTGATGCCTTCCTCATCGTACTGCCTCATCCGTCGTCGCAGCGTCGGTTCGTTGACAACTTCCCCGATGTACTCAAAAATAAAATCATGCGCGGAGAGATCTGTGTCAGCGCGTAGCCCATAGCCCTTCTTCTCCGTCTTGATGACGGAAACCTTGGAAAACTCCTTGCGCTGAAAGCGCTGGTTCTGGCAGTTAGGACCACAGTTACACTCATCGTCCATGCATTCAATCTTTGTAAGGCGATTGATGCAGTCCGTATCTTCCCCACATGCGTGATTCTTGCCATCGCCTGTACATGAGTTAGTAGGGAAGTAAGGCCACGTTGTGAAGTCAGGGTCAACTTACGCCAGTCTTCAGAGCAGTCGCAGCCCAGGGCCTCATGGTCAGCCGAACCCATATACTTCGACCCGTAGATGCAGTCCTGGATGACTTGAAATTTCGTTACGCATTCGGGAGTAGCATCTTCGAGATGATCAAATAACGGCGGGGGCCTAAAAACGACCTTTTGAGAGGCCTTTCTCGACAGTTTAGGTGCTTTCCCGGGCTCCTTAACCACTACGATATCTCCCTCGACCACCTCCGTATTGACCTCATCATCAGACGTCGGCGTTTCAGATTTGGTCTCCATATCTTCAGGCGTAGGTGACCGCGATTGTTTCGGTGTTGGTGTTGCTGATGGTTGTGGGTTGTCGTCTGTATTTGACGGTGGTGTAGCAAGTTTTGCCTCCGGCGCGGAGTCCTCCTCAGCCAACTTCATATCGCCGAGCGCAGCATCGACCGCCTCGGTCCTGGGAGTGATTTCTTGGTCCGACATTATGAATTCGCGAGCAATTCACTGGTGCGTCTCCTTTATCTCCTGGTCGGACTCGGTGGGTGGCTGATTGTAGGCCAGGGCGGCGAGGCTCTACGGCCTTGGGCGACAGCGGCGCGCAGTTCTGGCGCATGCAGGTTCCAAGAGCAAGGTGTAAAACAGTAGCCAACAAAGCTGGTGGGCAAGTCGGCGGCTCGTGGCGTGGCAAGTGGTGGAAGCAGAGGTGCAGCCTTATCGACTCGCGTTCGGCGCTGGATCAAAATTTGAACCGGGACGCAATCTGGCCAGGGTTCGTCTAGTGGTGGTATAACAAAGCGACCGTGATTGAGAAGTCATGTATACAACTCTCCGCAGTTGCATATGTCGTGGAGTATAGAGGTAACAAGCACAGCTCGAATGGGGGAGTAGGGTTGCGGGTCAAATGTCGACTTTTGGATGCCCGCTGCACAGATAGTTCCTCCCCCCGTATTATCAAGATCCAGTTATGGTCGCTGGGCGTCGTGATTACAGTGATTGCATGTCCGTGTTCCCACAATAATCACTATGTTTTGTACAAGTTGAGATTTTCCCAGCAGTATTGAATTGCTATCTGCAAAGAAGAGGAGTAGAATATGAAATGGAGGTTCTGAATGGGAACATTAACTGGCACGTCTCGGCAAATGCCGCCAACACGCGCCGATGGCCAGATTCTGGCCGTGCCTGGTAATTCCGAGGTGCCTGAGCAAAATCTTTCCCAACCGTGTGTGAACGCGCACAATTTCCCGAAGGCATTTGTGTAATATGCCGATTTGGATCATATATATCACCTTCCTCCTCCCATCCACCTTCCGTGACTGCCACTCCTTTTCATTGGGCCAAAGGAGAAACGGTTAAAGGAAAAAATCCCTTTATTGTATTGTTTGTACTTACTATTAGTGATGCCAGGTGCTTAATCAGAGAGAACCCTGCCTCGTTCCTCGTTGCACCACATCTTTGCGCCTGGGCATTCTTCGTGGGCCAACGTTGTGGCATCTCCAGCCATTCTCAGTGATTGACTACTGGACTTGGCAAGCCCTAATAACTGAGCACGAACATGGCATGTTTCAGTCGCTTTGAGGGACTGGAAGAGGAGATTCCACACTGGAGGTTCCATATCCATATCAGCGGGTGACTATAATATCAGCAAGATGAAGTTGGGGCTTGCGTTTAAGAACTGTGACTGTTAAAACTGTGATATGAGTGTTACACCCTGACTTGACTCGGCGGACAACAGTATATTGGCATCCTTCTATGCGGAAGGCAGATTGGGAATTGGCAGCTATCGAATCCCAGGTATCCATCTGGAGAGTGAATATTTCGGCGGGTATCCGCAGCGTGAGTGTTGTGCAAGGTATAGAGTCGATCGTCGCATTTTACCAGCGACTAAATTCGAATTGGCGGTGGCCGCTTCGATGCATCACATCAACAAGTCTTGTCTGTATAGCCAGGTTCCCGTGTATCCCTTGGCCTCGGACACAACGTTGATCTAAGAGCGGTAGATGTGGATAGATGGACGGTGTAATAACCAGAGGATTTCCGCGGTATAGCCAGCGTTGCAAGTTGCATAGATTGTAGTGGCTATGAGCCGATGCGTTCCGGCCTTGCCAACACACGATGCGGCACTGGCGTATGATAAAACTGGCAGTCGGGCATGGCCATCGGTCGCTATAAAACCGGGACGAGCTCCCGAAATCTCTGATACTTCACATCTTGGTTCGAAAGCGATTGCTCGAGCGAGTCGCGATCGGAACGATTCGAAACATGGCGGCCATTTCACTGGTGGCCATCGACTCGGCGACCCATACGGCACAGTTTAGATGCAGGCCGAGTCATACGACAACGGCGCTACGACGGCGCAATTGAAAGAACGAAAATGCGACGACCCTTGACATTAAGGGCTGGTAGGGCCGAGAAACGTCGAGGTTGATTGAGGCTCAGGGTGGAACCGCCTCCAGAAGAGATCGAAGAGATGGAAGAGATCGATCGTTGCCGGTTCGCCACGGGCATCGATGCAACGAGACTGCGACAATCACACCAATGTGACGAACCGGCGGGCTTTTTGCTTGGCAAAGCTGTCAGGTCAGTGGGTGTGTTGGTTCGGTGGAGGGGCGTGAGTTGAAGGAAGGCTGAGAGGATGACCTTTCCTCATAGTCGAGGCGTCTCAGTTTCTCATAATTCCCTCATTTTTGTTCAGACGGAACGTTGTTGTTATTAACCTGGCGCATAGTTGTCCCTAGATTCCCAATCCGTCTTCACTTCGGCTAGTTGATTCATAGCTACAGGCGCATATGCAGCTTGTAACTTATGCACGCTTCTAATCTCCAGGAGACGACCGATTTAAATTGCGACAAGCCGCAAATCCTGGGACACAAATTGAATGGGTATTGGCCACATAAGTTATTGCCGGCTATTTGTTTCAATTGTTTATTTGCTGTTGGTTATCTGGCCATAAACGCACTAGGACCCGGCCTGATCCTGATGAGGAGGAGTGAGAAACACGAGAGACGCGACATTTATAGGGAAGCACTTCATTCCCCCCTTCACCCGCTTCAAACTCCAGGCTCCTCTTCTTCTTAATATTCCCCATTCACCAAGCTTCTTCACAAATTCATTTTACTGCCTCTAATATATTTGACCCCCCTTTACCTCTGCAATCCCTGGTTTCCTTCTGTCTGCGTCTATCCGATCTACCTATACCCCCCACCACCACCACCAACACGCAGCCTTCGCTATATCTGGACGACCACTCCTTACCTTCCGCAACAAACAACCTCTTCAATTCTTTTTCGCCAACTTCACAATACACATCATGGCTGTGGGACCGTTCTCAGAATACGAGCAGGTACGCAAACAATGTCTGACAGTTCATATCCGCAAGGCGTAGGGGTGCATATGCTTGGACTCCTGCGCCTCGTGGTATTGCTGATGAATTCCACCCGGCGCGATTAATACTGACTGTGTACTCTGTAGCGCTTCCTGCTCACCGAAATCCTCAAGACATCGAACACCCCCATCGACGCGCTCTTGAGCGTACTCAGAGAGCAGAACTTTGATCCGATCTGGGAGGATGTTGGTCTACCTGCTGGTAAGCTTGCGCCGAGCTTCTTATACCCACCCCAAAGCTTCCACAGCCTTCAAAACTTCGAAATACATAGTCGTGGAACATTATATGCAATATCCAAAGCTTAATTTCTAACGAATTTTCACAGGTCGCAGTATGAACAGCTGTGCTGCCGAGCTGGCAAAGCTCAACTCCAGCAGACTCAGCGGCGACTCGAACCCCGACAGCGTCAAGCAGACCTCTCGTGGAATCAAGCGTACCCTCTCAGCAAGCGCATTCTACGGCCCTGCAACCCCCGCGACCAAGGCCCGTGAGATAAAGCCAAAGCCAGCTGCAGCCTCGAACGGAGCCGACAAGCCAGTCACATCTACTCCTGCCACAGGCTCGGCCAGAAAACGCGGCAGACCGAGCAATGCCGAGCTCGCGCAACGCGCAAAGGAAGCTTCGGAGCGTGGGGAGGCCGAGAAGGGAGTCTATGCCACGAAGCCCAAGTCAATTAGTGATCAGTCCGTAGGAGAAGCCTCCGCGCCCGGCTCAGAGCCCCCAGCCAAGCGCGGACGCGGCAGGCCTCCGAAGAACAAGGCTCCCGTGGCAAATGTTCGTTAGCCCATAATTCTATTTTAATACTATCACGTTTGCCGTCTGCACTGCTGACTATGACCAGCCCGGTGTCGATGTCGAGGAGAGTAAGCCGTCAGAGGCGGATACGGATGTAGCCGGTCCCGCGGACCCTGAACCTGAACCTGTAGTGAACGACACCCCACAAGACGACGCAACCACCAAAGAGACTCGCGAGAACCTCGAAGTCGTAGCCCGTGCCGCCTCTGCCACTGTCTCTGAAGCTCTTACACCGCAGCCCCCCATCGCCCCTTCCAACCCACCAGTACCAACCTCCGCTTTCAAGAAAATCTTCGGCCTAGGCAGCCATCCAGCAACCACCCAGGCGCCTCCCCCCGAGCAGGCTATAGGGGCGGCGGCGCACTAGGTTTCGGTTTCCTTTAATGGCGGACGCGCTTCCTTCTTTTATCAGCAATTAGATCTTGCAATTAACGAACGAACGGAGATTTCACTTTACTTTCAACTCCACAACGGATTTTCACAAATATCACGAACCTGAAAAGCGCAAACTACGACGACGACACAACGTCTTTCTTTATTATCTAAAGCCCTTCATGTTTCCCGTCACCTTTTCCTTCAAAATAATGCAGTCCTTTTCCTTTTGATTCCCCAGACCTGTATTACGAAACCAACCTGATTCCAAACGGATTTTTTACAAAACACCACATCCCTTTTTCACATTCACGAATGACACGCACCTCCGCGCCAATATTCTTTATTTTGTTCTTCTTGTCTTAATGCGTTCTTCTTACTATTTTTTTGGCTTTTCTTTGTTTACTACCCCAGCACCAGCGCCACGAGTCATGCGCATAGGGCATCAGAGACACCGGATGCCTGCCTACCTACACCACACCACACACCTGCTGCTTTCACATACCCCCCCGGCGGATTTTTGTTTTTTTGTTACTTCAGAGCCAAGATCCAGGACATTCTGCCTTGCTCTCGCTCTCTAGAATGGGTATGGAGGCTTTCTAAGACTTAGCGCCATTTGGAACTGGAAGAGCTGGACAGCGAGAGGTGGTACGGGCTAGGAAACGGGGCGGGAGGTAGTTGTGCATAGCCGAATGAACGGCGGAGGAACAGAGGGGGATATCTGGCCTACCTACCTACTCTGTATATTAGAGGGCAAGCGAACCGACCTACCTACGAAGTGAAGTGTCCATTTCAGAGAGGGACCATGTGGAAAATGGGACAGCATGCAGATCTCAGTTCGCTTTGAGTTTTGAAGATGTGATTGTGCATATGAGTAGTGATATTGTGTGAGACTGTGCTATGTGAAGTAGCTGAGTCTGCGGTAATTTCATATACTGCCCATCGATTGTCATGGCTGGTCGTTTCCACATCTCGTCTTAAAGCCATGATTCGAAATTCATCGCACTTGCTGCCACTATACACCACTCGACCATCTGGTCTTCACTCCCACCTGGATACTATACCCTCTCTCTCTCCATATCCCCATCCCCTACCCCCTCCCTACCTCAAAGTAACCTTCGGGAACCACCTCCCCCCACACCACCCCTTCACAACAATACTCTGAATATCAATATTCCCATTCGCCCCCACCTCCGGACTCCACATCTTCAACAAAATATACCTCCCACTAACCTCCGGCTCAAACACCAACCGACACCGACTCTTATCCCTCTCAATAAAAAACCTCGCATGCGGCGCCATCAGCCCCTGCCCGCTCCCCCTCCCATCAACTGCCTTCACCGCCTCCTCCGTCGCCTCATCAGCAGCCTCAATCGCATTCTCCAGCCCCAGCGACACCACAGACGGCTGACTGCGCCTCGCGCCCCACGATCCCGAGCGCGACCGCGACCACGGCGGCGCGGCGCCCCAGTCGCCAACCTCGTCCGTCCAATCGAGCTCGATAGGCCCGGGTGGTTCCTCCTCAGAGTCCTCCGAGGTAGTCTCCCCATATTCCATCAGCGCGTGGCCCATGCGCTCGCGCTCCTCGCGGCGGCGTTCGCGCGCGCGGTTGCGGTTGGCGCGCTGATAGCGCCGCGAGGAGGTCGACGAGCCGGCGTCGGACTCGGTGTCGGAGCTGCAAGAGGTGGTGACGCGGAAGGGCGGGGTGCAGGCGGGGTCGGTGAAGTCGGTGGGGATCTGGGCGGCGGGGCGGGAGTAGGGGGTCCCGTCGGAGTAGACGGTGGGGGATTGGCGGGTGGCGGTGGTGGAGCCGTCGTCGTTGTGGCGGATGGAGATGACGGGGGCGGTGGCTACGGGGTTGCCTCGGCCGTTGCGGCGGTGGGGGGTTGGGAGGTATTGGATTTGGTATTTGGTGGTGCGGGTGAGGAGCTCGTCGGAATCCATGGAGATGAATACCATGCCTTCTTGGACTGGCGCTGTGTAACCCCGCGGCGGGGCCTTGATGATGATCTCTTTGAGGCAGAAGGGCCTGTCGCCCTCATGCTTGAGCACTAGATTGCAGCGATTGCTTTTGGTGGAGTACACTGAGTTGTCCGTTTTCAGGACGTTTGCTGCGCCGTATATGATGCTGTCTCGTTCCGAACCCTCTGAAAATGTGCCCCCATCACAGAACTCAATCTCCATGTTGAGTTTTCCGGGCTCGACTTGTCCATAATACCCATAGTTGACTGCGGGGATGCGTGACTCTGAAACCGGCGAACCTAGCCTTCTCCGCTTAAAAGCCCGATTATTCTCTTCACCCTGTTCTTGCGCTGGGCCAAGTAGTTGTTCAAGCATTGGGGCTTCGAATCGACTGCGCGACTGGGACATCGCTTGCTGTAGCTGTTGTCCACTTTGGTACATCTCTTCAAGGCTGGCTAATGTTGGGCTACGCCGCCTCCCTTCTGTCAAAGAGCGGTGTACTTCTAAAAGGCGGCCACTCTCAGTCATGCGTGGTCGAGGTGGAGGAGCGGATCCTTGAGGTGGCACCGCCGAAGCGCTTGGAGAATAGCCTGGGGGCGCTACATCGATTCCAGGCGCACCGCCGGTCGAGCCCAAGCGGTTTGCTACTACCCTCGCACGCTGCCGCCTCACCCGGTCGCGGAGGTTATTTGACGACATGCTTCGTCGGAGCTGTTCTACCCGCAGCCTCGTGGCCTCTGCCTCTTCTGCGGTTCTGTCAAGTTCACCCAACACTTGTGCCAGTCGTGCGGTGCGGCTGTTGAAGCGGCTTATAGCTCTGAATAATTCGCCCGAGGGGCTTATGTCGTACAAGGAGGCGTCGTCACCCAGTCTATCCTGTAGAAAGCGAGTTGTCTCTTCGAGATCGGGTTCTGGAGAGTCCGAGCCGTTCGACTACAGTATATAGTTAGCTATCTCTGGGCCATTTCGTACAAGTCGAGGTTCCGGGATTGAGGTCACTTGCCATCAGATATGAAGCCTAGGAACAAGGGCAGGTGGCGGTGACAACAAAGGGCAGGCGCATGCACGATTACTGTCTGTTGTAGGTGCGAGATGGGTAGCTATATCAGATAGGGCAGAGCACCGAGGAGTAAGAGTGTCTTCGTCTTCGCAGCGGTGAGTGAGTGAGTGAATGAGCAGTAGAGAAGTTGCAGTTACGGTTTCATTTATTGAGTTTATGGAGAATAGAGGAGCAAGTGTAGGAGTACAAGATGCACTGTACGAGTATAGAGGTATAGAGGGGGTGGTAGTGGCGGTAGCTTGGCGGTAGTTGGGTGGTAGGGGTTGGTGGGGGAAGGAGCCCCGGAACCCGTGAATGCGGCAGTCTGACCAATTACAGTGCTGTAAGTACGTGCGACCAAGCAAAATGCACCCTCCGCAGACATCAGGGTATATTGCTTCATTATTGACTCGATGCTTGTTATACCACTTAATATTGCCTTGTCACAAAGAGATCAAAGCATCTACAAATTTCCTCTGTCCTTCTCAAGCTTTAATTGCGCTTTTTGTCGATCCTATACCGTCACACTGGTGCTGTGCTCTTGTAAGTTAAGGCTGAAAATAGGCAGTTTCCAGAACAACAACACTGCCAGAACAGACCCGGTCCTGCAAGTTATTCTCCAAACTCAGCCTCGTCGCCGTTAGACTACAGTACCGTTCCCTGCCCGCCATGGCAGCAAACACAGAGGATGGAGGGCCAAGCCTCCAGAATGAGACCACAACTAATGCAGCCCCGGAGACTGGGATTACTGCCGGTGAGCTTCTTCCCAAATCCAACACTGTGCGTGTTGCCTGTCATTTCAGAATCTAACGCGCACCAGACGAGATTGCCCTGTACGACCGTCAGATCAGGCTCTGGGGCGTCAAGGCCCAAGAGAAGATCCGCAATGCCAACGTTCTCCTCATTAGCATGCGAGCACTCGCGAATGAAATCGCAAAGAACCTCGTACTGGCAGGCATCAATTCCCTGACGATAATCGATCACAGCATACTCACGGAGAGGGATTTGGGCGCACAGTTCTTTGTTTCGGAGACTGATGTTGGGAAAAACAGGGCTGAAGCGGCGGCACCACAGGTCCGGAACCTCAACCCGAGAGTCAGTATCATAGTCGACACGGATGATATCAGCATCAAAGGGCCTGGATACTTTCAGAGTTACGATATAGTGATTGCGACAGACCTTCTCCCGGATACCCTCAACCTCATCAATACAGCAACGCGAGTGAACAACAAGCCTTTCTACGCGGCAGGCGTGCAAGGGCTCTACGGCTTCATCTTTGCCGACCTCATACAACATGACTACGTTATCGAGCGTGAGAAGGGCAATAGAGAAACACTATTACAGCCAGAGACACGGACACGCTCAGTCATCGACGCGAAAACCAAAAAGGAAGGCGGAAAGCTCATAGAGATGGTCACCAAGCGCGAAGTCTATTCAACCTGGTTCCTAGCCAGCGACACCGCGCCTCTACCCCAAGATTATGCAAAAAGCCGCCGCCGTCTAAAGGCCGTCACCCCAATCCTATCGTGCTTCCGCGCCCTCTGGGAATTCCAACAAATCTACGACGGCCGCTTCCCAAGCAACCACGCCGACATCGCCGCCTTCACTACCCTAGCGACATCAAAACACCGAGCCCTCGGCCTCCCGACAGAGACCCTGCGCGCCGAGGTCCTGCGCAGTTTCCTGCGGAACCTAGGCGGGGAGGTCGCCCCCGTAACAGCTATCCTAGGCGGCCAGGTAGCGCAGGATGTAATCAATGTGCTCGGGCAGCAGCAACAGCCCATCCAGAACCTAGTGCTCTTCGACGGGAATCTCATGGAGGCGCCGGCTTACGCCCTCCACCCCGACGGCGATCTGGGTGTAGCGCTGCTCCCTCTTTCCGCGGCGGCGCAGAACGGGAATGCGCCCGGTGCGCCAAATGGAGTGAATTGATTTTTGGTTGGATAGCTGGCCCAAGGCGACGCTGTGTATCCCGCCACGTACTGGTTCGCGGCCTGGGGAAAACGGGCGCCGCAGAACGGGGTCTAGGCGTAATAAGGCGTTGGAAAGTAGAGCATAGATACCAAGCAAGATATTAATCTTCATTTTCCCCTTCTCCCTCACTCCCACTGTCCACCTCCTCCCTTTCACTGTGATCCGCCGCAACATCCTCCTCTTCCAGCTCTTCCAATTCCGACAGCCCTTCCACAGCCTCCTTTTCCCCCTCGTCGCTGTCATCAGCCCCTCTCTTCCTCTTAGAAACTACAGGTGCAACCTCGTCCTTCTTCACAAACACGTAACTCCTCGCCGGCCTCTCCTCCCCCTTCCACCCCGTCTCACTCACCTCTCCCGCCCCCGTCTTTACAACCCCAGTCGTACGCGCGTGGTGGTACCCTGGATACGCCGAAGCCTGGAACTTGAATGACCGCTCCACCGCGAACCCGCTGTGTCGTGCTAAATCCCTAATATTCCATAGCGTGTATGGCATTCCCTCGAAGAGGGTGACGATGATACTCCCCCCCGGCGCCAGCGACGGTATAGCGCGTTTAAAGAAATTAACCAAGAGTTCTGCGTCCATCCGTTAGCACTCATACTACCCTCATCTCCACCCCCCGTACCTTGGTTATACCTAACCTGCCGATTCACATCCGTACTCTTCCCCCCCACATGCGGAAAATTAAAAATCACCCTATCCATCCCCCCCTCTTCCTCCCCCCCCACACTTCCCCTCCCGATCCCAAACCCCCATCCTCCCCGCATCAACATTATACACAACCTTCTGCTCCTTCTCCTCCAGTGCTTCTACATTCGCCCCAACATGTGGGTACTTCTCCTCCAGCTCCTTCCTATTCCTCTCCTGCACCGTCGCGACGACGTGTCCGCATCCGTGCGAGCTCACTAGGGAAGCGGCGAAGGATAAATCCCCGTCCCCGATGAGGAGTATGCGATCAGCAGGGGAAAAGGGGATTATAGGCGCCTGCTTCTTGTGCGGGACTACTTTCTTCGCCGGCGCGGCGGCGGCGGTGGTGGCTGGGCCTTTGGAGCCGGCTTTGAGGTGCTTGGGGGTGGGCTTGGCGGGGGGTTTGTATTTTTTGGCTGGGCCGCCCGCGAGGCGTTGGCGCTTGTTTTTGCCCATTGTGTGTGTGAGGCAATGGGTGGGATTGGGGGGTGGTGAAGGAGGGATGGGGGATGGGATCGGGAAAATGGGGGAAGGCTGAAAATTCATGCGGCCGCTGGGGCGAGGCGGGGGAAAGGTTATATGGTGGGGCAGTGTGGAGTAACTATATCGGGAAGGGAAGCCTCATAGGAGTTGATGGAAGTTGATGATAATATTATTTGCTAAATATATGGAAGGATAACACATATAACATTGGCTGATTGTTAGAGCGAAGGCACTTTGAATTGAACTCCAAAATACGGCCAAGGGCTGTTACAACGAAACTTGTTCATCAACTACATTTTCAATTTCCTTGTGCTATCTGACTTTCTTTTCTATGAGCCAATAACGCCGCCGTGTTCAAATTAGCCATGAGCTTTGGCTTCAGCCTGGGCGATATCATCGCCGTAGTCAGCCTTGCAAACAAGATCCGCCAACGAATTATTTGATAGTCCAGAGCGATTCAAGGCGATCGCTACTGAGTGAGTTATTGCAGTTGTCTGTTGGTTCCAGGGCACTTACTGTTCCCGGCCAGCAGAAAACTGAGCTACATGGGACAGTGCAGGGATGTCATCATCTTCTAGAAGAGCTAAAAATTGCACTTGATAAGTATCAGGAGTTGGATCCGGACGCCAAAGGCTCAAACGGGAGGTCCCCAAAGGTAAAGACTCACTTGGGACTAGAAGGACATAGACGGGTTTCGGGGTCGGATCTCGTCGAATATCATACTATTAAATACATTCCTAGGACTCATAGGTAGGTAAAGGGCTCTCCTTCATTTGAAATGAATACCCAAGCTAGATCAGAGCAGCTGTAACGGGTGCCGCCGTTACAGTACATGTGGTATATAAAGCGTGTTACGCGTATTCCGGGCGAGCCGGAATACTGTAGTCTTTTTGGCTCAGTGGGATGTAGCGCGAGCGTAACCGTACATCATTACACTTCACCTCGAGTCATTGATCAGAAAGACGTCGCCTAAGGCTATCAAAGCGGCCTTAGAAAAGCCTCCGACAGGATCCGAAGCGTATGATTATGCGTATAAGGAAGCAATGGGAGAATTGAGGGTCAGATTGCCGACTCTCAAGACCTTGCTAAACAAGCTCTCGGCTGGATCACTTGCTCTAAGAGACCCCTGACAACCTTGGAGCTTCAGCATGCCCTTGCAGTCGATATAGGCCAGTCTAGCCTTGATGAGGAGAATCTTCCCGACATCGAAGATGTTGTTTCAGTATGTGCTGGCTTGGTGACTATTGATGAAGAGAGTGGGATAATCCGATTTGTCCATTATACGACACAAGAATACTTTGAGCTGACCTGGCTTTCTTGCTTCCATAATGCGCGGGAGGATATCGTGAAAACTTGCGTTACCTACCAGTTATTTAGTACCATTGAGAGTGGTTTCTGTGCCACGGATTACGAATTCGAGGAACGCTTTAAAGTTTAAATCCACTTTACGACTATGCGGCCCAGAATTGGGCCCATTACGCTTGCGCAGGTTCGACAGAAGTAGAAGAGTCAATTCTGGATCTTCTTCAGAGTGACGACGCTGTATCCGCCTCTAGTCAAGCGACGATGATGACTTATAGGGAATATCCTGGCTACAGTCAAAGGTGGCAAGGGGAGTGAGAGGGGCACACCTTGCAGAATATTTTGGACTGGAGAAAGCGATGACAGCCTTATTAAAAAAAGGACACCGCCCAGATTCCAAGGACTCTTTCGGTCAAACACCGCTGATGTGGGCCGTAGCCTTCGGGCACGAGGCGGTGGTGAAACTGCTGCTTGCCACAGTTGGCGTCAACGCGAACGCCATAGACACCAATGGTGCGCCGCCGCTGGCGTACGCCGCAATGATCGGGAAAGAGGCGGTATTAAAGCTGTTACTCGCCACAGCTGCCGTTAACGTAAACTCTAGGAACATTGACGATGAGACACCGCTGTGGATAGCCGCAGAGAACGGGCAGCGGGAGTGGTGAAGCTGCTGCTCGCTACCGGTAGCGTCGACATAGACTCTGAGAACCATCGGGGTGAAACGCCTCTGTGGATAGCCGCATACCACAGGCATGAGGGAGTGGTGAAGCTGCTAGAATCGAGCGGGGACAAGACAAAAGAAACGAAAGGAGAGCCAAGTCCTTAGGAAGTCATCCTGTCCGAGAGATACTGTAGGTTTACACGACAAGGGATCGCGAGCGACTTGATGGCTTATAATACTAGATATACTCGCCTAGCAGGGCCACGTAGTGGTGAGGGTGCGGAGAGGCCATACTTCGCACGATGAGCGCAGTGGGTGCGAGAATGTTGGGAAGGAGAGGGGCCATGGAGAGATACAGTCAAGGGGGCAAGATACCCCTTTATAGAACTCGAAAGCGGCAGGAGGCCAGTGTTTACACGTCCGATTCGGTTGGCGCCAAGCCCACCAGGTCGAACACCACGATCTAGATTGTGATATTCCAATAAGGTGCTACTGATCCACATAATTGAATTGTTTCGGTTTTCTCTATATATTCTGCAGGCCTCGGGAAGCAAATCAAAAATGCTTCCCGAGGCCTGCTTAGGTTCCTTCCAGACAATAATCTCAAATGGAATGTCTAATGGCATAACCTGCCTTCTACAGACCAATCATATGTTCCTTGGCTTGGATGCTGCACTAGCCTTCCGTCAAGTCCATGGACAAGCCTTTCAGATATCCCCCAGATACTCCACATCTTCCCCACCCCCGAAAGCACTCGCCTTATTCTTCTTCTTGCCCTTATTTTTCGATTTCGCGGCATTGCTGCCCCCTCCAAATCTATCATTCTCTTTTCTTTCCGGCCCACGAGTAGCGTGAATAGCAGCCTTCTTCTGCCTCGTCGCTTCCGCAAGCTCGGCTTCCACGCGCGCCTCTTCGGCGTTCTGCTCCGCCTCGATCTCCTCTCGCTCGGCATTGATGACCGCCACATCCTCGTACTCCAGGCCGGTATGAGACTTGTATTCGTCGAAGTTGATCGGTACCTTCTCTCCCAGTAACGCGCTATTAATCTTGCTAGGGTAAAGCCGCTCCTCTTTGTTGAACTTGAGCTTGATTTGGCGCCTATTTCGATCAGGAAACATCTTGGAAATCATCTCGAAATCGGTTCCGAACATGCGCAGGCCGACGTAGAACTTTTCTTCGGCCTCGAGGTCCCAGAATATGTTCTTCTCGCGTTTCATGAACGTGCCAGACGTGGTGATCCGCGTGAACTCGTTTTCTTCGATGATTTCCATGACTCCAGCGTTTGCTGCAGCTAATTTGTGGCGATCGAGGTTCAAAGAGCTTTCGTCGATAACAATCTGCCCATCCACCAATCTCATGCGAGGGCCTACGCTTGTGGTTTGAAGGGGTGTCTCGTTCGCCGATCGCGTTGTTGCCGAGGGCCTTTCATCGTCGGAGGCTCCAACAAGCTCGGGATTCTCTCTCCGCAGTTTCGCCTTCGCTTTCCTGTCTATATCCCTCTGCTTTATTTCATCGTGCTTGCTAAACTTCTTGCCAATCTTGAGATCCTTGCAAAGATCTGCCATCTTGATTGTTGAGTGGTCAATTTCCTGATCTTCCGCATCCTCGGGGGTCTCCGCGCGCTTTTTCCGCGTTCTGGGTTTTGGGGTGCTAGAAGTGGCAGCCCTGGGTTCCCTGGGCTTCCTAGGTTTCCTGGGCGCGCTTGTGCGCGGTGTCTTGGTTGCGTGGACTTGAACTTCAATGCTACGCCGAATATCAATGTTGGCATCATCCAATTTCCGTTTCCTAGCCCTCGGCTTTGCCTTAGGAGGCTGCACGGGAGTTGGGACGCCGGAAGTTCCATCTAGATTCAGAGGCACCACTGGGATAAGTTGGGATGGGTGGCCTGTTTCACCTGCACCCAAGGCAGATAAGTCCATAGACTCATCTTGAGTGCTAATTGTAACAGTATCACTCCTCTCGACATCCTCGCGATCAATATGTTGCTGGGTTGGTTGTGAAACAGGCGGACGTATTGTAGCAGTGTCTTGAGGTGTGCTTATTATTGCCGGTCTTTCCGTCACCTTTCCAAGGCGTCCCTCCTCACTCGAAGCAGCAACTGGAGTCGTTTCAGCGGCTATTGTTGATGGTATCGAAGGGGGGCGTGTCGTGGGTTTTGAGATTGGCACCGTTTCCTGGGATTGTGGGGGGATTGGGACTTGGCTCAGTCTTCGACGAGTACTTGACGGCACCGACACCGCAGCCTCTTGTTCCAATGGGGTCGCAGTTATTGGCGGCTGCACTACTTCTTTTGTAGGAGGAGGTATGACTGCAAAGTCTTGCCTGGCCGAAGTGGCTGGTGGTGCCGCCGAATCTTTTGGAGGCGGAGGTATGACTGCAGAATCTTGTCGCGCTACTGGTTTCTCCACAGAGGGTGCTGATTGAACTTCGGGTGCAGCTGGCCATTCCACCTCGACCGACGGGATGGGAACATTATTAGCAGACGGAGGCGCTGCGGCTTGCGCTTGCTTTTCGACAGGTGGGATCGATGGTGAGGCTGATGGTGCAGTAACCCCAGGTCTTCGCGCTGGAGCGCGTGGCTTGAAGCTCGCGGCTCCTTTCTTCTTCAAAAGGGAACTCATGGCTCAGACGTTCCCATCCATGAGAAAGGCCGGGTAGGTTGTTGGCCAAAGTGCTGAGAATCCCTTCAGAGGCGCAGTTGTCGTTGGATGTTCGCTGCGAGTCAGGAAAGCGCATTTTAGTTTACAAGGCTAGTTATCTATCTTTGTTATCGAGTCTAGGCGTCTGAAAAGTGGGACTAAGCGACAGATTTGGAGCTAGTGCACTTTTGGTCTCTACAACGCTAGGATCCGACCTTCGATCTTTTGAACAATCCTGCTCCCCCTTCAACACCACATTGCCACCACATCCCGCGACAACATACAACAAACTTACAACAAACTTCTCTCTCCTGACGACAATGAGCTAGGTCTTGCTCTTAAACACTGTTCATCGCGACGCGCGATTCTTGTGCTGCCTTGCTTCTGATGAAGGTGGCCGCTCCAACCATCGGCCCCCTTCCTGCAACCATCATCAAGATGGAGGACAGGAAGAGAGCAGCTGGCCAAAGCGTCGACGACCTTGCTCCGCCTACGAAGCGACAAGCCATGAATGGCGGCAGCAAGGTATCTGTCGACGCCGACATGCCATGGAAAGATGACCTGGAGGTGAGTTCCGTCAATCTTTCCTCTGCACACGATCCCTCTGTTAGCTTGGTCCACCACACGTGCCAAGTGTCACTGTGCGATAGAGGTCGCAAGACTAGATGATACACACATGTCGATGGCCTAGTCTAATGTCCCAGTTGTCACAAACTGTTGTCGACCTCACATACCGATCCTCGCTCCACATCCCAGACCATTCGACCATATCATTTCATACTACCATCGTTCTATACACAGTTGTGCACATATGGGTTGCGTAGGACTTGTCTAACATGGATTACAGAGGTATCAGAAAGATGCAATTTTACGGCAGATGACAGAATACAAACGCGAGAAGGCACTACTCGAGTCAGAATTAAAGGATGTTCGCAAGCGCTCTGTTGATCACGATGACCACCTACGGGTTGTTGATGCTTGGTGGAGCCAACTGCTGGACGAAGTCAGGCTTTTGACGAAGAATTCTGCGCCAAGCACTTTCACTGTAGATGGTACGTTGTTTGCGCCAGACTACAAGGAAGACTATACTGACGCGTTTCCAGCCCCATTTCCCACCGCTACGAACTTTGAGAATAGCGTGGTGTTTTCGGATCACTTAGCCTCGAAAGCGAAACAAATCAAGGAGATGGTTGCCAACATAATGGCTAACCTTGATACATCCCCGGAAAAGCGAACAGATGAAGTCCAGGATCTACAGCAAAAGCTAAATAAGCTTCTCGCCTCGCATAAAGACGAAATGGTCAAGTATGATCGGATGCGCGTAGAAAATGAGCAAGCGAAGGAACGACTGGAAAGCGCCTCACTCCGTGCCCTTAAGCTGGAAAGGAAACTGGAACGCTCCAAGAGCTTAACTGTCGCAAAGTTAGAGCAGCAAGCGATTGCTGGAACCGGCAACAGTGCTGGTAGCGGGATTGGTAGTGTCGAGAACGGATTCGATACTCGCGCTCAAGTTGCCAACGGCTCAAAAGATACCGAGGCGAAGGTTGAGGCATCCCAAGTAGCTTTGAAGGAGGCCGTTGCTGTTTCTGATAAGCAAAAGCAACAACTGGAGGAATTGTTCACCGAGAATAAGTCGATAACAGAGCAGCTTACTGCCGCGAACGCTAGACTGGCCAATCTCACCGAGGACGACTACGCCCGGACCGAGCTGTTCAAGAACTTCAAGAGTCAGCATGAGGAGGTCATTAAGCGCATCAATCACCTGGAGGCTACCAATATCCAGTTGAGGGAAGAGGCAGAAAAGCTCCAGGCGGAACGCACGACGTACAGGACACAACTTCAGAACGAAGCGGAAACTGTCAAGGAAGAACTCGAGAGCCAATTGCAACGCTTGGATTCCGATTTAGCACGTGTACGATCTACCAGAGACGAACTGTTGGCTGACCAAACGATGAGAAAGGCGAACCAGGACCAGGAGCGAACCGCCATAGGCCAGATGAAAGAACTCGTCAGTGCGAAGGAAGATCGCGTAACGAGCTTAGAATCTGAAGTTCAAAGGCTGAAATCATTAGTGGAAGGTTCTTGTGAGACCACTCCTAAGCCGGAAATTGAAGGATTGGATCTCGCCGAGCTTCAACGAAAGTATGTTACGCTGGAACAGAGCTTTTCGTCGGTCAACAATGAATTGCCAGCTATGGAGAAAGCATACAAACGTGCAGTCGCGACAGCCTCGAAGAAGGTAATGGACTTCGCAGCCCTGGAAGAAAAGGTTTCCATTCTTATTGCCGAAAAATCGAAGGCCGACCAAAAGTACTTCGCCGCTCGCAAGGATATGGACACCAGAATAGGCGAAGTCAGGGCCCTTAGAGCACAGAACTCGAAGAGCTCGGAAATTATCACGCAGCTGAAGGATGTCGAATCTTCAAACAGAACTATTGTCGCCGGGCTAGAAAAGCAACTGAGCGATGCCCGACAATTGTACAATTCTACTGTGTTAGATCATAAGAAGCTCCAGTTGACCAGCTCAGAGTCAGCTTCCAAGCTGGAGAATTTGAGGGCACAGGTATCAGAACTTACCAACATGTTGAGGTCCAAAGACACCGCCCTATCCACCACCAAGCAACGGGCTCAGTCTGTCGAGACAGAGCTAGAACAAGTTCGTGCTCGATTTGAGCAATCCGAAAAGGAGAAGGAGACTTGGAAGGCAAAGAGCTTAAGCAATCAATCAGGCGAAGAAGAAATGTTGAGAGTAAGTTTATTAGTCGCTGATATATTGGACTTTGCTAACGTATTCTCCAGATGCTCGCATTATGTACTATTTGTCGCAATAATTTCAAGAATACGGTCTTGAAGACGTGCGGCCATCTATTCTGCAACCACTGTGTTGAAAACCGCCTAGCGAACCGGATGAGGAAATGCCCCAATTGCTCCAAGGCATTCGATAAGATGGACGTCATGACGGTGCACATGTGATTGCACAGTCACCCTTACTGGCACACGCCAAATTTCCATTTGATCTTTGTATGTCCGTGGCAGAATTCGAGAAATCAATCTTCTGAGGGGCTTGTATGGTGGTCGGGGGTGCAGGATTGTATGATGTGTTTCGGACGTTTCTGGGTGTTGGCAATGGCTTCCTGCAGCTATTGTCAATTCGCCGCATAATTGTACATTAGTTTTTCCTCGGCACGATGGATAATGGCTTGGTTTCCTATGCCGCCTGCGTAGGATAGCCTCGCTGCTACAATGAGAGTGGCTTCCCTAAGCGTTGGGTATCAGACTGCTCGTCATAGAAGTAGATATACAATTAAGACGGCTACATTGCTGATATCTTTTTAACTCTCGAGGTGAAATGCCTGTGCTCACTGTCTATATACTAATACACCATCTATCTCCGAGATGTCGATCCAAACCCCGTACTCTCATGCCGAGCACCGGAACTGGACGAACCCCCAGAACTCGACCGGCTAGGTCCCCCATAATTATAACCATTGCCACCACCCCCCATCCACCCCCCTCCCCCTCGAGGCTCCTGCTGCCTATCCCCTCCAAACCACCCCCCAACCCCCCTGTTCTCTTGCTGCCTATTCCCTCTACTCCCAGCCATATACCCCGCCGCCGCTCCACCCGCAGCACCGCTCCAGAACCCCGGCCTCCATCCTCCTTGCCCCGGTGACGACTTTCCCGTTCCTGGATAAGGCGGCGGTGGATCGGTCGGATAGTCTCCTCCCCCTCCCCCCCCCCCACCACCACCACCGCCCCATCCGCCTCCCCAGAACCCATCTCGTCTAGGCTCCCTCCTCGGTAGCACCCGCGTGGTACGCCAGTCCTGCCAAATCGAATACAGAATCCACGCCGCGACGCCCAGGAAGATGGCCCAGAACACAAACTGCGCGAACCCACTCACGTCACCGTCCTGGCCGGAAAAAACATTATGTCCACCACTCCCGTACACTTCCTCCCCCCTCTTCGTCAACAACAACCGATACTCGACACCACAACTCCCCTTCAACACCCTGGGATCCTCCGGACTGTCGTAGCCCTCACATATCACATCCGTGCTCCCCAACTTAAATTCCTCCGGCAAATCAGCCGTGCACGTCCACTGGATGTTCTCATCGTCGTAGTCGCTCCCCGCGTTCTTGCAGCGCATCACGTCGATGCTGTAGTGTCTGCAGCCGTTGCCGCCGGCGCATTTTAGTTGTGGGATTGCGGGGACCCGGCGGTGCGCGGTGGAGGCTGAGGAGCGGAGGGTTAGGGATTTGACTTGCGAGAGGAGGACGCTGGTGCCGGATTTGCGGGCGGCGGTGGTGGGATCTGAGAGGGTGAGGAGGGCGAGGAGGAGGGGGGTGAGAAGGTGCATTTTGGGGAGATGTGATAGTGTAGTGAGAGGTTCTGCCAGTGACGGAGTTTGAGAAATAGCCACGGGGACAAACTTTAATATGCGGGCATGAAGTTCGTTCGTGCTACTGATGTTGATATAGAGAGATATGAGAGTCAAAGGAGACGACAGATTTCAGATACTTGGTGGTTGGCATACGTACTCGAGGTATTGGTCGACGAGGTTGTGTGGCCTGTGATTGGTCGGAGCTCATAAGGCTACCTCGGCCTCTCGGTCAGAACAGCTCAGAGCGCAGCCTTGCGATCTTCAAGCAACCTCACTCGGGACAGCAAGGTGTCGGGAATTCCAACAATTACTGGAGCGAATTCTCGCAATCGCGAGGTACGAGCAACGAAACCAGGATCGACGGTGCGATATACTCGAATATACAGGATGCGTCAGAGAATCACCTTCGTCCATGAGCCGCAGGATGGGATTGATCCAAAGTCAATCGGCATCCACACCAACACCTTATCAGTCTCTGGCCTCAAAGCCGCAAGGGAAGATCATATAACTCTATCCCTTGACGAACTCCCGCAGGACCTGCGAGTAGCTCTTAGCCAAACGAAAGAACTGCATATTCGATATGTAACGCCGGCGTCATACGAGTCGATACCACCGTTCAATTCTCAGCTGTCGCCAGGGCTGCATGTTTATTACACCCCCAAGACCGAGGTTGGGAAGGAGGGCCAGGAGTATGTTGTCAGCTAGGATTTTATACCATGTTCATGTAGCTGATAGTCTGCAAGATTCAGTGGTTTATTATGTGGCCTCATAGATACGCTCTTTTACTTACAAGACAAATCGCTCTGCCAGACCCCCGAAGTAGCCTCCCCCCTCTTCCTTCCCTCCACCCCCACCGCCCGGGATCCATTGCTAAGAGTTCCAGATATCATTCACCTCCCTCCCATCCAAAAACCCCAAACACAGAGGCGTATATGAATACTACCTCCGCGAATCCGCCCTCTCTCCCGCCGGCGGCGCATCCGCCCTACAATCCTACTTCAAGCGCATCTGCGCCAGCACAACCTGCCGGACCCGCATCGACGAAGGCGTCACAGCCGCCTCTATTGATCTCGACTTCAGTTCCTCCAGCAACACCGCAACAATCACCACCTCCTGGTCCCCCCGAACCTGGACCTCCGTCGCGGTATCAAAGATAGACCACACCGACCGCGTCGAGCTCGGCATTCTCTCCAACGAAAAGCCAATCCGGCCCGACGACCTCAACATGTCCGGCTTCCTCACCGTGCTCGGGGAATCAGAGAAGCCCGCACCTACCATGTTTCAGTTCCCCAGCCGACACCATAAGCACGCTGCGAAATTCAGTAGCTCGTTCATTGAACCGACTGGCCTGCATCCTACATTGCAGCTGTCGGTTAGCAACAGTGAGCCCCCGAAAAACAGGGAGGGGTGTAGGTTGAACGCCCATTTGATGCTGCCGAGGAGTGTGTTTCCGGATAAATACCAGTTCCGCGATGCCCTCTTCATGGCGTCGAAGAATCTTACTGCGCTTCGACATGTCACGATCCCGGTCGATTTGGAGGCGCCGGAATACACGATGGCACTCTGGGGGTCCTCGCTGCTGATTGAGCTTGCCCCTCCGCCTCCTAGTGAGGAGTCTTGGACTGCGGAAATCCCGTTACATCTCAGATACCTGCTGCCGAGCGGGTCGGGGTATAGTTCCACCTCCCTCCCCTCCCCGGTGCTATTCTGGGCGTGTGAAGCGGATGAAGAGAGTAAGTTGGAGGGGAATCCGTTTGATAGGGTGAATTTGGGGCATGATGGACTGTTTGGGGATAAGACGCTGTTTTATCACCTTGGAAGGGAGAAAGGGGAGGAGGGGTATAAGGAAGTCAGTGTGCCGGTTCTGAGTACGAGATTTAATAGTGAGATAGAGCTGGGGACGGCGGTGGTGGTGTTGCTGGGGTTTGGGTGGGTGTTGTGGAAGTTGTGGGGGGTGGGGAGGGGGGTTGGGTATGGGAGGGGTGGGGAGGGGAGGGGGGATGGGTATGGGAGGGGTGGGGGGGGGAAGGTGGAAGGGAAGGAGGAGTGATGGGGGGGCGAAGGTGGAGGGGAAGGAGGAGTGATTGGGGGGGGGAGGTGGAGGGGAAGGAGGAGTGATTGGGGGGGGGAGGTGGAGGGGAAGGAGGAGTGATTGGGGGGGGAGGTGGAGGGGAAGGAGGAGTGATTGGGGGGGGAGGTGGAGGGGAAGGAGGAGTGATTGGGGGGGGGAGGTGGAGGGGAAGGAGGAGCGATTAGTATATAACTGGCTATACTGTGATGCATCGTGGCTTGTTTTGTAGTGAATGTTATAGTGAATGTTTCCACCTAAGAATCACTCTTGATTGGTTGTTTCATGTGATTGTGCACAGTCGTGACAGTCGGTGTATTGTATACATCAACAGACTCGTAGGCCATACCGCATGGTGTTATTCTAAATGATTGTGTATTCCAATGCACACACGACTAAAGCCCTTCTGTGCGCCCAGTTTTCAGGCCAGGTTTTTGCGTACAGTATTGCCTATACTATACACATAAAGTCATACCGATACTGGCCCATTGAGATCCATGGCCTCTTAACGCGTCTTCACTCCGTCGGACAAGACAATTATTGAGCCAGCAACCAGTTCAGCTACAAACCTACTAGTTATACTATACAGATACAGTCTACAAAGAACAATCCAATTCTCCTACAACAATGATAATATCCCTCCGCCCCGATGAGCTGGGTTGAGGTGATCTTCTATAATCTGTAACGATTCATTGGCCCGCTAGCCACCTCGCTGGCGAGAACCAGCCGCCGTCTTACCGCGCGTCAGGGAGTTGGGATGATTTATTTGTTTATTGTAGTGTACTGAGGATGCTATTGAGATACAGGATCTACTATTGTCTACTATTGTCTACTATTGTGTACTATTGTCTACTATTGTCTACGATTCTCTACTATTATCTACTATTCTCTACTATTATCTACTATTGTCTACGATTCTCTACTATTATCTACTATTCTCTACTATTATCTACTATTGTCTACGATTCTCTACTATTATCTACTATTCTCTACTATTATCTACTATTGTCTACTATTGTCTACGATTCTCTACTATTATCTACTATTGTCTACTATTGTCTACTATTGTCTACTATTGTCTACTATTATCTACTATTATCTACTATTATCTACTATTATCTACTATTATCTACTATTGTCTCTCTCTCTCTCCTTAGAAACAGGGGTCTTCGCATGTGGCGTTAAGCCCTCTGCCAAGATTAGAATAAGCCCATAAGAGTAAGTTACTTATGATCAATACATACGCTCGCGGAACAAGACACGGTTGCCGTCGATTTAATTGTTCCAACAGTACTGGAGTGCTTCATGAGTTAATTATTATCATTCTTCTATCCTCCATCATCAATTATCCCACTGTAGACCACTGTCGATGTAGAAAATAAATAAAAATCCGGGCGGACTGCAACCGACCAATCAAACCCCGCAAATAAACCCAAAAATCTCGCTAAGTGGGAAACCTTGGCTTGGGATTGAGGACCAGCTTTCTTTCAATTGTCTCAATAGCCACTTTTCACACGTATTCATGGTCACGTTTCTAACAATCAACAAGACTTCTTTCCTATAATTATCAAGCTATTGCCGATGATTGCAACGAGAAGGCCAATTGTCGGCTTCTATTGTCTCGTCAACGGAGTTCTTGAGGAGTCGTCAAATCTCTAATTACTTCTACCGTACACCCCCCTTCAACCGTGCATCCATCACACGCCTCCCTCCCATCATCATCCACCATTTACCAACAACAATCCATCCGTCCTTCTTAATATCAACTCTAACCTGGCTTTTCCATCACTGGCCGCCATTCCAATCATTCCCCCCGTGACTCTCACCTTTGAGGGTCACGTCCAACCCCGGTGCGAAATCATCACATTGCTGGACCCGCTCGCAGAATGTCCAGAAATGGCGATGAAGGCGGCTCTCGTGCAGGTCACGGGCCAAACACCTCGACATCATCACGCCCGCGTCTGATCGTCAAACTCCCCGTCCCCAGTCTCCGCAACCTGAGCATCTTCTCTCACCCTTCCACTAATTCACACGCCGCCGCCGCCGCGCCCTCGGCCTTCCCGGCGGCCCCCCCAGCAAACGCTCCCAAGCGCAGAGGCCGCCCGCCCAAAAATCTGCACAGGCCGGACTACGCGCCGCCTCCGCCGAAACCAAAGGTATCTGATCTCCCCAAGCCCCTCGCCACGCGCTCGAGCAAGCGCAAGGCTGCTGAGATGAGTGGGGAGCCTGGGGGTCCCGGGGATTCGGTTACGGGTGACGGGGATGAGGATTTTGACGGTAACCAGCCACCGCGCAAAAAGTCACGCTCGCTGTCGCAGGTTCCGCCGATGAGGATTTCGACTAGGAATAGAGGGCGTAGACATTCGAATTCGGAGGTCGCTAATCATGAGGGGGCCGAGGAAATCACTAATGGTCACGTTACGCCGGCTGCTTCGCTGCACAAGGAGTCGTCTCAATCTGAACGGGAAATTCAGGTTGCTAGGACTTCATCACGTGCTAGGAAGCAAGAGAACTTAACGTCGAGCAATGAGCTCATGGCTTCTATTGAGCCTCATGAGCGCCTTGAGAGAGATGGAGGTGCTCTGGGTGTAACTACGAGAGCTGGTGCTAGAACCAGATCTACATCAACCAAAGCACATGCGGCTACCCAGGATTACGATACCATTATATCTGTTGTCGCTACTGAAGAAGTATTGGATGCCGTCAACGGTGAAGCTGACGGCATTCAATCCGACGCCGGCACTCCTCTTAAACCCAGAGGCCGGGGTCGCTGGCCAAACGGGGCTATCAAAGCCAAGGCAATGGTAGCAGCGCTTTCCAAGAAAGCTGCATCAAAGAAAAAGGGTGCACCGGGAAAGAGAAAGACTTCTGATGATGCAGTCGTGCAAGCGGTTTACGACAGGCAAGCACATTTGAGGTCATCATATAAAGACCTCCGCAAGATCATCATAAGAGCCGAGCAGGCGCTGCTTGATCGTGCACTAGAGGAATTGGAAGAGGATCCGGAGCGCCACAAGAAGACGCCGTATTATGAGAATGTAATGAAGGGTCTCGACGCGCGCCATACCAAGGTGTTGGCGCAGAATGAGCGGAAGGACCGGTTGAAGCGTGATTTGTTGGAGAGGCGGTTTGAGGCCAATGTGGCCAGCACGTGGCAGCAGCATAATGTAAGTTTTGGCGTAAGTTACGCGTGGTCAGATCACTAATTCCATATAGCTGGAGGTCAAGGAATTGCAGGAGAAGTATGAGATGATTTGCAAGCGCGCTATTATGGAAGTCTTGAAGCAGGCAGCTCGTGACGACGACGATGCTGCAACTGTTACTGAGGTATGCTTCCTCTACTTCCTTGGCGTTATGACGTTCCTAACTAAAATAGATTGAGACACTGGATCCTGCCCATGTATCAGCTGTGTTGGAGGGCGCGGAAGAAAATGAAGCAGAAGAGGTAGCCACGCCTGTGGAACTTGAGATCAAGAAACCTGTGCCGAGGGGAAGAAAGAGCGCCAAAAAGCGTATTGCGGACGATGAGCCGCTTGGAAGGCGGGTCGCGCGGCGCCACGCACCTGCTATGCTTTCTGCTACTACGCAGGGTGGAGAAGATTCAGAGGCAGAAGTGGCTCCTGAAGCGCCTCTGATTATCACAACGCCGAGCCGACAAAGAAATAAGTACCAGTTTGACGAGTATGGCGTTTGCGTCCCAACTGAGTCCAAGAAGGGGGCTCAGAAGGAAGAGCCGAATAACAGGGCTGTTGTCAGACCCTGGATTACGTTTACGAATGATGAGATTGGCCTCCGAAACTATCCTGAGGAGATCAAAGAAACCAACAGAGGCCCAATACCGAGTGGCTATATTCACCTTGACCAGTTCAGAGGCATATATGATATTTCAGGTAGGGCCGAAGACTACGATGGGGACCTTATCAACAGACACCTTCTCCATCCGAGGATGGGTCTTCCTGTTCCTGGCTCCATCAACCCCGATAACGCTGTACCCTCCACGGACTGGACAAAGGTCCTGAAAAACACGCCTGCGCCCATCTTCATTCGCGATGAAGAATATCCCGAGGGACAGTCCACATCCAAGTCTTGGAATATAATCATGACTGAGCGAAAGTGGAAGGAACTTGAGAGGCGTATGGATGCTGGGATGAGCTTGAGGGTTGGCTTGGGCAGGACGGGATTGGCCACGTTCGATGCGATTGCGCGGGATAAGGATCTGCAGGGAGATATGATCGAGGATATTCTGGCCGCGTCGCAGATTATCGAGAAGGAGCTCACCGAGAAATTACAGCGCTCAGAGTCTCCCGAAAAGAAGGATGCTACTCCAACAGTCGAGGAAGCTGCTCCTATCGAGCGACTCCCGACACCAGACACGGCAAAGTTACTCCTCCTCGCCGATGCCATCGAGATGTCAATCCTAGAACCCAAAGTCCACTCACCACCCCCACCACCACCACCCCAACCCCTCCGCCGCTCCAGCTTCCAACAAGCCCCACCAGCGCAGCAAGCCCCACCAGCGCAGCAAGTCCCACCAACCCCAAGAACCCAAGCCCAAATGCTCAGCATAGCATTCATCAACAACCCCAGCCCCAGCCACAACGCCCTCCCGCCCCTCGCGCCACAAGTGCCGCAGCAGCAGCAGCAGCAGCGCCCCTACCCCGGCCCCGTCATGATGGCCGCCCCGCCTCATCAACCACCACCCCCGCCTCCACCGCGGAACTTGCAAATGCAATACCCCCCATCCAACCACACCCCCCCGCCTCCTTCTACGGGCCCTCAAACAGCCCCCTCCGCACATCGCGCTCCTCTTCGGGACTGCGCAATATCCTCCCGCGCGCGATCCCCAATGAAGTTCCGCGCCAACACCATAGGTACCAGCAACCACCGCCTCCACCGCCACCGCAGCAGCAGCAGGCGCCACAGCAGCAGCATCATATGCCGCACGAGCACCAGAGGTTTTACGAGGCGCCTGTGCAGTTGCCGCCGTATTTGGGCGAGCAACAGCAGCAGCAGTATGGGGGTGTGTATAGACAGGTTGCGCCGAGGCGGCCGTATAGTCCGTATCCGCCGCCGCAGCATCCGCAGCACCAGGGGCATCAGATGCATCACCAGCACCAGCAGCCGCAGCATAGTCCGCTGCAGCATCATCAGAGCCCGCATCATCCGCCGACGCATCCGAGTCCAAGGCGCTAAGCTTTGCTTTGCGGGAGGTTCTGGCGTACCTGGCACCCTTGGGGCAGTCGCGGGGTATCAACAGGGAGGGGCTGGTGTATATCCCTACCGCAACCACGGTTTATCTACATAAGTGTATATCTGTATAATACATACCCAACCGTCTCGTCTACCTCCCATTGTTTGCGGGAGAGAGAGGTTGACGGCCTCTTGTATCTTAGTCTTCTCAAATAGGGGGGGGGTTTTTTTTTTTTTTTTCTTCATTTCGTCTTGCATGTGGCGCGGGGATATCGTTTGTCTCATTCAGCGTCTACTTTCGTTTTGTTTTTGGTTGTTTTGCGCGCCATGCTAGGGGTCAGGCTCATGATGGATTTGAACATGCTCGGGCTGGAATGACTTTTGCTTTCTCGTTTGTGTTTTTTTTGTGGGTGATGAGTTTTGTGCATTTTTAGAGGGAAGCTTCGGGTCATGGGGGAGGGGATGAGAAACTGCTACGGATTGATTTTGACCTTGCAACGGCAGCGCTGGGAGCTTGGTCTTGTGGCATATGCTTGCACCGGTGGGGTTATTTAGGATAGGATAGGATGAGAGGGTGGTTGGTTTGTTAATACCCTATCTGGAGAGAAGGGAGGGTGGACAAGACAGACAGAAAGAAAGAAAGACAGACAGACAGATAGACAGACAGACAGCAGACAGACGGATGGACAGAATGAATGAAGGAAACAAAATTACAATTACTTAAAATTACAATTGTTTGATTTATGCGGCGGCCGCGAATGTGAGTTTCGGGGATTGAGTGAATGAGTAGTGACGACTTTGGCCGGCTTTTAAAATTCGCTGCAAGGCTGTGACTCTTCCCATATCCCCGTATATCATTAGAATTTCAAACAAAGCTTACTATTTCCCATACGTACATTCCCAATCCCGCCTGGATCCTTTTCGCCATCATAATTCGTCATGTTGCATCAGCGCCGTAGAGTCACAAAAGATTCTCGTTAGCTTTCCAGAACTGTTAGTCATCCCCGCCTCACCTTCCTCGGCCTAGCGTCATCGCCCTCGCAATTCTTCGCTATCAGAAATCAAAAGCCTAGGCGATCTTGGGTGGCAGCGGCGGCAGAAAAAAGTAAAGAAGGGCCATAACTTATACTGAAGTATCGCACTATCGTCGCTCATACCAACAATCACACAAAATCAACGACCACGACCCCTACCACGACCACGACCACGACCACGAATACGTCGCGAACTGAAGTTTGACACGACTGTTCGGATAGAACATAGACAAGAATAGACAATATACTAGACCAGCAGCTACAGAATCTACCATCGACTATGGCTGTCCGCGCGCAGTTCGAGAACTCGAATGAGTAGGTACCCCGCCATGATGGTCGAGCGATCGAAGAACTCACCCACTCGACGCACAGAGACAGCTGCGCATACGATGGGGGGATAGCTGCTAACGGGATCATAGGGTCGGAGTCTTCTCCACGCTCACAAACTCATATGCTCTTGTTGCCGTTGGCGCGAGCGAGAACTTCTACAGGTAAGCCTTCAAACTTCCCGCTACATTTGCCTCCCCACCAATATTTTGCCTTGCCTCTCAAAGCATTCAAACTGCAATCCAGCATCTCCAGAAACCCCACAAAGCCACAAGTCACAAACACAACTAACACACCCCCCACAGCATCTTCGAAGCCGAGCTCCAAGACGTCATCCCCATCTGCCACTGCACCATCGCCGGCACACGCATCATCGGGCGTCTCACCGCCGGAAACCGCAAAGGCCTCCTCGTCCCCACCAGCACGACGGACCAAGAGCTGCAGCACCTGCGCAACAGCATCCCCGACTCTGTAAAAATCCAACGCATCGAGGAGCGTCTCTCCGCTTTGGGCAACGTCATCGTGTCCAACGACCACGTCGCTTTGGTGCACCCCGACATCGAGAGAGAGACAGAGGAGATCATCGCTGATGTCCTGGGGGTTGAGGTGTTCCGCCAGACGATCGCGGATAATGTGTTAGTCGGCTCGTATATGTCGTTATCCAACCAAGGTGGACTCGTGCATCCGAAGACCAGTATCCAGGACCAGGATGAGCTGAGTAGTCTGCTCCAGGTGCCGTTGGTGGCGGGGTCCATTAATAGGGGAAGCAGTGTGGTGGGCGCGGGGATGGTGGTGAATGATTGGCTTGCGGTGACGGGGTTGGATACCACGGCGACGGAGCTGAGTGTGGTGGAGAGCGTGTTTAGGTTGGGAGAGGGGATGGCGCCGGGGAGTATTAATACGAGTCTTAAGGATACGATGGTGGAGTCGTTTTACTGATCTGGGAGACGCGCGGGGGATGAAAAGTTTGGGGGGTGCTTGGTTTTCTCGGTTTGGTAGGGGAGGGGGATTTGGGGGGGGGTAGAAGGGTTGGGGTAACTTGGCCTTGGGGGGATATATGGGCTGAAGGTATTCGTTAGGGATGCTGAGTTTTGAGCGGTATTGCTCTGCCCTAGATGTGGTGGCGTGGATAGATATCCTGCGCCCGAGAAGAGAAACCTTTTGACCCCGTTTACTGCAACTGCTACCATTCTGTGCATATAGACAATATCACCTTTATTCCCACCCCAACCTCTCCACATACATGTTCTCTATTCAAGAACACCAAATTCCACACCCATCGTTACTCGTGGCAAATTCGTGCGAAGCCAAATTATCACCCATCATTGATAACCTCTCGTCAACATCCCAACCGCACACCTCCATCACGCACCCCCTCACAACCAACACCATGCCACCACCCCGCACAATCACCGACTCAGATGCAGACACCTCACCCATCTCACCATCCGCCTCCTCAGTCCGCCCCTCCCCGCCCCCGACAACCATCGCGCTCGGGGCATCCAGAAAGCGTTCCGCCTCCTCCGACCCCACCTCTGCGGACCATCCATCCACAACCCCAGAGCCGGAGGAGCAGCTGAGCGAAGAAGCCAAGGCGGAGGAGAAGAGGGCGAAGCAGATTGTGAGTCCTTTGTACTGGATTGGGTTGGGGGTTGGGAAGGTGCTAATGAAGTAGGAGGCGATTAAGGCACGAAATAAGGAGTTGGCCGATGAAGTGGAGGCTATGGAAGCGAAGCTTGCGGATGCGAGGGGGAAGTTAAAGTACGCCCCCCACCCACCTCCACCCCACAGATTCCAGTGATATATAGAGTTGGCAGTGCAGTAGCTAACGGAAAAAAAGGAACCCAGCCGCTGCAGCAACGGTGAAGGCGCATATCAAGCGTCTGCATGCGTATAATGAGATCCGAGATGTTGGGCAGGGGTTGATTGGGTTGATTGCTGAGCAGAGAGGGGTGAGGATTGGGGAGTGTTATGATAGTGGCGAGTTTGGGGTTGGGGCCAAGGATTGAAGAGCTGGGGGGTTGCTTTTTTGTCTTGGGGTTAAGGAGTTCATGGAGCGTAGATGGAGTGGCGCAGGATTTGCATAATTGGCTCGAATATCGGGTTTATATACTGGCTCTCCCTCGGCTGGCTATTTGCAGTATATCGAAGTATATATACGATTTCCAAAAACGTTTCCACTCCGCCAATGGCTATGACGCCTTTTCAACACTCTCCCCTCTCGGGGCTTCAGTCCGCTCATACGCCCCATCAGCACTCAAACTCGCCTCAATAAAATCCTCCAGCTCCTCACTCACAGTCTTCAACTTATCCTTCACATTCTGCACCCCCTCATTCCCCACGATATGCCTCGCGGGCGGGTTCTCATGCCCCCCAATCGCCGTCAACGCATGTACCGTCTCCAGCACCAACCGATCCGCCGACTCCGTCGACAACTCCGGATACCGACTCTGAATCCCCTCCTCCCTCCGCTCCCCACTCTCATCCAGCTCCTCCTCCGGGTGATACCCGACGACATTACACAGGATATCCCTCGGCCCCGGCGCCGGATTCTGCCCACTATCATACTGCGGCAGCTGCGGCGCGAATACCACCTTGTTACTCAGCACCCCAACCTCCATATTCGGCTGCACAATCGTGACCTTGATGTTAAACGGCGCGACTTCGTACGTCACGGAATCGCAAAAGCCCTCCAGCGCCCACTGCGCCGCGGAATGCAACGCCATTCCCGGCGTCGCGATATGCCCCCCCACCCCCGTCAGGACCAGCACATGTCCATTCCGCTTCGCCCTCATCATCGGCAGCGCAGCCTTAACAAAATTGACATGCGCAAAGAACACAGTCTCAAACTGCCTCCTACACAAATCTCTCGTCGCATCGCTCGCCCCCAGCTCCTCTACCGACCCCACCACCGCCTCGCTCGAGTTACAAAGCAGAATATCAACGCGCCCAAACGTCTCAACAGCCTCCGCCAACGCGGCCTGCGCGCTCGAGACAAACCGCCCATCACATTTGATGCCGCGGATGCGGTGGGCCCAGCCTTGCGTCGTGCGCCGGGGGGACTTGCATTCGTTGATCAAGGCGCGGAAGGCGGCTGAGCGGGCGGGGTCGGAGAGTTCGGTTGGGGGGAGGCCGGCGGCGACATAGTCGCCGTGGGCGAGGAGGAGGCGGATGAGGCGCACGGAGAGGGGGGAGAGGCAGGAGGTCAGGAACCAGACGCGGGGGGAGTTGTGGGTTGCTGGGGAGAGGGGTTAGCTGTGGGGGTACTGGGGGTGCGGGGTGGGGGACGTACGGAAGGAGACGGGGGGATTGGGGGGGGGCGGGAGGTTGGCCCTTCGGACATGGTGGGCTGTTGGGAGGTGACCTGCGAGAGGGTTCTGGCGGGTGGGTTCTTATCAAGGCATTACCTCTATTTCCGGCAGTCGCTCTTTTGCCAGAGACAGGCGCTGTGCCGGCGTAGGTATATATATGAAGTTGGTGATGTTTATATGGGGGACAGAACTACCCCACGGACGAGGTTGCGGCAAAACGTAAAACACGACACATAGGAAAGAGCGAGCGCACGGACGGAATCTGCACAAACCCCGTCAATCAGCGATATTTCGTGCAATCATGAGTCAATATATGAGAAAGTCCATGCAATTGCTTTTACCCGCAGGAGTCAGAGGAGCGTGATTTGAATATAAACACCTCTTGATCCTCTAATTCCCCCGCATTCGTGGCCTCATTTCTACACCTTTGCCAAACCAGAGATTCCCTCATCCTTGGCCGCAGAACTTTTAGGAACCCCCGCACTATCTCCAAAACCCACCCCGCATTCTTATATTTATATACCAACACCTCCTCCTCTCTCTCCCACCACCCACCATGCCCTCCCGCTCCGAAATCTCCTACTTCGGCGCCGGCCCCGCCGGCCTGCCCACCTCTGTCCTCGAAACCGCCGCCAAATCCCTCGTGAACCACAACGACACCGGGCTCGGTCTGGCCGAGCACTCGCACCGCTCCGCGCTCGCCTCGGGCATCCTCGAGGACACAAAGGCGCATCTGGCGTCCTACCTCGACATCCCCGCCGACTATGACATCCTCTTCATGCAAGGTGGGGGCAGCGGCGAGTTCTCCGCTACGCTTTACAACTTCATCGGCTTCTGGGTCGAGAAGCGCAGACTCGAGATTGCCAAGGCACTCGGCACCGATGACGAGGCTGCCGTAACAGTCGCCCTCAAGAAAGCCGTCGACGAGGAGCTCAAAGTCGACTACCTCGTTACCGGCTCCTGGTCCCTCAAAGCCTCCCAAGAAGCCGCGCGCCTCCTCGGCTCCGAACACGTCAACGTCGCTACCGACTCCCGCACCGCCGCCAACGGCAAATTCGGCACCATCCCCGAGGAGTCCACCTGGGCCCTCTCCGCGGCCCCAGCATTCACCTATTTCTGCGACAACGAGACGGTAGACGGTGTTGAATTCGCCGCCTTCCCCGCCGCCATCGACGACGGCCGCATCGTCGTGGCGGATATGTCGTCCAACATCCTCTCTCGCCGCATCCCCGTCTCCAAATACGCCGCTATCTTCTTTGGCGCGCAGAAGAACCTCGGGACCGCTGGGATCACCGTGGTGGTGATCCGGAAGAGCCTTTTGCCGCCTTCATTGGCGACGCCGTCGGCGAAGTTGATGCGTCAGTTGGGTTTGCCGATTCCGCCGATTATTTTGGATTATGCGACGATTGCGAAGAATAACTCGCTGTATAACACATTGTCAGTCTTTGATGTTTATATCGCGGATCTGGTCCTGCAGTCGCTGCTGGCTACATACCCGAATAAGGTTGATGGACAGCAGGCCGTCTCGGAGCAGAAGGCTAAGGCTATCTACTCTGCGCTCGAGGCACACCCGCAAGTCTACGAGGTCCGCCCTCCACCTCCTTTCAAACTTCCTCCCTGATAACACACCACTAACACCCAACAGATCGTCCCCCACACCTCAGCCCGCTCCCGCATGAACATCTGCTTCCGCATCCTCGCCCCCAAAGCCGAAGCCGATTTCCTCACCGGCGCCACCGCACTCGGGCTCCAGGGTCTGAAGGGCCACCGCAGCGTCGGCGGTATCAGGGCTAGCAACTATAACAGCGTGTCTGTCACTTCGGCGGAGAAGTTGGCGGCGTATCTGGGGGCTTTTGCTACGGGTGCGTAGGTGTCTGTGAGCTAAGTAAGATAGGAATGTGTTAGGTATTGGCGTTTTTTGCTGTTTTGGGTTCGGGAGAGCAGTTTCAACATGGGTGGGTAGATGGTCCTTCACGACCATCTACAGGGAGGAGAGGGTTTGATAACGAGGGTAGAGCGGGGGGGCATCTTTGGCCAGGTGGACAGACATACATATTAAAGTACTCATATCACAAAAACAAACAAGTCTTCAAACTCAAAACCCCTGGAAGTTCAAACTCTCTGCATTACAAAAACCGACTAAACGCATATTATCATCCCCCCATAGACAACAAAAAAGCAGCACGCAGGCTTTCCTTTCCAAGCCCCTTCCCAAACGCCAAACCCACTGTTGCGCATACATACAAGCGCCCGCGTCCCTAAGTCGCACAACTACTATATAACAACCCCCCTATCTTTCCATGCCGTACCCCATGCCAACCCTCCTCATGCCATATCAATCCAATCTAACCCCCCACCCACCATTACCTAAGTATACACCCCTCTAATCATCCAACTCAATCGGCCTCCCCTGACTCCCCTCCGGCGTCGGCGGCCTCACCACCGTCACCGGAACCCCCCCACTCCCCGCCGTCGCAGGACTCTCCTCCTCCTCCTCATCCTCCACAATCGCCTCCCCCTCCCCCGCCACACCACTCGTCCCCGCCCTCTCCCTGCGTCTCCTCCTCGTCTTCCTCTCCTCCTCCGCCGTATCCCTCCTCCGACTCCTCCTCGCACTATCCCTCCTCTCCGCACCCTCCGCATCCTCCCCCTCCACCCCTCGCATCCCCTGCAACAACAGCGCAGCCCTTGCCGCAACATCATCCGAGCCGCCACCCTCCTCCGCCGCCCCAGAAGGCGCAGGTGACGACTCGCCCGCCAGCGCCTCGCTCGCCATGCTCTCCAGGCTCTGCAGGCCCGCTTCTAGCTCTGAAATCTCGTCGAAATCGGGAATCTTCTGACCAGACGCAACGCGCACCTGATGTTTATTCTGCAACCTCGCGCGGCGTCTACGATCGCGCTGATCGCGGACCTGCGGCGCGGCCGCGCGCAGCTTCTCGAGGAGCGAGTCCATGGCGCCTGCTGAGGAGGGGGAGGGCGGTGCGCTGCTCCCGTCGGCGAGGGTGCCGCTGTTGACCTTGAGGAGCATGGCGTTCTTGCGCTTCATGCTCACGTCGTTCTTGCGGCGGGTTTCCTCGAGGCTGATGTTCTTGTCGCGCGAGCGCTTCCACTCCGTCACGAAGGTGGCGAGCTTGGAGAAGAAGTCGCGGCGTGCGTTCTCATCCGAGCTGTCCTCGCCGTAGAATACCATGATGTCGTCGTAGGTGCTGACCATGTCCTCGAGGTAGAGCTGCATCTGCTCGGCCTTGCGGCGCGCTTCTTTCATGGAGCGCAGGACCACTTGCGAGACGCGGTCTTGGGGGTGGAATTTCTTCGCGTCGCTGAGGTTGCCGGAGTCGAGAGACATTTGCACGTTGCGGATGTTGTCGATGTACTTCTTGGCGTCGGTGCGGAGCTGCTCGACGTTGAGCTTCTGCGCGGTGACGACGCCGCCAATGTCGTCGGTGAAGTTCTCCCACTCGGGGTACTGTGTGCGGACGATACGCTCGACCAGGTCGGCAAAGGTGGACTCGTTCTTCTCATCCTTGACCATACCCAGACGGGCCAGCGAACTAAGCTTGAAACCACTAGCTTGCTTGTTGGAGTCGTTCATGTAGTTACCGATGTCGAGAATCAGACCAAGAACATTCATCAGCGACACGGAATCGCGGAGGGATTCGGACACAGTAACGACCTGGCGAAGCTTGGTCGAGACGTCCTCGTACTCGGCCTCATATGTTCTCGTAAGAGCCAGCGCACGTATCCTCGACTTCCAGTAATGGTGCAGCTCGAATGCGGTCTGTAGGTAGATCTGATCCTCTCTCGTCAACTCTTCAGGGTCCATCTCACGGGTCTCCTTGTTCGCTTCCGGACCCGTCCAGTCCTTGCTATACGGAGCCATGAGCTTGGTTGTATTGTCGGGGATATTGCACAGGTCGTCCTTCTGCAAGAACTCCATCACAACTGTGTTATCCAATACCTCAGTGTCGCAGTGGATTATCATCTGAACAACTTTCTCAACCGAGTACGCCGAGAACTTGGAGAGGGAGATTTCTACACACAAAAGTATTAGCATCATCAAACCACATAAACTCAACGCAACAACAAAAATAGTACTTACGGAACGTCCTAGCCAAGTCGCTGGAGATAATCTGCTTCTTCGCAGTCTTATTCCCGCTCGTCTTGCCAATCTTCTTAATCTCCTTCGCCATGAACAGCTTCTCAACCTCATCAAGAACACCCTTCCTCGTCAGCTCCGCATACTTCTCCTCCTTCTCCGCCGGCGTCGGCGCGTGCGCCGCCCAATGCGTCGTCAGAGGAGTATCAACCTTCTCCCAATGCAGCGCCTTGAGCTTCTTCTTCGGGCGCGCCACGGGCAGGCCCAGGGTCGGGACTGTAGAGAACTGCGGCCGCGGAAGGAAGTTACCGGAATTGTGTCCGGGCAACGGAGGCGGAGGAGGTGGCCCCATGGCGCCAGGTAGTGGAGGCGCCCCAGGTATTCCAGGTGCTCCAGGCGGCGGCGGCGGTGGTGGACCGTTGAATCCACCAGCAGCCTGGCCAGGCATAGGTGGTGGTGGAGGAGGTGGAGGCGGCGGTGGTCCCAAGAAGCCACCACCACCCATTCCTGGTGGTGGTGGAGGAGGCGGCGGCGGAGGTGGTGGTGGACCGTTAAATCCACCAGCAGCCTGGCCAGGCATAGGTGGTGGAGGGGGAGGTGGAGGCGGCGGTGGTCCATTGAACCCTGTCGTAACCACCTTTTGTGCGTCTTCATCACTAGGCGTCTTCGGTGACTGAGACTCGAGGCTTGTATGAGATGGCCCAGTGGTGATTCCATCGTCCTCGTCTTCACTAGCTCCCACTACTGGTACAACATTCTTCGAGCCCTGCACTCTCGGCCGCCTCAGCTCAACCACTCTCGGCTTCTCAAACACCGCGTTGTCGTCCTCTCTATCCGACTCAGCCAGGTCAGCATGCGAATCGACAGGCTTCCTCTGTATCCTCGTCGACCTCGAGACGCTCCCAAGCACGCTATTAGTGAGATCCGCCGGCTGCGTCGAACCGAGAATTGCATCTCCGCCATCCATCTCCTCACGTAGCGCACGCAGACGATCAGACGGTCCATTATCCGCGCCCCATACCCTGCCCTCCAGCTTATACTGCGTCTTCTGGCGCTGCAGCTGCATCTCAAGGCGATCCATCAGCCTCTCCCTATCAAGTATGCCCTTCATATGCTGAGGATCCGACTCGCCAAGCCCGTTCTTCGTCCCCTTCGACGCAGCAATATCCTGCGCATCGCGGAGCATAAGGTAGAGCTCTCTCGTCTCCAGCTCATTGCGCTGCGACTCCTTGGCGCGGACAGAGTGCATATTCTCCAGCTCGCTCTTCAGTCCGTCCGCCTGGCGACGCTGCACCTCAATGACCTGCGCCTGCTCGTCGAGCTGCCTCTGCAGCTTCGCGACCAGGCCATCGGCGCCGAGCTCGATCTGCGCCTTCGCCTCGTCGCGCTCCGCCATCGCGGCATCCGCAACCTGGCGCGCCTCTTGGGCCTCATCCAGCGCCTGTCGCGCTTCTGAGTCAGTGTGCAACTTGTCGAGCAAGCTCTGCACGGTGAAATTGAGAGACTGCTTGAGGTCCATGTCCGGAAGCCTCCGGTCCATAGCGACGTAACTGAGCATCGAGTCGACCAGCTGGAACATCCGCAGCCGCTCCTCGCCATCATTGTCTCTGATGAGCAGGAGATGCTGCAGCGCAGAGACAAAGTAATCCTGCGTCCGGCTCCCATTGACCTTCTGCATGATTGCATTTACAATCTGCGTCGGGTCACTAAGATCTTGAACCTCCGGCTCCTCGCCATCTTTCATGCCACTGTTCTCTCGCTCCAGGAGGTCCTCATAGTCGATGGCCTCGTTCTGCCGGAACTTCTCAATCTGCTTGTCGATATACTCGTACTGGAAGCCCTCCATCTTCGTCAGGATCCGCTTGATCCCGCATGCCGTGAACTGCGCGCGGATGTGCACCCGTAGCTGCAGGTCCTTGTCCGGCGCGTCGATGGTCATGTTGAGCAAGACGAGGGTCGCAACGGCGTATTCCATGAGCAGATTCTCCATGCCGATTCCGCCGCTACGGACTTCCTCGCTGGCGCCGACGAGACTGCCCATCTTCCCTCGGCCATCGATGGTGACTTCGACTATCCGCATCCATGCGTCGAACCGGCCATTCTCGCCCATCTGGTTCTTCACATGGTCCATGGCTTGAATTACGCGGAGATGTCCTTCGCCCTCGCCCCAATGGCACAAGAACGTTAACATCTCACTCACAAGCTTTCTGGTCGTGAGCCTCGGCGAGATCAAGGAAGTCGCCAGCGCAACAATGACTTGCTGGTGCTGAAGCGCATCATCAGCGCCATACTTGTTGTTCAAGAGAGCCTTCAAGCACTTCAGGATATCGTACTCCCGATCCAAATCCTTGTCGCTGGTATTCCCATCAGCAGGCGCTGGTCCATTAGCCTGCCTGCGGTTGATCTTCCCAAGCACATTCGTCAGTGCGACCTGGCCCTGGCATTCGACGAAAGTTTTAACCCAGCTGATCGGCTGCGTCCGTAGACTAACAGCCAAACTAGCCAACTGCTTCTGCGTAATGCTGTTATCCATCACCTTCCGGACAAACCATTCCGGCGTTCCCTCCTCGTCGGCGTTGGCCAGCATTATCTCCGCCTGTCCATATATGCCCGACTGCCTCGCAGTTGTCCGCCGCTTCTGCTCCCCCTGCCATTCCGTAAGGCGATCCTGATATACAAGTGTCCACTTCTTCCCGGGCGGATAGGCCAACATCTGACGCCGTGCCTGGTCCGGTAGATTATGCCATCCTCGCTTCTGCATCAGAGCCAAAAACTGCTGCTCAATGACCCGCTCATCTGCCGGCTTTGTAACGTCGAAGTTTGACGGTGATTGCATCATGGTATCTGGTCGATGGTATGGCATTTTAGTGGCCCGATGCGAGTCTCGACTCGAGGCTTGTGATGGTGCTAGGGAGGTCTGCGAGGCCGACGGCTGTACAGTCCTTGACGAGCCATTCGAGGAGAATACGCTCGCCCTCTCAGCTGCAGAGCCCACACTCTGCTGATCAAAAGATTGCCGAGGATACGCAGCGGAATTGTTCGTCGAGTATGTCGAGTAGGAGTCGTATCGTGGATTATGATTCGCATTCGAGCTACCAGGCCGTTGTGCCCCACCGGGTCCCCATTGCTGTAGTTGTGTCATCCTATTCCCCGTCGACGCCATTGTAATATTTGCAGAATTCGGAGGAGGTCGCGGCCCGGAGAGGACATGCGTCGAACTGTTTTGTTGGTTATGCCCGCTCGATGGATCGAAGACTGGATAGTGGTGGTAGTCCGAACCGCCCATATTCAAGTGATGTGGTTGCGGATCTCTCCGCATGGGCATTTGGTCACCCCTCGGAAGATAATCAACCGGTATCGGTGAGCGTCCATCGGGCGCATGGTCGTATGGCATCGACGATATAACGCCAGACATTGAATCTGTAGTTGGTGACGGGAGCTGGTCAACCGAGGCAATCGAGATGCCTCGAGCGTGCCGCGAGGTTCTCGATGCAACCGATCCCTTGTCCTGGAATTCCGACCCGAATTCGTCGCTGTCCTGCCTCCTGTCCTTCTTGCTGCTCCTCGAGAAGAAAGACTTGCCGCCGGAGGATTGGCGTGCCTTGCTATCCGACCCTGACATGGTGAGTAGCGGTCTGCCCACCCTAGAAGGTTTCCTTGGCCTTTATTTATCAGTCGTGGTGTAGTCACCCGACGCGCCTTGTTCGTGTAGTGTCGTTACTGCAATCATTGAAGTCTCATGTCATGCCCCTCTTTGGTGCTGCCCTGGACAGTGGGTATATCTATGTTGTTTTGCGTCTGGGTTATCTTTTTCGATCGGTACTATACAAAAACAGAATGTCGAGCGACGTGACCTGGAATCTGTGCGAAGGGAATCAGCATCAAAGAAGTTTCCCAGGATTAAGGGTCCCCTCGCGTCGTTGGGCTGGGCGATTCACTAAGGGGGTGACGAGGCAAGGCGCTTACCTCGACGTGGATATGCAAGCAACGCTACGCAGAGTATGTTTCGCGTCTGGCTGTGGTTTGGTCGGAAAAGGAAGTAATCGAGATTAGTCCAAATGATGATCGTGCAATCGAGAGCCTATAGTGTAGGGGTCCTCTGTTGGGCGTGGGTCAGTATAAAGTTATGCTTTTGGGGGGTTGCTGAAACCTTGCGAATGGTTACTTTATGGATATAGGCACAAGCCACAAGCTGGGAAGGGTTTCCTTCCCTCCAATGGGTGTGTTCGAGGGCCGTAGGAAGACCGATCTGCAGAGGAAGCGGCGGTGGGGGGGCACCGCAATCAGCGTAGGGCTATGATGAAGCCGCGAATATATATATGCCCAAGGGAACAAACGTCGAAGAGCAGAGTGGTGATACTCTATTATATCGTAAGCAGCTGAGGGTCAGCAAAGAACAGCCTTGTGTGTTGTGGCGTTGATGTGTCTCTCTTTTCCAGATTATATGGCTGATGCTTGTTACTTCTTGTGTTATGACACACTAGCTACTTTAGCCACGTAAAGCCACACCACTCTATTATTACAAGTTACCCCAGGCTCGGCGCTTCCACCGCCGTCATCTCCGCCGCCGCCGCCGGCCGTGACAGGGGCCGCGCCATCCCGAACCTTCCACATCCACATACACATACACATACACATACACATACACATACACATACATACACATACACATACACATACACATACACATACACATACACATACACATACACATACACATACACATACACATACACATACACATACACATACACATACACATACACATACACATACACATACACCTACACTACAATATCATCATCGACATACTTACTATAGCCCCCCAATCCATGGCCACCACCGAGCATCATTACGCCCACCACGCCCGCCTGCCCACCACCGACGACAAACCCTACTTCCCCCATCCCGCGCCCCCAGAAACCCCAAGTCCTCCCCAGCCGCCATCCCCAACCATGCCCTCCGCCACGACCACCACGCTCCTCACCACCTTCCTCGTCCCCCTCGCCGTAGCCGCCGCCCTCTACCTCCTCCTCGCCTTCGCCCTAATCCCTCTCTACCAACGGCACCACGCGCGCTACGCCTCCTACCTCCCCCTAACGGCCCTCTCAACCTCGACCTCCACATACCGCACACGCATCCAGGCCAGCATCGCAGAGTACATGTTGCCGGTGGGTTGGCGGACGGGTTTCGATTCGCAGGAGTACCCGGCGGATTCGCGGTCGGGAAGCGAGGCGGGGGATGAGGCGGGGGAGGAGCTGTATGAGTTTGTGGCGGGGAGGAGGGTGGGGGTTAGTTTGGATGCGAGGAGGGGGGGGGCGAGGAGGTGAGTAGGTTGAGTAGGGATTTGGAGGAGGGGTTTGCGGATGATAGTAGTGAGGAAGGGGATGGGATTGAGAGGGTTAGGAGGACAAGCCACTCGCCTGGCAAAGGGCGATCGTGTTAGGAATAATTACTACTAGTAATTATTCCTAGTTTTTTTCCTTAGAGCTTTCAAGCCCTATATGTGGAAGGAACGAATACCAACTAAAGCCTCAATCGCAGCCTCCTCAAAAGGTTTCAGTACCCTATCTATATACAGAAGGAACGATTACGAAGCAAGCTTCATCGCAGCTTCCTCAAAGCTTTTGGAATTTATATACGGAAGGAACGATTACCAAGCAAGCCTCATCGCAGCTTCCTCCGGACTTCCTACACCTATATATGGAAAGAACGGTTACCAAGCAAAATATCTGTTTGTTGCTTGAGAAAGAGGGGTTTGTTTTTCGAGGTGTTTTGGATGTTATTGATAGTAGGTTGGTATATGCTACTGTTGGTGAATAGATAGCTATGTTATTGCTGGTGGCTAGTAATATGCTATTGCTACTAGCTACCAGCTGTAATCACCTAGTCTTTGTCACAATACACCAGGTGGACATGCTAGTCAAGATGCATTCAGGAGAACTATCTATCTCAACAGCGCTCGCATGTCTTTTCAAACGTCGGCGTTCTCATATATGTCTTTGACATCGAATCTCGCGACTTCGACCGAGACCTCCTAACCTACCGCTCCATCATCTCTGCCCTGTCGCAATTCTCACCTACATTAGATCCGTAAGCCCCTCCTCCTCCCCCAGCCAATTCACCGAGCTCACCCGAACGACGCAGTTTTCCTCATCCACCACCCGCAATGCGCGGCTCCCCGCCGCGCCATTCGGTGCATTGTCGTCCAAGGCACTGGCTACGAGACCGCGATTCGTGCAATCTCCGTCCGTTCCTTCCTCGGAATGGCGCAGATGTCCTCTAGTCAAGGAGGTGGATCTCAAAAATGCGAGCCCCTACCGCGCCGACATTGTGACCGTGCAGCAGATGAAACAGCGCCAGGAGGCGCCGACGATGAGAGGCATCTTCGCCGCGTTGAATGATACGGTTGAGGGCGCGAAGAAGTCGGCTAGGGAGGTCGTGAAGACTGCGAGGGAGATGGCGGGGCAGCAGGAGGCGCTGGGGAAGAGGACGAAGGCCCAGTTGGCGAAGGTGAAGGAGTATGAGAAGAAGAGGAGAGCGGAGGAGGCGGCGAAGGAGAGGCAGTTTAGGGAGTGGAGGAAGGCGCAGAAGGAGGTGGAGAGGGGGAGTAAGGGGTTGCCACCCCTGATGGGTTGGTAGATGTGGGGGGGTAGATTGTATTATAGGGGGGGGTGATGTGTATGTTGCATTGCATAGGGGGTGTTGTACTTGTATTTAATGGTGGTGTGCACTACTGGGATAGTGGTGGTCAAAATGTGTACGGCATTTGTTAGATTGGATTGTACACTTTTACTATCCAAATCACTTTCAAATAGGTTCAGTAGTAAATCTGGACAACTTCGCTGTGGATAAAGAAACTTGAGTTTTAGTTGAACTAGCTGATGTCGTAGATGCCGAAGTCTTGTCTCTCGATGGCGATGGCGATGGGGATATTAGTTATGCGAAATGTTCCCTTACTCAAAAGTTGTGCAGTTTCGCGCCTGAAATCTGTTTGAAACACGGGTAGATCGCTAAACTGCACAACTTCAGGCAAATGCGGATAGGGGAATATTTGAGGTTTAATACTAGTAACCCGATTAACAATAAGAAACAAGTCATTCTTACAGCTCATTCATCTCTAGTGCTCATCCCCGCTGTCTCTTTCCGATAATCTCACGATCGTCTTCATCTTCGTCTTCTTCGGCAATGTCAAACTCCCTCTTCCTCTTCCTATGAGATACTGTACTTTTGCACTCCATCTCTTCAGCGCTGCCTGCCTCTGTCTTTGTAGCTCCGTCAGTTACAGCCTCGAGCCCTGAACTGAGGGGGGGTTGCTCTCCCTGCCGTTCCTCTGTGTCCCTCACTTCTCCCTCGCCCAGTCCAACAGTGACCAAGTCCCCGAGCTCGTCGATATACTCGTAAACCACTATATCCCCCCAGACATCGTTGCTAATATCCTTTCCCTTCGCCCGTAGTAGGCTTCTTGGAATGCTGCGGCAGTCCATAGCGTTTATAAATTGGCTCTGCCCGAGGATGATATACGAGCTTCCATTCGGCATTTTCTCCTTGGGTATAACGGCACCAATTGATGCCATGTCAATTTGAGCGTTGCTAAGGGCAATTCTAACCTCTATCTGGACCCTTCTCGTCTGATCGTTACGGTATGGATCATGGATGGGATGGTCGAGATATTTTCTAAAGTCTTCCGTGAGAAGGTCGTCTGACACAATAGTGAAATGGCATCCTGTGTCCCATAGGATATATATATTCTTAATTTCCTGTGACATCGTCGTGTCATCATTATCGACGGCCTTCAATACCACAGTTGCCTTGACCATCGGCAGGTAACCTTCTGTGAGAGTAGCCTTGAGAGTGATGGGATACGGCTCCCTCATGTCCTTGAATGGGATCATGTTCTCTTTCAACCTCTTCGAGGTTGAAGGCTTTGGCGTCGGGATAGTCTCCGCATTGTAATATGTTCTGATAGGCTGTCCTAGTGGGGCTTCTCTGGCAGCTGTCTTCGATGCTTCCCAGCTTGCAACATTATCGAGGGCGATCTGTCGGAATCTTTCTTTTTGTTCTTCAGTCCGGGATCTCGATACAATAATCGTATCGTCTCTATCACCCAATGCCGCTTCGGTTGCGTGGACAACATAACGCCAGGTTGTGCTCTTGGGGACGGTCACGGCAACGTCGTCGTATTTGCTTCGGATATTCGTTGCGACTTGCCGAAATAGCTCGCCGGGGGTTGAAGTTACAGTGTCCATGATTAGTCGTGCTCTTCTCTTGAATTCTTATAATTGTAAGTATTTCTTGAAGCGGAAAAGGACAGTAGTGATATGATGATGCTCTTTATGACACATTCCGAAATGGATAATTAAAGTCACGTGATCTGGGGCGTTGGTCGCTAGCTCTTGCCATCCGAACCTTATTTTGGTAGTAAACCACGCTAAGACCAAAACGGAATAAATGGTTCACCTTAGCTATCATCCGCGTTCCATTTCAACGACTACGATCTCCATCCATTTCTCAGTCCATCTCTCTGTTGAGGATTGGGGGATTGGACGGGGAACCCGGGAAGTACGCCCGTCGTATATTCCCAGAGGTGCCCCGCACGGCTGGGCGGGCGAGACGCGGGCTCGGCTGGTGAAATGAGCGGTCAGAACTCAGGGGTCTGACCGTGCCCCAGGAGTCCTCTATATAGTCACGTAGCCCATTAGATAGTTAATTAATTCAATTGACCTACATACTCTATTCTACTGTTTTGCCGTGGTGATACCAGTCGGCACCGTCTGCACTTTGGGAGGCCGTAGGATATCGAAGGATACCACACTTTTTGGTGTGGATTCCCGTATTCTCTGTTATTCCCCAACACTCTATCCACACTACAACGCATGATTACGACCGCAAGATGGCTGGCTGTTATGAGCCCCCCACGATGTGGACCTCTCTCCACCTATTTTACACCAGGCAAAGTATTATTTCTTGTTAGGAAGGCGGCCTGTCCTACTTGGACTTGTCCACTTTTACTATCCAAATCACTCTCAAAACAGTTTCAGTAGTAAATGTGGACAACTTTGCTGTAGATGAAGCGTATGTACACAGCAAACCAGCCCGCATTAAACATCCCATTTCAGAAATGTTCATCCTCTCGTCAACTTCCTAGTATGCGCCGTCTCCATTGGCGCTGAAAAAGTCGTCATCTCCTCCTTCACCTTCACCTCCTCCTCCACCTCCTCCTCCTCCTCCTCCTCCTCCTCCTCCTCCTCCTCCTCCACCACCACCATCTTTATCTTCGTCCAACCAAATTTCGTTGGCATCAACCGTTGCAAAGCTCTTCAGCTTCCGGGTGTTCTTCTTAGTTGCAAAATCGGGTGCCGGAGGGAGGTCGTCGAAGATCTCGACGACATCTTTGGTAGGGCCACAATTCATATATACTTTGTAGTTCTCTCGAATTACATCAGGTCCATGGGCATCTCCAGGACTCTGCGCGCCAGCCTTTGCTTGGACTAAGTATCGATAGATGTCATGCAACAAAAGTGCCAAACTATAGTAAACAAGTTTCCTCATGCCAAGACGGAGAGCCTTTTCAGTCGGGTTCTGGCGCTACGCCTCGTTGAAGATGAAAGTGAAGTGGACGCAATGTCACTGGTCGCTCAAGATGTAGTAGATCATGTCAGTGGTAATCAAACTCTTCAGGTATCGTACACCAGCATGGTATCCTTTCGTCATACCAGTTCTGAAGGATTGTGAGTTGATATGAAGAAGGGTCAGGGTCTTTGTAATTTCGACCGCCCGTTTAATAACTCCATCAGCACTTCATTTGACATGTGCACGAATGGCCATATTATAGACAACTTTATCGTTAGATCTCCGTGGTATCTATATTGATATAAGTATGTATGAGTTAAAGTTGAGGTTAGAGTACTTACTTATTGGTATCTTTGGGCAAGCATCGACCATTTCATGCTCTGGGACTTCATGAAACAGAAATTCAGCAGCGCGGGCTAGCTGAAGTGAATGGTGGGAAATGGAGATATTGTCATTTGGCTCAATCTTCAGTAAAGGGCTACCAATGGTAGGCTCCGTAGTGTTACTATCCAGATGTAGCTTCATGGGATGGTATGGCGGTGGTTTGGGGGTATTCTGAGCTGATGAGTATATCTTCATGTATTTGCATATCAACGACTTACGAGACCCATGGAAGCAGTCGATACCATAATGGGCACCTGCCATTGATCCCCCCTTGTGTTTACCAAGATCTGACGTGTATTGTCAAAATCGCCGGCATCACCATAAATAGGGACGAGGTGGTTGTTCATGACTCAGTCATGATGACTGTGAAGTTGCAATGCGTCTGTAAAGTTGTAATGCGTCTGTAAAGTTGTAATGCGTCTGCAAAGTTGTAATGCGTCACAATGCGTTGGTAAGAAAGATTGGAGTCTGAAGACGAAAGTTCAACAGAACTCTTGAGAAGGAATGTTTGTAAAAAGGAAAATATTGTTGTAGGAGGTAGCTTGTTTATATGTGTCGCTGAGAAACAGTTCGCTAAGAGTATCAAATTCACTTCAGAGTCAAATCCGACTCTAGATATGACAAGATTACAACTCTTGAGTTTTAAATCTAGTAACGCTGTTTCATTCTTTGTCACTGATCACCTTATCGCCGTTACTGCATTCATCATGGCCTTTACGATGCTGCGACTACACCGGACTCGCCAACTCCTCACGATCCGACTCGGCGCGAGTCGGTGGGCGTTAGAAATCGCCCCCGAGAACGCGAATTTAAAGACAGAAGCTATCCGTTTGAACGGAGAGTTGGAGGCTGTTGAACTGGAAATCGAATTTGAAAAGGAGGATCGTGAGCAGGATGGAAACAAGGATGCAGCACTCGACGACTAGGAGGATACTAAGGAGGATATACAACCCGCTGGGCCCGAACTCCCAGGCCCGCTACCAAAAGAGGAAGAGGAAGAGGAGGAGATCGATGTTCATAGAATGTACACTTACAAGATGTTCAGGCAATACTGAAAGATCCCCAGATATGGGACTTCCTGCGGCGAAAGTTTGCTGTCCTAGATATCAACAACTCACTTACGTCTCGTCAACTACCCGTCAAATGTGCCCAAAAGCTCTTAAAGGTGATCTATATTACTCGGCATGCATGCCTACAAGACGACATCAAAAGTCACATGGCGTCTACTACGATCCTACGCTTCCCATTCAGCCAAGCTGAATGGGCAGCAACTCTCAAGAACGAGCAGAAGCACCTCCACGAGAGGATGTTAAAGCTCGCACTCGTGGATGGTATCATGGCCCAACATTGGGCAAAGTCCAGCATATCCGAAACGTGCAGACAAAAGCACCGTGGAACAGAGGATGGAGATCTGGGGAAAGCTCGTCGACGAGGAGCCTATCTGAAGTGGGTGGTTGCACCCGTGGCAGAATGCGTGGACTGGGACGGAATCACGAGGGGGAGGACGGTGCACGACAGAACCATCCAATTATGGATGAAGGCCAGCATCATGATGGTTGCCGACACGGCATGGGTCGAGGGATGAGATGAGCGCGGCAAGGATGGCAAGAGGGCTGGGGGGGATGCGGGCGGGATATCGGTTAAACAGGAAATGGGAACAATTCCCAGATGACCCTACATGGGCAGCGCGGTTGGATGGCGTCCTTGTGCGCATCACACAAGACCTTCGGCCGGGATAAAGACGTCCAAGAAACTTGTCAGGGCGACGCTCGCGGAGGGGGAGGCTTGGACTGATCTGGCTTAGAAGGGGAGGCCGAATCGGCCCAAGCCTCCCGCCCGATTATGCAGGAACCTCGGGAGCACAATCGGAGCTACTGGGCAGCGCAGCAGCGCACCCAAGAAGAGAAAGAGAAAGAAGCCAGAGGAGATGACCGATGACCACGAGAGGAAGCGACGAAGGAGGAAGTGCCTAGCGGCTAAACACATCCTCCAGGAGGTAGAGGCTGGGAGGGTAGAGGAGGCATTGAAGTTGATGGGGAATAGGGATACAGTACTAGACAATAAGTATTAGCCGATCGTGAATTTAGACGGAACCAGAAAAATTAAGAACACGAACAATTAAATCCTATAACAACAAATTATATTAATTAACCTTACAAATAAGTATATAGTAGTAATAGGTATATATAAATCAATTGTACTCTCTAGAAAATAAATATCTACTCCTAATACTTCGTGTGCCATCCCTTTGCCTCGATGCATGCCTTGATCCGGTCTGGCATTGACCTAACGAGCGACTCAAAAAGAGAGTCGGGCAATTCATCCCAACACACTTTAAGTGCCTCCTCAAGTTCCGTACATATCTCATCTGTATTCATACAGCTTGTCATAAGATGCAGGTAATTCTCTGCCATAAGCTCTTTTAATGATTTCTATGCATGTTCAATCGGGTTGAGATCAGGTGAGTATGGCGGCTAATCAGTTGTTAAAATGTCGTAATTCTCAAACCATTTAACAACTTTTCCTACAGTATGGATTCTTGCATTATCTTGCATGAAAATAAGTCCTTCCTCGTAGTAAACCCGTCAATGTGCATTAAGAACTTCAAGATATGAGTTTATAGAGTATCTATGCTTCATAGACACAAAGTCTCAGTCTATAATATATAGAGGACACTGCTTTTTATCACCCCAAAATGCAGCCTATACCATGATTCTAATATCTTTACTAGATCTATAAGTTTTAACGAGTTCTGGCTTCCACTTGTCTTGTAGTAAGCCAAAACACTACACTTACTTTTTCCCGTTCCCTCGCTTAATAGAGCACTCATCTGTTACGACGGAACAAGAAGGCTGGCCAACTACAGGACAGGAAGGAGGGAGGTCGCATGAGACCGGCCCTGGTACCTGGAGGGGCAGCGGGGAATAGTAGTTCTGAAAGTATCACGTGACGGACTCGCAGGATGATGAGAAGAGTCCTAAGAGTCCAGGACTCCGAGGACTCGAGTGAGTTCCCAGGAGTCCACTAGGCACGTGATGGACTCGCAGGATGATGAGAAGAGTCCTAAGAGTCCAGGACTCCGAGGACTCGAGTGAGTTCCCAAGAGTCCACTAGGCACGACGCCACTATATAAGTAGATAGTATTTCCTTAGATAGGAGCTTCGTGCTCAACTCAATACAGTATTTGTTATATACTAGTAACGTGTTACTTGAAGCCTTTGTGTCTGATCCCCTGCCTCCTCTGATAAGTAAACCTTTACGCAAGAGAACCTCTGTGTCTTCTATCGTTTAGAAGTCAGCGTTACATCATCACTCCACATATATTTCTGCCATCTTTCTACATCCTAATGTGGACATACACCATAGAAGCCGATTTGCCGCATGTATCTTCGTGAGTTCTAGTCACTTTTTTGCTCGCTAATGTGCAAGTCTATTCTCTTTTACAATTGACTTTATCTTTCCATTGCTCATTTTTAGACCTGTGTCTTCGCGGCGTTGCTAGAATATGTGAGTTTTAGGTGTAGTCGCAAATTGCGAAGCATAGTTCGACAGCCCTGTATGCTATAGAGCAATGGCTAGCTAGATCGAGGGATTTTTTGAGTGCAATAGTGCCTCGTATAGCACCGCTGTAATGGTGGGTGCACCAGATGTGAGAATCTAGCCACCCAAGGAAGGGATGATTTTACTAAGACAACACACTGTCTTAGGAAAAAGAGCCAAAGGGTCATAGCTTAGACTATTCCACAATGCAGCAATTAGGTGTATGATGTAGTGGAGTGGTTTAGACAAGTTGTAACAAATGTTGAGTCTGAGAACTCAGGGATAAGTCAGAGGTTAGCACCTCACTGACTTTTCAGAAACAAGGAGTAACAAGATCAATGCTTGGAAGCTTGGAAAAGACGTGGAAGTATGTGATAGTCGATTTACTGTATTGTCTGCTTGCCCTTTCTTAAGGAAAGGGCAATCCTATTTATGCCAAAGGAGTGTAGTTCTCTCATTTTCCAAGACTTTCCATGACTAACCAGGCTTGGTAACTGTAGTCGACGTAAGAGAATCCCATAGAACCATCTCCTAGGTTCCTAGCCTATAGGAAGTGAAAGGAGGTCCAAGGTCAGAGTACCCCTATAGACAAATTCATAACTTAATCAATCTTGTGGGTAACTAAGGAGCGATGATGTGTAATGAACCATAGAGGGTTGTAGAAGCTTTTGGGGCTATCGTTCATGTTCCTAGGCATCTAGTTGGTAGAGATATGCCATGTGGTAGTATTGGCCCACCAATCGAAAATCCAGTCTCGTCCATGTTATACACGTTGTGTTCTTGTATTCCTAGACGCGCCACAAGGTCCTTGTACGTGTCAAACCACCCCGTTAAACATCTTTGGTAACCCCACTCATTCTTTGTGCTTCGACCCATCTGCCTAGTTGGATTTGTAGATGTGGATGTCGTTTTATAAAGCGTGGGACCCAATCTTGTCTGAGAGGAAAGTTCAGAATCTGTTCATGTTGCACATATTGGGCGGGTTGAGTGTTGAGGTGTGATGGTTCGAAAACGCGGCATCGGTTGACATGGATTTCATCAGCAATTCCCGCAATATACAGTGACTAATGCTACCTACCTGTAACGCTGACTTCTAAACGATAGAAGACACAGAGGTTCTCTTGCGTAAAGGTTTACTTATCAGAGGAGGCAGGGGATCAGACACAAAGGCTTCAAGTAACACGTTACTAGTATATAACAAATACTGTATTGAGTTGAGCACGAAGCTCCTATCTAAGGAAATACTATCTACTTATATAGTGGCGTCATGCTTAGTGGACTCCTGGGAACTCACTCGAGTCCTCAGAGTCCTGGACTCTTAGGATTCTTCTCATCATCCTGCGAGTCCGTCACGTGATACTTTCAGAACTACTATTCCCCGCTGCCCCTCCAGGTACCAGGTCCGGTCTCATGCGACCTCCCTCCTTCCTGTCCTGTAGTTGGCCAGCCTTCTTGTTCCGTCGTAACACTACCCCTATTCGACAGGATATTGATCCTACACCGCTCCGGCTCTAGCCTCTAGAATAAATGCTGCTACTAACAACGTCAATACTATTCACAAAGCTATTATATTCACAATTGATACTTAATAGTAATCCACCTACGGTTAAGATGACCTGCTTGCAACCAAACTGTTGATATTCACCTACTCTGTAACTATTAAGTCAAACTTCAACTAGTTGTTACAATCACTGCTTATGGCTGCTTATGGCTGCTTACAGCTGCTAGCGATTAGTGCAACAAGTACCTATAGTAGCCACTAAGGTTATAGGGAACTGCTAAGCGTACAGCTGTATATAATGAGGGATAGCCTTACTTACTTCCTTCCTTTCTTCTTCTTCTCTGTTATGGCTAAGTGCTAGTGCTATGGCTAGCGCTTACGGCTACAACCTCACGTGATGGATAACATTATATATTATGGATATTATGGATATTATGTTATCCATGTTATCCACAGGGATCCATAGGATATCAGGTGATGGATAACATTAGATATCATAGATATTATGTTATCTATGTTTTCTACAGATATCCCTTTAGCATGACGCCACTATATAAGTAGATAGTATTTCCTTAGATAGGAGCTTCGTGCTCGACTCAATATAGTATCCTTTACAATACTATAATGTGTTACTTGGAAAAGCCTTTGTGTTTAATCCCATGCCTCCTCTGTTAAGTCAACCTTACGCAAGAAACCTCTGTGTCTTCTATCGTTTATGTAAGGGCACAGGGAATACGGCTCTCTGTAGGTGCATGTGGGAGTGCGGGTCGGAGGTGATGCTGTATTCTATCCTAGAGGTCTACTACGAAGGATACAAAAAAGATGAAGGTATAACCCTCTGTTCCTGTTCCCTTAAATACCCGAAACCCCTCCGACTCTGCTAACTCCCTGTTTGCCTTAAGGTTTCCCTACGCTATGTGCCTCAGGCTCGCAGTTGCGATTGAACCGTAACGGCCCCGAGTCTCGAGGGCGCCACGTGACGACCGTAACTAACCCGAGTAAGGAGGCATCCTTACAGTTTAGAAGTTAGCGTTACACTAAGACGTCGCTAGAAAGAGAGTGTGAACGTAGGATTGCTACCATTAACACTATAATGGCATACTATGTTGTTAAGTGTCATACTGACATTCGTTGCACTCAGTTTGCTATCAAACTCAAGAGCAAACTTAGAAATCTCCTCCTCAAACCTACAAGTCACTATACATATTTTCGCTTGTCACACCAGCAACAAGAGCAATACTACTCAACAATTGCTACAACCCTCTATGATTCATTACACGTCATTGCTCCTTAGTTACTGGGCCGATATGACCACATAGCATATCTCTACAACCCTCTATGATTCATTACATGACATCACTCCTTAGTTACTGGGCTAATACTACACATGACATATCTCTATCAACTAGAGACCTACGAACATGAACGATAGCTCCAAAAGCTTCTACAACCATCTATGATTCATTACACGTCATCGCTCCTTAGTTACCCACAAGATTGGTTAAGTTATGACATAATTTGTCTATAGGGGTACTCTGACCTTGGACCTCCTTTTACTTCCTATGGGCTACGAACCTAGGAGATGGTTCTATGGGATTCTCTTACATCGACTACAGTTACCAAGCCTGGTTAGTCATGGAAAGTCTTGGGAAATGAGAGAACTACACTCCTTTGGCATAAATAGGATTGCCCTTTCCTTAAGAAAGGGCAAGCAGACAATACAGTAAATCGACTATCACATACTTCCACGTCTTTTCCAAGCTTCCAAGCATTGATCTTGTTACTCCTTGTTTCTGAAAAGTCAGTGAGGTGCTAACCTCTGACTTATCCCTGAGTTCTCAGACTCAACATTTGTTACAACTTGTCTAAACCACTCCACTACATCATACACCTAATTGCTGCATTGTGGAATAGTCTAAGCTATGACCCTTTGGCTCTTTTTCCTAAGACAGTGTGTTGTCTTAGTAAAATCATCCCTTCCTTGGGTGGCTAGATTCTCACATCTGGTGCACCCACCATTACATTAAGGAGGGGGTTACCTTCTGTTACTAAGGTTGCCCTTGTCAGCTAGGTAAGGAACTAATTTCTTAACTACAGTCAAATGCCGCTAAGACGATGTTCGCTTAGCAGATATATTCAATTGTGCGATATATTTTCTCGCACCGAATCAAAACACCATATATTGTCCGATATTCAAGATAATCGTCATTCTGCCTCCAATTATCGTATTATCCATCAACCAATGTGTGTTTCTTGACCTTCAGAATGCCTCGAAAGTAGCCTATTCTACTTGAACAATGCCGTGCCCTTCGTGCCTGGGCTCAGAAACAACATCAAAAGCCAACTCAAAAGCAGTGTATCAAATGGTTCCCCCAGCAATATAACCACAAACTTAGCCAGTCGACAGTCTCTGAGTCTCTCAGCCATCACTTTGACAGCCTTGACGAAGATCCTAATACCAACAGAGCACGATTACGAACTGGAAACTGGCCTGAAGTTGAAAAGCTTCTTCTTACTTGGCAACTTCGAATTGAGTCGAATGGAGGGTTTACAACTGGTGATCTACTTCAACAAAAGGTGCGACAAATCTGGGAACGCCTTCCACATAACGACAGCACAGTCTGCCCAGACTTCAGTGTAGGCTGGCTTCAACGATTTAAAGAACGACATAATATCAAAGTATAAATTCAACATGGAGAAGCAGGCTCAGTTCCAGAGTCTGCAGAAGATGAAATGAAGGCATTACGAACAATTGCAGGGAAATACTCGGAGAATCATATCTATAATATGGATGAATCAGGACTCTTTTGGAAGATGATGCCATCTCGAGGACTTGCTGCTCAATCTCAGGCTGGATTAAAGAAGGATAAGACTCGGATCAGTCTTGTATTTGGTGTCAACGCTTCTGGAACAGATAGACTTCCAGTCTGGATCATTGGAAAGGCAAAAACACTGCGAGCTTTACGAAATGTTAGTGTTTCAACAATGGGTGGTATATGGAGATGGAATAAGAAGGCTTGGATGAATACAACTATTATGGGCAAATGGCTTGAGGCGTTCTATCGACATATTGGCACTCGGGAAGTTCTCTTTACAATGGATAACTTTACAGCACATGCTGCTGCTCTTGAGCTTTACCCCTCCTTCAAATATTCATATTTGTAGCTACCAGCTAACAGTACCAGTCGATATCAGCCTCTTGATCAAGGTATCATTCAATCTTTCAAAGCTTATTATCGACGACAATGGCTTTCATATATGCTTGAAGCCTTTGACAACAATCAAAATCCTATGGATACAATGAATCTACACTTAGCTATTCGATGGATTGTACGAAGCTGGAACAACTTGGTTACAAACACAACAATCTACAACTGCTTTCTAAAATTAACACTTATTTCAATGCCAATCTCTCTTCCTACAACTATTACCCCTCTTGGAATCGGAGAGCTTTATGACAAGGTAATTAGAGCTGGGAACATACAAGATGTCATGGCAATATCAAACTTTCTAAACCCGGAGGAAGAAAAGGATATACAAGATGGGATGGAGGAATTGGGACCAGAAGAGGTTTTAAATGAGGTCTTAGAGGAGCATCTAGGCCAAGGGAGTACCCAAGATGATGACAAAGATGAGGAGCAGCTAGAGCACCCTGTATTTACTATACAGAGTGCTCGTCAAGCTCTACAAGTTCTGATTGGGTTTGCTCTAGGTCAAGATGCTCTCAAGGCAGAGCATTTACGAGGGTTGGAGCGTCTAGAGTCTATTCTTGATGCTTTAGATCAGGATAGCAGGATACAGTCATGGCTAGATGGGTGGATTATGCAAAATTCAGTATAGCGATATATCCTATAGTACGATATGATTTGTTGGCACCGAATACATTGTCTTAGCGGCATTTGACTGTACAATATTCCAGCTTGCCCGGAATACGCGTAACACACTATATATACTGTAACGGTCGCACTCTGGCACCCCGTTACATCTAAGCAGGACTTCATTAGTACATATGACTGAAAAGATGTTCATTTGTCACAACTTACTGAAAGAGATGATCACCTTATGGCTTACTTTCGATTGTGAATACACTGACACTGGGAGCAGCAGGTGCAAAGCCTATGATAAAGTCAGCAAGAAGGTTCAAGAATATTCTCTCAGATCACAAAATAAGATTACTTATGGCATGGCAGCAGAGAACACACATCTCTGGAACTAGTATATAGTTGGCCGCACTGGAGAGTATCTGAACGGTGGCAGAAACATTCCTTGGTATAACTGGCCCTTGAATTCGTACATAGCAAGCCTAAGCAATATTCCCGTGAGCACACTAGCGAATAACTCAAGCATAAAACCACCCTTGTTCCTGCTTTGCTGCTTTATGTCGCGGGAGAAGCAAAGGTAAGTGACGATGCCAGGGGAGGTGAGAAGGAGGAGAGAGGTTGGATAAAATTTTGGGTGGAGGGGAGGGTTAGAGATTGTATATGCGGGTAGTGGTTGAGCGAATTTGCAGCGAAGAATTCTGTTGAGCGACTAATAACGACGCGAGATGTCTAAATGCACCGAGAGGAGAAACAACGTCCAGAGTCTCCAGATACCCAAATATGCCGATGAGGGTGGAACAAGCCAGGCTCCGGCACGGGCTCTATAAATCGATAGACATACTACGACACGGGTTGCCCAGATGCACCAAACAGATGGGAAATACTGGGGCTACGATCGAGAAGTCTGTACGATAAACTCCTGTTAATAGGCATGGATACGACACCAGTCATTCATTCACCAAACCGAAAAGAACGAATGCTTGCAAGAGGAACTCGATTGATTAATTAAGTGCATCTAACACAGCAGAAGCGACGGCCAGAACCCACCAGCTCTCAAACATCCTGCAAAGAAGGAAAAGAAAGAAAAATCGAGCGCCAGATTTATTCCGATTTCGCTCGAGCGTCTCGACGGACGATACATATTATCCAAGCATCAATCCAGGCATCAATCAAAATACCACTCCATTACCCCCTATAACGCCACAACTCCAGTCTATTCCGCCTACACAACCAGAGGCACCCAAACTCCAGGACGCCACAATCTATATTACCCCCCGCCCAGAACCCAACACAACCATCAACACCACAAAAACACCACCGCCAAACACCTCACCACCCCCCTACCATTCATTCCTCCCCCTCTGCGACTGCAACCACGACCTCTCCAACTCCTCCCCCCAAGTCCCCTCCACATTCCTCGTCCTCTCACTCATCCTCACCCACTCCAACTGAATCCGACTCTCCGCCCACTCATTCGGCACCTGCCTCATACTAACCAACGCCATCCCCCTCGCCTCCTCCATCTGCCACTGATACCTCAACAGCTGCTTCCCCGGATCACTCTCCACCCTGCACGACATACACTTCGGCGGAACCTCCCACTCCCCCCCATTCCCCTTCCACGACGGCGGCGCCTCAGACGCCAGCGCAGGAATAACAGCGTGTCCGCACTCCTCGTGCACTGGCAAGCTCCTGCACAGCGGACACGTCTGCCCTAGCGCCTGATCCAACCACGCTAGTAGACATCTATGCCCAAACTTATGTCCGCACGGCAGCGAAGCCATCTTCTCGACCTTCCCAGCGTCCTCCCCCCCGCCAATGCGCGCGATCTCGGTGAACTCCTGGCAGATATCGCATTTGGGACCGGCGTTGGGATTGACTTTCTCCTCCTCGTCGGCTTCTTTGAGGAGCGAGGAGACTTCGATTTCGCGGACGGTGGAGGCGGGGACTTTGCTGCGGATGTCGGTGGAGGCGGCGAGTTCGCTGGCGCTGATCTCGATGGCGGCCTCGAGGGTGTCGTCGAAGGGGTCTGGCTCGTCGTCGGCGGGGGGCGAGGTGGGGGGGGTGTCTGCGATGCTGCGTCGATGCCGGGTTGGCGGGTTTCTGGTGCTGGTGCAGTGGCGGGCTCAGGCGGGGTTTGTTCTGATGGTTCATCTGGGGTGGCTGGGGGGTTACTGGGGGGAGTGATGACCTGCGCCGGTGCCGGTCTTTCGGACTGCACGGTATATCGACGTCGCTGCGCTGCTTGGGCGCGGCGTTTGAGGGAGGCTAGGGTGCGCTCTTTGGAGCCGTCGGTGTAGCGATGGAAGAAGTTGGTGCGGAAGAATTTCATGGTGGCGTGATGGTAGGTCGGTGGTGGTGGTGGTGGTGGTAGTATTATGTCTCTGAAAACGTTTCCAGAAATTATATATATATATATATTAAGATTGTGTAGTCAACGTGTGACGTTGTTTCAAAGCTTCTATGCCTTCCAGGTACCGTGGTGGGTGGATGGGGGTGAAAGAGCAGGTCAACGAGCAGCTGAGGAGTAGCAGGAGGAAAGAAGAAGAAAGAGGTAGGAAGGAGGAAAACACTTAAAAGAGAAAGAGTGGTATACAAACGATGCGTCGAGGGGCGTCGGGGAACCTCTCACCATCCCATCGTCACCTTACCCAGGAACCCGTACCATGGCACCCGCGCTCTTAGCACGCCGTTAGCAAGCTGTCAAGTACGCCCCTAGGCCCCGGGTTAAGTTCTAAAACCGCACGTTTCGAGGTCGGCGAGGTGTCATTTTTGGGCGACGTAGCCGCGTCATGGGGGGAGAGGGTGCACCATATCGCGACCCCGTGATACCACCCCCCTTCCATCGCTATCTTCGTCCACATTCTTAATATCCCCAGTATAGTACAATACATTCCATAATCTCAATATAATACATCTTAGACAATCGACACTCCCATACACTCCCACTTCCTCGCATCGTCAACAATATCCCGTTCCTGATAACCCCCTCCTCACGTACTCGCGCCAAGGTAGGTGAGTACGCGCGTGGATAAACTCCCTCGCTAAACCCGGGCACTAGCCGCGCCGGCGCGTGTCGTGACGTGCGCCTCATCCGACGCGGGGGCGTTTGACATGTCTCAGCCAACATGACGACTGTATGCGCGTGCGCAGGTACGATGGCATGGGGTGTGGTTGACTGAAATAATAGAAGGGGATGGGTAGATATAGTTGGTTTTGTATTTTGTAATTGGGCTAATAGATAAATATGGTCTGAGGTACCAGTGGGCAGTTATTTTTGGCTAACGTTGGTATTTATATTTATATTTATTATCAGTGTTATTGTTTTTTTTATATCACGGAATCAGTTGAATACTATTTATTTACCAAGGCATACCAGTATTGCCCGAGTACCACTCGTACTCGACTCGAAGAAATCTAAGCCAAGAGACGTAGACAGAATTATAGAATACTTGAATATTGCTGTGATACTTACCATCGTCAAGATGAGCGAGTCTTCGCTATCACCACCGCCCCTAGAGGAACCGTGCGAATATGAGAATGCCTCTTAAGATCCACTCTTGCCCCTACTACTTGTACGCATGCCTATATGGCCTTAAGACCAACTGTTACCAGGTTCTGACTCAATCCTCTTTGTAAAGGGTCTATACTCTCGTACTATTCTTGATAATGTGCCTTTAAGAATATCATTTAAGTGCTTGTAGCCACATTGCACATATACACCATCACAACCTACAAAGATGCAGACAACAAGTAATCTTTAGAAGCATTTAAAGATACAACATCTAGCAATACATACATAATATAAGAAAAAGCATGTTTAAGACAGAGATACACAGCTACATTCTTCTAGCCTCGCAAAGTACCTAGCCATGCACTAAATTCGTCAAAATTTAGAGAGCTTCTACTCTTATTTATTGTGTCTAATAACCTACCATTGCATACATCTAAGAGTCTATCCTTCCAGCAGCTTGTTAGCCATTTAAATCCAACAACACTTGTAATTAGACAGACGACAATTGCAAGAGACTTGCAACAGATATTTTGCATTTATAAAGCAAGGTTACAACTTGAATTACAGCAGCAAACTGCACAAGGTGGACGGATATCTTTAACAACTGATACTTGGTCTACATGCAACTATTCTAAATACGCTATAGTAACAGCACATTGGATCTCTAATAAGTGGCAGTTACGATGTACAGTCTTAGATGTTATTAAGCTATAAGAGCCAATCTATTCTAGTGAATATCTTGCAGGGCAGTTAATAGCTGTTACAGATGACTATGGTATTACTCCTGTAGTTTTTACTATCACTCGTGATAACGCTTCTGCAAACACTACCATGCTCTTATGTCATACTGACATTCGTTGCACTCAGTTTGCTATCAAACTCAAGAGCAAACTTAGAAATCTCCTCCTCAAACCTACAAGTCACCATACATATCTGGGCTTATCACACCAACAACAGAAGCAATACTACTCAACGATTGCTGAAAACTCTTCTACTACATCTGTTTATGCTACATACATCACGGCATATCATTTGGACACTCATTGAACAAGTTATTAAGAAAATCTCCTCCTTAAGGGGGTGGGCCAATACTACCACATGGCATATCTCTACCAACTAGAGGCCTAGGAACATGAACGATAGCTCTAGAAGCTTCTACAACCCTCTATGATTCATTACACGTCATCGCTCCTTAGTTACCCACAAGATTGGTTAAGTTATGACATAATTTGTCTATAGGTACTCTGACCTTGGACCTCCTTTTCACTTCCTATAGGCTAGGAACCCAAGAGATGGTTCTATGGGATTCTCTTACGTTCACTACATGATTAGCAAGCTAGTTGTGGGTCGCACTTGATTTCTAATACATTTACCAAGCCTGGTTAGTCATGGAAAGGCATGGAAAATAAGAGAACTACACTCCTTTGGCATAAATAGGATTGCCCTTTCCTTAAGAAAGGGCAAGCAGGCAATACAGTAAATCGACTATCACATACTTCCACGTCTTTTACAAGCTTCCAAGCATTGATCTTGTTATTCTCTGTTTTTGAAAAGTCAGTGAGGTGCTAACCTCTGACTTACCCCTGAGTTCTCAGACTCAACATTTGTTGCAACTTGTCTAAACCACTTCACCACATCACACACCTGATTGCTGCGTTGTGGAATAGTCTAAGCTACAACCCTTTGGCTCTGTTTCCTAAGACAGTGTGTTGTCTTAGTAAATTCATCCCTTCCTTGGGTGGCTAGATTCTCATATCTGGTGCACCCACCATTACATCAACATTTGTTGCAACTTGTCTAAACCACTTCACCACATCATACACCTGATTGCTGCGTTGTGGAATAGTCTAAGCTACAACCCTTTGGCTCTGTTTCCTAAGACAGTGTGTTGTCTTAGTAAATTCATCCCTTCCTTGGGTGGCTAGATTCTCATATCTGGTGCACCCACCATTACATCTTAGAATATGAGAACTTTTCAGTCGCGACTGACCCGTAACGGCCCCGAGTCTCGATGGCGCCACGTGATGGCCGTAACTACCCCGAGTAAGGAGGCATCCTTACACTACCCCCCGCCTTGAGAAGGTGCTTTGTCCTCAAAGCACGCAAGCCGAGTAGCTGCCGCGACGAGCCCTTGTTTGGGTTGGTGGGTGAGGTGCGGGCGCCAAGACTAGAATGCCCTTTGTTTGTCCAGAAGGCTGATGGTGGGCGGCCGTATAGGCACTGGAAGTGGTCTGAATCCGTTTGCGCAAAGTCGCGTCTTTGTTGTGTGCGCGGCGATTAGTGTTGCGAGGGTCCGTATTGGTATCGAATAGGGTCCGCGCGGTATGTGTCGAGGGGGAAATTTCGCGCTAACCCGATTCGGATGGCTTTGTTATAAGCCAGAATATGAATTCGAGCTTCGCCCAGAACTTGTTGTTTTCTTCACAACAACGACGCTGAGCCCCCCTCCCGAGACTGGTAAGTGGCCCTTCCGATGGTACAGCTGGATGCTAACAGGTTGTTTTTAGATACAAAAACACAACGAACGATTTGGTAGGTGACGGAACCGCGCTGGCGCGGTGGTGATAACTTGGGTTGGGCTGACGGGAAATCGCAGATTTCCAATTTGAAGATGCCGGTTCCCCCTCCTCCCGGCGCCCTCACTGTGGCTTTCCGCCAGCAGTGTATGCACTGCGTGCGCGCCAAAGGGCGCAAGAAGGACGGAGATCCCGCCGTCTCGTGTGTGTGGAGCTTGGAAAGCTCCAAGTGTGAGCGCTGCGTGGCCCAACACGCAACGTGTGTTCCGGTGGGTTCTCGTTTGGTTTTCGGTTTTGTGGTTTGTCTGTCTGCCCGTCGCTGACCTCTGGAGATAGATCTCCTGGTTTGCTGGCCCGGAGTACCAGAAGCTCCTGGCTACCGAGGCAGCAACCCCTCCCGTCCCCGCCGCCATCAAGGCCGCTGCGGCGGAGATTGGGCGTGTGGTCACATTGGCCACCGCCAATATGCCGAAGTTCCGCTCCCCGGCCGAGCTTTCGGCCTATATGGAGAGTTGCGCCCTCCGCGCCGCCGTCGAGGACGGTCTGGAGGTAAGTTTTCCGTTTCCCTTGTGTGTTTTTGGTTCTCGCGCTGACGACCGTAGCGGGTCCGCCAGGCCGTGGCCGTCGTGGGCCAGAAATCGGCCCTGATCCTGGTGAACCAGGAGAAGGAGATCGCTGCCCTTGATGGGGTGGCTTCTGTGGTGGATGCGGTGGGGGAGTTGGTGGAGAGGATCCCCGACGTCCTCGCCGCGGCGGCGAAGGTGGGCGGTGGTGGGGGGAAGAAGAGGAAGAGGGGGGCGGAGGTGGAGGAGGAGGGGGTGACCGTCGACCTTGGGTGATAGGCCCTGTGTCGGAGGGAACTCGGGCGTGGTCTTTCGCGTGGGGTCACTTCGACCCTTCGTCTCTCATGGTGGTAGCCGCTTGTTGCGACGCCGGTGAGACGTTTGGGAAGGGTGGCTTCCGCAAGGGCTACGGCTCTGAGGGTGCCCTGGCTTAGAGGGTGTTTAGTTTAGTGTCGTAGGTAGCAACGACGCTGTTTTCCTCTGCTTTGCCGTGCCTCTCGTGATCGTAGCTTGGTTTGCCTGTCTCCCATTCCGTGATCCAGCCGGGTAGGTCCTGCGGCGGTCCTGGCAGGTTTGGGTACTCCGCGTGGAACTCCTGGATTTTGTAGGGGGAGTTCTTAAAGTTTGAGGCGGGGTACCATTCCGGGTCCGGATCGTATCCGACCCAGGATACCTGGTATTGAAGTTGTTTTCGCCGGATCCTTACGGCGAGGATCTTTTCGACCTCCCACTCCTCTAGGCCGTCTACGACTTCGCTGCTTGGCTCAGGCGCTGCTTGACCGGGCAGCGGGTTATTCGGAGCCTTGATGAGTACGTCTGGAGAGAAGACATCGTGTATTTGGGAACCCTTCGGTAGGTCTAGTCGGAAGGCGTGTCCGATTTGTTCCAGTACCGTATAGGGTCCGACCCATTGTTGCCCCAGCTTACGGCTAGGGCGGTGATTTTTCAGATTCTTGGTCGATAGGTAAACCTTGTCTCCTACGTCCCAGTCAATGGCTCGTCGGCGTCGATTCGCGTATTTAGACATATCCTCTTGTGCTTTGGCCATGTTCTCCTTTGCGTAAATCCATGCGGAGTGCATGCGGTTTGCTACTGCTTTGGCTTCCTTCTGGTTCATGACTTCCCTAGGGGTCGTGGCTTTCGGGGTTTCCCAGTCCCAACTGGTGCGCGGATCAGTTCCGTACTTGAGTCGGTAGGGGGTCATTCCGATCGAGGCATGGGGAAGGGTCATTTGCACCCGATCCATGATGGGAATGAGCTCGCTCCAGTTATCCTGGTAATGTGATACGAAGGGCCTCAGTCTCTGATCGATATACCTATTCATGATTTCCGTCTGCCCGTCGGTCTGCTTGTGATAGGCTGTCGACAGCTTAATCTTGACCCCTATGATTTGGCAGAACTCTCGCCAGAAAGCTGATATGAATTGGGGTCCGCGATCACTAATGATCGACTCTGGGGTGTGTCCGAATCGATATATCCATTCGATGAATAGCTGCGCCATTTGGCGGGCATCGGTGGTCTTATGACACGGTATGGACACCGAACCCTTACCGAGTCGGTCCATGAACACAAGGATGCTGTCGAATCCGTGTTTATCCTTTGGGAATTCCTTAAAGTCCATCGTTAGGTGTTGCATGGGGTATTCGGGTACCGGTAGGGGGTGTAAGAAGCCTTGCTGCTTCGTCACGCTAGTGTGAGAAAGTCGGCACGTCACGCAGTTGCGCACATATCGGAGGCAATCCGCTTCCATTCCGACCCAATGATACTTCGGGGCGAGTAACTGATAAGTTTTCCTGCCACTAGGGTGGGCTACTGATACTTGATCGTGTGCTTCCCGTATGAGTTTCGTACATAACTCGGTGTGCCGGTTTACGCACAGTCGACCTTTGTATAGCAAGAGTTGGTCCTTCATTATAAACCCGTTAGGTAGGGGGTCTTTCACGCGAGTGTCGGTAAACGACCTCCTATTATCCGCGCAGAGCGCTTCTATCAGGTCAAAGGGGACCTGGGTGTTCGGGGCGTCCATCGCATTGATCGAGGCCACGTACGTTTGTGCTAATTCGGCACTGATTCGGGAGTGTAGTCGGGCTGGGCCTAACAGCACCCTCGCACGGCTGTCGAGTTTGACCTTCTGTTGCGTAATCAGGTCTTGCTCTCTTCGGCTCAGTATATCTGCCTTCTGATTGTTCTTGCCAGCAGTATACGCAATAGAGAAATTGAAGTCGGAGAGTAGCTCCATCCACCGAACCTGCTTCGCCGTGAGAACCTTCGTCGACATGAAGTATTCCAGCGATCGGTGATCTGTATAGACGTCGATTCGGTGGCGTACCGATGCTAATTCTGGCCTCCATTTTGCGAATGCTTTGACGATGGCGAACAGTTCCTTGTCGTGGATCTCCCAATTGATCTCATGCCCAGATAGGACGTGACTGTAGAAGCTTACAGGATACCATCGCTTGTCGGGGTGTTCCTGAGAAAGGACACCGGCTACGACTCCATCAGAAGAGTCTGTTTCCAGCTTCGTAGGCAATTCGGGGTTGAAGTGGTGGAGCGCCTGCACGGCTAAAAGCTGTCGGCGCATTTCTTCAAAAGCGTTCTCACATTCGTCAGTCCACAGGAACGGTTCTGAGGGGCTGGTGATAGTGGTGAGAGGCTTGGCTATTTTCCCGAAATTTCTGATAAATTGGCGGTAGAAGCCGCAGAATCCAAGGTAAGACTTCACGCCTGTGACAGTTGTTGGCCGGATCCAATTCCGGAGGGGTTCGATCTTCTCGGGATCCGCTTCGACACCGGTAGTAGTCAGGATATAGCCTAAATACTTTGTCCGGGTTACGTTGAACTCGCATTTCTTAATGTCGGCTTGTAGTCCTGCTTCTCGAAGCCGTTGGAGGACCTTATGTACGTGGTCCATGTGTTCCGCGGGGTCCTCGGAGTAGATTAGGATGTCGTCTAGGTAGGCAGTACAGAAGTCGTCCAAGTATTGCATAAGAACGTCGTTCATATACCTCTGATAGGTTGCGGGGCCGTTCGTTAGGCCAAACGGCAGCACTTTGCATTTGTAGGATCCATACCGAGTCCGGAAGGTCGTGTACTCCTCGGAGTCGGGGTCCATTCGTATACGATGGAAGGCTTGCCTAATGTCTAGCTTCGTGAAGATTTTTGCTTTCGACACCCGTCCTAGTAGTTCGTCGATACGCGGGATAGGGTAGGGGTCGTTACGGGTAAGTCCGTTCAACTTCCGGTAGTCGATACAAAATCTCAGTTTGCCATCTGCCTTCTTCACGAACAGTATAGGGGAGGCAAACGGGCTATTGCTATTGACTATAAAGCCCTTCTCGAGGTTCTCTAATAGGTATTGCTTAGTCGCCTTAAGCTCTTCGGTGCTTTGTCGGTATAGTGGCGAAAAGGCATTTGGTAAAGGGGCTTCTAGTTGTATCTTGTGATCGTATATGCGATGCGGGGGAAGCTGATCAGATTCCGACTTCGAGAAGACATCGGAATAGTTGCGGTGCATATGCGGAAGCTTGTCCCGAATGAGGCGGAGCGTTTCCTCGTCCTCGGCCGCTTCCCTCTCTCGGATGATCTGGTCGATCTCGTAGATGCTTGTCGTAAAGAACTCGGAGTCGCTTCGCATCATCTCATAGTGGAAAGCGTTTGCGCCAATCTCGCAAATTTGGACCGGCGTGAAGCTGCGTACCAGGGTCTGGCGTCGGGAAAGAGAGAAGACTCCGCTCCTCCCATCATTCTTTCTCTCATATGCGGATGGTCCGTTTCTTGGAGGTTTCGCCTCCACTTGCCCTAAGGGTCCGTCTTTATAGGTTTCCACGGGCGAGGCTCGTGTCCTTGGGGTTTTGGGGTGCGGGTGGGTCATTCCCTCGTCTCGCACCGGGCTCGGTGGGGTGATCATAATAGCGTCACGATGGGCCGTTATCACTTTCATTGGTATCGAGCGTCCGCCCTCACGTCGTCTGTCGTCATGGTCGATGGCATCGTCCCGCTGGTTCGCATCCGATTGATGGGCGGGGTGACGTATAGACAGTTCACGCGAGTGGTAGGGCAAGGTGATCTCTTTGCTCCAGCTAGGAGTAGGCGGGTACTCCTTTGGCCATACTAGCAGGCTCTTTGCAGAGTCGAGTAGGATTCGGAAGCGGCTAAAAAGCTTCTTCCCAATTATCACATCTTGCGCTCCGAGATCTAGGAGCACAAAGGGGCAGTTATATATTCGGCGTCCTTCGACTGTCAAGTGTAACCGAATATACTCCGATACGTAGCTTTGGATATTTCGCTGAAATCCACGTATGGGTACAGAGTAGGGCAGTTTCCGTATGGGGCTCTGAAGCGCTTTCGACAACCGTTGCGCGAAAAGCTTATTAATGACGAGGTAGCCATTTGCTCCTGTGTCTGCGAGTGACTTCGTTTGCACCCCGAGTCCGTTCATACTCAGGGTTGTATCAACGAGAAATTGGGAGCCTCCCAAGAGCTCTCGTAAATCCAGTCCTTGCAGATCACATTTGCGTAGACCTAGGAAGGAGCCTTTCCCTAGGCCTCGTCGTTTTCCTCCAGGGACGCATCCGACTGGTGGGCGACTGCTTCCTCCCACTGCTCTTCGTCCTCAGGGGCTTCGCGGTCAATCTCCTTGACGGTGGGGTTGAGCGGGCATTTGTCTTGGAAATGGCCCGGCTTGCCGCACTTGAAACAGTTCCCGGACGTAGCCGGCACGGCGGTCCGCACGCGGCCTGTAATGTCCGGCTTGGGGGCCGTGGGCGTAAAAGGAGTCCTCTGGAAGGAGACCAGAGGGCTTCTTGTAGGCCTCGGCGGTTGGGTTCTTCCGGGCTCAGCGGGTGTGAACCTAGATGAGCTCAGACGAGCGGGTCCTCGGGAGCTCGACTCGCCGCTCTTGGACGGGAAGCTTAGCTCGTTGTTCCGGCGTCGCTCCTGATCGAAGGCGGTGAGTTCTCGGACCATAGTGTGGTAGTCTCCCTTCCATTGACTTTTGATAACCGCTACGCGGCTACGGAATTGAGGGGTCAACTTGTTCCACATGTACCGAAACCATTCCGACTCTGTGACCTGTCCCGTAATAGCTGCACTTTGGAAGCGAGCTTTGAACTCTGAGAAAGTCTCGTTGGTATGTCCTTTCTCTCCCATTTGGAGGTCGTCGAAGAGGTTCCGGGCCTGTTCCGTTTCGTTGCCAGTGAGGTAATATGAACCCAACAGGTCCATCATCTCGTCGGCACTCCGAAACCCATGTGTCGCGGATAGGTATTGGGGTTCGAGGTATTTCTTTGCCAGGCCAGTCGTAGTCCCTCATATCAACGCTCTTCTCGAGACGTCGGTAGGGTAGTGATCCTCATTGACTACGAGGCGGTCCCGAATGGACGCGCTCCATTGCATAAAGGTATGTTCTATCCCATCGCTGAGCGGCGTAATCTTCTCAGAGATGGTGGATTTCTTGTAGCGATTCGGAGGGTCTTCGGAATACATCCTCGGAATCGATGGAGAACGAGTGTTTCGAAGAGGCGGCAACTGAACTGTCTCGGGGGTGTTTCGCATAGGGGAAGTTCGTCGCTCCTCAACTTCGACGGTGTCCACCTGTGGCGTGGACGGTATTCTGGTCTGGGTTGCCGCTAGGTTGGCTATCATTTCCTTGATCTCTTGCATCTGGATCTCGAGGTTTGCCATTCGATCCGGTATGTCATCGGTGGGTGCAGCGGTCGTAGCTGCAGCGGTGGTTTGTCTCGTTGACATTCGTGACGGTTGACCATCATTGTCTTGGGGGATGTTTGAGGTCATTTTCCTCATATTGGTTCGGGAGTGTATCGGTGTCGATACGAAAGAGTTTGACTTCCGGTAGCTCGTAGCTATCAACACTCTTGTTCACAATTGCCTCTGTGCTTGAGGGGGTTCTTAAGGATCTCGTATCCTATTCGGCGCCAACGCGTCGGCGACTTTACCAGCTTGCTCTGCAGGATCAAACCCTGATCCACTGGTTGTCCGTGAGTTCTCTGGGGTCACGGCTATTTGAAGTCGTCAGGTCTCTACTTCGAAATGTCACTGAGTCGCGGTCGGTGGTGTTTCGACAGTTCTCCTGAGTCGTTCCGTTGTGGGATATTATTTAAGTACGGCCGTCCCCGGCAGGCGTGATCTTTTTTTGTATAATGTAAGGACACAGGGAATACGGCTCTCCGTAGGTGCATATGGGAGTGCGAGTCGGAGGTGATGCTGTATTCTATCCTATAGGTCTACTACGAAGGATACAAAAAAGATGAAGGTGTCACCCTGTATGGCTGTTCCCTTAAAATACCCGAAACCGCTCCGACTCAGCTAGCTCCCTGTTTGCCTAAGGCTTCCTTACATTATGTGCCTAAGGCTGTCAGTCGCGACTGACCCGTAACGGCCCCGAGTCTCGATGGCGCCACGTGACGGCCGTAACTACCCCGAGTAAGGAGGCATCCTTACAAAATATTGAGTTTAAGCAGCTTAGCCTTGATATGCTAGTACGATGGAGCTTAACATATTATATGCTTTATTTAGCGTTGAAGTTACAAGGTCTAATAACAGCTCTCTGTGCATCTCAACAGCTTGATTTAAGTATGAAAGATATAGCTTTAATAGCAAAAGATTAGCAACAATGAAGGCGTTAATTAGATTTTTTTCTATATCTTTATATGCCTAACAGAGAATCTACAAGGCTCTTCTTATCCTACTTTAAATTATGCTGTTATATAGTATATGAGAATGACACAAAAGCTTGAAGTCTTTAAAGCTAGATATACAGAGAATAGCACCATATACAATGCTTGTTTAGTAGCATTAAAAAAGCCTAATGAGTATTATACACTTGTAACAAATCAACAGTGGAGTCATTCAACTATAGCTACAATATGCGACCTATGTTATAACTTTAACGTATTTGATATTATTTGGCCAAAAAGCATTCAAGACACGTGAAAAAGGTGGGCAAAAGCACAATGGCAAGACTGTTATTATAAATATTCAGGCAAGGCATTAGACATCCAAGCAGCAAAGGTTATGGAAAGTATCCAAGATGAGGAATTAGAAGATGAGAATTCTAAGAAGACAGAGTCTGATTCTGAGGATGAGCTATGTCTCACAACGGCAGCCAGATTTAGATCCAGAATGGAAGCGCTGGATGAACGAGCCAACTCTTGGGCCTAAAATTGATATACTCAAGTTTTGGGCAAGTAAGCAATACTAATATCCAATACTTGCCGCAATTGCCAAAGATCATTTAGCAATTCCTGCTACATCAGCGGAATCTAAGCGAGTGTTTAGTGTTGGTGGCGATATTATTACAAAGAAACGGAACAGATTTAGCACCATCTACGCTACGATATCTTTATGTCTTAGGAATTGGGGCGTGGTATCAGCAGGTGAGCATTCAGAGGAAGATGAAGATGCATAGTTACTGTATTTCCATAGTCTATATAGCTATCAATCATGTTTTCATATTTATACTCGAGTACTACTCTACTCGAGCCCAAAAAAGAGTACTCTACTCGAAGATCTGAGTAGTACTCGAGCAACACTGGTATTTACTCAGCCAAATATAAAATATCTCTCAACATATATACAGTAAAATCATCACTCATACCCTCACCATATATCCGCATCCCCCCCTCCTACCCAACTATATACCCCCCTCCTCCCCCATTCCTACACCCATCTAGCAAACTCCGGAAGGAACAGTCGTGCTCTCCTTCCTTCCCGTAGACCCGCTCCCCATCGACGGACCCTGACCCAATCCACGCTTCGCAAACGCCTTCCAGAGTTCACACCGGTTCGCACCACCAGTGAGCGCCTTATTGGCATCAATGATCGCGTCGCGGGCTTGCACGAATGTAGGGCTGCAGGGTTGACTGTTTATTCTTAGCGTCATGTCTTTCTCCATGGAAAATGGAGAAGGGGGAGGAAGGGAGGAAAAAAGGGGGACTTACAGAGCCATGCCATCAATAACCAACTTCATCGTCAAGAACTTCCCGTCCGTCGGCACCTTCCCGTTGAACGTTGGCTGGCGCGCCTCAGAGTTACCATGCTTCTCCACCAAGTTCCAGAGCACCTCATAAAGGATAGTCGCCCACACCGTGCTAATCGACGGCATCAACCTGGCCGCGCGCGACCAAGGGGTTCTCGGATGGGACTTCTCCGGTGAAGAACGAGTTTCCGTATGAGAAGACGAAATCGGCATTATCAATATCAAGACCATGAACCACCTGCTTGAAGTTGACTCTCTCTTCATTTCCCCTCTACTCTCTCGGGATAGATCCCCCAAAACAAATAAGAAAACGCCAGAACCATCTCTCTATCCCCCCAAGATGGCCATCATCCATCCATCCATCCTCCCTACAAGCCCCCCAATCAAATCTCAAGAAAATTATACAATGCACGTTCCCCCCACCACCTAATTATTCCTCCCCAACTGCTGCAAGTTAACCAACTCCGCATACCTCCCCCCCTTCTTCATCAACTCCCCATGCGTCCCCGCCTCCACAATCCTCCCCTGATCAAAAACATAAATCACATCCGCCTTCTGAATCGTCGACAAGCGATGCGCCACCGCAACCGTCGTCCGTCCCTTCGCTGCCGCATCCAGCGCCGCCTGCACCACATGCTCGCTCTCTGAATCCAGCGCTGACGTCGCCTCATCCAACAACAGGATTTTGGGATCACGCAGAAGCGCGCGGGCGATGGCGATGCGTTGTTTTTGCCCACCGGACAACATCGAGCCTTTGCTGCCGACCACGGTCCCAAAGCCGTCGGGGAGGGACATGATGAAATCGTAGATGTTAGCCTCGCGACACGCGTGCTCGATTTCGGAGTCGGGGACATCATCGCGATCTGCACCGAGGAGGATATTATCCCTGATCGAGCCCTGGTAGAGCGTAGGTTCCTGGCTGACGAGGGCGAGGTAGGAGCGGTAATTCGCGATGTTGAGCTTTGAGATCTCCTTTCCGTCCACGAAGACCCCGCCGACGAGGGGATCGTAGAAACGTTCTAGTAAGGCGATCGTGGTGGATTTACCGCATCCGGAGGCCCCGACGAGGGCTACGTATTGGCCTGGCTTGACGGTTAAGTTTAGGCCGCGGAGGACGGGCTGTTCGGGGCGCGTGGGGTAGCGGAAGTGGACGTCGCGGAACTCGATCGTCCCATCCATAGTCTCGAGATGTTCGCCCTCAGTGGACCAGGAATCGATAGCGGGGACGCGATCAAACAGGACCTTGAGCGCGCGCGCGGATTCCTTGGCCTTGCCCATGTCGGGGGCGAAGGAGAAGACGGTTCCGGCGGACTGGGCGCCGAAGATTATGGAGGTGAAGCAGAGGAAGAATTGGAAGATTGTGTATTCCAAGTTGATGAGCAAAGTGCCCCCGTACCAGAATCCGAGGGCCATGACGAGGAGGCTCATGGATTGCGATGCTGCGTAGAGGGTGGAGGAGTGGAGTGTGGATTTCAGACTCACGACTGCCTGCGACGCGAGCTGCTCCTTGTACTTATCCAGCACGTCGGTCTCGCGGGTGAGCGACGCGACGGTGCGGATGGCGGATGTGGCTTCGCAGGCGTAGCTAGCGGAGGACTCGTAGGCTTTCTTGGAGCGGCTCTGGAACTGGGCGAGGACCCAGAAGCGGAGGAAGCCGCAGCCGAGGAGGATGGGGATTGTGGAGGCGACGACGAGGGAGAGCTTCCAGCCGATGGCGATGGAGACGGCGAGGGCGGCGACGAGGGTCACGATGACGGTGAGGATTGTGCCGAGGGTGGCGCCGGAGAGGCCGGCGATGTGCGTCGTCTCGGTAGAGAGGAAGGATGTCAGTGCGCCGGCGGTATTCTCGTCGCGGTCGAAGAAGGCGATGTCCTGGCGCAGCATGGAGCGGAATGCCTGGTCACGCACGCGGTGCACGAGACGCTCGGAGCAGAAGGCGAAGGCCCAGCCTTGGATTGCGAAGGCGATGAATTGCACGATGGCGAGCATGAGGTACATCAGACTCCAGAAGTTGGAGTCGCTGATGACCTGGGCTGGGGAAGAGGCGGTGGGTGCGAAGGATAGGGTCAGGATCTGCTTGGCGAAGAAGACGGCTTGGGTTGGGTTGCCGCCACCGCAGATGATGGCCCAGAAGAGGCCGACGAGCATGAGGTGCGTTTCCTTCTTGTTGAAGGAGGCGACGAGCTTGATCAGTGTCCAGAGAGAGTACGTTTGCTCGCCCTCAGGGACGCGCTTCTGCAGGGCCAGGCTGGACTGGGACTTCTCGGTTGCGGTGCGGTTCAGCTTGTTCGCGATGTTCTTGTCATCCGGGTCTTCGATGTAATCTTGTCCTGCGGTTTCCGAGATGTGGCGGGCGAGCTTCTCATCATCAGCATCGATAGCTGCCTGTTCTTCGGCGGTGACGGCGTTGACGGAGGCAATCTTCTGCGCCTCAACGAGTCTAAAGTACGCGCCTTGAGCTTCAAGAAGTTGATCGTGGGCACCATGTTCGATGATACGGCCTTCCTGCATAACGACGATATTGTCGGCATCCTTGATAGTAGACAGACGATGAGCGATGGTAATAGTAGTTCTCCCAGCAGCAGCGACTTCAAGCGCAGCCTGGACAACACCCTCAGACTTGGTATCAAGCGCAGACGTAGCCTCATCAAGGAGCAGAATCTTAGGATCCGAGATCATCGCACGAGCAATAGCAATACGCTGTTTCTGGCCTCCACTGAGCAAGAATCCACGCTCACCCACATGCGTCTGATATCCCTCAGGAAGGCCTGTAACAAACTCGTGGGCATTAGCCATCTTGGCCGCCCCCACAGCGAGCTCGGTCTTCTTCTCGAGACTCTCGTACTCGTACTTGGTGCCGATGAGACCGTGGAGGATGTTCTCGAGGATAGTAGTGCCGAAGAGGACGGGCTCCTGGGCAACAAGCGAGATGTTGCTGCGCAACCACCTGAGGTTGAGCGTGCTAACATCGTGGCCATCAAGGTAGACGTTACCGCGAACAGGGTCGTAGAAGCGCTCGACGAGGCCAACAATGGTACTCTTTCCGGAACCGGAGGCACCGACGAGAGCGGTCTTCTTGCCAGCTGGGATCAAAAGGCTGACGTCCTCCATGACGGTGACTTCAGGGCGCGAAGGGTAGATGTGCTTGATGTTGCGGAGCTCGACAGTTCCCTTGACGTGCTCGAGCTTGATGCCCTTGTCGTCTAAGGAGTCCAGGGGGGACACGCGGTCGATGGTGTTGAAGATCTTGGCAGCAGCGGATATAGCAGTGGTGAAGGCCTGGATGTTAGGCGCGACGTTTCCGAACGAGAAAGCACCAATCATGATAGCCAGCAGGGTCGTCAAAATGTTGCTGAGCGCCGTCTCGCCGTTGACGACCATCTTGGCGCCCTGCCAGAAAGCAAGACCGTAGTTGAGATAGACGATGCCCATCATGCCTCCGATCATGAACCCGAGAATGACCTTGACCTTGTAACCCCACTTCTCTGCGTCGGCGAGATGGATGTCGTACTGCCTGGCCAGCTTGTCTTGCGTGCCGAAGGCCGTCGCGTTGCGGATGGAGCTGATGACCTCTTCGGCGATGGTGCCTCCCAGGGCGTACGACTCGAGGGATTTCTTGTTATACTTGACAATGAAGCGCGACAGGCCGCCCATGAGGAAGATGATAGCAAAGACCGTGGAGGACAGGATGAGAGTGAGCTTCCAGTACTTGATGAAACCAATGACAAAGGCCGTGACGAACGTCGCCACAGCCGCCAGGGTGAGGCCGACCTTCTCAGAGATACCATCCTGCACCAGATTCGTATCAGCCGTGATGCGCGTAGTAATCTCACCGGCACCAAGCTTGTCAAAGAACCCAATATTCTGCCTCATACACGCCTCCAAATAGCGTTCTCTGATCTTCCCGCTGATATGCTCGCCGGTATAGATGAAGCCGACGGTGAAGATGTAGATCGTGACAAACTCGGCGACGGCAATGTATACAAAATACAAAACATTGTGGCTGAGAATCCCCGCGAATTCATCCTTGGGGATCGTCTTGAGGAAGAGGCCCTGGAACTGGCCCGCCAGGTTACCAAAGACGATGGTCATGAGAGGGAGCGCCGCGCCGGCCGCGATGGCGCAGATGCAGCTCAGCGCGATGATGAGCTTGTCGTTGAGGGTGGCATAGCGGTACAGGGTCCAGTAGGTGGAGGTGACGACGGGGATATCGACCTGTCGCTTCAGGATCTCAGCCTCGTCGGCTGGCAAGTGGCGGAAGGGATCGTCGTGCTCGTCCTTGACTTTGATGACATTGGAGTCGAGCTTCTTGAGGTCGGCCTCCTTGTCGGGCGGCGACCCGGTCTCCTTGTCCACGGGCTTGCGGTAGTTGGCGCTCTCGACGTCGTCGGTGGACTCGCCGTTTGTGGAGGGGGTGGCTGTCGGGACCTCGAGGTCTTTCGCGTCGGGGTGAGACCCCATGGCAGCAGCGTGGGGGAGCGGTGGCACCAACCCCTGTGCTGTGCTTCTGCAGCGTTACGCTTGGTAGAATGAAGAGTCTCAAGAGTCTCAGACAGACATGTATGGAAAAGCGTATGGTAGTAAGAGGGGAAAGGGAAGGGCACGGATAGGTATATATGTGAGACAAAGCTTTTGAATATGGAGATAGGGGGGGGTAGGGAGGTAACCCAAGATTTGATTAGATATGCTACGGAGTTTGGGGAGGGGAGTGGTTTTGAGTGGTTGTTCTTGTTGTTGGGTTATGTATAATAATAATGTGGTCAGGTTGATTCTTGGCCGGAGCTTGATCCGTCCGGTCGGTGGGTCGGTGAGTCGGTGGGTCGGTGGGTCGGTGGGTCGGCGGGGTTATACTCAGTACATGCGAGGTATGCGAGGTACGAGGGGGATGACGGATGCGAAGTACGAGTAACGAGGCGAGGGAGGCGGTAGAAGTTACAAAGGGTGGGTTTGCCAGTGTAAGGCGGGGGGACGGCGTAAGGCGGGGGACACCGACGTCGTCAGTCAGAGGCAGCTGCCGCGTCACCTCCCACGCCGAATCCTACAGCGCACACCATCCTCATCCTCATCCACATCCACATCCAGCCATCAGGCCATCCAGAATCAGCCATCCAGAATCAGCCATCCAGAATCAGCCATCCAGAATCAGCCATCCAGAATCAGCCATCCAGAATCAGCCATCCTCACCACGCCGACCCCCCCAAACCACCGAGAGTAAGCTCTAGGAGTCTGTATGAATGAGTCTTCCCTCTCTCCCACCGACATCCAGAGGTGCCAAGGCCCGGGTTTGTACAGGTGTTCGGGTCCGAAGGTGTTGATTCCATCCCGTAGATCACGTGACTGGTAACTTCCATGTTTAACGCCGAACACAACAGTTGGGATGGATACCACGTGACCACCGCCAGGAAGCGAAGGCGGAAAGGGTTAGGGCACAGTAGCCCTGCCCCAAAATTCAGACTGCCCGCTACGATTGTAGGTTTGACGATTCTGACGAGATCTTTTTGAGGATTATCGACAACCACCAACGACTCGACAATCATTCAAGATGCCGGTACGTGATGTTACTTTGCTCCCCTGGAGGTTGGATGGGCCTGTGTTTGTGCGATCATACCAGCGACACTTCCACGAGCAAACCAACGATTCCGACAGCACCTACTACAGCCCACCTACCGCACTCTTACGCTGCGCATTGCACAGCACCACCGACCGAGACAGGAATCAAGGAAAACATGAAAAAAAAAAAAAAAAACAAAAAAAAGCAACAGCTAACACATCCCCCCCAGAGCCACAAGTCTTTCCGCACCAAGGTCAAGCTGGCCAAGGCCCAGAAGTCCAACCGCCCCATTCCCCAATGGATCCGTCTCCGTACCGGAAACACGATCAGGTAAAATAACCTCCTTGCCTTTCTCCCTCTCCCCCGCCACCATCAGCCTGGCTGGCTGGCTGGAGGGGTCGAGGTGATGATACAACCTTACAGCCTGCGTCCGCAGGCGCCCGAACAACTGCTGATTACCTCACAGATACAACGCCAAGAGGAGGCATTGGAGAAAGACCCGTATTGGAATCTAGACGACTCGCTCTCTGGTTTCTGATCCACCCCACCACCGACATCCTGGTCACGAACACGAACAACAACGAAATCAGTTGCTATTGAGAAAGGATCTTTTTGCCAGGCGGGATGGATCGGATGGGGGGGAGATGGTGCATAGCATGAGATCAATGGATTGCTGATGCACGAATTTTCTGCCAACTCTGTCTTGAGCTCTTGATTGCAAATTGTGTTGGAGTGTGATGGTGCGGTGATATGTGATGTGTATGCTGCGCTGGTCATGTTGAAGCTCCTCCTACGAACGAGAGATTTGATTCTCGATGTTCATATGATTCGATGCATGACGAGTATGATGTGCCGGCTGCCCACGAACGAGAGATACCTTGTCTCGATATGCCGAATCGAGCAGCAGCCATCTCTACATTTCTCATTCCCCATCCCAACCCCCCCTTCCCCCGCTCCTCTCCCCTTCCCCCAACAGCCATTAGTACTGTTCCGGAAGCTCACGTACAAACACATTCCGGAATGTCCTTCCCACCCCTCCCCGCACCCTAAAGCACTCCGGCTTCTTCGCAAACCTTAACCCACCTCCCCCGTATCCGTCGAGCCTTACCTCAACCTCCTCTCCTCACCCCCCAACCTTCCAAACCCTCCTCCCTCTCTATCGGTTCCAAGAAACGGACGACGGAGGTTTGTAGGAAAACACTCTCCCCAGATGTCTCTTAGCTAACATACCGCTCGTTCAATGTAAAATTGAGTGGGATGTATAGAATAGAATAGTGCTGTGGTGGATGAGTAACCCACTCTCTCTCACTCTTACCCTCCTGCGGCGGCGGGTCAGAAGGATGGCACGGGTTACAGTTTACTCCCAGATCAGGAGTCAACCTCACCAGTAGCAATCGCGTATAGCCATGCCAACAGCTCGAAAACATCTCCTACCATTAGCCCATCATTCACTTATACATAAGCACCATCACCATCAACTTCACCAGCAGCAATCACACATCAGATCTCATATCACATCAGCACACACACCCATTAAAAATCATCTTCATTCCATTCTCCTATCCCCATCACCCCACCGCTTCTCTCAATCTACTCTACCCCGCCTTCAAATCTACCCCACCCAATCCCCCATCTTCCATGCATCCTCAAAAGCCAAAAGAAAAGAGAGACAAGAACATCGCATCACACAAGCAAAAAAAAGCGAATCCATCTTTTCCAAACCCAGTGTATCCCGTATCATTAGCAAAAGCACGGCGAGAGAGAAGGAAAAAGGCGAAGAAATGAAGGAATGCGTGAGTAGGCGGACCAGAAGTTGTTGGGTGAGAGCTAGGTGTGGTGTTCGACCGCTGATGTCGAGGGTGAATGAAGTAGGTAAGGTTCGTATCATCATTGCTGGGTCGAGCGAGAGAGATGTCCCGAGACCCCGCCTCTCAGCATCCAAGTACAACCACCCTTTAACGATCCTCAGCCCACTCATTCTCCCTCCTAATCTGGTCCTCCTCCTCCGGCGTAAAATCATTCGTAATATTAAACGTCTTCCTAATCTCCTCCGGGCTCTTCCCCTTAATCATATTCGCCACGGTCTTGCACCCCACATCGAGGAGCGGCTTGATGTCCAGGTAGTTGGAGGCCAGGATGATCTCAAACAGCATCTCCTGGTCGACCTGCATGAACTTCTGGTCCCACTCCTCGATGTCGGTGGTCTTCTTGCGGGAGTCGGAGTCGTCGTCGGCGGAGGCGGGGGGGTCGTCTTTGTGGTGCTCGCACCATTCGATCACTTTCCTGAGGACGGATTCGTTGACCTGTGGTGCGTGTGTTAGTGGGGGTTCTTTCAGGTGCTGTGGAGGTTCTGCGGGAGATCGAGAGAGCGGGGGGGGGGGGAAGTGAAATTGCGGCGTGATTGGGGGCGGAGAGAGAAACGTACGTTGGGGATAGGCACTTCGGCGCCGGCGGTCTCACCAAGATCCTCCATCATGTTGACGATGAGCATAGAGCGCTCGGCGACCTGGCGCTCTGTGGTGGGTGGGTTAGCTGTGTTTCATGCGGATCAGGGAAGGCTATGGGCAAGACTCACTGACGACGATGGGGACGCCATCGTTCGAGACGAGGGTGATGGTGTTTGGGCCTTGATCAGCCATAGCGACGGAGTGCGTAGTAGTTTCTTGGTGTAGTTGTAGTGAGGTGAGCGATGGTAAGTGAGGAACGAAGCTGTTGTTGTTGTAGTTGCTTCGGCGTTGGGGTATTTGTATGGTAAGTTGCCTGGGGGGGAGGTGCAAGGACGAGAGGTATGACGGGGTTGTAGGTGATCAGTGTGGGGTTGTTCGTGGTTGCCTCACAAAAGCCGCAGCGCAGTCTGGGCTAAGCCGCGTTTGGTAGCTCGGCTATTTTTCTTTGCCGCGGTGGGAGGGCAAGCAAGCGCCAAGGCTGGATTTTCTTTATTTGGGCGGTTATGAATTCATATGGAATGAAGGTTATACTCCGTAGTTTGTAATTCTTTGTGGTTCCTTTGAATTCAAGGTCAAGCACTATTTTGCGATGGTGTCATGTTACTGTCGGCTGTCATTTGTTAAAGAGTCTAGTCGTGTCTCATAGGAAATGAGATGAATGAGACGGTCCTCAACAAATTCCCACGCGGGACCCTGATTCCCTGCTCCCCGCCCGCTGTCTGAGAACCTTCGTTTGCGGAGTCCAAAATTGCAAATTTCGCCGAAAGCAGCAACCCCGCCAAAGCGATAAATCGTAAGCTTTGCTGGTTTTATGCAGACAAGACCGAGCCAACCCCAGAAAAGCGAAAGCGCGCGCGCCTTGATTGCAGTATTATGATCATCATCATCCCCACATCCCCCATCTCCATCTCCATCCCAGCCAAACCCCGACACCCTCAAACACCCACGACCATCAACAGCTTCACGACCATCCTTTTCGCCCTCGCTGCTGCTTGCTGCTCCCGCTCGCAAACCCCCAGGTCGCACCCATCACCAATGTTGGCCACCCCCAGCACATCGCAGTTGCGATCTCGAACCACCCACCGTCACTGCGCCGCCGCGTAGCAGACCAATCTACCCCAACCACCACAAACCACACACACAAACCGCGCAACGATGTGGCGTCGCGCGTACCTGCTGCTGGCGCTGGTGCGTTTATACTTCGCGTTGTCGCCCAGCTACTTGCATCCCGATGAGAACTTTCAGGGGCCCGAAGTCATCGCTGGTACGTCTACTTCCCCGTCATCCGCAGCCTCCGGATATCCCCGGAAGAGCGGCCCTTTTCCCATCTCCCATCGTCGGCGTGTGGTATATCTACAGTTCTCCGTTTTCTATCCGCTAACTGCTCCCGCGATACAGGCCAGATCTTCAGCTACCCCGTCAAGCTGACCTGGGAATTCACCTCCGAAAACCCGATTCGAAGTGTCTTCCCCTTGTGGCCCGTCTATGGCCTGCCTATGCTGCTGCTGAAGTGGATATGGATCGGCAATGGACAGGGTGGGGAGGTGACGCCCGCGGTTGTCTTCTGGACGCTGCGCGTGCTCATGTTCCTGCTGAGTTTCGTGCTGGAGGACTGGGCTATTCATGAGCTGGTTGAGAAGCCACGGCACAGGAGTTTAGTGATACTATTGGTCGCCTCATCGTATGTGACGTGGACGTTCCAGGCGCATACGTTCTCGAATTCGTTGGAGACGATTTTGGTGGCGTGGAGTCTGGTGCTGATACAGAGGATTGTGGATGATAAGGTACGGATTTCCCTAGAGGCAGATATATGAAATACGCATGGAAGATGTGTGTGGTGGGATGGGAAGTGTGGACACTGGCTAACGGGTATTACAGCAGCGGACATCTCCTTTCGCATCTGCGTTGTTGGCTTTCTTGGTCGTCTTTGGATTCTTCAATCGGATCACATTTCCCGCATTTCTGTTCATCCCCGCGTTTCGTTTGATACCCCATTTCGCGCGGAAGTGAGTCCCTCCCCCGTCCCTCTCAACAATCCCCCTAACCTCCCCCCTCACAGACCCCTCTCCCTGCTCTTCATGGTCATCTCCGGCCTCTGGACCCTCTTCTTCGCCATCGCCATCGACACCGAATTCTACTCCCGCACCCACCCCGTCACCTGGTCCACCCTCTTCACCCACCCCATCATCACCCCCCTCAACAACCTGCGCTACAACCTCGCCACCTCAAACCTCGCACTCCACGGCCTGCACCCGCGCTACGCGCACCTCCTTTTCAACCTGCCGCAGCTCCTCGGCCCGGCCTTCCTGCTGCTGTTCTTCCGTCCTCACTTGTCGTTGCGCTTATATTCTGCTATCTCAGGCATCCTCGTCCTATCAGTGTTCCAGCACCAGGAGGCGAGATTCCTAATCCCTACCATCCCGCTGATCCTCTCATCCATCCGGCTGCCGGCGAAGAAATCTCATCTGAAGATTTTCGCTGCGGCTTGGCTGGTGTTCAACATTATCTTCGGGGTACTGATGGGCTCCTACCACCAAGGCGGCGTAGTACCAACGCAATTCCACCTCGCGAATATGGAAGACGCGACACACGCGCTGTGGTGGAAAACATATTCCCCTCCCGTCTGGCTACTAAACGGGAAGAACGAGGTCCTCACCACACACGACCTAATGGGTATGCCCGGGGCCAAGATGATCTACGAGCTACGCGCCCTGGCGACGTGTGGCTCCTCCTCATCTTCGAACTCCAAATCGGGGAATAATAACGCGACGGGCACGTACCTCGTTGCGCCGCTGTCATCGAGTTACTTATCGGATTATATCGCCGAGAATAATGGAACGAAGGGGGGGCTGAGGTTCGAGGAAGTCTGGAGGTATAGGATGCATCTTAACCTTGATGATTTGGACTTTGGAGATGATGGGGTGTGGCCGACGCTCAAGCGCGTGGTGGGGAGGAGGGGGTTGGCGACGTGGAGAGTTAGTAGGGATTGCTCTTCATCCTCGGGGTGGAGGAGCTGAGTTGGGGTTTGGGTGGTGGGTTGACGTGGTGGTTGTTGTGCGAGCGAGCGTGCGCTGATTTCTCATCTCATCTCATCTCATCTCATCACTATTTTTTCAGCGCGTTCGTGTTGTCGTTGCGACGTTTGAGCGCTCATAGGGGGTCGGTGGAAAAGCTGGACGGGAGGGGGGGCGTATTGGAGTCAATACGGAATGTGAGACCATATATATTTGGGTACACCACGTCCGAGCGGGGGTTGGCCGGGGGCATCGTAGCACTCGTGGCTACGTTAGACAACAGCGCCGCGCATGCATGTTATGTATGCGGGGGAGCGGTGACACGGAGATATATAATGGTCCCGTAATAATTAGATTTTTTAATACGATGGGGGAAAAAGGGGGGGGGGTCTTGGCATAGATATAATATGTGGTGGTGGATATTTGGTCGGGGTTTAGTAATGTTTGGTGGTTATAGTCCAGTCATTTTTGACTTTGGGGAAGTGGTGAGGCGGAGGGAGTAGTGTACGATATGTATGTATATTATCAAATTATAGAAGGTTGTGGTTTATTGGGTTCTTCAGCTTGTGGTCGTAAACGCTGTGACAAGCGGAGCATCTGCATTACTGCGACGGAGCAAGCTCTCTCCTTGCCGTGATTGATTCCACCACCTTTCCTAGTAATCACAGCTGAGTATGTTCGGGTATCATACTGACTTGATTCGATGAGCTTGCTGCGGTTCGTCTCCTTTGAGTAGAATAGAGGTTGTCGCGTGGTTGGCCCGTAGCTGGTCCAAACTCCATGGCAGGCGCCCGTGACTACCGCTCTCAATCCAGCACATCATGCAGTTCGGAAAATCCGTGGGGATTGCTTGCAGCTCCTTCGCCATCACCAATATTGATGACATGTTCGTCTTGGTCACGTTCTTCTCTGTGGCAGGCAATTCATCGGATTCACAGTGATTATCATCATCAGCATGATTGGTTTCGGTGCTTCGCTAGCCCTTCCCCCTGAACCCATTGGATTTCTAGTCTGCTGCCCATTCTGATGGGAGTCTGGAATTTGTTTGGTCTTCTCTTCGAGGACGAAGAGGAAGAAGAGGACGCGCCCAATATTGCCGGCATGAAAAGAATACTCAAAGTCTAATCCATCACAGTGATGAATGGGGGAGGAAACATTGGGACGTACATACCGCTGTTTGCACAAGCAAGGGGAGCTGAGATAGCTGTATACGTCGTCACATACTATATCTTGCTCGGCGTGTGATGCCTCGTCGCGCTTCTGGTTATGAGGCAGAAAGACGTCCTACTTCTAGCTCAGAAATATATGAGTGTGGCAATACCCTTTCTATTCCTAGGCCTCGGAATTTTCATCAAGTCATCGTGCTACCCATGGTCCATCGATCACATTGACGCTTCACTCTCCACACACCCGGGCAAAATTATTATGGCTGTGGTGACGACCATACTCCTTTTAATATGTATGGGGGCCATGTTATGGCTCAAGCTGCGGAAAAAGGCAGCTCGGACTCCTCCGGACGTTGGCATTCCTCTGGAAGGGAATCCTCCATGTCTTTTGGAAAGCGCGATTGACTCGAGTAAGCCCGCCCAACGCTTATCATCCCCCGCAGATTTCCACTTGGCGGTTATCTAAAGAGATTCTTAACATAGAGAATGGCGATCCCGCAACGGGGGCCGCCATCCTTTTGTATTTATAGAGAAGTCATTTGCTTATAACCTCCTTTAGAATCCAGATCTATAGGACATTCTAGCCCTTAAAGATATTGAGGGGGGTGATTTCTATGCCACCTATACAGATGCATTCAACAGCAGAGACCCATTCCTACTGGCTAGGATAGGCTTGAAAACGCGTCTAGAGTGTAGAATCAACTATAATTCATATAGATTACATTGTCCTAATTGAAAATCTAGTCTCATCCATGTTATAGGTGTTGTAGTTTTCGATTTTTTGCTCTGTTATAAGGCTCTTGTACATGTCAAACACCCCTTTAACACCTCTTTAATAGCCCCATTCATCCTTTGTGCCTTAACTCTACGTCCTAACTTAACACGTAAGTTAGGATGCCTTTGAATGAATCGAGAACCCAATCTTGCCTAAGAGGTAACTTAGGTATTTGAGGTTGTGGTTGTTGAGTGGCTAGGTCAATTGAGTCGGTCGGGTCAATTGAGTTGGTCGCGTTAGTCGCGTCGGTCGGGTCTGCTGGTAGGCCGGTTGATTTGATGGGGTCTGCCAAGCACTAGTTAGAAATAGCCGAGTGTGCTAGATTATGGCAGGTTTGATGGGTTGGTTGTTTGTTGACTTGACTGAGCTGGTCAACTCTGTAGGTCAGCTCACCTGGGTTTGGAAGACCTCCTCTGCAACCTCGCGTAATATCCGATGGCTAGGAGCGTAGCCACTTATAGTAAGTCCTTTAATCTACTTAAGAAGGGTCTTTTCTTGATTTTTTGACAAGAGCTGCTGTTGCTGGCGCGCTTCTGTACGTGTTAAGCCACCTCTAACACGCCGTTGTATGGTTCTCTCACACAGCCCTAGGGCCTTAGCAGCCTCATATGATGAATTATATTTTTTATTCTGGACTCCTAGTACTGCTTTAGATATTTGATTATCGAGTTCTTGAGGTTTCTGGATCTTCTGGCGTACCATAATGTGGTTAGGTAGGTTGGCAGAAGGTGGTGGTGGTGGTGGTGATGGGTTTGATGGGGTGAGCCGCGCACAGGACGGGACGCCCTGTAGCCTCACGCACCATCACGCATGACGGGTTTATTTTATTTTTATTTTCTTTTCTTTTCTTCTTTTCTTCTTTTCTTCTTTTCTTCTTTTCTTCTTTTCTCCTTTTCTCCTTTTCTTCCTTTCTTTTCTTTTTATTTTCACCTTGCTTTCTTTTAAAATACAACCACACCCAACAATCAACTCGATTTTCAAACCAAACCACAAGAATAACAACAGGAGAATAGTCTCCTACGAAAAGCTGGCGGAAATCATCTCTTCACACCGACCAACAGGCTCTACCAAGCCTGTTGGCGAGTTGCCAAAGCCCACGCGACCGCCATAGAATGAAGGTTAGTCCGCTGCAACCCTCCCCGTGTCGTGAATGGCGGCAAGATGCTTCCGATATTGGTTCATCTACATGAGAATCCGTCTTATCGTTCAATTTTCCGCCTACTAACGTCATATGCAGAACTGTGTGCTCCCTGATATTGCAAGACCCGTTGTCTCGATATTCCCGCAGGCACCATACCATTCCCTAACCCCCCTTATTTTCTTGGAATTCAACCCAGAGTTGGCCATACTGTCGCCAGGATGGAACGAGTATTCAGGATCCTTCGGGCTCCAGGTGTTCGACACGGCGTCGAATGCGCGGCACCTACCCAGGTAGTCCTGAACACGGAGCCATGTAACCAGGAGAAGGGTTTCGATATCTCCGTGGAGAACATCAATACCTACACTGTCACGACCAAGCCTAGGGTTTTGGATCGTTGGCTCGACAAGGTTGTTGAAGCCTCTGGTTCCGAGTTTGTCTACTTCACGTTCATCATCGCCCTCCTTACGTGGGCGTTCTTGGGCATTCCATTCGGCCAGTCCAACACTTGGCAGCTCACCATCTCCGATTCTCAAGCTATCATCAACATGGTCTTCGACGCCTTCCTCATGCGACAGCAGCTGAATTCTCACGAGTCCCTCATGGTCGTCGCCGCTTGTCTGAGGTCGCGCACTACCAGCCACAAGAGAATGCTAAACCAACTCATCAGGAGCGGAAAATATAAGAAAGTCAAGTCAACACAATTCCAAGAGCTACAGCAGACAGATTTCGAGTCCGAACTCCCTGCCGAGAACTGGCTGGGTCGAATCTCCACTGCAGTTTCTACGTTTATGGGTCATATTGTCACAGTCTTCGGTTTCTGGGTGTGCATATTCATCTGGATTGGATTCGGCAAGTACTGCAATTGGTCCGACACATGGCAGCTATACATCAACTCGTCTACTTCAGCATTGATGGTGTTCATATTGGCCTTCTTGGCCAACATTCGCGAACGACACACCAAGTACATGACAAGATGCCTCGAATCTATCTGGAAGGTTGACGCTGCTCTCGAGCTCAGACTTCGTACGGTCACCGGAGACAACATCGAAAATCCGGCCGTTCTTATCCCCGCTCACAAGCGAAGCAGAATTCAGCGTGCAATCGATTACTACGCGGATCTCGTCGGGACTCTTGTTGGGATCATGATTCTAATCTTTGTCCTCGTCGTTTGGGTAGCGATCGGTCCAGCACTGCACTTCAATGCGAACTGGTGGCTTCTCATTGGTACATATGCCGGGTTGGTTGGCTTAAACGATGGCTTCGTTCTTCGCAATGTCTGCACTGTACTCGGGGACAACGAGAACGAAGAGTTCGCCCACGTAGAAAACTCCGATATGGATATGCTTGCCATCATTGGCGTGGAGAAGCTCGACGAAGAGCGCGTTGCGGACAACTCTCTTACTTGCCGAATCTCGATTTGGGTGGGTAATATCTGCTCACATGAGCAGACCGTCGTCTTGGGGGCAATCACCATATTAGGTCTCATCATTGGTGCTAGTGCGATGAAATGGAGTGTTACTGGACAGCTCCTCTGCAATGTCCCTCCTAGCATCATCGAGTCATTTTTTACCATAATCCTGATTGCGGGCCACAACATCGGGGAGGCGAAGAGACGTGTCGACCTTCATAACCTCTACTTACGGAGACTGAAACTGGTATCTTATGTCGATACCCTAGCCAAGGTTGAGGCAGTGGAGCAAGTTGAGGAGAAGTAGAGGTCAGTACCTTTGCATTTATGCTATCGTCGCGCAACTGTTCCTCTATCAGAGGAACGGCTGCCGGAAGATAGCAGGAGCAGAGTTGGCGGGAGGAGTTGGCAGGAGTAGAGTTGGAGGACATGTGTACGGCAATGTTGGGGGTTGCGATGGGGCTTCCTGTAAACTAATTAGTCCCGTTGTCAGTATTAGCCTCTTTGAGCCCTATGACTGGCTCTAGCGTCAAGAGGGCAAAACCTGTGGCTCTTGAATCACTTCTGCAGCAGTGAATGGGTCGGATTACTCGAGCTGCATCAAATAGGTTATAATAAAGTTTTACCCCACTTCACTTGTGCAGATGCAATGTGACTGTATGATATGTACGACGAGTGAGCAGCAGATGTCTCGGGATGGAAAATGCGAAGTGCGTGTAAAGTTAAGATTTGAAAAGTAGCTTGATAACCTCGATCCTTGCCCGATTATCCTCTACAAGTAATCTTCATGGATTAGAGTGGCTAAAACACGTTTTTAAGCCCTCTATAAGGGAAAAAGCAACACTTTCAAATTGACAACTACAACAAAGCCTCCTTATCTACGATGGCCATGACAGCCATATAAGCAGAAGCTTCATATCACACTGTATATAGAATCGAATTTTGCTCCTTATACCACCTCCACATACCTCACATATACTCTAACCACTTGATGTTGCAATTTTTAGACCTTTGAAAAAACACCTTATAACAGCTCTATCTCACCTTAATGAGGCGCAACTCCGACGTATACATAAGTTAGAATAGATAGAGGCATACATACAAGCAAGAGAAGCTAGATTTTCAAAATCAAACATAACTTCTGCTTAGTGGGCTACAGCAATTTCAGCCACATACAATTATACGTACAGCTACACATATAGCTCACGATGAGCCCCCTGTAATGCTGACTTCTAAACGATAGAAGACACAGAGGTTTCTTGCGTAAGGTTGACTTAACAGAGGAGGCAGGGGATTAGACACAAAGGCTTTCCAAGTAACACGTTACAGTATTGTAAAGAATACTATATTGAGTTGAGCATGAAGCTCCTATCTAAGGAAATACTATCTACTTATATAGTGGCGTTGTGCCTCATGGGTAATCTGGATAGTTGGCGGATAGCTAGATATTCAGGATAGTTCATGGATAGCTCAACTATCCAATATCCACTAGTTTCTGCAACTATCCATTAGCCCCGTCACATGGCAGCCTACCCCGCTTGCCCCCTGTGACTCACACGTCATGTTACTAGGCCCTGGTCCTGTAACCATGATGTCACGTTACCGTAGCCGTAACAATTTGCTAATATCAAGGTGAGTTAGTGAAGTAAACACAAGACAAAGAAGTAGATCAAAAGATATGTGTACTTACAGTGAGTTTGTAGGAAGAATATTGCAGAAGAAGAGTATAGAAAAGAGGTAGAGGTTGAAAGGTATGTGTTTTATATGAAGGTTCGCGTTGTGGTGTTGCTTTTGGAACAGTAATTCTTTGTAGGTAAATATTCCTTCACGAATATTTCTGTTTGCAACTTTAAAATAACCACGACCTTAGAACCACCTTCCTTGGTTACTCTCCGATCTACACATTCTTCTTCCCTTTTGCGCCTTCACCTCTTCACTAGGACTTCAAGTAAGTTTATTATCTTGATTCTATAGCCAGAACTTCTGGCGATCTTCTGCTAATCACGTGTTTAGTATGGCGAAACGCAAGGCACCTGAAGAACTCTCCACTAATGTGAATACTATCAAAGCTCGCAACCGCGTCTCCAACCTTACTGAAGATGAGAAGGCTGTTCACTTAGCACTCAAGGCTGACCATGCTGATCTGAGCTACTACTTAAAAAAGTATCGCTGCCTCTACTGAAGACAAGACACGTCTACAGAATGAATTGAAGGTTGAGCGTATTCGTGTTTGGTAAGTTCCTTCTGGTAATCTCTGGTAGCCTCAATCTAACTATAAACAGGACTGAGAAGGGTACCCATGCATCTTGCATTGCGAATCAGAAAGTCAAGAATATTAGCGCCTCTTCTTCTTCTCCACAAGCACCACCATCTACTCCGCCACAACTTCTGTCTGAGCTTGCTGCATTTGAGGGTATCTCAAGTATTCCAATCGATGACAATCATAACAGCGAATGGGAGGATACTGAGGTTGAAGACGATTTGGAGTTGGAGCTTATGTTACAGCGCGAGATATTTTAAATGACGAGGCTGTTCTACCAGATGAGCTTTCCGATGAAGAGATCACTAGCACCCAGGCTCTCTTAACTCAAGCGCACATTGATGTATGCTACCTCATAATCTGGTAATCTTCTGGTGATACTAATAGTTGATAGGCCCATGAAGAGTCCAATTTCCGCAAGTGGCAACATTTCTGGGATAGCTGTATCCACTCATATACGAGAAAGGCTGGAAAGCTGAGAAAGAAGCCTGAGCGTCTCTTTGAGTATATGCCATGGATTGATGTAGAGGAAGGGTACGTCTCTGATCATCCTAGCAATCTTCTGGCAATACTAATTGTTTATTATAGCACTTTTCACGAGGTTATCCCACCACATAAATATTTCTGTTTGTACGAGCAGGCAGTTTGGAAAGTGGGCCTAATTACCAGGACCTGTGCAGTGGTACCCAAAGTCTTACAATCTTGTCGACAATGGATGGTTGCAAATATCCACTCATAGTTCTAGCTTCAAAGAGGCGTTCTTACTTGTCTACTCTAAGAAGTTTGATAAGGAAAAGTGGGCTAAGGTATCAGCTGCGCAGGATATGTTGTTCCTGGAGCTAGAGTAGAGGAGAACTTGAGTTTGCTAAAGTTATAGCGCTGGAGTACCTGGTTTTCCAACGCGAATAGGGGCTATAGAGAAATTTAAGTACTTCATCGTAGCCAGACTTCTGGTAACCTTCTGATAATCGAGCAATTTGCCAAATGTCATCTCAATACTCAGAGTTGTTTGATTCTGACAATCCTATTGCAGATGTATTCTCAGACTCTTTTCCATCTTCTCAACGACTATCCTCGTTAAATCAAGTCCCTGCAGGCCTTGAATATATTGGCAAATTAAACCAATTCATCAAATGGGCTAAGGATACACACGATGTATTCATTGAGTGGTGGAAGCTATCACGATGGTATGAACAACACTCAGATCATACTACAAAACTCCTTACGAAGATTGCATGGGATTCAACGAACCAGAGTTCTCAATACTGGAGAAGTTATCACCAAGGAGCAGACTGGCTTTCTGGAGAACCATGTGTCATTTGTACTTATTGTTCGAAGGCCCTTACGCATCCTGCAATCAAGTCTGCTGGCCCAAAGTCTATGGCAACACATCTTGCATCGGACATTTGCAAAAAGAAGTCACGGATGGGTAAGGATAGTCTCTATCAAATGCGAATCAATCAAATGCGACCTCAACAAGTAAGGATTACCAGATTATTACCAGAATCATGTAGGTTAATATCTATAATAGGATCATATTCTCACACAAGAGACATTTTATGAACAAGTTCTATACACAGTTATCTCGACTCATAGCTCGTTCCGCTCAGTCGAGGATACTGAATGGAAAAGGCTTGCTATCTTACAGAATCCTCACTATCCACTACCCTCAGCAACAACTATTCGAAACCTCTTAACAACAAAGCTCACACAAATCGAAGAAGAGATGCTACAAGATGTTGTTCCTGGTTCAAAGATTGCATTATCGCTCGACTGTTGGTCAAGTGTTACTCGACTTTCGTTTATGGGTGTTATTGCATCGTTTATCGACCGTCATTGGAAAATGCAAGAGGTCTTGATTGGCTTTGAACCTATATATACAGAGTATACTGGTGCTGAGTTATGTGGAATACTTGAAAAAGTTATCACACCTAGGCAGCATTTAGAAGGACGAATTATATCCATTACGACTGATAATGCGTCAAACAACACTTCGATGATGAGAGATGTGGAAATAATGCTTGATAGTATTGCGGACAACGAGCATTTTATTGGAGGAAAGGTACAACACATACCCTGCCTAGCTCATGTTATTCAACTTGCCCTTAGTGCTCTCCTTGGCCGAATCTGGATTACGCCAACAAATCAAGAGATCTTAATGAACTGGGAAGAAGAGAACCAGATGGAGGGCCTTGCAAAGTTACAAAAAGACAAGGGTATCAGATTTACACTTGGAAAGGTATATATTCTCTTGTTAGTTCTGGTAATCTTCTGGTAGCTTTTTCTAATATCTCATAGCTCCGGAAGCTCACTATCTTTGTTAATTCAAGTCATACTCGAAGGAACAGGTTTATGACTTTGCAAAAGGCAAACATGAACCGGGGTCAACCATCTCAGAGACTTCTTCAACTTATTCAAGATGTATCAACTCGATGGGATTCGACATGCCATGTGCTTCTGCGAGCACAGCAACTTAAGTCAACAATCAATCAATATACCCGAGGCGATCATGGTGCTCATATGTTTAGACTTGGCGAGGTAGAATGGAAGCACATTGAATACATCATTGATCTTACAAGACCATTCAACTTCTTTACAACAAACATTGGATCGTCAGCTGGACCTACTGTCTGCTATACACTCGGAGTATATCAAAAACTCTTATCAACGCTTGAAGGAACTCGGCACTGGCTATGGCATAAGACATATCCATGGGTAGCAAAGATGACTTTAGCAATCGATGCTGCAGAGAAGAAGATTAAGAAGTATTATAACAAGCTATACACAAATACTGGATCTATCTTCGCATTTGCTAGTATCTTAAATCCTAGTGTGAAGCTCTCACACTTTAACAAAAAGGTTTGCAAGCTTGACTTTTCAATACGAAATTGGGAGACAGAGTTTGAACAACAGTTTAAGACTCTTTATAAAGAGCAGTACTCTACAGTGCGAGTTGCGAGTCAATTAGGATTATGAGATGCAGATATGGATCCATTAGCCTTAGTATTGCAGCAAAGTCAGACATTAAATGGGACTCGGGGCCAGAGAGAGGAATATGTGAATGAGGCTGATCTCTATCTTGATGCTCGTAAGTTTCTGGTAATCTTCTAGTAATCTTATTCTAACTTGTATAGCACATGTGTACACAAAGATATTGCTATTTTGGCAACAAAAGGAAGAGCAATTTCCTGGTCTATCAGCAATGGCTCGTGATATACTTTGTATTCCTGCTGCTGAGTCTGGAGTTGAGCGAGTCTTTAGTGCCGCAAGGGATGTGTGTGCCCACCGACGTGGCCAACTTAATCCTGAGACAATTAAGAGTATTATGCTTGTATATTACTCTCGACAATACAAGAATCATCAATGTCATGGTGACAAGCTTGCAGGTATGATGGACGTCGTTGATATGACTGAGGAGCAAGTAGAAGAAGAGTATGAGGCACAACGACAACGGATGTGCAATTCTATCGAGTTACAATATATCAGCGATGAAGAAGAACTACGATCAAATACACATATCCGAGAGACATATTCAAAGGTACAATATCCTCCGTTTAACCCTCAGCGGCCACAGCAACAGCAAAACTTATCACAAGCCGCACATGAAGAACGACAAATGCGCTACCAACAAGGTGAAGAAAGAGATAGGGCTGACCATCTTAATGAGACCTTATACGACATCCCAGATGATGATATCCTAGATAACGAAGATATAAGAGAAGATGGTAATAATGAGGAGCCTATACTTCCAACTATTCATGAAGATGAAGAGAAGGATATGCCGTCCTCACCACCAACGCCTATCCAACATGCTCAGAAGACTGGAAGAGATTTACTTAATATCTTTCAAGCTACTCGTCAAGACCCCATAAATACTTTAGGTATTAGTAGGTCTGGCCGGCCTCATCAAGCAAGGTGGAGAGATGTTCTTAAGCATATATAATAGATAATAGCGTTCTGATAATCTTCTGATAATCGTGGTACTTAGATAGAGGAATATACATGATTCGTTCTCACAGCTTACTAGAGATGGCGAGAGTGATGCTGATAGATGTAATACTTTAACTTAACCATAAAACAGTATTAATCGTATGAGGGACTGTTCACATGATGCATAAATCTTACACGTGATAGCCGAGTACTCACTGGGTTTTTACAGAGTAACTGAGTATTGACCTCACTCACCGAGTCGAGTAAAAGGTTCAGCTACTCACCCAGCTGAGTAACCCACTGAGCGAGTGAGCCGAGTATTGAGCGAGTAGTGCGCAGCCTAAGTAGAAGGTATACATGTAGACATTGGAAACTCTCAGGGGCAACCTCCTGATGCTGGCCCCTCAGAATCTCTTGGGGATTCTGATGAGCAGTCCACCAGCGATATGACGGATTACTATTCCCAGGACGGTGATTGGTGTGAACAGTCACATTTCAGTGATCATGAGCGAGAATTTCTCGAGTCCCAAAACGGTAGCTTGCAGCAGTCAGGTTCCGGTGAGGAAACCTTCGTTGACATGAATTTGTACATCAACTTTTCTCCCCAAGAACGCCCAGCACATCTCCATCCCCAGGTCAATATCCTAGCCAGGATTCGCTAGCGCGCCTTGTTGATATACCGCGAGCCTCAACGCCGCTACCAACCCCTAAGCAATCAACTAATCATTATTCTTTGGCCTCCGAGCTCCATAAAAAACAGCCTGCCGTTAATATATGGCAAGACAGAGGCATGCCCGACTTAGGGAAGATATGGAAATCATGGTCAAGAGAATAGGACAGTTAATCCCAGAGACCTTTTGCAAACACCTGTACAGAATTATCGTACCAGAGCGGCCAACAGACTTTGGTGAGAAGCTGCGAATCAGGGCTAAACGGATCTGGCAGTTTTCCGCTGTGTGGTCTGTGCTATGGATTGTGTCATCCCGCCTTCTTGGCCGTTGTGGCTCCTTTACTATAGACAGAGGACCAGAAGAGCAATTATAAAGGTACAACATAGAAGCTAGACATAGGCGTAATCCAGAGTACAAATAATATGATAGCACCTTTGAACCACAAATAGTACTGCAAAAAGAAGCTGTTAAAGTTTGTATTGATTGTATTTTCTACGCAATGGAAGGGAATACCAATGAAGCAACTCCCAAGTTACAGTAGCACCAAAACCGGCTTTTAAAAGCGCTGCAAATGAGGCAGGCGAGAGGTCACATCCAGACTCAAAGTGGGGATTCTTAGAACATTGGAGGGATGTGGAACAAGATTGGCTTCAAAAGCACTGAAGTGAAACCTTGCTACTAGAGCGGGAGTGAGAGCTTCGAGCGGGAAGATCGTGGGAAGCAACTTTTTGCTGCCGACTTCCGGGACTGCCTTGGTGCTACTACTTACTGCTGAAAAGCACGGAAGCGTAAAAGTTGGGAGATAAGGAGACAGAGGAGTCGCATACGTGAGTTATGTGAATAGGTTTTGTCTCAATAACGAAGATATTATTTCATCCTTTAGTTTCGCCATAGGCCATACCGTGTACTCCATCATCGTTGTTCCCCCGTGCATCTATTCCTTCCCTTCTCACACGTTGGTTTATATCAGCGGGGCCTTTAACAGTTTTCATTAAGTGGTGGTCCACGCATAACACACCACTGTGCAGACCAAAAAGATCCTGATTGAATTACAAAGCGAGATGCAGAGCTACTCTAACAACTAGCTGTGTCCGCTGGAATTTCTGCATCTTCCCATTTTCTCATCTCCTCCATCCGAAGCCTGCCACCCATCCAAGCGACTGCTGGAATCGCAGTTACTGCACTCAGTAATCCTAGTGTCCATGTCACAGTACCCCATCCCGACCGGTCAATGATCATGCCGGCCCAAAGCGAACCAACGAGACCTCCTGCAGTGAAAGCCTGTCAGGAAAGACCATATGCCTGCGCATATGCGCCAGAGGAGCTGAAGATACCTGGCTCCTTCATTTCCTTCGCTTCGATAACGTAGGCGATCTCGGCCATCGCAGGGGGCAAGATTATATTGACACATAGCCCTATTCCAAAAAGAAGGATGACCAAAAGTACTTTTTGAGACATGCTGTTATGCGTTACAAACTGCAGACAGACAAGTCATGGGCAAGCGAGCAGGAGAGAGGTTGCTGCTAACCAACGCGGGCCATATCGGTCTGACATCTATCCCGCCACAGGGCTTACCGCAGCGGGTATCGCAATTGGGAGAAAAATCAGGCCTGCACCGATTGAATCCCATCCGAAAGTATCGCGGACGAAGAGGGGAATAATGGTGTCGAACGATGCAGTGAGTGCCACTTGTACTAGACTGACACCAATGGCAACAGCAAAGCGCCGGGAAAGAAGTAGCGTGAAAGAAGCAGGAAGTTTGCGCTTGCTTGTCGGGCTAGTCTGCCGACCTTCAAAAAGAGCTCTTCTAGGATCTAAACTGTCGTAGAAGAGCTTTTTTAGAATCTAAGCTAAGCAGCCGCAGGTGACGACGTATGAGCAATGAGCCCACCTCCGGGCTCTGTGGCGGCATATATTTTAACCTGGAGCTTAGACTCACAAGCTTATCTTTGGGCGTCGTCGCTGGTCCTCTCCGTGGTCGAGTCTCCCGAAGTCTGCTTGGTTCTCGATCAAGTAACAGATATCCGCATGGGAAGCAGGCTATATAAAACGTCGCTCAGCAGGGTTTATAGAGATACGTATTTTTTTATAAGCAAATAATTATCACATACGACCATAGACTCAATAGAACTGGGCATCCCGTCCGCTCTGCCATACATAAACTTGAGATCGGTGGATTAGTAGTTGGGTGGGTGACCACCAGCGAATACCCACTGTTGTATGTTTTTTGTCTTTTTATACAACGGATTTTACCTCTCCTGGGTTTGCCATGTCCACACTTCTTTTGGCAAGGGTCTATCGGTACAATCTTGGAGCGTTTTCAGAAATGCATTCATACATACAGTACTAGACCACTGCTATTAACCGAATTCCAATTTGACATGTAAATCGCGTCACGTAACCCACCCCTCCTTGTACAACAACCATAATTATGCCACCAACTCGGAGGGCTTTGGCTCCAATTGATGGGAATCGACAGCCTGGTGGCCAATTAAGCCCATACCAACGTGGGCAGATTCTTGGGAGGCAGTCAGAGGGTGCAACACCTACTAAGATTGCACACGACCTAAACCTTGACCGAAGCACCGTACAATATACAATTGCAGTTGACTCAATACGCACTGAAGGCAAGAGCCTACCCCATACACCACGGGGAAAGTCATATATAGAAGCAGAGCAATGCCTTATACTCTGCCACGTATGCCTAACCCAAAGGATACATACCAAGAAGTAAAGGATGCTTGTAATGTTGCTTGCTCAACATCAACTATAAAGAGGATACTACAAGAAGCAGGCATAGGCAATTGGCGTGCAAAGTGTTGCCCTTTCCTACTGCCAATACATGCAGCTAAACGGCTTGCATGGTGTTTAGCACGGAGGAATTGGACAGCAGAGGATTGGGGTCAAGTTGTGTGGAGTGATGAGTGCTCTGTTGAGCGGGGGCAGGGTAACAGGATCGAGTGGTGTTTCCGCACACCTGCTCAGAAGTGGCAGCGGGAGATGATCCAAACCTACAGTACAAAGAAGAACATGAAGATCATGGTTTGGGGGGCCTTTTGGGCAGAAGGCCAGAGCAATTTATACCTTATGGACCGTGACTTTGAGTCAAAGAAGTTTGGATATACTGCAAACTCATACCTTGAGGTTCTAGAAGCAGAACTCCTCCCTGAGGCATGCATTCAAGCAGACGGGTACTAGAATACTCATTTTTTATACTATATACTATGGGGGCTTATTTTGTAGAGCTTTCAATTATAATTTACATCTATCGCTCTAAAATTGCATATGTTAACGAGCAAATTAATTATCTACGTTCGGTGGCTTCGCGGGTGGTTTAGTGATTCAGTTAATAGCAGTGGTCGGTGACTGTACACCGGTTTATGGTACCCCTGATACTTGACACAGCAGTTGAGTGACTCCTGAACATACGGAATTTGGTCTATCAAAATGAGAGTTCTCCTTCAGGGAGCGGGTCTCTGGCCATACGTTGTGGCTAAGACAGATAGTGTCACCAAGGATGGTACTGCTGAGCAACAGAAGGCAGGGACGATCATTGCGACAGCTCTTGGTGATGAAGTCATCAGTAGACTGGCATTTGAGGACTTCGAGGACGGGAGAGTCCTTTGGAAGACTCTTGCTAATACAGTCAAATACAGACTTCAACTCTGTATAATATCTATGCTTAGTCTCTGTCGCTAGTGATTACCTAATAAATCTCGTGAGACAAACAAGGTCTATTCGCATATGACAACCAAACGCCAAATCTAAAAAGATCAAACCAAAAGCACCATGCCACTTTTTACTTCTAACTCTATAGGCGGTTCAAGAGCAGCTTTCATTATCTTCAAAGTGTGATCTTATGAACCAACTCCACGTGACTTTTGAAATACTCCAACTTTTCGAGAACGAGCCCTTGCGACTTGCATATTGGGTGAAAACACTCTATCTTAGCCTCCAGGTCTCGTCCTTTAAGGTGAATGTTTTCAACATGATTCATCATCGTCGCAGGGCAGCAAAATTCACCTATCCTCTGTTTGTAGCTCTTCGATTCATCCCCGATGCAGAATGGGCACTGCTTCTTGCTGCAATCAAGGGGGAAAATGGGATCGAGGGGCCCGGGCTCAGGGGACTCTTCTTTGAAGATACTTGGAGGAATGCCGACGTGAAGACAGTATCGTGAGGGAACCTCACGGCATTTGCAGAGAGCCAGCATGAGTTCGGTGACCTGAATGTGACACTTGACAGCATTCTGCGGTGTGATATCTGTGATGCAAGGACAGATAAAATGACTCACTGCGTCCTCTGTGGGATCTGATGCTCAACCACTGGCTCGATGTACTCTTCATCGTGCTGTCCATTGTTATGCCTCTCAATGTCTTCTGTTGGGCGGCGGCAGAAATATTCATCCTGGAATTCCTGAGAGATGATGTTTCGACGCTTAGTCCTAGCACTACCGATCGCACCTGTAAGTCGCCGGACTTCTGCCTCGATGCTCATCCCCTGGATTCTGTACGCCCCAGTTTTCAATTGCTCTCACTCCTGCTCAAGTGCAGTGATAACAGGATCAGGGGGAAGCGCAGCTAGGTATTCATCAGGGACATGAACTGGTGCGCGAGGATCGCACATGAGACTCATATGCGTCAGCATGCGAAGGAGCCATCTACAGACGGATGTCCGAGGTGTCATACTGACATTCGTTGCACTCAGTTTGCTATCAAACTCAAGAGCAAACTTAGAAATCTCCTCCTCAAACCTACAAGTCACTATACATATTTTCGCTTGTCACACCAGCAACAAGAGCAATACTACTCAACAATTGCTACAACCCTCTATGATTCATTACACGTCATTGCTCCTTAGTTACTGGGCCGATATGACCACATAGCATATCTCTACAACCCTCTATGATTCATTACATGACATCACTCCTTAGTTACTGGGCTAATACTACACATGACATATCTCTATCAACTAGAGGCCTAGGAACATGAACGATAGCTCCAAAAGCTTCTACAACCATCTATGATTCATTACACGTCATTGCTCCTTAGTTACCCACAAGATTGGTTAAGTTATGACATAATTTGTCTATAGGGGTACTCTGACCTTGGACCTCCTTTTACTTCCTATGGGCTACGAACCTAGGAGATGGTTCTATGGGATTCTCTTACATCGACTACAGTTACCAAGCCTGGTTAGTCATGGAAAGTCTTGGAAAATGAGAGAACTACACTCCTTTAGCATAAATAGGATTGCCCTTTCCTTAAGAAAGAGGAAGCAGACAATACAGTAAATCGACTATCACATACTTCCACATCTTTTCCAAGTTCCAAGCATTGATCTTGTTACTCCTTGTTTCTGAAAAGTCAGTGAGGTGTTAACCTCTGACTTATCCCTGAGTTCTCAGACTCAACATTTGTTGCAACTTGTCTGAACCACTTCACTACATCACACACCTGATTGCTGCGTTGTGGAATAGTCTAAGCTACAACCCTTTGGCTCTGTTTCCTAAGACAGTGTGTTGTCTTAGTAAAATCATCCCTTTTCTTGGGTGGCTAGATTCTCACATCTGGTGCACCCACCATTACACTGCTGTTGAAATAGTGGCACTACAGAAGAAGCTCTACCGCCCTCCCTACTAAGATCCTGAGAAAGAATAGCTTATAAAGCTTGGCAAATGCTTCCATTGCCATGAAAGTGGTCATCACGATCGCAACTGCCTACAGAAGCAGAAAGTTAGAGTCAATGAGATCTCTACTACAGAAGAGCATGCTCAATATGAGTCGGGAAACGAATAGCCTCTAGAGAAGACGTCGCTAGAGGTTCTACAGCAAGAATTGCCTCCTCTGCACATTTTGACTATGACACTCTGTTCTTAGCTACCTGCAGAATAGGAAGAAATCAAATTGTCATTCAAGCCTTAATGGATAGCAGTGCAACAGGTGGAAGCTTTGTGAATGCTGTTGATGCAAAACAAATTTGTGAAATTGAAAACATCTCTCCTATCAAACTTATAAACCAAAGAACATTGAAGGATTTAATGGAGCTGCTAGACCTATAGTCACACATGCTATATACCCTCAACTACAAATTAGAGACCACGTTAAAAGTCTATGCCCTCTATTCATTACTACTCTTAGGAAACACTCTATCATTCTTAGGAAAGCTTAGATGAATCAGCATGGAGTAATGCTTGACATGGTAAATGACCAAGTCATCTTCACAAAAGGTCATTACCAGCACACTACACTAACGGATACTCAAGAAACTACATGTCCCTAAGTTGATAGCAAAATTCAAGAACCGGTCTCCCAACCTCTACGGACGAACCCTTGCAGCATTGCAATGATTGGAGCTGCAGCATTTAATATGCTTCTAAAGCAGAAAGGAGCACAAGTCTTTGCAGTTTCATTTAAAGACATACTAGAAGAACAAGCAAAAGAAGAAGCAATAGAGATCGACCTAAAATCAATCCTCCCACAAGAGTTCTATGATTATCTTGATGTGTTCTTAAGACAGGTAGCAGACAAGCTTCCTCCTCATAGATATGCAGATCATCACATTGTGGTTAAAGGAGACTCAAAGCTAGGACATTCGCCCCTTTACAATATGTCAAGAGAAGAGCTCAACCTTGTAAAGAAGTATATTGAAGACAACTTGTCTAAAGGATTTATTGAAGCTAGCAAAGCTCCCTTTGCCTCTCCTATACTTCTTTACAAGGTCGAGGTCTTCTCTTGACATATTGTAAAGACAACTGGGTTGAATATCTTTACATGGCCGAATTCACAGCAAATGCCCTTCCATCAGACTCAACAAAAGTTAGCCTATTTTTTGCAAACAAGGGTTGTCTAGGTGGTTGATGTCTAGGTGAAGCGGGAAACGCAGTAGGGTAGTAGTCGCACAACGACCTCATTTTGCGCCATCTAATCCTGTCCCTTAGCTACTGTTAGAGTCCCTCCTTGTCTAAGACGTTGTTTTCTTGTCCTGTGACACCAGCTTAGTAGGTGGTTTGTCTCTCGAAGTGTCTTAACCTCTGCCTCTAGAAGGGCCATCCTATGCATAAAGACATGTGCTCCCTTCGCTAGACAATCAATCCCTTTATAGATTGATGTTAGAGAGCTTCCTTAGTGATGTGAGATTCAGTCCTTAAGTAATTGAGATTAGGAAGCAGCCTCATTAGCGCTAGTAGGCGTCTTAGAAGTCCAACTTTCTATGACTCCATTAGAGGTCCCTAGAGGTGTTGGTGTCTTTAACTTGATATCTAGCTTCGACAGGACTGCTTCTAGGTTATGTGGAATAAGTCCTACACCTCGAAAACCTCCTTGGACATTATCAACAGTCATTGCCTCCTAGAATGCAGTGGCAAACACTAGGAAGAAGTCCTCCTTCAAGATGTGGGTTACACCTGCCTGTATCTTGTCCTTAATTTACTGACTATAGGCCTTCTTAAGTAGGCCAAAGAAGCCAACATCGAGAGGCTAGAGCATATAAGATGAGTGAGGGGGCATATACAGTAGAATGATGTTCTTTTCCTTATAGTAAGAGTCGAATTCAAGGGAGTGGTGACTTTCGTGGCCATCTAGAATAAGGAGACGAAATCTGCTAATTGTACGCAGCTTGGTATGTTTCTCGAAATGCTAGGCCCATTCTAGGCCAGTTTCATTTGTCGTCTAGCCATTTTAGATATAGAAATAGCTAGTAGAGATGAGTTGGGTACTTAAAAGGTGGGTTTTACCTACTACTACAATGAATGGCAGTATGCACCAGCCCTAGGAATTAACCGCTTGGATTACAGTAACCCATTGTTGATTGCTAGACTGTACTAGTTTTGTGCTTAAGACTCTCTCAGAGCTTGTTACAACTTTTTGTGGTTCTAAAGTGATCGTACGACGGCAGATTAAGGAGTATATATGTAGGTTGGTGTTAATCATATTAATAAACCAGACTTCCTTACAGCTTACCTTACGGCCCGTAAAGAGTTTATGACTATTAATACAGTCTGTAATGGATTCACAGCTACAGTTCTAGTTTCATACGACCCTGAATGGGTGCTATCGAAGCTAAATACTCAGTTACCAACACTAATTCTGCCTGTGATTGTTTCTCCTAAGGAAGGCCGTTAGGTGTCTCACAGCTACAGCAGGACCGACCAACAACACCAGTGTTCCCCAGAATAGTATTCGGCGATGAGCAGTATTCGGGCTAAAATTGGGGTATTCGGCGAGTATTTGCCAAAGACTCAAATACTATTCGAGTCCTTGGCAAGCACGGCCCAGGATGCCAAGCTACGAAGATTTTACCCCGCCCTCATAGATAGATCCGTAGAAATAGATCCATAGATAATATACCAATTGATATTTCTACCAGAATGAGCGACTCTGAGCTATCCGCAATTCCAAGTGACGAAGATGAGGAAATCCAGCATCTACCACCCCCTTTTCCATTCGAGTCTTCACCGTCGATAGCTCTACCATTACTACAAATACGGCCACAACTCCCAAATACTCAGTCACCGTTGTTCTTAAAGAATGTATTCAGTAGAACATTGTTAAGCACCAGCCCTGTCTGTATGCAAGATGGCTGTAATTATAAGCCAAAACCAAAGCTTTTATCATGGAATATCACGAGTAATTTGTGGAGGCATGTTGAAAGCATGCATCCTGCATTATACGAAGCTATAAAACCAGGAACTCCATTGCTACAGCATGCTCAGAGTTCACAGAGTCAGAGTTCGCAGGATTCGCAGGGCGCTCCGAATATGAAAACAGCCTGAAACGCCCAACAATTCTTTACTCCTCGAGTAGGAGGATCCGTTCTTGCCTCTCGATATAGAGAGTTATTACTTGCATTTATTGTATCTAATAACTTACCAATGAGTCTGGTTGATCGGCCTTCATTTCGTCAGCTTATTCACCAGCTTAGCCCTTCAACGTTAGCTATATCAACGAGCTCCTTAATGTGTGATTTACACAAGACATTCTGCAACCACCGTATGAAGCTACAGATAGAACTCCAGGCTCATATAATAAAGGGCGGACGGTTATCACTTACGACTGATTCATGGTCTGCAATGAATGGTGCAGAGCACGCTGCAATAACTGTTCATTGGATAAATAACGAATGGGTTCACCAGTGTCACGGTTCACCAAGGCATAGGGCGCCAGTTGGGTATTATGAATTAAACTCAATCTAGAGAAGAAAAGAAAGAGAAGAGGAGCACTCGAGCAGTGGCTCGATCTATATACAGCTATGTTGTTGTGGAGTGAATTCTCTTTAGCGAGACCAGTTCTGAGAATTCACTCCACAACTGAAAACTTCGCTCCAACCCCGGAAAGCTCCCCACACCCCTGAACCCCCACTCGAGCTGCAAGGCGCACTTGATATCGTAACAACCAGCACTGTGTTCTTGATATCATACATCTAAAGGAGCCCATTCATTCCGGTGAATATCTTGCAGAGCAGCTTCAAGCTGTTACGGACGACTTTGGTATTACGAACGGAGTCTTTACAATTACTAGAGACAACGCATCGAACAATACAGCAATGCTCGCAGAGTTTGAAATAGGGGCATGCACGAGCGTCGTTTCTATACAGAAACCATGGAGCTTTACAGTAAAGGAAGGCGACGTCCGATGCATGGTACACATTATAAACCTTGCGGTTCAAGCAGCTTTAACTATGTTAAAAGCTGTACCATCAGAACAAACGGAATTATATAGGCTTAAGCAAGGCTTAGCTCATACTCAAGGCTTCGTTCTTAATAAAGAAGAAGTGGCAACGGTTCTTATAAAATTACGCCGGCATATCTATGTCTTCCGGAACCGTCGAGCATGGAAATATGCATTGAAAGTACAAGCATCTGCTATGGGTATTCAGGTGGTTTCAATGTCCCTCGATATGCCTGTACGATGGAACTCAACATATTATATGCTTGAGAACGCTTTGAAGCTTGAGCAGCCGATCAATGCTTTATGTGCTTCGCAAACGATGGATTTAAGTATGCGTGATATTATCATTACATCAATAGAATGGCAAGTGTTACATGGACTAAAGGCGTTCTTTAAGATATTCGTCAAACCAGCAGAGCAAATTCAAGCAGATAATTATCCAACGTTGAACGTCTGTATTCCACACTATCTACAGCTTTTAAATAAGCTTAAGGCAATGGAAAACGCTCCATCGACAACAGCAGCAATCAGCGCAGCTTGTAAAGCATCGTATAATAAGCTTGATACTTATTATAACCTTGTGACAAATCAAGGCTCAAGCCACTCGTCAATTGCTACTATCTGCGACCCAAGATTCAACTTAAGTATATACGAATTTTATATGCCAAATAGTGTAGACACTGTAAAACGAGATAGGGCAAGAGCACAGTTCGCAGCTTGCTATAACCAGTATAAAGACCGTGAGAACGATATACAGGTTGCTGCTATTGAAGCTACTATTGCTGCTGAAAACTGAGCAGCGACGACTCTAAGAGAACTTGATTCCGACGACGAGATGTATCAGCATTGTGGGCCTTCTATTGAGGAAGTTGAGTGGCAACGATGGTTCAAAGAGAATGGTGTCGACCGTAATACTAATATCCTCAGATATTGACAGGCAAAGCAGTATCAGTATCCAGTTATATCACGGATCGCACGGGACTATTTGGCAATTCCAGCCTCATCGGCAGCGTCAGAGCGTATATTTAGTGTCGGCGGTGATATAGTCACAAAGAAAAGGAACAGGTTATTACCTTCAACTCTTCGATATCTACTCTGCCTACGGGATTGGGGGGTTATAGGCGACGAGGAGGAGGATAATAGCGAGTAGACAGTTATCATATTTCATTACTATATACTACAGTTGAGCCTCAAAATACTCAAATACTATTCGGCGAGGATTTGTATGAGTACAGTCAAACCTCGCCAAGACGATCCTCTTTTAGCCAATAACCTCTTTTGTGCGATATTTTTCCACGGACTGATACTTTTACCATACAAAATACGATTCAACAATCATCGTCTTTTCCAACCTGTTCATTGTCTTAACGTGGCCATTAGACACCCAAAATGCCTCGAAAAAGGCCGATTACAGTCGACCAGCGGCGTGCCCTTCGACACTGGGCCCACCAAGAAGTTCCAAAGCCAACTCAGCGGCAGTGTATCGAATGGTTTAAAAGACAATATCATCACAAGTTAAGCCAGTCGACTATTTCTGAATCACTAAGTAGCAACTTTGAGGCCCTTGATAAGAACCAAGACACTGGAATTCAACGCCGTTGACTAGGCCAGTGGCCAAAGCTAGAGAATATCCTTTGGGAGTGGCAGAATCGGATTGAAGAAAAAGGAGGGTTTACAACTGGCGATATACTACTCGTGCGGCCCAAAAGTTTCCACAGGGTCTGTGCACAACAGCCAATTAGATTGTAGGAATCTATCAAGCACCATGTACTTGTACCCGAGTACACGCGTAGAAAATGTACACGCATAGAAAATGTACACGCATAGAAAATGTACACGCATAGAAAATGTACACGCATAGAAAATGTACACGCATAGAAAATGTACACGCATAGAAAATGTACACGCGTAGAATATGAGAGTGAATGAAGCAATGAAGTAATGCTCAACAATGGCTGAAATCTCAATACCACTACGTGCTGCAATTATTACCTTGCGTGTATACATGAACGCATCATATGGAGAGATTGAAAAGAAGCTTGGAATCTCAGCTGACTCTATTGCATATATATGGCACCAAACTGTTAAAAGGGCAGGGAATACTGAAATTCACAACCTTCTCCAACACCTCGAATCAAAGCCACGAAGCGGAAGACCACAGACAATTCAAAAGGATTCTGAAGAGTCACTACGCATACGGTCTTTGCTACTTGCAAATCCATTTGACACTTTTCAACAAGTTATTAATAAGGAAAATCTACCCTACGCACGATCAATTGTCGAACGAGTTGCAAAGAATCACTCAAGTGTTGAAATTCCACAACCTATTGTACGGAAAAACATCTGCCTCAAGCCCTACTTGGATAATATCATTCCTTCAGTACGATGGAAATTCTGCAAATGGGCACTATCCGAACTTGAAGCTGGATCAATTTTTATTTTCTCAGACGAATCATATATCAATTTCGGAGGGAATCCACATAAGAAACGACGGATAACAGTTCAACGGGGTCAAACAGCAGAGAGCATGGCAATTCAACAGAAGAAATCTTTATTTCAAGTTATGTTTTGGGGAGCAATGAGTTCAGAAACCTCTATCTTACGCCCTTCTCGTTCATGGATTCCTGAAAGTATAGAAGAGAAGCAGATACATGTGCAGAAACTACGAGAGATAAATGCATATTGGAAATCAAAAGCAGAGAATGAACTTGTTAGAGCAACAACAGTTGGAACTCTTGAGTACGGATATATGGAAACTCTAAATGCAGATATTCGGAATGGCAAAAGCAAATGGAAAAAGGCACGAGTTGCTTCACAAGAGTTTGGAGATATAGAGACATGGAGTAGAGGACGGCAATCAGAAGGGCAAGAAGTTTCAAAGGGCGGGATTGATTGGTTTCTATATCGAGAGATGGTTCTTATTCCTCTTCTCTTCCCCTACTTTCGAAAAGTAAAGGCTTTACATCCTACAAAACGAGTATGGTTTGTGGATGATAATGTAAGTCTTCATTTGAAGGCTCACCGATCATTGGAAGATTATATGAAGAAGGAGGGAATCTATAGAGTGAAATTTTGGCCTCCAAACTCTCCCGATTTGCACCCTATTGAAAATGCCTTTGATTATCTCAAGGATCAGGTTGATGGCTATACACCATTAAACGGAGGGAAGTTTGAGAGAGCTCATGCACGGGTATTTCTTGAGGAAGAATGGGGGAAAAAAATGGATGGGAAATCTACACAATTATGTGCTTCGTTTAAGGACAAGTTGGAGCGGTGTATTGCAGTCAATGGGGGGAACAACTTTCGTGGGTAGATCAGTACAAGTACGTAGAGTATGTACATGCATTTTCTCCAAGTACTTACACGCCCCACTTATTACACACAAACCCTGTGGAAACTTTTGGGCCGCACGAGTACAGCAGAAGGCACAGCAGATCTGGAAACGACTGCCAGAATATGCTGGCCAAGAGTGCCCATCGTTTTCTACTGGCTGGCTCGAAAAATTCAAAAAGCGGCATCATATACAATCACGACAGTGGTTTGGAGAGGCAGCATCAGTTCCGGAAAACGTCGAGGAAGAAATAAGGGCACTACGGACAATAGCAGGGGAGTTTCAAGAAGAGGATATATACAATATGGACGAAACTGGACTCTTCTGGAAGATGATGCCATCACGAGGCCTGTCATCGCAACTCCAATCTGGTGTGAAGAAGAATAAGACTCGGATCTCCCTGGTTTTCTGCGTCAACGCTACTGGAACAGACCGACTCCCTGTTTGGGCAATTGGCCATGCAAAAGCACCTCGAGCACTACAACGAATCAATATACCAACAATGGGGGCACAATGGAAAGCGAATAAGAAGGCTTGGATGACTGGAATACTTATGAGCGAATGGCTTCAAGCCTTTTATCAGCATATTGGAACTACTCAGCAAATACTCTTAACAATGGACAGCTTTTCAGCACACTATACAGGGGCTGAGCTTAACCCTCCTCCCCCTAATATCCGCATTTGTTGGCTTCCAGCTAACAGTACCAGTCGTTTCCAGCCTCTTGATCAAGGAATTATTCAAAATGTTAAAGCTTATTATCGACAACATTGGCTTCAGTTTATAATCGACACTATTGATTCAAATCAAGATCCACAGAAACTTATGAATCTTCGACTCGCTCTTCGCTGGATTATTTGTGCTTGGAATACAGAAGTTTCAAACACTACAATATACAACTGCTTCCGGAAATCTACACTTGTTTCAAATCCAATTAGCCTTCCAACAATAACGATGCCTACTGGAATACAAGAACTCTACAACCAAGCGATAACTACAGCATCAATTACAGACTCAATGGCTATTTCGAACTTTCTAAACCCTGTGGAAGAGGCTAGAGCGGTGGAAGGACAGACTACCGATGAAGAACTACTTGAGGAGATAATAGAGGGGCAACTTGGGCATCAGAACTCTCAAAATGATGACGAAGAGGAGGAGCAGCCTGAGCAGCCTGCGCCTACGGCAAAGGAGGCCCAGGATGCCCTCCAGATACTGATTGAGTATTCTGAAGGCCAGGATGCTCTTACTAACGGGGGCATATACGGGCACTAGAGCGGCTGCAAACAGCCATTGAGGCTATTCGAGCACAGTCACAGCAGCAGGTTACGTTAGATAGGTGGTTTACATAATATTACTCTATATAACGATATATACGATAAGACGATGGAAATGCTTGCTACGGATGCCATCGTCTTAACAAGGGTTTGACTGTATTCGCCGAATACTCCCAGATGGCGAGTATTCGGGAAAACCCCGAATACTATTCGAATACTATTTGGGGAACACTGAACAACACATCCCCACATCACACCAACCCGCCCACCTCATTCGTGGCCAGCGATTTCTAAATCCATCCCTGACCCCCAAAGGGGTAAGATCTCTACTGGCGCCTCCGACGCTAAACTACCTTAGATGGGCGTTGACAGCAGCGATCTCGTAATCAACGCCGATCGCACTACGTCACGAAAGAGGCGGAAGCTTATTTTGCTGGTTTTTGCTGGTTCTCTCTCACCTAAGCCGACGATGGGGCCGCTGTTGCCGTTCCCGTGCCGCGCTAGGGTAATTGGGGAATACAAAGGGAGCTAGACTCGGCGTACGTAAGACGAGCTGTGAATGGTAGGCAGCTAGGCAGCTGATCTGCGGATACGAGTTGCCGGCGAGCGGGGAGCGGAGACGATGCAACCTTCTCTCGGAACGCCATGAGCTATTCATTCGGCAGTGATGAATTCCTGCTGGCAGAGGCAGTCAGTGCCCGTGCTTGGGTGCGACGATGCTAACAGCCATGTCAGCGCTGATCCACTGCGCCTGCTTGCTGATATGGCTGGCGGGAGCTCGGGGCGCTGTGGCGGAGGGCGCAGGGCAGCGAAGGACGGAGCCCGTATGGAGGGGATGATGATTTCCCTGCGTGGTGGAACGGGGATTGATGTAAATGCTGCTGTACGTACGTACGGTTACGAGGCTTGGCGGGGTTGGCCCGAAGGGGAATGTGTCGGTCGGCGCCCTGGTGATGGGGAGGGTTGTTTTCTATAAAGGCGAGCTGCTCGTCCGGTGTTGAGATGTTCTTTTCTGCGTCAAGCATTCAAAGTCTCATCAGTCTCTCACAAACACACCCTCGCTCTCATACCAGCCAAACCACCACCTTCAAAATGCACTACTCCTCCATCCTCGCCCTCGCCGGCGCCGCCTTCGCCGCTGCCACCCCAGCCGTCACCACCGCCCGCGCCGAGGGCACCTGGACCCTCCAGGGCTTCGTGCGCACCTGCAACGATACCGCCAACACCTGTAACTACAAGTTCAACCTCAAGGACAACAAGTCCGGCCGCGTCGACGCCTGCGACTTCGCCGACATCGCCGACAGCACGCGCAAGGCCCGCTGGAGCTCCCCCTCCAACTTGCACTGCGCGGCTAACTCGACCGTCTACGTTAACGTCGGGTACGACCAGCCTGGAAACTTCTTCGTGGTTGTCCCGGTTAACCGTGAGACGTCGCTGAATGGTTTCTTTGGATACACTGCTGCTGAGCTCACTGATGGATCGGTGGTGACGCCGGATCACACTTCTCCTTCCCTGGTTGTCGAGACGTGGGAGAAGAAGAAGGCGGCGGGCGCTGCTGTTATCGGCCGCACTGCCACCGCTAACCTTGGAGCCTGGACTGTCGAGGGACTTCACAGGAGTACGTTCTAACCCCCCGTCCCACCATTACGCAGCTGAACAAAAGACTAACGCGCACCAGCCTGCCAAACCAGCAAAATCTCTACCTGCAACTACTCCTTCCAGATCAACCAGAACGACGGCTCCAAGAAGACCAACTGCTACCTGACCCAAAAGGGCGCCCCAACCCAGAGCTTCTACACCGCCGTCTGCCAGAAGCAGGTCGACTGGGTCATCTCATGGGGATACAATAAGCAGTACGGATTTGCTGTTATGACTGTTGTCAATGTCCCGAGACAGTTGGATGCCTTCTTCGGATTCAACGATGTTAACTTCGTCACCTACTTCCCCAACATTGGCCCTAACCCAGTTTACGCTTTGTAAGCAACGGCATGGCCACCGTCTATCCCGCTTGAATGAGCGGATTTGAAAGGGGATGAAAGAGAGAGATCTAATTTACATGATTTACTGTTCTGCATTTGCGAGGATGGGCATTGGAGGTTCTTAATTATGCTTTTGGGGTGTTTGCGAGGATATTAAGAGATGTCTGAATTAGTTAATGAAATTTACATTGGAATGATTTTATTAATTTTTCTACTTCGCGGGAGATTTTGAATGCGAGTGAAATGTTCTGGACGAGGAGTGAGACGGTTGCCCGCTATCGTCTATATGCTATTAGAGTCATGTGGTCGCAAAGTCATGTATATACTTGGAAAGTCATGCGCGAAACTATAATGTGCAGAGGATAATTTTAAATTTCCAAACTATGAATTATGCAGTCTGTGAAAATTATACGGGAGTTATCGTAGTTCAATTTCTTTCATGATGTGGTTTGCTCTGGAACTTTTTGTGATAGTGTCGTTGTCTGTTTTGGCGGATTAAACATATCGCGCCTATCGCGGCTGTGGCCAACGTCACATCTGGACTCATCGTCCCCTTAGCCGTGACAATGAGGTTTAAAACCTCTCTGAGGAATATAAAGACATTCTCCAGTAATTATCCTGTCCCGATTTTAGCTATGTACCCTTTCTGACGTGATTTTAGAGTTAACGGCGTCTCTGGCGACCCTGGGGAAGATTGCCTGGGTCAGGCTGGATGATGAAAATGTGCGGTTCACTATAATCCCCGAGCAGGGATCGCAGGTCTGGGCGTATGATTCTTCAAATCTATATAGCAGAGAGAGATAACTAACATGCATGCAGCTGTATCTCAATTGACTCTCTCTTCTACGAGTACTCAGTCCAATCGCGCATCGAGAACAACACCATCAACATAGAGCTTCCCCTGGCACCTCTCCAAACAGCCCTCAGATCCGCCGAAAATGCCACATCCGCATCCCTGCGCCTTACCAAGAGAGATGGCGACGCGATCCTGTCCCTGACAATCATCACCAACACCGTCAGCGCCGGGAACACCAATGGCTTCCTCCGCAACCGTCGCGACGACGACCCCTTCGCCGACGACGACTTCCACGAAGAGAGCCTCGACTCCCGCAGCGCCGCCGAGCGCGAGACCATCGTCACCCAGGAAATCCCCATCCGCGTCCTTTCCCCCGAGGGCGTGGAAGGGATCCACGAGCCTAAAGTGCGGGACTCGGATGTGCACATCCTCCTGCCGCCGCTGCTGCAACTCAAGGCCATTTCGGACCGGTTCACGAAGCTCGCGTTTGCGACGACGACGAATACGGCGGCGGCGGTGAATAGTACTGCTAATACGCCAAAGTTGGAGTTGAGTGCGAATATGCATGGGAGTTTGAAACTGAGTATTACGACGGATGCGCTGAATATTGAGAGCGTGTGGAATGATTTGACGAATCCGGATTTGGAGCCGAATCATATTGAGGGGGATGTGGATGATTTGCCGACGGAGAAGATGAGGGCTGCGGGTCCGGATGCGTGGGCGACGGTGAGGATTGATGGGAAGGATTGGAGTCGGGTTCTTAGTGTGGGGAGGCTGGGTGGGAAGGTTATTGCTTGTATGTTGTTGTCCGATGATAAATTGGAGTGTTTACTGACCTTAATCTGTTATAGGTTTTGTGGACAACCATGCGTTGATCCTTTATGTGTACCTGGCGAACTATGAAGACCCCGAGGCAAAAGAATCTGTCCTCACGGTGAGTTTAAGCTGGCATAAATGAGGATGCTGTTTCTAACTTTGCAAAGTATTATATTAGCTCATATGCTCGCTGATGTTTGGAGGGTATCTGCGCAATTAGAGGAGTTGGGGATAGTCATTGGCTTGGCATGCAGGTTTGTCTGGCTTCGAGGTGAATTCAGGAGTTATAGGCGAAAATTGTTTTTGCTATTCTAATTCGGATGTTCTCAAGAAGCAAGCGAATGGCAATTACTCTCCTGGCGTGTGGCTCTAATAGACCCCGTGAGCTACGCGTGAAGCGCCAGCCCCGGTCCTTACCAACTCGATGCAAATTCACTCATCCGGCCTCCACAACCCACAGGCGCTGACCAGGCGAGAGATATCTCAGTCTCTGTTCTTTAAGATCCTCACAGGAATTAATCGCTTGTCTTCATCGGTTAATTATCTAAACCCAGACCTCACACACACCCTTCTGTTATCCCCTTTAATTCATTGACATGGACCTTCCAAAATCAAACTTCATATTCACGTCTCATACTACTCCAACTATTCTGATTTGTTCTTACTACTTGTTCCTTTGTTCACGGGCAGCTTCAACGCTTGCATCTACCTCAAGAGTAAGTTCTGAGTTTGGATTGATACCACTTTACAATATGGCTAATACCCCGTCACAGTGCCACCAAAAAGATGCATCGAGGATGTTGATCCCGCAGTCCGAGAGGCTGTAAAGCGGATTCGAAAGCTGACATTTCATGACGGAGCAACAATTGACGGTTGTCTTGAAGCATACTTGAAGCATCAAGCCATCGACCCAGCAGTCAAATCTCTCAAACACCAGCGTCAGCACAGAGATGCCGCCAGGTTCAGAGAACGCATGGAGGCCGCCGCCACGAAGACGCTGTATGAAGCTGCCGGACTACCAGAGCCCAGCCCGGATGATGAGGAGGCGAAAAAGCCTTGGTATCTCGCGGATGATATGGATTTGGGGGAGGATGAAGAGCTCGTGGAGAAAATGGATTCAGATGTGGAGGATATGATAACAGGCGGCAGAGTGGAGACAAGGCAAGGCAAAAATCCCACCACGTCGGCACGAGGACGATCCGATGGGTTCAATCCCTCAGTATACTTCACGCCGTACTCGGCGATAAAGAGAGACGTGTTTGATAGAGTTATTCCGGGATTGGAAACATACCAGCAGCCATCTGAGGAAGAGAAAACAGCAGCCACATTCAAATCGCATGCAATCCTTAAGGCAGCCTTCAAAACACACCCCCAAGAGATAATGCAACGCTTGAGCGACGCGGAGTTCATGACCTTTGGGAAATCCAACGAGCGTAACTTCCCAAGTGTGGACAAGGAATCAGTGGATAGGTTCGGCCGCGCCACTTTCAACTTTACGATGGCCTTCCCGGCTACGACTCTCGATAAAACTATCAAGGGCACCGTGATCAAGCTTAAATCACCAGCTAAAGATGGCACTACAAAGCTTCGAGTCATGAACGTCTCCGCTAGCCCCCTTTGGTCAGGAAGGACTGGGCTCCACACCCAGCCTGACAGAAGATGCCGAATGATACAACTCAACAGGCTCTCGCTCGAGGAGATCCACCTTGGGGATTACTACGCCCACGCATTTCACCCAGTCGCCCCCCACCAGTTCCCGCGCTTTGCCGAGCTCCCGGTTCTCGTGCAAGACCTGATATGGGAGTTCTCCTTTGAATCGCGCGTCGTAGAAATCCAATACGACCCAAAGTTCACGCGCATTTGGTCCCCGACGAAGTGGCCAGCGCAGAGCCTCGCGTGCAAACAAAGCAGCGCTATTATGAGGCGCGTGTACGAGATATCACCATTCGGCGATGCGACGGCCAGGAGGGGTCTTTTGTTCAACTTTGATATCGATGTGTTATTTCTCACATTCGAGAAGAGAGACCTTGTTAACAGGGAGGGACAGGTGCCGCTGCGCATCAAGAAGCAATCCAAGGTGGTGGTGTCATTTCTGCAATCACTCCCTCCAGCTCAGCTTCCGAAAATACTCCACCTGGGACTTGACATGCAGACCTGGAAAATGATTGAATACGACATGTACCAGCTCCGGAGGAGAAGACACAAGGTCCGTGGTCAAGAAAGGTTCATCCTCCCGATTCTCACTGGATTGATGAGCTTCCGGATCATCGAGAACTACAATGTGGGGTGTTGGCGGATAAACAGACAGATGGGCTTTGAGGCGATGTCTCACGAGAATCTGGTGGCCCGGCAATGTCCACCCAGAGATCTGGCTGTGGACATGAATTCGGTCCGTTTTGATATTTCAGAGTTGATGGCAGGACGCCCCGCACAGCCCGACGGTACACATCCGTGTTGGTGGAGTGGGTCGGGGGTAATGTGCATGACGAGGGTGGCTCGCTGAATGGCTGTGGCTTCATCATGAAGGCATACTTGTTTATATTTGCAGCGGCTGGTTTGCTTTAATTTGCCCATGATGGCCTATATACCCACCGCGATGCATAAGAACTTCACTTCTCGATATTACTATGTTGTGGTATTTATCGAAATTTATATATTCAGCCACTCAGTCGCTCAGTCACTCAGCAACTCAGTCACTCAGTACAGGCATACAGTCACTCAATACAGTGACATATTCATCAAACAAAGTCCAGTTAGTAAATTACATAATTGCTTTGTGGACTCGTAACCCCCGAATGTGATAATGCAACACAACCGTCCCTTAATACTTCGAGACTGCCAAGCTTCCGATACTCGCGCCTTAACCGCTGTCGCAACGCCATCCTGGCAATCGCTGCTATTATGCACAGTATTGATTTAGGCTCTTGCGAGGCACGGGTACCAAAGCTGTCACTGTTTCGCAGAGCTGTGTGGTAGAACGAGGCGGGATGTCGCGGCTGCTGGCTTGGTTACTCACGTTGCTGCGCCCCAAGATCATCCTCGCTTCTTCGTAAAATCATCCTTTAAGCGGCAAGTGGCTTTGATTCATACTGTGCCTGTTGGCAAGGCTGAGAGCAAAGGTAAGTGAATCCATAAATTATATAACATTGCGAGAATACAGATAACAGGAAGTCTTGTAATTATCTTCATACAAAGGTGGAATGAACAAGAGCCATCGCCTGCCACCTGTAATATGGAAGCCGAGGCCCCATCGACGAAATGGAAGGCTCTACTGGAGCTCCTATAGGAACATCAAACACGTCTCTGGCACCTGCGGAATCTACTGCTGTGCCAGAGCCTGGCGAGTCGTTTCGAGAGTATAGGATCACGCATTCTTCGAAGCACCGTGACTATCTCCTTCATATGTCAACACCCACATCTAAGTCAGAAATCACGCACTATGTTGGGAAAGTCTTGAGAATCTTTCCGTCTCTTCCAATACTTATCGCCTGAAAGTTAAACTCGGAGACAGCTCAAGAACAGTTCTCTGAAAAAGTACTCCCAGCCCCGATGGGTCCTCGGAGGCGTCGATATTCTCCAAATGCTACACCTGAAGCTTCTCGATGAGGCCACAGGCAAGTTGATATTGGCAGGCGAGGCTGAAGTCTCTGGTTCGGTGAGGCTATAATAGTAGCGCACGGACCAAGGGGACCACTGGGATAACAACAACATAACAGCTTGGTAGATTATAGCATCTATCCGCCTTACCTTGTTCCCAAACTACCTTGAACTCGCCCACATGGTTCATACGTGAAAAGAACTCGAAATGCGCGGCCAATGCTACACTGAAATTTCCTCATAACCTAGACCAGCAATTCGTGAAACCCCCACCACGGCCCAACAACTACTCGCTACCCCCCCGACGTCCAAGCCATGGCCTCTTCCACCCCCGACCTAAGCACGGCCACGGCCGCCGAAGTCTTCAAGCAGCCCCTCCCCACAGTCCGCCTGCTGCACCGCCAACTCCACACATCCCTCGATGAGAAGAATGCGCGCCTGCGCACGCTTGTGGGCGGCTCGTACCGACAGCTGCTGGGCACGGCTGAGATGATTGTGGATATGCGGCGCGACATTGAGGTTGTGGAGGCGAAACTTGGTGGCGTGGCGGATGGATGCGGGGTGGCTGTTGTTGGGCACAGGGTCGCTGCGCTGGGGAAGCTGGGGGCAAGGGCGGGACACGGTGATGCGGAGAGGAGGCTAGGAAGGGCGGCGAGGGTTAAGGTTCTTGGAGGCTGTGTGATTGCCATTGGACGATTGCTAAGAGGGAGGGAAGGGGAAGTGAGGAAAGGAAGGCGATTGGTGACGACGGCGAAGACGTTAGTGCTTTCAAGACTGTTAGTTAAGAGCTTGGGTGATGACGGGGAGGACGAGGACGAGGACGAGGACGAGGACGAGGAAGCGGTGATTGCGGAGTTAAAGAGGAAACTCGGGTCTCTGCGACGACGTCTACTGAGAACCGTGGAAAGGGCAATGGAGAACCTGGATGGGGATAGAGAAGAGCTGGTGAATGCGCTGTGTGCGTACAGTCTGGCTACAAGCTCGGGCGCGAGGGATGTGCTGAGGCAATTCCTGCATGTGAGGGGTGCCGCAATGTCGACCGCTCTTGACATCCAGGAAGAGGGAGATCTGGGCGAGGGAGGAATGCAAAAGCATATTATACACGCGCTGGGATTATTGGCCAAGACTTTGGTTGATGTGCAGGCATTGGTGCCGAGGCGGTTAGCTGATGCGCTTTTAAACTTGAAAGGAGATCATTTACTGAAAGATGAAGGTGTCAGGGAGCTAGAAGGCCTGAGACTAGATATATGCGAGAGGTGGTTTGGAGACGAAATCACATACTTCACGCCGTATATCCGGCATGACGATCTGGATGGCCCGCAATCAGTCGCAACACTAAAGGGATGGGCAAAGAAGGCCTCTGAAGTATTCCTGGAGGGCTTCGAGAAACTTTTAGAGGCAGTCCAGAACTTCAGCGCTGTGGCCGAATTAAGGACCAAGGCTTTCGAAGAGTGGGTTGCTGAAGGAGGGAAGGCCAGGGGATTTGATTCGTCCGTGATGCTTGATGGGTTACGAAAGGTTGTTAATGAGCGAATGGTTGGAATACTGGAAGCCAGAGTTGACAGGTTGCATCTCGTCAACACGGAGGTCGAGGCAGCTTTGGGAGTCATTGCATCTGGAGGCGTCGAGCGGCAAGGAGGCTTATGGGATGCTAAACTGCTGGAGATGGGGCTTGGCAACGGCGCCGTGGCGTTCAAGCAAGCAATTGTGAACAATGTCCATGGAAGGGATAACGCAGTCTCAAGAGTCATCAAGTCGTACGAAGAATGGAAACGCCTGGTAGATGAGGTAGCGACGGCAATCGACCAACTTAAGAAACAGAAATGGAACGACGACCTGGACAGCCTAGAGGATGAAGATGTGCTCGAAGAGAGGCAAAGATCACTGAGCCAAGAAGACCCAGAACAGCTCCAATCACGCCTGAAGGCGAACTTGGAGCAAGCTTTCAGCACCTTCCACACCAAGCTGGAAGCCTCATTCAGCACCTACGAAAAGAGCGAGCACGTAGGTGATACCACGATATTCATCCTCCGCGTTCTTCGAGGCCTACGAGCTGAGCTGCCCGAACAAACGGATCTCTCTTCCTTCGGGGTTTCGCTCGTGCCGAAGATGCACCAGGCTCTTGCCACAAAGATCTCGTCCGAGACGGTGCCAGCATACCGGGCTGCTTTGAGAGCGAGAAAGCGCGTCGTGGGACGCGCGCTGTGGGAGGGGGAGCCTGAATTGCCGATTTACCCCTCGCCGTGGACTTTTAAGTTCCTGCATGCGGTAACAGCGGCTATGGCGGGTGTTGGACGGGACTTATGGAGTCGGGCGGCTGTGGACGTGTTGAAGGGGTGTATGGGTGATGAGCTGGGGAGTAATATGGCCGCAGATGTGAAGTCTGCGGAGAAGGAGGCGCCGAAGACCAATGGCGATGGAGATAATGCTGATGACGAAACTACGGTTGAGAAGGCAGAGTCCGAGGATAAAGCTGTGGATAGTACTGCTGGGGATGCTGTCGATCCTGTGGTCGTTGCTAAAGATATTCTCGTGCAGACTTTATTCGACACCGTCGTTCTCCGGCTCTGTCTGTCGGTGTCCGGCACGCCCGAGTCCAAGGACAAATTGGTCGACCTCGAGAAGTCTTTGACAAAACAAGTGGATTTGACGCCTTCATCAAACGAGAGGCTCACCAAGTCGGCCCAGGAATATTGGAAGAGGACGAGCTTGTTACTTGGGCCTCTAGCGTAGTATCATATCACATCATATTCCATCCATTATTTGTTCATCCCGTGATTTTAGAGCCGCGAAGTGTCGTCGCTTCAGTCTCGTGAAGTGTTTGTAGTCTGCAGTGGACGGCCGAGATCTCAACTCTTATAGCCAGATATCCTTATCTACAGGATCATTACATGGAGGTTTTACTATATCTCTGTCGCTACTCTCAGCCGTGGAGTTCTCAAGAACAAAGAACCGCGTTTCCACAGTACCGCTTATTAGCTGGGTGCATACACACAACCTCACTTTTGACCCAAAAAACTACCTCTGCTCGCCCTCCCTTCACAACGCAACTCACCCGCAAATCATCTTATGGTACTTGCCAACTCTGTCACCACAAATACATCTCACTACATCCCACTGCATCAACTATCACAAGCAACAAAACATGGATACGAACACGGAAACTTCTCTTGTTGTGCAGGGCCAACCAGGCACCGATGCAGCCACTAAGAAGCCCCGCAAGGTCTCCTTGTTCTGGCAAGTCATGTTAACAAATCTATGTCACCACCCACAAGAACTAAGGAATCACAGGCGACCGCAAGAAATTGTGTTTGTCATTTTCAGCAGAGATTTGGAATGCACAAGGAGCTGCTTTGCGCTACTTCGCCATTCTTCAAGGCGGCACTCGAGGGCAAATTTGAAGAATCAATTCGTGGTGAAGTAATTCTGGAGGATGTGTCCGTTGAAACCTTGGGGCTATCTAATGAGTGGATGTACACCAACAAGATCAGGGAGGATCCATGCCAGGAACAGGGTCTAACGCTCTCGGATCTGTACATCAAAGACAAGCCAAGCCATCGCCAACTGCTCGACGGCTGGCTCCTCGGAGACTATCTCCCGGTTACCCAGCTCCAAAACTACATCGCCGACAAGATGAAAGCTAGGTACACGAATCGGCCGGTACTTCCCTTTGTGGACTTTGTATATTTGTACGAAAAAACCCAACCAGGCTCACCGATGCGCAAGCTCATGGTGGATATGAGTGTCTGGAAGCATCGCGGATCAAACATTAAACAAACCCCGCGCGATATGGCCGCGGACCTAGGCTAGAAGGGCTAGAACGAGACCGCTTCCAGTTCGCCAGCTCCTACCATGTCCCAGTCAAGGCCTAGAAGGTGCAATCTTGACAAATCTGCCAACAATGAATCATCGGAGGTGGCCGTGTCGTGGGTGTTCTGTTAGAGGGAGAGCGAGGAGTAACTGCGAGGTTTGCGCTGTGGGAGGAGCGCCGTGTCCTGGTAGTTCACACATGGTGAAGTGAGAAAGACAACGAAATCAACCATAGAATTAAACTTTATGAGAGAAGAGCAATAGCAAACCTGTGATTCGATGATATCTTCAACTACAGCCACTGACGTTCTGATCCAAAGCCTTATGAGGCTCCGAGTGTTTCTGCCAAGCAATAGTTTCGTAGACCTGTAGATGCCATAAATCATGCATCCGCGAAGTAAAACCCTCAACCACCAAGCCGTCCCATATCCCCTCACCACGCCTCATCTGAGAAGTTAGAAATGACCTTCTAATCGGCTGCGCCTCGAACCCCGCCACTAGGACGCAGTGGGGCAAGAAGAAAGAAACCCGCAAAAAGGACCAGAGATCCCCCATCCAGCCCGTCCCACCACCAAATAGCACACACACATACGGCTACTTCGACTAGTGAATCTGCCCCTCACCACCGCCGCCACCTCGCCCGTCCATCGCGCGCTCGTTCCAGTCATCGCACCCAATCCAACCGGCAAACAACAATCCAGCCAACGCCAATCCCCCCCGCCCCATCACCAATCCATCCTGCACGCCATCTGCCGCTCCCTCTCCCACTCCCCCCCACCACAAATACAAATACCTGTCGCCGATCGCACGCCACATGCAGCGCGCGACTCGCGTGAACCTACCTTGGTAACAAACAAAACAGCAACCACCCTCCCGTCCAGCAGGCACACACACTCCAAGTTTCGCAAACTACCCTATCCGGCGAAGGCCAGCAAGGGGTTCTCCCGCAGTTTGGCCGCATAAGGGCGCTGTTGCGCAACGGGAGGGACGGTGCAGCCCTTACAGGAGTTACCAACGCCATGGAACAGATGGCTCGTCGGGTGCACCATCATGACTGCGCGGCGCGTGCACGGCCGCTGCGAGGCCAGTCCGGAATGGATGCGCAGGCCGTGCGGTGCGGCGCCGCGGCGCTGGCGAGGGATGCCACGCGAGACCCTCCATTCGGGGCGCCTGCCTGCACGTAGTGTGCCGCTACTGTGCTGTGCTGAGTGCAGGGCAAAAGTCGGTGAGGGGAGGGGAATAGGGGTCGGGAGCGCTGATGTCCGGTTGCTGAGGGAGGGGGCGAAGGGGGAAGGCTTCTGGACGGGAGGGGAGGTTCTATGTAAGGGGGAGGGGGGTTATGTGGTGTACGAGTAGGGGGCATATTGAGGGGTTGTCTCGCGTAGGTGGGAAGCCGAGCGTTTGTTTGTTCTGTGATGAGGAGATGGGTATCGGTGCTACTACTATGTTATAGTGCGTACTCGGGCTGCCTCTCGTGGAATTCCTGTGGTACGGTTCACAGCGGATGGATACAACAGTAAGGGATTCTGCGCCAGGAGCGCCGATGGGGTGGGCGACACGCTGCCGCCATGATACGATGGGGTCGGTGACGGGCACACAGGGCGGGTAGGGGCAGATTCTGCACTTACCCATGGGATGCTCGGTGAGGGAAGAATACACATAATGTCTCCGTTTGGCTTGAGAGGCGCATCATTAGTGTGTTTGTTGGGGAGGTAGTGGTGTGATGCCCTATTCCTTCAGGATCACAAAGTCACCTCTTCTCGTATGGCGGTCTAGGCGGGAAGTCAGTCGCGGTAATGCCGCTTACAATCATCCCTCGCAACCCAGCGCCGCCGTCGGCAGAGATGGCCGAAAAAAGCATCTGGGGTTTTGCAGGACTTATAGCACATGCAGTCACTTTATGGGCTGGAGTTACCCAAGGTTAGCAACCCGCCGTCTCATCTCACCTGGGGATTTTCGACCGTTGTTAGCGCTGTTGCCCGGCGCGCACCTGGGTGTACTAGAGGGTTTCAGCTGTTTCAGCTGGGAGAACATAACATGATTACATACCGTTAGCAGTAAGATCTGCACCGCCACCTGTAGCCCCCCCTATAATACCCCCATGCTAGCGAGCGCCACCTTGCTGGCGCCAAACCCAAAGCATATGTAAGTATGTCCTCACGTAGCATAATTATGCTCCGTAAGGTCATACCTAGACATGCCTACATGTAGATTAGTGTAAAAAAGTAGGAGCCTTAGGAGAGGCTCTACTCCAACTATGGCTATGAATAATGTGAATTAGGGCTAAGTAACTGGCCCTAGCAACTTCCTTCCTTCCTCTCTAAGCCCACTTGGTAAAGCATATGCTAATATTAATGTTGTTAACGACGTTAATATTAGCGACAGTCCACCTCTTATGGCAAGACCAAGCTGTCCCCTACCTACCGAGTCTCTAGACTCGTCTTAATACTACGAATATATATAGTAGAGAAGATACTCTCTTTATAAGAGTATCTAAAGTCTTATCAATTAAAGCGTGCCTACGCCTCGACTACGTGACATAGTATAAAGAACAGCCAAATAACTTTCTAAGTACGGATAAGCAAATCAACTAGGGGTCAACAATGTAAGGATGTCTCCGCCCTCAGTGACGGAAAGGACCGGAGTCAGGCAGGTTACAGTCACGTGGGGAGAGTTAGGGCAGGTTAGCCGAGTTGGACCCGTTTCAGGTACTTAAGGGGATTGACCCAACGGGGTTCCTCATCATCTTTTTTGTATCCTTCGTAGTAGACCTATAGGATACCATCCATTTAGCCTCTGACTCGCACTCTCATATGCTATTACTGTGAGCTGGGTGCCCTGTGTCCTTACATTATACAAAAAAGATCACGCCTGCCGGGGACGGCCGTACTTCAATAATACCCCACACCGGAACGACTCAGGAGAACTACCCTTACGACATCGACCGCGACTCAGTGACGTTTCGGAGGAGAGACCTGACAACTTCAAATAGCCGTGATTCCAGAGATCTCACGGACAGCCAGTGGATCAGGGTTTGATTCTTCAGAACAAGCTGGTAAAGCCGCTGACGCGTTGGCGCCAAATAGATACGAGATCCTTAAGAACCCCCTCCTAGCACAGAAGAAATTGTGGACAAGAGCGTTGATAGCTACGAGCTACCGGAAGTCAAGCTCTTTCGTATCGGTACCGATACACACCCGAGGCAATATGTCGAAAAAGCTGACATCAAACATACCCCAAGACAATGACAGTCAACTGCCCAGAATGACTACCAGACAAACCACCGCTGCAGCTACGACCGCTGTGCCATCCGAGGACATCCCGAGTCGAATGGCCCACCTAGAAGCACAGATACAGGAGGTCAAGGATCTACTAGTTACCCTGACGGCAGCCCAGACCAGAATCCCATCCACACCGCCAGTGGACGCCCCCATATCCACAGTCAAAGCTACGGAGCAACGAACGCCTCGCACATGAAACACCCCTGAGACAGTTCAATTGCCGCCTCTTGAGGACTTTCGTTCTCCATCGATCCCAAGCACGTCACGAATGCACACTGAGGACCCACCGACTCGCTATAAGAAATCTACCATCTCGGAGAGAATCACTCTGCTCAGTGATGGGATAGAACATACCTTCCTACAATGGAGCGCTTCTATTCGGGACCGACTCATAGTCAATGGGGACCACTACCTTACTGACGTCTCGAGAAGAGCGTTGATATGGGGAACTACGACCAGCCTGGCTAAGACCTACCTAGAGCCCCAATACCTGTCCGCTACGCATGGGTTCCGCAGTGCTGAGGAGATGATGGAGCTACTAGGTTCATACTACCCTACAGGCAACGAGACGGAACAGGCCAGGAACCTCTTCGACGACCTGCAAATGGGAGAGAAGGGGCATGCTAGCGAAACCTTCCCAGAGTTCAAGGGTTTCCAAAGTGCAGCTATCACAGGACAAGTCTCTGAGTCAGAATGGTTTCAGTACATGTGGAACAAGTTGACTCCCCAATTCCGCAGCCGCGTCACGATCATCAAAAACTAATCGAATGGAGACTACCAGACCATGGTACGAGAACTTACTGCCTTCGATCAGGAATGGCACCGGAACAACAAATTGAATCTGCTACCTGCCCCTGCAAGGACGTCCACACGTACCATGGATACAGCAAAGGCGCCGGAATCGAAGCCGACTCGAGCCACACCTGCTCTGTTTACCCAAACCACGTTCCTCCCCAAGCCAACGATGCTGGAGCGCGTAAAGACCGCAGTCCCAGCGTCCTCAGGAAACTGTTTCAAGTGTGGCAAGCCCGGCCATTTTCAGGACAAATGCCCCCTTAACGCTACTACCTTGTTGACTGTTAGGGTGCGACAGTTCGAAAATGCGGCATCGGTTGACACGGATTTCGTCAGCAATATCCCGCAATATACAGTGACTAGGAGCATATCCACTAATTGTTAGCACCTTAATCCACTTTAAAAGTGTCTGCTCTTGCGATGGCGATAGCAGTTGTTGTTGTTGTCGAGCTTCTCTCCGTGACAGTTTCCCATTAACGTGTTGAAGGACTGTGTCTGGCCGAAGGTGTAAAGCCTTTGCAGCACCGTACGAAGATTTGTATAATCCGGATTTAACTCCAGCAACAGCTTGTGCCAATAAAACTTCTAGTTCTTCGGCTTTCTGACTACGCTTTCGCACCATGTTGGGGGTTTATATTGGTTTGGTGATACTCTTGATGCTCAATATTCCCCACTATCCTGTTTACGCCATTCTCCTGGAACGACTTACGTTAATCGATGCAAAATCTTAATTTGCCATCTGCTTTCTTTACGAATAGGATAGGGAACACGAAGGGGCTGTTGCTGTTGACGATGAAGCCTTTCTCTAGGTTCTCTAACAGGTATTGCTTGGTAGCCTTAAGCTCTTCGGTGCCCTGTCGATATAACAGGGAGAAAGCATTTGGTAAAGGGGCTTCGAGCTGTATCTTGTGGTCGTATATGCGGTGTGGGGGGATTCGATCCGATTCCAACTTCGAAAAGACATTGGTGTACTTCCGGTGCATATGCGGAAGCTTCTGCTGGATGAGGCGGAGCGTTTCTTCGTCCTCTACCAACTCCTTTTCATGGATGATCTGGTCAATTTCTTAGATGCTAGTCTGAAAGAACTTGGAGTCGCTTCGCATCATCTTGTGATGGAAGGCATTGGCACTGATTTCACATATCCGTGTGGGTGTGAAACTAGGTACCAGTTTCACTAGTAGTGGGGGAGAAACCTCTTGGTTTTGGGTAAGGCTCGGTGGCATATCGGTGATCTCTTCATAGCCTGAAGTTATCACTTTCATGTTCATTGAGCGTCCACCTGCGTGGCGTCTGTCTTCGCAGTGGATTGCAGCATTCCTGCGATTCGCATCCGGCTGGTATGCGAGATGTCGAATGGACGTTTCTCGCGTGTAGTAGGGCAAGGTGATCTCCTTGCTCCAGCTAGGAGTCGGCGGGTACTCCTTTGGCCATACTAACCGGCTCTTTGCAGAGTTGAGTAGTATTCGGAAGCGGCTGAAAAGCTTCTTCCCAATTATCACATCCTGTGCTCCAAGATCCAGGAGTACAAAGGGCAGTTATATATCTGGCGTCCTTCGACTGTTAAGTGTAACTGAATATACTCTGATACGTGGCCTTGGATTTTGCGCTGAAATCCACGTATGGGTACAGAGTAGGGTAGTTTCTGTATGGGGCTCTGAAGCACTTTTGACAGTCGTATTGCGAAAGGCTTGTTAATGACAAGGTAGCCATTTGCTCCTGTGTCCGCTAGAGACTTCGTTTGCACCCCGAGTCCATTCATACTCAGGGTCATGTTGACTAAGAACTGGGTACCTCCCAGGAGTTCTCGTAAGTCTAGTCCTCGCAGGTCACATTTGCGTAGACCTAGGAAGGAGCCTTCTCCTAGGCCTCATCGTTTTCCTCTAGGGACGCATCCGATTGAAGTTCCACGGCTTCCTCCCATTGTTCTTCTGCCTCGGGTGTAAGGACACAGGGCACCCAGTGATTAAATGGATGCTATCCTATAGGTCTACTACGAAGGATACAAAAAAGATGATGGGGGAACCCCGTGAGTCGATTGTCTCAAGTACCCGAAACCCATCCGACTCGGTTCCGACTCAGTTAGCCCACCCAAGCATTCACACGTGACCCCGCAGCTACCCAGAGTCTACTCCCTAGAATGAGAGACGAGAAGGCATCCTTACATCGGGGTCGTTACGGTCGATTTTATTCTGAACTTTCCCCTTGGACAAGACTGGGACCCACGGTTTATAAAATGACATCCTCATTTACAAATCCAACTAGGCAGACTGGTCGAAGCACAAAGAATGAGTGGAGTTACAAAAGATGTGTTAACGGGGTGGTTTGACGCGTACAAGGACCTTGTGGCGTGTCTAGGAATACAAGAACACAACGTGTATAACATGGATGAAACTGGATTTTTGATTGGCACTATGGAGTGTACTCGGATCATCGTTGATTCTACACTCCGTACACGTCACCAGGCACACCAAGGCTGGCAGGAATGGGTGTCTGCTATTGAATGCATCTGTATGGATAGAACGACCATTAACCCTCTTATTATATTTAAAGGTCGGAACGTCTTACAAAACTGGATCCCTCCTGAGGTTATCGATAAATGGCACTTCTCTGCTAATACAAAGGGTTGGACAAGCAACTTACATGGCATCGAGTGGTTAAAATGCGTGTTTGAACCAGCAACGCATGCGAAAGTGACATCTAATGGATCACAACAATAACGGTTACTCATATGCGATGGCCACGACAGTCATATAAGTGGAGGCTTTATATCCCATTGTATGCAAAATCGAATATCTATCCTTGTCCTCCCACCGCACACTTCGCATGTGTTGCAACCACTCGATGTTGCAGTCTTCGGACCATTGAAAAAACATCTCACAAGTGCGCTCTCATATTTGAATGAAGCGCAACTTACACGCATACAAAAAGCAGAATGGTTATCTGCATACATCAAAGCGAGAGCAATTGCGCTATCTACTCATAATATTACATCTGCGTGGAGGGGTGCTGGTCTACAACCTTTCCAACCTCAACGGGTGATCCGGATGGTGACGCTCCAACAGACAGATGTGACAGATGATCGACCAAAAACACCAACTGAGTACGATATTTTTGACACTGTCTTTCAGAACAGTAGTCCACCTGACTGTTCTACATTGCGCAAAGCGAACACTGTCCTGGTTGCGGCCTTAGAGACGCGTACAGTCCTAAACACACCCACTACTCGATATATCCGTCGGTTGGCTGATGAGACTGAGCGACTTAATACACGCAACTTCTTACACCAACGCGAGGCAGATAACCTACGACCGATAATACAAACATGGAGAGCACAGAGCAAAGGGAAACGTGCAATTTTAAAGGGCCAATTCCACATAACTACAGAGGAATTACGCTCCCAAGTCATTGAGGCCGAGGAGGCCACCCAGAAAGCGACTACCAAAGGCAAGAGTACAGCGACAAATATCACTGTACCTGACCAAACTGAGAATGTCGAGGAGGATGAGAACCCAGAAGAAGTATATGACTGCATTATAGTTGAATACTAAAGTAATAATACTCTACTTTTCGCTTTCTTCGTGGTCGGTCTTCCCCCACTATCCCGTTTACGCCATTCTCCCAGTTATGCCATGACTTACGTTACTGGAAGTTAAATGGTCTCACCCGGAACGATCCCTACCCCATCCCTCGTATCGACGAACTACTAGGACAGGTGTCGAAAGCAAAAATCTTCACGAAGCTAGATATCAGGCCTTCCATCGCATACGGATGCACCCCGACTCGGAAGAGTACACGACCTTTCGGACTCGCTATGGATCCTATAAGTGCAAACTGCTGCCGTTTGGACTAACGAACGGTCCCGCAACCTATCAGCGGTATATGAATGACGTCCTGATGCAATATTTAGACAACTTCTGTACCGCATACTTAGATGACATCCTAATCTATTCAGAGGACCCTACGGAACACATAGAGCATGTGCATAAGGTCCTACAGCATCTCCGAGAAGCTGGACTCCAAGCCGATTTGAATAAATGTGAGTTCAACGTCACCAGGACAAAATACTTGGGTTACATTCTCACTACCTCCGGTGTCGAAGTGGACCCCGACAAAATCGAACCCCTTCGTAACTGGATCTGACCGACCACTGTTACGGGTGTGAAGTCCTACCTGGGATTCTGTGGCTTCTATAGACAATTCATTCGCAATTTCAGCAAAATAGCAAAGCCCCTCACCACCATCACTAGTCCCTTGGTGTCATACTGACATTCGTTGCACTCAGTTTGCTATCAAACTCAAGAGCAAACTTAGAAATCTCCTCCTCAAACCTACAAGTCACCATACATATCTTGGCTTATCACACCAACAACAGAAGCAATACTACTGAACGATTGCTGCAAACTCTTCTACTACATCTGTTTATGCTACATACATCACGGCATATCATTTGGACACTCATTGAACAAGTTATTAAGAAAATCTCCTCCTTAAGGGGGTGGGCCAATACTACCACATGGCATATCTCTACCAACTAGAGGCCTAGGAACATGAACGATAGCTCTAGAAGCTTCTACAATCCTCTATGATTCATTACACGTCATCGCTCCTTAGTTACCCACAAGATTGGTTAAGTTATGACATAATTTGTCTATAGGTACTCTGACCTTGGACCTCCTTTTCACTTCCTATAGGCTAGGAACCCAAGAGATGGTTCTATGGGATTCTCTTACGTTCACTACATGATTAGCAAGCTAGTTGTGGGTCGCACTTGATTTCTAATACATTTACCAAGCCTGGTTAGTCATGGAAAGTCATGGAAAATGAGAGAACTACACTCCTTTGGCATAAATAGGATTGCCCTTTCCTTAAGAAAGGGCAAGCAGACAATACAGTAAATCGACTAGCACATACTTCCACGTCTTTTCCAAGCTTCCAAGCATTGATCTTGTTATTCTCTGTTTTTGAAAAGTCAGTGAGGTGCTAACCTCTGACTTACCCCTGAGTTCTCAGACTCAACATTTGTTGCAACTTGTCTAAACCACTTCACCACATCATACACCTGATTGCTGCGTTGTGGAATAGTCTAAGCTACAACCCTTTGGCTCTGTTTCCTAAGACAGTGTGTTGTCTTAGTAAATTCATCCCTTCCTTGGGTGGCTAGATTCTCATATCTGGTGCACCCACCATTACACTTGGAGCCGTTCCGATGGACAGACGAATGCGAGGCTGCTTTTGAGGAATTGTGCCAGCAACTCCTAGCAGTACAGGCACTTCACCACTTCAACCCCGAATTGCTTATGAAGCTGGAGACAGATTCCTCCGATGGAGTCGTAGCTGGTGTCCTCTCTCAAGAACACCCTGACAAGCGGTGGTATCCCATAAGCTTCTACAGTCATGTCCTATCCGGACATGAGATCAACTGGGAGATCCACGACAAGGAACTATTCGCAATAGTAAAGGCCTTCAGAAAATGGAGGCCCGAGTTGGCTTCGGTTTTCCACCGAGTCGACGTTTACACTGACCACCGTTCGCTGGAATATTTCATGTCTACCAAGGTTGTCACCGCAAAGCAGGTTCGGTGGATGGAACTACTCTCCGACTTCAACTTCTGCATATGTACAGCGTGGGCAAGAATAACCAGAAGGCAGATATTCTGAGCCGAAGAGACCAAGACTTGGTAATGCAGCAGAAAGTCAAGCTTGATAGTAGGGCGAGGGTATTGTTAGGTCCAAGCCGCCTGCACCCCCGAATCAGCACCGAACTCGTGGAGAGCTACATAGAATCCATTAATTTGATGGACACCCCCAAGCCCCAGATGCCTTTCAATTTAATAGAGGCTTTATGTGCGGACAACAGAGAGTCGTTTACAGAGACACGCGCGAAACACCCCCTACCTGACAGGTTTGCGATGAACGACCAGCTTCTTCTATACAAAGGCCGGCTATGTGTGAACCATCACACCGAGCTATGTACAAAACTAATCCGAGAAGCGCACGACCAGGTGTCGGTGGCACATCCTAGCGGCCGGAAAACCTATCAATTGATTGCCCTGAAGTACCACTGGGTCAGGGTGGAAGCGGATTGTTTGCGCTATGTGAGGAATTGTGTGACATGTCAGCTTTCTCATCTCATACCAATGTCACCAAGAAACAAGGATTCCTACACCCGCTGCCCGTACCCGAATACCCTATGCAACACCTCACCATGGACTTCAAGGAGTTCCCAAGGGACAAGCATGGATACGACAGCATCTAAGTGTTTATTGACTGATTCGGAAAGAGTTCAGTGACCATACCTTGCTACAAAACCACAACTGCCTGGCAACTGGCACAATTGTTCATCGAATGGATATACCGATTCGGACACACTCCGGAGTCGATTGTAAGCGACTGCGGACCCCAATTTGTATCATCCTTTTGGCAGGAGTTCTGTCAAATTATCAGCATTAAGGTTAAGCTGTCGACTGCCTATCATAAGCAGACCGACAGACAGACGGAAATCATGAACCGATACATCGATCAGAGACTGAGGCCTTCTATCCCATTACCAGGATAACTGGAGCGAACTCATCCCCATAATGGACCGCGTGCAAATGACACTCCCCCACACATCCATTGGTATGACCCCCTACCGACTCAAGTACGGAACCGATCCGCGTACAAGTTGGGATTGGAACACCCTGAAAAGCACCAACCCCCGGGAGACTCTAAACTGAGATGAAGCCAAGGCGGTTGCAGACCGAATGCATACTGCATGGGTCCACGCAAAGGAAAACATGGCAAAGGCACAAGAGGAAATGTCTAAGCACGCGAATCGAAGCTGAAGGGCCATCGACTGGGACGTAGGAGATAGAGTGTACCTATCAACCAAAAATTTGAAGAACTCTCGCCCTAGCCGCAAGTTGGGCCAACAATGGGTCGGACCATATATGGTGCTAGGACGAGTTGGACACGCTTTTCGTCTAGACCTACCTACCAGTTCTCAAATACATGATGTGTTCTCACCGGACGTTCTCATCAAGGCCCCGAATAACCCCCTACCAGGTCAAGAGCCACCTGAGCCTAGCAGTGAAGTTATAGATGGCTTGGAAGAATGGGAAGTAGAAAAGATCCTTGCCGTGAGACTCTGAGGAAAGCAACTGCAATACTGGGTTAGTTGGGTTGGATACGACCCAGATCTGGAGTGGTACCCAGCGTCGAACTTCATGAACTCCCCCCATAAACTCAAGGATTTTCACACGGAATACCCAGATTTACCAGGTCCACCATCTTGTTGGTGTGATAAGCCAAAATATGTATAGTGACTTGTAGGTTTGAGGAGGAGATTTCTAAGTTTGCTCTTGAGTTTGATAGCAAACTGAGTGCAACGAATGTCAGTATGACATCTAACATGATCTTATAGACGGCGAACCCCCGAAAGGTCTTGTCTACAAAACCAAATCCTCTCCTCTCCTCCTTACGCCTTAATGGTAGTAGCAAACCCCTTAAGCTGACTATAAGTTAGTAAGTGGTGCTATGTAAGGCGATCCTTAAATTGACAGTATAAGAAGAGTACCGTGTCATTAAAGAGGGTAAAAAGCTTAACACAAACTGTCTACCGTCTAGGATATACAAGCCTTATATAGATTCCTTGATAAGGAAGGGTGGTGAGGGTAAGGAGGCTAGGTAGTATTTGTAGTTGTGGTGATAATACTGAAATTATCACTTTTACCAATTGCTAGACTGGATTGCGTGACAGTCACCTGGTTCTAGGAAATTGCGCAGTGCTAGTCTACGTTAGGCTTATGGGATTACGCCAGACTAGCTCTAAGCTAGCGCCAGACTAGTTGTACGCTATTACCAATCCTACTGTATGCAATTATGATACGCAATTTGAGGTGAAACCGTCTAGTGTATGTAGTCTGAATGCGAGCACTGTAGTTGTCTCTGATGGTGCTCGGTCGGCAGTTTGGCAGTGCGGACTGAGTGACGGCCCAAGGGGCGCGGGGCGGCTGGGGGGAGGCACGGGCGAGACTTCTGGGGCGGGGGAGGCGTTGAGCGGGGTGCGCCGATCTATGGTGTGGGGTGGTGTGGCGTGGTGGGTTGAATCTGTGGGCGTGGTGGCTTCGGGGGTGGAGGTGGGATGGTGGGAGGTGGGATGGTGGGAGGTGGGATGGTGGGAGGTGGGATGGTGGGAGGTGGGATGGTGGGAGGTGGGATGGTCGGTTGGTCTGTTGGTGGGCTGGTGGGTTGGTCGGTTGGTCTGTTGGTGGGTTGGTCGGTTGGTCTGTTGGCGGGTTGGTCGGTTGGTCGGTTGGTCGGCCTTTGTCGGTTGGTCGGGTTTGTTGGTGGTGCGGCGGGCTGATGATATTAGCAGGACTGGTCTGATATAGGATTGTATTGCGGTGTCTGTCTGCAAGGAATGGATAGATAGGTTAGACAGAGTGACGGAAGCAGTGGGTGGGGTGCGGTGGGGCTATGGGATGGGGATGGGGATGCATAGGAAGCTGAGAACGCTGCCAAGCCGTTGAATTTGGCATGATTGGGTCCGTTGGTGGAGTCGGTAGGACTCGGTAGGAGGTAGGACCGAGTAGGACTCACTAGGACTGTAGGACTCACTAGGACTCACTAGGACTGTAGGACTCGGTAGGAGGTAGGACCGAGTAGGACTCACTAGGATCACTAGGACTCACTAGGACTCACTAGGATCACTAGGATCACTAGGATCACTAGGACTCACTAGGACTCACTAGGACTCACTAACCTTGAGCAGCTTCGGCTTCTGTTCCTGAGCTAGACGGCGCTACTGGTGGTAGGGGAAGGGGAGGTGGGTGGTAGGGGAAGGGGACGTAGGTGGTAGGGGACGTAGGTGGTAGGGGACGTAGGTGGTAGGGGACGTAGGTGGTAGGGTAGGTAGGTGGTAGGGTAGGTAGGTGGTAGGGGACGTAGGGTAGCTAGGGGACGTAGGTGGTAGGGGACGTAGGAGGGCAGCCAGCACAGCCAGAAGAAAAGCTGCTGCAAAGATGCCCCGCTCCAGACAAACAACAGACAGCTGTGGGACCTGACGGGAAAGCGAGCTATACCCAAGGCAAATTAGAGCTACAGTATGGCGGCATAAGTATTCCCAGATACAGCGGCCACGACGAGAAAGGGTGGAGAAGGCGTTGTGGTCGGATTTGTGATGAAGACTGTAACTTAGTCCGCACCGAGCCGTACCTTGCAGCGCTGGGCTGTGGGACCTGACCCGCCCGCCCGCAGCCACGTTCGCAGATCTGCCTCGGGCGGTGGCTGCGACACCAGACGGGACAAGTTCCTGTATCCGCTGATGTTTTTGGCCTTTTCCGACTTTTCGACCGTTGGTAGTTACTATATCCATGTACCTTACCATACAATCTTATCCAAACATCTACTTCCCCTTTCCCCTGATTACTATGTACACCCTCCCCCTCCCCCCCCCCCGCTCCCCCTCCCCCTCCGTTTGCTCGCCGTGCCCCCGCTAAACAGACACCGATCCACAACCACTCTTTCCCCCCTTCACCCTTCTCACCCCCCCCCCCCCCCCCCCCCCCCCCCCCCCCCCCTAACAACTCGCCTTCCCCTTCAGACTTCTTTATCTTCGCTGTATCCGCCTCCCCCCTGGCCTCACTGTCCGACCCAGCCAACCCGCCGCGCAATCATGGAAGGCTATCTTCTCGTGCCTCCCGAACGGTCTGCCATAATAGGCCGCGCTGTGTGGAAGGTAGGCTTCTACCTACCCTACCCATCACCTTACTTAACATCAATGCTAATCTTTGGTCGCCCAGCCTCGCTACGTCGTCCTTGGAACCAATGGGCCGCGGCATCCCACGGCCCCGAAACCCTCCCTCCCGCGCTCGATCTCAGCAAGAAAACTCCATGCCGCGCGCCAGGGCCTCAAGACCTCCTCCGTTTTCCAGAGTTCCGACGATCTCACGCGCGTCGACCAGGACCAGCTCTGGCTCACTGTGACCAAACAGAAGGTACGTCAGACACTATGACCCGAGCCCGCTCGTCCGTGCTGGGCATGCCGCTAACTCGGACATACAGGGCGACTCGGAGATCATATCGCACAACCTTCTCTCATCGATACGCAGCTGCGAGATCCAGAGCATCCAGTTCCGCAAGCCAGGCCCGGCCGTCCCGACGCTTATCCTAACCTTCGAGCTCGACGCGGCATCAGAGCGCCTGCGCAAGCGCCGCTCGAGTCGCTCCGGACAACTGACCTCGCCATCGAGCACTTTTCCCAACTCACTTCTCTTCCGCCCAATGCCCGATGACCGCTTTGATATCTACGATTGGCAGGTGACGATCGCGCCGCGAATCCGCCCGGCTACAGCAGAACGCGGCGATGCGTCGTCGAACGACTCGGCGTCCCTCTTCGCCTTCGTCAACCCCTTTGGCAATTCACAGAAGCAATCCGAGCGCCCTACAATCTCTAACCCCATTCCACAACCAGAGCCATTCCTCCACCATCGCACCTCGACCAAGGGCCACCGACCCCCCCCGAAACCCATTAGTCTGATCTCGCCCTCTCCTTCCTTGCGCTCGCGACACAGCGACCTCTCCTCTCCAACCTCATCTTTCTCACCATCCGGGCCGCTGCCTATCCAGCACCCCCCTCTCCCCTCACCAGCCTCGACGCTCAACCACGACGGCGACCTAATTTCCAGCTGGACCTCCGCCCAAGGCCGCTCCTCGGCCCTCTCACACTACACGCACGCTTCGACCCCTCCCACGGGCCCTCGCGAAACAATCCTCGACCGCGCTTTCTCCATGCGCTACATCCCCGGCGCCGCCGATGCGCCACCACCCTCCGAAGAGGGCAAGCTGAGCAGCATCGCGCGCTTCGAGGCCCTAATGCGCGACCACGAAGCGCGCAAGAACCGCCCCGCCACACCCACACACAACCGCAACGAAAGCGTAGCAGACTGGGACATCGACGAAGCCCCCGAGTCAGATGATTCCGACATCGACCGCGTCGCCCCTAATCCTCGCACGCAGAATGCGCGCCGCGTCGATACCCCCTCTGACGACCCTCTGACGTGGAGCATGCATACCATCTCCGCACCGACGCAGCGCGCGCTCGGCTATATCTCGGGTCGCACCACACCGGCTACGGGGCGCCCAGGGAGCGCGCGGAGTGAGGACCACCCGCCTATGCCGACTATGAGGGCGCGTCCAGGGGAAGGCGGACGCGCGATACCGGCAAGTCTGAGTTTGGCAGGGATGGGAACGAGGGTTATTCCCCCTGCACCGAGGACTGTTGATACTGCCGAAGAAGAAGAGGAGGACGAGGACGAGGAAGATGATGAAGAAGAATCAGACGAAGAGGATGAGGAAGAGGACGACAGGGAAGTTGACCTCTACTCCGCCGCCTTCCCACAACCTCCCAGCAACCCTCTGCCACGCTCCCGTACCGCCCCGCCCACGCGACCCCCACTATACCAGCGCCATAGCAGCGCGAGCTCCTGCCTGCCTGTGCAGACGAACGTCTCCAGCGCAGCGGCCAGCTCGCGCAATAGCCGCAACAGCGACGCCAGCTCAGGCTTCGGACTTCCCGAGGCTGAAACGGTGCTGGTGCGCGGCTTGAGCCAGGCGAGGCTGAGTAGGCTGGTTAGAGGGACGCAGCCGGGAGTGCTGCAGAGGGGAATGAGTGAGGAGTCGAGGTGTGGTGGTGGATGGAGGGGGGGTGGGATGTTAGGGGGCGTGGAGGGGGGGTTCATGTGATTCCCTCTCTGACAATCCCAACATCGCCACCAGCACGCTTGTGATTGGCGGTTGAGATTATGGGTGGTTTTTTTTTTTTTTTGCTTGAGCCTTTTTTTGCTTCCTTTCTTGCATTGCCAGGTTTGATGATGTGATGATGATTCGATTTGATTGATACCGGCGGCAGCTGGTTAGGGAGGTTTACTGATTCTGATGATGGGTGGATGGGCGTCTAGGATATACCACCGCCTCCTTGCCTTCTAGGGTGGGGGGTTGGACCGCAACTTGTGCATTTTTTTTGGTATTTGGAGTTTCAGGGATATGGGGGAAGGAGATGGCAGCATATATGTGGAGGAGGAGTGTAATGTGTTTTTGATTTACTGGCATAGTATGAGATGTCGGCGGCGTGATGCGGGCGCATGATGTATGTAGACGATTTAGGGGCTGAGATGGCCTGCCTCCACGAGGGTAGCCTGGAGCGAATTATGATGAGATGAGATACCAGAAATCATTATTGCTTTATCCATGTTGATGTTCTCACCTCCGTGCCAGAGTTACTGAGAGATCACACATATGGGCTTTTAGATCATAATTGGTTGGTTCGCGGTAAGTTCCTATGAAGCCCCTATACCACTAATACATCCTATGACACAACTGCATCATTTGGGAATGTTCCATTCCCAACCAAGACGACAACCACCTCGCGGAGCCATGTCTAACAGTTCTTTAATTCAACTCTTGACCTAACGCCCTAAAAACAGAAGGAGAATGAGTTAGTTTACCAAGGCTTTTATCGATACAGCCTCGACAAACTTACCGATGCGTCTGATGAACCGAGACTTGGTTCTGGTGGCTGAACGCTCGAAGCCACTCGCACAATTGCGTCGACAGGGTTAGAAATTGGCGACCAGGGATCGGCCGTCTGCAGATCTGGCCGCCAGTGCGGCGGCAGAATAGACTACGCAGTGGATAGGTACCGCCGTCGCGAGGGTAGGGGAGGATAAAGGTTAACTGGCTATGTAAGCAGGCATCCCGTAGTCGCGATGTGGTAGCGCACACTGTATTGCGAAGTAATCCCATTATCACGGTGGTAGGTGGTAGATGTAGGCGATGTGATATGAGCGAGTAGTGTGTTGGATGGGCGCCCATGTCGGTGCATCGCCACGGCCGTGAGAATAGTGGGGGTAAAAACAAAGACTCAAATGTACTTCCTAGATATATCCCACGTCAGCCTTGGTGGACTGCGGCGTCAAGAAGTCATGTGGCTGGAAGGAGACTTGATCCTTGATCCTGGCGGGATGGGCTGCCTGGAAGGCGGGCTCCAGCGCGGCGAAGTCCTGAACAAGAAACTTCGGGAGGGGGATTTTTTGGCGATGGCGATGGAGCAGTGGCCTACGGAGCCGCCAACCCCTCATCTACCAACGTGGAGGGGGCAAGGTGGAGATTAGCAACTGTCGTGCTCATTGCCCCGGCTAGACGCCCTCCACGCTCGCCTTGGTTAACGCTTGCTCTTATCACTAGACTGTAAAATAGTAAAGTCTACGATCCCTCGTATTCTATGAATATTTCACGTTTTCGGAACAGAGTCGTTGTGTTTGATATAGATTCGGACCTCCTATAACCCAACCCCGCTTCTCCATGACCGAAGTTGACGGACAGGTCAGAGCTAGCAGGTCAGGATATCTAGAATTGGAAACTTAATTGGTAATCGTGACAAAGAATCTTGGAACTTAACATGCTCAATAAGGGGAATTCCTCAATAAGGAGCCGAGATTAGCGCCTACGTACGTACATTTTTTGGTAAGTTATGATGTTCGATTGGTGAGTTTACGTACTTGTATCATCCTGGTAACCTTGCGTAAGCCGATTGAGCCACACTTCAAAACCATAATTTGATAACGACGACAGTCACTCTCCATAGCATTGAGCTTCATAGAGCCGGTGAGAGGCGATAGGTTTACAGGCTCTGTAAGTGGGATAAAGGGTAGTATTCCGAGTTTCCAAGCGTGTTTCCAACCCTATCCAATTTTCATTATACAAAACTCAGCAATCCAACACAACACCTCACCACATCCATTGGCTATCGTAAATGAACAACCCGCCGTGCCCACGTAGTGCATACCTAAGAGATGGGCTCCTCAGAGCATCTGCCGCATCTCCTGCACCACCCATAACGGTATCCAGCTCTTCATTGATTAGATCCGTCAGTTCTGTCTTCCAAGTGCTCTCCTTCTCTTCGTTTTCGCCCCCATCTTCGACGTTTTCATTCTCCTCCGATGACTCTGTTACCCTCGCAGCACTGGCCCTTGCACTTGCCGCCGCACTTGGACCGGCGCTTGCCTGCACTGCCCTTGGCACGTCTGGGCTCCTAGTCGTATCGGGGGTCTCACCTTCAAGCATTGACGCGGTCCTCACATTATCCGGTGTCTCATCATCCACAAACGACGACGGGCTTCTCGACCTATTCCGTTCCTCCTCATCCACAGGTATCGGCAGCGCATGCGGATAGTCGGGACTAGGCATGTCTTCATCAAGAGGGGGTCTGTCGTCCACAACCTCCACGCCGTCAACACCAAACCTCGCCATCCCCTCCTCCCCCCACTCCTCCCACGGCTGCCCAGCCCCAGGCCTTGCCCACCAGGCATCTCTCCTTGCCCAATCCAGCGGAACTCCCCTCGCCTCCCTGCGCTCAATAAACTGCGCCGGCACCGAATCAATCGCAAACCAGACACCATCAACCGTCATCTCCGTCTCGATTCCCAGGATCTCCAAGCACGACAGCACAGAGAATAGGAGTACTCGCGGCTCCTCAAGTCCCAGCGCCGGCAGGTGCACCTCCTGCGCCTCGTTTAAGCCCGGCAGGGTAACCATCACTGGGATTATGCCGTACCTGAACGTCTCTGCCGCAATGTGCGCAATGTACACGTCTGCGCACTCCACTTGGTGGTGCATCTCGAAATCAAACATTGCAGCTCCTGGACGTCCCTGTCAACCCGGTCCGTCACTGGATAGCCTACCAGGGCCGGTCAACTCACCGTAATTGGAATACAGCGCGACCAGGCTCGTGGGCTGAACATTCATCGGGTCAAGCGCGCGCTCCAGATTCGCCCTATTGATGCGCCGCTCAAAGGGGGGCGGGAAGATGTTCTCCGCGCTAAAGCCGAGGACAGTGCTATCGCGTGTTCGTGAAGGGGGTAATGTCTCGTTGCCGTGCTGGTCGACAGCAGCCGAGTGTTGAACGCGGTAGAATCGCCTGGGGCGTGGTATCACGGTTGGGAGGGTGAGCGGGGCGAGTGGGTCGACGGGTTTAAAGGCCTCGATGAGAAGAGGTATATGCTGGATTTCAACAAACGGCTCGACGAAGATTGGGTCGAAGAAGTCTGGTAGAGGGGAACCAGCCTCGCCTGCCTGCGACTGTGGGGGCACAGGGTCGAGGATCTCGCCCATTCTCTTCCCGTACATTGCGATCCACCCAGCCAGCGATCCTTCTGCCGGTCCCTGGAACGGAGCAATATCAGGCCAAGGCTCCACGCCCTCCTCCTCCTCTTCCCACTCATATTGCAACGGCCCCAGCCTTTCCTCATCAGCAATCCGTCCATAATCCCACCGTGGAATACTACCACTGACACGGAGCAAATCCCTCGGCTGTAGCGCAATCCCCTGCTGCGCGCGCAACTGGCCATACGCTCCTGGCGGGATCTCATTCGCCGGCGGGAACGGGAATGCGGAGGCCTGCTCGGGCCTCCTGAAGGTAGGGATGTCGGCTTGCCGTGACGCGCGGGGAGGGAGCGCCCAATCTTCCTCGTCTTCTTCTATCCCGGGGAGAACTATTCTTGGGGGGCTGGGGAGGTCGCCACTGGGGAGCCTGAGCTGGACGAATTTTGAGGGTCGTGGTGCCGCCATTTGGTGTGTCTGGGCCCCTGTCGTCGGGCTGGAGATGGCATCGCGGGTTACGCGGCGGGGTCTGGATCATCTAGATTCCGTGGCGTGGGGGAGGGAGGCCTATTGGGAAGACGCGAGGGAGGTGGTGACTGCCGGCTTTGTGAAGCTGGTGAGTCTGGCATGATGGGCAGGCGCGTCTAAGGCGTGAAAGGCAGGAATGCCCTGCTGGGTTCCATGCTGGTTCTGAGGAAGGCGTGAGGGTGGTGACTGCCACCTTTGTGAATCTGGCAAGTCTACTATAAACCCTTTTGAATACGGTGCGCCTAGCATGAAAGGCAGGCGCGTCCTGTCATGGAGGCAGCCGCATCCAAGACATAAAAGGCAAGAATATCCCATAAACCTCATACTATTTCTATAAAGAATGGAAGTGCATCCCACAAACAAACCCAACGCACAAAAGGCAGGCGCGTCCAATACACCTAGATAGGCGGAAAGAACGTCCCGCCCCCCCTTTCACCTCGTGCCTTCCCACCACAACCCCTCATAAAACGGCAAGAGCCTCCCTCCACCATAGCTCCTGCCTTCACACACACATTCACCCAACCACCCACCACCACTCCTCTCCTTCCACACCCTCTCCCAGAAGGAGCCGCCAACAGCTACCAAAGAGCACAGCCACACCCACAAACACTGATACAGTCATCATCGCTCTTCAGAACCGAAGGAAGGGGCGCGCTTACAGCCGCTCATACATCCGCTCCCCGCCCCCGCTCCCGCTTCCGCTCTCGACATGCGGCGCCGCCGGTCTGGATCTGATGGTGAGATGTGGTAAGCGCTATTCTTATAAAGTATCGTCAGACCTTCACATGGAGTAAACATGGCACAGGAACGGGCAGGGACACAGCATATCACCATCACAGGTACAGACACATGCACAATCACATGGACAAACACCCACAAAAGCAGAGAGTAAACACAGCAATCTTTCCATCTAGCCGTAGCATACAAAAACCCCCATCCCATCCCATCCATCTATCCCCATTCCCCCACAGTAGACAAACAGCAGCAGCAAGGAGCACCAGTCAGTCAGTCCAGTCCTATGCACCCATCTGCTCAAACCACAATAAGCCAGTCCGGTCCAGTTCAGTGACCCAGACCCAGCTTACGACGTTCAAACCAGTGAAGCACAAAACCCAGCTGCTGCGTCCAGTGTATACATTTCATTATCCCCTCATCTTACCCCCCCGTCTGCCCCAAACTCGCATGTATCGCATCGCATTGCATAGCAAGCATCGCAGGCAGCACGCATCCACAAGATCCAAAGCCCCATTCATACCACCCCCCCCCCGGGCCCCTTCCCCCCAATAACGTCCCATCCGATTCCATTAATCATCTCCCTCCCAAAAGAGTTATCAAAATAAAATAAAAACGCCCCCAGCAAAGTCCAAAAAAAAAGCAGTCGCCTAAAAGGCGTTTGTATCCCCCCCGCAGCCAAGAGGGGAAAAAATCACATAGAAACAACAAGCAGCGAGAAAAAAAAAGGGTTCAAACAAAAAAACCAACAAACACTCCCTATACCCCTCATTATCCCCCCATTGAACCCCCTAATAATGACCCCACACTGATTTTTTATATGTCACCCTTCCCACCCTATTCCCCGCTTGAAACACAAATTATAATCACTCCCCAAAAGCCAAGCCATAGATATACCCCCCCCCCCCAAAACATCATGGGGACTCAAAAAGCAACAACGGCACCAGGAGAAAACCACAAAAACACAAATTTTGGGGCCAAAAAAAATAGACACAGCACCAGTACCCCCCACACCATCCCACCCCATTTTTAATGCCATTTTTGTCAACACTCATTCTTTGTGCAAAAAAAAGAAGCGGAAATTAACACCTAATGGTTGATTGCGTGTCGAGCGATGCGGTCTCGCTCTCGATCTGCACTTCGGGCACGTCAGTCTCCTTCCCAACTTCCTTCCCAGCGCTGCCACCGACGTCGCCAGCCTCATCGACGGTCGATCCGGTGGCGCTGGGCAGGTTGCTGCTCTCGGGGCTATTCTGCTCCATCGTGAGCATGGGCGTCGGCGCCACGGAGCTGACGTCGAGCGTAATCGCTGGTCCCTGCGGTGGTGCCGCCCCACGGCCATAAGAGGGCGTGGCGGATGCGGTGCTGACGGTTTGGCGGTGCGAGCTGGTGCTGGGCCCGGTCGGGGCGACGAAGATGAGCTTCTCGATGGCGGCGATCTGCTTGCCGTAGTTGTACTTCTTGAGCTGCATGAGCTGGGGCTTGATGTCCTCGACGAAGGCGTCGCGCTCATCACCCTGGAGTAGGCCAAGGAGTTTTTCTGCAGAGGGGGGTTAGTTGCTGTTATATAGGGGAAGGGGAGGGAGTATGAGCAAGGGGAGAAAGAGAGATGACTTACGAATAACGTAGTTCCCATACTGATCCTTCATCATCAGCTGCAGCGGGCTACTCCCATCACTCTCCAGCGCCACTATTTTCGCCACGATCGTCTGCCTCTGCTCCGTCGTTCCGCACGAGATACTCCGCTCCACGACATTCGACGCGAACTTGTGCTTCGACAGCGTCAGGACCTGGTTCGTGACCATCGAGATCAGCTTCGCTTGGTCCTCCGGCTTGCCGTGCTGAATAACGTGCTGCACGACGTAGTTACCGTACTGGTCGACGATGAGCATCTGCGCGCACGCGAATAGCTCCTTCAACACCGACGTCTGGTCAGGAGGCGTGCAGTACTCGAGCATGCGCTGGATAACGCGGCAGCCGTACGGGTGCGTCGCGAGCGTGTGAACCTGCGTGCGGAAGGCATCGAGGATGAACTGGACCTGTTCTGTCGGGCATCTCTCAATAGCCTTCTGGATCACATGGTTACCGTTCTGGTCCTTGACGCACTTGAGCACGTCGGCCTGGAGCTCCCTGACGAGCTCGGCCTGCTGGTCGGCGAGGACGTGCTCGAGCGCCTTCTGCACGACGCGGCAGCCGTACATCTGCAGCGAGAGCTCTATGACGTGGTTCTTCATAATTTCGGCCAGGATCTTTTTCTGGATCTGGTTTCCGTGCTCAAAGAGCTTCTGGATGACATAGTTGCCAAAGACATCAGTCATCAGCTGCAACGCATTTGGCTGAATCTCTCTGAAGATCTGCTCCTTCTCGTCGCTGTTGGCTGTCTCGAGCTTCATTTGGATGAACCTCGAGCCGTGCTGGTCACCGCTGAATTCGACGACGTGGCCGTAAATGTTCTTCAGCTCATACTGCCTTGTGTTCGACTTGGCGTTGTTCCTGAACTCCTCCAACAGCAAACTCCTCACGCCATGACCAATATCTTGGTCCCTGGCAGGGCCCCTGGGCACTGAGACAGGAGGGTAAGAAGGCATCTGGACTGCGTAAGGCGCGAAGCCCTGCGGGGCACCGCGGAATGACTGTGGTGTAAAGTCCCACTGCTGCGGCTGGTATTGTCCCTGGAAGTGGGGGTTGTAGATCGCCTGAGGATTATAGAATCCCGCCTGTTGTTGATGCTGCCCAAGCTCCAGCCTCTGGAGCCCGCGCTCAATTTCAGAGAGCCCTTGCATATGTTGCGCCTTGGCGTTGGCGTACGCGTTGAGCTCTGCACTGGTCATTCCATGGGCGTTATAAAACCGTGGGCTTATCGGCTGGCTCGGGCGGTCACCCAGCGCCGACAAGCCATCCAACTCACCGGCTCGCGAGGGCCCCCTCGAATTCAGTTGGTTCGAGAAGGCACCATCACCGTAGTGGCCTCCGAAGTAGCTGTTCCGTTTCTGGGACAGCGAATTCTCGTCCCACGATATGTGTTGTCCATTTGGATGTGGTAGCTGCCCATCATACCCGGCATATGTGCTTGGAGACACTTGAGGCTGTTCGATGGCGTTCACCGCCTCGGAAAGCGCACCCTGGAGGCTTTTGTCGAGTAAGGTGCCACGAGTGTAATGGGCGTCCACATCCTGCGACCTGTCGGAGCCGGTATTGTAGCCCCGCCCATTGGTTGCCGATCCGAACGACTGGGTCCTACCGGTCAAGCTGGGCCTCTGCATATGTAAAGAGTTCTGTGGGGTATGGCCGAATGCCGAATACGGGATCTGGCCAAATATCGAAGTGTTGGTCGCCGCACTCGAGGCAGTCTCTGGGCGCCTCGAGGGTGGCAGACTTGGCTCACGTGAGGCACCTCCTTGCGTGCTTCTGTAGCCTGAGCCAATCTCACGGCGTTGATCATACATGAATCCATCCTGTAAGTCAAATCCGCCATTCATCGCCTGCATGCCACCCTGCTCGCTGCTTTCGCCAAAGCTAATCGAGCTGTACGGGTACTTGAATGCCCCCGAAGCTGGGTCGAGGTTACTCTTCGGCATGGGGCGGTGGTTCATGCCTGGGCCCTGCCCGATGGCCGGCCTCGACGTGGCGAGGTACGGCGATGTGTTCTGTGCTTCCGAGAGCAGGCCATTTGCGGCCGCGCTCGCATTACTCCCCCGGTGACGGCTTGGGGATGTCTCTCCACTGTGGTTTGGCGATGTGGGGTCAACTGGATTCCAGGGTCCATTGTTGCGAGTACCCCATGGGTCGGCCTCGGAGGAGGCGGCTAGTGCCCCGGAGCCACTTGGGGCAGCCAAATCATCGTCATGAATCACTACGAGGCAATTGTTAGGGTCCAAATCAGGAGATGGGGGGTAAATAAACGCACCTCTAGAGCGCGAGGTGTCCCTCTTTCCAACGCTATATTTACTTCCAATAGCATTACCGTTACCCCAGATTCCTCCATGGGCTTTCCAAGTATTATTTGTACCAAAGCCTTGGCCAAGTGTAGTATTTTGTGTAGGCTGCTGGTCGTCTATATTATTTCGTCCAGCGGTAGACGGAAAGTCCCCAAAACGAGTCCCACGAGCCTAGAAGGAACATATATTAGCAATTGAGCTGCTGGACGCCGGAATGGGAAGGGGCAAAGAAACTCACCGAGTTCATGGTTCCAGCAGGTCTATTGATAGTCATGTGCAAAGTGTAGCCAGAAAGGACGGAGACGTCGCCTTGTCGTATTATGTACGGGTATTCGAGATGGTGTATATGTGTGTAGAGGTCGTCGACAGCTAGCGTCTTCTATTTACTCGATATCCCGTTGGTCTGATGCGCTATGTAACTGTAGAGAAAACGGCTTAGTTAGCATGCGCTGGTACATCTTGCAGGGCTGAAGATGTGGAGGAAGGTGCGTCCGACGGAAGCGGCTGAGGAAAGTGGAAGCGACTGGCTGACAACGGTTAAACGTACCACAGTGAAAGGTTCCTTCCTGAAATATGTGACTCTCAACCAGTGTAAGTTGCATGTACAAAGAAAGGTTGTAGAAGAGGTAAGCGGCGAGGAGAAGGAAGAAGAAGGTCGAGCATCTGAGGGTGAAGGGGACCGGGGAGTAGTTGAAGGAAGCGTTGAAGGGGGGAAACCTGCAAACAGGGCGACAGAGACAAGGTGCTGAGTCGGACAAGGCAGGGGGGTGGAAGGAAGGACTGTTTGAATGAATCAAATGAATCAAGCTGGTCGCACGACACCTTTTGCGTTTGTCATATGCGGCGTGGGAGTAAGCGCACCAGACAACTAAACTCCGAGCAGGTAGCCGTACAACACAACACGTTCTACGTGTTGGTAGGCTCCCGAGAGGAGAGCGGTGGGGAGGACGAGAGTAGGTATGTAGTGTAGGTGGTGTAGGTATAGGTATAGGTCGAGGTAGCGTAGGCGGTTGTATGCGGTGTAGTGTGAGTTGCGCGGGGCGTGCAGACAGGCTGTTGATGTCCACGGTTTGTGTCTATCTGTACGCTGTTGCACATTTACTCGGGCTTGTATTTTTGGACTCTTGTTTGTTGCACTGGAGGCGAAAGGAAGGAGACGTTGAGTTCCTGTTTCGCAACTTGTCCAATGGAGTTTGGTCGGGGGGTCGGAAAAGCTGCAAGGGGGATGTCGAAAGAGGGAATGCTGGGTGAGGATCGAGGGTTGAGGGTTGAGAGTTGGGAGTTGGGAGAGATCTTTGTTAGAGAAGTGACGGAAGGGGGGAGAGGAGGAGGGGGGGAGGGGGGGGTAGCAGGTGGAAGTGCGGTCGAGATTGAGTTTCGAGGATTCGAGGTTTCGAGGATTCTTCGATCGAGGGACAGATGTCTGCCAGATGTGGAATATTCCCTGGTGTCGGTGGGCGGGAGGTAGGTGGAAGGGTTTCGGCAGGAAGTCGGTCGATAGGTGGGATATATGTCGCCAGCCAGGTACGGATCTGGGAGGGGAGGTATAGTGAGGCGGTTGGAGCGGATTTAGAGTGAGGGAGGTGAGGGGAGAGAGACTGAGAAGGTGCGACAGGGAAGGTGCGACAGAGACGGGGGGGATGGTGGTGAATATGAAGAAGACGACGATTGGGGTGATGCCCTAAAGATGGTTTGATAGTTTGGCGGCAGTCGGTCTATGTTTCTATATTTTTTTATTTTTTTATTTTGGAGGGTTTGGAAGGTTTGGAAGGTTTTGTGTGGTGGTGGTGGTGGTTCAAGTTGGAGTAGTGTCTCCCTAGTGCAAGTGGAAGTGGAAGTGCAAGTGCAAGTGGAAGTACAAGTGCAAGTGGAAGTACAAGTGCAAGTGGAAGTACAAGTGCAAGTGGAAGTACAAGTGCAAGTGGAAGTACAAGTGCAAGTGGAAGTACAAGTGCAACGGAAGTACAAGTGCAAGTACAAGTGCAACATCAGATACTTGGATAGACCATACCATAGACCTTTCGATAGTGGTTTGTCCAAGTATTAGCATCTCTACACTATTCTCCGTTGGTCACCTTTTTTGTTTTTTGCTACCTGTTACTTACCTGCTGCGTGCTACTTGTTAGAGCAAGGCAGATACTTTCTTCAGTCGATCATTGATACGATGACTGATGGGCAGGTGGAGACGAGTTAGTGGGTTGTAGTGGAGAAGGTCCGTCATCGACGGTGCGGAGAATCTACTGGGCCAGATTGTTCAGTTCTTGGTTAGTGTCTCTATATCCATCTACTGCCAGGACCGTACCGTATATATAATATATACTATATTGCATCCAAAATCTCCATTGGGACTGTGCGCGTAGGGCAGGATGAGGGAAGAAAGCGAGGGAGAAGGGAGAAGGGAGAAGGGAGAAGGGAGAAGGGAGAAGGGAGAAGGGAGATGGGAGATGGGAGATGGGGAAACTCTCAGCTCAGACATCAGGGAGTACCCTCGTGCGACTTCGTCCATCCATACAACCCTCCCCCCCCAGCAAAGTACCCCCCACGTCCCCCCCTGAGTACCTGAAGCGTTCCCCAACATCCATCACCCGCAAGTACCTCTCTCTCGCCCCTTCTTGGCTGCCTAGACTGCCTAGACGCTAGACTGCTAGACTGCTAGACTGCTAGACTGCTAGACTAGACCACTACGGGAGTGGGGGCGGCCACCAAAGTTGTCATCTCTAATCCCATACCATACTAGTTTACTAAACTACTAAACCAAAAAAACCGGCCTTTTCCACTTTCTGCCCAGCTCAGCCCAGAACCACCACACCAGGCCGAGAGGAGTAAGACTGCGCCAGGAAACTGGGTATTAAGCTTTCACCAATCCACCGCATCATCCCACGCCCTGCCCGATCCCGCCCGGACTGTCAAAGTGATGAAGACCAGATCAAACTGTACACACGGAACAGAATAGAACTGGACAGACAAACTGCAGAAAGAACAGAACAGAACAGAACAGAACAGAACAGAATAGAATAGAATAGAATAGAATAGAATAGAATAGAACTGAACAGAAAGAACAGAACAGAATAGAATAGAACTGAACAGAAAGAACAGAACAGAATAGAATAGAATAATAGAATAGAATAGAACAGAACTGAATGAGCAAACACACAAATCCACTGCACTCCCTTCTCTCTTTCACTCCCTTTCCCCCTTTCCCCCTTTACTCCCTTCCCCCTTTCACTCCGTCCCAAAGCCGGCACCTAAGCGCGGTAGATGGGTGTTGGTGATGCGAGTAGATGGGGTGAGACAGAGAAGAGACAAACAAACCACTCTATCCCATATCGAGTCGTCCAGCAAACACGCGTTGAAAGAGGGGGAAGGAGAGGTGGACAGATCTGGATACTCTAGATGCTAGATGCCAACCTACCAGACCCCATCTAACCAAGGGGGGTCCCCTCAAACAGCAAAGGAAACGGCTGATGACGCTGGATTGTGGCACGGGTTTACGCGTTCTTCACTTGCTAACCTACGGTACCGTGGAATGAGATGGCCTGGTGGACGGCCGCGGCACAAGCCAGGAACGATGGGGGGAGTGTCCTCATCTTCCATATCGAACGATCTCTAATGACTCCAGTGGTACTGTACTGTATCAAGGGCATCAAAAGCATCAAACGCACATAGTCACACACATGATGCCATTCCTCGTACGCACGCCCTCTTTCCATTCCATTCTTTCTCTCCCACAATCCCTCTGTACACAACACCACACACCACACACCACCAACCCATACCATCAGCCAGCCACAGCCCCCATCGCCCACCCACCGATTGGCGCGGAGCCCAGGCCCACCCACCGCGCTCATGCACAGCGTGGCGCGGCGATCAGATCGGCCCGATCGATGGGATCCGGTTCGTCGGCGGAGACGTTGAGGAAAAGCGTACAGCGCATGCATCACATCGCATCACATCGCATCGCATCACATCGCATCGCATCGCATCACATCACATCGCATCACAGCACAGTATACTCTTGAGGCGTGTAGTATTGCCCGGCCTGAGAAGCAGTCGCCCAGTCTTCACCTACCTGACTTGTCTACTGTACTACACTGCTGTCTGACCGGTTACGCGCTAGCGATATGTTGTGTTCCCCCAGACGGGCGGCAACGTCGACTACTGCACGCACGCACACTCTATCCCTTTCCCGTACATATCCGGGTCCACTATCCCATGCCCGCCCGCCCGCCCCAGTCGTTGCTAGTCTCCAGGAGGGCCCGATGGGATACTTTGTTGCGAGCGAGGCCTAGAGCGGCGCGATGTGACGGCGGGATGGGGGACGTAAGGGGGAAGTAAGGGGGGAGGGGTGTTTGCTTGTCTTGTCTTGTTTGCTTGCCTCCCCGCGCCCCCATCCCCACCGCTGCTACTGTTGCTGTTGTAATACGACAAGAGGTAAAGGGATGCTAGACATCACACCCCGTCGGCTACGACATCCTTCACCGTTACAACTGACGGATGGGTACAACCAACAAGTGCTGCTGCGGTATGTACGAGGGCACAACACACGCACATGTGCGGGCTTTGTGTACTCAGACCTACATATGCCGATGACGGTGGGGGGGAGGGGGAGGGGGGAGGGGGGATGGTTTTTCCGGGCCCGAAGAGGTGTGGTGATTTATATCCCAACCAGACCAGAGCGGGCTTCTTGGTGGATGTGGGTTTCGAGCCGAACGACGGGCCGAGTTGGTGAGGGGTTCGGTGCGGATGAGATATCGGGTTTGTACATGGGCGTTTAGAAGGGAAGGTGGGGGTTGTCCAACCCTCCGTGGTGCAGAATACCGCTCTGTACACCAGAACAGATAACGAGCAGCGGTTCTGCAACACAGACGGATCTCACACGAACCGCTTCCCCCTCGTCGCGCAACTATTCCTCATCGTAGCCGGCTACGCGCCCGCGAGGCGCATGACGTGATTGTAAGTGGAAGGGGGAGGGTTATACGGGACGGGAGGGACGGGGGACGAGGGGACGGGCGGGAGCAGGATCTTGTGGGAGGTGTGAGGGCGCTTGGTGTGAGGGCGCTTGGGGGGAGGTGGTACTGGGCTTATATGCAGTTGGGGTTCGATAACCCATCCGTAGCAGCACGATGGATGGGTGCTGCACTTGTGGTGCAGAGTCGTGGTAGAACATTGTCGGGAGTAGCGCGTGAGCGTGATGAGGAGAGAGAGAGAGAGAGGGCGTTAGGGCGAGTTGATAGAGCATGAGTATATATACTGCCAAAACCAAAATAAAACAAACAAAAATCCCCAGAAACCCCAAAATAATCCCTCGCTCCCCATTGGCCTCCCCACAACTCCTCCCTCACCACATCAGAAACCGCGTTTCATCCCATCTCCCTCCCAAAACAGCAATCAGCTCAAACACACCAAACACACACCTCCACCCCACCACGGAACCCTCCGCCAACCCCCCTGTCTCATCCCCTGGCCCCCAATTCCCCCCGCCCCAATCACCCATCCCAATCTCCCCACAACCAATCATCTCCCCCCATTCCCCCCACCAACCTCCACAACCCGCTTACACCGCACTCCTATTGGTCGGGCCCATCCGTCCCCTAGCGCTAGGCCCTGGATTAGTCGTCTGTTCTCCTGGCGCTATACCCCTTGAAAAGGCCCCTGTTGTTAGATTGGGAGGATTGGGTGGGTGGGATTTGGGTTGCAGCGTCGTGCCGCTTTGGGGCCAGACTAAGTTATCGTCCTCTCCGGGGCGGCTTGTGTCTGCCTCCTTGCCTCTCTTCTTCTTCTCCTTCTTGCTCTTCATCGACAACGACGACAATAAGCGCCCTCTCTTGTGTTTTTTGTGTTCCCGGACGTTTCGTTCACGACAATCTTTTTTTATTCCTTCGGGATACCCACGCTCTCTTTTTTTACGGAGGGGTTTAGATTGCAGAAAAGGCTTCATTCTCTTGCCTGTGTGCTGCTTTGCCCTGTTCCGACTACTTGCTCACTGCTTTTGACGATTCGGATTTGTGTGTTTTCACAAGACGGAGAGAGATCAAGAGTCGATACTACCACTTGAGGTATGTGATTTGATGTCATCGCCGCTTTGGGGATTCCTTCATTCCTTCCCTTGCATGGGGGGGAGCAGACTTCACCTATCCGGAGTGCCGTCCGATGCGTATCAACAAACCAGTAATCCCACAATCGTTATCTGTTTTGGCCCACGACTCCCAGCTCGGACACACTTCATTTTATTATTTCTACTACAGAAACACAGTCACTAACGACGTCTCATCAATAGATTAATTAATCGTTCGTTCCTCTCAATCAAACTCGCACACCCACGGACGCAACTCAACACACCGAGTACCCATCACGACCCAACAACATCACGAAACCCCACCACCACCCACCACCCACCACAACCGCCAAAATGCCTTCTATCCTCCGCCGCGAAGACTACGAAGCCGGCTGGAGTCCCCTAACCCTCGACTTCATGATCGTCCTCGTCTCCCTCTCCTTCGCCGGCCTTGTCTCCGTCGGTCTCATCTACGCCGTCCGCAAATACCAAGCCCACCGCGCCTCCCGCCACACCGCCCTCCCCTCCTACCACACCCGCAACATCCACGACCTCCACGTCGCCGCACCTCCTTACTACGACGAGAAGCGCCGCCACAGCAGCCGCAGCTCCAGCCCAGGCTCCGGCCCGAGCTCTCCGGTGCCGGAAATCAGGATTACGTTCCCGGATGATGTGGATGGGCAGGGCCGCCAGCTTAAGGGGCGCGTGGTCGTTGTGAGGGTTGGGGAGAAGGGGGGTGTGGGGCTTGAGCCGGTGAGGGATGAGCAGCTGCCCAAGTACGAGCGCGATGGGAAGAAGTGGGATGAGCTGGATATGGAGCTCATGGGCGGGCTGAAGGAGAAGAAGGAGTTCCTGTGAGCCTGGAGCTTGGCTATGCTATGGGATGGATGGGGATTTTGAGATTTCGGGATGGGTGCTGCTTAACGACTTGATGGCTCTTTTTCCTCTGCCCTTGCCTCCTCTGATGAGACCTTTTTTGGGTGGGCCTTGGAAAGTCTTGGAATGTTTATATACTCGTTGCGGACTATCAACAACAATGATGTCCGAAAGTTCCTGTACAAAAAAAGATGCCATACGAACATAGGGGCTTTTGTGTTCATCACTTTCTGGGGAGGCTCTCTTTTTTACTTCTTGGCATTGGCATTTTTGTTTCTTCGTCAGGGAGTGGGCGATTTGGAATAAAAAACTTACTCACTCACTTTAACGGTATTTGCTGTCTGGCTGTCTGGCTGTCTGGCTGTCTGGCTGTCGTTGGATTGAGCTGGGAAGCAGCCATTACCTTTCTGGTGTCCATAGACGCAATACAGACAAACGCTTGTAGCGAAATTCATTGATTGACTGCATAAAGTATTGTTGTGATGATATATATAAATGGACCCTCATTCAGTTCACCAGCTGGGATGATCTACATGACAATCCGGGTTTGGTCTCACGCGCACGCACAACACCAAATATTGAAATTCATGCATCCCCCTCACGAAGCTCCTTCCACATATATCACACATCACAAACTCGATTATTTACGTATATAAATACCAAACCAATCTTCTTCACAACCTTGGAACAAGCCAGAGAATGTAATGAAAATCTAAAGTGTCGCGTCATCTGGAGGCAGTGTAATACCAGAGACACTGTGTCCTGGGACGTGAGTAAACCCAGCGGTCCCAAGACGAGTTTCAAAAATAGATTTAATCATTGATTTGTCCAATAGGACAATTTCAGAGATTAAACTGAAAAGAACAGATACTACACTTGATCTAAGCCAATAGGCAAAGAGAGCTAAAGAGAAAAGAAGAAAAGTTTCCAAAGGTCGGGGGGTGGGAGGTGTATATATAGGCGACGGAAATTTTGAAATCACGCTAGTGAAAATTGCTCTAAACCTAATTCAGCATGGTTTGATGATTGTTTTGGGAGAGCTCCTGGAATTCACGTGATGTGTGTGCCACTCACGTCGTCTGGCACCCCTCGAAATTTATATTCCGCCGCATAACTAGCTGCTTCCGGTTCCTATTCAAACACTACAGACGACAACTAGAGACGCCTATTTCTCTACTACACCTGTCAATTGGGTGGATATGTTTGAGCATTTATAGATACAACCTTATGATCCTTATAAATCCGCACATCTTATGCTGTGAACAGCAACACAATCTAAACCCCAACAGCTCGGACACAGCTCCCCCCCCAACGCCCCAAGGGACAACCAACGCCCACCATGCCCCCATCCGACCCCGACTACGCGCGCATCCAAGCCCTCTACGCCAAAGCGCGCGAAATCAAAGCCAAAGAAGACGCCGCGGCCGCCATCAAAAAAGAAGCCTCCCGCCTCCCCACCGCAGCCGAAAAGCGCGACGCCATCTGCGCCGCCGACTTCCGGCGTCAATGGAACTGGACGACCCTCTTCTTCGCATGGCTGTTCTTGGTCAACGCTGCGGGTATCTACTTCTTCACCAAGGGCTTCTTGCTCACAAGGCTAGTGCTGGAGGAGCACTCGGCGTGCGCGGAACCGCCGAGAGGGTATACACCTGACTCGGCAAGGCCGGGGTGCTGGCACCCGAGGATCTTTGAGAAGGCGGTTGTGGTTATTGTGGATGCGTTGCGTTATGATTTTGCGGTACCGGTTAATGGGACGGAGGAGCAGCCGGCGCTGGCGTGTCATAATGCCTTGCCGTTCTTGTACGAGACGGCTGTTAAGGAACCGCATAATGCGTTCCTCCTCCCGTTCATCGCGGACCCGCCGACTACGACCTTACAGCGCCTTAAGGGCCTGACGACGGGGACTTTACCGACTTTCATCGATGCGGGGAGCAATTTTGCGGGGACGGCGATTGAAGAGGATAATTTGCTCAAGCAGCTCAAGGAGGCGGGGAAGCGTATTGCGCACTTGGGCGATGATACGTGGACGGCGCTGTTCCCTGACTACTTTGAAGAAAACGTGAGTCGCGCATACGATAGCTTCAACGTGTGGGATCTACACACCGTCGATAATGGCGTGATCGAGCATGCGCTGCCGCTCCTGATGTCGAAGCCGAAAGCAGCGGAGGGCGTGGGCAAGGAAGACTGGGACGTGCTGATTGCGCACTTCCTGGGCGTGGACCACGCAGGACACAGATATGGACCGGATCACCCAGCCATGACGGCCAAGCTGGCACAGATGGACGGCGTGCTGCGCGATATCGTGGCCGCGCTGGACGACGACACGCTGCTTGTTGTTATGGGTGATCACGGTATGGATGCTAAGGGTGACCACGGCGGCGAGAGCGACGATGAGGTGCAAGCCGCGCTGTGGATGTACTCGCGCCGCGGGATCTTCGGGCGTACCGCTCCGGAAACGCTGCTGCCACCGCAATCTGCGAAGGATGCCCGCGCTGTGAACCAGATCGATCTCGTACCCACGCTGGCGCTGCTTCTGGGCCTGCCGATTCCGTTTAATAACCTCGGACGCCCGATTGAGGAGGCGTTCGCGGGGCGAAAGGGCAATGACTGGGCCAACCTTGCTAGCGTATCGGCGATGACGGCCGCAGGGGTGGAAAGGTATCAGGATGCGTACTTCAAGGCGAGAGGCATTGAGGAGGGAAATGCTGGGACGAGGGCACTGTGGGGTGGTGCGCAGGAGGCACTACAAAGGAGCCTTAGCGGGGAGAAGGGGACGTACAAGAGGGCGTATGAGCTGCTCACGGCTTATCAGCGGGAGACGCTGGATATTTGCCGTGGACTGTGGGCACGCTTCGATGTGACGAGTATGGTACAGGGTCTTGCGATCCTAGCTGCGACTCTGGTGGTTCTGCTCCTCTTTGCGCGCAATGCCGGCACGGACAGCCCTGTTATGTCGCCAGAGCTCGAGCAGGCGGAGCTGCAGCTTGAGAAGAACGGCGTGGATGTCCCTGCGAACGCTGATGCGGACGGGATGAACTCGGAGCCAGATGACTTCACCACCTCTGTCGTGAAGGGCGCTTTCATCGGCATCCTCGCTGGCGCTTCTCTCGGTGTCACGGCATCATCTCTTTCCCCTGAACACTCGACCATCAACGACACTCTCCTCGGTGCCACAGCCTGCAGTCTTCTCGCAGCCCTCATCGCCGCCCTCGGCTCCCCCCTCCCCTACCGCGCACCTTTCCCCACAACACCATGGTCATTCCTCGCGCTCCTCCTCCCCGCCCTCCCCGCCATCGGCTTCGGCGCGAACTCCTTCACAATCTGGGAAGACCAAATCCTTCTCTTCCTCCTCAGCACCCTCGGGCTCATCTTCCTCTTCGCCTCCTTCTCCCTCCCCTCCCCCGAGCGCACCCTCAGCATCACGCAAGCCATCCTCTTCACGCTCCTCACCTGGCTCGCCTCCCTCTCCAAACTCTGCCGCGAAGAACAAATGCCCTTCTGCCGCTCCACCTACTACGCCTCCGCGACCTCCTCCACCTCTGCCCCCTGGCAACTCGCCCTCCCCTACCTAACCACCCTCCTCCTCCCCTCGGTCCTGAAATCCTACCTCCTCCCCTCCCGCAACTACCGCGGCCCCGCCCCGCTCTTCCTCAACACCCTGCGCGCGGGCCTCCTTGCATGCGCCATCTTCTGGACCCTCGACGCCGCTGATGATGGGGCGTGGTTCCCCTTCCTCCCTACTGGACTCCTGAAAACCGCGCGCGTGGCTATCGCACAGGTGGTACTGGGAATCGGATTCGTCGCCGGGCCGGTCGCGTACGCGTACTCATCTCCTTGCGTCAGCATCACACGCGCCGCTACTCAGGGGGCTCCCAGCACCGCTGCTCCCGCTGCGGCTAGCTCGCGCATGACCGTCACGGTGCTGGGATACGCTAATGCACAGGGGAGCTCGTACCTGCTCCTCCTCTCGTCACTCCTTCTGCCACTCCTGCTTCTCCAGAAGCCTATGGGTGCGTTCGCGCTGGCCTTGGGAGCGTGGCAGATCCTCACGCTGGCGGAACTGGTCGATGTGCTAAAACTCCGCGAGTCGCCTGTTTCGCCCGTGGTGCTGGCGCTGATGGGGTCGTTCTACTACTTCAAGACTGGACACCAGGCTACGCTGGCGAGCTTGCAGTGGGAGAGCGCGTTTGTGCCGTTACATGCTGTTGTGTACCCATGGAGCCCCCTGATGGTGGGTTTGAATACTTTTGGTGGCCCGATTCTGGCCGGGCTGGGAGTACCGCTTGTGGTGCTGTGGAAGAGGGAGGTTAGGGGTGGGGGCGTGGCGGGGGAGGTGGCGAGGGGGTTGGCGTGGTGGTTGCTTGTTGTGCTGGGGTGGGGGGTAGTGACGGCGGGGGGGGCGGGGTGGTTGAGGAGGCATTTGATGCTGTATAGGGTGTTTAGCCCGAAGTGGATGATGGCGGGGGCGACGGGGTTGATGGTGCAGGTTGGGGTTGGGGTTGTGGTGTGGTTGGGGGTTGCGAGGTGTGTTGGGGGGGTGGGAGAGGTGTTTGGGTGGGTATAGATGTTTGGTTTACTTGTGGGGTTGGATATTTAGATGTGGATATGTTGTTAACTAAGCTGTTGGATTGGCTATTGTATGTTGAATAGAGATGTATATACCTTTATTATAAAACTATGTAACGTACATGTATAGCGAAAGCGCCAAACAAGCGAAAGCGCCAAAATTATCTACCCTCACGACAAACATTGCGATAAATCTACCACAACATTAGAAATCAATTGAAACTACTCGGAGTCCTCTTCCTCAGAGGTGTCTATTACAATCTGACACGTGCGCGCATTGTGCCCAGTCTCACCACACTTGCCACAGCGACGGGCACGGGTTTCTTCCCTTGGCTTCCGACCACGGCTTGCCCTTATTTCCTGCTCTACCTGCTGCACAACATCCCTCTCATCCTGTAGCTCTTGCGCCCCTTGTTGACTAAGTGATCCTCCTTGCTGTAGTCGTGTTTTCCTAGCTCTCCGGCGCTTGCTTAGTACTTCATTTGCCTGTCGTAGGTTTTGGTTCTCTCCCTTTAGCAGTGCTAATTGATGCATTATTTGCGATGCACCCTTTGTAAACTGGTCAACAGCTGCATAGATTGAGGTTGGAGAGCTATTTTGATGGCGTGAAATCCGAGTTTTAATAAATGTAGACTGTGACATAGCTTCAATTGGGTTGTTTGGTGTCTGAGAAACCCAAGGTTGAGCAGTACCTGGGCGGGAGCTTGGAGGCGTTGGTGTCCTTAACTTAAGATCAAGTGTAGATATCACTCTCTCAGGGTCAAATGGAAGAAGCCCTGCCCCTCGGAACCCGCCTCGAATGTTACTTTCCGTCATTGTAGTGTTAAATGCAGCGTGGAAGGCAGGAAAGAAGTCATCCTTTGTAATATGAGAAATATGAGCCTGCATCATATCTTCAATTTGCCGACCATAGGCCTGCTTTAACGGGCCGAAACAGCCAACATCAAGTGGCTGCAGTAGATGAGAAGAGTGAGCAGGCATACAAAGCGTAATAATGTTGTGTTCCTTGCAGTACTCCTCAAACTCATCTGAGTGGTGGCTCTCATGACCATCAAGGACTAACAAGCGATAACCACCAACACTCCGGGCCTTTGTATGCTTCTCAAAGTGCTGAATCCAATCCATGCCTCTCTCGTTTGTAGTCCAGCCATTTTCAGTAACAGAAATCACCCAATCGCTTGAAAATCCACTATTCTCATACCAAGATGTAAGGTGGTTTTTGCCTGCAACAATGATAAATGGTGGTACTGCCCAACCTTGAGAACTAACGCCTTGGATTACTGTAACCCATTCCCGATTACCAGGCTGTACCTTCTTTGCTTTTGCCCGCCCGTCTGAGCTTGTTACAACCATAGCAGTTGAGATAACGCCCATCATAAACCCAGTCTCATCAAAGTTGTAGATATCTGCTTCATCGATACCATATTTTGCAATTGTGTTACGCACAAGCTCAAACCAGCCATTAATAACTTCTGGATCTTCGCACTTAGCCCTCTGGTAGTCGTATTTGCGCTGAAAGCGTGTCTGGAGCTCTACACGCCGCTTAACAAAGTTTGAAGCCCAACGCGACCCAACGCGTGACTGTAATGGTGGGTGCACCAGATATGAGAATCTAGCCACCCAAGGAAGGGATGAATTTACTAAGACAACACACTGTCTTAGGAAACAGAGCCAAAGGGTTGTAGCTTAGACTATTCCACAACGCAGCAATCAGGTGTATGATGTGGTGAAGTGGTTTAGACAAGTTGCAACAAATGTTGAGTCTGAGAACTCAGGGGTAAGTCCGAGGTTAGCACCTCACTGACTTTTCAAAAATAGAGAATAACAAGATCAATGCTTGGAAGCTTGGAAAAGACGTAGAAGTATGTGCTAGTCGATTTACTGTATTGCCTGCTTGCCCTTTCTTAAGGAAAGGGCAATCCTATTTATGCCAAAGGAGTGTAGTTCTCTCATTTTCCATGACTTTCCATGACTAACCAGGCTTGGTAAATGTATTAGAAATCAAGTGCGACCCACAACTAGCTTGCTAATCATGTAGTGAACGTAAGAGAATCCCATAGAACCATCTCTTGGGTTCCTAGCCTATAGGAAGTGAAAAGGAGGTCCAAGGTCAGAGTACCTATAGACAAATTATGTCATAACTTAACCAATCTTGTGGGTAACTAAGGAGCGATGACGTGTAATGAATCATAGAGGGTTGTAGAAGCTTCTAGAGCTATCGTTCATGTTCCTAGGCCTCTAGTTGGTAGAGATATGCCATGTGGTAGTATTGGCCCACCCCCTTAAGGAGGAGATTTTCTTAATAACTTGTTCAATGAGTGTCCAAATGATATGCCGTGATGTATGTAGCATAAACAGATGTAGTAGAAGAGTTTGCAGCAATCGTTGAGTAGTATTGCTTCTGTTGTTGGTGTGATAAGCCAAGATATGTATGGTGACTTGTAGGTTTGAGGAGGAGATTTCTAAGTTTGCTCTTGAGTTTGATAGCAAACTGAGTGCAACGAATGTCAGTATGACAGTGACGCGTCGCGTGTTGCAAGTAGTCGACTTGCCATATCTTCAACAACAGACAGCCGAGGAGGAAACCCTTTGGCAGCTAGGTCGAGTATATACTGAACAAGGACGGACTCCTCTAGGTTAGTTAATTTCCGTGAGTTGGCTTGGATATCGCGTCGTGAAGGTACACCTTCTAGACGACGACCTAGCTTGCGGTGGTCCACAGAATAGATCCTAGCAGCAACTCGAAGGCGTAACTTTGGGTCGCTTTGCATAGCCTGGATAGCTAGCACTAATTGGCTTTCATCGTTTTTATGGGGCATGTTTTGTTGTTGAGGAATTTAACATTTAGTTGGGGGGTTTGGTCACCGCATCATTTTGGCGCTTTCGCTTGTTTGGCGCTTTCGCTATACATGTACGTTATGTTATATCAACTTTTTATTTATTTATTTATAGAATTATAAGAATATCAACGCTAGTGTTCGGCGGATATATATCCGGGTAGTATCCGTGATGCCCACGGGTAGGGTATGTATCCGACTAATATCTCACGGGTAGAATAGGTATATATTTGGATATATGAGGCTAAATTCTGTGAATAGAGCATATAAAAATGAAGCTTTAGATAATACTAATAAACTATAACCTATAGCTTGAAAATATTAGACTTATTCGTGTGCCTACTATCAGCCTCTTGTATCCGACCCTAATACCGTAAGCACAGTAAATATCTAATCGTTGGCGGTGATAACCTATTCCGCTTCTTTGTAAGAATATCACTACCATTACTAAATACCCGTTCTGATGCTATAGATGTTACTAGAATTGCTAAATGGTCACGAGCAATATGGGCAATAACTAGATATTAGTATTGCTTTATGCACTAATATCTAAGGATATCCGCATGGTCACTAGGCTGTGGTTTAAGCATCTACCGCCTCTATTCTGGCTCTTGAAATGCAAAGCCCTCTAATGCAAATGGGTCTTTGTTAGAATTAGGTTCTTGCTCTGTTGTATTTATAGCACTGTTGCTTCTGCAAGAGCTGTTTCACGGTTGATACGCTCTATATTAAGGTGATACCCTCGCTTTTGGTATGTTCTACAAACGTCTTTAAATTACGCCCTTGCTCGTGCTCTTCGTGTATCATCTATATTTGGATATAACTTTTTAAATAACGTATTTCACATGCGAGCTGGTCACTGAATCTCCCACCTAAAATCAGGAAATTTGCAAGACAATAACTCAACAACAGCTTGATAATACATATTAAAAATACTTTTCTAGCCTTTTTACTTAGTTAAATCCTTATCTAGTTATTTAGGAATAATCTATGTTGTAGTTCTTAAGATATTAAGTATAAGCACTAAGATTTAGACTAGATCTTTATATCTTAACATCTACTGGTCTAATTGCTCTAAAGCTAGAATAAAGAAATCTAAATGTATAGACCAATCTGTACACACAGTTTTAGAATATATTATCAAGTTGTTGTTGAGTTATTATCTTGCAAATTTCCTGATTTTGGGTGAGAAATTCAGCGCTTGGGTGACCAATTCATTCGTAGGTCGCAAATTATAGCAACAGCTAAGTGCTTACCAAAAATCCGCCCAGTCACCACCACCCAAATCTCCACAGCCACCACCCCAAAATCCCTCACAGTCGCTCAAAACATCCCATAAATTAAAATCATTAATTTCTACATAAACTACGCCTTCGGCGACAAAATCACACCATACTTCAGCTCTAACGTCGCCTTCTCTCCCCCTCAAACGGCAGGAAATCCACAACCAAATCATCCTTCACCGCAAACACCGTATCCGTCGTCAAGTACTGGTCATCCGACGGGAAGATCTGCGTCGTCACCGGGATATACGAGTCGTGGGAAATCTATCAGGTCAGCCAGGCCCCTCACAACACTCCTTCAGACTCACCATCAAATGAAAGTGCGCCGGCCTAAACGGATGCCTATCTAGCAACTTCAACAACACACCGGCCGGCCCGTCCGTCGGCAGCGAGTACGCGGTCGGCTTCAGGTAGTAAAACCAGTACTTCCCCTTCTCGTTCGTCCTGAACTTCCCCCTCAAATTGTTGTCGGTCTGGTTGTCCGCGTCCTGGAAGTCGTACTTCCCATTCGACGACGCCTGCCAGAAATCGAACACGGCGTTGGCAACCGGCTTCTTCGTCCTCCAAGTCCAGCACCTTCCCGTGCATGTACACGACCTATCCGTCGTGCTTGTCCTGGATCACGCTCCCCCACTCCCTGAACGGCGCATTCAGCGACCAGAACGGCACGAGGATCGACGAGGACGTGGGCGATCCAGACTCGCTGGCGTGCCTGTGCGCGATCTCATCGACGAGCGACTCAAGGCCTAGGACATCGCAAATTCTCAACCCCTCGTTCGTGATTGGCGTCGAGGCCTGCCCGATGGAGTTCATGAAGCGCACGCCAATCATCTACTCATCGGGGGTCAGCTCAATCTCGGGTAAAGTCGTGGAGGTGGCGGATCAGGCTGGACAGGACGGCGCGAGTGCGGTCGTCAGTGGCGGGGTCGTCAGTGGCGGGGCCGATGGTGTCGACGACATGCTGGGTGAACTTTGGAACCGCGACTCGGCGGTCGTTGCTGCGTGTGCTGGAGTAGACATGATGAATGAGATGAGTTGCTTGATGGGATTACAAGAGAATGGGATATGATCTATATATCGCCAACCTACCGGCAAATATCTCCCCCGATGGATTGACCTCATCGGGTCTCATCCGTTAGCTCCCCGCCTCCGTGGTCCTCGTCGTCCTCTCATCCGCGACTCGTTTTGTAATTCCCGCCCCGCCGAAGAATCGGCTCGGACGAACGTAACCCCTGCGGATGAGTCTTTACCAGACGGCATTGGAGTCGGCAGCTCTCATCATCAATTAAATGTGACAAAATGGCTTCAATTCAGATAGTTAACTCATTCAAACACCGTCGCGATGCTTCACCACTTGATGATTGGGACGTGGACTCCCCCCGGAGCCATTTTCACCGTAGAATTCGACGATGAAGCCCTCGCCCTCTGCCTCGTCAAGAGGACTGAAATTCATTGGCTCATCATGATGAGCCAATCTCATGGATGACCTTTGATGTAAGCTTCGTCCCAATGCCCTTCGTCCCAATGCTCCTCATCCAATGCCTCCCCTCACCCTCATCTCCCTCGCCCTCCTCGCCCCTCGCAATTCTATTTCCTCGTCCCCTCATCCCATATCCCTCGATACCATCCCCCACCCTCCTGTTAGATCCTCTCTAACCACCTCAGCATGCAAGAAAAAAAATCTACGGCGCATCAATGAAGAAATGGTCAAGCTACGCCGTCACAGCCCCATCCGAAATCACCCACTCCTCATCCCACCCCATGGGAGGTGACCGTAAGCCCCCCGCCCATCCCAAACCAACCCAACTAACCCCCCTAGGCAAATCCGCATCCCCCGACACCAACACCCGAGCAATCTTCCTCCTCGCGGCCCAAAAACCGCCATACTGCGTCTATGGGAACACCTTCTACGACCACGCCCTCTACGGCAACGTCTTCTCCGTCGACGGGAACGGCGCGATAGAAAAGAACACCCAAAACTACGAGTATCAGGCAAACTCTGGCATCCACGAGATGGTCTTTGACCCCACCGAGACATACCTCTACTCCGCGGACCTACGCGCAAACACGATCTGGACACACAAGAAGGGTGCCGATGGAACCCTCTCCCTTGTCGGCAGCATTGACGCCCTGGCACCCGGCGATCACCCGCGATGGGTCGAGCTTCAGCCCTCAGCTACCTCTACGCCCTCATGGAAGCCGGAAAAGAATCGCCGTCTACGTGATTGACGAGCCACACACATGCCAGTCTTCACACACATCACCTGCCCCCTCGTCCCGCCAGCCCTCCCCCTCAAAATGTATCGCGGCGACGTCGTCTTCATGTCGCACAGCAAGAAAACCTCTTCGCGACGACCCGCTCCAACTCATTCGACGCCACCGGCTATATCGCCGCATTCGAGCTTGGCCCCAAGGGAAACGCCATCTGCCTCAACCCGACTCCTACTAGCGGCGGCCATTCAAACGCCGTTAGCCCGTGCCCTTGGAGCGACGAATGGATCGCGTTAAACCGGCGATCAGGGTGGATTTGTCGAGATTTACCGCTGGCAGGATAAGTTTTTGGGGAGGGTGGCACATTTAGATATCAAGGAGCCGGGGTTTGGTATGAATGCTATTTGGTACGATTAGCCACCTCCCATATGGCATGATCCGCCGCCAGGAACCCATTTTGTATGATGCCATTCTCGGCTCTAGCTAGCCGCCAGGAACCAATTATGCCATTTATGATAATGACATTTCGGAAGTAATCAGCCGCCAGCTATTTACATGATAATCCCATTCCGGCTAGTCAGCCGCAAGAATCCATCTGGTATGATAATCCCCATTTTGGATGATCAGCCGCCAGAGTCTTTTGTATGATAATCGCGGATGTCCTCCCTCCTGGGTAAGTCTTATCCCGCCACCACCCCGCAGACGTCATGAACCCGGAGACAATTATTCAGCATGAAAGACATTTAGAATACAGTTTAGAAATTACAAACTCCAAATCATACAACCGTAATCATCATGGCTCCAGGAATGCTATACGTGACTATGAAGCCGGCAGAGTCGCTGCCGGCCGATCAATTCCACGACTGGTACAACGATGAATACGGCCCTATGCGTCTACGCCTCCCATTCATCAAGAATGGCTTCCGATACCGTGCGACAGACCAGGCCAAAGACCTCCCAGAATGGCTCACCATCTACGACATCGCCGATATGGATGAGATGGTCAAACAGCCATACATCGGCCTCCGCCAGCCCCCCCCAGAGCCAACGCGAGAGGGACACCATGAAGCAAGTCACTGTCGGCAGAAAGTTGTTTGATTTCATAGACGGCCGTCAATCAGACACATTCACTCCCCTTGAAGACGTCTCTGCTGAAGGACAAAACCGAATCCTCATCTCCACCACCCAGACCGCGAAATACGACTTCTTCACCCCCGGCTGGCTACGCACTAGACTATACCAAACAGCATCAATCGAGGACAAAGAAATCGAATACCTCATTCTCCACGATTACTCCCCTGACAGCAATCCTACCGGATCAAGACGCTACAATCTCTTCTACAGCATCGGCCCCGCCTAGCGATACCTCTCCCACATCCACATCCCCATCGTTTCCACAGACAGCAAGATCAGGGAATTCCCCACCACAGACTCGCAAACCTCCGCGATCGAATCATACATCACGACCACAGATGGAGTCTCCCACCCATACCGCCTCGAAGGGTCCTCCGACCCCCAAGACCCTCTCATCGTCCTGAGCAACTCCATCCTCGTGGACTACAACATCTGGGACGGCTTCGTGTCCGCTTTCCTCTCAGAAAACAAAAAATACCGCATCGTTCGCTACCTCACGCGTGGCCGCCTTGACGCCTGTGGCGACCAACCCATCACCGTCGACCTCCTCGCTTCCGATATCATCGACATACTCGATGCCCTCCGCGTACCAAAGGCAGCGGCCGTCATCGGCCTATCCCTCGGCGACGCAACGACGCTAAACGTCGCGCTTAACCACCCCAGCAGAGTCGCCTCAATCATTTCCTGCGACACCAGCGCAAAGAGTCCAGCCGGCAACAGCAAGGCATGGGGAGAGCGGATTGAGCTCGCGCGGGCAGAAAACGCAGGAGGCGTTGTTAGTAAAAACCTAGCCGAAATCACAACACGACGATGGCTTGTCGCGGAGAACTACCAGCAGTCAGCAGAAACGTTCGAATTCGTCAAGCAGATGGTCGCGAGCAACAGCCTCATCGGTTTCGAAAAGAGCGTGCAGGCCCTATACAACTACGACATGACACCCCTACTCGAAAATAACAGAGTTCGAGCCGCCTTCTTCGTAGGTGCACAAGACGGCGCACTTCCAACAAGCATGAAGAATCTAGCCGCTTCGGTTGGAGAGTTTGTAGAAATCGACGGCGCCGGACACCTACCCATGGTAGAACGACCAGCACAATTCGCACAGGAGGTTTCAAAGTTCTTAAGTATATAGGCATGTTCAAAGTTAAAGTAAAATAGCATTATCCTATTAATATCTCATCCTCTTTCTTACCACAGGACTCTCTGCATCAAAATCAACCCGTATCTTCACATTCACCCCCCTATTCTTCGCCTGTAGCCAACCCTTCTTCTTCTCCTCCAACCAACTCAACTGATCTGTAATTTTTATTATCCCCTTCGAGTGCTCCACTTCCTGCTTGCTCACCCCCGCTGGATCCGCTGGAATCCACAGCATCGTGTCGTTGATATTATTCATTGACGGCTGCAAATACGCCTCCCTAAGCAACTCTGGCGTATAATCTGGATCTGGCAGATCCGTCGGAATATTCTCCCGCAACGCATTAAAATCGTGGAACACCTCCGGATGAAGCCACTTCAGAAGGAAGTTCGGCTTCGGATTCGTACCATCCGGGGAGATCCAAGCAGTCCAAAAGTCAATACTCTGAAAGAACGACGAGACCGACCCGGCCCTCGCGGAAAGCTTCTCTTGCATGGACGACGACAAAAAGCGCAGGGCAACCTTGGAATACCCCTTCGTTCCCTCAACTGCACGCGTCCCCAACTCCTCATGCGTGACGCCATTCGGATCACCCGGATCAAAATCGGAGTCGTATTGGGTCTCTAGATCCTCAACAATTATCGGAGCCTCCTCCTCCTCAAGATCATCATACAGCCCCTGCACCGAAAGAGATCGCGGTAAATTATACAGCAACGGCCCTAGCGCATCATTCAGAGATATCTGAACCAAAAAGGTAAAAATGGCAAGCATGAGCATCATCAGAAGCGGTCCAAATGCGGCTTGGATGCCAAAAAGCCCGATAAGACATATCTCGGCGAGATACACCCCCGTGAGAATCTGCATCAAGGCGTGGGGATATAGCAGCCCACGCGTATCGACTTCCGACGAGTAGACGTACAGCAGGTTGTAGTGATACACCTTGTGGACGAGGTAGAAACACATGGCGCCGAACGCGAGTATTATAGGGGCAATGCACGAATAGCTTATTACTGCGGGGGGTTAGCTTTGAAAAGACAACAGACAAGAGACTAACCAATTACACCCATATTGGCAAACAATGGGAAGTCACTTCCCCAATGGATCCTCTTCAGACGGTGCCACCTAGTCGATATCATCCTCGGAGTCTTTCCGTTCGCAAACACCGCTCGATGAAGCGAAGGCAGATGCACAATCCTCGTTGTGCTCATAGCCAGGCCTTGCAGAATGAGGTACGACACGTAAAAGTTGGAGGCTTTGGGAAGACTCTCGGACAGGAGATTTCGAACCGACAGCGGGTCCTCGAGTATTTTCGTGAGGGAGGCCGATATGGCCGCAGTGAGGGTCGTTACAAGGAAGACTTGGACGACTTGGAAGATGAAATATGACTTTAGAACAAACAGTTCAATCATAGACAGCGAAGGCACGCCAGATTGTCTCGCGATAGCTAAAAATGTTAGCACAGTCCAAAAAACAAAGACGACGACTAACCTCTCAAAATCATCGGCACAGTAGCCATCAACAATGACAACGCCACCGCAGGGAGAAGGCCAGTGATAAGGCCAAGAATTGGTTTCGGCAATTTTCCAATCCATTTGAGGAAAGGAACATTCTCCGTCAAGAAGTCAATCTTGGTTATCAATCCAACCCCCGCTGCTGGAAGGGACCAGAACACCACCATAACCGCGACCACTGCTGTCGCCATGAAACTTCGCATAATCCGCTCCCACCACTTCATGCGCAAAGTCGACCAAACGATTTCCTCCGGTCGGATCCCGTTTATATGCGGCGTCATATGGAATGGGCGGTGATGTGGCAATGTCTGATACGCGCTCTGGGCGTTTACGAGGGTATCAAACTCGACAAAGGCAGCAGGCATACGTCTGGCATCCCCATTGCGATGCTTTCGTCGCAATTTATATATCCTAGGCGCCAGCGCTTTCAGCCTGTTCCGCGTCCATTTGATCGTGTCGACTCGGCGCCCATAGTTTGCCAATGGGCGATGGTGTGGTCGCCAGTGGGCGGGTATCCATTGTGCTGCAACGGACCCCCTGACATTAGGAATGCCGCGTTGGATGCCCCATTTCAACTCTGGCCAATCGGAGTTGGGTGAGTCCAGGTTTGGGGTTTGGCTTTGGGTTATGGTGATGGAGGATGTCTCGTTCTTTGAGTCTTTGGTAATGCTCTTCACCATAGTTACTCCATTGGTTGAGGCTGACGAAGGCGACACGAGAGTTGTTCCGGTAAAATCTGAAGCAGGCGATACAACAGTTGCATCTGTGAGGCCTAAAGGGGATGCCAGGGTTGAATCTGTCAGGCCTGATGGGGACGCGACAGTTCCACTGTTCAGATTGGAAGATGATAACGCGACATTGGCCAAGTCCGAAGCCGACGCAATGCTTGCTCCACGCGTCAACTTAGGCGACGCACCACTGGTTAATCCTGCAGGCGACGAGGCTCCACCAGTCAACTCCGGAGACGCGAGAGTTGCATCCACCGATTCCAAAGGCGACGGACCAGAAGCAGACGTAGACCCAACAGTCAACTCTGTCGCACCCGCCCCCTCCCCTATCAGCTCAGGTGACGCCACAGCCGCTCGATCAGCCAACTCAAAAGCCGACGTAGCTCCACCAGCAAAATTCAAAGGCAGCGTGGACACATCTTTCTCCGGAGTTTCCTCCCCCTTCGAATCAAACTCACTTGCAGGAGTATTCGCCTCAATATCAGACTTGCCATTCCTCATCACCTTATTCCGCTCCACATTAGCCAACCGGATCAGTTCAATCTCGGCATCCTCTAGTCGCAAAGCTGTCTGATTCCTCTCCTTCACCAAATCATCCAGGTCGCCGCTATAAGTCGGTATCCAAACATTTTTAACCGAATCTCCAAAAAGCTTCTTCAGCCTCGCCTCGTCGCGAAATCGCTCAGGGAGGCAGGTAAACAACACGGTCCTTGAAGAAAGGCGCTTTGCATAGTATGGCGATAAAAGATACGCTTGCCGCAGGTTAATGTAATACACGCATTCCCGAGAGATCATGTACAGGATGAACCCTATTAAACGTCAGTCACAACCCCACACGCCCTCAGACAACCTACCAAAGAAGATCCACGCCAAAAATGCGTGAACAAAGTACCATGACGGCTTCTTGACATTGCCAAACGTCAATGCATCCAACTGAGACCCACCTGCGCCGCCCAGAATATGCAACGGGAAAAGAACTGGCCACGTGATGCAGGCCCCAACGATGCAGATCACGCAGAGGATCCTGAGGAAGCGCAGGAATAAGAATCCATCAATTGACGATTTGTGCAAGACGTCCAGATCCGGGGTCTTGAAGAGCGGCTTGAACCAGTTAAACCATCCGGTTGGTAGTTTTTTGGGGCGTTCACTGCGCTTTATTAGAACGCGTCTCTCATATCTGCCATGACACTTACTGAGGCTCCAGACTGCTGAGAATCGACCTGGGGGAATAGACACGAGGGTAGCGTGTTCGGCAGCCCCAGAATATCAGCAAACACACAACCGCGTAGACAATAACCGGGACGAGGGTGGCCAACAGCCCCGGAATGGAGGACGTATTAGTTCCCTTGGTGGCATTTGATAATGTCCCACCGCTGGTCGAGCCATTCCTCGCTGATCCTACCCTTGGATCGCTGTTCTCCTAAAAAGGGGGGTTAGCGGTCGCTTTGGCCTCGGCACAGCCTGGGGGTGGAGGCTCACGGCTTCGCGTTTGAGGTCGATGTGCAAAGCAAGAGCATCGACTATTAAAGCCGCCATATTCCAAGTGTATCGCGCATCGTTCAAATGTAAATGCGCTGATGAACGTTCAACGTCGTGCAAACCGTTGACATGTTGTTTTCCTATTGCGTCACGTGATGTCGGTTAGATTATGTGGCATCGATCCCTGCACCCTTGGACGGACCCCTGTAAAAAACGAAAAGCTGGGAGCTGAAGGCTGCCAGTCTTGCACCGTCGATCTGCTCTCTCCCATTAATAGCGTCTTGCGATGTGGGACGAAAATGGAATTGTCACGTGATATCATAAAATAATATCAGAGTCTCCCATTTTGGCAGGAAAGGCCGAATGCGTAGTAGGTATTATCATGTCCCACATCCCACTTACTAATACTCCCATGCTGCTTCGTCAGGTTGCCGGCGATGGAGATCTAGATGTGCACCTCCTAGACCAAAAGCATTACAATGCCTCCTGCTTCGTCAGACGTGTAGCGACGCGACATCTAGATCCTGTACAGCTGCACCTGCACAGCTTCGGAAATGTGTTGCCTTAGATCACCTAATCACCTGACCGAGATTTGTAGGACTCGGGCCAACAGGCAACGCCGACGTCATATCCGCCGTTGCTACGTAGCTTGCACCACCACCACAACCATCCAGACCATTCAAAGCCCATTTATTACACATTTCTAATTAGTGCAGGAGAATGAGTTATATATATCATGCTGTCCCACGTTCCATCTCACGATCCATAGCACTTGGCAACGCTACAAAATTTAAACCAATTTATTCGGGGTCTATTTACTATCAGGAGCGGAATATCACAATGGCAACCTCGCGTAAGGTCCAACTTTTCCCTGAAGATGCGGCTGTCTTTAGTCTAGCCAAGCCGAGCCTAGAAAGTGCTCAAACGGCGAGCCGTATCTTGCAGGAAAATCACGAGGTAAATATTATCATCCGTTGAGGAGACAGGGCTGACGTGAATAGAAATATGTATGCCACCCAAAAGATGTCAATGTATTAAACTAATATGAAAAAGAACCTATTTTTTAACGAGCAAGGCTTCCATAACCACATCGTTCACCAAGTTCTAACCCTTTACGGTCTTGGAGCCCCTCCAGATGTGATAGAGGCGCATTACAAGGCGAACACGTCTTACCAGATGAAGCCAAAGCCACTGAGGGAAGAGAACGTGAAATCTATGAGTGAGCCCGAGGGATTCAAGAAGTTTCTCGGCAATACAAAGTACACGCATGACTATATCGAATTCTTCCAGCGGGAACTAGAGGCCAAGAGCGTAGAGGCAGTCCTCCAAGAGTATTTATTCTCCAGGTCCGAGCTTGCAGAGGATCTGCTTGCCAGATTATACGGCGGTATGTCTATCACTGTACTGGATACATGCCATTGCTCACTTCCGCAGGATTTCTCCACCCCTTAATTCATCTCGGCTTTGGTCTTGAATTTAAGCAGCCCGTCATTGTCGCCGAGGCTCTCGCAGAGGCTGCAGTCCACGACATATGGCTTAAACCATTCTTTATCGGTGCCGAAAAGTTAGCCAAAGAGAGCAAAACCTCCAAAACCCTCTCTCAACTCGTCGTAGATGTTGATTCGGATGAGAAGCTGAAGGCATCCCCTAGATGGGTATGTCTGTCCACCGTCCCCTTCGAAGCCCGTGCTAACATCGCAGGCTGACGGCAACAAAATCCGAGACGGGATCCTCAAACGCGCCCCGCAAGAAATGATCAACCATGCCTCAAAGTACCATGTGCCACTGGACCAGCTCGCTCAAAAGACGGCAGAAATGATGGATGCCACCATCTTCTACACGGCAGCAGCGCAGCACCCGCCAAAGGTGATCAAAATAGACTTCTTCTTTATGCACTGCGTGAATTCGTCCATCTTCTGGCCGACATTCAACGCACTCTCCTGGATAAGCGACGAGAACAAATGCCGCTTACTAGAATGGAAAGGACGTCTGGACCTGGCAATGTATGTCTCTCGTGGCACGCCGCCTTTGTTGAAGGAGGAAATTGAGGCCTATACTACGGAAACCGGCAAGGATGTGACTTGGGATCAGTTGGGGGAGAGGCTATACAAGATTAAAAACGATGACGGACATGCAGTGAAGCTTCTGAGGGCACTCGGGACTGCAGAGCAGGTGTGCAAGGGGCTCGAAGGCGGGAAAGTGCGAAAGGGGCAGTGGCTAGGAATTGGAAGGATGGTGGTGGACAGCGTTGAGGCTGTGCAGGGATCTGACCAGAGCCCATGGGCGAGAAGTGTGGGCTTTGATAAAGCCTGGGATGATGTGAAGGAAAGGCCAGCAAAGTCTACCCTGTGAGGATGGGTATTTCATTAGAAATAGCGGCCTGAATATAAGTAATTACGAAGGTGTTCACGCCGATACAGCTATGGATGATACAATGAATTGAGCACGTTCGGCTGTGAATCAACGATAAGGTTCTACATTATCAGACAATATATGGTCACGTTCGGAAGTATATTATGATGGAAACCATATATTGTCTGATAATGTAGAACCTTATCGTTGATTCACGACCCATCGTCCCACCTGACCCTTGGAACCGTCTAGTTAAACAGCTCGACAGCATCAAAGATCTGAAGGCATTAGTATCATATTCAAGCATACGGGTGACTATACTTACGACATTAGGCTGCAAGTAGGTATCCCCACTGCTGCCGGACGCAACATCAATGGTGATGATGTTGCTTCCAGATGTGAGAGTCCCCGCAGGAATCGTCACATTATAGACCTCTCCAAATTCACGATACGCACCCCTGGTGACGGCTGTCGATCTTCTTAAGAGCTGCTGGTGTGGCTCCTTGCCAGCTGTTGACCTTCGCTACCGGCCTGGCTCCTGCGAACGACAACGTCGTTCCAATGCGGATAGTTGTAGTACCACTTGGCGCAGAAGAAAGGGTGAACTTGATCGTCGCGGGAGTGTTGACCGACTTGAACAGCGCCATTGGGAAGTCGCTGAAGGCACTGCTGCCAACCGTGTACGTTTCAATGCGTTATGGGGTCACAAGATGATATATTCTTCCATCTGCTCTGCGTGGCTCTTGGGGGTAACCCGTTCGCGGTGAGGTTAATCTTGCAATGCAAGATGGAAAGTTTGGAAGGGTTCCCCGCAATGAGGAGAACGTGGCCGGTATATTTCTTCGGCATCGGTCCATCGAATACCGATTTCAGTTGAGCATCAGTTGACCTGCGGTGAAATCTTCAAACTTAAGCATCCCGGCATATCATCGGCATTGGAGCGCCTGCCCCAAAAGACTCGGATTAACTGAGGTAAAATATCGAATATAAGCCTTTTATGACAGCTACATGATTCCAGGTTCTCCATCTGCCCGACATAGTTCAACATTGCCGACTTCCATTATGTCGCCCCTGGATCTTGCCAACCACCTTCTTCACTGCCGACCTCGCACGCTCTACAAAACTAATCGGGACAACAGCACGCTCGAGCTCGCGATCGTCGACCTGGATCCGCTTGCCCGCCGTTCTCCTCGATGGGTCCGTATCGTCAAGCCACCCGATGATGTCATCGATGCCGCGTAGGACCCAAGGATGACGTTTCACTTCTCGCAACTTGATGCGCTCGGCCGGATCCTTCACCAGCATCCGGCGCAGGAGGTCGAACAGTTCGTCGTCGATATCCTCCATCACCAACTCTCCATCCGCCCTGTAATCACCTTCCTTGATCTTATGGTCGGGGTCTGGGGTTCCAGGGTCAACAGCCTTGAGCCGCCGCCTGGGTATATATACATCTTGCTGTGCAATAGCTCTGAACAACTGGTATTCGTCTTCGGCCAGGAAGGGGATCCTGGCAAATATAAGACAGTAGAGGGTCACGCCCAGCGACCAGATATCGATCTGGTCGTTGATCCTGGGCTGTGGGGTATCGAGGTCTGTATAGCATAGCTCTGGGGCGAAGAAGGCTGGCGTGCCAACTGTCTTTGATAGCTCAACGTCGTCATCAAACTCAGTCTCATCAGACTCGGAGGCATTATCTCCTTGCTCGCCATCCCTCGTTGGCCTGCCAAAGAAGGAGACGCCAAAGTCGGATATCTTGACCCGATGCTCTTTTGTCCACAGTAGATTCGCCGGCTTGATGTCGCGGTGGACGATGCCTTCATAGTGTAGATATTCCAAGCCCAACACTGTATCTCGAAAGGTTGATCTCGCCTGGTCCATTGTGAAGCATGGGACGTAAGAGAAGTCCTCATCAAACAAGTCATTGCGGGTGACATCGTCGACCGAGGACATGTGCGAAATGATACTGTCGGCCATGCTGGGCGACCTTCCACGGTTCAGGAGCGCATCATCTCGCAGAGTGAGGGGATTGGCGCTGCTAAATCCTCCTGTAGCAGATGACAGAGTGGACGGGGTTGACGGCAGAGGGCATGGCTCGTCGTCTTCATTGTCGCTGTCGATCGGCCCAATGTCCAGGTACGTCGGTGCCATGGTTCGATGCGCCGTAGAGCTTGTACGCGACGGCGTGCAGGACGCCGCATCCGAGGCCGGATTCGAGTTGGGGTTCGAGCGGACGAGCGAGGTGTGCGACACGTGTGACGTGTGCGACACGTGTGACGTGTGCGACTGGAAGGACCGCGGGATGAAGAGCGATTCGTGCGTCGGTACGCGAGAGAGCGGCGTCACATCGTCAAACTCGTCCTCGTCATCTCCATGCTCCAAGCTCCAAAAGTCGGCCGACGAGTGCGTCTGGTTGGCCAACTTTGCCCGCTGTGCATCCTTGCGGATCCTGCGCCGTTCGAGCATCTTGAAGAGCCTCTCCTCGTCGCCGCCGTCCTCGCAGCGCAGCTCCCTCTCTATCCGTCTCCGTTCGAACGCGCAAATCTGCGATGTGCCCTTGCGCCTCCATTTAATCTCTCCGAGCTCGACGTACTCGAGGATCATGTAGATCTTCTTGTAGTCGGGGTCGTCTATCACCTCGTACAGGCCCACGATGTCGGGGTGTCGTATCTTCTTGAGGATGGCAATCTCCCTCTTCGTCTTCGTCTCCGGCGAGGAGCTGACGCGGGTGAGCCGGCGCTTCTTCGAGTATCGCTGGATGATCTTGATGGCGACCTTCTCGTCGGTCTCGATGTTCCTGGCCAGCTTCACCTTGCCGTGCATGCCGCGGCCGATTTCTCCAAGGATCTCATACTGGTTGATGAGCTTCCGGCCGGTGATGTAGTCTTGTTCGATCGCGGCTTTGTGCGTCCTGTGCAGAGAGAACGTTAGAACATGCCAAGCTTTGATGGATATGATGTGCATGGGCGACTCACTCTCGAACCTTGTGCACCTGCAATGGGTGCAGGAACGGGCTACCGGCGGGCGTGCCAGACGACGAGGCCGGGTAGAGACGAGACGGGGAGCTGTGCGAGGGGCTGTAGAGCCCCGGGCTGGACATGGCTGAGGTGGCGGCCATGCCCTGAGTCTTTATAGGGTGGGGATTCATCCTGGCTGGTGAAGTTGCTCACTGCTGAAAACCAACATGGTGGTGCGCACATTCAGTGCATAGTCTCGCAGCTGAGTGGGTGGAGTGCGCGGGATGGGAGGAGGGCGGTGTATTGTGAGGATGGGATGGTAGTATCGAGTGTCAGATGAGTATCGTATAGTTTGAGTATAGTTTTTCGAGTATAGTTTGTCGAGTATTCAATGATTTTTGAGGAAATTGTGACGTTGAGAATGAGCACCGAGCAGCGGAGTGGGAGAAAAGTTGACGGTTTGTGAGTTCGTTGAGTGGGTTGGGATGAGTTGGGTTGAGAGGGTGGCGAGGGCGGCGAGGGGCGAGGCGGGGGTGGATAAGGCAGGGCGGGCGGTGAATGGCCAAAAGTGCGGAAGTGGGTTGGCAGAAAGATGGTGGGTGAGTGACCTGGTGAATTAATTTTGAAGTGACGGCGGCGAGAAGGGCGATGACGATGACGACGGCGGCGAGAAGGGCGAGGGCGGCGACGATGATGAGGGCGATGAGGATGACAATGAGGGCGATGAGGATGACAATGAGGGCGATAAAAATGACAATGAGGCGATGATGACAACGATGGCGATGAGGATGACAATGGGGGCGATGGGGATGACAATGAGGGCGATGAGGATGACAACGAGGTCTCCAGATGAGGAATTTCAAATAAAAAAGATGGTATAAGTAGAGGATGAATACGGAGTAGAACGAGACGGGACGATGATGTCGGTAAGATCGGAGCGGAGATCAGTGATCAGTACGGGTAAGAAGTACCGTGCAATACAATTTAGTACTTGAAGGAACTGCCGTGCCGTGCTGAGGAATACTCTGGCTGTTCTGTAAAATACTCTGTAGAGAAAATTAAACTACTAGAGCGAGCAGAAATGGCCCAAACGTGAAGGATATCTATAGTATATAGCAAATGGGATATAGCATCGATATACGGATTATGGAAGGATGATGTTCACCGCAAGACTCCCATCTCCCATACCCCATACCACATCCCCCCCTACCCCTAAAAGCGACGAGATGAAGCCGCCGTCGCTACTTGCCCGCCGCCCGCCCATCCATATCTACATATCCATGGTGCCCTATCTGCCATCTGCCCTGTCTCCCTGCCCCTCGTCCGCAGATTGAACCAATCCACGGTCCACGATAAGGAAGACGCTGGGGTTGTCATGCCGCACAGGTACCTGCTTGACCATGGCTGATGGCTGATGGCGATGGCTGATGGCTGATGTCTGATGTCTGATGTCTCATCCAGCAATCTCCCTGCTGTGCTCCCAAACATGTCCCGGCATGTTGGCATGAGGACGGTAAGATCGCTGCGAATCCCGTCCATACGGGGGCAGACGGAGGTGTCAGCGGCATCAGCGGCGTCCGTGGGTCAAGACACGGTGCCAGAGATATGCTCGCTCATAAAGGCAGAAGAGACTTGGTCCTTGATTTGTAAAGGGTGCTGGCAGCAACTATCGAGTATGGGAAGCCCGGCCGTTCTTCCCTTGCAACAGCCGCCAATATTAATATTACCACCCACAGCTGCCAGGTCACGGCGAATATCCCGCATCCAAGCTATGGCCCGGGCTGGACTGTGGCCTGGCCTCAACCATAAGGTAAAGTACACACGTGTGGTGGTGTTGTGTCGGCGCCAATATCCCATATTGCACAGCATCAGATTGCCCTGTCCTGAGCGACATCTTGACTCTCCCCCCCTCCCCCCTCCCCTCTCCCCCGCACCATGCCCGCTATATCCGCAACAAAGCGAACAAACGCCCATCAACCAACATCATCCAACACCCAACTTCGACAGTGACAGTGGCAGACGTGAGACAGACGTGAGGCAGATCTCACATCGACACGCACTATCGATGCTCGGCACCATCGGCGGCACGCTTACCTCGCCCCCCCAACTAAGCACATCCCAGTCAAAGTCAGACAAACCAAGACGAAACTGCCAGATAAACCAGCCTCTCCATGCCCAAGACAGACTTGCCAGCGATCCCGCACCATAGCGCTCTTTCTCCCAGCCGAGCGGCCATGTCAGGCCAAGGAAAGGTCCAAGCACCCTCCCCTCCCATGCCTACACGACCCAACTCTACTTCCCTTCCCTCCCCTTCCCGTCCGTCGCGCAGGGCCGGCGCGCGGATCACGACCGATTAATCCCCTGTGGCCGCCTCAGCCGCGGTCCCATCCCAAAAGTTGCACGACTTTTCGATCGGGTTTTGCGACGGGCGGCCGTGCGCGAGCGAGGCATCGCAGAGTACTTGTGCAGCTCCACTACGATAGCGACTCCGCTAGTCGATGGATGCAGACCTCCTGCGCGTCATCTCGCTAGGCCCGGCTGTCAGCTCCGGCGCAAGTCGAGGATGAGCGAGGCAGGGAGGCTGGAGAGTAGTGTGCCTCAGGTTGGCCCCAACTTCCAAGACCGAGGAACCGTCATGGTGGCTTAGGCATTGCTGCGCTTTCGGTTGGCCAGGGTATAGGTACACGCCGCTTTTGATGCCTTTCGTGGGAGCAGGGGAGGAAGTCGGGCTCTCTCTTTCTTGCCCCAGCTACATAATAGCATGTACACACCAAGGCCGTCCGTGTAGGGTACTTGGTATCGTGCTGCTGCTTCACTCCACAAGACGGACTTAAGACGGACCGACACTTGGTACTGTGTTCGGTGCCGTGTAACCCTCTTGAGCACTGTGTCCCGTTGATGGTTGATGGCGACGAACACATGGTTGCGACTGCACATAAGATGCCTATGCAGGCACTTCCGCGGAAACCAGGCCGTATTTGTGAGAGGGGCTACTCGTAGGTGTGCGAGGGAAGAGAAGGCCGAAGCTGTCTTGCATGGGCCTGTAATAAAATGTAGTATTTACAGTATGTCGTATTAATATGGTACAGTATAGACAGCTCTCCTCGTAGTCTCTCGGCGCCGTGATCTTGACGTCCATGGAGAACCCTCGACACGAAAAGCCTATGACAATGTGGCGTCTCCAACAACCATATATATGACTTATGATCGGCATCAGTGTGATAACCTATTGGCCAGGAAGACCAGCTCCTCAGAGCTTCGCGCCAGGAGCCTTCAGCTTCGCCGAGGAGGCATCCCTGACCTTCGTATCCCACTTCGACTTTCCAACACCTTCCATCAACTTGCTTCGCGGAGGTGTACACGGCATGACAGGGTTCTTCAGCGGCATGAACACGTCCAACAAATGCCCCTGCACAAAACTTACCAACATCGTGGAGATCCAATAGTACAATACTCCAGCGGGCAATGCTAGCGTCAGCGGTCCCGCCGCCAGAGCGAGAAGTTTCAGCATGTTCCGAAGTCTACGTTGGAAAGCAGAGGGTGTGCCCACTAGGGCTGCGGCGCCCGTGAAGTAGTGCGAAGGCACGAGGTGAAGGAGCATTGTGGCGGATAGCGCGAAGGGGAGGATGAGGAGTGGATCTGCAGCGCTGAGGTCGACAAACCACAGAGGCCCTTCGGTTGTCATCGAAGGTTCTATCCGGGTGAGCGCAGTGGCAATGCCTGTGTTCGCGGTTGCACCAGACGCAGTTTCAGCAGCGCCTTCCGTCGCAGAAGGCACGGAGCTGAAAAGCAGGCGTAACAGTCCCTGACCCGCTCCAGCCAACCGTCGGATTGACTCGATGATTATGAGGAAGAATGGAAGTTGTAGCGCGGGTGCGATGAACAGCTTGTAGCGTTGGCAGGAGAAGGCCCTGTATATTTCCATTGTCTTGCGTGCGGCCAGCACTTTCATATTGGAGGTTCCCTTGGATAGGTCAACATTGCGCCCCAGTGCCCCTCGCCATGCTGTAATGAGAGGCGTAAGGCTCCTTTGCTTCGCTATTATGCGGCGCGACCATATCGTCAGCGGGAGAAAGGCAAGGCGGACTGCGACGGCAGCAAACGGGATGGCGGCCCACCAAGGGAGAACATGGTGGATTCCGAGGAAGGCGTTGTGAGTAGCGTCGATGACGGGGTCCAGGATTGTATATTTCTGATGGGGCGTAGCATGGAAAGAGCGTGAGGCGGCAGAGGGGAAGCAGGACAGGAACGGCTGTGGTTGTCGAGCATGTTGAAATGGTAGCCGCACTCCTTGAGAGAGTGGCCGTTGCACGAGATGCCGCGACATGAGGTTGGCTCCGAGTTTTGAGGCGTTCGGGGCCAATTGGCACGAAACCCTTTGCTAGATAGCTCTGACCATCAAGGCGTAATATGAGCCGAGAGCAGACTAACTTTGAAATAGCTGTGTCGATATCCAATCTATCGTTTGTCAATATGCATCGGGTCAAAATATCGCGGCGTCAGCCTTTCGGCACCGGGCCTTTCTTTAATTCGCCGAGAACACGAGCCCACGTGTGCTACTTGTCACGTCGCAACGTCCTCAGCCTTGCCATGCGCAAAAGCAAACATACATAGCTAATTCGGAGTTTCATCGTTCTGGGCCGTTTCCATGCTGATATAACACTTTCGTGCCACTTTATAAGGGCAGAATGATCCCTCTAGGCTGGCTCCTCGGCATCACTGCCTTGGTGACATTTGTGCCGGTAGGATTACTCCTCTACGGCCATGCGCTAGCCCAGATACTTGGAGAGGCCATAGGGTGGTACTTACTAAAGCGGACGGCCCCAAAGAGGGCAATCATTCTCAAAAAGGTTGCCGAAGACGAGGCGGCACTGGCAAAGGAGACGGCGCGCTGGAAGAAGGCCAAGGACGGCGATGAGGAGTGGGAGAGGGTCGAGAGCTATACTGTTGGCAACGCTGTGAACGGAGATGTCGCCGAGAAGGATTGGGAGGGGATCGTGGGCTTCCTACATCCATTCTGCAACGCGGGAGGAGGTGGCGAGAGAGTGCTGTGGGCAGCTGTGCGCGCGACGCAGCAGAGGTGGCCCAAGGCTACATGTGTGGTTTATACGGGCGACCACGATGTGACCAAGGAGAAGATGCTGGAGAGAGTTGAGGTACGTTGGCCTACGCTTTACAATTCACTGCTAATCAGTTGCGAGTAGAACCGATTCAATATCCAGCTCCATGCGCCAACTGTCACATTCCTCTACCTCACAACACGCCATCTGGTCCTAGCCTCGACATGGTCATTTGCAACCCTCTGCGGCCAGTCCTTGGGATCCTTGTTCATGGCCTACGACGCCTTCTCCCTATTAGTCCCGGATATCTTTGTCGACACTATGGGCTATGCATTCGCTCTTGGGCTATGCAAGCTGATGTTCCCAAAGATGCCTACAGGAGCATACGTCCACTACCCCACAATCTCCACAGACATGCTCGCCTCGCTCGACTCTACGGCCCCCAGCACACACGGCCTCAACGCCGGCAAGGGCACCGGCGCGAGGGGTGCAGCGAAGAAGGTTTACTGGGAGATCTTGGCCAAGGTCTACGGCTGGGTGGGGTCCTCGATTGACGTCGTCATGACGAACTCGACATGGACACAAGGTCATATCCGCTCTCTATGGGGCGGTTTCCGAGCTGAGCGTGGCGTCATGTCCGATATAGCAGTTGTGTACCCTCCCGTCGCAGTCGAAGAGCTTGAGAGCGAAATCGAAATCTCAGCAGAGAGTGAGAAGAAGAGGTCCAAGACGCTCTTGTACATCGCGCAGTTCCGGCCGGAGAAGAACCACACTTTGATCTTAAACTCGTTCGCCGAGTTCATGCGCACAAAGACGCCCGCCACCAAAGGCGCAAAGCTTGTCCTGGTCGGGAGTGTACGGGATGATTCCGACTCCAAGCGCGTGTATGAGCTGAGATTATTGGCCAACGAGCTCCAGATCAGAGATAGTGTCGAGTTTCATCTGGATGCCTCTTGGCCCGAGATATTAGAGTGGCTACGGAAGGCGTCTGTAGGTGTCAACGGAATGTGGAACGAGCACTTTGGCATCGGTGTTGTAGAATATCAGGCGGCGGGGTTGGTGGCGGTGGTACATAAGAGTGGCGGCCCGAAGATAGATATTGTTACAGAGGTGGAGGGGAAGCCTACTGGTGAGTTTTCCGAGAATGTCTTCTACTCTTGCAGTGATCTAACAGATATCAGGATTTCATGCGACAACTGCGACTGAATTTGCCGAAGGGTTCGAGAAGGCTCTTTCACTCAAGGATATACTTGACTGGCGTCGCACGGCACGGTTGTCTGCAAAGAGGTTTACAGAAGAGGAGTTTGCGAAGAGGTTCATCAAACAGATGGAGACGCTAGTCCTGCTGCAGGTTAACGGGCCAGGTCCTGGTAAGAAGATAGATACCCATTTTACCGAGGGATTCCAGATGTAGATTAGATATATCAAAGAAAGGCATGTATATTTTGTCATCTGCAGGAAATACACGTGAAACCTTGACACAGGCATTGCGTTGCCAGCGCAGGCAGGAGAAGGACAGCCGTCGAATTATATCTCGCGTCGTTGATATCGACTTGAACAGACCAACCATATCCTCATTATAGTCCGAAATTAAAAGAAACTGGTATCACAATCGACGCCTACCCATCCAGTCTACACTTTCCACGGCCCATCCCCAAGCACCTTTTAACGCTTTCCCCCTCATCAAACCCGACGCCCTCTTCCCTCAGAATCAACAGTTTCTTCGACACATTCCCCCCCTCCGGCAACACCGTTTTCGCTCCATCCGCCTTCGCCCCCTTCGGCGTAGACCTACTCGCCATGCCCTGTGCCGTCCCATCCTTTGCCATCTTGAACGTCGTCCGCTTGATTACTTCCCCATCGTAGCCATTGATGTAGCCGCTACACGCAGCGGTGGCAAGGGACATCGGGCGCGAAGGGGCTATTGCGTAGTGCGTTGCCGACGGCGTGGGGCGAGGATTTCAGAGCGCGGGCGAGGGCACCATAGGTCGTGACACGGCCTTCGGGGATCTGGGTTAGAGGGTGTAGACGCGTTCTTGGAATTCTGTGACGGGCATTTTAGGTGGTCGTAGTGTTTCTTTGACAGGGTCGAATGTGGATATGCCACCTTGAGGGATGCTTAGAGGCTGAACTCGGCGTACGCCAGTTCCTTTCTAAATGCAAAGATATATCCCGAAAGTTATTTGCATTGACAGACAGAATGCCGCAATAAACGCGTCGATGAGGTATTCCGGGCTTTAGGTCCTCGGCGTTTGTGAGTTTCGATATTTGACGCGGTTCCAGCCAGTGATCAATAATCAATCGCCAGGCGGGAGTCAGTCAACAACCGCGCCCTTTCAAATACATGAAAAAAAATAGCAGCTTTCTCAATATATGTTTTATACGTTTTGTGTTGGTACGAAAGTCTTCAGTTTGTTATTCTGTAGAAATTTAAATAATTAGCCCAAATTTATCAGTTTCGTTGATACTTACAGTCAACTCCCGTTAAGTCGATACAATTGGTGACACGTGGTAAATATCGTAAAAGTGAAAATATCGTTAACGTTATATTGAAATGCCAAGTATTATGTAATCCACCTATCCAATGTCTCCTGAACCAAGCTGAATTGCCTCAATTTCGCCCTCCAAACGCTCTAATGCCCTGAGGTGATTGGCTTGGAGAGAATCCTGACACTCCGTATTGTAAGGACACAGGGCACCCAGCTCACAGTAATAGCATATGAGAGTGCGAGTCGGAGGCTAAACGGATGCTATCCTATAGGTCTACTACGAAGGATACAAAAAAGATGAAGGGGGAACCCCGTTGAGTCTGTTTCCTTAACTCCCGAAACGGGCCCGACTCGGTTATCCCAACCCTAGCCCTGAACCTTCCACCGCAACAGGTCTGCATCGGCCCTGAACCCTATACACTTACCGTCCCCCACTATAGTGTAACTCGCTATATGCTCCTCTACTGGTTCGAAACCCCACCGAGTCGGATTCCATGCTTGTAGTGACCGTAACAGTTCTGAGACAGGTTCTTCGAGTATCTAGGTACGGAGGCATCCTTACACGTATACTCAATCAGAACTTTAAGGGCATTGCGAGCATCAGAGGCTGAATAAACAGCCTCTTCAGTCTCAGGCTCCTCTTCTTGCTCATCATTTTGAGTAGGATCACTAAGATGCTCATCCAAAATCTCCTGTAGTATACCCTCCTCATCTGTTGTAACTTCTGTATTGTTGATTTGCTCGTCGATAGGATTTAAAAAGTTCGAAATAGCCATTGTGTAAGGACACAGGGCACCCAGCTCACGGTAATAGCATATGGGAGTGCGAGTCGGATGCTATACGGATGCTATCCTATAGGTCTACTACGAAGGATACAAAAAGGATGAAGAGAGGAACCCCCGTTGGGTCGATCTCCTTAAGTACCCGAAACGGGTCTGACTCGGCTAACCGGCCCTAACTCTCCCCACGTGACCGTAACCTGTCCGACTCCGATCCCTTCTGTCACTGAGGGCGGAGGCATCCTTACACTACCCCCCCTCTTAAGAGAGTGTTTTGTCCGCGAAACACGCTGTGAGAATCATTTCTGCAACAGAGTGGTATCCGTGAGAATAGCATTCTATGTTGGCGGGAAATCTGTTTGTAATTGCAACTGTAACAACCCTGTTTTATGTGCCGTGGCGGGAAGGTGCATTGTATGTCATGCTAGAGTTGTGCCGTATCGACTCCGTTTCAGGTGCAAAACCAGGGTTAGCTTTGTTCGCTCTGGGGTACATTCGTTGTGGTCCGAGTGGACTCCGAATCCCATCCGCGAAACGTTCGGGTTGAACTTTGCTTTGTTCGCTCTGGGGTACATTCCTGGTGGTCCGAGTGGACTCCGAATCGCAACCGCGAAGCGTCTGGGTTGAACTGTCCTAGGTATGAAAGGAGAAGTGGCTGCGCTAACCCGATTCGGAGTTCATTATTGTAAGCCAGAGTATGGGTACGTAGCCGCGCCCACTTCTTCTTGTTGTCTCCAACAACAACGCCAGTGACTACCCATCCGAGAACAGTAAGTAACCCCTTCTTGTGGATTGTAGGGTGGTGTGCTAATCAATTGGATAGAATATTTCCAATCCACAAGAATGAGTAGGTGATGGGAGCGCGTTGGCGCATGGTGTAATGGTGGGTGCACCAGATGTGAGAATCTAGCCACCCAAGGAAGGGATGATTTTACTGACAACACACTGTCTTAGGAAACAGAGCCAAAGGGTTGTAGCTTAGACTATTCCACAATGCAGCAATCAGGTGTGTGATGTATGTAGCATAAACAGATGTAGTAGAAGAGTTTGCAGCAATCGTTGAGTAGTATTGCTTCTGTTGTTGATGTGATAAGCCAAGATATGTATGTTGACTTGTAGGTTTGAGGAGGAGATTTCTAAGTTTGCTCTTGAGTTTGATAGCAAACTGAGTGCAACGAATGTCAGTATGACATGATCCCCCTTTTAAGGACATTTGTTGGCTGTCTGCTTGCCCTTTAGCCAGGTGGCTTTCTTAGAAAGAAATTCTAGAATGAGCTTAGATGCATTTTTTAGATTTCTCTTAGGCTCCCAAGTGTTGTCACTTGTAGGATAGCCTTTCCACTTAACGAGGAAGTAGTCCTGACCTCTAAGTGTCTTTTTGTCAAGGATAGACTCTACTTCATATTCTGGTTGATCCAAGATCAGAACAGGAGGTGGATGTAATGGTGGGTGCACCAGATATGAGAATCTAGCCACCCAAGGAAGGGATGAATTTACTAAGACAACACACTGTCTTAGGAAACAGAGCCAAAGGGTTGTAGCTTAGACTATTCCACAACGCAGCAATCAGGTGTATGATGTGGTGAAGTGGTTTAGACATGTTGCAACAAATGTTGAGTCTGAGAACTCAGGGGTAAGTCCGAGGTTAGCACCTCACTGACTTTTCAAAAATAGAGAATAACAAGATCAATGCTTGGAAGCTTGGAAAAGACGTAGAAGTATGTGCTAGTCGATTTACTGTATTGCCTGCTTGCCCTTTCTTAAGGAAAGGGCAATCCTATTTATGCCAAAGGAGTGTAGTTCTCTCATTTTCCATGACTTTCCATGACTAACCAGGCTTGGTAAATGTATTAGAAATCAAGTGCGACCCACAACTAGCTTGCTAATCATGTAGTGAACGTAAGAGAATCCCATAGAACCATCTCTTGGGTTCCTAGCCTATAGGAAGTGAAAAGGAGGTCCAAGGTCAGAGTACCTATAGACAAATTATGTCATAACTTAACCAATCTTGTGGGTAACTAAGGAGCGATGACGTGTAATGAATCATAGAGGGTTGTAGAAGCTTCTAGAGCTATCGTTCATGTTCCTAGGCCTCTAGTTGGTAGAGATATGCCATGTGGTAGTATTGGCCCACCCCCTTAAGGAGGAGATTTTCTTAATAACTTGTTCAATGAGTGTCCAAATGATATGCCGTGATGTATGTAGCATAAACAGATGTAGTAGAAGAGTTTGCAGCAATCGTTGAGTAGTATTGCTTCTGTTGTTGGTGTGATAAGCCAAGATATGTATGGTGACTTGTAGGTTTGAGGAGGAGATTTCTAAGTTTGCTCTTGAGTTTGATAGCAAACTGAGTGCAACGAATGTCAGTATGACACTGTGGACTCATTGGTTCCGTAGGTGTGAGCTCGTCGAAGGTTTCCTGTTCCGAGACGGTGAACGATTCCGCCTCCGACCCTTCGTCTGAGCTCTCGTCTTCTGGGGTGTTTTCGCCGTTTTTTCCCCAGTCCTGTTTGCTCACAAACATTGCGTTCAACTGTCCTGTCCAGGTGGCGTTAAGTTGCTTGCCGACTTTGCGTCCGCCGTTCCCTTTCTTTGGCTGTCTGCAGTCTCGGGCCATGTGGCCTGGCTTGTCGCAGTTAAAACAGAGTCGTTCCTTAACTTGTCTCTCCTTCTTTGGGTCACGGGGTCGTCCAGGTTTGAACGTGGCATCGAGTTCCATTGGGTCCGACCAACAGTTGTCTCGCGGGTGTTGATCCCGTCGTCTGCCCTCGTTTCCCCGGTAGGGGTAACTTTTCTTGGGCTTGTCATAGGTCCGACGTTCCTTCTGGAATTCGTATAGTCGATTGTCGATTCGGACCGTATGTTCGATTAGCGCTACCATGTCCGTTGGTTGTTGTTCCAAACGGGCAAGTTCCATACGTATATGGCTCTTCAGCCCACGTCGGTAGTGGCTTATGAGTGCGCTGGCGTCCCATCCTGTCTGATTGCCGTATCTCTGGAATTCTGTGGAGTACGTGAGGGCGCTGCCAGTCTGCTTAAGTGCAAACAGATGGTCTTCCGCGGTCTTAATCTCATCGATGTCTCCGAACATGCGTCGGATTTCCTTACAGAATCCTTTCCAGCTGCCAAACATAGTCTGCATAGTTGCCATGCTTCCATTGGTACTTTCATATTTGAAATAATCCTTGAGGAATGGTTCGACCCATCGCAGGGCTTCCCCCCTAAGGTAGGATGCAGTCCACAGGGCATAGCTCTCCTGGGTGGGAAACTTCTCGTCATTGAAGTGCTGGTACAGTTCGACCTGTAGCAAAAACACCTCAAGTTCCTTTCGGTTGCCGGAGTAAGTGTCGGGCAACTTGACGCGTAGAGTTTCCTTGAGTTCGTTGACGGTGGGTGCATCGGGCATCTCTTCATTCTCAGGCTTAGACCTCTGAGACGAAGTTGGCGTGGTGGGGGTTTTCCCCTTCGAACTGACGACAGACATGTTGCTTTGTGTATGAGCCAGTGCCTCGTAGAAGTGGTGCTCAAAGTGTAACGCTGACTTCTAAATGATAGAAGACACAGAGGTTCTCTTGCGTAAAGGTTTACTTATCAGAGGAGGCAGGGGATCAGACACAAAGGCTTCAAGTAACACGTTACTAGTATATAACAAATACTGTATTGAGTTGAGCACGAAGCTCCTATCTAAGGAAATACTATCTACTTATATAGTGGCGTCGTGCCTCATGGGTAATCTGGATAGTTGGCGGATAGCTAGATATTCAGAATAGTTCGTAGATAGCTCAACTATCCAATATCCACTAGTTTCTGCAACTATCCATTAGCCCCGTCACATGGCAGCCTACCCCGCTTCCCACTGTGACTCACACGTCACGTTACTAGGCCCTGGTCCTGTAACCATGACGTCACGTTACCATAGCCGTAACAACCAACTGTACGATGCTTTGTATGCTTATGAAAATGTTCCGTTGAAATCCAAGTTCATTTGTCGTCCATCCATTTTCACTTACTGTGAGAATCCAATCTTGTGGTATATCTTCATCATACCATGTTGAGAGATGGTTCTTCCCACTCATAATAATGAACGGTGGGATTGACCATCCTTGCATGTTAATCCCTTGAATTACTGTTGCCCACTCTCTGTTTCCAGGTTGAATTGCTTTAGGTCGATTCTGCCGTTCAGAGTTTGTAACAACCATTGCTGTTGTAATAATGCCCATTTGAAAACCCGTCTCATCAAAGTTGTAGATGTCTGCATCGGTAATTCCATACTTTGCAGTAGTGTTTTGTACAAGTGTAAACCATGCTTTTATGAGCTCTGCATCTTCACATAGAGCTCTCTTATAGTCGTATTTGCGATTAAACTTTGTTTTAAGCTCAACATGGCGTTTAACAAAGTTGAAGCCCAATTAACTCCAACCTTGCCCACACCTCGAGATGCGAGTAATTGATTGGCCATATCTTCAACAGCACGAAGCCTAGGCGAAAACCCCCGTGAATCTAGGTCGAGGATATGTTGAATAACAACTGATTCTTCCAAGCAAGTGAGTTTTTGAGTTTTTGGTGTAATGTCGCGTCGTGGGCGTATTCCCTTTAGGCGCCTCTCAAGTAGCTTAGGACAGACATTTGAGGCCTTTGCAGCTGCCCTAATGCTATTAAATTGGCGTAATCTAATAGCTTCGATAGCAATATATATTCTACCTTCAAGATTAGTTGATGGAATATCAACTTGTTGAGGCATCTTGCAGTACACATAAGGAGCGCGTTGTGTTCGTCGCGTGCGACACACTTGTATGCGACACTCGCTTGTGGAAAGACGTTATAGATCAATGGAATTATCACCAACTTCATCTTCATACATCAGAACACAGTTTTACAGCTAACCTAATTCAATTTAACTAACTACTTATAGATAGTAACCCTAGCTGCTACACTGTAGGAGCTGCTATCCTAATTAGGCAATTATGATGCCAAGCCTACTAGGGTTTATATTTCCTACTATGGCTAGTTTTATGGGGCTGCTACAAAATAGAGCAGCGTTACAGCAAATCTAAATTGCTCTAATACTCACGAATGACGAACACTTCCAGCACCCCATTGTAAAGTATCGGAAGGGAAATCTGCCTCCACACTACAACAATCCGCTGCCATACACCGAGGACACACACGGACGCCACTGTAGACAACAACACAACACGCTGCAGACACCGACACATAGCATTTAGGTAGGGGAACAACCAGGACCACTCTCTTAATATCCTAACTAATGATCAATGGAATGAATGGACTATAACTTTGTTGTTCGGTTTCCCTTCGCACCTTCCGAATTTGTGAGTCCCAACTCTGCGGCCAGGATCGCTGCGGCCTTTTCCCCAACCATGAGTGCGGTGTTGTTGGTGTTGGCAGCGACATTCTCGGGAATGATCGAGAGATCACAGAGCTTAAGGCATTCCACGCCATAAACGTTTAGATCCTTGTCTACGACACCGCCATCTTGCAAGGGCCGCATCGCACAGGTACCCAGCGAGTGCCAGGTGGTGTTTAAGTTCTCGCGGATGTGCTCCACGATGACTTTGTCATCTTCGGCCGAGTACTGGATGTTGGGCATTTTACAACGATCCTCCATGCTACGGTGTTTAGGCTGCGAGTCACCCTCAAAAGACACCAAAGCTGCAGTACTTCCGGCCGAGAATTTGGGATGTCCAATCTGTAGTTCACCACGGTAGGTGCTGAGCCGTCGAAAAATCTCTCGCTGGCGCTTATATGCCCAAACCTGAGCCTTAAGGTCAAGGTCATCTTTGTCACTGAGAAATCCGGTTTCAAAGGACGGAGGATCGTAAACCGATTCACCACTAATATGGATGGAGCCGCGAGAGTATGGGTAGGCTGTATAGCAACCGACGGTGGCGTATTGTCCAGCAGGAACAGAACTTGGGTCCCCTAAAAAGGCAGAAACAACGCCCATGAGCATTAAAGGTCTCGATGGTACGTCTTTGAAGTCTCTATCCCATGCTGCTTGGAACTCAGGCCCAAGTGCTACAATTTCGTCATCTCGCGGTCGTATCTTCGAAGAGACATCGACGGAATTCCAGCCTAGAATAGGATTCTTCTCTTTAACCGCAGCTTCTAAATCGAGCCTGCCCGATAGGAGCGCGTCCATGGTCTCATCTGGCGCGAGACTGGTCTTATATGGCAAAAGGGTAAGCTGGTGATCCTGGTAGTTTGCTCCCACGCCAGGGAGATCAGCGACGATGGGAATCCCAAGACTCCTAAGATTATTCTTCTCTCCAACGCCAGATCGTTCAAGGATCTGAGGGGTGCCCAATGCACCGGCAGCGATGACAACTGTTTTCTTAGCCGTAATGCGTGTGCGGGAATGTTTGCCGAGGCCGGTGAGAGGTTGATGAACCATATTAGGCTCAACCTCAAGACCTACTGCACGTTTGCCATCGAAGATGACGCGGCTGACCAGGGTTTCCGTGAGGACGTGAAGGTTTGGGTAGTCTCCATGTTCTAGCAAGTCATGGATGTACCCGTGTGCAGAATCTTGCCGTTCTGAAGCGTGTTAGCCCTTAATCCACAAGCGAAGCTTTCCATAATGGGTGATATACTTCCGTCTGGGCTAACATAACGCTGCCAGCTGGAGAACCCATTATTTTGTTGGAGATCCTGAAGGTCGACTATCTCTGGCCAACCTTGTGTCGAGGCAACTTCGATAAACTCTCTCTCTGCACGAGTTGCTCGATGAGTTCCGCTTGATACATGGATGGGACCATCGTAGCCATGAAGATTTCGATCAATGATAGGATCATCCGAATGAAATGTCTCGAGCTATCATATATTAGGTCGGATTTCTAAACTATTCTCTGATGGGTGCCCACCTTCTTCAATAATGGCAGCAGGTCCTGTTGCGTCCAGCCCTCGGTTTTGAAGCTATCAAAATCAACGCCCTGGGCCCTCGTGTACCTATACCAGTGAGAGAAGTTAAGATTCATAAGACGAGGAGGATTACATCATAAAGTTTATAGATGATCCACCGCCAAGTATGCCTCCGGAGGGTACAATGGGCTCCCTGCCAGCTAAGGCATCGCTTTTGTTTCCTTTGTAAAAGATCGCGGTCTTGCTGTCTGGTGCGATATGATTAAGGAAGAGTGCCGGACAATTCACGGTAGGGTCATTGTGATTGTTTTTGCCACCCTCAACTAGTAAAATAGACAGCGAGGGGTCGAGTTTAGCAAGACGCCCAGCAACGACACAAGCAGCAGTCCCCCCTGGATATAGGCCGGGACGATGAGAATCAATTTAAATCGATGATAAAATATGATGGATATTGACCGACGTACCTCCAGCAATGAGGATATCTACCTCTGTTATGTGGTCCGCAACATTGTTAGAGATAGTCATAGTATATAATATGGTTTTGTTACCACACTTGTGAGAATAGAGTAAATAGGGGATGTAAAAGTGTGTATGGTAGTACTGTCACACATTTATTCTGTGGGGGGGCGCCGGACACATACTTTTTATCACTGCCATCCATTTCGTCGACCATCGAGTGCGACCCTATCTCCCGCATCCAGATTGCACTTTTCATGTGGGCAAAAGATCACAAGGTTGATCTACGACAAGATTGCTGTTGGAGGGAGGAAGCTCCGGTGGGGGAGGCCTTATGGAGCCAGCGAATAGACCGAAGGTTTCTCCGGCGCATAGTCCGACTCGCGGATTGGCTCGGAAGCTCCGGTGGTGTAGGCCTTATGCAAGCACCGAATTCCATCACAGCTGAAGCTGAAGAGCCCTCAATTTGTCAGGGTTTCGGGGCTTTTGCCGAGGTCTATCTACGACAAGATTGCTGTTGGAGCCACCGAATAGACCGAAGGTTTCTCCGGCGCATAGTCCGACTCGCGGATTGGCTCGGAAGCACCACCGGAGCTTCCGAGCCAATCCGTACCGAGTAGGCTCGTAGGATAGTGTAAAAAATCCAATCAATCTATATATTGTGCATTTTGTATTTACTGCGAGGCTTCTGTTCCGGTGCGCCAAGAGACTGATTACGGTGATGAAGGATTTACATACTCTCAGCGGCGGTGTTTAAGTGGGGCTGGATGCTATTTGTGCGAGTCGCGCATGATAGTCGCTGGAACTCCCCCTCGTCAGTCCGTCAACCAGCAATTCATTTAGTGACCAGTGCGATATTCAATACACGGAATGTACGATGTCGCACTCATGCCCTCAGGCGAACTGGCGTTAAATAATGAGAGGGGTTTGTCGGGGCGTGAGTTATGTGGGAGCATAGTCGCTCAAGTCGATTGTCTCTAATGCGACAAGAGTGTGGCAGTAAATTAGTTCTACATAAACTAGGTGGTCGTGCTACCCAGTAAAATAATAGAGCTCCTCAAACAGTTCATTAATCGAGGTTTAATTTTCGTATCTCTCCCTACCAGTATTCTGTTCATCATCATCATGGCTACCTCACGCAATCAGAACAGAACGCCCCTCCTAATTATTGGTGCTGGAGTTTCAGGTACGCGAGAAACTACGATATGTACAAGAGATGGCTGTTATACAGATGGGCTAATAACGCACTCCTAGGCATTTGTACCGCCATCGACATGATAAGGAGGAACAAGAGTCGAGATTTTATCATCGTCGAGAAAGGCAGCCAAATTGGGGGGACTTGGAACGATAACAGATACCCGGGATGCTGCTGTGACAGTAAGCATACGCTCCCATATTAAGGATTGTAGCTTTTCTAACTTACTCTAGTATGGAGTCATCTATACTCTTATTCATTTGATCCAAATCCTGCATGGACCCGAGAATACCCAACACAGGAGGAGATCCTGGCATATCTGATCCGGGTGGCTAATTCATGGGGCCTCTATAAGCATATTCGTTTCAATACGGTTGTGGAAGAAGCGACCTGGAATGAATCTTTCAAGCAATGGTCGACCATTGTTCGCACTACAAGTGAGAAGGAGGCCGAATATTCCCCGTCCTACACCATCACAAGTGACTTTCTTGTGTCGGCAGTGGGTCAACTTAATGTGCCTGCTTATCCAAGCATCAATGGCCTTGATCTTTTCCAAGGAAAAACCATGCATTCGGCGCGGTGGGACCGGTCGTTTGATTTAAAGGACAAGAGAATTGCGGTCATCGGCAACGGTGCCACAGCGGCACAAATCATACCAGAAATTGCTGAGACCGCCAAGAATGTCACAGTTTACCAAAGAACCCCAAACTGGGTGATTCCTCGAGGAGATAAGCCGATCAGCAAGACGATGCGATGGACGTACCAATATATCCCAACAATTCGAAAACGTTATCGTGCTGGTCTCATGGATTCTCGTGAGAGCTTCTACGATGCAGCTGCCAATGAATACTCGGCCATGAATTCCATCTTCAAAAAGCTGTCACTTGACATGTTGGACCGACAGATACCAGGGAATGCTACATTGAGGAAACAATTAACACCCGACTATCCGCCTGGTTGCAAGAGGGTTATCATCTCAGATGATTACTTCCCAGCTATAAGCAGGGCTAATGTTAGACTTGAGACGAGGTCCATTGACGAAGTATGCCCTACAGGTGTTAAGGCTGGTGGCGAGACCGAGGACTTCGACTTGATAGTCCTCGCGACAGGTTTCCGAACAGTCGATTTCATGTATCCCATCAAAATCACCGGTCTCAATGGACGATCTATTGAAGATATTTGGAAGGATGGAGCAATGGCTTACCTGGGGATCGCGGTGGAAGGGCTTCCCAACTTTGGGATGCTTTACGGCCCCAACACGAATCTAGGCCACAATTCCATCATCCTTATGATAGAAGCGCAATCTCGCTATATCAACACTTTAATTTCAGCAACCATGAAGGCACGCGCCAGTGGTGGCACTCTTTCGATCGCCCCTGCCCCACAACGTATCAAAAGCTATAACGTCGAAATCCAAAAGCGACTGCAGAACAGCACCTTTGCTAACTCAAGCTGTAAGAGCTGGTATAAGACGGCTGATGGACTGGTCACGAACAATTGGTGCGGAACTGTTGTTGAATATCAGGAACGGACATCGGTGGTTGATTGGGATGACTTTGTTTTGTCTGGGAGTGGCAAAAAGCAACTTCAGTCCCAGGGCCCAGCGTACATTGGCCGGATAATCGAAGAGACCCATCAGACCTCGAGCCTCACGTCGATGGGGTGGGTGCTCGCTGCCGGTGCAATCGTTGTGGGTGTGATATATACCAAGATAGGGCGTTTAAGTTTCTTGTAAAATTTCAAATTGCGAATACAAATACTTTTGTCACATTGAACACTTTGAGGTGCAAAAGAACCTGTGAATGTACGACGCTTGAACGACCCTGGCTTGCGCAAATATATTGACGGAATCATATATAGAACACGTCTATTGATCTTGCCACAGTAAGCTAACTGAAGAAGCATTGGTGTTGTTTTTGTTTTCCTTCCGAAGAAGTAGGAGAGATATGATGCCACCGGGAGCTTCATGGTGGAGTCGAACCACTATTCCATCGCTCTCCTATTTTTGTGTTTCGGGTCATAAGTGGCCCCCTGTAGTATGGGTAGGGAGCGTCTGTATGATTCCATTATAATTCAATCATAAGTAGACTGTAGGATTATTGTATTTCGAGCGGTAGGTCCCATTGTCCATCAGAGGGGCTCTGGGTTGGAGCGTATAGGTCTATTGCTAGCGTAGGGGGAGGGGGGGTGGGTGCTATAGGATTGACGGGTGGAAGTGAGAGGAGGCATTGAGGTCCTTTTAAGGATTCGGATTGCCCGGGGGTTCTCCTTCCTGTCTTTTCAAAAGCGGTTTCGTTGTATAAAGCATTGCGGTATATTTCCTTGGTGCTTAATACTCGTTCTGATAAAATGCGTTGGAGGATCATGGCTCGGAAGGAAAGGCGTGCTCTGTCAACCGTCCATAAGTAGATCGGCTTCTCGAAGGAGTGAGAGAGGTACGCCTTCCAGAGACACCATATGGCGGTTCTGCCAATGGATTGCCACTGGCGGCGGGCGATTCTATCATGGGAAGGACCGAATGCCATGAGCGCTTTGAGCTCGTTCATAGAGTGCGGTATAAGAGCTGGTTGTTCTGATACTTGGTGCCATATTGTAGAAACGTCTTGCCAGACTGCTTCTGCGACGGAGCATGACAACCAGATGTGGTCAGCAGTGAAGTCGCAGTTGTGTATGGGGCAGAGCTGAAGGTTTACTGGGAGCCAGTCGAGGGATTTCCCAGTCTGGATTTTATTGTGTAGAAGGCGCCATAGGAGGTCGCCTGCCTTATTATAGCTATGGTCGTTGCGGACCGACTTCCATAGTGTGGTAGAGGAGTAGGAGATGCCGGTTGTGTGTTTTAGTAAGCTAACTGATGCGTACCCGTCAAAACAAGGTATTTGCCGTATATAGCGAACCAGAGTACGAGTACCGAAAAACCCCATCGCACCGACTTCAAAAGGTTCAATGAAACAACGAGTAACTCGTGATGATTCCGTGCCTTCATCTTAGCTACCGCACCTTTTTACCTCTATTTGCTCTGTTTAAGCTGGCTGTATATTTCACAATAAGCGGATTATGGACTTTGGATTTTTACGATACCTCAGTAGTATATATTAGCGGGATGTTTCTTGCATCTCATTCCACTCCAACCTCCACTTCCTATCCCGCTCTTCCGTCACCACTCTACAGCATTTATTCTATAGAGTTATCCTCAAGACGGATGCAATCCTTTGCTAAAAGCAGGCACCAAATCCACCTCACCTTTCCCATCAACGCCTAGCGCATGCTCGCTCCCGCCTACGCATTATAAATTCCGTCAAAGCGAAGCACTATACTCGACATGCCCGAAGCACAACAAGTCCCTCAAGCATTCCCCCTCGAGGGTTGGTCGCTGGAGTCTACTTCAAGAGAAGATATCATCCGAGCCTTGGAAGATGCGCCAAAAATCTATAGTAAATCCTATACACAAATCGCTCGCATTTCCAGCTCCGTCGTGGTAAAGTATGGCTCTGAGGTTCATCTTTGGGAGGCGAGGACGATGGCATTTGTTGCGAAAATACCACATGTGCGATTGCCAAAGGCCTTTGATGCTTGGGAAACGAATGCAGCCCCGTTACAGGAGGAGTCAACCACGACTTATATTGTGATGGAATATGTCCAGGGTGATCTGGTCTCGGACGTGTGGCCCGGACTCAGTTCAGAGCGCCGCCTCAGCATACATCAGCAGATCTACGAGATGATCCGAGAACTTCAGCGCACAAAATTGGCCGTTCCCGGCCCTATTGGCGGTGGAGTCTCAAACGGCACGTACTTCACCGATTATGGCGCCGGCCCGTTTCTCTCGCGGGAAGAATTGGAGTGGTTCAATGAGCGCCTTCTCGTAAACCTTCTGGAAAATTGGTAAGGTCACGTCTCGTATTGCCCAGTAGAATGCTGATTTCCTCTAGCCTTCATAGATCAACCCGGCTCCTGCACTTATGGAGATGTATATTAAAAGCAAGGTTTATATATCTCATGGAAAGGGAACTATGATTACGAGCAGAGCCAGTTCTGATACAGCACATTGTTATTCTCCATCCATTATTGTTCTCACTATACAACAGAGCCGACCTTGGACAATGGCAATGTCAACTTGCAGATGGCACCTAAAGAGTAGATCCTGTAGTTAGTTTGAGTGAAGAATATTATCAACAGGATAATCGTGACGATTCAACTGATAGCAACGCAACGTAACTGAACAGATAGACATACTAAACGTTCCAAGAAACCAACTTGGCTCTGTTAGCACTTGGAGTATACTCGGTGTTCCACCCACTCGCTTCGCTCGTAGGTGGCGACAGCAAGTTGTGCGTGCGAGCAAGATGTGCGTACACCGCTATTTTGATATATAGAGAAAATAATAGTATTCTTCACAACGTAGTATCTACAATGCCTCAAAATAACGATCCTCTATGATTGCTCGCCTTAATGAGGCCCAACAGTTCTTCTTAAAACAACCAAGTACATATACAATTGCTTGGGTTGCAAATAAATTCAATGTCAACCGCGAGACACTCCGATGTCGTATTACGAGTACTACGTCTCCTCAATTACCCCACGGAGGTAGCAATCGAGTCTTATCTCAATCTCAAGAGACTGCGGTCTGTCAATTCATATACGACCAACTTGAGCGCGGGGTCCCTGCCAACCGATCTATGATACTACGGGCAAACCATACAATACCATCACAACGGTGGCTACAACGCTTTCTAAAAGCACACCCCGAATTTCATACAATTCACACGAAGACGTTAAATACACATCGGAAGCAAGCACAAAAGAAAGAGGTGTTTGAGGAATTCTTTCTCACATATAACGCCCTTATTACAAAACATAACATTAAGCCATATAATTTATGGAATGTTGAGAGAGGCTATATGATTGGGTGTTATAAGTCTACAGCTGTTATTGTACCAATCGGTGTAAAGCAGTGGACTGTTGATAATCCTGAGAATCGGCTCTCTGTTACTGTAATTGAGGCAGTAAATGCAAGTGGTGCTGCACTTGCAGAAGCTATCATTATCCCTGGCAAACTTCATATGGATTCATGTTACAATGATGACCTTGAGCCAAATGCTCCCATTTTAAACAACGACATTGCAATCCAATACCTTATGCATTTTATCCAACTATCTGCAGAGCATATGGCACCAGATGATACTCGCCTCTTATTACTTGATGGCCATGACTCTCATAAAACAGACACTTTCTTACATTAGCAGAAGAGCATAACACTGTTATTTGCTGCCTTCCTGCTCATACAACACATCTATTACAACCTCTTGATGTAGCAGTTTTTAAGCAGTGCAAACACTTTCATCAAAAGGCACTTGATCAAGCAGTACGTAGCTACGACTATGAGTATAAGCTACGTACGTTCCTTTCAGACCTCCCGCAAATCTGACGGCAATCTCTAACTGTCCGTACAATTGAATCTGGTTGGAGAAATGCAGGACTATATCCATATAATCCTCCACTTGTAATTGACAAGATACAAGAGACTCGGAATCAAACACCTGATTATGAGCCATTTGCTTCATATAATATTATCTCAACACCGAAAACAACTATGCAAAGTGTGCAAACAGTTAAACATTGGCAGAAGAGAGCAGAGGAAGCTTTCTCATCACCTTCAAGAGAAGGGTTTCAAGCATTTGCACGTGGAACTACAGTTGTTCTACACCGGGCAGAGCTCTATAAGACTGAGCTAGATATTATGACTTTACATGCAGTAGAGCAAAAGGCAGCAAAGGCAAGGGCACAGAAATCACTACAGAAAGGAGGGCAGTTATATGCATCAGATGCACGGAAAATGCGGGAAGAGAAGGAAGCAAAGTTGCAAGCAAAAGCAGACGCAAGAGCAGCAAGGGAATTGGACCAAGTAGTAAAGCAGCTACAAGCGCAAGCACGTAAAATTAAAATTGAAGAGCATAAGGTTGAGAGGAAGCGGGTAGCAGAGCGGTAGTAGCGATAGTGGCTGTAGCGATAGTGATAGTAGTTCTATTGATTTTATGTTTTAATTATATAGTTATATAGTTGCTATATAAGGCGTCTTTTTCTTCGTTTTATGTGTCGCACATCTTGCTGTCGCACACACAACTTGCTGTTGCCACCTACGAGCGAAGCGAGTGGGTGGAACACTGTTGGGAATAGAACGTGGGCTATGGGCTACGGTGGCCATTTGGCCCTGGAAATCAGTTTTCCAGCATTCTGACCGCCTGGTTCCCGGATTGGCTCACAGGTTCGGTGGTGGTGCATAACCGTATGCAGCCAGAATCCTATCACAAATTGGGCGCCAACGCCCTTCTTGTTAGGGTCTTGGGCTTGCCCACGAAGCCTACAAATATATACGTAGGCCCATTAGATAGCGTAATTAATTCAATTTGATTGATTTACTATACATACTGCCCTTGATTGTGATACTCGCTGGCGCTGCCCCGAAGTGAGCATTTCGGGTACCAGAGAACCCTTATAATTTGGGTGTGATCCCCGGTCACCGTAATACACTCCAACAAACACCGAGTACTGTGATGGCAAATCACATAGTAGGGTACATCCAAAAGGATTGGTTTCTTTGCTGCGCGGCACCAATGTTGGTAGCCCTAATAGGGCGATATTAGATGCTTTTTGTTCGATGCGGACAATCCTGTAACGCTGACTTCTAAATGATAGAAGACACAGAGGTTCTCTTGCGTAAATGTTTACTTATCAGAGGAGGCAGGGGATCAGACACAAAGGCTTCAAGTAACACGTTACTAGTATATAACAAATACTGTATTGAGTTGAGCACGAAGCTCCTATCTAAGGAAATACTATCTACTTATATAGTGGCGTCGTGCCTCATGGGTAATCTGGATAGTTGGCGGATAGCTAGATATTCAGAATAGTTCGTGGATAGCTCAACTATCCAATATCCACTAGTTTCTGCAACTATCCATTAGCCCCGTCACATGGCAGCCTACCCCGCTTCCCACTGTGACTCACACGTCACGTTACTAGGCCCTGGCCCTGTAACATGACATCATGTTACTATAGCCGTAACAAATCCATCCCAATGCCAAGCTAACTGAACGCTACTGAGTCATCGATCGAGAGCAAATAGTCAACCGCCAATTGATTGTTCTGCATTTAAGATTGGAGAGCTCCTTCTATTGGCTTATATAACCAAAGTTTCTCCTACAAACTCCAGGATTGCCCCGTCCCTGATTGGAAAGAGGACATTTCAGAGCTCGCGAGCCAGCTTTTTGAGGTTCTTGAATCTTGGGGCGAATTCCACGATGATGCCCTCAAAACCGTTTTTATCCATATGGCCAAGTTTCGTATCGGTAATCTCTGCATACGTCCCTGTATACCATCGCCGCAGTCTACTTGTTGCCAAAGGCGTTGTCCTCTTCCTTGCCTGCCTGTCATCCATTTCAACATGACCATAACTGTCATACTGACATTCGTTGCACTCAGTTTGCTATCAAACTCAAGAGCAAACTTGGAAATCTCCTCCTCAAACCTACAAGTCACTATACATATTTTGGCTTATCACACCAACAACAAGAGCAATACTACTCAACGATTGCTACAACCATCTATGATTCATTACACGTCATCGCTCCTTAGTTACTGGGCCGATATTACCACATAGCATATCTCTACAACCCTCTATGATTCATTACATGACATCACTCATACTACCACATGACATATCTCTACCAACTAGAGGCCTAGGAGCATGAACGATAGCTCTAAAAGCTCCTACGAACCTCTATGATTCATTACATGTCATCGCTCTTTAGTTACCCACAAGATTGGTTAAGTTATGACATAATTTGTCTGTGACATAATTTGTCTATGACATAATTTGTCTATAGGGGTACTCTGACCTTGGACCTCCTTTTACTTCCTATAGGCTACGAACCTAAGAGATGGTTCTATGGGATTCTCTTACGTCGACTACAGTTACCAAGCCTGGTAAGTCATGGAAAGTCTTGGAAAATGAGAGAACTACATTCCTTTAGCATAAATAGGATTGCCCTTTCCTTAAAAAAGGGCAAGCAGACAATACAGTAAATCGACTATCACATACTTTCACGTCTTTTCCAAGCTTCCAAGCATTGATCTTGTTACTCCTTGTTTCTGAAAAGTCAGTGAGGTGTTAACCTCTGACTTACCCCTGAGTTCCCAGACTCAACATTTGTTGCAACTTGTCTGAACCACTTCACTACATCACACACCTGATTGCTGCGTTGTGGGATAGTCTAAGCTACGACCCTTTGGCTCTGTTTTCTAAGACAGTGTGTTGTCTTAGTAAATTCATCCCTTCCTTGGGTGGCTAGATTCTCACATCTGGTGCACCCACCATTACATATCTGAAGACCTCATCTTGACACACCAGTTACCTATAATTCCCAAATGCACTCCAGAGTTGCTCCGAGTCATTGATGGAACTCCTATCAGTTCAGGTTCCATTACCTGCAACACCCCAGTACTCAAACTTGAGATTCCCCTAGGAAAATCAACATTTTCAGACACCATCTCTTTAGATGTTATACCGATGAAGTACCCAGTCATCCTAGGTCTTCCATGGCTTCAAAGACATGATCCAACTATCAATTGGAAGCATTTATCACTTGGGTTTAGCTCAAATCCTGAGCTCAATACTGAAAAAACCCTTCAAGCCTCAGTTACCCCTATTCAGGTCCAAGACTCAAACTTGTCCCAGATCAAGGATTTTGACCAAACTATGGACGATATATCATCTCTGATATGGGTTAAACCTTTCCAACCTGTCCTGGAGATAGCAGCTACTTCAGATTTGGAGAAATCATCTCAGGAGGTCATTTTGCCTTTAGCATACCAAGACTACCAACATCTTTTTGACAAGGCAAAGGCATCAATTCTGCCAAAGCACCAGCCTTATGACCATGAGATACCACTCGCAGAAGGCTCAATGCCTCCCTACGGCCCTATCTACTCTCTATCTGAATTAGAGCTGAAAACTCTCAGAGAATACCTAGATGAGAACCTTAGTTTCGCATTCGACAGTCGATTCCAGGCCCTTGATCAAGGCATTATTGCCTCCCTTAAAGCTCATTATCGTCGACAATGGCTTGCGTTCATGCTAAACGCCTTCGACAACAATGAAGATCCTCTTAAAACTATTAACTTACACCTTGCCCTTCGCTGGATCATCCGATCGTGGTATCACGATGTCTCAAATACGACTATCTACAACTGCTTCCGCAAAAGCACAATCATCAAAAACCTGATCCAACTTCCTCTTGAGCACATTCCGCCTCTTACTGACCTTTACAACGAAGTACAACAGCACGACCGAATTCACGATGCGATGGACCTTTCAAACTTTCTAAACCTAGCGGAGGAGATAATACAAGAGGGTATACAAGATAGCGAGGGGGATATATGTCATTGAACAATATATCCAGTCTCCTAATGAAGGTTAAGATGATGACGATGGGGAGGAGCTTAGACTGCCGGTGGTTCATTCTACGCAGGCAGTTCTACAAGCCCTCCAAGTTCTGAGTGACTTTACGGAAACTGGGAATAGTGGCATAAGGGAGCCGGCAGTTACGCTCCGTTCTTTAGAGCGTATAGAAAGGGAATTAGTAGTCAAAAGGGCAAATGAGGGCATTCAGGGCACATTGGACATTTGGCTTATGTAATGGTTTGATTACTCGATATTCAGTATATCTCGATATATCTAGAGGAATTATTATATCGACTTATCGCGTGAGAACTGTAGAAAAGTAATTAAGGATTCTTATTTCGAAATTCAACCATACCTAAAAAATGAAAGGGGGTCATCCCCATCACGTGTCTACCCCACACCTGGAACACCATTCCCCAGCGGCCTCGCCCCCCTGCCATAAAGCTTGCTTCCATACTCGCTGACCAGCTCCAAGATCCAATCCAGCAGCTCACAACCCGCACACACGCACGCGCGCAAGTTGCAACCACAACGAACTCGACGTAACAACGATGTCGACCACGCGCCTCACATTCCTATACCCGCACCTCTTCCGCGCCGTGCGCCGCGTCGAGTGTCCTGGGCCCGGGGCTGCTGTGCGCCAATGCGCGCACTCGGGGAGGCAGAGGAGAGCGGGGTTTGCGGGGACGGCAGGGGGGAGGGTGAAGTTCGCGGAGAGGAGGGGGAAAGGTGTTGAACCAATTGCTGAAGGGGAGAAGGAGGGAAAGGAGGAGAAGATGGAGGAGAGCAATGTGGGTGAGGGACGGGTATCGAGCCGGCCGGAGGGGGCTGTAGAGAATGATACTGCCGATGCGATTGCGGAGGGGGGTATCTTAGCTGCGGATGCAGCGAGGGAAAAGGACGATGCGGCGGCAGCACCGACGCCGGCAGTGGAGGAGAAGGCGGAGGTGGAGACCGACAAGGACAGGGACAATCCTGCACAAATCAGCGATGACGCACCAGCTCCGAGTGCCAATCGCGACACCCCTCTCACAGACTCAGTCCTGCACATGGATCCCCCACTCGAGAGCCTCATCGGCAGCCTCCCGCACCTCGCGCCCTCGCCGTACGTGCACCACTTCGACTCCTACACTTTGACGCAGCGTATCGCCGAAGGGGGTTTCACCTCCACACAGAGCGTGGAAACGATGAAGATCGTGCGGGCACTACTCACCGCCAACCTGGACATGGCCAAAGACGGGCTAGTGAGCAAGAGCGACGTGGAGAACGAGACGTACCTCTTCCAAGCGGCGTGTTCGGAGCTGCGAACCGAAATCCAGAATGCGCGCAAGGCGAGCGCGGAGGGGATGCGACTGAGGCGCACAATGCTGCAGAATGAGGCGGATATCTTGAATCAGAAGATGACGCAGGATTTGGCGACGCTGAAGGATGAGTTGAAGGAGATGTTCAATGATCGCAAGATGGAGGTGCGGATGGAACACTCGAATATGGAGAGCCAGGTATGTGTCCTCGTCCCCCTTTCCTCCTCCGAGCAGTGTATTTAGTAACCCATTGTAGATCCAGGAACTCAGCTACAAGATCACCGTCGCGCTCAACAGTGACACCAAGTCCGAGGTTGAGGGCGTGCGCTGGATCCTGACGCGCCGCGCCGTGCTAGCTATCGTCTTCATGGCGTTCGTCGTGCTTTCGAGTCTGAGGCTCGCGAGCTATCGCAGTCAGGAGTCCGCTCTCGCGTTACAGAAGGCCGAGAGGAAGGAAGAGCTGCAGAGACAAGCGGCGAAGAAGCAGAGGGAGGCGGGGACTCAGACAGAGGAGGCTATATTAGCGGCTGAGGGGGTGAGCACAAGCTAGGGTCGAGGAGGTGTATTGTGATGTATTGGATAGATACCCTAAGGTTGCCCGTGTAAGAGTATACACTGTACTGTATGTAGTTACATAGGATGTGTTGTGGGTTACTTATAGACATGTATGGAAATGAGACGATGTAATAAGACAAAATGGCATCTGATCTTGGCTCACATTCGGGCCTTCATGCACAATACTAGGTGCGAACCCTAGCACTCCATCTCTCGACGACATCGGAGAGGCACTTCAAAATGAAATCAGAGTTGTATCAAAGATATCTCAGGTTCGAACAGCACGTGGTATCATCGTTTCCATAATTTTAACTAAATACCGAGCTCGAAATCCATCCTTCTACACTTGTAGTGCCCCTCCCTCCCAGGCCGGATTTCCCCATAAGCCCGCCAAATGTCGTCAGACATCACTTTTTCTATCCTTTTATACGCCTGAAAAGTGCCGCCTACGGCCTTCTCCATTCCGCTAGCTCAGCTGAGACACGCCGTAAAGGCTGTGCGCAGCTCATCGTTCAGCCTCTCATTAACCCAGCCGGCCAGCGTTGCTGCATCAGCTCCGCTTCCCTGCTGTCCACCGGCACGATAGTACTGCGCGACCCAGGTCTTGATATCCGTCATCTCAGGCCAGGCGTCCTTCGGCTGGCGGCGACAGGTATTCAGCTGTGTAAAGCCGACGCCGAAGGTCAGATCGTCCACATCCTGCTCCACAACGACTGCGTCATCCGCCACTGGCATTGGCGCATTCACCATGAGGTTGATGAGTGTTCCTGCGGTAAGGGTCCAGCCTTTCACGTATTTCGAGGCAAACTTATCCGAGTCGGTGAGCGTCTTGGTGAGAGAGATGGCAGCGGTCTTGCGGTCAATCGGCTTGGCAAGTTGCTGCGTGAAGGGGAGGATGATGGTAAGGTAGAGGGGGACGTAAGCATCGCCTTGGATGCTGTCGGAAGCGGCGATGAAATAATCTGCGCCGAACCCATGCTTGGGGTCGTTGAGAGCAGAGACGTGGTGATAGAATCGCACGAACCGAAGCTTGAATGCATCAGTCACATTCGGCGCTGATAGGCGCGAGTAGACGAGTTGAAGAATGGCGGGGAAGTATGTGACCAGGGTTTGGCTGCAAGGTTATATGTTAGCAGAATGTCAAACCTCAGATTTAGAAGCAAAGTAACCTACCCGTTGAACGTTGAAACGACGCTCTCCAAAATGTCGAATGCATATGACTCGAGCTTGGCTTTCTTAGTTATAAGATTCTGAAATACTCCAAGAACCGCCTCGATTTGGTTGTTGGCCACAATATCCTGGGCGCCACGAGGGATAATGGAGCACAAAAGGCGGGATAGAGCTGGCACATTTCCCTTGGATATCCACAGATCCGGCATAAGAATTGGAGTAATCAGAGCTTTGTAGTATTCAGAAAGAGCCTCCGAAGGTCTCGATTCCAAAAGTGCGGCGAACAATTGGAATACGTATGGCTTGAATTCCTCGACGTCATTCGTTAGGATTCCGGCAAATGGCGCGTACAGTGCTTCTTCGAACCTTTCTGGCTGAGAAGGAGCACCATATCTGATTAGAGCGCCCAGCGCTTCAAAGTGGTAGTAGTAGAATCGCGGGTTGCTGGGGTTTCGGCTGATGATCTCGGTAATATTGATGAGATGTTGAAGAACGGTGTCTGTGATTGGGATAACACCTTCTCTAATGACGATTAACACTCTCATAACACAGCGCATCAGGAATTCATTCTCCTGGATCTTTTCTGGTGCCGCATCCTTCTCGATCAGATGGAACAAGTGCTCCACAAGGTCTTTCGCATATGGCTGAACTTGATCTTTGCCAAATACGTGCTTTCCAGAGTCATCCACCAAGCTTAACACCCGCTCCACAGCAATCGAAGCATAAGTGTAAACGACATAATTGGGAGAAGCCAGGTTCTGGACAAGAGGCGGGAATGCAGCCTGCCACTGTTCATGCGTCAACTGGCTTCTGAAGGTGTAAAGGTAATTGATGGCATCCACTTTCAGGATTGGCTCGACGCCCTCAGAATTCAAGAGATCGCTTGCGATGTTATTCTGGAAGAACTCCACCACATCCAACAGCTGATTCGTTGTCTTAACTCCATGGCTAGAAGTTGATGCTCCTCTTGCTGCAATTGCAGAGAATAAATAAATGGCGGCGTCTTTGGAGCGCCACTCATTTTTGGGGTCTTGAGCATACTTCTCAAAGTAATGCTCGACGTATTTCCCGACAACCTTGGTAAGGAGAGGTTCAAAATGGCCCAGGAGAGTCCTCAGGAATTCTGTCGCTGCTCTCCTCCTAGTGTCAATATCTGAGCCCTCGAGATTTTTGCGAATATACTCAATCGGCTCATCTTCGAATTGCTCAATATCGGATTCTCTTAAGCTTACACTTGGAAGTATAGCTTTCTCAACAACTTGCTCAAGTACACCCTCGTTGTTGAAGTTCTCTGCGTGTTTCTTTATCCCACAAACTGCAGTTAAGAAGTGCAGCCCTTTGCTAATAACGAGGTCGTATTTCGTTTCTTGGCCGATGGTCGTGAGAAGGTTCCATACACTGGTAATGAATGGTTGAAGGAGCTCTCCAAAAGCATCTTCGTACTTCTGGACGTACAGCACCAAAACTTCGCAAATATCTGTTTTCACAAACTCTAGTGGCCCGGCTTCAGTATCGTCACCCGTGTGTAGGTGGGGGTTATCGTAAGTCAGGTATTTCTGGAGTAGCGTGGTAATAGACTGGAGGTTGTCCTCGAAAGCTGGTGGAAGATCCTGGCACGACAGATCGTAGAAAAGCTTCACCAAAAGGTTCATAGTTGCGAAATTCTCCTTTAATGAAGCTGCATTGTCTTTGTTGGCCTCGATCTGCCTATCGGTGCTCTGTCATGAGATTATCGCCTTAGATTATCACTCTTATAAATTTTATTCGGGGGTTGAATTCATACCACAAGTAATTGTAAGAACGGTTCCGCAAACTTCCCCAGCACATGATTGATCTCCGCAAAGAGGTCGTCTGAGCGGAAAAGCGGCCGCCAGCGCCGGAAGATCGAGTGTGCAACCTCCAAGACTCCGTTGTTGACCTTTGCGTTATCAGGTGTCAGGCGAGAAACAAGATCCTAGTCGGAGTTAGTTAGAATCAAACGACTTATGAGGGCGTGGGCAAATCTTACACCGACAAGCGTATCCCAACGTTGCCAGAAGTCTGAATCCGCAATCAAACTGATCGCTTCCCCAAGCTGTGCTTGTATGGATGACGGCACTCTTATCATAAGCCCAATAAGCTCACTTTTAATCGTAACTACTGTTGACTCGGGAAGCTTGTATCGACCTTCCTCGTCCTAAAATGAATTATTAGGACGGCCTTTGCAAATGGGGTAGTGAACTTACCACATAGTTGAACCGGATGTAGTTCTTGAAGCACAAAGCACTTGATAGTCTGGTGTTCAAAGGGAAAGACTCAGAAGCTACTATCTGCAAGAGCGATAACGAAAATGCCGGCTTCTCCTGCTGTATTTTCAACAGCTCCGCCTCAGCTTGTCATAGTCAGCATATAATAGCCAACAGTAGAGGTAGACATATGTACCTTGTTTATGCTGGCGCGGATCCAAAGTAGCTTGGAGAAGCTGCGCAACTGCCTGAAGTTCAGCATCCATGTTAAGTATATTCAGGAATATACGTTGTTGAATGGGGGGAATAGTTCAACAAGCACAGTTGTTATATTTGTATGCTTCCGCTTCTCTCGAAGCTAAACACAAACAGCGGCAACGAGAGTGCGGGCAGCAACGCCGGGTAAACTAATTTTCCGATCAGATGACTAAGCCACATATTGTTGAGATCTCGGGACATTTTGGTCGATGATCATGCATCGTCAGTCAGGGTTACTAAGAAAATAGCTTTCGAATTGGAACCTGGTCTGATCGGAGTGAGAGAATGCGGTTTCGTATTGGCATAATTTTACGATCGTCGACAAGGAATAACCCCTTTGACCGTGCTATTTTTATAGCTTCTTCTTTGAGATGGTCGTGTTTCCTTTACCTTATCTATAGAGTACATAACTTAACTAGCAGATAAGCTCTTTTGCCGACCCTTGTGAAATGAGGCCAGGACTGGCCTCTTATCCCCGCTTCGCATCCTTATCTTTTTCAACATCAATGTCGTGCTTATAAAAGCTTCATACCTACCAATTCTGACGCGCACTCATGTGTCTCGACCATTCTGTGGTAAGTCCCAACAGTCCGTTCTTTCTTTCGCGTTATTTGCTTGAGCCTTGCCTAGCGAGTGTATGTACGCAGCACTAGTCCCCCAAGTCAAGCTACATTGCCAGCGACAGCAGTTGCTTCGACGAAGGCGGATGCGCTCAAGGTAGAGAGCTCGTGGCTGACCTTCACTCATTACAGATATCACCGTCTCGCCGGAAGTTCGATAGCAGGATCTTATGCCTCCACCCTCCGGGCACGTAGCGCAGACTCCAGAACCGAAGAGTACGGGTCTTGCAGGAGTCTTCAAAACCTTGACTGGGCAGAAGACGAACAGAGACCTTCCATCATCGCCCTACCCTCCCTCTTCGATACCGGTTGCGACTGTCCAGCTTGCGCAACAATTGAATGGGCCGGATACATCGAGAGGGGCCATCTATGGCGGCCCGTCGGAGTATGAGGACCTGTATGAGAAGCTAAAGCCAGACAACTCTTTTGCGGATAGGCTTGCGGCGGCAGATTCTCTCCGACTTGCCGTCTCGGACTATCCTCTGAGTGGTGTTACCAGCATATGGTATGCAGCGAAGGACCTCATATCTCCCGAAAACCCAGCCGACGTTCGCCGCACTGGGTTTGAACTCTTAACAGCATGTGTCAAGCATACTTCTGCGACAGATTTGGAGAGAAAGGAGTATTTCAACACATTAACGGCACCGCTACACCCAGATGATTACCATCTGCAGCTTGCTGCTGTGACTGAGCTGGCAAATAATGGGAAAGACCTCTCGGGGTTTCATTACGATGCGATCCCACTCCTTACTCGGTGGCTACGAATGGCCTTCGAAGCATTCGAACGTGCGCGCAAATTGCCAAGGCAATCTTCCAACAAATCCACTCAAACCAAGGTGCCTTTGGGCGAAGAAACGAATATCCATCAGCTTTTCAATTTGATTGTCAATGTCATCAAATTCAGTTTCAATGTCTCAGATGATGACGAAACTGGAGCTCTCATCGACGAGATAATCTACATTGCGGTTCATGCGACATTTCCCAACGAAATTCGCGCTTGTGTACGAATGCTGGATGCAATTGTAACATACGGCGCAATCCCAAGCGATAAACTGAAGGATTTTGTGTCGGTGCTCTGCTCTGTACACTTTATGGTTCGAGATATCAGGCGAGACGCATGGCATACGATTGGGAATCTGTGCAGGTCTCACAATGGCCATACCACAATTTGGATCCTGCTCGACGTCCTTCGCCGTTCGGACACAAACCAAAAAAAATCGCAGGCGGTTGTCCGAGAGGTTCGCGGGTCACTCTCCGTCCTAGAGAGAATCATAAGCAAATGCGGAGAAGGAGGTTATCCGCCTGTGCCGTTTGGCCTTCTCATGGATGCGCTCTCCATGTCGTTGGTTGTTGACCAACCCAAGGTGGATCAAGACATAATGCATCTTATTTTATCTCTATTTGGCGAGGACGAGGCTTCACTAAATTCGAGTATATTGGAGGAAGACTGGACCAAACTGTTCGACATAGTGTCTAGATGCGCTGTTCGTGCATTGGAAACATCGGACGGCAAGGTTATAAGCCAGGCCACGCAGCAATTCAACTCGTCTTCGTCTGCGTCGTCGACCACCGATAGCTCCACTCATATCACGACTGGCATAGCTCAAACATTCTATGAGCTAATAACTAGGGTCGAGCACCTTCTGCTATCGATGGAGCCTGATGACTTCATGCAACGGGAGAGTTGCATCTTGTTCTTCTCGAGCGTATCAGTCCACATACCAGATTCATGTGCTAAGTTGGTAATTCGGTATTACATCGACTTTCGATTCTGCTATCCTTCGGATAGCAACTGGGAGCTCAATATCAAAACATTACTAGACGCTTTCTTCCTGAACAGAAATCGCCAGACCGAGACACGACTACAAGCTCTGCAGGCAGTCACCGATGTCTATGACCTGGTCGAAATGATGGAGGAATATAATGACACGGACAGGAAGCAAAATTTGGTCGCCGGCATTCTCAGTGGCTTAGCAGACGAGAATGATCTCACCGTCGTTCATGATATTGTGGCTTTTGCTGTCACAGTTTGCGATACCGCAGAACAAGATGAATTTGAGTTCATCATCAAGCAATTACACCAGTGTGTCAGCAACGATCGATTAAATTCTCCACTATTCCCACAAGCTTCCCGCCCGTCTATACAGTCTAGGCGGTCATCTGGTACGCTCGAGAACCATGCTCCACCGTCGGCCCCATCCGGTATTATCACAAGAGGCGTCATTCAAATATTCATGAGAACAATGGATAGTTCTACAACAAAATGCCTCCGAGCTTTCGATGAAATTCTTTGGGTCGTTCGATCTAGTTCCTGTGATACAGAAGCTCGCATTTCCGCCTTGAGAATGCTTGTCCGCCTCCGTGCTGATTGGGCAAACCGGATATTCCTTACACCATTCACAGAGTCGGAAGCTTTAGCAGCGCTACTCTATCGCACGCCGGCGTCATTAGCCAAGAAGCAAGCAGCTGATGAAGCCCAGCAAAGCCGGTCAACACGAACAGAGGATGCTCGCGGGATACGAAGTACTTCTGCGGGACAGTCGTACACAACTGCCTCCGCCGCAAGGAGTACCAGTGGTGTGAGCCGCACCCTTCGGCGCAACCATCAGATGTGGATGACCCCAGATCCTGGAGCCCTCCCGGAACAGCTGTCAGACAAGGCAAGCCCTATACTATTGTCCATTGACTATGATCATGCAAACAAAACAGATCCAGACGACAGTACCGCCCACAATGTGATGGAACGGAAAACCCTCAAAATAAATATATGGCTTGAAATTGTCATTGGACTTTTACAGCAAGGATGCGACTGGGAACTGTACAGCTATATCCTGGTTCACTTACCTTCACAGTTGGCCAACCATGCACTTTTCAAGGGAGCTGTTCCTCAGGTGAAACACCTTCGAGGCCTTCTCTGCGAACAAATCAAGAACGGTAGTTTTTACGAGCCTCCTGTATCTTCGGGGCTGCGAAAATCCGACACTGCCATCTGCGTGCTTCAAGCACTTACTATGGTTATGAGCTATCACCAACATTTTTCACGCAGCGAGGAGGACGAGCTTGTTAAGTCGCTCATCCATGGTGTCGGTGCCTGGGAACGAGCAGCAAAGTTCTGCATCCACGCTTTGTCAATCTGCTGCCACGAACTTCCCGCTTCTATGAAGCTTGTGTTAGGCAGCATTTTGGTCAGGATGTCTCAGATTATCACGCAGTCCCATGTTGCTGTCCATATCCTTGAATTCTTAGCTTGCCTTGCACGGTTACCCGACCTTTACTCGAATTTCAGGGACGAGGAATATCGCACCGTGTTCGGGATATGCTTTCGTTACCTTCAATATGTACGGGATCAAAATTCCAAGTCAATGTCGAATAGGAACAGCACAGTTTCAAGTCGTCCAGCGAGTTCTGCTTTGGATCCATCAACCGCATCGGGGGATGGTACCAAAGGGGACAGCAGCGCTGCCAACTCTTCTAATGACCTACCTCAATATGTGTTTACTTTGGCATATCACGTCATTACCTACTGGTTTTTGTCTCTACGTGTCTCAGACCGTGGAAGCCATGTTAGTTGGATAATAAAAAATCTTGTATGGACAGACGATTCTGGCAAACAGCGGCTAGATGAGCAAGCGGAGGTGACCCTGGACTTTATGCGCAGGACAGCGTATGCAGATGTCGACGAATCAAAAGGAGACCCTGGATTTTCTTCAAGGAATCACGATGAGGTCCTCAAATCCCGCTGGATTGTGGGCCAGAGTGTCATTACTGTCGAACAAGCTACAAGAAGTGGCTGGGCTCAAATCACAAAGAGACAGGCATCTGCCACCTCACACTATATGATTCACCAAAATTATGAAGCACCGCGAGCTCATCAAATATTGAGCCCGACTGATGGTGTACGAGACCCAAGTCGTCCAAACAAGAACTGCTTCCTCCCAAGCAATCTCCCTGTGCAACTATTTGCACCTACTTCTAGTTTCATGCAACCCATACACCTGCCAGATGACGACATGATCAAACGTGCTATTTCGAGTCTCGATCGCACTTCTACAGTTGACGGTCACAAGGTGGGTATCGTTTATATTGGCCCGGGACAGAAAAATGAGAAAGAGATATTGCCGAACATCAGCGGCAGCACTGATTATATGGCCCTCCTAGCCGGTCTAGGCACCCTGACGAGGCTCCAGCAGGCGACCTTTAATACACAAGGCTTGGACAGAAATAACAACACAGACGGAGAGTTCACAATTTGCTGGCGAGACCGTGTAACCGAGTTGGTGTTCCATATTACGACGATGATGCCTACCAATCTCGAGCACGATCCTCAGTGTATTGGTAAAAAGCGCCACATCGGCAATGACTTCGTCAATATAATCTTTAACAATTCTGGCAACCCATTCGATTTCAATACTTTCCCGTCGGAATTTAATTATGTCAACATCGTTATCACTCCAGAATCACGCCCCTCGTTTGTTGCTACCCGTGATCGGAGCAGCGTCGACCCTAACACCTCGTTCTATAAGGTTCAGGTCTTGAGCAAGGAAGGATTCCCAGAGGTCTCTCCCGCATCTGAAACTAAGATCCTGAGGCTCAAAGCGCTCCCCGACTTCATACGTTTTCTTGCACTTAATGCTTCCGTATTTTGTCTTGTGTGGGCCAACAGGCATGGTGGCGAGTATATCTCATCATGGCGCAGCCGTTATCGAGAAATACAACGATTAACGGATAAGTACAAAAACGCCAGCACCTCAACAACGTCACCTCCTGGCACTGCACCTCAGGGACAGGCACCGTCGACAACCGATAGTTCAAGGAGCGTCAGAGACAGTTTCACAACTCTTCGGAGAACCTCAGTGGCAAACTTCTTAACTAATATCAACGATCATGATCGACCAGCGAGACCACCGTCCACCGCTGAGTCTGATAACGAGCCGCGAGATGGAGACGATGAAAATATGGTTGGGGCGCTGGATTTTTCAAAATGGGCATCATGACACAAGGAACAGGCAAATATATAGCAGGGAGACGGCGCATGGATGTCTAGATATACCACAAAAGCAATCTGTTTCTCGTCTTTATTTTAGCTTCTGTCTAAGCTATAATTTAACAATAATATTTATACATGTGTTTCTCCGGTGTCAATCTCCCATAAATGTTTCCATAGTGTCAATCACGTATAGGGATTTCTGTAGCGTCAATCACCTAGAGGTATTTCTATAACATCACCCATAGGGGTTTATGTGGTCTCAATCAGCTATAGGTGTTTCTATGGTGTCAGTCTCCCATAGGTGTTTCTGTAGTGTCAGTTTTATACAGGTGTTCCTGCGGTGTCAATCTCCTATAAGTGTTTCTTTTGTGTTAATCTCCTATAGGTATTTCTGTAGTGTGAATCTCCTCTCCTATAGGTATTTCTGTAGTGTGAATCTCCTCTCCTATAGGTGCTTCTGTCGTATTAGTTTCCCATAGGTGTCTCTGGGATGTTTGTCTCCCATAGGTGTTTCTGTGGTTCAGTCTCCCACAACTGTTTCTGTGGTGTCAATCCCAACATAGATTCCTCTAGACAAGACCTACAGATATCGGTCAGTCGGGTGCCACCATGCTTATCACAAGGAACATGGTTCGGGAGTGACAGAAAGATCCAAAACAATAGGATTTGAAACATAGATCCCCAATTAGCACATGCATCGGTCGGAAAAGGCTGAAATGTGGGCGCGGCGTAATGTATATCCGGAGATGTCAGTCAGCCTTGCTCCTCGATTGTAAAAGTCGCGGTCAGGTCAACGAGCAACAACTTTGCACATTTGCCCTCGATAGAACATAGCAACAACTTGACAAACAATGCCCGCCCCTAGCTTCTGAGACACGGCAGCTTTTGCTGCTCTTGTCTCCTCTTTCGCATAGCCTCAACCATCTTACATGATATGATAAGATGACTCCAACATATCCGTGGGGTGAATCGAAACCCAAGCAGACAACCAAACTGAACAACACGAGCTTCCCAAGCTTGAAAGACAACGAAGCCAATAAGCCTGCTCCAGAATCCGAATATAACCAAATCCAAAAAGACGAGCTTCTTGTGCTCGGAGCGATCTATGGCGATGACTTTGAGCGTGAAGATACCAAGCCAGGTGCATGGAAGGTAAGATAATACCCCTCCTCAGATCGGAAGCCACTTGCTCACTTCGCCAAGAAATTAGAACCGTCTTTCAACATTCGGGTTACGTCTGCGACTGAAGACCTATCCGTGGTTCTCCATGTGGTATTCACGGCCACATATCCCAAGTCGGCCCCGGTCCTCAGTCTCAAGTTCCCTCATAGTCTCCGGGAGGGGACCAAGTTTAAACTTCAAAAGGTGGTTGAGACAAAGGCAGCTGATATGACTGTTGAGCGACCTATGGAGCCCATGATACATGAGATCGGCGAAGCTCTGAAAGAGATCCTTGATGGTGCCGCAGAAGCAGAGGCTGCTGGACGAGAAATTCCAAGCTTGGAAGAGGAAAGAGCTATGCACGAGACTGCCGTTGCTCTTAAAGCAGCAAAAGAGGAGGAAGACCAAGCTGCTCGCGAGAGAGAAGCCCGGATCGCTGAAGAAGAGAGGTTAACTGCCGATGCTCAAGTTCTGGTTGCAAGATATGAAAAGAATACCAAAGACTCACGAAGAAAGAGTAAAGCTCCAGTTGCGTATGAAGACCAGATCGTTGATGAAGACCTCGAGGCAATGAGAGCGGTTGTGGCGTTTGACGAGCCCATCAAGCTTGTTGATGACTTCGATAATGAGAGAACATTCCAAGCAGTTACCAGCTATTACAGGATTCGCCAAGGTCCTGTATCTGAATGCTTCACAGCACGCCCGGTCCTCAAAGGTGATCCTATTCAGTTGTTGGTGTTGAAGAAGACGACTATTCGGAGTAGCGATAACAAGAAAACCGAATTCAGAGCCCAACTGGCGGGGCTAGAGAGAGAGATCTCCACTCTGATGAAAATCGACCGGGATAACATCTTGCGCATTTATGCCTATAAACTGACAAAGGAGAGCGGTACAAATGCAGCTTCGGATGGCCTATGGACTCTTAGTATTCTGACCGAATATGGAAACAAAGGATCCCTTGAAGAATGCCTCGATATCTCGGGGAGTCTCATGGCGGAGAGAGTTAAGTCCTGGGCCATGGCACTGCTTGACGCGTTAACCTATCTCCACTCTCAAGGAATCACGCACCGAGACCTCCATGCCTCGAATGTCCTGCTTGTAAGATCCCCTTTGGGAGTTGTAACGCCTAAGATCGCAGACGTAGGGTTTCAGCACCGCTTACACACCTTGAAAAACGCGACGTCTCCCGGGAAACTCGAGCTTGCTAGATCGGTTTATTGGGTCCAACCAGAGAACGTCAACTCTGAGAGACCTCAGTACACCTACAAGACGGATATATGGGACTTCGGTATTATCTTTTTGCAGATGATCTGGGGACTCGGTGTTTTGAGAGAATTTTCTGCGCCACAAAGAATTCCGGAAGAACAAGTTGTTTCGAGGCCGTTAGAGGACATGATTCGTAAACTGTTCTCGCCTGACCCTAGGAAACGCCCCCGTGCCAGCGATCTCAAGATGTCAACATTCCTAACAACAACTGAGGGAACGGATGACGAAGTATCAATGCCGCTGCCCAAATCAGGATCATCCGTAGCCCTGACCTCGTTGTCGGCGAGGCGTGGTTCTAAGGTAGATCACCGTCCCCTTCACTTCAGCAGATACCACGAAGACTTCATTCAAGAAGGAAGACTTGGAAAAGGCGGCTTTGGTGAGGTACTCAAAGCTCGCAAAAAGCTTGACGGGCAGTTCTATGCTGTGAAGAAGATAACTCAGAAGTCTTCATCCAGTTTAGAAGAGATTATCAAGGAAGTTCAATTTCTATCTGCTCTTCGCCATCCCTATATCGTCCAGTATCATAATTCCTGGACTGAAATCATTCCAGACACTGGAGATGCAGACGCTGACACAGAGCTTGACTCTTCAACTGCAGATGGAACAACAGGCCCCTCTCATGCAGACAATGGTTTGAGGATTGAGTTTGGAACGAGCACCGGAGGTCTTGATTTCATAAGCTCGTCCCGCTACATTGAATTTGATGACGACGATGACGCCGATACAGCCTCCGACGACGATGACGACAACGAGGAAGCAATTATAGACGATGAGGACGAATCATCTTCACTGAGTGTCCCAGCAATCCAGCATAGGAATAGGCGCCAACTGGCTCTAACCCGTACATGCTCCAACTCACGACCAGGTGGGATTACAGTTCTTTATATTCAGATGGAATACTGTGAAGGCAAAACTCTTCGAGATGTAATCAAGCGAGGCTCACTTCTGGACAACGTCGATGAAATTTGGCGCCTCCTTCGGCAGCTACTTGAGGCTCTAAAGTACCTTCACGGCAACAATGTTGTACACCGCGATCTTAAACCCGAGAATGTGTTTATCGACGGGGCTTCGAATATCAGGCTGGGAGATTTTGGACTGGCTACATCAGGTCAATATACCATACCAGAGACGCTATCTTCTACCCAGGGCACTCATGATATGACGACCAATATCGGGACAGCTAGCTATGTAGCTCCTGAAGTAATGCTCGGCGCGGATTACACGAGTAAGGTCGATCTATACTCTCTCGGGATTATCTTATTCGAGATGTGCTATCATCCTATTGTTGGCATGGAGCGTGCTGAAGTGTTGAAAGAGCTCCGAAACCCAAAGACCATACTGCCTAGCGATTTCCAGGCCGACAAGAAGGGTCACTTTGGGGATATTATCCTCTCTCTTTTGAACCACGATCCTGAGGTGCGACCCAGCAGTTCTTCTCTACTTGACAGCGGAAAACTCCCAGTACAGATGGGCAGTGAAGCAATCCAGTTAGCATTGGCAAGTCTTCAGGATCCCAAGTCCCCGTACTATCCTAAGATGATGGCTGCTCTCTATTCTCGCCCAACCGATCAGGCGAAGGATCTGGCATGGGATATGAGCAACAAGAAGCCTCCTGCGCCTGCTGACAGCATTATGCGAACCCATGTTAAGGAGCAGCTCATCTCCGTTTTCAGACTTCACGGAGCTCTGGAGGTCCCGAGACCAATTATGTTCCCACGCTCGTCTTACTATGCGTCGGATGCTGTCCAGCTCCTTGAACCTGGTGGCACCTTGGTCCAGTTGCGATACGATCTAACCCTGCCTTTCGCCCGTTCCATCGCCAAGAACCCACCTAGAATGCAGAACTCATACGCCTTCGGAGACGTTTTTCGCGACAAGAGCGGGGGCCAGCCATTGTCTTTTGGAGAAGTCAATTTCGATATTGTATCCGACTCACTCGATCTGGCGCTTAAAGAGGCGGAAGTTATCAAGGTCCTAGATGAGATTATCGCCTCATTTCCTTGCATGGCCAATGTGCCAATGTGCTTTCAGCTCAATCACTCTGACATCCTGAACCTTATCTTCGATCACTGTGGAGTGGATGTTGATTGCCGATTAAGCGCAACAGAGACGTTGAGCAAACTTCACGTTTCCCAGTGGACATGGGCGAGAATCAAGACTGATCTCCGCTCCAACGGTCTTTCCGCAGCAAGCATCGATGAGCTTTCATCGTTTGACTTCCGAGACTCGCCTGACAGAGTATTCCAGAAACTGAAGAGTCTCTTAGACGGCACTGAGGCCTTCAACAGAGCTTCTCCAGCTATCGCCCATCTCAAAGATGTCGTCAAGTATATACAGCGATTTGGTGTGACAAGCAAGATTTTCATTACCCCGTTGGGTAGCATTCGCGAGAGATTTTACAAGGGTGGCATGCTTTTCTCCTGTCTTTATGATAGAGACAAAAAGGAAGTATTTGCAGCTGGCGGTCGCTATGACAGTCTAGTGCGTGAGTTCGTACCTAAGACGGGTCGGCAACCCGAGGTCTGCCATGCTGTAGGTTTCAATTTTGCCTGGGAGAATTTGGCTCAATCTATGTTCTCATACCACCAAAAATCTATCAGAAAACAGTCCAGGAAGCCTGCGATTGAATTGCGTGGTATCTGGACGGGTAAACGAGTAAGTCGAATTCCAGAGCATGTATATTACATTCCATACACAGAAGTACTAATCTCTTGGCTATAGTGTGACGTCTTAGTGAGCAGCTTTGATGGTCACGTATTACGCTCTGAGGGAGTCAGCCTCATGAATGAGCTGTGGCGCAACCAGATCAGCGCAGAACTTGCGGGTGATGCTCGGTCACCGGAAGATCTGATGTCGAAGTATAAGGACTATGATCACTTCTGGATTGTTACAATCAAGCAGGACTCCATGGTCAAAATCAAGACCATGGGACGAAAGGATGTCGAGGATGTGGACATGGCTGAGAGTCAAGTGGTCTCTTGGCTTCGGGGCCAAATACGCGATCGCGATCATCGCGAGGGGCAGAATCTCAACAAGATGGCCCGCCGCACCAGTAACAATGACGGTCCTGTTGCTCCTCATTTGAAGCAGCATGTTCATATCCTTACCACTGGGACGAAAGCTAAGAAGGCTGCCCTTAAAAACAGCATCCAAAACCAAGCCCAAGTAGCCGCTGCCAAGCTTGTGGAAGGGTTCCTGGAAGGCCAAGTTCTGGCTATCGAGACTACGGATGATGTTCTCTTCAAGATCAAAGAGACGCCTCTTTCAGATCCGGATAAGTGGAAGCAATTGGCCCAGAGTGTTGGACCCGCAGAGAAGCGATATATCCAGCAAATTGAGGACCATTTGAAAGGTCTTCTCGCGAATAGGAGGGGTGAGCGTCGGAATGCTTTCCTTTACAATTCGCGCACATCAAGCATCATTTACTATGATGTTTCAATTTAGTCCACGAGGGCTGTGCTATAACTTCAGAATGCGTTTTCTATTTAAGAAAGAGGGAGGATGAATGAAATGAAATGATTGATGATGGTACCGAGAAATGACAAAAAAAAATGAGAAAGATCTTCTGATGGTCAAGACAGCGAGTTAAATGCGAGTCCAATCTGAGTTGAATGTGTGTCGGCCCAACCGGTTATAGCAATCTGGGCTTGATCATGAACTGGCTGGCTAGTTCGTTGACAGCTTAAGGTCCTGGATGGGCTGGCACATGCGATAAATGCGAGAGGCATATCTGTGAATAAACATGAATGATACGTCCCTTGTGTTCTAGATGTGATATCATGACAGTGCTGTGAGATTAATTGATGCTAAACACAAGCCCATCTCTTGTCCTCTATAGTTAAATGCCATCGATGTGTCGTCGTCGTCCATATGCGGCAACTTCCAGAAGCGCGCTATATCGGCACAGAAGCTCACAGGGATGTGGCTGTTTGTAAAGTCGTGGCGTAACCGGGAGAATGGCGTAAACGGGATAGTGGGGAATATCGAGCATCAAGAGTATCACCAAACCAATGTAAACCCCCAACATGGTGCGAAAGCGTAGTCAGAAAGCCGAAGAACTAGAAGTTTTATTGGCACAAGCTGTTGCTGGAGTTAAATCCGGATTATACAAATCTTCGTACGGTGCTGCAAAGGCTTTACACCTTCGGCCAGACACAGTCCTTCAACGCGTTAATGGGAAACTGTCACGGAGAGAAGCTCGACGACAACAACAACTGCTATCGCCAGCGCAAGAGCAGACACTTTTAAAGTGGATTAAGGTGCTAACAATTAGTGGATATGCTCCTAGTCACCGTATATTGCGGGATATTGCTGACGAAATCCGTGTCAACCGATGCCGCGTTTTCGAACTGTCGCACCCTAACAGTCAACATGCCCAACACACGCATCACGAAGATATTCCGAACTTTCCCCTTGGACAAGACTGGGTCCCACGGTTTATAAAACGACATCCGCATTTACAAATCCAACTAGGCAGACGGGTCGAAACACAAAGAATGAGTGGAGTTACAAAAGATGTGTTAACGGGGTGGTTTGACACGTACAAGGACCTTGTGGCGCGTCTAGGAATACAAGAACACAACGTGTATAACATGGATGAAACTGGATTTTCGATTGGCACTATGGAGTGTACTCGGATCATCGTTGATTCTACACTCCGTACATGTCACCAGGCACACCAAGGCCGGCAGGAATGGGTGTCTGTTGTTGAATGCATCTGTATGTATGGAACGACCATTAACCCTCTTATTATATTCAAGAGTCGGAACATCTTACAAAACTGGATCCCTCCTGAGGTTATCGATAAATGGCACTTCTCTGCTAATACAAAGGGTTGGACAAGCAACTTACATGGCATCGAGTGGTTAAAACGCGTGTTTGAACCAGCAACGCATGCGAAAGTGACATCTAATGGAGCACAACAACAACGGTTACTCATATGTGATGGCCACGACAGTCATATAAGTGGCTTTATATCCCATTGTATCAAAATCGAATATCTATCCTTGTCCTCCCACCGCACACTTCGCATGTGTTGAAACCACTCGATGTTGCAGTCTTCGGATCTGCATACATCAAAGCGAGAGCAATTGTGCTATCTACTCATAATATTACATCTGCGTGGAGGGGTGCTGGTCTACAACCTTTCCAACCTCAACGGGTGATCCGGATGGTGACGCTCCAACAGACAGATGTGACAGATGATCAACCAAAAACACCAACTGAGTACGATATTTTTGACACTGTCTTTCAGAACAGTAGTCCACCCGACTGTTCTACATTGCGCAAAGTGAACACTGTCTTGGTTGCGGCCTTAGAGAAGCGTACAGTCCTAAACACACCCACTACTCAATATATCTGTCGGTTGGCTGATGAGACTGAGCGACTTAATACACGCAACTTTTTACACCAACGCGAGGCAGATAACCTACGATCAATAATACAAACACGAAAAGCACAGAGCAAAGGGAAACGCGCAATTTTAAAGGGCCAATTCCACATAACTACAGAGGAATTACGCTCCCAAGTCATTGAGGCTGAGGAGGCCACCCAGAAAGTGACTACCAAAGGCAAGAGTACAGCTGTAAGGATACAGGGCACCCAGCTCACAGTAATAGCATATGAGAGTGCGAGTCGGAGGCTAAACGGATGCTATCCTATAGGTCTACTACGAAGGATACAAAAAAGATGAAGAGAGGAATTCCCGTTGGGTCAATTGTCATACTGACATTCGTTGCACTCAGTTTGCTATCAAACTCAAGAGCAAACTTAGAAATCTCCTCCTCAAACCTACAAGTCACCATACATATCTTGGCTTATCACACCAACAACAGAAGCAATACTACTCAACGATTGCTGCAAACTCTTCTACTACATCTGTTTATGCTACATACATCACGGCATATCATTTGGACACTCATTGAACAAGTTATTAAGAAAATCTCCTCCTTAAGGGGGTGGGCCAATACTACCACATGGCATATCTCTACCAACTAGAGGCCTAGGAACATGAACGATAGCTCTAGAAGCTTCTACAACCCTCTATGATTCATTACACGTCATCGCTCCTTAGTTACCCACAAGATTGGTTAAGTTATGACATAATTTGTCTATAGGTACTCTGACCTTGGACCTCCTTTTCACTTCCTATAGGCTAGGAACCCAAGAGATGGTTCTATGGGATTCTCTTACGTTCACTACATGATTAGCAAGCTAGTTGTGGGTCGCACTTGATTTCTAATACATTTACCAAGCCTGGTTAGTCATGGAAAGTCATGGAAAATGAGAGAACTACACTCCTTTGGCATAAATAGGATTGCCCTTTCCTTAAGAAAGGGCAAGCAGGCAATACAGTAAATCGACTAGCACATACTTCTACGTCTTTTCCAAGCTTCCAAGCATTGATCTTGTTATTCTCTGTTTTTTGAAAAGTCAGTGAGGTGCTAACCTCTGACTTACCCCTGAGTTCTCAGACTCAACATTTGTTGCAACTTGTCTAAACCACTTCACCACATCATACACCTGATTGCTGCGTTGTGGAATAGTCTAAGCTACAACCCTTTGGCTCTGTTTCCTAAGACAGTGTGTTGTCTTAGTAAATTCATCCCTTCCTTGGGTGGCTAGATTCTCATATCTGGTGCACCCACCATTACATCAATCTCCTTAAGTACCCGAAACAGGTCCGACTCGGCTAACCTGCCTTCACTCTCACCACGTGACTGTGACTTGTCCGACTCAGATACCTTCCGTCACTGAGGGAGAGGAACCCCCGTTGGGTCAATCTCCTTAAGTACCCGAAACGGGTCTGACTCGGCTAACCTGCCTTTACTCTTATCACGTGACCGTAACCTGCCCGACTCAGATCCTTTCTGTCACTGAGGGACAGGCATCCTTACAACAGCGACAAATATCACTGTACCTGACCAAACTGAGAATGTCGAGGAGGATGAGAACCCAGAAGAAGTATATGACTGCATTATAGTTGAATACTAAAGTAATAATACTCTACTTTTCGCTTTCTTCGTGGTCAGTCTTCCCCCACTATCCCGTTTACGCCATTCTCCCGGTTATGCCACGACTTACGTTACAGAACGTAGGTGACCTGAGCATCCCCCCAACCTAGGCTGACCCACTCCACTTCCGGCAAAATCTCAGCTGACACCCATAAATAAATCTTCAACTTCCGACCTTCGACCTTCTGTCAACAACAGCACCAACTCCACCACGATGGGGCCCATCAAGCTTGACAATAATGTATGAATACATTACCAATGGATTGATAATTCTACTAACAACCACAACCTATAAGGCCTACAAACTCCTTGCTGAACGCCTGACTGCCCCCTTCTCTGCCTACCAATTTCACAGCATGTAACCAAATCCGTCGAATGCTCCGGCTGTAACCCGCCTTCGACCTCCTCAGAGTCGTCATGCGCCTATCATTCTGTCGTCTCGGCCATTTACAAGATGCAAGGCAGTCAGCTAGGCTGACCTGCTGGTCCTCGGCGATAGGGCGCGTCGCCGTCGCCCTGTCCAGAGCAATTTCCTGTAATGGTGGGTGCACCAGATATGAGAATCTAGCCACCCAAGGAAGGGATGAATTTACTAAGACAACACACTGTCTTAGGAAACAGAGCCAAAGGTTGTAGCTTAGACTATTCCACAACGCAGCAATCAGGTGTATGATGTGGTGTAATGGTTTAGACAAGTTGCAACAAATGTTGAGTCTGAGAACTCAGGGGTAAGTCAGAGGTTAGCACCTCACTGACTTTTCAAAAACAGAGAATAACAAGATCAATGCTTGGAAGCTTGGAAAAGACGTAGAAGTATGTGCTAGTCGATTTACTGTATTGTCTGCTTGCCCTTTCTTAAGGAAAGGGCAATCCTATTTATGCCAAAGGAGTGTAGTTCTCTTATTTTCCATGACTTTCCATGACTAATCAGCTTGGTAAATGTATTAGAAATCAAGTGCGACCCACAACTAGCTTGCTAATCATGTAGTGAACGTAAGAGAATCCCATAGAACCATCTCTTGGGTTCCTAGCCTATAGGAAGTGAAAAGGAGGTCCAAGGTCAGAGTACCTATAGACAAATTATGTCATAACTTAACCAATCTTGTGGGTAACTAAGGAGCGATGACGTGTAATGAATCATAGAGGGTTGTAGAAGCTTCTAGAGCTATCGTTCATGTTCCTAGGCCTCTAGTTGGTAGAGATATGCCATGTGGTAGTATTGGCCCACCCCCTTAAGGAGGAGATTTTCTTAATAACTTGTTCAATGAGTGTCCAAATGATATGCCGTGATGTATGTAGCATAAACAGATGTAGTAGAAGAGTTTGCAGCAATCGTTGAGTAGTATTGCTTCTGTTGTTGGTGTGATAAGCCAAGATATGTATGGTGACTTGTAGGTTTGAGGAGGAGATTTCTAAGTTTGCTCTTGAGTTTGATAGCAAACTGAGTGCAACGAATGTCAGTATGACATGATCCCCCTTTTAAGGACGTTTGTTGGCTGTCTGCTTGCCCTTTAGCCAGTTGGCTTTCTTAGAAAGAAATTCTAGAATGAGCTTAGATGCATTTTTTAGATTTCTCTTAGGCTCCCAAGTGTTGTCACTTGTAGGATAGCCTTTCCACTTAACGAGGAAGTAGTCCTGACCTCTAAGTGTCTTTTTGTCAAGGATAGACTCTACTTCATATTCTGGTTGATCCAAGATCAGAACAGGAGGTGGAGGAGACTGAAGTGGTCTTAAGGAACTTTCTTGTGCCTTAGACAAGAGAGATGCATGGAAGACATTATGGATAGTCCAAGTAGGTGGTAATGCAAGCTCGAAAGCATTCTTGCCAATAGTCCTTGTGATCTTAAAAGGTCCAAGTCTTTTAGTATCAAGTTTGTCTGAAGGTCTAGTAGTTGTGATATGTCTTCTAGACAAAAAGACTTGATCACCAACTTTGAATTGTGGTGCAACCACCCCCCTGTTAAAGGCCTGAGCCTGCTCGTCTTGTGCACGCTGTATTTGAACCTTGAGATAGTCCTGGAGGCCCTTAAGGTAGATGATTCTTTCAGTAGCAGAAGGGTTTTTGAAATTTTCAGGGCAATTCAGTTCTGCCACTTCAAACCTAGGGTGATAACCATAGTTTGCATAGAAAGGTGTCTCTTTTGTGGTGTTAGAGACTGTGTTGTTGTAAGCAAATTCTGCAAGATGGAGAAGATCTGCCCAGTTGTCTTGAGCATAGTTTGTATAAATTCTTAGATATTGTTCAAGTACAGAGTTGACTCTCTCTGTCTGGCCATCTGTTTGAGGGTGATAAGCTGTAGAGAAGCGTTGTTCCATGTTTAAGAGTTTAGAGAACTCCTTAAAAAAGTTTGAAGTGAAAACTGCTCCCCTATCTGAGATCCAGTGTCCAGGAATTCCATGATATTTAAAGACCACCTTGAGGAATAGCCACGCAAGTTCAGAAGCTGTGATAGTCTCATTGCAAGGCTCAAAGTGTGCCATTTTTGTGAGCCTTTCTACCACCACAAGGATAGAGTCATAAGGGGTAGCACCCCCTTTTGGGATAGAAGGAGGCAACTTGACTATAAAGTCAATGGATATGGAGTCCCATGGGCGTTCTGGTATAGATAGAGGCTGCAAGAGGCCATAGGGCTTTTGCCGTGTAGGTTTGTTCAAGTTGCAAGTAGTGCAAGAAGATATATAGTCTTGAAGAGTAGTCCTTAGACTAGGCCAGTAGAACTTTCTTGTTAGAAGTTCATAAGTTTTTGCAAAGCCAAAGTGCCCTGCAGCTGGAGCATCATGGAACTGCTGTAGGAGGTGTAGCTGTAATCGTTTATCCCTTGGGACATAGATATAGTTCTTGAATAAGAGAAGTCCATGCTGATTTTTTGAGAAATTCTGTAGTCCAACTTTCTCAAGAGAGGAACCTTTCTTCTGGAGGTATTCCAAAGTTCTTTTCGCAAAGGGATCATGGTTGTAAGCATCTTTGAATGCTTTAAGAAGTGTTGCTGAGGGTGTATAGTCTTTAAAGGTCTCTGGTTCCTGAGAAGAGGTAATGGGGGCAACTTGGTCTTGAGGGGATAAGTTTACCCCTAAGTCCTCTGTAGTACTAGGGTTGCTTAAAGATGCTGCTATAAGCTTTGCTGAGTCTAGCAGAGCCTTTGTATTGCTAGTTTTAGCAGAATCTTGGTAGTCATGTCTTCTTGAGAGGAGATCTGCTCTTTGATTCTTGGCCCCTGAGACATGTTTTATAACAAAGTCAAAACCTCCTAGTTGTTCAGACCACCTTGCTTGTCGTCGATTGAGCTGTTTAGTGGTTGTAAAGGTCAAGAGATTTGAATGGTCACTGTAAATAGTGATAGGATAGTTTGCCCCTTCAAGGTAGCATCTCCAATGCTTTAGAGAACATACTATGGCAAGCAGTTCCTTGTCTGTAATGGGATAGTTTTGTTCAGCTGCTGATAGCTTTCTTGAGTAAAATGCCACAGGCTGTAGCTCTTCTTGTTTGTCTTTTGGAGCTTGGTATAAGATTCCAGAAATGGCAAAATCTGAGGCATCTGTCTCAAGAGTGGCAGGTTTCAAGGGGTTAAAGTGTAGTAACATTTTCCCTTCTTTAAATTCTCCTTTAAGAGCATCGAAAGCATCTTGCTGTGTCTTATCCCAGTGATACAAAGTGTCCTTGTGAAGTAATTGAGTAAGGGGTAAAGCCAAGGATGTATATCTTGGTATAAACCTCCTGTAATAGTTGGCAAACCCAAGGAAAGACTGAACCTCTTTAATGCTGGAAGGAATAGGCCACGTTTGTACTGCTTTTGTCTTTTCAGGGTCCATCTGAATGCCTTCTGTTGAAATTCTATGTCCTAAGAAATCAACTTGAGACATATGGAAAAGACATTTCTCAAGTTTGCAAAAGAGTTGTGCTTGAGATAGCTTCTCTAAGACTTGTCTAACATGTAGAACATGCTCTTGAGTGTCTAAAGAGTATATAAGAATGTCGTCTAAGTAGACAACAACAAAGATATCCAAGTAAGGTCTTAGAATATCATTCATGAGAGCTTGGAAAGAAGCAGGTGCATTGGCAAGCCCAAAAGGCATTACCTGGTATTCAAAATGACCATAGCGTGTTCTGAATGCTGTCTTCCACTCATCACCTTCCTTGATGCGTATCAGGTTATAAGCTCCCCTGAGATCTAACTTGGTAAAGATCCTTGCTGAAGAGAGCCTATCTATGAGCTCAGGGATAAGGGGTAAAGCATATCTGTTTTTAACAGTGACTGCATTAAGGCCCCTATAATCAACACAGAGACGCAAGGAGCCATCTTTCTTCTTGACAAAGAGAATGGGAGCTCCTGCTGGTGAGGAAGAAGTTCTGATAAAGCCAGAACTAAGGTTCTCATCTAGGTATTCTCTGAGAGTTTTCAGCTCTAATTCAGATAGAGAGTAGATAGGGCCGTAGGGAGGCATTGAGCCTTCTGCGAGTGGTATCTCATGGTCATAAGGCTGGTGCTTTGGCAGAATTGATGCCTTTGCCTTGTCAAAAAGATGTTGGTAGTCTTGGTATGCTAAAGGCAAAATGACCTCCTGAGATGATTTCTCCAAATCTGAAGTAGCTGCTATCTCCAGGACAGGTTGGAAAGGTTTAACCCATATCAGAGATGATATATCGTCCATAGTTTGGTCAAAATCCTTGATCTGGGACAAGTTTGAGTCTTGGACCTGAATAGGGGTAACTGAGGCTTGAAGGGTTTTTTCAGTATTGAGCTCAGGATTTGAGCTAAACCCAAGCGATAAATGCTTCCAATTGATAGTTGGATCATGCCTTTGAAGCCATGGAAGACCTAGGATAACTGGGTACTTCATTGGTATAACATCTAAAGAGATGGTGTCTGAAAATGTTGATTTTCCTAGGGGAATCTCAAGTTTGAGTACTGGGGTGTTGCAGGTAATGGAACCTGAACTGATAGGAGTTCCATCAATGACTCGGAGCAACTCTGGAGTGCGTTTGGGAATTGTAGGTAACTGGTGTGTCAAGATGAGGTCTTGAGATATAAAGTTGCCTGTTGCCCCTGAGTCTATCATAGCCCTTGTAGACAACACCTGTTGTTTGAAATGGAGTTGAATAGGGATTAACAGGTGTGTGAGACTCTGAGAAAGCACCATCGACACATCTTTGTTGTCTAGGGGAGAAGTTATAGTCTCAGTTGAAGTTGTGCCTGCTAGGGATTTTTCAAGTTTTTCAGGAATAGCAGTTGTGACTGTGTCTGAGGCTGCTATATGTTTTGAATCAGCACTCCCCCGTGCTGAATAGCACTCCTGAATTCTGTGTCCCCCTTTGCCACAGTATAAACAAAGGTTGTTGTCCATTCTGTGTTTTCTTTCTTGAGGGGTAAGTTTACCCCTTTTCAGTTTTTGAGGGTATCCTGTAGGCTGAGGTGCTGGATTTGCTGTAGATCTCTTTATAGAGGCGTCTAAGTCCATAGGTTCAGGTGCTGAGTCCTTAGCAGTTGGTGTAGAGGTGTAATTGTTGAAATTTCTTGTTGGATGCCAGTCTTGGTTCTTCTCCTTTCTTCTTTCAAAAAGCCTATCATCAAGTCTGACAGCTTTCTCTATAAGCGTTTGAAGTGTTGTAGGGCGTTCTTCTTTGCTGAGTTCATCCTTAATAGAGCTCTTGAGCCCTTGGTAGTAAGTGAAGACTAAGGCTTCTTCATTCCAAGTCAAGTGAGAAGTGATTCTCCTAAATTCTGTTGTATACTGAGCAGCAGAGGTCTTTTGACATAGCTTCTGTAGCTCTCTTTCTGCTGTAGCAGTTTCGTTGATGTCTCCAAAGGTCCTGGTAAGTTCCTCTTGAAACTGGTCATAAGAGGTAATCAAAGGTGTAGTGGTATTTTGGTTGTTGCCACTAAGTCTTCTAAGATATGGCTCAAAGAAGTTGAATGCAGATCCACGGAGGTAGCTGGCAGCGAAATAGATCTTCTGAATGTCTGAGGTGAACTGATGAGGCCTGAGGGTGAAGTAGATGTCCAGTTGCATAAGGAATCCCTTCAACTTCCTCCTGTCTCCATGGTATAAATCTGGTGTTTGCACTTTAGGAAGTGCACCTGGGGTACTCGAAATAGCCAGAGGAGCTGTGGGAAGCTCTGTATGATGTGTCTGAGTTGAAGATTGTGTTGCTGAAGTGTTGGCTTGAAAGGTGTTTTCCAAATTCTCAAGTTTGTTTGCTATAGTTTGTATAAAGGCAAACAGTTGTTGCATCTGCTGTTCAGCAGTAGTTGTAGGAGCTTGGTCGTCCTCCATTGTAGTATCGAAGTGCTGCTATAGAAATAGTTGAAGCTTGAAGCAGGCAAGGTGTAATGGTGGGTGCACCAGATATGAGAATCTAGCCACCCAAGGAAGGGATGAATTTACTAAGACAACACACTGTCTTAGGAAACAGAGCCAAAGGTTGTAGCTTAGACTATTCCACAACGCAGCAATCAGGTGTATGATGTGGTGTAATGGTTTAGACAAGTTGCAACAAATGTTGAGTCTGAGAACTCAGGGGTAAGTCAGAGGTTAGCACCTCACTGACTTTTCAAAAACAGAGAATAACAAGATCAATGCTTGGAAGCTTGGAAAAGACGTAGAAGTATGTGCTAGTCGATTTACTGTATTGCCTGCTTGCCCTTTCTTAAGGAAAGGGCAATCCTATTTATGCCAAAGGAGTGTAGTTCTCTTATTTTCCATGACTTTCCATGACTAATCAGCTTGGTAAATGTATTAGAAATCAAGTGCGACCCACAACTAGCTTGCTAATCATGTAGTGAACGTAAGAGAATCCCATAGAACCATCTCTTGGGTTCCTAGCCTATAGGAAGTGAAAAGGAGGTCCAAGGTCAGAGTACCTATAGACAAATTATGTCATAACTTAACCAATCTTGTGGGTAACTAAGGAGCGATGACGTGTAATGAATCATAGAGGGTTGTAGAAGCTTCTAGAGCTATCGTTCATGTTCCTAGGCCTCTAGTTGGTAGAGATATGCCATGTGGTAGTATTGGCCCACCCCCTTAAGGAGGAGATTTTCTTAATAACTTGTTCAATGAGTGTCCAAATGATATGCCGTGATGTATGTAGCATAAACAGATGTAGTAGAAGAGTTTGCAGCAATCGTTGAGTAGTATTGCTTCTGTTGTTGGTGTGATAAGCCAAGATATGTATGGTGACTTGTAGGTTTGAGGAGGAGATTTCTAAGTTTGCTCTTGAGTTTGATAGCAAACTGAGTGCAACGAATGTCAGTATGACATTTCCGCTGACTGTCCCCACTCGAATTCCAACACCTACGTCGGACGTCGTCGCTCAAATTTGGTCGGAGGCTATACTGCTGAGCGTTGCGACATCTAGGAACCCCTGACAGGCATTTCTCGACCACCAACAATGTCTTGTCTCTGGTTAGCCAATATCGGGCCGCGATATTATGGATTCTGGTGGACCTCACTGAAGTGTCGGCATCATTGCGGTTGGACTAGGGTGGATGGAACACATGATAAGAAATGATTCTTGCTCATGCATGTGGGAATGTGGCTTGGCCAATGGCAAAAACACCGCACGATGGCGCAACAATGATGACGGGTTAGGCAAGGTTGCTGTGACACCTTGATTGCGTTGCATTCATGAAGCGGGGGGTTAATATGGGCTGATTGGGGTCGGATGCAGGAATCGGGAGAAGGAGCTAAGGCATGTTACGCGCTAAGATCGAATAACGTCGCTGTCGAATTCGTTTCTCCGCTTTTGAGCCACTTGAGGCTTCAGCTTACTCGTCGATGAAGGCTCGGAATGCAAGGAACAGTCTATTTTCGTCAGTCACTCCTTCGCCTGCCTGCACATAGGCAAAGGGACATAGCGGAACGCTCTGATACAGGCCTAGTCTCAGAGTCGCCGATCTGCTTTGTGGCCAGAACAGTGCCACTTTGGGGCAGCAAAGCCCAGCCTCTACGGACAGATCACTGAGCCTAGAGTCATTTTCACCAGAGTTCCCACTGTTTTGCTTCAGGACGCGGCCTTCACAGCTATCGATCCAGAAGATTGGCACACATGGGATGATTACGCCATCCAGCAACCTCATACGTAATGCCAAAAGTGAGCGAGCGGTTGGGTGACTGCCACGGTGTTCTGTAGGCTGGATTCCAGGCGTTAGCCGTAGCTCGCGAGTATATATAGGACGGGTGTCCCTCAGCAGATTGCGAGTTTATAGATCTCCTCTAATATCAAAGTTCAAGATGACTTCTATTCAGTGGGACAGCCAACAATTTTATCAACCACCACGCCCTGTGGCTATACCGCCTTCGACATTTTGGCCACCTTCGCATCCACAACCAGGTGTTGGTTCGACTCACTTTCAACCGTCTACAGCCAGTGCCCATTTTGAAGGGGTCAAGAGGACAATTACGCATGACGCAGCCCAGATGCACATGTCATCCAGTTCGGACCACGCAGAACTGCCTCTTAATCAACGTCAACGCCAATCTCTACCAGAAACAGGAGGTATGTGTCCATATTTCTTTATGACGGCAACAGCTGACCAAATGCAGAAACCACGCAGGCTATTCGATACAGTGGAGATGCAGACGTTAGCGATGCAGAGTCCGAGTTTCCTTCTATTGAAGAACTCCTATTACCAGATATAAATGGCAGCCTTAGCAGCGTCTGCGGAAACGTGACAGGTTCGGATAAACTGAAATGGGGTACAAGCCAGGGTGAGTAGCCGGAAGCCTCTAGTAATTGCAAAGCGCGTTGCTCATGTCTTTCAGATGAGCCTATCCTCCTGGACAGTGATGTGGGCGACAGTGGAGTGCTGGATGATGCTGAGAGGGAGATCCTAGTAGATTGTAATGGTGGGTGCACCAGAGGTGAGAATCTAGCCACCCAAGGAAGGGATGATTTTACTAAGACAACACACTGTCTTAGGAAAAAGAGCCAAAGGGTTGTAGCTTAGACTATTCCACAACGCAGCAATCAGGTGTATGATATAGTGGAGTGGTTTAGACAAGTTGTAACAAATGTTGAGTCTGAGAACTCAGGGATAAGTCAGAGGTTAGCACCTCACTGACTTTTCAGAAACAAGGAGTAACAAGATCAATGCTTGGAAGCTTGGAAAAGACGTGGAAGTATGTGATAGTCGATTTACTGTATTGTCTGCTTGCACTTTCTTAAGGAAAGGGCAATCCTATTTATGCTAAAGGAGTGTAGTTCTCTCATTTTCCAAGACTTCCCATGACTAACCAGGCTTGGTAACTGTAGTCGATGTAAGAGAATCCCATAGAACCATCTCCTAGGTTCCTAGCCTATAGGAAGTGAAAGGAGGTCCAAGGTCAGAGTACCCCTATAGACAGATTATGTCATAACTTAACCAATCTTGTAGGTAACTAAGGAGCAATGACGTGTAATGAATCATAGACGGTTGTAGAAGCTTTTGGAGCTATCGTTCATGTTCCTAGGCCTCTAGTTGATAGAGATATGTCTTGTGTAGTATTAGCCCAGTAACAAGGAGTGATGTCATGTAATGATCATAGAGGGTTGTAGAGATATGCTATGTGGTCATATCGGCCCAGTAATTAAGGAGCAATGATGTGTAATGAATCATAGAGGGTTGTAGCAATTGTTGAGTAGTATTGCTCTTGTTGTTGGTGTGACAAGCCAAAATATGTATAGTGACTTGTAGGTTTGAGGAGGAGATTTCTAAGTTTGCTCTTGAGTTTGATAGCAAACTGAGTGCAACGAATGTCAGTATGACACTCTGACTTATCCCTGAGTTCTCAGACTCAATATTTGTACAACTTGTCTAAACCACTCCACTACATCATACACTTGATTGCTGCATTGTGGAATAGTCTAAGCTACAACCCTTTGTCTCTGTTTCCTAAGACAGTGTGTTGTCTTAGTAAAATCATCACTTCCTTCTCACATCTGGTGCACCCACCATTACACCGTGAGTTCTGGTCACTTTTTTGCTCGCCAATGTGCAAGTCAATTCTCTTTTACAATTGACTTTATCTTTCCATTGCTCATTTTTAGACCTGTGTCTTCGCGGCGTTGCTAGAACGTGAGTTTTGGGTGTAGTCGCAAATGTAACGTTGACTTCTAAATGATAGAAGACACAGAGGTTCTCTTGCATAAAGGTTTACTTATCAGAGGAGGCAGGGGATCAGACACAAAGGCTTCAAGTAACACGTTACTAGTATATAACAAATACTGTATTGAGTTGAGCACGAAGCTCCTATCTAAGGAAATACTATCTACTTATATAGTGGCGTCGTGCCTCATGGGTAATCTGGATAGTTGGCGGATAGCTAGATATTCAGGATAGTTCGTGGATAGCTCAACTATCCAATATCCACTAGTTTCTGCAACTATCCATTAGCCCCGTCACATGGCAGCCTACCCCGCTTCCCACTGTGACTCACACGTCACGTTATGTGACTCACACGTCACGTTACTAGGCCCTGGCCCTGTAACCATGACATCATGTTACTATAGCCGTAACAGCAAATTGCAAAGCATAGTTCGACAGCCCTGTATGCTATAGAGCAATGGCCAGCCAGATCGAGGGAGTGATTTGCCGTTCTGTCTTGATTTTTCTAGTGCAATAGTGCCTCGTATAGCACCACACGAGTGTTGTGTTAGGAGCTCAATCTCCCGTGTTGATTTCCCAGCCATTTCAAGGCCCTCAATTCAACCTCTCTCATTTGGCGATAGTTCAATACCACAACCCCTTCGATTTGCATTAACAGGGCCTAACGGCATACGTGGTGTACTTGTATTGTAATTATCAAATTATACATAATTAATTACAGTCGCGGGAAATTGCACTTTTACACGTTTCGGCTAATACTTATTGTTGCTTAGTTACTGTAACTATATGATGTATAGCTCCTTGCTTTATATCTTTATAATAAGAGTTATTATAGTGTAAATATATATATTATTAGTTTATTACTAATCTGTTAAGTCTATTCTATAACTATTCTACTCTACTATGAATCACTTTATCAATTTGGCCTGTTTTATGATTCTAGGGTTGCTAGAGCAGTTAGTTTGCTAGGGTTTGCTTACGTAACCGCGTACAAATCCAGGTGTCCGCGATGTCGTTCGCTTAGTATTCGGACACCGGTGTCCGTATACTGTAACTCCATATATGAACCAGACCTTAAATAGCACCATACCAGCAGCTCAAATCCGGTTTAAGCTCTGGCCACAGGCTATAGCCACCCTGCCTGCGCCTCATTATCACAAACGATCTCTGGAAGGCGATATCTCGATGCATAGTCTCTGAATAAATGCCTCGATTTGCAAGGAACCGACTCAGCTCACTCGTGTGCGGCCAGCCTTGCAGCCATGGCGGCTCAGCCTCCCGACGAGAACATCGAGCAGATGGTTATAATGGCTAGCATATCGAGAGATGAAGCTATTCGAAGACTAAAGGTGAGCTAGAGGCTTCATGGGTTCTAAAGGTGTTTGCGCTAATCTTATAGGGCAACAATAATGATTTGAACCTCGCCTTAAATGAGTTCTTCGATAACCCGGACAGCACAAAGGTGAGAACCTACGAGATATTGAATGTTTCGGAGCCGAAGATTTGACTTTTGACTTATAGTACAACTGGGAGGAAGGCGCGTTCAAGGGTGATCGGGATGGGGCACCGAACAACAATACTGGAATATGTGCGTACACAAACTATATCATTCGCAACCCGAACCCGTGTGCTACTACCGTGTCGCCTGATCTTCTAACACACTTCTGCAGCTTTCCAGGTCCAGGGAGCTGATGATCCAGGCGGTGGAAGCTTTTATGGTGCGCCCACGAGGCCTCCGTCACGATCAAGCAACATGTCGCCTCTCGGCAGAATTATATCGTTGGATAAAGAACACGCCGCAGGTAGGCTGCCACCGAATGCATACGCGAGCTATATGCTAACCAGCCGTACCAGCTGATCCCCGAGCCACTCTAGCTCAAGACGAAATCGTTGATATCGACCTACAAAGAGCGTTGGCACAATCAGCACAAGAGGCCGGGATCCCCCCGCAACAATACGGAGTCACACAAGGGCCGGTGCAATTCGGGCCAGCGAACAAGCCCACATATGATGAAAATCAATGGGGCATGGTCCGGGGAAACAGTTCTGTCCAAGATTTTTTTCCAGATCCAGATGCTGTCGATCGGAAGAGAGAGGATAGCATGCCTGTTTTTTTGAAGCCCAGTGCAGAAAACAACCGCTTGGCGGCGATGTTGACAATATATCATGAGATTCCTCTGGTGCGAGAGATCCTTCTGGACCGGGCCAACCTAATACCTAATTATGGAAACGACCCTGGTTGGTGGGCGGGCAAAGCCATCGAGCTACCGGATTCAGCCATACCTGAATCCAACGATGTGGATTGGGGCTTGCCTACTCCACAAGACTACGACGAGTTTATTCGGGAAACTCAACGGCTGATGGCCTTTCTTGATAAATCGGATCGGAGCTACGGCTCAGCGGAACCTTTAGTGAATAATGCTGCTTTAAGACAATTCCAGGCCATCGACGCTGAGCAGAAATTCTTCGAAGCATTAAATCAAATATATTCCAAGCCCGATGAACGGGTACCCATCTCGTCTCTCTTCTCGGAGGCGGTACAGCCAGGTTTAGGCGAATCATCTCTGCAGTCGAGATATTTTGCGATGTTGGACCTCGAAATACCGCATATTAGTATAGTGGAGGACGTGGAGACACTTTATGATCTTGCCGACTATGCCCTTTGGATGATGTCAGGTCTGGAGACAAATACAAGGGCGTTTCTCAAAGAATTGGGAGAAGTAATGGCCTTCCGTATAACAGGTAACGATGATGGTAAAGGCATAAAGATACCAGCTACTTGGTATCCAGATCGCTATATGGAGAGTAACGTCGAGGCTTCTCTTGAGATGTCGAAAAGGAAGGATGCTATCCGAGACCGTATGAACAAAATATGCGCCTTAGAGAATAAGCTTACGAACTACACGTTCCCAATGCTAAAGACGGTCAAAGTTAAAGACTTGCTCGGTGCTTCAATGAAGCATGACAAAGATTTACTACCAAACAGTTTGAACGGTACTGATTCGGACTCGTTCGAGACGGAGCTGAGTTCCGAAACAAGACCGACTCAACGACTGGACATCTCTGCGGAACTTAAGAACGTGCTGGAAAGCATTGACAAGAAATTGAAAGGTCGGTTAAGATGCACTGCAGGTCAATATTTTGCTAACATTGAAAATAGCACTTACTGATGAAAAGGAGAAAGCTCGGGAGAGCCTCCGAGAACTATCCAAACTCTACACCAAACCTGACACTGAGGTTGGTCAGCCGCCAATACACAAATACACGTTGTGCGGAGTCTCGATTTCGAATCACATTACCTATGTACGGAGGAGAGCGGAACCTGATCTCATTGAAATGGATCTAGATGCAGACGGAACCGCGAAGGATGCCGATCAATGGTGGAAGATTGAGTACTCGCCGTCGGGTTCTCGGCAGGTGAATGTTGTTGTAAGAAGCCTCCACTGCGATCATATTACGTATTCATGGCTGACCATACTGTCTAACAGAAAGCCACACAAACCGAAGTACTATTTGCAGCCAGTAAAGAGACTCAATGCTGCATCATCGTGTACGCTAGCGAAGCAGCACTGGCTGAACCCCGCCGCCCGTTGCCAGAACCTCTTGAAGTCAGATACACCCTTCCCATTAATAGTGATCACCAGCTAACTGACGTAGAACTTTGTTCGCGCCGACAACCTGGCGTTCCGTGCGGAGTTTTCAACGAATCCCGAGCTAATTGATACCTCAACGGATACCACCTCGCCTCGATCGCCGCCGAAGCGAAAGTTCAACTCGGGTTCCGAGGATTCTTCAGCTGAGGATGGAAACCGAAGTCTCTGGGGGGGGTTGAACCCAGCCCCTCAGTTCAAAATAGATGGCGGCGCCTCCGCAACGACCCACGAACAGTATCAAGCAGCTTGGGATAGTACAGATGATCATTCCGAAATCAGCCAACAAAGGCAAGACGTAGTCATGGAGAAAGACGGGCAGGAGAGTGGTATCGAAACGCCACAACTTTCAGACGGGAAGTCAGTCGAGATGGAGGCAAAGAGCTGTATGCCTATGTTGATCCCTGCTTTATGTAACAGCTCTGAAGGTAGGGCTAATGCCAGCGATGGTATGGACGTTGATGACTTGCCTGCCCAGGCCTTGGATAAGGCATAAGGTTCGGGGGGCAGTGTGCTGCCAGCTGCATATATGGCGCTGGGTGGGCGCAAGCGTTACTTGTAATTTTTAGTCGTAATATAATGAAACATACGATGAACTTACCACCCCAAAATCTGAAGATGGACTATACATATAGTACTGTAGTGATTACAGCAAACGTAATTAAAATGAAGGCTCTCCATTGCTAAAGGCTATATAATTGCCATCTTACTTCAAAATAGAGCGGAGAGAAATTGCATCCGTTTAGATTGCTGGCATTAAACGAGTACAATTTTTCCCCCCCATGAAACAGCTGCCAAACGCCTTCACAAGCAAATAGACATTCAGGCCAGTGATTCTAGTGATTCATATTTATTTCATTCTTCTCGTATCTTAATCCCGCTAATATTAAAGTGTGCAGTCCAAGTGGTTCCATCCCACTCAATCGCCGCCAAGTCTGTGGCCCGATCCACGGCTCTTCCACGATTCCGGGAGCACCCCACCAGGAGCCGTAGATCCTGAAGCAGCAGCCCGCGGCGCGGCGGGCTGAAACGACGTGCCATGGGACTTGTGGCTTACAGAGATCGTCTTCGGTTCGAACCAACGGCGAACAAAGGCCGGCGTGGTCAAAATATTTACCCCTCCTCCAAACGTAGGGTACAGTCTTGTGAGAAAGTCATAGAGGTGTGCCACGAGAATTCCCGTGGCCTGAACCAATGCAGGGCTCAAGCTCCCTTTCGACACGAAGGTCATGAAGCATAGCGCCAGTGGGAGAGCACGCGTAGGGATGTCCAGGATAAATATCCGCGTTTGCCCTCCCTCATCCTGCGTCGCTGTGTAGGCGAAGGCAGTGTAAAGCGCAGAGGTCAAAATATATGGGCACCCAAAGATGGCATAGTTGACACCCTTTTGAGTGTTAGTACAGTTTAGTATAAAGCGTCGTGCTTGCACGGGCACTATGCATGGAAAGGTTTGTTTCTCTTGAAGATATGTAGGGAGCCACAACCACCCGGAGCGCGTGGGTGAATCGTCCGGGTTTTTCTCAAGGACATCCCACCATGCCAAACACCCCAACAGCCCCTAAATATTTTGCGAATGACGGGACTGTTGAGGCGAAGGGGCGATCTTCCTTGTCTTCAGGAACCGTCACCAGCTATATTTAGACTGGGCGGGCAGTATAGATAAGGTATTATTTTGTAGACGACAAAGAAAATAAAATACAATAGTAAATGAAAAGCGTGAGCCTACCAGGAGCGCTAGGCACACGAAAACGAGGTAGAAGAAAAAATCTCCTGGCTTCGTGAACTTTGACGAGCCGGTCTCGCACTTCTTCCCATATATGTACACTTATAGCATATTAGTAAAGCTCGGTGGATTGTGAACTTCGCCCATGCTCACTGTAGTATGGGTCCATCAGGATGCTAAACCTCTCATCAGTGAGCATGAAGCATGTCGCAAACCGCCACAACTGAGGAGGGAATTTGAATATGAGTGAATGATGGAAATATATCCAATCGTATATGCCTGGTACGAGGCCAGCATAGTGGGCGACGGAAATGAAAAACGTGAGCGCCGTCAGTGTTCTGTAGAAGCCTGAGTTAGCTCTGCCTTCCAGTGTCAAGAAGAAAGTAGAGCATACCTAGTCACTGGCGGCGCTGCAAAGAACATGTCCACAGCTGACATGGTTGTTAGCTTGGATGGAACCTATAGCAAAAATAAAACTATTTTGGAACTGTTGATGTTTTCGGAAGAAAGATAGAAATTGCAAGTTGTCTTTTACCATTGGAAGCTTAGTCATAAGCCATAGCTTCGGTGGATGCGGCGAAGTGGGGTTTTCTCAGCCTCATTAATAAGGTCAGACAAGGTCGATCATGGAAAGCCACAAGGGCAACACAGTTCAAAAACAGCTACACGTGAAAGTCAAACAAGAATTTGTCTCTAGATAGAATACAATATTCAATATCGTGTTCAAAACCACTTGTCGGTACCATAATGTTGAAATGGAGCAAATGCGGACCAGACCAGACGCGATTTTGCAGACTCAATGTATGGATTCTAATGTACAACATGGTCTACGTCGACTCTATAGAATGTAACACGAAGTATAATATATGTCCATATACAAGCTCTCATTTCCTTTGCGGATATGTCCCGTTGGTGGGTATTTGTTCTCTTGGACGTTGCTGGAGAATACTCCAGGCCAGTACTTGCGGCACTGAAAGGTATGCTCTATGCTCCCAGGCGCCGATATATGTTGACGCTCCACAAACTCCAAAACTCCCATCGAATTGCTGTTCCATCGCAGCTCAAAACGTGTTGTGTAAATCCATCGCGACCGTTGCGACAATGTTCCTCCACCATTTCGACCCATGTCGCCATTATATACTCGTTCAATCTCCGCCAGAACTCTGTTGCATCTCATAGAACTGGAAGGGTTATAGAGTCAGCCCCCCCTGCGGCGTGCCTGTCACGAAAACGGGTCGCCTCTCACCTCCTTAGTTTTAAAGGCTAATTTCTTGTCCTTGCTCGCCGACCTTATAATTGAAGATGCGCTCTGGTCTAGCGGCCAGTTGTTAACCCTCCACCACCAGCGTCGAATTCGTGCACCAGCATTTTTGCCAGAGAGCTTTGTGCCTCTATTCCAGTGACGCCAGCCTTGGAGAGCAAGTGTCCACATCGTGCCCTGAAGCAGAGGGAGGATTACCTGCTGTATATTAGCAAGTGTTCCTCGCCTAAATCTAGAATATTCAAGCCATAGCAACATACTTGGTCTCTTATTGTGATATATGCAACCATCTGGTAGGTCTCCGCGCCCGCAATGCTAGCTAGATAGCTCTGTTCGAATCGGAGATCCGGAAGCGGAGGGAGTGACTGCCGCCGGCGTGCTGGGCGGATAATATTATATGAGTATTCTACTTCATCGTCAATATCTGAGCCGGCAAGCGACGAAGAATACGACTCGGCGTCCAGAGTTGTCTCCTCGAGCGTCACGGGTATTTTTTCTGAAGCGGCAGTGCTCGGGTTGATATCATGGGTCGTAGAGGGATTGCGATTGATGGAGAGACTTTGTAATGTCTCTCCAATCTCGAGCGGTAGATCTGAAGACATTCTCAAGTCGCTATGCCTGAAGTGCCGATTGGGGCGATGATTGAGCTCGGGTGAGTTCTGCTTGTTACATGGCTGGAACAACTGGGACAACCTTCCCAGCTCTCGGAAGTTACCGAGCGCGTCACCAAAGCTATCACGTGATTTTCTGGAACAGCTTAAAGAAATATAAAACATTATGTATTCCCAATGATGGTAATTATGATGTTAGGTCGTTTAAGTTCATTCACTATGATTGTTAAATCGTGAAATAACTCATAATAATTCTATAATTACTGAATTATCCACGGTTTGGATAACGTGACGATGGAGGGGCTATCTATCAACCAGTCGTTTCCCATGGTCCATCAAATAAACAAGCCACCATAGCGCCCATAAATCCTTTTCAGATACAGTCAATACTTTGGTTTCGAAATCTCCATCTTGCCGTATATAGGGTCTAATATATCAAAGCACTAACATCGTTCTACTATCAGCGCCATGGGTTCCCACCCTCCTTCTGTATCTGTAACGCACCTTTCCTACACATTCCCAAACTTCGCAACTGGGCTTTATCACGTCTCGCTGAACCTGCCTCCGGCGTCACGGACTCTACTCATTGGACATAACGGGAGTGGGAAAACCACATTGCTAAGGTGGCGCATCGCCCAGACTTCTTAGAATTCTAATTGCTAACCACGTTCGTCAGACTTCTCTCTGGCAAGCGCCTTGCACCACCCGGCACTGTCAAAATCGGCGGCTTGGATCCCTTCAAAGAACATACCGACGGCGTCACCTACCTCGGCCTAGAATGGGTCCTAAACCCCATTGTGCGCACCGACATTGGTGTCAATGAGCTCCTCAAGAGCGTGGGTGGAGACCATTACCCGGATCGCCGCGATGAGTTGATCAACGTCCTGGATCTTGATACAGAGTGGCGCATGCATGCTGTCTCTGATGGCGAAAGGCGCCGCGTGCAATTGACCATGGGCCTAATCCGACCATGGCGCATTCTGCTTCTGGACGAGATTACAGTCGACCTGGACCTGCTCACACGGAGCAACTTCCTCGGCTTCCTCAAGAGGGAGACGGAAACGAGAGAGTGCACGATCGTGTATGCCACGCATATCTTGGACAACCTAGCGGATTGGCCTACTCACCTAGTGCACATGAGCGGTGGAAAGGTCAAGGACTGGGGTCCAGTTGAGAAGTTTGAAATCGAGCGGACGACAGCGAATACAGGGAATAGCAGATTAGGAGAGCTGGTCTTAAGATGGCTGAAAGAAGACTTGAAGACCAGGGGCCCTCGGAGAAACCAAGGCAGCGAAGGCACGGCTTACATGCAAAGTGGCATGGGTGGATATGGAGCAGAGAAGTACCAAGACAAGGAGTAGGCGACAGGCCCGTCAGAGAAGTCGCAATAAAGCTGGCCGTATATATTTCGGTTGCGATGCAATGTATAGGGGGGTGGTACTGGCTTGCATAAGATGCATTATACCAGCAGACTTCGAAGTTTCAACATCGAACGGGACTCGGAGTTTCAACATTAAGCAGTGTATAGAGTTCAACACTGAGCATGACATGGAGTTCAATATAGGGTATGGCAGGGAGCTTAACATCGGGCTGGGCCAGGAGTTCAACATAGAACCATCATTGGCCATTTAGCGTACAGCAACAGCGTTGATACTTTCTCTTCAGGCTGGAGTATTCGGATCACTCTGTGGCTATTTGCTTGCCCTTGCAGAAACTCGGATGAACATTTCAAAATTTCATAACAATTACGGTCATGGGAAAATTAGGGCCTGCACTGTGCGCGTTGTTGGGGGGTTTCGTTGAGTCTCTATTTTTATTCTATAGGCCTATCAAGGCGACGCCGATAACAACCTTCCCAACGACAAGACTCTCAGTGAACAGTCCTCGCTCACCACTGCCAATTCGAATTCCTCCTCCTTGACATTTGTAGTTTCGCTTATGGGCTTCCACGAGAGTTGCGTTATTGCCTTAGCGGGACATAGACTGCTTCTAATCAGCTCCATGCTCATATTGCTTTGATGGATGACATACCTTGCGTCCACATCGACCTTCTTCATTACCGTTGGATCCGTTAGGCTTATTAGGTATAAAACAAGTCTTCCAGCCTCAGTGCCAACTGCGAGCCATGCACGGTTATCTTGCAAAAGTGCACCTGCGAAGTCTATGGCTGTGACAGGGCCATCTTCTTTGATACTTGAAACGTGCGCGTAACCACCCTCGGCACTACCTTCTCCCCCCTTCGCCCAGAGCTTAACCTGCTTGTCTCTCCCCGCTGTCGCGAATATGTATTCCGGGCCAGGTGCCCACGCCGCATCCAGAATCATCCTCGAATGCCCCTTTGGATCTGCGTATAATAACTTATATTCGTTTCCGCCTTCCGAGGCGCGCTCGAATATAGCCCATTGACGATCACGGCCGACACTGAGAAGCAGCTTATCATCCGCCGAGAAACGGAGACGCGCCACGGTCAGAGAGTGTGCCGTGAGCGGAGGGCTGACTTGGTTCCACGTCTTCGTGTCGAAGAGGCGGATAACTGCATGGTCCAGCGAACTGGCTTTACACGCCGTGGCGACAAGAGACCCGTCGTGGCTAGCAGCAAGAGCAGAAATCTCATAACCGTGGCCGTATAGCTTTTCGATCTCAGGCCACAGCGTGTTCCGTGACAAGTGGTCCTCGAGGGGCGGGTGGTTCATAACAAGCGTGGACTTGTGCACGGCAGTCGCGGGGTGGAGACCTTCTCGGTCATGCTCTGACGGTTTTTCCATTTCCTGGCCATCGTCCATCGCTTCTATGGCTTTGTTGGAGAGACCCAGGACAGGCATATTTGCGGCGTCTGGCATAGCTTGCACGTTGTCACCCTCGATGCCACAGAGGTCTTGGAGGAGCTTCGCCACAGCGCACGGCTCGCTGAAGACACGCAGGAGTTTCTCGTCGGCCCCGCAAACAAATTGGCTTTCTCCTAGACTATCGATGCAGTTCAAGTCATAACCGTGAATCTGCGGCCTGGCCATTTCGTGCCATGTAGGTTCTCCTCCACCACGAATCCATTTCGCATGAAGCCTTGTGGTCTGATCTGAGCTAGTCGAGAGGAGGTAGTCTCCACGTCTTGACCAGGCGATGCCAGTGACGGAGCGGATATGACCTCCCACGCCGAAATTGGGCATCCATTGATCGCTCTCCGGGTTCCGATTCCACAGTCGCCAACTCCCGGTCTTGCCTAGGCAGACAACCGTATCCCCATTTGGCGACCAAAGACCATTCCAGAATCCACCAGTGCTACCAGTAGCTGTCGTTGAGCCCTTCTGCGCGCTGATCTCGCCGAGTCTGGTAACGCTCACCCAAACGCTTGAACTCGGGTCCTGTTCCCAGATTGACAATGAGTTGTCCGCTGAAGCAGACAGGAGCTGTAAGATGCTTTCTCTTCGCTTCCAGGCAGTGCTATAGATCCAATCTTCGTGTCCTAGGAGCAAAGCCTCAAAGGTTGCACTGTAGTCTTCACTCCCTGCCACAAACTTGTGGGCCTTGTTTGAAAGCGACTTCCCTGGAAGAAATGCACCAGCTGCAGGGTCTGCGCCCGCCGCCGCCACTGCTGGCAGCTCTTTTCCTTTATGGATGCGCCATAATCGTATGTACTTATCCTGGCTTGCAGATGACAGGAGAAGATCGCTCTCAGGCTTATCAGTCTCGTTTGTGAAAGCCAGTGACCGAATCCATCCTTCGTGGCCTGTTAATGTTGTTTTTAGCTTAAACTCCGGGCTCGCTTTTGGCGCTGGGTCAGCAACGTAGAGTTGCACTATTGGGCTCGTGCCGGCAACTGCTAAGATGTAGGAGCCAGGTACTCCGTTCAACGGGCTTAGGGCGAGTGCCAACGAGAAGAATCGAGGTTTGGTACTGATGCTCTGTACCAGCACGAAGTTTTGAGTTTCAGTATCAAACTCCCAGATCTTGAATGTTGCATCGGCAGATCCGCTTGCAGCAATGTTTGAGTTGGGGGAAACGGCAATGCAGTTTATGGAACCTTCGTGCTGCTCCAGGATCTGTATGCATTTGAAGTCACCTCCACTGGCTGCTGCACGCCATACTCTGATCGTTTTGTCCACAGAGCCTGACAAAAGTAGAAGGCCGGCCGTGGTTTCCATGAACTTCACGACATTCACCGTATCGGTCTGGCCAACAAGTAACCTTGTCACTCCATGGTGACCTCCCTATTTCTGCGTAAGTAAATTCCTAGAAAATATTCTATGTATATCTCGGTACGGCCAGTTCTCCTCCGGATATATAAAGCAGTAGCATTGCGTTTGGGGATGGTCCGCTCAGATAACCTAAATATTAATCCCGCGAATTCGCAGCACTGCAGCATAAAAAAGATCGAGACCCCATATCTGACAACAAGAAGATGTAAAATGACATACCTGTGGATTCCATATCGCAATATTCCTGTCTGCCCCGTAAGCTAAGACCTCGCCATGCCAGTCTGCTGCGGCAGGGTGTCTATTCGCCCCAGCTACCACATATTCGGCCATGGTCTGGGCCAACGTATGAGGTCCAATAGATCTGTATATATTATTACGGCAATATATTAAATTCGATATGCCATTCGAGCTTATACGGAATAGTTCTGGGTCGTACAGTCATGTGTTGTGGTCGTTCTACGTCATGTGAATTATATGGAGGTTAAATATTTTTCGGCAATTTTGATTCGTTTCGTGGTTGGAATGATAAATCTCGAAGTTTTATCATAAAATAGCCCAAGCAAATAAAAATACCATCACAACAGCGGTTACAAATACAATAAATAATAGATCCTAATTGTCTTATACGTCGTCACTTGTGTCTGTGCATAGTCATATGTCTCGATTACTTGTATTGAGGTCTATACCAACACTATAAACTACGAAGGTCCATCTTCAGCGTTCAATATCATCGCTGTCTATGCAATATAAACCACAACCAGTCGGATTCCGTTATAATGCCGTAATTTTTTAATGTCCCCATAATCTACTGCCCTCCTTGACCAACATTGATTGGGTACGGAAATGACTGCGGTTTTTCAGGGCTCCCGCGATATGCCAAAGTTGGCGACAAGTGACTAGGCGTATCTCTCTGGCCGTTTGTCGCCGCTGCCCCATTCGCAACTTCAGCAGCAGACTCGGGCTGGGGCGCGCCTGGAACCTGCTGGGTCGTTGTTGAGGCAGAGGCACCGTTGCCACCCTCTCGTAGCTCAGGTGATTTGTGGGTAGGTTCGGATGCAATTGGATCCATGGGATTCTTTGCTGGGGAGAGCATCAATTGGACTGTTCGCTTCTTCTCAGGTGTTGGGGTCTTGATGGGTAAAGACACAACCAGGCTCTTCTTGGCATCAAGTTCATCAAGTTCGTCAACCATGTCAACATCATCATCGACAACCTCGTCATCGTCATCTTCTTCCCCCTTGCTTGCCAGCGAGACAACATCGTCTTCCTCTTCGTCATCTCCATAATCTTGCTCACTCGCTTCATCTTCATCGTCCATATCATCAACGGAGTTATACCCTTCAATATTCCGACCTCCCTTTCGCGAGCTGCTGTCTCTACTTACCGCTGCCGCACGTCTTGATGAGCGGCCGTTTATACTATCATCCTCCCCTAGGGAATCGTTGCCTCCATCATATCCACCAACAGGAACGCCAGGCCCTTGGTTGCTACCGGTCATGCTTTCGCCATACGCGCCACCAAGACGAGAACGGACTTGCCGGCCACTTTGAGTAACAGTTGGCCCCGCCGGTTCAGCAGGCGTGTAGGTGCCTGTGTTCCTAGTAGACCGCCTTGTCGTGCTATCCGAATATATATCGTCGTCATCATCTGAATATGTGTACTTGATTCGTTTTCCACGCGTTCGGCCTTCGTACATAGAAAAGTTTGGTTCCGGTCGCTTGAATTGTTGCTTGCGAATTTGACGATATTCGCGTCGTTTGCGTTTCTGTGAAGTGAAGTGTTAGCTTATGGGGGTCTACAAAATTTGCGCGAGCCTCGGAGCTTGAGAGGTTGCGCTCTGGAATATCCCTCAAATAACGTACCTCTTCCGTGGCTTCGAATCTTGGGATTGCCGCAGTCATCTTGGCACTCAGTCCTCTTGCCCTTTGCCCATTATCTGCTGTACCTAGCTTCTCAGCAAGCTGCTTCAGCTCTTCGATATCACCCGCGACACTCCACCAGGTCCGCTTCAGCCCCGCAGGGTTGCTTTCGCGGTAGACTCGGAAAGCGGTATCATCCAACCCCTCGATTAGGTAGTATCGTCTTTTATAGCTGTCAGAGCCCCAAGGTTGGACCGACAGGGGTTGATTAAGATCATCCTCGTGCCTGCTTTGCTTATAGGATGCAGCTATGATGCCTTTCACAGCATCTGATGAAGATAACGACCAGAGGATAAGTGTTCGCAGGAGAGTAAGACGTTCTGTTGGACCCATTGATGAGAAGGTTGCCCCTCCAAGCAATGGGTTCTTGCTCTCCCAGTCTTTCGCCCATTGTGATTTGTGTGTCTGTACAGCTTCTTCGAGTGCGCGGTTGTAGTGGCCAGCCTTGACATCTTGCTTGCGATTGAGGAGCAGGCCCAGGAGAGCGCAGAGGAAATGCTCAACGTGCTCTCCTGGTACTGTATCTACAACGCCGCGCTCAAGCTCTTGAGGTCCGAAGTTGGCGAGAGATTTGGGGAAGGCTTCCGTGAACCGCGATCGGAACATGACGATGAACTGGGACAATATAGTTAGCAAAGTCCACTGACAGCACTCTACGCGACATAACGTGTATATCGACGCGTAAACCGCGATGTATAGTGGGAAAACATACTGCAATGTTGGGATTGTCTGCTAAGACATATTCGTGTGGTGGTGAAGGCTCTCTCTCTGGTGGCGGAGGGGAAGAGTCTGCCTTTTTGGGTTTCTCGGTTTTGGGGTTGACTTTGGAAAAGAACTTCAGTATTCCTCCCTTCTTCTTTAGCTGCAGATCGCTTTCATCCTCAGAAGGCACAGATGAAAGCTCTGAAGAGTCGTTTGACATCATGATGCTGATGTTGTGGTGTGGTTAAGAAGTTGTGGTCGAACGCGTGCGGTTATGGCGACGACGTGGCGTAACGCCGGAGCTTGATCGTCCTTAACTGAAAACAAGGCTGTGAATCAAGCTAGAAATGGTCAATGAACCATTATCCAAACTGTTTCACGACTTTCAAGATCAATTTGGCTTTGGAAAGACAGTCAGATGCAATCAGTTTCATTTCCAACTGTATAATTTTCTATTGGAGCTGGGCTCTTGCATGGTAACGTCATCACGTGGTGTAGATCTGACCAGCCCAACATCAAACAGCAGCAAGATCGCTGTTGAATAATAAACTTAAGGTTTTGCTGAGTGGGAAATCTGGCAATGAGGCCACGAGGGGATCATTGCTGGTTTCCATCCGCGGCGAAGACGATAAACTATATATTCTTTGGTTAGATATTCCATAACGATCCTCACAAAACTGGTAATTCCCATTGACCATATGCTTGACTCCCAGCAACACATTGATTGAATCTAGGCTGGTTTTTCTAGCCCGGGCCGGCTTTAAGCTTTAATTGGTTCTGATTTTCGTCGTAGCCTAACAGACGACGCTTATGTCTGGATCAACGAGGTGGCCACTGCCGCGTAGGGTGCTGGAAAACAGTTACAACTTGCCGATGAGGCGGTTGGGTTTTGAGGATTTCGTGGCACCAATGCCAACGCCAAGTATCTCACTCGCGCATCGCGATCACAGGAGAGCCTTCGAAACCCGGATGCTATGTGAAGTAAAGAGGTGACCAGGAACAGCATGAACGTGTAAAGTACACAGTGTTCTTCGGCTTAAGGCTTGTGAATAAATAAACATTCAATGAGTCTCTCGGTGAGTTATCAGAGATTCTGGATAAACATGCCTCTCGGCCAAATTATGCCCGTCGTCACTTAAAGTTTGCTTAGTCATCTAAGGGCGTTCGCGTGTGGGTCCAAAGTTGATCCTAAGCGTACCCACCTCTCATTGGCCAACGCTTCGCTTCGAAAGTTCGCGCCCACACAACCGTTGTTGTATGTTGAAATATTCAAGGTCTTCCCTTTTCTCAATCGACTCGACCACCAACGACAACGACGACGACCGCCAACAAGTCTCGTCAACAGTAAGAGACACTTACACTCACAGGACATGTAATACTTGCTAACATACACAAAGTGGGACGAGTTATTCGCAACCAGAGGAAGGGCCGCGGCTCCATTTTCACGGCGAATACCCGCCTGAACAAGGCACCGGCACAATTCAGAAACCTCGATTATGCTGAGCGTCATGGATACATTCGCGGCATTGTAAAGGACATCATCCATGACCCCGGACGTGGTGCGCCTCTTGCCAAGGTCGTTTTCCGCGACCCATACCGATTCAAGCTCCAGACCGAGACCTTCATCGCCAACGAGGGCATGTACACCGGCCAGTTCATCTACGCCGGCAAGCACGCTGCTCTGACCGTCGGAAACATTCTCCCAGTCGGCTCCATCCCCGAGGGTACCGTCATCTCCAACGTTGAGGAGAAGATCGGTGACCGTGGTGCTCTTGGACGCACTTCCGGAAACTACGTTACCGTTATTGGACACAACCCAGATGAGGGCAAGACCCGCATCAAGCTCCCATCCGGATCCAAGAAGGTCGTTCTCAGCAGCGTCCGTGGTATGATCGGTATAGTTGCTGGTGGTGGACGTACCGACAAACCTCTCATGAGTACGTTTTTTCTCTTAGCTTGTTCCAGTATAGACAGCATGCTAATACCCATTTCAGAGGCGTCGCGTGCTAAGCACAAGTTCGCTGTCAAGCGTAACTCTTGGCCCAAGACTCGTGGTGTTGCCATGAACCCTGTCGACCATCCTCACGGAGGTGTAAGTTTTCTACGGCCCCCAGTTTCTCAAGGTTGTACGCTGACACATTTTAGGGTAACCATCAACATATCGGAAAGGCTTCCACCATTTCGAGATACGCCGTCCAGGGACAAAAGGCCGGTCTTATTGCTGCCCGCAGAACTGGTCTGCTCCGCGGTACCCAGAAGGTCAAGGATTAAGCGTTGGGCTGTTGGGATTTCATTTAGTTTCGGACAAGGCTGGCTTAGCATTATGTACCTTCAATGGAGCACAGCGAGGACGAAATAAAGATTTCAAAATGACTGATCCTGTGTGATGTGCCTGGTGCAGGCTTGTGCGTAGGGTTTTCCTCAGCTGAACTTCATTGGTGTGGGCTCACTTCATGAGACATATTGCGGGTGCTTTGAGAAATAAGAAGAGCAACGCACATAGCTGGCCACTTTCCCGTTTAGCATTCATGTCGATCGATATTCACTTCACGGTGTTTTGTAAAGAGCTTGGAGATTTAAATGCCGTAATAGTTATATGCTCCAAAGGAGCCCACACAGAGTGACATATATCGCAACAATATCGCGATCTACGATACGGGGGTTTATTAACAAAACTACTAGCTATCCCTACTTTGAGGAATATATAGCATCGGTGAAGTTCGGGGCTTAGCATTGCATATGTTCCCGACTGCGCTGCTTGTGCCCACGGGTGCGATGCGGGATCGGTGTACCCTCTCAATAAGCTTGGGACAACGATAAACGAGAACTCCCCCGCCTTCCCTTTCATCCACTTTAACAATAAACAACCACCAAAAAACCAACCCCTCATTACCACAACCGCAACAATGGCTGCCACCAACGAATACTCCCTTCTCTGCTTGGAGAACCCCCTCCTTGGTATGAAACCGCTTCTATGATAAAAGTAACAATGGATTGAGGATAAGCTAATTAGACTAGACATCCAAGCTACCGGAGACCAAGCTCTCCTTGACAAGTATGGCCTGAAGGAGAACGATGCTATTCTTGCCGAAGAGAAGCATCTCGGACTTTACGAGGACCTCCTAACCAACTTCGATGCCAAGCTCATCGCTGGCGGCGCAGCCCAGAACACTGCCCGTGGCGCACAATACATCCTCCCCGAGAAGTCGGTTGTCTACATTGGCTGTGTCGGTAACGACAAGTACGCCGCTACTCTCCAAGAGGCCAACAAGCAGGCCGGTCTCCGTGTTGAGTACCGCGTCGATGCTGAGCATCCAACCGGACGTTGCGGTGTCATCATCACCGGACACAACCGCAGCATGTGCACCGACCTTGCCGCTGCCAACCACTACAAGATTGACCACTTGAAGCAGCCCGAGATCTGGAGCTTGGTTGAGAAGGCCAAGACCATCTACGTCGGCGGTTACCACTTCACCGTCTGCCCTGAGGCTATCCAGGCCGTCGCCGAGGAGTCCGCCAAGGACAACAAGACCTTCGTCGTCTCCCTCTCCGCCCCATTCATCTGCCAGTTCTTCAAGGAGCCCCTTGACAAGAGCGCCCCATACTGGGATGTTGTCATCGGTAACGAGGGCGAGGCTTTGGCTTACGCTGAGAGCCACGGTCTCAAGACCACCGACATTGCTGAGATCGCACAGCACCTGGCCGACCTGCCAAAGGAGAACACCAAGAGGGAGAGACTTGCCATCATCACCCAGGGTACCCTCCCAACTATCGTCGCTACCCAGGGCAAGGGCACCAAGTCTTACCCAGTTCACGCCATTGACCCCAAGGCTATCTGCGACACCAACGGCGCTGGTGATGCGTTCGCCGGTGGTTTCGTTGCTGGTCTTGTCCAGAACAAGTCTGTCGAGGAGAGCGTCGACATGGGCCAGTGGTTGGCCCGCCTTGGTATCCAAGAGCTTGGTCCTTCGTGAGTACACATTTTCATATCCCTAACTCCTTACATCGCATATCAGTCTACATCACCAAGCGTATGGTTGCAACAGATTGTCATTGTTATACTATGAGAGCCACTCAATATCCCTATTGTAATGAACATTGCTAACCACTGCACGTCCCAGATACCCCTTCCCCAAGCAGACCTACACTCGTTCTGCTTAGATTAGTCCATTCATTCTTTTCACAGTAAATGCGACGTTAAAGAAGGGCAAGCCATGGATTTCAACACCGGGGGGCGCCTTCGGCGTAGAGCAGATATGACGATGCCATGAATAGTTATGATCCTCCACGATCAGGCATAGCCAGGTACAGAAAAAGTCAGCTATATAGAATAAGACAGGTGTCAATCTGACTCTTGGATTTCTATGAACGCATATTGGCAGTGACTCGTTACCGAAGATGTATGGCATGGTTCATGTGAACTATTGCCTCATGTCGACGTTACGCTTATCGTGAGTATATGCTATAGTTCGGTACAGATATAATGTCCCTCGATAGGTGACACTTCCAGTCATATGGCTCAGCTGCCTTGACCACTTGGTGGTGTTGGGTCGTTGCGAGAATAGGCTGCTGGCTGGCTGCCGTTCCAAGCGGAACTCTGAAGCATAACTTGCTTCTCATACTCGCTTCGTGGTGCATATCCTGGTCCAAGCTTTCGTGGAAGGTTATATGGCGCCTGGTTGCCGTTAACACCAAGATGATCAATCGGGGTGTTCTGGTAGATGCTACTACTGTTCGAAAACCCCGATGGCTGATACCGTGCTTCCAATGACTGCTGCAGTTGCTGAGCGGCATTGAAAGACGGTCCACCGCGTGGAAAGCTGGTATTGGCAGTTGAGGGGGTTCTTTCCCAATTGCTATGAGGCGTAGAGCTGTTACTGCTATGTTGGAAGGATGCCATGGGAGCGTAATTTTCTGGGCCCATGCCTCTACTAACTGGTGGTCTTTCATGTCCTGAGCCCTGCAATTCTCCGGGACGGGGCGAGAAAGGCGAAGGCGCGAATCCGGGGAAACCCGATATTCTAGGAGGAGTCGGCTGATAAGGTTCTTGGTTCATGCCTTGAAAAGAAGCAAAGACTTCCAATGCGGTATTGCTGTGCATCCCATAAGAAGTCTCAGCGCTTCCGTTGACATTGCCATCTGCGAACATCTTGGATGGAGTCACTAGGTCATCGACCATTTGATACATATCCGTTGATAGGCTCTGATGAGATTCGGATGGATCGACGCTTGGAGGTCTCTTGAACTCACTGTTCAGCTCCGATACACGGTGATGCTCGCTGGTATAGCTGAATCTCGAACTCGCTTGCGTCCCCAACTCGGACGGTTGTGTCATTGGGCTTGCATCTTGCAGCGTTGACGGGGGGCCATCCTCAAAAAAGCGGAATTGGCCATCCACTGCGTAAATGGGGTACTCAGTATTCGTAGCGAGAACCATGCCGTCTCTTAGAATTTCTCGAATCCTCGCCATCATTTCTACATTCGGATGATGACGCTCAACTCCTGGATCTGTGCTTCGCTTCTTCAGCTTATCTTCACTATCGGTGTATAACCTGCAAAGAGTGCTGTCCCGGAAAGGTTTAAATCCAACAGTGGCAGAGTCTTCCTCCAGCAAATAATCAATGTCGGGTAATTCGGCCACAGGAAACACTGCAACAAGCAGGCTCAAGGTGGTGCAGTACATGGACCACATCTCCTTAATGTGAATGCATATGGGTGCGGTTCCCACTTGAGCGGTAATAACTGGGGCTGTGGCCACCAACCACGTGCTGTATTGACGCAGTGCGGGTAGGATTCGGCGAGTTACCGCTGTAATGGACTCGGCAGAAGTTTGCTTTTCTTTTCCAGTTACGTCCGGGGCATTGTGGCCATGATTGGCGTCATCAAGCTCTGGTTGTAATAGTTGAAGAAGCATAAACAGCATCCTGACATTAAGCCGGAGGTAGAAGTAGTATGCTTGGACGCATCTTTCACTGGCTTCATCACCTTCTGCTTCTGAGTTTTTGTCAGTTTATATCAAATGCTGTAGTAGGGGTTGCATTACCTGCAAGTCTTACACCAGCAAAATATTCTGCGGCAATGTTGATAATAACAATCCTGTCCAGAATATTTTCCAGCGATTGTTCTTTAAGAAGAACGGTCATTTGACTCAACACTTCGTTCTCAAGTTCATCGTGGTTGGGGAACTCTTCTCCTTTGTACAACTGAGCATGAAGGCGGACAAACCATAATACCATACCCGCAGCAGGGTTACCGACCGGCGAATCTCTCTTTTGACCCGGTCCGAGCCATGTTGTGGTAATCTTTTTAAATTCAACCGCGAGGTTTGACTGCGCCAATGGATGGGGCTCCTTCACTGCCAACGCACGATACAGGTAGTAGACGGCATCCAAATGATTGCCATCCGCCAGCGAGATGACTGCCATTTGGTTAAATGCGCTTCCCGAGTCTGGATATAGGTCATTCGCAAGCCTATAGTGAGCGTTGGCCTTCTCCCAGCTACGATCTTTCGTATTGAGATCATTGCGGTATCGGTATAAATCGCCGAGTCGAAGAAGGGTTGAGTGGCATGACAGGAGGATAAGGTGCTTCAGATCTTCAGAGACTTCCACGGGAGGATCAACTGAGAGTGTGCTAAGTGTAAGCCGGTGCGCTATTATGCGCAGCTCCTCGAGGCCATCGACGTGGGATGCCAGCCGTTGGATGTAGCCCTTATAGTAGTATTGGCTCAGCTTGAGAAAATCAGCATATCGCTTCTCCCATTTCCGTCTCTCGACTGTAATTCTTTTCTGTTCGGGGCTTTTAAGCCTGGCGACAATTTTTCGGTATCGTTTGTTGATCGAGCTATGTGCTTCCCAAAGAGCAGTTTCCACACCCTCCGCGATGGCGTATTCGAAGTCAGCGAAGATAGTGGTCTCGCATGCAATGCGCAACCTTGTAGATTATTTAGTTTCTGTCTGTGAACGAATAAGAGGAGGGCCATACTCCGATATCAGATCCTCAATATCGCCTATCAAACTTTCCCTCTCTTTCAGTTTCGCTCGGAGTTCTCGATGGATTTGTTTCGCAGCACTGGCCAAATTGTCAGCAAATATCCAAGTAAAAGCAAGTCATACATAGAATGCGCTATATACTTACTGCCATTGCACCTCGGCATTGGCTGCCATGTTATCGTTATCTTGAGAGATCGGACTATGGCCGGCCCCAGATGCCTCTGGACAAAGTGATGGAATGGGTAAAAGCCATTAGCAGGAGATAAGTTGAGGTTCTCAGTCCGATCAAAGCCGCTGAAAAGAACAAATGCAGATGTAGGCAAGACAAGAGCGTTTTGCTCAGTGAGTGAAATTTTGGGTGGTGGAAATGCCGCGGGCGCATTTGTATATCTCACTTTTCCTCGAGATCGGTGGAAGCAAAGTAACGCGCAAGGTTGCCGCACATGTCCCACTTGAGGCTTGGCGAAATATAGTGCCCAAAGCGACACTAGTTCTAACCTGGGACCACCCTACAAACGCAACTCACAAGGCTGAAATGATTAACGATACCCTCGATTTGTTGCAGACATTAACGATATAAACGACATACTGATACCCTGACAACTACCACACAAGATATTGTGTCTTTCTCCAGAGTAACTTGAATTCTCGAGCAAACCTAACCATACAGCATTCCGCAGACAGAAAGTCAAGAAGCTAGCTGGCTCAAGTGCTGAGGAGAGGGATAAAGCCCACCAAGTAACTACCCCACTATCACATATTGAAGATGGTCAAACGCTCACGAGAAGACTCTGATCCCCCGCCACTCTCCGAGTATAACGATTCCATATATGCCACAGACAGTTCTGGGGCTTCTCCACATCCAACAGACCCAAATGCCTACGAAGCGGTGAAGATAGTACATCTCGACCCCGAGTACAGCGGAGCAGCAACGGTTGGAGTGATGAGATGCTCTTTACCAGGACACCGACCAGACCTCTCATTTCACTCCTTTGACGATTATGAAGTCCACTACAGCAAAACACACGTCAACCGCTGCGTCGAATGTCGGAAAAACTTCCCCACGGAGCACTTCCTGAGTCTCCACCAGGCAGAGAACCATGATCCCCTCGTTGGGGTTCTTAGGGACCGAGGTGAACATACATATGCATGCTTTGTCGAGGATTGTGATCGGAAGTGCTCTACTCCTCAGAAGCGTCGTTTACATTTAATCGACAAACACTCGTTTCCAAAAGAGTACGAATTTTTCGTCGTCAATAATGGCATCGACAGGAAAAGCTCCATGCTCCGTTCTGGCAGACATAGACGAAGGAGCTCGATTATGCAACAGAAGATCTACAATGGGAGCCGAGGCCGAAATAGGTCAGGGAACATGGAGACGGACAATACGGACGAGGCCCCCGAAACAACGACGGCAAATACTGAAACCGATGGTGCTACCAGGCACGACGTGGCAAATTCTGCCCACGGAAAGGCCGCTGTTCCGGAGGATGGTGATGATGATGCGGAGATTGAGGGTCTTACAGAAGCAATTTCCGCACTCCGATTTGTGCCACCGAGTGTGAAATTCGGCAGAGGGAGAGGCAGGGCTGGTTTTAGCAAGAGCTGACTGACACCATAAAATCACCACGGACAAATATAAAACAACGACAACTTGATACGTAACTCAGCCATAACCCTCGCGCAACGTTTCTATTACATCAAGCGACCGCTTCCCGTATAAAGAAACTAAATAAAGTCAAGTCATTCCATGATATCGATACCCATCACACCGCGTATCTCATTCCACATTAGAGTATCATGTGCATACTCTGTTCTTCTTATCGCCATTGATTTTACTGTCCCCACTCATGTGTGATTGTCGGAGCCGAGCTCCACTTGCAAGAGCGGATGTATGCAGCGCATGCTGGTAAGCGCTTACAGTGTCTTGTCCGAGGTAGCAGACGCAACCTTTGAGCGAAGGTTGGAAGCAGTCGACTGCTGGAAGTGGCGCGAGAAAACGGGCTGGAAGAAGGAGCGGAAGATGAGTTGGGCACCACTGCTTCTGTGTTAGTGACGACTCAAGCTCTGAGAATTGGGAAACAGGCATACCCAGTCTGGGGAAGCGCAAGCCAGAGGGTGAAGATGAGCTTGAATGTGTAGTAGAATGGGAACCAGTAAATAACGGAGATCAAGCTCTCAACCACACTGTGATAGTTAGATAAGTTAGCCAGAATATAATAGAAAAGGGTTTAGGGTATTCTACGTCAAAAATCCGAACACAACCCAGTACTACGCGTGAGTTAGCAAAGTTTGTTTAGACAGATTAAGGTCGTGATCGTGACGTACGGTGAGCCATTGGGTATCATCGGCCTTGTCGGCAGAGAAAATAGCTTCGAGGGAATAGTATCCGGGGATGATGAATCCAGCAAAGTTGGTAAGGATTTGACCTCCGAAGTTGAAAAAAACGAAGAAGAAGTAGAGGCCGACAACACCAAGAACGGCGTAAACCTTGGGGATGGATGTCTGCTTCTCGAAGTTGTTGAAGACCTGGTACTTCGAAAGCTAGAAGAAAGACATCATTAGAGAACATTCCCGACGATTAACAAGAATGTGCAGTTTCGGGCCGTTGCGTGCCAGCTCTAACTTGTTGCGACAAAGGCATTTGTAGACTCACCATCTTGTCGAGCTGGCTCAGGTGAGCTTGTGCTTTATCTTGGAACGACATCTTGTAGCTTGATAAGCTCTATAGAGTCGATAGAGTGGATTTGGTCAAATAGACAGTTGTAATAATGAGTTATGTGTGAATGTTGAGCGAAAACTGAGCTTGCGATGGAACTTGTAATGTTGGTAGTGCGATGATGAAAAGGTCTGATGGAAAGTGGAAAGTTGGTTTTGAGCGACGTTGTGGTGATGTGCCCACACACTTCTGCCCCAGGCGTCATAGCCAAGCTCCTTTCGAGTTTAGCGCCATTCCGAGATCAATAAGCGAAAGGTTGCCTCATTAACCCAGGATACGTGGGATGCGAGTAAACAACAAGCAAAGAATCGAACAATTTGATTGACGACAACCTCGATGCAGCAACCATTCGCCAACTACGTCCAGACTGAATACTCGGACAAATCCTAAAAAACGAAAGTTTCCCAGACGTAATTCCCCAAGGACGCCAGAACACGGATCCCGTCATCGGCTGCAAACAATCGCCAAACATCATCAACAACAAAGCCTAGCCCCGCTCTAGATAATGAGATATTATATTATATAACAATAAAACATTGGACCCTCGAAGACATCTTTTACATACAAACAAATGGGTATGTAGGCACTGGCGCTGCGCGTTACATTTGCTCAATGCGAAATATTTATACCGCGCATCCCATTATTTACCATCCCAACAACGCGAAATACTAAGGGCTTAGCAGATTTATCCCAACCACAAACCGAGATGGTGCCCACGAAAAGTCGCTCGCGCTCAAACACGGCTGTCTCTATGAAGGGGAGAAAGCGCCAGCTTTCCCGGGGATCAACAACAAGTCTACACAGTGCCGCCACGCTACACGACCAACAAACGGACGGTAACCCCGCCGAATACCAGAAACAATGGTTTGAGAACGAGCAACAACAAAGATTCGCGGGTGGCGGCCATGTAACTGCCGAAGACATGGTTATGCAGTCCGCCTCACAGCTGCGAGACCCGCGGGACTATGGCATCGACCCCGCGCTGGGTGCTGCGGTCAACCATACCTTAGGATACTCGCATGACGGCTCGTATAGGCCCGAACATGCACGGCGGTCTCTACCAACCGATGGGTATGGAACAAATTTGGAAGATGATAGCCCTATGCTTGAAGGCCGTAGCGATGAGCAGGATGACGTCGATTCGTTAGCTGGTGCTAATGGAGCTCCCAAAAAGGCTTCGAAGTCGAGCGCAGCAAATGAGCTTGAGATGCGCCAGCTATTTCAAAATAATAAGCACCGCAAACTGCCTGAAGTAGCTACAGAGCTACATGGCAATGAAAGGGGACCGCGGTCCGAGAGGATGCGGCAGGTGTTTGCAATGATCTGGTATGTGCTTAAACCACAGTCTTTGACTTATACTAATGTCTGCAGGATTAATCAAGTTTGTGACAAAGGAAAAGGGTCAGTACCTAGAGGTCGCGTATACGCAAACTATGTTTCAAGGTGTGCAACGGAACGCGTCACGGTGCTCAACCCAGCGTCTTTCGGCAAGCTTGTCCGAGTTTTATTCCCTGGCCTAAAAACAAGGCGCCTAGGTGTCCGAGGTGAATCTAAGTATCACTATGTCAACTTCAGCCTGAAGGAAGATCAGCCAAACCTAATTGAGAATCCATCAACGCAAAAATACCAACCCATGAAGACGGCTGAAGCCAAGAGATTTGCTCAGGAGCCTAGGTGTGTTTTATAACTTGCTAGAAAAGCATCCACGTCGTGCTAACATTATTTGTAGTCTTCGGTCACACACTCCGGTGGATAAACAAGAATTCCCAGCAACGGGTTTCTCGCCTGTCCTTGAGCAGACAAGTAGGCCTGCATCTAGCTTTGTGCAATCACGTAGTCTATATAACCAGTCGGTCCTTCACAACCTCCAAGATCTCGAATACAACGGCAAAATAAGCCAGCATCTGTGCTTTGTCCCGCCGGCAGACAATTCGATGCACGAATATGAGCCCATCACGTTGCCAAAGATTGAACCATTCATCCCAGCTGGGACAGATCCAGATTCGGCAACAGCGTTGACAGCGCTGTATCGTTCCCACTGCACCTCTCTAGTGGATGCGATCCGCTTTGTCAAACAAAAGACCTTCTTTTATCTATTCACTTCCTTTCATGGAACCCTCACCATGCCGGTGCAGAAACTCTTTGGTCACGAGAGTATCGCGCCGTGGATAGAAGAATGCGATTTCATCATGTACCAAAAGATGATCCGACTTCTAGGCCATTTGACTCTTGAAGTTGTACCGCAACAAATTCTAGACACCTTGCATGCAATCTCAGAGCGCCTGGTTTCTCACATCCAGACATCTTTCCACGGCCAGCCTGCTCACGTCATCGATGCCAAGGTCGCTCCTGCAACCCTATTCGCTGGCTTGTTAGATCGCATGTGCAGAGTCAACCTCACGGCCCATGCAGCCGCAAATATGCTTTCTCATCCTCCTAATCGGGATCAGATGTACCAAGATTGGATATCGATGGTACGTCTGCGAAAGGTCGCAGAATGCATCCCAACAAGGGCAATGGATGATGTGGCAAGGCTCCTCTTAACGGAGTTACGAGATCTTCTTGATCCAGTTACGGTGGCTTGGGATATAGAAAGTGTCACACCATACGGTGATATGTCAGCTCGAAGCGGTAACCAAAGGGAATCCAGCATTCATTTAGATTCGACGACAGAAAATGTCCTCGATCGCTGGGTCAATTTCTTGGTCTCGATTCCGGGTAGGTTCTCCTACGCTAGCCCCGCGGACATTATATGGTGTGTCGAGCGCGTCGGCACAGCAGTGATGAGAGATCTCACTATCAAGTCCGGCCAGAGTTTTGGATCCTGGTGGGTCACAAAATGCTGGATCGACGAGATGATATCTTTCATGGCCGAGAAGGGTGGTTTCATGGAATACAAGACATCCAACACCAGGCGGAACGAGAACACAGTCCAGTCTCAACAGAACCGAGCGGCCGAATCGAACCCGAATGTATATAATGGCCTGCCCATGGACGACTTTGAGCATCAGCAGTATATGAACGGCTCTAATGGCCACGGCATTACGATTCCAGGTCCGATGGACACGGCAAGCAGCGCAGCTATGAATGTTGTTTCCGGACATGATGACAGTGGAATTGGCATGCGGACGCCAGACGACGAGTTCTCCATGAGCAAGTTCAACTTCAGCGATGCTCAAATGGGAACCCCTAATATGGATGGAACGATCAACCTCGCACAGGCAGCTTAAAACTTCCAAAGCATGATACTTTTTGACGGCCTCACGTTGCGATTGGGAATTGGTAGATTTCTCGAAGCTTTCTTCAAAGCTCCAAACTAGGGTAGAAGGGGTCACTGGTTGGGCACGGATGGGACCCCATTATGATCCTGGGATGATATTTATGATGTAGACTTGTGTGGGGGCACGGCGTGTATGTGTATATAGGATTGATTTTTTGGTAATCCATGGTGGATTAGGTGGGCAAAGGCCTGTTTGTTTGGTTTGTGTTGGGCTGGCTGACTTACTGCGCTATTTTTAATTCTCGAGAGGAGCCGTGGATGTCTGTCTTCGACATTGATGTACTTGCGTCAAACTGAATGAGATATTTTGTTTGGTCATCACAATGGATTATGTTCCCTTTGCCAGGTTTTGAGTTTTCCAAGTGATTGTGATCTAAACCGTTGAAAAATAACGCCGTTCCTGAACGGCTAAAAAAGAATTAGGGGAAAATATGTTCGGGTATCGTCGCGCTCCAGACCAACGCTTAAAAAGCCTTGGACATAGTACAGACGAGTCCGAAACACGAGGAAGCACGGAGGAGCGTCATCAAACTGTCAGCTGCAGATAACTCTTACAATATTAATACCCGAGTCAATCGCTTCCATCATGCCGCCACCGTAACCGCCACTCGCTCCAAAACTGCACAAGGCATCAGCTAGATATATTTATCGGCCTCGTATCTGGCACGGGGAGCCTCGCCATCAGTGCCACATGCGCATGGCTACAACACCACGATGTTGAAGCCCAGCCCACTACTACGGCCCCGCCTCCTCCCATCCATGATTGCCACGGGCCTGGTCGCTCTATTCTTCTTCACGATCTTCGCGGGGAACCTCGCCGATGCCGCCGAGCTCGACTCGACACTACCAGACGACCACAACCATGAGCGGTTACTGGACCCTTTTGTGTCGGCGCGAGGGGAGGGGGACGGCGAGGATATGATATATCAGGCGGAGTTCTCGGGGGGTAGGGAGGAGTTGCATGCGCGGCAGCTGCCGATGGCGTATGAGATACCCAACAATATTGCGAGGCCGTACAATTTGAACCAGGGGGAAACGCTGTATTTCGTCTTCCTGAACCAGTCGATCTGGGGACCGCATGCTCCTGCTGGCAGCGGGTCAACAGGGCTACCGTCTGTTGGATTAAGTCGGAGATGGGAGGATGAGGGTGAGGGGGATGAACAGGGCGCATTTAATACGGCGGATGGAAAGGACGAGGAGTCTTCGATAACGAGGAGCGTATATATCACGCTGAATACCTGCCTTCAGCCCAGCAACGCGAAAGGAGACAGTGGTCCCAAGGGCCCCCCGCCTCAAGTAACGATGTACGTCGGAGAGAACCAGACGACGCTCGGGGCCTCCAAACCCGCCGACGGCCAGCGAATAATAGCCGCCGAATTCGGCTTCGCAGACCTAACATTCGACGCCTCCAAAAACCTCTACATCGCCGTCACCGGCCCCAACGCCACCGAATACGAAGGCATCTACAGCGTCGAAGTCGGCGTCTCCATCGACGCCCCCTTCCACGCCTACAGCGGCGACGCCACCGACCTCTTCTTCATCGACAGCGACTCGAGCTCCGCCCTCCTCGCCACCAAAAACCTAACCCTCGACAACTCCAGCACACCCGTCTACCAGCAGTGGATGCAGCTCTCCCCGCCCCCCTACGTGATCTTCGCCAACAACCAGAACCAAACGTGGATCCAGGGCGTCTCGCGTTCGTACTGCGGGCTGGAGAACTATGCGCAGATCGCGGGGACGCAGAAGGGGCTGCGCACTGATATGGTCAAGACGATCATGACGAATGTGACGCTGGGGACGCATCCGAAGCAGCAGTTTTACTTCCACGGTCTGAATGCGAGTTCGCAGTATTATGGGATTTTGGCTTTGCCGAGGAATGCGACGGATGCGCCGGGGGGTGGGGGGCGCGTTTGGCAGACTATGAATTTTACTACGCAGTCTGGTTCGTCTATTCTCTACTTCTCTCCTTCGCTCCTTCTCCCATCTTATCATGTGAGCTTCCAACTAACTAACTACCCCCCCCCACAGACGGCAACTGCGCGATCCTCTTCAACCTCTCTTTCTGCTCCGATGTCTCGTACGCCGTCCCCGGCAACCCCACCACGTTCCCAACCCTCACCTCCCTCGCCGCCTTCTACGACAACGCCGCCAAATCCGCCTACTCCAACTTCGCCAAAGCCCTGCAACAAATCCCCTGCGAAATCCCTAACACCGGCCAGTACAGTCTGGTCCGCAACTGCGACGACTGCGCGAAAGCGTATAAAGCCTGGCTCTGCAGCGTCACGATCCCGCGGTGCCAGGATTACAGCCGTGGCGACCCCTGGCTGCAGCCGCGGAACGTGGTGCAGCCCTTCCCCAACTCGTCGGTGCTTCAGGATACGAATTTCCTGGCGGCCAGCCAGGCAATTCGGTACCTCAACTCGAGCAGGAATCCGGCGATCGATGCAATAGTGAAGCCGGGACCGTATAAGGAGATCCTGCCGTGTCTGGATATGTGCTATAACCTCGTGCAGAGCTGTCCGGCGGCGATGAAGTTTGATTGTCCGGGGATGGAAGGGGCGAGTAGTTATGGAAGGAGGCCGAATGGGAGTAAGAGTGAGGATGGGCAGATTACGTGCAATTACCCGGGGGCGGCTTATCATCTCGGTGGTGCGGGAGTGGTGCGGGTGGGATGGTTGGGGGCGGTGGTGGTGGTGGGAGTGGCGGTGATGGTGGTGGTGTGATGGGATGGTAGATAGGGGGGTCAGCATCAAGGCACAGCGCGGCGTTTGGGATGGATATACGTGTAACCATGCGCGCTTTCTCCCTCACCCGTCTGTGTGTCCGTTTGCAGCAGCACATTGTTGTCGCCGATTCGTTGTCGCCGATTCGTTGTCGCCGATTCGTTGTCGCCGATTCGTTGTCGCCGATTCGCGTCGCTGTCGCCGATTCGTTTTCGCCGATTCGCGTCGCTGTCGCCGATTCGCTGAACTCGGGGTGATTTGTGAAAGGTACGTACCCGCGCGATGCGTGCAGGGTTTTGTTTACCCGACAGCGACGCGTCGCGGGCGCGTAAGTAAGTGGAGTGCCATCACCCCAGAACATCCCAGAACATCAGAACATCAGAACATCAGAACATCAGAACATCAGAACATCAGAACATCAGAACATCAGAACATCAGAACATCAGAACATCAGAACATCCCTGGTGTGGTGGTGGTGGTGGTGGTCTTTGGCCCTGGTGGTGGTGGTCTTTGGCCCTGGTGGTGGTGGTCTTTGGCCCTGGTGGTGGTGGTCTTTGGCCCTGGTGGTGGTGGTCTTTGGCCCTGGTGGTGGTGGTCTTTGGCCCTGGTGGTGGTGGTCTTTGGCCCTGGTGGTAGTGGTCTTTGGCCCTGGTGGTAGTGGTCTTTGGCCCTGGTGGTGGTGGTCCTTGGTCCTGGTGGTAGCGGTGTGGTGGAGGTGTGGTGGTGTGGTCCTGGTAATGGTGGAGGTGTGGTGGTGTGGTGGTGGTCCTGCCCTAGTGGTGTGGTCCAGTGGTGTCGTCCAGTGGTGTGGTGGTGGTAGTGGTGGTGTCTCTGTGTCTGCGATATAGTGGAGAGAGACCTACAAGATCACCTCCCAGCCTATCGTTCCCCGCCATGTCTGACCAGTAACTTAATCAGTACTCGAGTAATCTCGGCACACAGCTCCCTCCCGCTACTCTCAACACTCCCCTCCCCTCCCACTACTCTACTCTATACTCTCTCCACTCTATACTCTATACGCCCACACGCTTCAACTCCCAAACGCCCTCGCCCGCTGACACCCAACCGTCCCACAGTCTCCACTCCCTCTCCCTCTCCCTCCCCCCTCTCCCCCCTCTCCCCCCCCTCCCCCCCCCTCCCCCCACCCACCCGCGCTCCACCAGCCCTTCCAAGGTTCTTCTTCTCTTCTCACCTAGACTAGGCCTCCGTAGCCACAATCTTGTTTCTCGTTTTCTCCCATCCTTTCCTACCCACAGTCTGGCCCAATTTCAACCTCAATCCACCCACCATCCCAGCCGTCTCAACTTCAACAGATCGAATGCCGCCGTCGTCATCTAGCATAGCTCACCAAAACATACAACAGCAACAGCAACAGCTTCATCAATCAATCAACCCATCTCGCTCAACCCCCGCAGCCTTCCCGACGCGTAGCCTACCGAATCGACCGATACCTCGTTGCCTAGACGCCTCGATCCAACCCCAACGCCGCGTTGTCGGCTCCTCGCGATGTCGTCGACGCGTCATCGTCACCACCAGCCGCTGCAAATCTACCAAGATCCCGAATCCGATCGAAGCCACATACCATCCGGCTCGACACTCCCGCGCCTCGCCTCGCCCCTACGTCCCATCAGGAACGCCTCCTCGAGACGGAACATCGTCCTCAACGCTCCTGTCGTCCAGGCCAACAATGGATCACCACACAAGAACGCGCTGCACTCGTCAAGCTCGCCGTCGAGGAACGGCATGAGCAATAAGCTCAACATGCACGCCATGCCGCCGCCGCGGGGAGCAATGCGCAGCACGGACTCGCTCGAGAAGAAGCTGCCTCTCGAGGCTAAGGGACAGGGGTCTGGGCCACAGAAGGCACTCTTCACCACCGCCTCGAATATTTATCCCGCCGGAAAGGAGAACTACCAGCATCAGTATCATGACGCGGACGACTTCTACGCAAACGATGCCATATACGGACAGAAGACCCAGAGGAAGCGTGCGCTACTGGAGGCTCCAATGATTCAGTCGAAGAAGCAGAGAATGATGCCGGAGCCTACACGCCCCGCCGCAGAACGATTCGGTGCCGCCAAAGACGACGGAACAAAGCCATCGCACAGCTACGCCACGCTCATCGGCATGGCCATCCTCGGAGCCCCAGGGAAGCGATTGACCCTGGCCCAGATCTACAAGTGGATCTCGGATTCATACTCATACTACAGCGCTGCCGAGACGGGATGGCAGAACAGCATCCGCCACAACCTCAGCTTGAACAAGGCCTTTGTGAAGCAGGAGAGGCCCAAGGATGATCCCGGAAAAGGCAACTACTGGGTCATTGCTCGGGGAGAAGAGGAGAAGTTCAACAAGGACAAGCAGCCCAAGAAGGGAACGATTATGGAGAGCGGTCCTATTATGTCCGCGTCCGTATCGCTCCCGGCACCTCTCATGATCCAGGAGCGTCCGCCGTCGTCGTACAGAAACTCGACTCCAGCACCCTCGGAATTCGCTCCTCCTTCTACAAACCCGTTCATGTCCATCAAGCCCGCCACGAAGCGGGACAGCGAGCTCTCCTCCGACGCCACCATCCCCGCCTCGGACACCTACCAGCCCGACGAAGAAGCCCCAGAGCACGAGCTCTACGCACACGCCGGCGCTGCCCAACCCATCCTCTCCTCCCCACCCGCACTCATGCAATCCTCCCCCCCGGTCCCCCGACGCGTCCGTCTCCGCGACGACACGCCCCCACCCGTGGTCCGCTTCGCCCGCTCCTCCGCCCAGCGCTCCCACAAACGCAACTTCGCGTCCATGGACGACAGCGGCTACTTCTCCTCCCTGAACTCCTCCGCCCTCCGCAACCCCGTCCCCGATCGCCATCCCGTCAAGCGCGGCCGTGCTGAAGAGGAAATCGCCCGTCTCCGCGGCTCCTCCTACGACAGCCCCTCCAAGACCTCGCGTCGCGCCCGCCACACTCCATGCGCCGAGTCCATCGCCTGGGCCGCGCCTTCCTCTTCTCCGCTTCGCAGAGGGCTCGTATACGAGTCCGCCGCCATGCTTCCCCCGCTCACGCCGGCTGTCAAGCTGACCGCGCCTTCCCGCCCGCCGCCCTCGGTATCTCCAACCACAAACCTCCGTCTCCACCGCGAGCGCGTCCGCCAGCTCGTCGGCTCACCGATGCGCGACTCCATTCACGCCGCCGACGACTGCCTCCCCTGGAGTCCGGCCTTCAACCTCGCCGAGCCACTTTTCCCGGACCTGGAAACTGAGTTTGAGATGTTCATCGAGTCTAGTGCGGGAGATCTGCTCGCGGTGCCGGGGAACGGGTCGCCGGAGAAACGCACAGCGAAGAGGGGACGCTTCGACCTCGCGCCGAGCGTGTTGGGGGACTTGTCGTCGAATCTTCATAATAGCTTCTCGAGGAGAAGTGTGACGTCGACGCCGAAGCTGAATTTCGCGCCTTCGCTTGCGCCGAGGGTGTTTCATTCCCCGTCTGCGGCGTTGGGGTTGGGGGGGGCGTCGCCGAGTAAGTTTGCGAGTCCCATCTTCAGTCTGGGTGGTAGCTTCGATATTGGTGGTGCTTCTTCTTCCACCGCTAGTGGTGCTCCTGCTGGCGCTAGTGGGGCGCAGGAAGAGTACTACGGCGCGGAGTTCCTGGCTGATGGTGTCGCGGAGGATGCGGGGATGGATATCCTGCAGGGTTTTGCGAAGATTGGGGCCAAGGGACGTGGTGGGGGGCCGGAGCAGATGAAGGGGCTTGGTGTTAGGAGTGGAGTGAGGAGGAATTTTACGAGTCGGTTTTAAGACCGTGAAAGGGATGCGGTGGTGATGATTATGAAGGGATTATTTTGTTTGTTGTTTTTGTTGATGCTACGTCTAGTGCTGTCGGAGTCACACTTGCGCCGCGCTGAGGGGCTATGTTGGGTTTTTTCTTGTTTATGATAAATGTCTGGATATACGAAAATGTTCCCCTTTGTTTTTCTTTCCGGGCCGGACTTCTTTGTCGGTTGTTTGTTGGATTGGGGGTCTGAGGATCTGTCTCTCTATCTTGTCTGAGCTTTTCTTTGTGGATGTATGCGTGGGGGTATGTTTGGGGTGTTTTGCCTTTTGGGCTGGGGGGGGGGGTTTGTCTGAGTCCTTACTACAGGATTGCTGAGTACTGGTTCTTTTTGTTGGAGTCATTATGATACTAGGTTTTGTTTGGGGTAGATTATGAGTTTTTCCTTCCGTACGCGGATAGCGGCGATGAACAGAATAATGAATAAACAAGTCTATTTTATAATTATGAGGTCTTGAGTGATGTGGTGTGCTGTGCTGGATTCCTAGTGGTAACTTAGTTGTGATACTCGTCGTTACCCGCCTACTCGGTCCCTGCTGTCACTTCCCAGCAGTCACTTCCCAGCAGCAGTTTAGAAATCTTGCCCGATCAGGCAATCGGGCAACCTTTCTCCCCTTCCTTTCGTAGAAACAACCCACCTACCTACCTACCTGCCAGTTTAATCCCCAATTCCGTGCCTCGGAACTTGGAAGTTACCACCGTCGGCTTTTCATCGGCTCTGCAACGCCCACAACTTCCGATTGGTGTACGATTTGCCCGTTGGAGTTAACCCTAGCGCCCGTCCGAGGCTGTTAGTTCATCTACCCCGGATTCCGTCCCCCGCACGCAAGGAGAGACCGGCTCTAGGGATTTTTGAACTCTAAAGAGCCATAGAAAAAAACTGCCGACCATGTTGCCGATTCCCCCATGTGGTTAATTGACAGGATAGCTCCCTGGATTTTTGGCGCTGGTGAGGGTGTGACTTCATGCCCTGCTGTGCCCCCCAGGGGAGGAGCTGTACCAAAAGCCGTTCCTAGCGGGTTCGGGCCCTGAGCCCCGTTGTCACCTCTCACAGACGCCAGGATTACGAGGAGCCGTCAATGGCGCCCTCCTTTGCGGGGGCATTTCTGGCGTCTGCGAGGGTTGATGATGTGGCCGGGATCCTCGGCAAGGAGCGGAATTTGGTGTTTACGGACAGCTCCCCGCAAAGTGCCGCCCCTTCAGAGGCCCTCCCCCGCAAAAGGAGGGGCGTTTGGTGGGTTTGGCTTCAGAGATGAGGAGGTTGGGGAGATGGTTTGTTTGTTTGCAGGTTAGGAAGTGCAAGTATGCGAATTATCGATGCCTGTGTAGGCCAATTGATGTTGCTTTGGGTGAGGTGAGTATAAGTCTTCCAGAGTTTCTCATTTTTAGGGAGAAGATTTTTTGAGCAGCCTCAAGCAGCATCTCACCTCGTTGGCAATAACAATATAGGCATCATGAAACTCCTCGCTGGGCTCTCGCTCCTGGCTAGCATCCCGCATTCGTTATCCGTTCCAACAATGACAATCAGACCGGCAGCAGAGATGTAGTTCAGAATGCCCTCCCATTGCTCAAGCCACAGCGTACGCTGTCTAGAGATCTTGTCAACCTAGATGGACTGTGGAAATCTCCGTTGCGCCCAGCGCCAACAGCACTGCCCAACCTTGGACTGGACCATTGGTTACAGACCTCGAATGTCCGGTCCAGCGTCCTACAATGACATCTTCGTCGACCGCGAGATCCATGACCACGTCGGATGGGCTATACTACCAGCGGGACGTGATTGTCCCCAAGGGCTGGTCGGAAGAGCGATACTTTGTGCGCGCCGAATCCGCCACGCATGAAGGCCAGATCTATGTCAACGACCGTCTAGTCGCTTCTCATGTAGGCGGTTACACGCCATTCGAGGCTGATATGACCGATCTTGTGACTGCGGGCCAGCAGTTCCGTCTTACCATCGCGGTCAACAACATTGTCACGTTTCAGATCTCCCTCCTGGAAAGGTGGTGGTTAGCAAGTTGACGGGCAAGAGAACTCAAACGTACTTCGTGACTTCTACAACTATGCGGGCTTGGCTAGCTCGGTCTGGCTGTACTCTGTGCCTCGTTAGCATATCTAGGATATTACTTTGTCATGGATTATAAGGGAAACACTGGCATGATCAACTACAACATCACCGTGGCCAAGGGGATAACTGGCAAGATCCAGATTGTAGTCATCGACGAGAGCGGCGCGCTACAGGAACCATCAAGACCCCCTCCGTGAAGCTATGGCAACCCGCAGCCTATCTCTACAACTTCCGCGCCAGCATCGTCGACTTCAACAAGAAGACCCTTGATACCTACAACCTCGTGACCGGCATCCGCACCATCGTGGTCAAAAACACCAGTTCCTCATCAACGACAAGCCCTTCTACTTCACCGGCTTCGGCAAGCACGAGGACTCCAACATCCGCGGCAAAGGCCACGACCAAGCCTACATGGTCCACGACTTCCAGCTCCTGAACTGGATCGGCGCAAACTCCTTCCGCACCTCGCACTACCCCTACACCGAGGAGATGATGGAGTTCGCCGACCGCCGCGGCATCGTCGTCATTGACAAACCCCCGCCGTGGGACTGAACTTCGGCCTGCGCACCCCGGACAGCGAGACCTTTGGGCCGGATCTCATCTATAACCAGACCCAAGCGGCCGCGTCCGATGCTAAGGGCGCGAGGGAGTACTCCCCCCCCCGGCGGCGCTCGCGCGCCAGCTCGACTCGTCCCTGCCTATCACCTTCGCCAACGTGTTCTTCGCGACCTACCTCACGGACAAGATCTCAGACCTATTCGACGTCCTCTGCCTCAACCGTTACTACGGGTGGTACACCGAGACCGGAGACCTCGCCGAAGCCGAGATCGCGCTCACGACCTAGATGCAAGGCTGGGTCAAAAAGTTCGACAAGCCGATCGTGATGACCGAGTACGGCGCGACACAGTCTCCGGCTTGCACTCCGTCCTTAGGCTGCCGTGGAGCGAGGAGTACCAGGTGGCGATGCTCGGGATGTATCATAAGGTGTTTGACTCGATTAAGGCGATGGCGGGGGAGCATGTGTGGAATTTTGCCGACTTTGAGACGAGTGTCGGGACGGGGAGGGTGGATGGGGATAAGAAGGGCGTGTTTACGAGGGATCGGAGGCCGAAGGCGGCGGCGCATGCGTTGAGGGAGAGGTGGACGAAGTTGAAGAAGAAGTAGGCTTTATCTTTAGTTGGTTATAGGTGCATGGCATGGTCACTTCACACGGGCAGTGTGGTTGGCGTGCTTTGCTTAAACCATTAGAGTCACTACTCACAGCCTTTAACTTACAATATTACTTATTATAAAGTTGAAATGATCTTTACTATTTTTCTTTCTAGAAAGGCGTTGTTTGTGGATGCATAGAGAATTCTGTAATGTAAATGAATTGGGTCGACGTTCGCATAGCTCCTATAACACCACCATCTCTGACACCTATTAGAATGTTAAGTGCTTAAAGGGGAGAAAGACGAAAGAAGGGTGACCGCTAAGAATATTGGCAGCTTTCTGTGATTTTTGCCAGTTCTGGATTACAGTTCTCACTGTATATCTCCCAATAGGCAAGTAATTTTCACATACGACCATAGACTCAATAGAACTGGGCATCCCGTCCGCTCTGCCATACATAACCTTGAGATCGGTGGATTAGTAGTTGGGTGGGTGACCACCAGCGAATACCCACTGTTGTATGTTTTTTGTCTTTTTATACAATAGATTTATTTACCTTCTCCTTAGTGGCATGGCGGATTTGCCGTGTCCACACCTTTTTTTCGCTAGGAGGCATGATTTAAAGCCGATATCAGCCAAGAGAATCAGCGTTAGGGATTGTTATAATATAGCCGACTATAAGAACTACAGCGGAAGTGGATTGATTCACTTTTGCTAGTTCAACAGGGATCGAACCTCAGAGTGGCTTGGTCATATGTCTGACCAATCCTTTTAGATGCTCTTGTAGAATAGAGTGCCTAATTTGTCTACCTCTACGATTTTTACACCTAGAGAGCAACTTAACAAGTTAAATGCAGAGTTTTTAAGGCATTATAGAATGGGTTATATACTCTAGTGAAGAGTTAGGAACTGTTTTGTATGTGAAAGTTAGTGCCAAGGGCGTTGTTATTAAACATATAAGCAAATAAAATGAAAGAAAGTAGAGGACCATTTGCATCATGGCTGTAGGGTTGGTAGGTACGAATCACCAAGCTATGCAGAGTCAGGTCACTTTCTTGAAGGCGTGGACTGATATGGATCATGATAGGCAAGTTAGATCCCTTTTGGCCACGATGGTCGACGCACACAGACACAAAGAATATAGCAGGCTTCATCCGCTCTATGTCCGTTTAGGCGTCTCTACCTCCCATACATTAGAAATCCCCGTTGCCCCGAAACACAAAAACCAGGAGAGCGATGGAATCGTGGTTTGACTCCACTACAGAGCTCCTGGTGGCAATATATCTCATATATCTCGCACACGAGGAACTAGAAGCAAGGTTAAAGCTTCTTCTTATATCCATTTAATCGCTGCTTTCATCAGCATCTAGCCATTCTCGATCCTCCGGACTGGCGTCAGCTCCGTAATCAAGTAGTAGCCTGGCAAAATCTCTCTTTTTATAAAATCTAGCCGTTGATAGCGGCGTCCAGCCAATGTCATACTTATGATTGACATCGGCTCCTTTATCAAGTGCCAGCTTAGCAATTGCTTCGTTCCCTGTATTAGCAGCGAATATCAGGGGCGTCTGACAACGCATCCCCCACATATACTTCAGCTATCGTACTAAGAAGTAGCTCAACGACTTTCTCGTGCCCATTCTCAGTAACCTCCATTAGCAGCGTTCTATCATTACCATCTTTCAAATCACCTTCAGCTCCTCTATTAAGCAGTATCTTGCATTTGCATGCCCGTGTTCACCGGCAGCCCATATTGGGTTGGTCCAAACCTTTGTATACACCGTCTCGATAGAGGCTCCTCTATCTAGAAGTTGTTCTACCGCTGCATCTTGGCCTGCTCCAGCTGCTAATAATACCCAAGAATCACGCAGTTTTGGCGATTTATCGAGTATACTCTTCTCCATACCAGGTCGGTCCATCCAAGCAGGATAGGCTGCCAATGCGTGATCCTTCCATTCTTCAACCGCATAGCTAAAAAATTTGCGCGCCTTAAAGTCATCCCGTTTTTCTTGAAGTATAATCTCTTCGTCGGATATCGTCCCGGCATCGTGCGCTATCTCTTCGTTGAGTGCTATATCTTTGTCGAGCGCTGTCTCTTCGGCCTCATTTATACTCAAATATTTCCAGTAGACCTGGAGCATATCAAAGTTCGATGCACTTTCTTCTGGATAGAATCCTACAAGGTCGTCGTGCCCTGAGAGATCTTCTAGAAAGTCTTTTGCTGATTGGTGTACTAGATGGACAGTCTGATTCTCTTCATCGAGTTTTAGGAATGCTCCGCAGCAACGATATTCACGTCTCCATTCATTTAAGTCTCGACCATCTGGAAGAGTAGTTTTATCATACCCACCCAACCTAAGAAGACATATTTAAGCGACCACACGTATCTTACTCAGCAGTACAAATTGGGGCCTATCCCCACCGTAGAATAGTTAGTCGAATTGATCCCGATTGAAATGCGCAACAGGTCTCATCACTCTGATCGCTCTCAGAGTCGAGTAGTATCGATATCCAAGACCGCCCCCTGGCCTCGAGTGCATTGGCCAGTCTGAGGGTCTATGGATGGCTCGCATTGGGGATCGGGATCATCGGTACAGTTGACAGTCGAGAGCTATGATCGCCCCCTTTTTGATTTCGCCGGCCTGTAATCAGACCAAAGTCGGCCATTGGAAACGTCAAAGGCGGGGGTGGATGGGGGCATTGTCTCCTCTGTGAAGTGATACTGGATCCATATTCACCAGCGTTAGAATTATCAGTGCTAGGCGTGTCCGGTACTAATTTATCTTGATTGCTTCTCTTGTATTTAGTTTGTATTATCTCGGATGGATGAACAAGAATCCTACCGTCGTCGTTTGCGGCTCTTTATCTCACATGGAATGCCATCCACGGAACAGTTTGCACAGGGCGGGCCCAATAACCTGACTGTACACCGCACCTTTCGTAAATTACAGGCCTTGCACGCCATGGTGCGCGCTTCGACTTCTGGATAGAATATCATTGAAAGATTTTGCTTACGATCTTATCTGACATTAACGAGGGTGAGTTTGAATCACTCGGAGTGTTTCTCAGTAAACTAAGAATATAATTGTATGAAATAACATGTGAAACAAGGATTTCGGAATAATAATGGGCCGACATGAGATAATCCCAGCAGGTCGAGGGGACATGCGAATGGGTTCTGATAAATGCACAGTCCACTGAATGGCTTAACGTTGATAAGAGCCAACTGCTACGCTTGACTGGTGGTCCTGGAATTGGTAAAACCATGATTGCAACCTTTTTAGTTGATGAACTAAAAGAAAGGGCGAAATACTCTGGATCGGATTTATTCGCTTTCTTCGATCCCAACAGCCGTAATAACAAGGGGAAGTCAAATACCCTAGTTCAATCAGTTAGGATTATTGTCATCCATAGGCCGGAACCAAGCATAGAAAAGGGTTTCTTGGATGGAACCAAGCCATTGAAAGTCAATAGTGGTCTTATAAATCGTTATACAGCTTTCGTTTGAAGTAGATCCCATTTTTGTACATAGAGGGAAATAGTTGCAAAGTAAAAGGTGGTGGAAATGGTGGAAAGTGTAACGCTGACTTCTAAACGATAGAAGACACAGAGGTTTCTTGCGGAAGGTTGACTTGACAGAGGAGGCAGGGGATTAGACACAAAGGCTTTCCAAGTAACACGTTACAGTATTGTAAAGAATACTATATTGAGTTGAGCACGAAGCTCCTATCTAAGGAAATACTATCTACTTATATAGTGGCGTCGTGCCAAAGGGATATCCGTGGATAACATGAATAACATAATATCCATGATATCCAATGTTATCCATCACGTGAGGTTGCAGCTGTAAGCGCTAGCCATAGCACTAGCACTTAGCCGTAACACCAGACTGCAGTCTGGACTGCAGTCTGGACTATTAGTCTAAATCACAACATATGACTTGTAGCCTTTGCTATCTACGATTCTACCTCCAAGCTCCCCTATGTCATCTCCACTGTGTCTGATCCCCCACCACTCTCATCGTGCCCCAATGCATCAGAGTGGTTGAACCCATCAGCTGCATCGACATAGCGACACTAGACTCTGCAATTATCTGACGGTAGTCCTCATGAAGCAGAAAACTCACATCTGATGGGACTATCAAGGCGCTGCCGTCCCAGGAACGTAGACATTCTACGAGATTTAAAGTTTCAGCGTCCATAGCTCCTCGCTGATCGGTTACCGTAAGTTTTGATTTCGAGAATAGTCGCTCTGTCCCAGAAGACATGGCTGCAATAGAAAGAATATCAATGGCCATCAATGACAAGCTAGGGAATCATTTTCATCATCACAACAGGCTCACGGCAGTACACTTCGTACTTGTCATCGTCTGTGTTGAAAATCGTCACCTTCTGCTCATTCATCCACATTTTGTACCCATTTAGTCACCTCGTAGTTGGCTCCTCTGCTAAGCCTGGTCGAAGAACTGGCAAGGAAGAAGTTGATTTGTACGATTGCCTCCACAGCTGCCCTACCTGAGATTTAGCTTTCTCAATCCATTCCGTCTTGTCTTCCCAAGTCTTCTCCATGTATGCCCACTTGAAAGAAGGGTTTAAGACTGTGGCTGCTGAATAGACTGGAGAGTCTTCTGTCAGTTCATAGTAGTCGGCCAGTTTGGCCCAATCAGTCTCCATCATCATAGCCAAGTGGGGGATGGTGGTGGCCTCCCTGGCGGCCTCGATGTGGTGTAGGAGATAATCCATGGTGGGAAGAACGTCGGCGATGGAATTTTGAACGCCCTCGTTGGCCATTGTCGCGTCGTGGAATGGTTCCAGAAATTTGTGAATCTCAGCAAAAGTTACCCAATCAGACGGAGTTAGGGCATCCTCTTGTAGAGTAGGCTCTTGTGTGCAAAATACGGTTATAGGTTGCCTGACTTTATGCCTGAGAGCCCTTTCAACCATTTGGTACCATGAATTCCAATGAGTGTCATTGTCACGCTGTAGCCTGAGGCGTTGTTGTTGTAAGAAAAAAACAAGAAAGTGGGCGAAGCGGAATACTCAAATGTTGGCTTACAACAATAAACTCCGAATGGGCTAGCGCGAACAAAAAGTGAGCTCCAGTTTCGCATACCAAACGGACCCTAACGCGATACCACCTCGGGATGACTGCTGTGGCAAACAAAGCATCTTCCTGACGCGCATGACAAACGGAGTTATTCCGGACGCAATTACCAGCCAACATTCTGATAACAAAGAACGCTCCGCTCACAGATACCATTCGGAGACGTTGCAGACATGATACTAGCCGTGTGCTTTGTGGACAAAGCACTCTCTCAGGAGGGGAGTAGTGTAAGGATGCTTGTCCCTCAGTGACGGAAAGGATCTGAGTCGGGCAGGTTACGGTCATGTGGTGAGAGTGAAGGCAGGTTAGCCGAGTCGGACACGTTTCGGGTACTTAAGGAGATTGACCCAACGGGGGTTCCTCTCTTCATCTTTTTTGTATCCTTCGTAGTAGACCTATAGGATAGCATCCGTTTAGCCTCCTACTTGCACTCTCATATGCTATTACTGTGAGCTGGGTGTCCTGTGTCCTTACAATTAGTGCCTTCACTTATTTGGCACTAGGGATTTTTACTGTTATATAAGCACTTATTGCTCATGTCTCTTATTGATCTTTAGCTAGCAAATTATATAATACTTGGCCTTCTTGGAAATCATCATGCTTCGACTTACTTTGCATCCCCTTACTTCAAGTCTCACCACTTAGCCAACCTGTTAGTCTCACCACTTGACCTCTATGGTATAAAGTATATGCTTTGGAGCCTGAACTACTATACCTTGTCCTACTGCTTCAAGTATCGAAGTCTTCACATTATACTTCGGATACTTCTGCAGACTTGAAGGTCAGCCTCGGTTCGAACTGTCCTTACAGTAAGGCAAGCTGGCTGTTTGAAAATCCAGTGTCAGAGAGCATGATGAGCTCTGTGCCTTGAAGGTTGGCGTGGTACCAAGAATCCATGTGTATTTTGCCCAGAATGATAAGTACAGGTGGTATGACTTTTCCAGTTGCAGACACAGCCTCAAGTATAGTAATAGACGTACGATTGTCAGGGCTTGGGGTGTAGAGCTCCTTTGCGGCTCATGGCACAATCACATGCTCTCCACCTGGAATCCCAACCCGAAAGCCAGTTTCATCCATATTCCAGATTGACTCTGGTTTTATACCACACTCTAGTAACCACTTTAGAACTGTAGGCTCATCTTGAGCCTTCGTATGCTGCTGCGCAATTGGCTTCATAGTAATAAAGTGATATTCTTTAAGCTCATTCCATATAAATTTTGTAAGCCAGCTTTGTGATGGGGACAGCTGTGGGCTCCGCAGCTTACAGACAGCAGCAAATATCATATTCCTAGTTGCTCCAATGTCATACTGACATTCGTTGCACTCAGTTTGCTATCAAACTCAAGAGCAAACTTAGAAATCTCCTCCTCAAACCTACAAGTCACTATACATATTTTGGCTTATCACACCAACAACAAGAGCAATACTACTCAACGATTGCTACAACCATCTATGATTCATTACACGTCATCGCTCCTTAGTTACTGGGCCGATATTACCACACAGCATATCTCTACAACCCTCTATGATTCATTACATGACATCACTCATACTACCACATGACATATCTCTACCAACTAGAGGCCTAGGAGCATGAACGATAGCTCTAAAAGCTCCTACGAACCTCTATGATTCATTACACGTCATCGCTCTTTAGTTACCCACAAGATTGGTTAAGTTATGACATAATTTGTCTATGACATAATTTGTCTATAGGGGTACTCTGACCTTGGACCTCCTTTTACTTCCTATAGGCTACGAACCTAAGAGATGGTTCTATGGGATTCTCTTACGTCGACTACAGTTACCAAGCCTGGTAAGTCATGGAAAGTCTTGGAAAATGAGAGAACTACACTCCTTTAGCATAAATAGGATTGCCCTTTCCTTAAGAAAGGGCAAGCAGACAATACAGTAAATCGACTATCACATACTTCCACGTCTTTTCCACGCTTCCAAGCATTCATCTTGTTACTCCTTGTTTCTGAAAAGTCAGTGAGGTGTTAACCTCTGACTTACCCCTGAGTTCCCAGACTCAACATTTGTTGCAACTTGTCTGAACCACTTCACTACATCACACGCCTGATTGCTGCGTTGTGGAATAGTCTAAGCTACGACCCTTTGGCTCTGTTTTCTAAGACAGTGTGTTGTCTTAGTAAATTCATCCCTTCCTTGGGTGGCTAGATTCTCACATCTGGTGCACCCACCATTACACTTCTCACCATGGACAACTTTTCAGCACATATCAAGGCCCTCGAATCGACACCACCCCCTGCGAATATCCGAGTTATCTGGCTTCCTCCAAATGCAACAAGTCGATTTCAAGCCCTAGATCAAGGTATCATTGCCTCTGTCAAAGCTCATTACCGTCGACAATGGCTCCTTTACATCCTTGATGCTTTTGAAAGGAATGAAGATCCTGTCCAAACGATGAATATACGACTTGCTATTCGATGGCTTCTTCGATCCTGGAATCACGACCTTACAAACTCGACAATCTATAACTGTTTTCGAAAGAGTACAATTGTTCAAAAGCCAGTTCAACTACCCTCACAACCTCTTCCTGATATTACCAATCTCTATCAACAAGTACAACAAGCTGGGAATGTACACGACTCTATGGATCTTTCAAGCTTTTTAAATTCAGTCGATGAGGATATACAAGAGTTAGAGGGGTGGGAGGATTTTCAGCGGGGGGATGCTATTCTTGAGGAAATCATGTCACAATACGTCCCAGATACCACTCAAGATGATGAGGAAGAGGATGAGCCTTCTTCACAGCCTGTGCCAACTACACAAGCTGCGATTAACGCCATTCAAGTTCTGATTGAGTTTACGGAATCTGGGAATAGTGACACCTCAGAAGCACCAAGGTTCTTACGTTCTTTTGAACGTTTTGAGAGACAGTTAAGGCTCCTTGAAGCCAATTCACAAAGGCAGGGGACATTAGACTTATGGTTTATGTAAATAGCTTCAATTTTTAATTTAATCACGTGTAATACATTTACTCGATATATGCATTAAGTCGATATATTTTTGTGGATCCGAGGCATCGACTTATCGTATTTTTACTGTACTCCTAATCAGTGTTGAAGGAGTGGTCGTACATACCGCCGTCGAATGTTTTCCGATAGCGGGTCAGGCCAGAACGAACACAATAGAAGTAGTATATACGCTTGGGATCAAAAATATAAATTCTACCTTTTGCATCAATAATTACATATCAATATCACGCAAATTTATCTACAGACCTCGAGATACCTATCAGAGACGGCCGCTTACGATATAGACATGAGCACCAACAGCGCCAAGAAGGCAAGTGGCAGCGGAAACAGAGGCCCAAAATGGGGCGATGTTAAAAAATGGGAAAGAGGAGTTTCTGCAACATCAGGAATGCCAGAATCAAGATCTCTTCCCACGTCGCAGAATGTGGCCATCGATACCACAAACTCCCCTGGTTTTGAACATCCTGGAGTGGCCTCATCTTGCATGTCACCTCAAGAAAAATCTATTGTTACACTTTCTGCAGAAGACAGGGCAGTTGCAGAGGCAATAGACGCAATAGAGGAACTCACAAGCGACTTCGACGCGACCAGCATCGAGGCAGGTCCCAGTAAGCGGACCCCAGAGGCCACCATTCAGCAAAAGACGCAAACTCCCAAATTAGAAACTACCGCTGGACCCTCTCGAAAGAAAGAGTCCCGAACCTGGTCTGTTAACGACAGTCCAAATAACAACTACCAAGGCCCATTCCCAACCGACGATGCTTATGAGAATAGCCCTGCATCATCTCTGTGGGATGACGACCAGTCATGGCATATCCCGAGCTACCTCAGATTTAATCCAGCGAGACTCTTGATATATCGAATGAAACCACGGCAAAAAACAATGCGACAGCGGCTTTCTTCCATGAAGCAGAAAGCCGTTGAGATTGCAACCAACGTGGATTGGGTGAAAGAAGCCATGGCCAGCATCCGTAACAAAGCCGGCGCGGAAAGTCCTAAACATAAAGAGAAGAGTGCCGAAAACTCACGCGCATGTTCAAAGGACATATCTGATTTGAGCTTAAGAGGTGGGGCCGGTAATATGTCGAGCTTGAACGGCGGAGGAAATGATATTCTTGGCTTTGGTGGAGGGAGTGATACCTGTGTAAGTATTTATCCCCATATATTTACTCAATGTAGTGTTCATCTGACAATATAGTTATAGTGTGCTCAACTTTCTGCCAGTTTGGGATCCTCGGTGGTTTTTAATTCAAGCAGCGAGTATGGCAAATCACAGAGTTCGCATTGGGCTTTACAGCAGTCGGAACTCATCCCAAGCTGTATTATTGTGCCATCGAGAGCTTCCGAGGTGTCAGACGCCATCTCCATCATTTCAACCATCGAAACATGCAACTTTGCAATCAAAGGTGCAGGGCATGGAACAGTTGTGGGAGCTGCAAATATTGATGGGGGAGTCAAGTTTGATATGAGCCAGCTTAACGAAATCGAGACCAACTCAGAAGGAACCGTCACCAGAATCGGGGCTGGAAGTCAATGGGGAGAGGTGTATGAGTATCTTGAAAACAGAGGCCTTTCGGTTGCCGGCGGTCGGAACGGCGATGTTGGCGTAGCTGGTGTGCTCCTCGGAGGTTTGTAACGAATAAATTTAAAAATCTGCAGCTGTTCTCATCCTTATCTAACTGTAAAAAGGTGGCATATCATTTTATGGCCCGCGAGTAGGCTGGGCAACTGATAATATCTTGAATGCGGAAGTAAGTTGGCATTTTTAAATGATTCCCGAATCAAAGCTGATGGCTGCAGGTCGTGCTTGCCTCTGGAGAGATTGTAAACGCCAACGCCACCTCCAACCAAGATCTTCTGAAAGCTTTGAAGGGTGGGAACAGCAACTTTGGCATCGCAACATCATTTGATCTGCGCACATTTCCTCAAGGGGCAATGTGGGTGGGTTACCTCGGTCAATCCATCAACAGTCGCGAGGAAGTTTTCCAAGCCATCAGCGATATTGCATCGAATGCCAATGAGGACCCTTTTGCTGCTTTGGTGGGTGACTTCAAGTTTAATTCCGCCACCAAATCTTGGGTCATGAACCATACTGTGGCATACACAAAACCAGTTGCCAATCCGCCAATCTTTCAGCCGTTGGTCAATATTAATCCCCAATTGAGCAACAACATTGCAATTACAAACATCAGCTCCATTGCTCTGGGGCAGAAGATGGGAGCCAAAGCTGCGTACAATAAGTAAGTAAAAGGAAATTGAAGTGGATAATCCAAACTAACATGAATAGGAATCACCTGTCTTACACGGGCACATACGGCAACGATGCAGCACTTCTCTCCAAGATCTTTGACATTAGCAATGCCACCGTTCACAAGATTATGCCGCAGATCAACGGTGGGATAAAGTGGGTTACAATGATGGAGCCGTTTCCAGCACTTGTGGACAGCTTTGGAGGAAAGAATGGCGGAAACTCACTCGGACTAAGTGCTGAAACTGGAGATCGCATTGGTAAGTCATCTGTTGAGAGATACCAGCACATTACTCACACCTCCAACCACAGTCATCCTGCAATTGGCGCAATTCGACGACCGCGAGGCGAATGACTTGGTCGACACGGAACTCCACAACATGTTCGATGAGATCGCGAGCGTTGCATCGGAAATGGGACTCCTGCGCCGATTCCGGTACTTGAATTACGCAGACAAGCAGCAGAACCCTATCAGTTCATACGGGCCGGAGAACGTGGCGCAATTGCAAGCCACGAGCAAGAAATACGATCCAAATGGGTTGTTCCAGAGACAAGCGCCTGGCGGGTTTAAGCTTGGGATGTAGTAGTAATTTATTTATTGTAAGTTGTTGGGAGTCAAGTTTGATAAATGGAGTTATTTACGGCGACGACTAGATTCCATCAAGGAGACAGGTGGTTGAGGGAAGTGATCGACGACCATCCTGTTTCAAATACCACTCTTCCTTTTGTCGGCCTGCCATAATTGTGAGATCGACAGCTACATCACGATATATCGGGATAATGGGGAAACATAGAGACGTTTGACAGGAAATCTGGGGAATGGAAGAAAAGAAGCTTGGCCGCAATCGTTGAGTGGAGGAATAATCCGATCCCGTTTCCCCGCCATTCACCGCCGTCATTCCTGATGTTGGTTCGATATTTATTGGTGGATGGAACATCTTCAATCCGACCCCTGGATGATCTACTATAGTTTGTTATGTTAATTTCACCCACTTCCGCAAGACCCAACTCCTCCTGTGATCTAGTAACCAGCTCGCGGTCTTGATTTTGATAGTGTGACATAAATTGCAATTGCCGCACCGACTAGAAGGTTAGCCGCGAGGACAAGTGTGAACTTCATGTTTCTGAAGATACGCCAAGCTTTAAGCAGCAAATGAGATGAAACGAGGTCTGCGGCGGTGGGCGGTAAAGTATGGAATGGGATGAGATGGAATGAGCGAGGGGGCGCGGAACTCTTAAAGCAGATACGGCCGTCGTTGATCACGAATCTCTATTATACCAAGAGTGCTCTGTTGTCCTGATATATTTACCCGTCTTAGCATTCCTCTCTGAATCCCCGCATTCTCGACATAGCCTCCCCAGCCTGCGAGGTCCTTTAAAGCTACGCTTGGCTCTCCACCATCTGGTCCTGCCTGTAAGAAAGTCTGTAAGAAAGAGTCGTTTGCCATTGAGGGATACGCCAAGAGAACCCGTTCGCGAGACGACTGGTGGAAATGGTGGACCAACAACCAGTGTCACAGCAGCTGCTGCATTCGCAACCGTTGTCCAGGTAAGAAACATCTTTGGGGACTTCAATCCGTTTGGCAAAGCGCGAGCGTAACCGTACATCGTTACAAGAGTATTCCGGCTCAGAGTAGCGCGAGCGTAACCGCCGTACATCATTACAAGAGGCGCTCGCGCTACATCCCACTGAGCCAAAAAGACTACAGTATTCCGGCTCGCCCGGAATACGCGTAACACGCTTTATATACCACATGTACTGTAACGGCGGCACCCGTTACAATTACCCCCCCCTTTAGTCCGTGACATCCCGGCACGGATGTCGAGGCTTCTAGCGTATCATCTCGTACTTGCTTCTAGGCCCGTTGACTTCCCGCAAGAGCGATCGAAGCCACTGCCTTTGCTTGCTGGCTTCGCTGAGCGCAATATACTCAGCTTCGGTGGTGGACGTCGCCACGCACCGCTGCTTCGCCGATGTACAGCTTATCGGCCCCCTATTTAGCATGAATAGGTGTCCTGATACTGAGTGTCGGTCGTGGTGATCACCCGCGTAGTCTGCGTCGCTATATCCTTGCAATAGAGGCGACGTCTCACCTGTTGCAGGATTACCAACGCTCTAAGATACGTAGCGAAAATGGCCGTGTATCCCACAAGCTGTGGAACTATCACTTCAAATAGGATGCAGGTGGTGCACTCAGAACACTGCAGTATATAGACCATAGAATAGAATAGAATTAATTAACATATCTACGGGGCCTACGTACTATTTGTAGACCGGCTCTCAATGCCAGCTCAGGCCCAGAGCTGATTTACGAAGCCTGGCACCAGTGCAGAGCGGGGTAAATCGCCCGACTATGCTGAGGCTGGCGATGATCCAAACACCCGGCTTCTATGCAGTCATGAAGCCTGATGCCCGGCTTTACCTACAGCCAGGAATCCTAACGCCCAGCCTAGTCCTCTATGCAGTGCCGCTGACGTAGTATCTTACGTCCGTGCCAAAGGGGGCCGGTTACAACATCACCGTCAACCCCCCGAAAGTGAGTCGCAGTCCGCGAGTTCCGTGGACGTATCGTAATACGTGTAAAACCCTGTTCCAGTTCCGCACCATAGGAGCCGAGCAGGGCAAGGATCCTCTCACCATTGTCATTAAGGGTGACTTTGACCTTCCTTCGCGCCTCCAGGTCGGCTCCAACAAGAGCCTTATTGGCAGGCAAAGGTGCAACTATCACTGGCAAAGGTATCACTATCAAAGCCGCGGATAATGTGATAATCCAGAACCTACACATCCACAATATCCTCGACGATGACTGCATTACGATTCACAGTTCAACCAGAGTCTGGATTGACCACATTGACCACAACCAGTCTTCTGTAATGGTGGGTGCACCAGATGTGAGAATCTAGCCACCCAAGGAAGGGATGATTTTACTAAGACAACACACTGTCTTAGGAAAAAGAGCCAAAGGGTCGTAGCTTAGACTATTCCACAACGCAGCAATCAGGTGTATGATGTAGTGGAGTGGTTTAGACAAGTTGCAACAAATGTTGAGTCTGAGAACTCAGGGATAAGTCAGAGGTTAGCACCTCACTGACTTTTCAGAAACAAGGAGTAACAAGATGAATGCTTGGAAGCGTGGAAAAGACATGGAAGTATGTGATAGTCGATTTACTGTATTGTCTGCTTGCCCTTTCTTAAGGAAAGGGCAATCCTATTTATGCTAAAGGAGTGTAGTTCTCTCATTTTCCAAGACTTTCCATGACTAACCAGGCTTGGTAACTGTAGTCGACGTAAGAGAATCCCATAGAACCATCTCTTAGGTTCCTAGCCTATAGGAAGTGAAAGGAGGTCCAAGGTCAGAGTACCCCTATCGACAGATTATGTCATAACTTAACCAATCTTGTGGGTAACTAAGGAGTGATGACGTGAATCATAGAGGGTTGTAGAGATATGCTATGTGGTCATATCGGCCCAGTAACTAAGGAGCAATGACGTGTAATGAATCATAGAGGGTTATAGCAATCGTTGAGTAGTATTGCTTTTGTTGTTGGTGTGACAAGCCAAAATATGTATAGTGACTTGTAGGTTTGAGGAGGAGATTTCTAAGTTTGCTCTTGAGTTTTATAGCAAACTGAGTGCAACGAATGTCAGTATGACATTGAGCCACCTTGGAGTATCCCGCAATGAACCTTCGGTAGAAGTTGGCAAAGCCCAAGAAGGCTTGCACTTCCTTAACCGTGGTTGGTGTTGGCCATTCCAACACTGCCGTGACCTTTGCTTGGTCCATCTTGATGCCGTGTGTCCCGATAATGTAACCCAAGAATTCGACTTGGTTTTTATGGAACTCGCATTTCTCTGGTTTGAGGAGTAGACTGTACTCCTTCAATTTCTTCAGGACGAGTTTGACATGTCTGACATGTTCCTCTTCGCTCGTCAAGTATACCAGGACGTCATCTAAGTAGACGATGGTAAAGATGTCCAAATATTCGTGCAAAGTATCATTCATGAGTGCCCAAAGGGCATGACTTGATACTTGAATAGGCCATAGCGGGTGCGGAATGCTGTTTTCCACTCTTCCCCAGCCTTGATTCGGATCAGGTTGTATGCTCCTCGCAGATCCAGCTTACTGAAGATCTTTGCTCCTTGGAATCTATCGTGTAACTCGTTGATTAATGGCAGGGCATACCTGTCCTTGATTGTAATGTTGTTCAACGCTCGATAGTCCACGCATAACCGTAGGGAACCGTCCTTCTTAGGCACGAATAGTACCAGACTTCCTGCTGGTGATGTGGATGGTTTGATGAATCCTTTCGCTAGGTTATCATCGATGTACTCCTTAAGTACCTTCAGCTCCTTTTCCGATAGCTGATATATTGGTCCGAACGGTGGACTCTTGTCTTTCTCCAAAGGTATCTCATGATCCCATGGTTGGTGCTTAGGAAGTGCCTTGTTCTTGGGGCCTTCCGGGAATAGCTGCTCGTATTCCTTATACTCCACTGGTATACTCGTCGGTGAGGATGCCTGGGCTAGGTCATCTGGCTCTGTAGAGGTTGCACACACCTCGCGTCGGCCCTTGGAGGTACTCCTCCTTCGTTGTGCGGTGCCCGTTCGTTGTTCGCACCCGCACTGGCTCATTGAAACTTCTCCACTCCGCCAGTCGATCTGGGGGTTGTGTTTCTTGAGCCACGGCACTCCAAGGATGCACGCATGGTTGTCCATGTGCACGATATCAAACTGGATTGTTTCCTTGTGTCCGTGTAGCATGAACATTTCTAATGGAACCATTTTGTGGGTTACCATTCCCTCGTTGGTTGAGATGGGCTCTCCATCTACAACCATAAGTGGGTAAGGTTCAGTTTTCAATTGTGTCTTGAGACCTCGTTCCTCTGCTACTTTCTTCGTCATAAAGTTGCCCGTCGCTCCTGAGTCTATCATTGCTCGGAGGTGTCGCTTCTGTATTTTGGCGATCACATATAGTTGCGTAGCGCCTACTGTAGCGCATAGCTGATTCTTACTAGGCCTCTTTTTGTCACTCGTCGGTGGCCTACCGTCGAGGACTCCTAGTTTTTTGACTCGTCGGAGGGATAGAATTGTTCATCATCCTCTATCAGTGGTCCTTCTTGCCTCTCTGCTTCTCCTAGCAGATGTGGGTACGTTTCCCACACTTGGGACTTCTTAGGGGGCGATTCCCCTTGGAGATGAAGTTGTCCAGTAGATCGTCATCTTCAGACTATTTCCCTCATCTCTGACCAGCTGTAGTATACTGGTATCTTGTTCTGGGGATAGTGTTGGTTCTTTTCTTTATCATGGTAGTGTGTATAGCACAAGCCGTCGTAGCACTTGCTCCACTCCATGTATTGGTGCCAGGGGTGATCAATCTCTGCCACATTGCGCTGTTCCAAACCCTTCCCTTCTTCTTCGTTCGCAAACGTGGTTTCTGCCATGGTTTTGCGAAGGTCGTCTACGTCCTCATCTGCAGTCTCGTAGTTCATGGAAGCTTGGTGTTCGTGTAGTTTCCACCGCTTCTCAAAGTCTTCTTGCACGTCTAGTGCTTCGTACTCCGCGAGCCTGTATTTTAGCCAGCTGGTAGCTTCTAGCTCCGTGTGCTGTGCTCTGCGGGGCTCGAGGTGGTGGGGGTAGTTCGGTCGGCATCGCATCGCGCGAACCGCTACTTCCCAGTCCTCGATCGTACCTGACCAGCGGGCTGGTCATTTTGGTACAGGGTTTTCTGACCCTTCCGGATTCCGGAGCATGCTTTCCTTCATGGTCTCCACAAATCCTCGCAGTTGTTCTTTGAAGAGCTTAGGACTTGCTTCTTCTTTATACTTTTGCAATCTGCTTTTCTGGGATTCCGTCAGGCCCTTGTTCATGAGCCCGTTCTCATTTTCGAGTGATGCGTCGAACTCGTCGAGGTCTACCTCGTCGTCGCTGTTGTCTTCACTCGTGCTGTCGCCTCTTATGCCCCAGTCGGGTTTGTTCATGAATGTGGCGTTCAGCTGACCTTGCCAGGTGGCATTAAGCTGTTTGCCGAACTTGCGTTTACCGTTTTCCTTCTTTGGCTGCTTGCAGTCCCGGGCCATGTGGCCGGGTTTGTTGCAGTTGAAGCAGAGCCGTTCCTTGAGCTGTCGCTCCTTGTTGGGGTTGCGGGGTCTTCCGCCGGTCTTGAACGTGGCATCAAGCTCCATGGGTTGAGGCCAGTAGTTCTTCTTCTGACTCTTCTTCTGGGTCCAGTGATTGCTAGATGTTCCTCCCTTCCTCTCGAGTTGTCGCTCGTAGAAGCGGTTGTCAATCTTCTGGGCCATCTCAATCATTTCCTTGAGATCGTCTGGTTTATCTGATCGAGATATTTCATCCTTCACATGGTCCTTCAGTCCCTTGTAGTACGGATCGCAAATAGCTTCATCTCCCCAGTTGGTCAGAGGAGCGTGCTGTTGGAACTCGGCTGTAAGGACACAGGGCACCCAGCTCACAGTAATAGCATATGAGAGTGCGAGTCAGAGGCTAAACGGATGCTATCCTATAGGTCTACTACGAAGGATACAAAAAAGATGAAGGGGGAACCCCGTTGAGTCTGTTTCCTTAACTCCCGAAACGGGCCCGACTCGGTTATCCCAACCCTAGCCCTGAACCTTCCACCGCAACAGGTCTACATCGGCCCTGAACCCTATACACTTACCGTCCCCCACTATAGTGTAACTCGCTATATGATCCTCTACTGGTTCGAAACCCCACCGAGTCGGATTCCATGTTTGTAGTGACCGTAACAGTTCTGAGACAGGTTCTTCGAGTATCTAGGTACGGAGGCATCCTTACATCGGCGGTATACGAGACGGCCGATCCTTTTTGCTTCAGGGCTTCCAAGGCTCGTACGGCGTTTCTCCTGGCATCAACATCGCCGAAGTTTGACTTGAGTTGCCTGACGAATCCGCCCCAGGATAGGAAGATCTCCTGCGTATCTTTTGCAGCTTTGTTATTGACCTTGCCATCCGGGTTCCGGTGGCCCATGTAGTCCATGAGCTTAAAGACTCGGAAACTGTCGACTGACTGAGTTTATGGCCGTAGTTCTGAGAGAACCATTCGATACATTGCTTTTGAGAAGGCTTCGGGTGTTGTTGATGTGCCCACTTGCGTAGAGCCCGGCGTTGCTCAATAGTTATTGAAAATCGTTTCATCATTTCAAGGTCTGAATAGGAACACCATAGCATGGATAAAGCGATATTCAGGAAAGGAGCTGCGATATCGTGATAATCGGTAATTGTATGGTGGTGTTGTCGGGACCAGGAAAAATATTGCAATAATGAAGTTATCGCTTAATCGAGAATCGTTATAACGGTGCTTTACTGTAATTGGGGGGGGAAGCGGTTTGCGCCACCTCGAAGCGAGAGGAAGCAGTTTGCGCCACCTCAACTTGCATACGTTCACCGCTACTCCTTACCAAAACCTTCGGCATTCCCCCCCATAGTAATTTATATAGTAATTAAATGTAATTCATTTAATGGAAGGGACTTCTCTATCAGATGCCTGTGAATGGCTTGCAGCAAATCCCTCTGAATCTGTAGCTGTTGCAAGTCGGATTTTTAAGATCCCAAGGTCGACTATACAGTCAAAAATCAGCCGCACAAGAACCACTAGAACCACCAGAACTACCCAAAATGGGGGTCAGAATAGGGTGCTTTCTACAGCTCAAACAGAAGCCCTAAAGGCCTGGATTCTAGAGCAGTATCACCTAGGATTAGGGGCTAATAGGCATATGGTTTACAGGGCAGTATGCCACCTACGGAGCCCACTGCCTCCACCGTCACAGAGCTGGCTCACTAAATATATATGGAATGAGCTTATAGAGTTTCACTTTGTTACTACAAAGCCTATTGCACAACAGCGTACGAAAGCTCAACAGGAGCCTACTGTTATTAAGTGGTTTCAAGAGTACACAGCATTAGTACTACAGCGTGGTATAAAACCAGAGTCAATCTGGAATATGGACGAAACTGGTTTTAGGATTGGAATTCCAGAAGCTGAGAGAGTTATGGTCCCCCGAGCTGTAAAGCAGCTCTACACTCCAAGCCCTGAGAATCGTATATCTATTACGATTATAGAGGCAGTATCTGCAGTTGGACAGAAGATTGCACCTGTACTTGTTGTACCGGGTAAAATTCATATGGAGGCGTGGTACCCTCAAAACCTTGATGGGAATGAGCTGATACTACTCTCGGAGACTGGCTATTCTAATAGCCAGCTTGCTATATGGTGGCTACAGCACTTCGTAGAGCTTACAGCTCCACACGACCCAGGAAATCCTAAAGTTCTACTACTCGATTCTCATGTGAGCCATACGAGCCCTGATTTTATCATTATGGCTACTAAATATCACATCATCGTATGGGCGTTTCCCAGCCACCTTACACATGTTTTACAGCCATTAGACGTGGGAATATTCCAGCCTTATACGCACTGGCATAGGCAATCCGTGCTCCGTGCCATACGAGAGGTGGATATTACCTACAACCTACCCCTATTTATGAGGGATCTCCCACATATGCGGGAGCAGACTTTTAAGGAGGCCACCATACAATCAGTGTTCCGAAAAGCTGGAATCTGGCCCATAAGCTGTAATACAGCCCTTGAGAAGCTGCGTACGTACTCGCAGCCTACGCCTACGCCTATAGAGCCTACAACACCTACCCTACCACGCCCTATTACCCCTATACCCACTACGTTCCAGGGCGTAGAACAGGGCCTACAATGCTGGAAAGACCGGCTTCCGGAGGCCTTCAGTAGCCCCTCGCGGCAGAGCTACAGTAACTGGGTTACTGGGGCCTCCCAGGTTCTAGCTGCCGGCCAGCTCCAGGAGCTCGACCTACGGGCTATTCGCCAGCAGGTTAAGAGCTCGAAGACGAAGCGGGCTCGGGGCCGACTCCAGTGTGGAGGTGAGCTCCGGGCTTCTGAAGCCCACGAGCTTCAGAAGCAGAAAGCCGAGCTTCAGGCCCAGAAGCTCGCTGCGGCCGAAGCCCGGAAGCTAAGCCAGGCCGCAAACCGAGCCCAGAAGCTCGCTACGGCCGAAGCCCGGAAGCTGAGCCAGGCTGCAAAGCGAGCCCAGAAGCAGCTCCGCCGGGCAGGAATTGAAGCCCGGAAACAGGAGCGCCTCCGGAAGAAAAGCGTGGCTCAGCTCACCCAATCGGGCTTCCCAATTCCTCCGGAGTTGCAGGACCCAATTACTGACCCAGAAGCTGATTCTGGGAGCGAATATGAGAGTGCGAGTGAGGGTGGGCGTGGGAGTGGGCGTTGGAGTGGGAGTGAGAGTGGGAATGAAGAAGTGATAATTTCGTAGAATTGAATTTTTAAGTACCTTTACATACAAATTACTATGTCTAGGTACTTGCGGTCGCAATTTTGAGGTGGCGCAAACCGCTTCCTCTCGCTTCGAGGTGGCGCAAACCGCTTCCCCCCCCCGATTATACCTCCGTATGTATGCGGGGATGAAACATCTACTAGCTTCCCCGCAAATCTTCCCTCAACGAGCATCCCTGCGTTATCTTCCAGCGGCGTCGCCAGCGGTGTCGACAGCACCACCCCGCCTGGCTCGCTCCTGACAACGATCGGCGATGTGACCAGCACATCTACAAGTATAGATCTGTCGACTGAATCGGTTTCGTCAACTGTTGTCAACACTCCCAGCAGCAGTGTTATCACTACTGCCAGCATCATCTCCTCCACGTCTCAAGCACCAACAAGCTCCGCGACCACCCTCCCTCCCACTCCAATGAGTTGCGCCAACGCGCAGCTGAGCTGCCACAACACGACCGCCGTGGCCGACCTCTGCTGCTTCAATGCTCCCGGAGGACAGCTGCTCCTGACCCAGTTCTGGGACACAGCCCCCAGCACCGGTAACTATTAGCCTTGTCTCCTGCCCTCATAACGCCCGCTGACACCTCTAGGTCCTGTTGATGCGTGGACCATCCACGGCATGTGGCCAGATCGTTGCGACGGCACCTACGATGCCAACTGTGATGCATCGCGCGCATACACCAACATCACTGCTATCCTCAACTCGTTCGGCAAGACGGACCTGCTTACGTATATGGACACCAGCTGGAAGGATTACCAGGGCAATGACGAGTCGCTCTGGGGGCACGAGTGGGGTAAGCACGGAACTTGTATCAGCACCCTCGAGAAGACGTGCTATGACAACTACAAGCCCCAAACCGAGGTTGTGGATTACTTTGAGAAGGCCGTCGAGCTTAACAAGGGATTGAACAGCTACAAGGTATGCAGAAACCCGAGGTGTAATGTGCTTGTTCTAAATACTGTTACAGATTCTCGCCGACGCTGGCATTACCCCATCTGCCACTGCCACGTACACGCTTGCCCAGATCCAGGCCGCACTCAAGGCTGCCCATGGATTCATCCCAACATTGGGATGCAAGAGCGGCGCTTTGGAGGAGATCTGGTACCACTACAACGTTCTCGGTAGTGTTCAAACTGGCAAATTCGTCCCAACAGAGCCAGGTACTGCCCCATCTTCCCACAAACCCCCGATCCTTTTCCATTCGCGGACACTAACAAGACTCCAGATGGAACCAAGTCCACCTGCCCTGCTACCGGCGTCAAGTACCTCGTCAAGTACGCCACAGGCGGAACCCCTTCCGGCACAGCTACCGCACCAGCCCCAACCGGGACTGCTGGTCCTTTCTCTGGCAAGGGTTTCCTCCAGGCCTACACCAGCGGAGCTAACAAGGGCTGCCTGATCGGTGCTGGTACTTGGTATACTACTGGCACATGTGCCGGATACACCGCAACTGCATCCGGTGCCGGATTTACGCTCAAGTCCAGCAAGGGAGGCTGCGGTATTGTTAACAGCGTCTTTACATGCGCGGCTGGCGTTACCCCGTCGACTTTCACTGTATGTTATCACCCTGATTGCCTTCTTAATCTGTAGTGATACGCTGTACTGACATGTCCATAGGAATCTGCCGGTCTTCTGACCTACAAGGGATCCTCTGACTTCTATACCACCGCCGTCCCATCTGCGTCCGTGCAAGGGACGGTTACCACCATAACGCAGGCCGTTCTTGTGACGTTCAAGTGGCAGAGCAATTACACTTTACGCCAAAAGGCTGGGGTGGGGGGACAGTGGGTAGCTAGTAATTGACCCTATATTCTACGAGCTATCCTATTGTTCTCATTGACCGCGTTACCTGGTCCTTTCACTGCCTATGAAACGAGACAAAGGTGGCTTACCGTAAAATTTACGAAGGGAAAGTTCTGTAGTTATTAAAATGCCTGTGAAGTTTGTAAATTACAGCCTTGTTTTCTGAAGAGGCTGTGCACATGCATCCCAGGCACACGCCTAACCGTTTTTAGTAGAATCTCATGGTAAGTTAACTACCATCCCCAGCCTTGTGGACTCCATGGTACCTATTCGACGAGGCTATGCTATAGATTGAGTTGGATGAATCTCCTAAGTTGCGTAAACTTATGGATTATATTGGTTTCGAAGATTCCTAGTTGAGCATGAAGCTCAGATGAAGAGGGAATTAGGGGTTGACACGTGGATTATGTTAATCGATATCGACATCGACATCAACAATAAACAGAAGATACTAAGCCGCATAGAGGCTGACAGAAAATATGATCGAGATGTTTGCGCTGCCGACCTATGTAGCTTCGAGGGTTGCCTTCTCTCTTCCCTAGAGACGCTCATGATCCGATCGAACGAGCGGGAAGGATAATGCCCGCCATATCTCCGGCCTCACTCCTAAATACCCTCTCGAGTAGCAATGCCTTACAAGTCGTTTGTGCCTGGCCGGTTTCCGGCCAGTATGGGATTGCGTCGAGGATGTTGTAGGTTCTCTCTGCTTTAATATCGTGTTTCCTCGTCACGTGGTTGCGATGTAGATGGAGTTGTATTAGGCCTAGTGGCGCTACCAGAGAACCAGGTGGGACACAATTAGTCTAACCATATTAGAGTTAGTGCAGTGTTTTAGTACGTAGTATCGCGGGGTGGCCCAAGCTCTGGGACTTTTATTTGGCAACGACGACGTCCATTGACCCAGCATGGAGAGGAGAGTATAGGATTGGATCGATCATTGAGGAGCAGCCGCCCCCCGGGCTATTCAAACATGTCGTCCCGATCACTTTCTTCCGTCCTACGAAGCAGACCCTCCATCTTCAAGCCCCGACAACCCCAACCCCAGCCCTTGCAGCGACTCTCGTGCCCCAGTCTGGGCCAAACCAGGTCCTACGCGCCCAACCACGACGACCCCTCCTCCACCACCACCCCGTCACAAAACGACCTCCTCAACACCAAACTGCTTACCCTCCTCAACGCCATACCCCCCTCCCAAAAAATCCGCTACATCAAAGACAACTCCACCTCCCCCTCTACCCACCCCACCCCCCCCCCGGCCCTCCTCGCCGCCCTCCTCAACTTCCCCTCCCCCCTCCCCTACACAATCGGCACAGACATATGCCACATCCCGCGCATCCGCCTCCTCCTCGAGCGCCAACTCGCCGAATCGGGGTACGTCGAGCCGGACATGCCGCGGTTTTGGACCCGCGTCCTCACGCCGCTGGAGGCGAGGTATAGTGGGTGGAAGGCGGGGGGGGGGGTGGAAGGGAGCGCGAGGTTTCTTGCTGGGAGGTGGGCGGCGAAGGAGGCGGTTGTTAAGGCGGTTGGGGCGGCGTATCCGGGAGGGGCAGGAAAGGTGTTTATGCATGATATTGTTATTTTGAATGCGAAGACTCAGTCGGCTCTCTTGGAGGCGAGGAAGGCGGCGGTGCGGATAGAGGCTAGGGACGCGAGGACGCAGGAAGAGCAGATGTCCGGGGGGGGGGGGAGGGTGAGGTGGTGTGGAGGGCGCCGAGGGCGTTTGTGAGGGTGCCTGTGCAGGAGGGGGGGTGGGTGGAGGTTAGTGTGAGTATTTCCCATGATGGGGAGTATGCAACTGCGACGGCGCTGGTGTCGGTGGATCCGAAGATTGCGGGGGTTAAGAGGGAGAAGAGTTTGGTGAGGGGGGTGGTGGCTAAGACGTATACTGATGCGCGGTATTTGTGATGACATGGTATTGGGAGGACAAGGAGGTGGATATATGGCGGGGGAGTTGTTTATGATTTTGGGTAGAGGGGGTGGGGGGTTGGCATGGCTTGGGGGGGGTTGGGTTGGGTCTGGAGTTGGTGGATATACCATTTTGCGGGAATTTATTGGAGTATGTGTATATTATCTCTTACCTCAACTCTTACACTCTTATATCGGATGTGGCGTTTGATGTTGATGTTTTGTTGGGTCGTCTCTTGAAGCATGGGCTGAGTCTTTCACTTGGGTTCTTTACGTTTTTAAAACCCGACGGCAGTGTTGTCAGAAATGTTGGTGCCATTCAAACCAAGTTGAGTTATAGAATCTGAATAGATATTTCCGAGACTGAGAGTTGATGCAAGTGTCATTTCGATTCGAAGTAAAACCTCGATATACAGAACCTCCTGATAAACCGTTTGGCGCATATTTCTGTCGACGTCCAAGTGAAGTCGAGCAGCCACGGGAAAGTGGCACAAATTACTATTATAAGTAGATGAGATGGCACAGGTTTAAAACGGGTTATCTCAGAGTGATTGGAATACTCGCCATCATCATTTTCTCTCTTTTTAGGAAGTTCTCATATTCTTCGGATCCTGCCAGCTGCTTGATTTGACTTTTTTTGCCCATTGCTGCGCTTATTGAATTGGAGAACAATACAAAGTTTGGCTTCCTCAGGCTTCTTTCCCCATAGTACTATTGAGAAGTTGTGAGAAACTTGGGATGCGAAGATTCTTCCTTCATCCCCCACACAACAACCTTTCTTCTTACCACCAACAACCTTTCTTGCTCAATCACCTTCTTCACAACTACAATAGCTCTTCTTCTTTGGGAGATCTTCAACTTCTTTCTTCAAACAACTACATCACGACAACCTCCTTCCTCAAGCACCTCCTTTGAAACAACAAATTTCTTCTTCAAAGCTCCACCACAATACTTCAGCTTCCTTATCCATCGAAGCTTACTTGTCCTTGATTCCTCGCAACACAACAACAGAATCAACTTGAAGTAAGCACCATCCATCACCCTTTACCCCAGATCGAAACCCTCACAAGCACAATATCATTCTTTGAACCAGATCGACCCCCTCCAAACACGATCCATCTCCCTTTGCCCCAGATGGATCCCCTAAAATTGATTTGATCCATCACCCTCAACTAACTCCACTTCTTTATTTGATAGACCCAATACAGACATCAACACCCAACAAGATGTCTCAAGGTTTCACTGCTGTGAACGTCCCTCATGAGGACGAGGCCCATATGGGGTCTCTAGCAATCGCTTCATACAAAGAGGATATGGAGGACATGGAGGACAACGCCGGCGATTCCGATGCTACTGAGGCAAGTTCATTAATTGTCTTGTCGTCTCGGAGTGAATCGAACTTCACGAACATCACATCTTTTCACGTTTGCTGTTCCTCCGATCTCGCAACATGATACCATGTCGTCGATCTATCACCACCAACTTCACATTGCATTGCCCTTCTACAAACACCTCTTCCTTTCCCTGACCTAGATCGATCTTGATTGTCTTTGTTATTTGACGCACTAACACCATCCCAGACTGTGGAGCAAGCCTCCTCCATGACACCCGCACCCGCCCCGAACACCACCAAGAAGCGTTCACCCAAGAATGCCCAAACCAACGCAGATGGTACTCCTGCGCCAAAAACTCCTCGCAAGAACGCAAAGCAGAAGGAACTCAACGAGGACAGCACTCTAGTCGTCAAAGCCACCTCAGCTCGCAAGAAGCCTGCACCCAAGTTGGATGAAGACCGAAATGTCATCCCCAAGCCCCATCGCAAGAAGGCTGAGCCAAAGCCGAAGACTGGTCCAAATATAGAGCCTCTCCCCAAGACTCCGCGCAAGTTTACCAAGAAAGTCAAGAGCGGGGACAAGGTCGTCGACGACGATGCTGCTGATGTGGACATGGCTGGCGACATGGTCAGCAATATGGTGGGTGACATGGCCAGCGCCAAGATGCGTGGCTTCGGGGATGAGGATTCCTCTGCCCTGAAATCTTACTACGCACCCACGCCCAATGGAGGCAGCAGTCCTGTTATCGTTGCTGAGGCGCCAATGACTCCCAAGGTGAAGAAGGCAGCCCTTGCTGCAACCGGTACCCCTGGTGGCAAGAAGAAGCGCGCTGCTGAGGAAGATGGCGAGATGGATCCTTTCACCACGCCAACAAAGAAGATCAAGGCCACGGCTAGCACCCCAAAGAGCGGCAATGGAAAAGGCACAGCTATCGCAACTTCCAAGGACCAGCTCACCGATGAGGATAAGATGATGATCCAGTGGAGAAAGGATGGCAAGGGCTGGCCTGAGATCCGCAAGAAGTGGGGTGAGATGACCGGCAAGCCACCCGGAAATAGCACTCTCCCCAACCGCTACAAGCGCCTGCTGACCAACATCATTGACTGGAAGGATGGTGATGTGAGTTACTCTCTTTTGCTTTACCCTTTTCAATTTATCTTCTTTGCCATGCGCTCCATGGTATCTGACTCAACTGAACAACCTTTGACTGACTCACCTCATCAGCTTGAGCGTATGCTCGTTGCCGAGCAGAAAGTGACCAAAGCTTTCGCAACTGAGCTGTATGGGCGCATGGCCACTGTGATGGTCCAGCTTGGTGGAGATACTTACACCGCTGCGGCCGTTGAGAAGGCCTTCTTGAAAGAGAAGCGTGAAGGCTTTCCCCACGCGGCAACCATCGACGAGGTCATGAAAGGCCCTGCGGCTCCGGCTGGCGATGATGATGATGAGGATATTGACCAGGCTGTCAACGGCGCCGCAATCTCGGTCACTGAAGATGAGGGCATGAAGGCCATTGACCAAGTCATCGGTGGTGGCGCTGTCGTGAAGCGTGACGATGAGCCCATGGAGGATGCTGAGACTCCAGATGTGGAAAACTCGGACGGTGGAGTTCCGATTTCGCCTGGGCACCGTCTCAAGCCCGAGGGTACCAAAGGCGAAGATGATGGTAAAATGGACTCCGACATGGTTTAAATCTCATTCTTCGATGTGTGTCGACTCGCCGTTTGGCATTTTTGAAGCCTCACCTCGCCTTCTCCGATCTGAGTCCGGAGCACACCTTTCACGTTCTGCCAGTGCCTTTTTATCGTCATCGACTCCCCTGAGCTGGTTGTGTCTAGGCACATTCCCAGTCACTGAAGTCTTTCTACCATACGGAGCATCGCTGTGCGAACGTCACTTACTTTACGAATACGAAAACATGGTTATATATCTCTCACGCGCTCTGCCGGATCCGAGACACGGTATATACGAAACTCTCATCACCAAGAACAATTGTCCCTCATGGGGTCTGGCATCTGCGTGCGTGCTTGTTTTTCAAAATTGGTTTTCTGAGATTTTACATCCCATGGTGGATATATGGGGGTGGCATACCTGGATAGGATGGAACGGGAGGTTTCTGGGGGACGAATATTCAGTTGCAAGAATGTTGTTTTTTCTCTGGCTTTGCTCATAATTGCTCCCTTGCTCACACGAAAGTATACAAATAGATTTCAAAATTTGGCCTTCATTTATCCTGTGGTGACTGAGTGAATGATTGTGCAATGTTTGGGAGGGAGTGGAATCTCCTCCTATTACTCTCGTATCCCAGACACTCACCTAACGAATGGGTTTGAAGAGACGAATCTCGTATTGTATATCTAAAAAACATTCATCTGCGTACCAAGTAGCATGGATGCTGTCTAAATAACCTGGCTAGAAATGATTTATAATTTCGTTATTTTGACTTCTAGCGACTAAAAATAAAAACACCAAGTTAACTTATTTTTTATTTTCCGGATTCCAAACTTTCTACCAAAACTAACATAAATCCACGACATACGAACTTGCACTCCATGCACAGAAAAGAACAAACTTATCTGTTGTTTTTCATTGTATCATATCATATTATATTCATATTTCATTCTTCTGGATTTCGAAGGCTTTCGGCCCAAAGTCAGAATAAATCCACCACATATGCTGCACTCGAGAGTGTCAATGGCAGAACAGACTTGACTATTTTCTAAAAAGTTTCAAAGCGAACAGAATTTTCTCTCCTACCTTCCTTCTTCCATTCACTGTCACTGTTGTCTTTTGTGTTCCATTCTCCGTAGCTCCTCTTTTTAATCTGACGCGCCTTCTTCGACCTCTATCCTCTCGCAGCCACTCTTGTGAAACCACCTTCCTTCCAGTCGCCATCTTCATTTTACCCTCACTCTCTTTCTTCCACCCCATACTTTCTTTCTGCCCACTACCACTCTCTTCCTCCCACTTTCTATCTTTTCCCCTTGAAACACACTTTGACACTCTCTTCTTTCCACCTACCTTCACAACCTTGATCAACACCCTTTGGCCGTTTGCTTTCAGCCACCACAACATGAACTCACAAATGCCATACGGTCAACAGCAAGGAGCGTGGATGCCCCAGCCAAACCAGTCTGGCTATCCACCTCTCCGACGCTCATTTCGCGTGGTCGACCTCTCATTACCACCCAGACGCCAGCCCACCCCCACCCTCCATAACGTCGACACCGAAAATTGTCACCGTACCCTCCACGAGCATCGCCAGGCCACCAAACAAAAATATCGCCGCATGGTAAGGGAACAGATGAAAGCTGAGGAAGCATTCTGGGTATATCAAGACCAGCAAGACCTAGAACCCTTCCCATACGATGCGTTTGAGATGAAACAACCTTTACTGCCTGCACTAGATATGGCAATTGACGAGAGCGGCGGGGATGCGGCGATGGCATGGCAACTTTTCGATAGGCGGAATAGCTGGGAAAAAGCGGCTGAGGAGGCTGCGAATGAGAAAAGAGAGGCTGAAGTCCGGAGGCGTGCGGACGAGATGATTAGAAATGATAAAGAGATGAAGGAGGACGAAGCAATGAGGCAATTGTTGGAGGAGCTGCCTACGTTTAAGTGTCCTGATATGTAAGTGGCATCGCCTTTTCTTTCTTTGGGCTGGTATTATCACGTTTATACGTTTGTTGGGCTGTTTGTTTGGGCGTTTGCAAGAGAAAGGAGATGCTGGTTCGCTTGTTGTTCACACGCGATTTCTTGTTTTGACCTTCGATCTCTCACTTTCAACCCAACTACTTTCATTCCATCCACTTCTCTCAATTCACCATATGATCTCTCCTTGGGGCCGTTCGTCCATCGTATAGCCGTTTCATCGGCCTGCGTATATTTCCACTTCATTCCATCAACCAATTCCGTGATAACAGTGCAGATTTTCTCGGGTTTGTGTTTGAATCCAAGACACCACTTTCTGATGTTCACATTCCTCACTCTTACAACTTCCATAACGTTCTATCAAGTATCTAGGTCCTCACCTAGAACTGCGCAATACTTTCTTCTTCTCTCAATCTTCTTCAAATATTTCTGTCATACGCTTTTCTGACCCCCCATTTCCTTTCCAGAAACCATACCATCCCCTTCGCGTCAGTTATAGGAAGTATCCAGGAAATGCTACTTGCTCCCATAGCTGACATCATAATATCGCTCCGAAACAACCCACATTTCGAACTCGAACTCTCGCAAGTTCTATCTTGGGTTCGAAAAGACTGTAATCAAGAGAATCTCGAACACGTTTTCCTCGTCTCGGTCGGCGAACTTGACAGATACTGCAGATTGATTGCAGATCGGATATTTCATCACCTCTCCGCCGATTTTAAAAAGCGCAACTACCTCAACCAACTTCGAAACGCCCAGGCAAGGCTAAGGAGACTCAAACAGGCCAACTCAGAGTTGCGAGTGGAGAATGAAAGACTGAGGTCTGGCGTTGAAGTCTTCGGCAGTCAGGTTGATATCCCGGAGAGAGTACCACCCTTTGAATTCTCGGAGCGTCGACATTATTCTCCCCCGTCGCAGCCTCAGAGAGTGAACTCCGACGTTGAGATCTTCAACAGCCAAATCAAACATAGTCAAGGAATAGCGCCGCCCTTTGAACCATTGCCAAAGCGACATTATTCTCCTCCACCACAATCTCGGAGACCAGGATTTCAACAGCCTCAAATAAATTGGGAACGCCCAGGAAGCATCGCAAAACCTTTCAACGGTCCAGATATGACTGTGGGATACCAGAACTATACTATCTCAAACGGCAGAATACCTGAGATAAACCCTATGGAGTACTCCTTTGGGGAGATGGAAGAAATGCACCATGATCGCCGCGATCCAAGAAGGGCGCGCTCAATGCCTCCGCACAGCAGAGACCGCACCGCGACGGAAGACTCCCACACACCCCTTCCAGAGTATGATCCTGTCACAGGGTACGGCAAAGTAGTAGCGGTTGACGAAATCAGCCCCCTTTATGAATACTCCAATCTTGAGGTTTCCTTGAGAGGCGGTGCTGGTGCTGGTAAGCATTGAATTTGGTCTTATATGATTGCAAAACTCACTGCAATTTAGGTCCATACAGTCTGTTAGAGGATAGTGACTTCGAAGGAGATGAAGATTCGGACGGAAAAGCAGCACATTTTTCAAACATTACGTCGAGTCTTGGAAAGGGCACACTGAACATGATGAAGAGGTTCGCGGACGATGACGACGAGGACGATGACTCTTTCTCCAACCACAGCAGCCTTAAATTTACGAGGCAGGGTGACACAAAAACCAATGACCCCAATAATCGATTCTGGGGAGGTGGACCACCTTCATCATGTGGGATAGGAGGACCATCTGCGACAGTTGACAACCCTGCCAGCCACAGAAACGATCGGCATCACGGACGACGAAGAAATAGAGGCGCAAAAATTGCACCAGGGCTTGTACCATTCACGCCGAAGGTGGACCCTTACGCTGAGGCTCCGCATGGCTTCCAATTCAGCTGGAACAAAGCTGAAAATGTGCCCCTGAAAAAAACTTGGACCACTCTGGATCCGAAAACAGGAGCTGTCAAATATGAAGAGGGAAACCAGGAAGCAGAGGAAGAGAATGCACCAGAAACATACATGTGGAATCCATCCGATGCAAGAAACACCCCTCTTGCTGCAACGTTTGGAACCTCCCGCGTAGTGTCCGCCGAGGAAGTCAAGGAGAAAAAGGCACCGAAGGTTGGAGGTCTTACTGAAAAATTTCTTCAGAGGCTTGACAGGCAATCTCGTCGCGACAGGGCCGAGTCAATTGATGATTATATTGATATATCTTCCACCCCTGGTTCTCCTAACGCTCCTCCTTCTGAGCCAAGTGTTATGGAATATCACCCCGCCTTGCCGCAAGGTAGCGTGGCCACAGATGAAAGGGCTCACAACCAACCCATCCAAATAGATGCGGACGTGAGAAAAAACTTCATAGATAACATCAATGCTATGCATGATGCCCATCCTGCACTAACGACGTTTGAGCTGCGAAATCAAGGCGGCTGGCTCCCCCAAAACAAGGCACCAGCGGTGTACATCAACGAATTCGGCGATGGTAATACTGTCGAGGTCAAAATGAAGATCGAGACGCGAACACGCAAGATGAACGAGAGGGGAGAATACGATGGCGAGGATTTGGGTCAGATAAAGAAGCGCTATCGACGGGGGTTCTCTGAAATGCTCCAAACACGCGAGGGCGAAATGATACGTGCGACTAAAGAATACCTCGAATGGCAGGCCATGCCCCTTGAGGACCGCATGGAACGGTTGACACTCATCCGTCAGCCCATCAATCTCTGGCAAAAGAAACCAGGCGCAGATGAAATCGACCAGCATGAGCTGCATTACCTCCCAAAATTCTATGAGAGACAAATCTCACGAAGGAAGGAAAAGCAGCGCATGAGAGCCATTCTTGCCGATAAAGCAAAGCAGAAACAAAAAGACAATGCCAGTACCTCATTGGAAACCGCAGAAACTGGTGACACTCTTGACACCTGGGGGGTATTGGGCGACTGCGATGACCCGCCGGTTGGGGGCACAAGTGGTGGCTCCCGAACTCCTAGGTTGGGTGATGACAGTTGGCAAGAGATGTTGGAGCGTCTGGTCGATATTGACCCACGTAAGGATTCGAGGTCTCCGTCTCGGTCGCGCTCGTCCTCCAAATCCGCCTCTGTGGCTGGCTCGATGGCCGCAGAACGCGTCTTTAGGCCCCCCGACAGATTGTATAATGACCATCGCTACAAGCCGCGTCCACGTCTGTATTCGGGCGGTTCCGGCACAGGAAACTCAGTTACTGGACCTCGCCAATCCAGGCCACGATCCTCTCATCCAAGCCCGTCCCCTGCCGCATTTTCCAACTCGTGGTGTGCCACAGACGACGGAAGCGACGCATCCTCTACCGTCAGAGGCCTTCGCAATGCCCCCCTCGACCGTCACATATTCAACGGCTCAGGCATTGACCGATCAAGCGATGGAACCAACGCAGCGAACGGACTCGCCGATCTCATTGCCGCCTATGACGACTCTCCCACTCTCAGAATACCAACGGATACTGACATCCCGTCTCCACCATTCACTGAGCTTGAGCAAGTACTATATAACCGTGCGATTGGGAATATGGGAGAGCGCGGCCGCGTCGTCACGGTGCGTCTCCATGCAGTCCAGGAATCCCACATGGCACCAGGCAGCGTGCTGCCAAAATTTACACCAGGCGCCATTGCAAACAAAGTCTTTGGTGGGGTAATCCAAGAATTCCAACTACACCCTGGAAAACGTACGGCAGTTGTCGTCTTTATGCACCCGAGGGAGGCACGTTCGTTTGTGCACCATGTCCGTAACATAAGAGAGAAAGGTACGGGACACGCTATCAGGGACCTTCAGATCGAGGCCTCGTGGTTCAGAGGCGCAGAATCCCGTGCTATCCTCCCCGCCCAGCCCAATCTCCTCAAACACAGCATCTCTAGAGCCAAGCGCTGCATACTCCTCTCTCACATCCCGAAGGAAAAATCAAACCGCGTTGTCTTCCAAGAGCTCTCAGAGTGCTTTGGCACGATTCTTGTGCGCACCTCCCTTATCACGCCACCGCAGAATTATGTCCTACAATCCGAGGGAAAGCAGGCTTTGGTTGAGTTCGCGAACCTCCAAGACGCCATGCGCGCGTACGATGACCTGAATGCGGGTCTTATCGCCGGGTACGAAAACGTGAACCCGGAGTTTAAGAACGAGTCGACGGAGAAGAGAGCGATTATGAAGGATTATTGCGGATGTCTTGGTTGTGATGACAAGAGAACCGCAAAGTCCAGGGAGAAGGAGAACAAGAAGCGGAAGATGGATGAGCAGATGATGGAGGATGAGAATGAGATGTCAAGCTACGATGATAGTGCGAGTGATTAGGTCGCAGCTTGGAAGGGGCTTCGTGCTATGGGTTTAGGGATGATTAAGGCGGCCGCTGGGTTGCTTTTGTGTTATGGGAGGTCCATTACAGTGAATGATTGAGTTGTTTGGTTGCTGTTTCGATATGGGTGGGTTCACTGATACCAAGAGCGGTCGACAAGCCAGCTGGGATTTCCCTGTGCTATGCGGTAGTTGCGAGTTCCAGACTCCAATAGGGAGGTTGATGCCCTCATGCATGGCTTTGAGTTACGGGCACCGAGAAAGCTTACACTCAGGTGCCGATAGGGAGGTTGTTTGCCTCATGCATGGCTTTGCGTTACGAGCACCGAAAGGGCTTATTCCCTGATACATGTGCTTGGGGAAATCGATGCATTCCTCGCCGGTTGTGCACTGCTGGCGAGATGAGTTCATTGCATAGTAGATAGATGATAAATGCAGGGGGGTGTGTTGGTGGAAGGACCGAAATATTGCGACCGCGCGCAAATCGTGCAGTGTATTTGGTGACCGGACCTTCGGGCTTTTGTGCAACGGGCAGGAAAACTCGACGAGCTCCAACTTATCGGCCCCCTATTCAACATGAATATGTGGCCCGAGACCGAATGGCGATCAACATGATCACCGGCATAGTCTGCGTCGCTATAACCCCGTAAATAGGGGCGGCTCTCGCCCCCTGTCCCCCCAAAAGAAAGACGTAAGCCCCGAGTCTTCTTCACGTAGCGCAATACGTGGAGGACCCCGTTCCAATTCCGTATCGTAGGCCTTGAGCAGCTCTGATGAGCTGCCCCCATGCATATGCGATATCCTGGCGAGTACAGATCGCGAGCCAAGCCAAGGACCCAACGCCTTGTTGATACAGGTGTTGGTCGGCCTCGGGCTCACTGCCGTCGCCCTTGACAAGCGCCGCTCTGTCGGTCGTGTAGACGTGTTTTAGCCCATCCATCTACTAATGCGTCTCAACCTGAAGACTCCCCGGCGACACGTAACGACTGGGCTCCATCGCCGCCACGCATAGATAGCGGCGAGCATGCAGGTAACAACATAGTCAATGCACCTAAGGTACTAACTGTGGCAGAAGGTAGGTTAGAAGACTGGCCACGAGGGCTGGAGGCTCGCCACTCCATCCATGAGCAATCACATGTACCGGACGGCGTCCTCTTAACCCCTCCGATGCGGCCGAGGACAGTTTGGCGTACGCCGACGCATTAGAGGGGGGCAATGGCCGTGAGGATGGCTGTGTTCCGTTCTATCCTGGTATGACACTCCTTCATTACACCTTGGCAAGACTAGATTGCTAGCTCTGCCTATAACTACCTTCGAGCTGAGTAGTCTAACTCACCTCTATAGGAGATCAGCGCGGGCCGGCGTTTGTGATGAATATATAATTGCGTCTGATATATAGCTCGAGGGGAGGCTAGCCATTCAGTCATTGTCACAATAGTATTAGGTCATGTTCCCGGTTCAAGAAGCATTATCATGAGACCCCTTAGAGAAACCGCCGATGTCTGGCGTTAGAATTGAGGACAATTGCAGCTGTTGTACACGAAATTCTCACAGTTATAGGCGTAGCAGATAATTCGCCGCATATAGAACAGCAGGGTGAAAATTAGTTAATTTACAAGAAGGCCCGAGTAGCCCGAAGGGGCACCCATTCGGTGTATATGTCGATAATAGATCACGACATCGCCCGCGCGATAGCCTGTATGCGCACCTCCTCGTTTATTCCTAACGCTGGCTATTTGGTTATGCTAGGCAAACCTAAGAGGCTCGCTATTGAGGTATTTGATTGTCAAGTACTAAGATAATACAACAAACTGTAACATTTCCACCCTACCTACCCCTCCACAGAAATAATACTCGACTTGTAGAATATAATCCAGACCCCAAAGAAGTAAAACACTATAAATAATATACTATTCAACCAAACCTATCAGTTAGTAAACGAGAAGCATCATTTATGGTCCCTTTGGCATATATACTCGCAAAGCCAACTTGTGAGAAACCCAGGGGAATACCACATGCATATATCCAACACCCATAAACCGCTTTTTTCTCACCCTGCACCTTCCCCAAATAACCAAACATACACCACCAGTTCCTTCACTCCCCACCTCCACCACAATGGACACCACCAAACCTCCCACCACCGCCACCAAACCAACCGACCCCAAATCACCACGCCCCCCAATCTCCCAAATCACACCCTCCCTCTACCTCGGCGACACATGTGGAGGAAACTTGATGAGGAGGAAAGAGGGCCTGGAGACGGTGATGGGGGATGTGAGGGGGGGGAGGAAGATGAAGCAGAATCCGAATTTCATGGAGGAGGGGGGGAGAAGGTGCCGAAAGCGGCGTATGCGGAGTATTTGAGGGAGAGGAGGGAGAGGTTGGACGAACCGGGGTTGACGGGGGATGAACCTATTGGAGTGCAGTGGTAGGGATCCTGTAAAAAGGGGATGAGGGGTGCTGCACTGGTTGGGATTTGAACCTTGAGAGGTTGTCACGACAGAAGGACTGTGACAGTAGTCTCAGCTGGCAGGTGAAAAAAGGTTGATGGGTGATGAACTTATCGGTATTCTGAACCTATGAAGTGATGTAAGACTGTAGTAATCCTTCCCAACAGACGCCATGCAAAAAAGAACACCATGCCAACCAATATCGCAGCGGCGTGCGTTTGTTCCGCTGAACTTCCTTCCTCCTCTCGTTCCCTTCCTGATATTCCCATAACGTGACGGACCGGCCTCTCTCCATCGACATGATGAGCGCTCTGCTCAATCCCCAGACGCACACCCCTTGCACCCACAGTTCACGCACTCCACCTCCTGACCCTCCTTCAGATTCGACTTCGGCACGCGACATATGCAAGTCGAGTTGAAATTCGTTTCCTTAGTCTGTATGCACCTCAAACAACAAAGCTGCATCTCATTAGCCCTTGCTCCCCACTCCCCCCCCCACAGAAATTATCGCACTCACCTTGGCATAGCTATCCTTCTTCCACTTCGCGATCAACATCGCATCCGCATACCCATTCTTACACAACCACTCATACAGCTGCTTGCTAATCTTCTCCTGCTTATACAGCTCCCATACATACCTGCTCCTCTGATGCGAGATTTGGAAGATCGGCCAGAGCGCTTGGTGCTTCGGGGCCGCGGTTGTGGGCGCGTTCTCGGCGTCTTTCATCTTGTTCGCGAAGACCAACAAGGAGTCTTCGATGTCGCTGAAGCCCGCGGGCGGGGCTTTGCGCTTCGAGGCGTGCCGGATGGCGGGCATATTTGCGGTGGAGGAGGGGGTGTGTGATGCACGAGTCGGTTTCTGTCGTATCGTCCTGTCGTGAAGTAGGGAAGAGAGAGTTGCCCGTCGTCTATAAGGCTGTCTAACATGACAACATAAAAATCTCAGCCTTACGATCCCAACCTCAAGGCACTAAACTATCACGTGATATCCAATCCCGGCTTCTGCCCGAGCTTCATACGAACGACGATGAGCGACGAAGAGCGACTTTTTTTTAGCTGCAAGAAGAGACAACAACCAGCGCACAATATGGTCATCAATCCCACCTACCTCGCGCAGCGGACGCGGCAGTGTGAGTTTTTTGCCTTCCTTGATTGGTGGTTGGGGGTGTTGGGGGATGGGGGCTAATGTGGTTGCAGCTGTGAATTGGAATGATGCGCAGAGGCGGGTTGCGAAGAGCTATCGGGAGTGGATTCGTTCTGTATGTCACCCCCGTTACCCCCTCGAGAGATACGGATGCGAATACTGCGGACTGGCTGGGCTGGCTGGGTTGATTGGATTGGATTGGGAGGGGTATGGAGAGGGAGGAGAACTGGAAGAGCCGCTGTTGAGTGTTTACGGATTGATGCTGATTGTGTACCGATACAGGCCCCGGAGATCCAGACGATGTACTCGCTGAACATTTCGGTTGGCGAGCTGCGGACGAAGATGAGGGAGCAGTTTGAGCGACACCGTTATGTGAAGCAGTTGCCCGTGGTGGATATGCTGTTGTTCCAGAGCCATGCGGAGTACCAGGTAAGGGATTCCTTTCCTTTTGTTATGATCGGAAGGCGGAGGAGGGAAAGACGTTGAAGATGGCGTGAAGGTGGTGGGGGGAATTGAGCTGGGGGTTGTGGGCAGAGCTCTGGATGGGGGCTTGCAACGCACCATCATTACCCTCCACTAGAAAGGAGCAACAGACGTGGCACCATATACTATGAAGTTCGATAACTAACACCAACACAGGAAACCCTAAACTACTGGAAGCAACTCCCCCACATCCTCAAGTACTTCCGCGCCGAGGAGGACCCCACCGCGCATCTCCCCAAGAACTTCATGAGCGGTTTCCTCGAGGGCCGGAATTAGAGAAGGAGGAGAAGAGAAGAGTGAGGAGGAGGGAGAGCCACGGTATAGAGATAGAGTCAGCTGGTGAGAGGGAGCTTTGGTGGAGCGGGCGGTGGTGAAGATGGGGAGGGGGATTTGTATATATCCGTTACTATATCGAGAATGGGACGGAATGTTTCTTGCTACGGAATGTGCTCTGGGTTTGATGCGGTGGGGATTTATGCCTTTGGCAAGTGCAGCACGAAACGATGCACGAATAGAAAATCGTGTGTGCTGTCACTGAGAGACTTGCATGCATAACGACCAGTGTGGTTGATTCCTTAGATTGCTCGATATGAAGGCATACAGCCATCCCGACAGCCAAATTTACATTTTCTCCCTCCCCTTGTATTCCAAACGCCCTTATAATCCCACGCAGCTTTTACATACACCCCAACCCACAAACGCCGCGAAACGCCACCACGACAGGCCTCTCCCTCATAAAGCCCCCTCTACACCCCTCATATCTCACAACCCCCCCTCTACTGCCTCCCAAACGCCTCCCTCTCACCGACAAACTTCTCCGCTACAACATCACACAAATCCATCAAGTCATCCAATCCCTTCTCCAGCGCCTCGAACGCCGTGCCCTCGTACGTTTGGATGCGGATGTTCATCTTTGGCTCCGAGGGGTGGGGGATCGAGTAGCCGCAGAACTCGACGTTGGGGCTGAGGGTTTGTTAGTTGACGTTTTGTGACTGGTTTGTAACAAACAAACTGGGGAGGGGAGGGGGGGGGGAAGGGGGGGGGAAGGGGGGGGGAAGGGGGGGGGAAGGGGGGGGGAAGGGGGGGGGAAGGGGGGGGAAGGGGGGGGGGCATATGCGTACTTCTTCATGATAATATACCTCAACGCATTACCAAGTGTATGATCCTCATTCGTAAATTCAAACGAAGCAGCCGTGTCCGACGACCCCGGAAGCTATCCACTCATCAGCACTTCTATCCCTCTCCGTCTGTCCAGCTGGTGGGGGGTCAGTAACATACCACGCGCACATTCTGCTTCGCCCACAGCGTAGCCAACACCGCATCCTCCGTAGGATCAACCTGCGCCTGCGCCTGCGCCACCACGGCCGGGGCGGCATCGCCCATGGAGACGTCGCCGTCGAAGGCGTCTTCCGTGCCTGCCATTGCGAGTAATTAGGAGAGACGGGGGTTGCGTGGGTAATATGTACAGGCTGTGAGGTGGGGGGAGGCTCTGAGATGGATAGAGCGAGGCGATTGGGGCTTTTTTATATGGTGCCTTGGGTACGAGGCAGGGTGTGGGGGCGATAAGAGGTCATGTGGTGATAAGGATTATCAGTATACTGTATTTTCAAAGTGCACACGTGACAATACGCAGGACCTCGTACTCTCGTACTCTCACAAATCCAATGTTTTTGCTTTTCGATCATCCCACTTCCCAGGGCTATGAGCTATTGTTCCTGCCCATGACGTCCCCCCGTCCCCCTCACCCCCTCAAAAGGAAGGGAGCAGCGGTGGTAGCGGCGGTGGCAGCGGTGGCAGTGGTGGCAGTGGTGGCAGTGGTGGCAGCGGTGGCAGCGGATATACGGGTCAGGAACCACGTCGGTGGGACTGGGTGCAGGGGACCAAAAGGGCGTTATCGATAACTGAGACGTGGCTAGACGACTAGACGGGGTGGAGGGGAGGGTAGCGGTGGGTGATTGGGGGGGAGAGCGCGGTGTGAATGAGGATGCGCGCGGCTAGGAGGGAGTGGAGGTGGTGTAGGGAGTACGGAGTAGGTGTAGTGGCGGTGGTGGTGGTGTGGCGGTGCTGGGGTGGTGGTGTGGTGGTGTGCTGGTGGTGTGCTGGTGGTGTGCTGGTGGTGTGCTGGTGGTGTGCTGGTGGTGTGCTGGTGGTGTGCTGGTGGTGGTGGTGGTGCTGGTTGAATAGTGGTAGTGGTGTCGTCGCGTTTCATCTCGACGCGCTCGCTCTGCCCTGTGTGGTAGGCTGGGTGGTTGGGGGTAGGCTGGGTGGTTGGGGTAGGCTGGGTGGTTGGGGGTAGGCTGGCTGGGTTGTAGGCTGGCTGGGTTGTAGGCTGGGCAGGGTCTGGCCATCTCCACTTTTCCAAAACGCCAGTATGTTTGACAGAGTACCGAGGTGGGCAGGGGTGCGTCGGAGGAGGGGGGTTTAGTTAGCGATGGGGGATTCTGTGAGAGCATGTTAGAGACGACAGAGACAGAGGACATGCGGGGCTTGGCCGTCTAGAAACATATCATATAGTGGTCTACTTACTACCTGTCCAGCTGTCATGTCATATGATTCCCTCTAGGCAGGCTGGAAGACCTGATGAGAGCTGGTAAAGTGAGCTCTGATGCTGAAGAAACTGCTTTTTGCAATGCCCCTCCTTTCATATGGAGAACTGCCTCATACTACTACCTACTACATACTACTTACATAGAGTACTCCCATTCAATGCACTCCCCTCTCTCTCCCCCTCCCTTCTCCCCCCTCCCCTCCCATCCCCTCCCTCCCATCCCCTCCCCCTCTTCCCCCCACACCCCTCCCTCCCATCCCATCCCCTCTCCCCTTCTCCCCACACCCCTCCCCTCCCATCCCCCCACACCCATCCCCTCCCATCCCCCCACTCCCATCCCCTCCCCCCTCCCCCCCCCCCCCACCCCTAACTCCTGAACTAAACTCAGCTAACATCTTATACTAGTACTTCAGTTCCACCATAAAACCCTACGCACATACATGTACCACTAATTCTAGCAGTATACATCTCAGCTTGCTCTCTAGAAAAATGTATACTTCTCCACCTCAGTACTGCCTTGTACCGTGTTACATCTTCCTTTGAGGTTGTTCCGTATTACTTCACTGCTGAACACTACTAAACCCCCTACCACAGAAGTAGAAGGTACTTACTTCCTAGGAACTCAAACAATACTCCGTAGTCTAAACCATCCCCCCCCCCTTATACAGTACAACACTAACACCAACATTTCATTTCACACTCCTACTCTCACACTCTTGCTCTTACTCCTACCATTTCCACTTCCACTTCCACTTCCACTATACTCTCTACTCTCTCCTCTTCCTCTCCCTCGTCTCTCTAAAACTTCTTCCCCTCACTTTCATCTCCACCGACTCCACATCTGCCTCTTCTGTATCTATTAGAGTGGCACATTTAATACCTCCCCTGCGTTTCGACCAGCCCCACTCCTCATTCCTACTGGAATCGGGAGTCTAAGTAAGACCTACAGTTCACCATTCTTAAACCTAAACCTCAACCTTTCCACACCCCACCGAGACTCGAAGAAGCAGGAAAACTGACTTGTGATCTCGTCTCCAGCGCCTTCCTTTACACCTCTTGACACCGGAGTTCAGCATCTTGCCAATCCTCGGTGACACAGCTTCGCTGCCTTCAAGTTTGTTATATCCGCCCCCAAACTCGAGTATTGAGAGCCACGACTACCGCGGCCCAATATCTCACCGACACCGGTTCTCCAGGCCGGAAGTGCTTCAAGACGACTAGAACCACGTCGCCGCTACGCTCAGAACCCTACGCTCATCATGAGTACTGCCATCGCAATGGCTCCGTCGCCCGCTCCCCATGACCGAAACGCATACGTGGATATTGCGCCGTCAAACTCTTCGCCGCGCCAGACTCGCATCGCGGCACCTAGCGCATCGAACCACCATGAGCCGAGATCAGAGAGCACGAGTCCCAGAGGCTCGTCGGGCTCAAAAAGCTCGCCAACGAGGTAAGTCAAAGAAACAGCGGCCACAACTGCAGTCTCCCCCGCACAATTTGAGCGTGCTAACATCCCCCCGAGCAGTCTCCGAAATGCCCCTCCCCCAAAGATCATACCCCCAAAGATCATCGTCAAGAAAGAGCCCGCGTCGCCCGGCCTCCCCACCTCCCGCCACAGGCCGCGCAAGCTCGACCTCTCCAAGAACAACTCCAGCGCCGCAAACTCGAACCAAAAAGGCACCGCGCCGCTCACATCGCGAGAAACAGGCGGCCTCGCAATCCAAGACGTCGGCCTCGCCTGCCTTTCCCCCGGCTTCGTGACGCATGACCCAACAATGCGCGAGCAGCTCCAGCGCAGCATCTCCGTACGCGAACAACAGCGCCACATCATCGAGTCGCGGCTCCAACAAACCGGGCGCCCCGGCGACGCGCCCCTCGACAGCGCAAAAGAGATGCCCGGCCCCAGCGCCTTTGGGTCTATGAAAACCCCTGGCACATCGCGCCGCAAGGCGCCCCCCGGACTCAGCATCGTGGCACCCTCGCACGAGCAGTTCGCCAACGAGCGCGTCATCCAGTCCGCGCCGCTGAACCAGACGTTCACGGGGCGCCATCAACCGCATCCGCTGACGCGACACGTCCAGAATCAGCCCTCGAACCTCTCGAATACGTCGCATATCCACCATGTACCCGCTACGCAGACGGCGAACCGCCTCCCTCCCATCTCTGACGTCTTTGCAGCCGAAAACCTCGGGCAGCACCGCGACGCAGCGAATAACGGACCAAAAACTTCGATATATCCCCCTTCCTCTAACGCCGCGTCCCATCACAACCGCCACACCGGCTTCCCCTCCCCCACCCACGCCGCGCAACAACAACCCCCGCATTCCGCGCGCCCGCGCGAGTACCGCTCTGCTGAAGAAGCGCAAGTCGAGCTCGCGGGGGGAAGGCCGGAGTTGATTCCTAAAATCGTGCATTATGGCGGTCATCAGCCTCCTACGCCGCCGAGTCCGCAGACGGGGAATGCGATGCGCAACGGTGGGGCGGGACGGAGGCGGGGGAGGGAGGAGTATGAGGAGGGACGGAGTCCGCCGTTGGGGCAGGGACCAGCTGCTGCGAGGAGGACGGCTGCGGGAGTGAGTGGTGCGTTTGGGGAGGGGAGGGATAGTGAGGAGGCTGTGAGGGCGAAGAAGGAGGAGTTTTTGAGGTTGTGTGATCGGGCTTGGGATTTGTTCCATTTGTAGGATCTTTGTTTGAGGAGATGGAGAGGGGTATGACGTACACGACGGGCTTGATGAGGCCGATTCACGAACTGGGATTTGGGATACTACTACTAGTACTACTACTACTTGTTGCTGGTGGGATGGGGGGATGGGGGGGTTATAATTTTGTTTCACACCGGACAGGACCGGGTCGGGCTCCCTGGATTGAAATGATTCGGATACCACATTTTGCTTTTCTACATTCTCCGCTACACCTATTTTTCGTGCTGTTTTTTGTTGTTGCTGGTTGTCTGCTGTTTCTCTTCTTAATTCTTTCTTCTTTCTTCCTTCTTCAGCCCTACCGCATGAGCGAGAGCGGGTGCGCGTGAGCGGGAGAGGGGGCGATGCGAAGGGTGTGTATGCTATATTACTAGGGACCCTTGTTTTTTTTAATATCCACGCTACGGCTGTAAAAGTGAGGTGTTTAACGGTTGGGGGAGGGAGTTTTATTTGGCTGGCTTGCTTTGGTGGTTGGGCGGGCGGTGGGGCGACGTCGCTGCTGGCGGGGACGGGGTTAAGGGGTGGAAGTTTTGGGCGGGATGGGGTTTGGGGGATATGAGAATTTAAGTGTTTTGAAGTTATATCTAGGTGTTGCATTGTGTGTTGTGAATGGTGATATGTTTTCTCCCCTGCCCCATAGTTGGGGGGGGGGGCTACCATATGGTGTCTTAAAAGCCCATGTACGCACGCCTCTTGACTCCCAATATGAGAATGATATCTCCTACCCTAACACGAGTAGCGGATCTAGGTACGCAGCCTACGGTTCTCACATCCTACCATTCTCTCGCGCATTCACAAGGTCATCACTCATCACAATCAACACCTCCAAAGTAGTCAAAAGTCTTCCAAATCCATGTATTCACTGGACTTCTTCATTCCTTCTCTATCTATCCCCCCTCCCCTCCCCAACTATCCAACTCCCCCCTTCAAACCCCCAACCCGTCGACTGAGCAGCACGCAGAGTGTAGAGACTCCACGAGCAATTAAGGCTATAAAAAAAAAAGAAGCCGCCAGACCGATCGGGTTCCCCTGTTCCTCCCTCATCCATCCGTCTTATTTTCCTTTCCTCCCTCATCCATCCGTCTTATTTTCCTTTCCTCCCTCATCCATCCGTCTTATTTTCCTTTCCTCTCCTCCCATCATCCACCCGTAACATTAAAGAAGAAAAACAGAAAACAGGGCACAGGTGTCATGACGTCGTTGATGCAATTCGGAACGCTCAGCCGGCCGACCAAAAAAGAGTAAAAAAAATAACAAAAAGCAGACCCAGCAAAACCCATACAAAACCAAAGGTGGCTAATTCATTCCGCCACCCACACGTATATGATGCTGTTGCTCTCTAAAAAATCACGCGCGTGCGCTGCCTCTGCCGCCGTCGTTTGTCTCTTTCGCTAACGCCTGGAAAACTCCTTTTGGATAAAAACAATGAACGCCGGTGCATGATGGGGTGATGGTATGCATCGCCAACTCCCTCCCAAAGATAATAAAAAGAAAAGTGTGGAACTCGGGCAGCGTTAAATGAAGAAAAACGGCCCGTCCGTCCCCGCCTGCTTGCGATTGGTATCGTGCGGTGTGTGTTAAGAATGGCTCTCTATAATAATAGAACAGATGTAGAAAAAAAAAGTTCGAAAGTCTATTTGCACGTGTGGCGATTTGAGGATGCTCATTGAAGCGCTGCAATCCATTTCGTCCTCGTTGCGTGGTCGTGCGTATCTTTTCTGCAGGGAAAAAAAAGGTTCGCGCAGGGTTGCGGAGCTCATGCGTTCGGTGGAGAGCGGGAGATGGGGATTGGGATCGTCGTGGTGGTCATGCGCCGACCGCTCCACGAACGAGGAGTTTATAAAAAGAAACCCCCATCCTCATCTCGCGCGCGCGAGCAAGTCTTTTTCAAGAGGAAAGAAGTCTTAAATCCCCTCCTCGCCCGCCTTACACAGCTTCACCTCGCGACCCCACTCCGACTTCAACACCTGGCTCGCCGTGATGCGCCGGCTCGGATTCGGGTCAAGGATGGAGTAAATGACATTTCGGCAGCGGGCCTGTCGATCAGTTAGTCTCTTGCTGCGCGACACGACAGAAGTAGCAGAAGTGCTGGGTGATGGGCGAGGGCTACTCACGCGAGCCAGACTCTCAATAGGACCATAGCCCTCCTCGTCGCGACGCCCCTCGAGGTAGCGCTCGTAGAACTCGTCCTCGTCCTTGCGAGCGACGCGCCACAGGTGCCGGCCCGTGCGCATGGCCATGTATATGACGCCCGTGGCCCAGACGTCGACGGCGCGGGCGTCGAATTCCTTGTCGACGTACTCCTCGGGCGCGATGTATGGGGCGCTGCCGCAGAGGCCGGAGACCATGTGCGCGTCCGTCTCCCAGGCCATGCGGAAGCACTCGCCGTTGCCGAAGTCGGTGATTTTGAGCGCGCCGTGGGTGGTGAGGAGGAGGTTCTCGGGCTTGAGGTCCCGGTGGGCGACGCCCATCTCGTGCATGTACTCGACGCCGCGCATGAGCTGCTTGAAGTAGCAGTCTGCCTCGGCGACTTCGAGCTTGCCCGCTGCGAGGACGAGGGTATACAGGTCGCCGCCAGCGCAGAACTCCATCACTTCGCAGTAGTCGCCCTTGGAATCCTGGAGCAGGTCGAGGGTGTGGATGACGTTGGGGTGGCGGAGGGAGGAGGAGATGCAGAACTCGGAGGTGAGGCGCTTGCTATACCGCTTCTCGCTCTCGTCGGGGCGGCGGCGGAACTCTTTGACGGCAAAGAGCTGCTCGTTGTCGCCCTCCTTGCGCTTGTGCGAGATGCGCACGATACCGAAGGCGCCGCGGCCTACGATCTCTTGGCACTTGCCATACTTCTCCACCAGCGTCGCTGTTGTGTTCGGGCCGCCCTTCTTGTCGGTCGAGGCCAGGGCCTCGCGCTCGCGCTTCAGCTGGTCCACCCAGCTCGACATGAGCGATAATTGCTGCTCGCCCTCGTGTGCCTCCATCGGCTTCTTCTTGCCGATCAGCATGTCGCGCAGCATGTCGGACAGCTTCTCTTGGCGCTTGGCGCTCTTCAGGTGATGTTCATGGCCACCGGGTACATCAGGGACGAGGATGTATCGCTGAGCCGGCCACTGTGGCTCTTTGGGTTTCTCTTTAGGTTTCGGCATTATTGGGATCTTTTCCAACGAAGATTGTTGATGTGAAGGCGGGGCGTGTCGAGAGGTAGGCGCCGTTGATGGCTCTCCAGGCACGGGCGTTGTGGCGTGGGGGGGTGATTTTGTACCGCCACTTTCGGAGCCGGAGCCGGTTTTGTTGGTGTCACGCGCGGAGAACATGCGAGTGAGCCGCTTGGTCATGGATTGCTTCTCGTTCGCCGGCCTGTGACTGGTGTGGTCGGAGTGTGGCGCAGCCCCATTGGCTGTATCGTGCGTACCTTGTCCACTGGTTGGTGGCGACCCTGACGATGCTGCGCCTGCAGCGCCATCACCGCCATCAAAGGAGGGTTTCCTTGGGACTGTGAGGAGTGATGAGGTCGCTTTGTCAGCATCGCGATGCGGGAGGATAGCGGTCATGGTGGCTGGTGCGTGGGGGTTTTTGGGCCTTTGGTGGTAAGATTTGTGAGGCGTCGGCTATACCGCGCTGTACCGGTAGGCTCTTTAGGCGGTTTTCTTGTGGAACGATAATTAATATGTGTCGCAGTAAACCGTCAGAATGTCGATGGATTGCATGTGCTACCTGATCGTGCGAATAAGAGAGCAAAGGTTCGTCCAAGGTAGCACGTCCAAGGTAGCAGCTGTGTAAGCAACTGAGAAAATATAAAATATAAGATAAAAGATAAAAAAAAAAAAGGATTATTAAGAGGGCCGCCTCCGCGGTCGCGGGGCCTTCACGGCCCTGGTAGGAGAAAGCTTTCAGCAAATAAAGCTGTAATTTCTATTTTGTTTTTGAGATGGAATGACGACAATGATGATGATGATGATGCGCGCGCGCGGAGGTTTTGCTGTAGTGAAGTTGGGAGGGGGGTCGCAGGCGATTAGAATGGTGTCTTGGAGTGACGATATGACAATGTCGTAGGGGTCTGAAGGGTCGTCGATGGTGGAACACTGAGCACTCTGGAGCGGCAATTCCTCAGTGGCGAGGCGATTGAGTTCGAGAAAACCAGTTGTGGAAGGTATGGAAGAGCAGGAGAGAGGTGTTTGGTATAATATACGGAGTTGAAGAAGGGAAATTGAGCAGATGGTGGCGATGTGGACTGGGTGTGTATGAATCGCTCAGAATTGCTCGGAATTTGGTGGTTTGTTTTGTAATTTCTGGTTGGGGGTGGTGGTTGGTGGTAATTGGGTGGTGGTGGTGGTGGTGGTGGATGGTAGGGGATGGGTAGGTAATAGACACCAAAGGCCGCCGCCAGGAGATTTGAGATTTGAAGATACGTAGAATCGAGGTAGAGCGAGGTAGAGAGAGGTAGAGCGAGGTAGAGAGAGGTAGAGCGAGACAGAGAGTGGTGATCCGTAGGCGGTAATATGACTGATATATTATAAAAAGGGCGAGTTGAGATTCGAGTAGGGCGAGTTAAGGGCGAGTTAAGGGCGAGTTAAGGCGAGTTAAGGGCGAGTTAAGGGCCAGGGCAAGATAAAGACCAGAGGCCAGAGACCAGAGACCAGACACCAGACACCAGACACCAGACACCAGACACCAGACACCAGACACCAGACACCAGACACCAGACACCAGACACCAGACACCAGACACCAGACACCAGAACCAGAGACCAGAGATCAGAGATCAGAGACCCGTTGTTGAAGAGATACACTACAAGAGAGTTGCGTGTACTCAAGCATGAGGTAGTCCAAGGGGGTTCAGTTCAGTCGATTTGTACGAACCAGGGGAAAGGCAAATGGTACTTTTGTCCGATATGAGGGATTTAATTTTTCTGACAGTCGGTTGGTGGTGGGCCGGATGTAAATGGAATTCGGAGTAGCAGAGACCGCCGAGCTATAATGAGAGAGCCGGATCGGGGAACGAGAGGAGAGGGACGTATCGATGTCCCGTCATTTCGGGGGGGGAAAGAGATGGTTGGAAATAGAAGCAGAAGTAGGGAGTGGGAAAAGATAGATAGATAGCAAGGTGGGAGTGGGAAAAGATAGATAGATAGCAAGGTTACTTTTGGGCTTCCTTTTTTTCTTTTCTCACTTTTGTGTCGGCTGGTCTCACCATGTACAGCAGCAGCAGTAGTTAGTCAGAGTCGCAGTGTTTTAGTTTATGCAACAGAATCACCACAAGTCAAAAAAATGGGTGTACCTTTTAATACCGCAGCATGCAAGGCCAGGTGCAGATGCCGATGTTAACGGTCTTTGAATCATCGCCGCCAACACTCAGGATCCTCGTAACCCTAACCGTACACTCTACTCTATATGACGAATCACTCGCCGATGACGAATCACTCGCCGACGACTCGCCGACGAGTGATTCGTTAGAATGTGGGCCACCAGGGCCAACCTCGCCCAGCCCAGCCCACAAAAATAGGGCAAAGAAATAAATCCCAGTGGTGGCCAAACCCCATCTATTACCGCCTGGAGGCGGTTGGCGAGTGTGCCACAAAAGCAAAGTGTGCCATCTTAGATAGGTAAATAATAAATTAAAACTATTTAAAACAAATTAGGATCTATGTTGTTGTCGGGCAGTGATTCATCTTCACTCGCGCTTGCAATCAAGTCGTAGTTAAGGCTTGAAAAATCGACAAAACCGCCTTCTTTAGCCGCTAGTTGTCGCTACAACTCCATCTCCTCTTCCGCTTCTTCTATAACGTGCTCCTTTACTATCTTCTCATGAATCTTCTTTCGTGCTTGTTCAACTGTAACAGCTCCGCCCTTTTGAATAGACTTTCTACTTCTGATTTTCCGCCGTCTTTGCTCCGTCATTATAGCAGTGATCTACGTTTAAGCTCTAAGTGAACCAATGTACTTTCTGTTAACTGTATTTGAATCTCCAAGAGGATGTCCATCTATGACGAGACGGTGAGCTAAGGATCTCTTCAAATCTCTAACTCCAATTTGAAAGATCTTGACTTGCTTGTGTTCGGATTGTTAAAATAACATTATAGTTAGTGTCGAAATTTCAAATTGCTTGCTGAATTGCACGACGGTGCCAATGCTTATACTGCGCGAACACAGTAACATCAAGAGGCTGTAATATATGCGTAAGGTGAGAAGGTATGTTGTTTTGATTTGCGAGTATTATGAATTCCGGAACTTCATGAGAAATATGAGAGTCCATTATAAGTAACTTTGCCTTTATAGATGGTGTAGAGTGTTGAATAAAATGCTGTAGATATTCCATTATAAGCTTAAGAGTTTGTATATCCTGAATCCGATACTGCGACTCTCTCACTACCGTGTAGATTATTGTGGTAAAATTGTCTCGATTACTGTAAGACTTTGACGATTCTCTAGAGCTTGTAGTAAAGCTATATAAATTAGAATAATATAATGTAAGATAAGTACATAAGTTATGACTTTACCTCCTTTACTGCTGTAGGCACTAACACATGTAACATCTAATTGATTACACACATCTTTTGAATTCACGAAACCATTCTTTAATAGCTGATACATCATGAGAAGCAACACGTGCTGCTTCAATTGGCTGGGGTTTAATAGTGTGGAAAGTCTCATGTTAGGACTTGATCTACGTCGTTGTGACGGTGGATTACGCGAAGGGTTGTTAGCTGCGAGTAGTTGGCAGACAGCATTAAAAACTATTGGCTTTGTTGCACCGTATCCATTTTCACCACGAATCTTTGGTGGCTGAGTCTGACGCGTACGGCGCATCCGGAGTGTGGTTTGGTCAACATGGAAAATCCGAGCCGCTGTAGCATTGTTCTCCTAACTAAGCCCCCCAACCCTCCCATTCATGTCATCATCCCGCCTTAGCTTCGCCGACGCCTTCCCAAATCAGCCACAGCGAAAGATGCATGAGCTTTAGTCAGTCCAAAGTCACGGTTCTCACACCCGGCTATCCCACCGCAGGACCGCGCTCTACAGTAAGTTACTCCGTACAAGCGGCGCATTTCTGAGTGTTCTCCAGTATTTGATAAATAGAACACGCCGCGTCGCAACGTGCTTTTTTTTTTTTTTTTGTTTACTCACGAGATACCCGTACAGCGGTCAAGACTCATTCTCGGTCTTGGCTGGTGGCTGGCAACACATGCTGCTTCCCCGCGCGCAGCTCGAACAACGATACTACATCCGTTGCGTTTGTAAGCAGGACGACGAAAAACACCCGCACGGTGATGATGCTCACATCATCACCGTGCGGGTGTTTTTTGTGCACAGCGAAGACGAAATAATTCGGACCTGCCCGATGGATGTATGCACTTACGTCATGTTAGCGATATCAAAATTCCCATATCAGTGCTGTCTGGCTGGCTGGTTGGGCGTCTGTATCACAGTATCACAAAAAACTCCGCTCATTCATAGCGGTATTGCATTTTCTAGGGGTGGTGATATCAAACAACTCAAACCAAACACCCACACCATCCCATCCCATCCTTCTTCCCACTCCAACGCCCGAATACCGTAGAAGCACCAACATCCATCTGCAACGATCTCCAACAGGCACTAAAGCATGCATACCCCCCTCCATCGAAGCTTACGGTATGCGATGAGCTTCCCCGTCCCCATCAAGCCAGCCCCCTTATTCCAATTCCAGACATCCCCCTACAGCCCTGTAGCTTCCACCGCTGCACATGGCTCGGTCGCGCATACACACCCCTCCGCCACGGGTGCTGTGCCACGTTATACAGACAAAATAGGTAGAGAGGAGTGCAGCGTAGATAGAGTAGTACACATCACAACCACCGCACGGTTCGCCATGCCACGACAAAAGACATAGCATGACCAACGCTGCCTGCACAGACACATGCAAGACCGCACGCACAGCGCCTTACACCGCCTTATCAAAAACGCAGCAGATAGCAAGTGAGGTATGAGGTGTGAGGTGCTGGAAAATCCCTCATAGCGTCTTCATACGGGTGCAGGAGGGCAGATAGTAGAGTATAGCACTGCACCGGCACTATACCGCCTAGCATGCAGACCTGCAGAGAAGCAAGCCAAACCAGGTATCCCCCATCCCCCATCCCCCCTCCCCCCTCCCCCCGTCCCCCGCGCCCCGCACACCCCGCCAGCGCGCAGGCGGCCGACCCTTCCTCCCTCACGGCACCACACCGCCGGGGCCAACAACAAGGAGACAACCCTCCCCGATACCGCTCCGGTATCAACCGACCCGCAGCACACCGGCATCAGTCCCAAACGTCCCAAACCGCCGGCATGAAAGCAAGCTCCAAGCTGCGCTGATCCCCGCCTTCCACGCTACTGGAGCTATGACAATGCTGCAGAAGAGCTCCAACGGCAGCAGGAGTAGATGTGGGAAGGAAGCTCCCCTGTCTGCCCGTTCCTAGCTCAAGCGCCGATCACACATGTCCAACGTCCAACACAGCTCGAGCTCGTGCCACATTACCCGCGCGCTCAGGGACCGCTCGCTACGCCTGGTGCGTCTCTTCCGGTGCCTGGTTCGCCGGATGCGCCGCGGAGGACGGTGTAGCTGATTTCGCGTCATTAGGAGCACCGGTACCGTCAGTAGCAGCAGTGGTGGTAGCAGGATCAGAAACAGCAGCAGAATCAAGATTAGCAGCAGGATCAGCAGAACCATCACCACCCGGCGCGGCCCTCCCGCCCGTCTTGGCTGAATCCCACGCGCTCACCCGTCTATTGAGGTACACCAGCGTGTTCTCACTCACCCCCCTTATCCGCGCGACTACCTCGCGGTACGCTTTGTCGTAGATGTTGAACTCGGCTGCGGCGGGGGACTGGGCGATGCTATCACTGTCGGTGTTGGGGTGGTCGACGTGGCCGGAGCCGACGCGGAGGTAGAGTGGTGCTTCGTGGAGGGGGTAGCGGGCCTGGCCGAGGCCGGAGGGGGAGGGGAGGGGGGAGGGAGTGGTGGTTGTGGTTCTGATGGTGGTGAAGGTTGGGGGGGGGGAAGTGCGGAATTTGTTGTTGTTGTCGTTGTTGGCATACGGGGCGGCGGAGTCTAGGGGGTTGGAGGTGGATGAGGTTTCTGTCGCCTGGCCCGGTTCGGATGTCACGGCGTCGGGAAGGTCGAGTTCGTCTGGGAAGCTCTTTGTGCTTGCGATGGTGGAGAAGTGGTCTTGGCGCTTGGATTTCGTCCGTTGGGGCACATGCTTCGCTTCGAAATCCGACTCGTGCATTTGTGCGGGCGGCTGAAACAGTTGTTTGTGTCCGCCGAAGAGGCCCCGTGTTCGCTCGGGGTGCTTCTTGTACAACAGGCTCTTGAACTTGTTGACGGCTTTCATCTGGGTGGGAGTTAGTGGTTGCATTCATTTTTTCATGCTGCATATGGGAAGACGTACGACGATGAGGAGGCCTCCGATATTGGAGGTGATGGCATGATTCATCTCTATCTGCGTCGGAGGCTCGAGAAGGTCCGAAATATTCTCCTCCTTGGACAGGAGAGGGTCAATGCCGTCTTTTGTCACCCAAGGATGTTCCTAAAGCCGTCAGTAAGTCCCACGTAAACTGCCAAAGAATCTTACCCTGAGCTCGTCCATGGTTATCCTCTTCTTTGCATCCTTCTCGAGAATGCGGTAAATCAGGTCGACAAAGTTCGGATCATCAACTGGCGTGCAATCGACCTTGTCATTCTGAATGGAGTCATACAACTCCAGGATTCCAGTCTTCTCGAATGGTATGTGCCCCAAACGTAGGCAATATAACGAGATGCCCATCGACCAGATATCTGCTGCTCGACCCGAGACATCACCATGCTTCACTACACAAAGCTCCGGAGGCAGGAATGCAGGAGATCCAGCCGACTTAGCTGTCATCATTTCTGGATCCTTCTCGAACATTTCCGAAACGCCAAAATCCACAACCTTCAACACGTCGTCTGCCGTGAGGAGGAGATTATCTGGCTTGATATCCCGGTGGGCAATTCCTTGCGCGTGAACTTTTGACTGTCAGTAATTTACGAGCTGTGTCAACCGCTGTAGACTTACGGAACTCTATGCCCAGTATCATATCGCGGAACCAGTACCTGCAGCTCTCTGTGTCGTAGAGATCTGCCCTTTCTCCGAGTCCAACTTTCATTATGACCCCCTTTTTGCACATTTCCAGCACCATGTACAGTGAATCTTCCTGGGGATCATCTAGAACCTCAATCAAGGAAACGAGATTTGGGTGATGGAGCTGCTTCATGATGGCAATCTCTTCCTTGATCAGATGCAGTGAACCTTCTGGCCCATCACCTCCCATGCCCGGCATGGGATTATGGTGAAGAGGGGAGTTAAGACCACTGCCGGTAGGCGACTTGCCAGAGCGGAATGCGGCATGAGGACGGCGGAGAAAGTTAGATCTCGCACGTTTTCTTAACCTAGACTTTGAGAACTCCTTGACTGCCTGCAGACGTTTAGTTTTAAGCACGAACATGCGGAGTCTGTGAAACTAACAAATTCATTGCCATACTGGTCCGCGGCAAGGTGGACTGCGCCAAAAGACCCGCGCCCAATCTCCTCCCCAATAATATACTGGTTGATGTGGTGCTGCGACTTCCCATCATCTTCACTGTTTTTGTATTCTGAGCGAGCGTTGGGTGTCTCCTGAAACGGTGTTAGTATAATTACATATAAATGCGCGTTGGCCTACTTACCTTGACCGGCTGGTGCATAGAAGGAGTCCGTTGATGCTGCCTTAACGGGCTTTGGTATTCAGACATCGGCGCCTTGCTATTATAACATCAGCACAAGAAATACAATAGTAATTAGATAAATGTACCTGTTATTACTTAAAAACCTAGGCTGCGCTTGCTGAGCCAGGGAGACGGGTTGCACATATTCATCTTCCCCAGGACATTGCGTTTGCTTATTCGCTGGCTCGACCTGATCTGCGATATGGGCCCCGCCTTCTGAGGCTGAACGAGGCTCCATCTTAGCCTTTTACGCCAGCGGGTTTTGAGAGAGGAGATATTATATATCCCCCGTAAGGTTTGAGACAGTAAATGCGTAGGACCGTCGGAGTCATCAACGCGACACGAGAGGCGATGCGGTTGCAGTGCTCAAGATCGAAAGCTGAAAACCCCCCGTTCCCTGGCTAAAGCTACTGTCATGTGGATATTTGGTTGATCAAAGTTACTCCGCTCCCGACTTCCAGCCAGGGTATTGTTCCAGGCGAAGCGAAAAGCTTGACCATGCTAGCGCGAGGGCCATAGAGGTGGCCCACTCCACAAGGCCAACGACGATGTGGAGGGTCCTGTTTGCACCTTGTTGGCCCGTGACAACACCAATTGAGCCATTACGAGGAGTCCATGGATCTTAGCCCGCATCCAGCTTTGAGGACTGCGGAATCATGGTAGTTTACTCCTTCTACATCTTCGATAGGCATAGTAAGTTCATATCCCTTTCGACGGCGGACTCCTGGATACTGATTCAGCGGCAGCGGAGTGCATCTACAGCAAGCTCTGGGCGAGGCAAGACAACCCCAGCTCCATTGCTGGTCCGGGACATACGAAGGGAAGGCCCGTCTCAGACTCCAGCAGCATAAGCAACGATGTTACAGTAGACCTGGGTCCAGCCCGAGCTCGACCGGCTCGGCTGAGCGCGAAAGACGATGCGAAACTTATCTTTGGAACAATATTCTCTTTGCGAAATATGGTTAGGAAGTTGGGAGGCGATGATGACAGGTTAGAGCGCCCGCAGCTATACTTCCTGATGGGCTTGGCTAATACGATTGCGTGCAGCTTCATATCGTACCGGACGGGGCAATATAAACTCCACTACTACGAAACGCCGACGAGCATCAAGTTTGTGATGCTCACCGATACACAAAGTCTCAATATGCGGAATGTTCTCCATCAGATATATGTGAACCTCTACGTGGAATTCGGTATTTCTACCCAGTCATAAGTTGTGGATCCGTTGCTAATACATATAGTGGTGAAAAACCCCCTCTCTCCGGTAGAGCACCCAGGAGGCGATGGAGTCGCAAACGAATTGTTTGAACTGGCCTTAGATCAGTTCGTAAAGGGTGTATTATAGAATATAACGCCTCCAAATTTCACATGTGCTTGACCTTACAGTGAACAACAATAGTGACTCTTCTTCAAATAGATACCGCTTTATTCTGCAATGCATGATCGTATATGTTTGGATGACTTCGTGATATATAATTACATGTTTTACTAGTGATACCCTCTTCGTTTACTTATTTAGCAGATTCAAAAACCCCTCCACTAGACTCCGTCGCTTTACCCCAGGCACTCTCGAACGCGCTGGCCTCCCCAACATCGACAATGCTGCTTCCCAGAATACCAGACTCCGCCTGGTCACCTCCGTTTGGCTCCTTTGCCTTTCCGTTCTTAGCGACACCCTCGTCGCTCATGGGCGTTATTTCATTTTCCCAGTTACTAGAATATACAACAGCCGCAAAGGCCTCAAGATCCCCAACCAGCTCCATCGCTTGGAGATAATCATTCGGGACGCCATTGCCAATTTGGTGAGCTTGGCGCGTGAGGGTTGCGAGGACGATGGGTAGCTTCATTGGCTTTGGGTCGAATACCTCTTGGATTCTCGGCTCTGAGTTAGGGTCGCTGGGTGGGGCAGGCACTTTGAATGCTTGCTGAGCGACCTTCTGGTCCACCAAGGTGGAAAATCCAGCATCGAGGAGAAGCGTGAGGACGTATGTAAATGGCGGCGAGTCAATGAGGTCCGACGTTTCATCTAATAAGCGTCGCAGAGGGCTGGCATTTGAGGAAGCAAGGGTAGTAGATTCAGGCGATTCAGCTGACATTCCCGACTGTTGAAGGACGTAATCCTCTTGGTCCCGGGATGGCAGGAGATATTGGAGCCACCTGGTGGACTGACGGTCGGCCTCGGTAGCGCCCTCAACTCTCTTTCGGACTTCAAGCGTCAGCTCAGAGAACCGGCTTAAAGACAGGTCATCCCTCGGGCTTAATGGGCCGAACACATCTTTAACTGCGTTCTGGACTTTGAACATAACCTCTCTCCATCCTCGATGTAGCAGCCACCAGGAGAACGTCAAATATCTCCTGTTGGTTTCGAAGTCATTGCCGTATGCTTGGTCCGTGTTGTCATCGTCGTTGTTCTCAAGATTGATAAATGAATCTTGGAGCCCGCCTGTGGCTAATGAGACAACGCTGGAGAGATAGCTGCGACGGCCTAGCAAGTTAAGCTGGATACGAGTGAGGAGCGTAAGAAGTGCTAATGTGTATATGAGAGTGAAAGCTCTAGTGATAGCTTTGGAAATAGTTAGTAACCAACAAATAATCGAATTCTTAATAGTTCTTACCGCTGATTTTCAAGTCATTCCATAGTTGCAACTTCGACTTCCTCGATTTCTGTGGTGTCGGTGCTGGTTGGGCACCATTTTGGGGAGCATTTTCATCCGCTGTGGTGGGAGGCAGAGAGGCCTGGCTTGCATGGACCCCGCTCTCACTGAATTGGCTGATATTACTTCTTCCGTCATCGTCTGTCACAGACGGTGGTGTTGAGCCTAGGTCCGATGGTCGGTCCTCCCTTGCTAATTTCGAGGCTTTCTGCTCCTGCAGGGCGAAAGTGATCCGCTCTGTTTCCAGCTCAGCCATAACATTATCCGTTGCCGTCGGGAGAAGTGCGAGTATGGTAAATGTACAATCTTCTTGATTCTGTTGGAACCTCCTCCGAAGGCTAGCCGCACGCGATCAGCTACTGTTCATGCCGAGGGGGGATCTCCACGCCATAAAACCCACTTCTCCTTTGCTATGCGATCACTGCTCATGCGCTCGCGCGCATCCGACAGCTTCCCCAGTACATATTGCGCGGCCATATATCCAGCGCCCAAGACGCCGACCCCAATCGCGATTGGGGTTCGGTTTCGGCGAAACCATCGTCGTGTTGCAGAGATCATGGCTCAAATCTGGGAGCCACCAGTGCGGCCCTTCTACATGAGAAACTTAAGAATCAAAAATAAGACACCCCTCGAATATATTACGAGTCTAATGGCAGCCGAGGTATGGTTACTTCGTTGACGTCGGTCGTAGCATATTGGGAGCAGGTACGCTTGCGAATCACGGTTGCTTTGGTTGTCCCTCGGCTCGCTTGGCTGTATTGCCATGGGGGAACACTTTTTTAGCGTGTCAGAAACAGTAACGTGGTCCGGACGGATTTAAGTTTATCCTTGGGCGGCTGGATGAATCGCCGTGGGTTTGAAGCTTGGACCCATCCATGTCATTGTCTTACGGAACCCGCAAATAGACGATGACATTACCCCTCCATTCGCGATATGGCCATGCAGCGATAGATAGGAACGGTGAGGAAGCTAGACGTCTGGGGAAGCTCCCGTCTCTAACATCCTTCGCCGCATAGGAAACCCGAAATTAAGTCGATTAAAGACGGCGACTACTTTGGTCTTCTTGTGATGGAGCAACGACGACCGCCAGAGTACATTCTGGAAGTCTTCGCAGACCCATCGTCTGTGAAGGACGTTGTAAAAGGTATGCGGCGCTTGAGTACCTGCGCAAACACTCTACTTACCATCTATCAGGCATTCTACATACTATCTTCTTCCACCGATTCTTCCCCTCTGTGCGACCCAGGACCCACGATGTCCTTGACCTGACGCTGCCCGTTGTGGGGGATGCGGAGCTGGAGACATTGATTGAACAAAAGACATCTTCTCTTATACGCCAGCTCGATACTACCTCGGACCTGGGGTCCAGAAGTTCGGGTGTTCGCGGCCAAATTGCCGTCCAGTTCTTCGAGAAGCGGCGGAGGAAGGCATGGTTCACCAAAGGGGAGGAAGAGGTGTGCTGGGAACAGTGGACCCTAGATGTCACTCTGGCCATCCCACGAACAGAGAGTGGTGGGTTTACTTCTTTCTTCTCAAAAGCAGGACTATGCTGACTATAAACCAGAACGAGCAAAGGTTCGGAAGGCGATGGAGACGATGCTGCTGAAGACAGCTATGAAGATTGTGACTACTGTGAACCGCGAGAAAGACCATATCCCCCCGATCACCACGAGTGAGTCAAACCCGTTTCCATACCAAATAAGTACGAATCCGAAGGGTGATGGATGGGGAGCTAGGATCGGGATTTTCTAAAATATGAGGCGTGGGATGGCGTTCATGGGAACCAGGTGATGGGCGTATGTTTTTGCGGGGAATATGGGAATATGGGAAATGAGCGACATAGAGTATGATACCCAGTTAAACAAATGCTATACCTCTGGCTGGGATATGACTGGTGCTGTATACTCATATGAGTAACACATGCGAACATGTTCCTGGTTGGATGGCGAGCTACGCCAGGATCATGCCGCCACGACTTCTCCCGAGCACTTGTTTTGTTGCTTGCCGAGAAAATAACGAAATAACAAATATGACCTAGAAGCAATAGAAGGAAGATGTTTGGACAGGCTCAGCCTTGCAACGAATATACAACTAATATACAACTAATAGTAATCGTGGAAAAACAAAGTCAATGGAGTAGCTGGCTGCTTTTAGCCTGGTGCAGTTGCTTATAGCACGCCATCAAATTGCCCCCAATAAGAATGCAGGTGAATGTCGTGGGGTATATCGGGTGGGGGTTTTCAAATCAAGCCTTCGTCTATATAATAACGTGGCTGCCCTCGTGTTTCGTATCTTCTTCCGGAGTATATTCTATAGTTCTATATTCAGTTATATCGGCTGCGCTACTACATAAAGGTCATAATCTCTTTGTCTAAGCCTTGTTCGTAGTTTGTGTCACGTGCTTCGCGAGCGAAAGGCTGAAGGGTTTTTGCAAACTATCTGTTATCTATTGGTCAGAGTATCAGAGTAGTAGATAAGAGTCAGCCTCGCCCAATTTTCCCCCGCCCCACAGCGATTATCGGCGTGCTACGTACTACGAGGTAAGCATTTTACCTCTATAAACTAGTAGCGTTTCTTAAGGTTGTTTCTCCCGCCAAAAGCTAGAAACTAACATTGTATTTGACCCTGCAGTCATATGGTCTCTGTGAAGGATGAGTCCGTCACTTCTCGAGAACGAGGACGGGTTGAGAACCGTCTCTCTGACCGCATGTCACTCTCCAATTAAGAACAATAGTCGTGGGGGATGGATTGTCCAGAAATTTGGCGGGACCAGCGTCGGCAAGCTTCCATTCAACATCGCCGAGGACATTATACGGTAAGTTGGCATTGCGATTCGACGACCACGACCTTTTCTAACTCGGGATTAATAGGGCAAATCTGAAAGGCAATCGTGTTGCCGTCGTATGTTCTGCTCGGAGCACAGGTAAAAAGGTTGAGGGCACCACAAGTCGGTGAGTCATTAACCACTGCCCTTCCAATGCAGCGTTTCTAACATATCGAAGCCTCCTAGAAGTGTACAGTGTTCTTGAATCGGTCGCCACCGTTAAAGACACAGAATCAGTTCATTACGACAGTCTTGTCCAGGAATATAAACGGCTCGTTCAAATCATCCAAAACGACCATGTGCATGCGGCCGAGACAAGCATCCGTGATCTTAAGATCAGGAATGTGCTCTCCACAGAGATCATAAGCGAATGCAAGGAGATACTCGAATACAGGCTTGCTGCGCAGCGATGGCACCTGGAGATCGACTCCAGGTCGAAGGACCGGATTGTCAGCTACGGCGAGAAATTGAGTTGCCGATTCATGACGGCCCTACTGCGCGACAGAGGCGTGGACGCCGAATATGTCGATTTATCAGATGTCATCAATTTCAAGTCGCCTGGAGGGATTAACCAGGAATTCTACAATTCGCTGGCGGAGTCTCTCACGGCGAGAGTACTGGCATGCGAAGACAGAGTGCCAGTCCTCACAGGGTTCTTCGGCACCGTGCCTGGTGGACTTATGGACGGCGAAATCGGCAGAGGCTATACCGATCTCTGTGCAGCATTGGTGGCTGTGGGTCTGAAGGCGGAAGAGCTTCAGGTGTGGAAAGAAGTCGACGGCATCTTCACCGCCGACCCCAATAAGGTGCCCACCGCGCGACTGCTCAGCACAATTACGCCTGCGGAAGCTGCAGAGTTGACATTCTACGGTTCAGAGGTTATCCATCACCTTACTATGGATCAAGTTATCCACGCTCAGCCGCCCATCAGAATCCGCATAAAGAACGTCAAGAACCCGAGGGGAAATGGCACAATCGTCCTCCCAGATCCAGTACTCGCGCCAGGCCAGCAGCTCATCCGCACACGAAGTGTGAGCATTCCAGGCACCAGAAAGACACCAAAGAGGCCTACGGCTGTTACTATCAAAAGCCATATTGCTGTTATCAACGTACACTCGAATAAGCGATCTATCTCTCATGGGTTTTTTGCAAAGGTCTTCTCCATATTGGATAAGCTACGACTTTCCGTTGATCTCATCTCAACGAGTGAGGTTCATGTCTCTATGGCTGTTCACTCAGTTTCTGAAGATGATTTACTGAGGGCGAGGAGAGCATTAGAAGACTGTGGTGAAGTCAGTATTCTGACTAAGATGGCGATTCTGAGTCTTGTCGGAGCGGAGATGAAGAATATGATCGGTGTAGCCGGGCGTATGTTCTCTACCCTGGGGGAGAACAATGTGAATATCGAAATGATATCGCAAGGTAAGCAATCACTGCAATAATCTATAACTTGACTGTGCTAATCATATCTTTAGGTGCTAGCGAGATAAATATATCCTGTGTGGTCGAGGCGTTCGAAGCAAATCGCGCGATGAACATCCTGCACACAAACCTTTTTACATTTTTAGAATAAGTCCTTGATTTGATATGGGGAATGCATGCAATCCGAGGACAAGGCGTTGAAGGGCTGGGTTTGTTGCATAGTAGTGTATCTCTTAAGGGGGAGCGATCGTGGAGAACTCCTGCCAAATCCATTGGTAATGCTAGACGTACTGTATTCGTACGAGCATTCAAATTTAGCGAGCAAGTCATCTAAAGAATTTAAAGTCGGTAGATCATATCTTACGTCCATGGATTCGTTTCCCTAGTCTACTTTGGAGGAAGGGTGGCTATAGCACAGCATATTTTCTGTACGACACTCATATCCGTTAAGAGACAAACATTACCAATGCTAATATCGATAATTGGGGAAGGGCCGAATAATTCTGTGAGACAGATAAAATAGCAATAGCTATCCATCCCGGCTGTGCCTCATCAGAGGTGTCTCCTTGGCCAGCAACTTGCATACCACGAATACTCCATAATAGCACCATTATCTAACGGCTACCTGTTTAAGCGTGCGATTCTGCCTGCCAGGGCTGAATGGACTGCAGTGCAACATCGGTGTCCTCAGAACCACCAATCCTAACGGGATGTCCCAGATGGCTGATGTCCATGCGTAATGGCACAGGTCATTCCTCAGCCACTGACGCATTGTTTGCCATCTATCCAGATCATCTGTATCTTGGTCACTGGCGCTTGTAGCCGATGTACGAGGGTGGCATAGATACCCGTGTGGCTCCAGTCCGCCATCTTTCATCGAATGGCACTAAGACAGACTCGCTGGCTCCTCTTAGTAATACATGTCCGAATATTTGAAACAGCCGATCTTTAAAAACTATTCGTCCAATCCACTCGCTTCCTTGAGCCAACTTTACGTCCCGGCTTGCCTGTGGATGGCTTATGCTACACACGCACTTGTGAGATGTATAACGCCCAGCATTGAACCGCACATCTTCGTATCAATTGCCATGTATAACGTGCCGAGCCGAAGTATGTATGACAGGAATACGTGCATGGTGCTCAGCCGTGTAATACGACGCACAGCGTTTCCTGGTAGATTGGAATATAGCCTTCGTACATACATACGTTTCGTGGATTTCATACTATAATGCCCCTGAGCATTTCATATTTGGTGACAATAATCTCACATAACCTCTCTTGCAGTCGTCTTACTAAGTTTTTGCAAAAAGATGGGTTGGGTTCGTGCCCGACCATCCGTACTAGAATATTTCTAACTTATCATAGGCCGAAAAAACCAATATGGCGATGGCGAAGAGTGTAGTCGGCCGGCGATTTAGACTTGAGTTTTCGGGCCACAAGTTCGAACGAAAGGGCACGAGGTTTCTCACAGAGGTACGAGCCGGGCTCGCTACATTCTTCGCCATGGCATACATAATCTCTGTGAATGCTGGTATAGTCTCACAAACCGGAGGCACATGCGTCTGCACTTCAACGACGGATCCGCTCTGCAAGGATGATCCGCAATATCTGCAGTGTGTTCAGGAGATAAACCTCGACCTTGTCACCGGAACAGCGGCAATATCAGCCATCAGCAGCTTCGCTATGGGGCTTTTCGCCAACATGCCTATTGCTCTGGCACCTGGGATGGGAATTAACGCGTATTTTTCGTACCAAGTCGTTGGTTTCCACGGAGAAGGCTCTGTCTCTTACCAGTTAGCTCTGACAGCAGTATTTGTTGAAGGGTTAATATTTGTTGGATTGACCTTGCTAGGAATTCGCCAATGGCTTGCGAGGTCATTGCCTGCGAGCTTGAAGATCGCTGGCGGTGCTGGAATTGGCCTGTATTTGGCACTGATTGGCTTAACCTACGAAGCTGGAATAGGGGCAATAACAGGAGGAACAGCGGATCCGCTACAGCTCGCAGGCTGCGTCCCTGAACTGCGTGACGCCGACACTGGTATCTGCATTGGAGGCAAGATGAGAAATCCAACTATGTGGCTTGGTATCTTCTGTGGGGGATTATTTACCGCCTTTTTAATGATGTACCGAGTCAAGGGAGCTCTTTGCTTCGGCATCCTGCTCGTATCAATCATTTCTTGGCCACGGAACACTGCTGTTACAGCTTTCCCAAATACAGAATTGGGCAACTTGAGTTTCGACTATTTCAAGAAGGTCGTCTCATTCCGACCTCTCAAGCACGTCTTGGCCGTGCAAGACTGGCACATCGGGGGCGCCCAAACTAAAGACTTTATGGTGGCGTTAATGACTTTCCTCTATGTGGATATATTGGATTGCACGGGGACCCTATATTCTATGGCTAGGTTTTGTGGCGTAATCGACGAAGATACGCAAGACTTCGAAGGATCTGCAGTGGCATATCTGGTTGATGCTTCGAGTATTTCGATAGGGTCACTGTTGGGGATTCCGCCCGTGACTGCATACATCGAGTCTGGAGCTGGCGTATCCGAAGGAGGGGCTACCGGGATGACTGCCTGCGTAACCGGACTTTGCTTTTTTATCTCCTTGTTGTTTGGACCTATTTTTGCCAACATACCTTCGTGGGCAACAGGGTGCACTCTAATGCTTGTGGGGGCGATGATGACACGTGCTGCTGTCGATATAAACTGGCGATATATTGGAGACTCAGTGCCTGCTTTCTTGACTATGGCAATCATGCCATTTACTTATTCCATTGCTTATGGATTGATAGTGTTAGTCACGTCCACTTTCAGACTCCACGGCCTTGAATACTGACAAGTGATAGTGGAATTCTCAGCTATATCATACTTAACGGATCCGCTTGGATCCTAAGATGGATAACTAATGGCCGTATAATTCCTTACGATTATGACCAGTCTGACTATTGGAGTCCAAGACCTGCTGGTGGCATCCTGCCAGGCTGGCTGAAACGGCTTGCACGAGGGAAACGGGACTTCTGGAGAGAGTATGACTACGATGACCAAATAGAGCAGGGCAACCGACACCACGACAGCCTCCCCACAAGCGACCAATATACGGTCTCCGGGTCACTTGAACGAAAAGCCAGTGCCTCCGGCGCTTTGGGAGTGGTAGATACCACTGACCTCAGCACGCTTGCCATGGCTCGACTTCGTGATAGTATCGGTATTACCACGAAACCAATAACCGGGCCATCCGTTTCTGAGAAGAATTAAGAGCTCGCGGGGGTAGAAGTAGATAAACGCAGCCTTGAAATAATTCAATAGCAGCTACTTAGTGCCAGCCAGAACAATCTCCATATAATTTGACAAGGGTCAGGGTCGTCATGCATTGTATGGTAGCGCCCTAGCGTCAATGGGGTCTAGTTCATGTCTGTAAAAGCTTAAACTTTAAAAATATCGGGCCGTCGTATTTCCGGTAAGCCTCGCCTTTCCGAGCATTTTTGTACTTAATCGATAACATACAACACCGCGCCCCATAGTCCAGGGGAAGCAAGAACGCAACCATGCCACGCGCCGAGGCAGGATCCACGAAGCAGCTCAACAATCAGCTTAAGTCCAAAGGGCTTCAGCGTTTAAGATGGTATTGCCAGGTGAGTTTAGTGTGGTGGCGCATCCAATTTGTATTTGAAATCCTAACAGTCTACCAGGTTTGCGAAAAGCAGTGCCGGGACGAAAATGGCTTCAAGATGCACACTCAGTCGGAATCTCATGTTAGGCGGATGCTGCTGGTTGGAGAAGACCCCAAAAAGTTCATCAACGACTACAGCAACCAGTTCCAGAGAGACTTCTTGCTGCTACTTCGAACATCGCATGGCGAGAAACAAGTCCAAATGAACCACTTCTACCAGGAGTATATTGCCAACAAGGAACATATTCACATGAACTCGACAAAATGGCCATCGCTCACAGAGTTTGCGAAGCATCTTGGCCGGGAGGGCATATGCAGAGTTGAGGAAACAGACAAGGGAATTCATATTGCGTGGGTAGACAACTCACCAGAAGCATTGCGGAGACAAGATGCCGTGCGGAAGAAGGAGATGCAGGACAAGGGCGACGAGACTCGTGAGCAGAAGCTTATCCGCGACCAAGTTCGGAAGGCCCAAGCGGATGCTGAAGCCCGCGGGGTCCATGACGAGGATGAAGGCGACAAAGAACTAAAACGCGTCGAAGGGGAGAAAATCAAGCTCAGTTTTGGGTCAAGGCCCCCGGCAGTAAATCCACCGTCAGAATTGGAGACACAAGGTCCGGCGACGAAAGGCGAGCCGTCGTCTACGAGCACAGTCACGGCCTCCAACAGCGGGGTGGCGAGTGGAGATACTACTTTGGCGACGGCCGAAGGTGACAGCACAGCAAACCCCGTCAAGGAAGATATTCCAAGCGCCCCCGCCAAAATATCACTGCAAATGGGATTCCAGAGCAAGCCTAAGAACGTCTTTGTGGCAGCTAAGAAGAATGCGTTAGGAGGAAAAAAGGTTGCTCAAATACAACAGCCCAAGAAGATGAGCGAGGCAGAGCGGATTATGAAAGAGGAGATTGAGCGAAAGAGAAATCGAGATGGTGGAGGCGGATTTGGAGGGCCAGCCCCGAAGAAGCAAAGGTTTTGAGAAGAGATATGATGATGTGGATATGAGGATAGGGCCAGATGGAGATGGACCTATCCAGGGGCGTTTGTATGTATGGGTTTATATGGCGTTTCAAGATACCAAGCATAACATGAATTATGAAAAACACTCAGGAGTCTCATTCTTGAAAGGAACTGGGCTCTAAAATCCGACTCCTTAATCCCATTCTTGCCCTGTGATTGACGCCGTAGCAATGCCGTTTAACCCAACCTATTTCCTGCGCCATGTAAAGAAGTCCCATTTGTGTTGTGTCTAATCCTCCTGTGCACTGCCATCGCGACTGCAAATCTGTTAGCCGTATCTTTGTTTCACTTATTCAAGATCTCTAACTTACGGAATATATCTGATCCTGGCTTCATTCTCCATCGTATCGACAACCTCCTCGGGTAAGATTCCAGACACCTTTGTCGCATACACGCCTCTTACGTAGCCATCAAGTCGCTGCCACTTTGCGACCCAGGATTTGCTTGGTTCTGCGAGTGTGATGAGGCCTTCGAAGACTTGCGATGTGCAGTCGGCAATCGCGTCCATGGAGCCCTGGAGACGCAGAAACTCCTCGCAGTTTGGACATCCTTCCTTGTGAAATGTCTAGAGCGCAAGGTTAGAGTGGTGGATTTGAGGCGAAAAGCACCCCAGACTTACAGATTGGGTCTGGACTATTGAACAAACCATGCATGCGCGCATGTTCCTCTGCTGCCCTGGGGGAATGTAACGAGTCGACATGGTGTATAATGAATTAAGATAGCTTAATAGTCTCGGTGAACACCTGCGCTGGTGGCTTTCCTGCGACACTCGTAAGAGATAAGGCACGGTGTTGTAAAAAAGCTGAAGTTGGTTTCGATCAATGAGGCTGAGGGTGGCGCTGGTTGATGCATACCAGTAGTAAGTACACTGCCACGTGACCACGCGTGCCTTGAGCTTGGGTTGGGATGGAGAGGCCGAACGATCGAACATTGGAGAATGCCTGGTCCTAACTGTTCCTGTTTCGCAAAACATTTTACTCTTTCTCATAAATTTCCGCCACTCCAGAAACATAAACCAGATCTCTTCAACGAATTTTATGGAATACAAATTATAGGCATTTAGTCTAGCCAAGAAGAACTCTCCCACCATGACTGCTGCTGATCCAGCAGCGGTTGCCCTGAAGGACCAGGGCAACAAGGCGTTTGCTGCGCACGACTGGCCAACTGCCATCGAATTTTACACCAAGGCTATTGAGAAGGACCCATACCAACCGACATATTACAGTAATAGAGCTCAGGTAAGTCACACCCCGCCTATCCAAGTGGTCGCATGACTAACCAGAAGACATAGGCCAACATCAAGTCCGAGGCATTTGGCTACGCAATTGCCGATGCGACGAAGGCCATTGAACTTGACCCCAATTTTGCGAAGGTATGAAGGACATATATTTGGTTTGGGTGCTGTTTCACTCATTGATATATATCTTATAGGCTTATTACAGACGAGCTGTTGCGTATTCCGCGATACTCAAACCTCGCGATGCAGTACGAGACTTCAAGGCTGTCGTTAAGAAGCTGCCAGGTGATAAAGATGCGAAGCTGAAGCTCGCAGAAGCTGAGAAGCTTGTACGTCGGGCCGCCTTCTTCAGTGCTATCGAGCTGGGAGAGGAACCTTCCGCGGCCGAAGGACTGGATATCCCATCTATGGTTGTCGACGCGGATTATGATGGTGCTCGACTTGGCGATGAGATGACCCAGGAATTTATTGATGACATGATCGAACGCTTTAAGGCTGGCAAGAAGATACACAAGAAATACGTTTATCAGATTGTTCTCGCTGTGAAGAAGATTGTGTACGACGAACCAACCATGGTAGAGGTGGACATCCCCGAAGATGCGACGCTCACTGTTTGTGGAGATACCCATGGTAAGGCAATCACCCTATATCCCTAAAACATTGTGCAGGTTGAACCCGAGTGCATTGTATTCACTGCTAACAATATGAAGGCCAATATTTCGATCTCATGGAGCTTTTCAGGTTGAATGGCTTCCCTACCGACAAGCATTACTATCTTTTCAACGGAGATTTCGTTGACCGTGGATCTTGGTCGACAGAAATCGCACTCCTGTTATACTCATATAAGTGGATTCGCCCACAAGCGTTCTTCATTAACAGAGGAAACCATGAGACGGACGACATGAACCGCGCTTATGGCTTCGAGGGCGAATGCAAAGCGAAATATAACGAGAGGACCTTCAGATTATTCAGCGAGTCATTCTCAGCGTTGCCGCTGGCTACTTTGATCGGACATGAGTACTTTGTCCTGCATGGAGGTCTATTCTCTGATGATAAGATCACCTTGGACGATATCAGGAAGTTAAACAGGCATAACCAGCGCCAGCCTGGCCAAGAAGGGCTGATGATGGAAATGCTTTGGACCGATCCACAAACCGAACCTGGCCGTGGCCCATCGAAGAGAGGTGTAGGAATGCAGTTTGGACCTGATGTTACGAAGCGATTCTGTGACAACAATAACCTCACTGCCATTATCAGAAGTCACGAAGTGCGCATGGATGGTTATGAGGAAGAACACAACGGGAAGTGCATTACAGGTATGCCGAAACTCCCCATTTTTATTGGATTATATTAATTGTGAATTCTAGTTTTCTCCGCGCCGAGGTACTGTGATAGCACAGAGAACAAGGGCGCATACATCAACATTGGGCCAGACTATAGGCTGGATTTCCACAAATTTGACGCCGTCCCTCACCCAGACATCAAGCCAATGGCTTATGCTCACAGCTCGTTAATGTCGTCGATCTGATCTGATTTGGGATTATCGAAGTCCACTGTTCCCTCATGAAATCATGCATAAACTTCAAATATTTTGGGAAGATATAATGGTAGCGTGGGGCGTTTTCGGATCATTCGCATTGCCGGAAGTTGGAAATGCACATATCATATACACTAGACTTTATATAGCCAGAATGTATAGTAGCCTTGCATCAACGTTGTAAATTGCTTGGGTATCGTTTGTCGTTTGCTGGTGGTTCATGTTGCCCACGTATCTTGAATCCCTTGAGAGGCAACCAGAGACCCTAACCAGTTGCCGCTGGCCTTCAACTTCCATGCCACCTTTGAATTGCCTTCACCCGTCCCAATCCATTGCCCCATCGCGGCGATGACGGCCCTCGAGTCTTCTCTTGGCACACGAATCCAGCAGCCTTTTTGGTCCACCTTGAGAATATCGACTGATATGGCAGCGCCAGTAAGCCCCAGAAATTGATTTAAGCCGGATGTGAGATGTGATCGAACAGTGAGTATGTCAAGATCAGACGTCGGTTGGCCATCTGAAATGTACTCTAAATAGGCGTATGAAAATGAAGGATTCTTGATAGCTTTGGTTGTGATATCGCAACCTTTCTTCGGCGCAATTGGTAGCTCGGTCCTACTTTTCGCGTCGTCCACGCTCGTCATCGAAATATCTTCTCGTTCTGTGTCACGGTTCATGCTGCTCTCTAAATTTGGAGCTTGAACACTAGCCATTTTGAGGGTTGTTTGTTATCTTTTTGGCTGAGATGAAGTTGACTGGATGCAAGGCTCTGTAAATTTAGCGTCAGCCTTGGATGATGCACGCATCGTCGATTTTAGAGCCCCAACCTTATATTCATTCCTACATGGCCACGACGGTGCCTCACCATTTGCAACACACCAGAGCACGCGAGTCCGTCACAACTTAGTAGAGTTCCTAGGGCTTTAGGACAACATGGCTTTGCCTCCTTCAAATGCGTTAGTGCGCCGACGGGCCGATACGAAGTTGATGCCGCCCCCGCCAAAGCGTATCAAGCGCCCTCAGAAAGTGCTGGACGAGGAGGCGTATACCGAAGGCATTTCCCACATCATCGCCAGAGACTTCTTCCCGGGGCTTCTCGAATCGGAAACACAGTCAGAATACCTCGATGCATTAGATTCCAAAGACCAAGTTTGGATCTCGAGTGCAGGGCGCCGACTGGCCCATGTCATGACGCCGGGGCGAAAACGAGGCCGTACAGGAACTTCAATACAAACAAGAAGCGGAGCGGAGACTCCTACCGGATATGCAGGAGATACGCCTATGTCTGTGGCGTCAGATGTTTCTGCGACATCAACACAGGCAGATGTGAAAGAAGAAGTTGATACGAATATGAGCTTGGACGCCTTTCAGTCTAAATACACCAGCGAGGACAACGAAAGTTTCTACAAACTACTCGATAAGCAGAATAAAGCTCGAGCCGAGAAATACGCATGGATGTGGAGGGGAAATAAGTTGCCATCTAAGCAGATGCTGAAACAGAAGGAGGTCGAGACAAAGCTGTTAACAAGCGGACAGTCCCTGGTCGACGATGGAGGCGAAAGGCAAAGATTGGCCATACGGGATGTTTCCGAGAAACCTGCCATGGTGGATACCTGGAAGTCAAAGCCAGATAATAACTTTATGTTCGGTCCTGAAGGAGTGGAAGACTCTGTCGAGACAGTGGTACAAAAGGCACAGACTGCTTCAAAAGCGGCTCCCAAGGGGGTCGTATATAACAATACCCGTATGCCTGGGCTGGTTACCGTGGACGAATCCCAAGTCCCACCATCACCATCACTCTCAGCGATCCAGGACGCTATCGCTGGAAGACCACGCCCTACCGACTCTGAGCCTGGCTATACTGGCAGTGAAACGCCACGTGTCAACGGCTATGCATTCGTGGACGAGGATGAACCTGAGCCGGAAGAGCGGAGCCAGTCGTCGCCCGCGATTCTGCTTGGGAAGGGTGATGCTACGCCAAATCCCTTTAAGATAAAGGAGCATAGCAAGAGGGAAGGATTGCATCACAGGATGGTTGATCGGGTCGCGAGAATGAAACGAGCATCTTCTCAAGCCGGCATGACAGGAAAGGTTGATGCGAGTCCAGTGCCGAAGTTTCCAAGCAGTCCACGGGTTGGAAGTGGCGGGTTAACTCCAGCAGCACAGCGCCTTTGGAGTAGAGTAGGGAAATCGGGGATGACCTCTCCAGGCTTTGGTAATAAGACTCCCGGGGCTACCAGGTCTACGTCGACGAACTTGAAGGCTAAGTGGACTCCAAAGTGAGTGAGGATCAAGGCAAATTGTTGATTATGATGGAACGCCTTATGAATATAAAATGATAAAATGGAAGCAGGGGTCACGTTCCCAGGAGTTAGCATACCTCCCCGGGCATTGAGTTAGAATGATAATAATAATAATACCAAGAAATTCTGGACGTTTCAAAGTATTTTAAATACTCAAGTTGTAAAACCAAGAATTCGAAGAATTCTTTTACATTAGCAATGCACTACAACCCTAGAGGCAACTGAGGATGATCCAAGTAAACGTAGTAAATACTTGAATTATGAACAAGAATTATTTAAATTTAATAGAGGATTTATTTGTATAAATACTTTGTATTTATACAAATAAGCCCTGAGAGAATGCCGTTTGCCGTTGGATCAAAAATGGCCCGTGCGGGAGTGTGTGTTTGTTCATGTGCGTCATTTGCAAGGGGACTGAACGACTTCATTCCTAGCAACAGCCCTAGCCCCCGACCACTCAGAATGCACGGGCTATAAGAAAATATCTTTGTGCGTCTAGCACTATGTCGGGGAGACGACTTCTCGATGCAGCAGCATTGTTCAATGCGTCCCGCGGCATTGCAAGGAAGCATGTAGCGTTGCGGCAGGAACAGTTCGATCGTTTTACCAAGACTTCAAGCATCGCCAAAGCCGTTAAATCAGAAGCTGCACGCTATACTGAAACCGCGAAGGCCGCTTCTTTTTTGGCATCACGATTGAACGAGGACAAGCCGCAATGGGCCTCAGAAGCGGCAGACTTAAACCTGGGCGACTCGGCACAGAAGGTTGCGCCTCATCCTGGCCCCGAAGGCGCCAAACCAAACGAAGCGCGGCATATTATACAAGAAGAAGCTAGCATCCCTAGTCGTCCGGATGGCACGATATCTCCAAGCAAGCCAGATATTGAGAAACTCGAGAGGGACCGTAGTATCTTGTCAGAACAACCCCCCAAGGCGGCAAATGCGCATCCTAGCCAGCCAATCGAACCCAGCCCTCATAGTCTGGATAATCACTTGACATCGGATGAAGCGAGACGATTACAACGGAGTTATGAGAATCAAGTTCCCTCATATGTCGCAGATGGGAAGGCCGACACTTCACGAAATGACACAGCCAATGGTTTTGACAACGATAGCTCCTACAAGCCATTGCAGTATAACTCACCCATTCTGTCTTCGTTGCCCAGGGTTAAGGTTCCGAAACATCCCAGCCATGTTCAAGCAGACGATGCGCACCTGAACAACCAGGGCTTAAACTCAGAGTCTTATTCGTCTCCTGTTCAAACCCCAACAGCCAGCGCAGTTGGAAAAATGGACACTCTCACAGAAGAAGAAGAGATCCCAGAGGGAATAAATACTGCGGTCTTTTCTAGCTCCCGCGTTGCTAAGTCATTGGGCGGAAGAACGCATACCAACGTTAGGAGCTCCGAGAAAGTTACTCCACAGCCTACCCCTACTCAGATACCTGGGGGGGTTCCTTCCAAAGCTGCTCAGCAACATGACACGTTAACTTCTGATGCCGAGGTTAGGAGTTCAGAGACAGTGCTGGAGCAGGAAGATGAAGACTCGCTGATCAAAGTAAGCACCGGCTCCACGCCCAAAACCAGGCGCGGGCGTCCGATAGCTAACAGACGCGCCCTAGATAATCGCAGAAGCTAGCGCACCAAAGGCCGTATACGAAATGCGAGAGTCTAAAGTTCCATCTTCCAGAATGGGGAGGTTGTGGAATTATGGCGGACTAGCAGCGGGTATGTTCGGTGGCGCTATTGGCGAAAGCCTTCGTAGAGTCACCGGCAGCGGTGGAGAGGGTTCATTCATGCTGAGCGCCGCGAACATGGATAGGCTAGTTGCCAAACTGTCTCGAATGAGAGGAGCAGCACTTAAGATGGGTCAAATGTTGAGCTTTCAAGATTCAAAAATGCTCCCTGGGCCAATCCAAGAGGTCTTGCTCAGAGTGCAGGATAACGCAGACTATATGCCCTCGTCTCAGCGGAATAAAGTACTTGCTGCTGATTTGGGTGCAGACTGGCGTACTTTATTCGACACGTTCGATGAGAAACCAATAGCTGCCGCCTCCATTGGGCAAGTCCACACTGCTACTTTGAAATCTACGGGAGAGCGAGTAGCTGTGAAAGTACAGTACCCTGGAGTCGCAGATTCTATAGACTCGGATCTGAGCAACCTCGCCGTGCTTCTCACAGCATCTCGGTTGCTTCCGAAGGGACTCTTCCTGGACAAGACTATCGCCAATGCGAGAATAGAGCTTGGCTGGGAATGCGATTATCTACGAGAGGCACAATGCGGCCGGCGATTTCAAGAATATCTTGCTGACGAAACCGACACCTTCATAGTTCCGAGGGTCATCCCTGAAGCTTCTGGGAAGCAAGTCATAACAATGGAATTTATGGAGGGAGTAGGCGTTACAAAGATCCAGGACCTCACCCAGGAGCAGAGAGACTGGATTGGCACGAATATTCTCCGCCTCTGTTTGCGCGAGATCACAGAGTTCCGGTTCATGCAAACTGATCCTAACTGGACCAATTTTCTCTTCAATGCCGAGAAGAACAAATTAGAGCTCTTGGATTTTGGCGCCTCGCGAGAGTATCCAGAAGAGTTTATTACGAAATATACACAGCTTTTAAATGCTGCGTCAAAGTCTGACGAGGAAACAGTACGCAAATTTTCGGTCGATCTTGGCTACCTCACAGGCCATGAATCTAAACCGATGGTCGATGCACATATTGCGTCCGTCATGACTCTGGCTGAGCCATTCCTCGCAACTTCTCCGGAGGTGTACGACTTCAGAGATCAGACTATTACCGAAAGGGTGAAGGGTTTAATACCTCTGATGATTAAAGAGCGGTTGGCACCACCGCCGGAAGAGACCTACAGTCTTCACAGGAAGCTGAGCGGAGCTTTCCTACTTTGTGCACGTTTGGGAAGTCAAGTTCGCTGTAGAGAGCTCTTCGTGAATAGTATGAACAAGGGCGGATATAATTAGGTTGTACAACACTGTAATAATACAGATGCATTGGCAAGGGTATGACAATATGTAGACATAAGTATATATTGGACATAGACAATACAATTCGACTCATAATCTAACGCCGGGGTATATATTTTTCCATCCAGAGGCGTACTACGAAATTCATGAGTAGTATGGTCAATTGTCTCCGCCAAAATCTCGTCTGGCATATGGAAGGTTCTTCTTTTCCTTTCCTTCCACCTTCTTCCTTCTCCTCTCGATAACATGGTCCAGTTGCTTCCCCTTGAGCGAGCTGTATTGCTCCATGATGAACTGCTTCTTCTGCTCGGCCTTCTTGAGGTAGAACGGCGTCTTGCCTTCCTTGACTAATTGCTTCTCTTCCTTGCGGTGCTTGTCCAGAATCTCGGACTCCTTTGCCTTCCTCGCCGCTGCCTTCACTTTAGATTCAAGCGAGTGAAGAGTACGCTTCATTTTTTCTTTCTCGTGCTCGTCCTTGATTTTCTTAATCTGCTCCTTGAGAGCCTTGACCTCGTCCTGCCTGTAGTCGTTCAAGAACGAGTAGGCCTTGTTTACTTTCGTGTCATCAACCTGCCCTACCGATGGATCAAATCTTGGGTCTCGGTAATCCCGCTTTATAACTGGAACGACGTCGCGCTTTCGTGATACTGCCTTCTTGCTTGAAATCTCTGTTGGGGCGTTTTTATTTGAGCGGCTAAAATCTCTGTGGTCTTTCCGCCCAGCCTTCCTTTCGGCTGCCTCATTGTTTTCCCATGGGTCATCGGACACTTTCTTGGGTCGTTTTATCTCCTTCCCGGATTTCCCTTTCGCTGACCGCTGTATAGACTCCTGCGCTTTGGCCAATGCGCCAAACGATATTGATGCTGCCTCGCCAGGCTCAGAGCCGTCTGATCCAGAGTCTCCCGCATCTCCCTAATACAATGTTAGAATATATTCATAAAGTATCTGAGTGAATCGGCTCACAGAGTCATCGCTTTCATTATTGGTAGCTGAGTTCTCATCTACACCATCCTCACTGCCACTGGCACCATCGTCTTGATCTGATGACTCTGAGAGTTCTTGTGGCTCCTCACTCGCATCTCTTCTAGCTCGGACTCGCCGTTGGAGCGATGACTCAAGGGCCTTGCGCTTTATAGAAGACATTGTTCAGGCTGCGAGTAATGTATGACCAACAGTGGGGTAATCTTCATCTTCAAAGGCAACCTTCATAAAAATTTAGTGGTCCGTGCATTGGACCTGATAGTATTAACGCTAGACTGGTTTGGGTCATATCTTAGGCGGAATAATGCGGCACAATCTTTATCGGCCACGGTTATTTCGACACTCATCGAGCTGTACTCAGCGGGAGGCGGAAAGTGAATTTCACTGGTGCCTGGACTCGCAGTCTTTTCAAATCGGGCAACCTAACGCATGAACACTAAGGCGCTCATATATAGAGCTGCTTCAACACCTGTTTGGAACTGCATCGAGGCGTCATCCAAGATTACTCTGACAAGCGCACACCGGCGACATAGCCGCTATACCAAAATGATTCCCGTTGGGATGAGGAAACAGGCCCATAAGGCTCTGCCTACATTCCAAGAAATGGCATCGCAAAGGATTGCCGTTCTAGATGCCGCGATTGCGGCTCTAAATTCGAGGGAAGACGCAAACTCCAAGAAACTCAAAAAGCTCGCACAACATCTTGCCGAAAAGGCCGATTTGGAGAAGCAGCTAAGCCAACCCCCCAGCAGTGAAGCCACTCGTGGCTCATTGATAATGTATGTGAATAACTGGCGGACGAACATGTCCTTATCTTACTCCTAGAAACTTTTCATCTCAGGCAATGTATTAACCTGGGGCTTGTTACAGAGGCGATGCGACTTCGATAGATTCTACAATGGCCACTCCAGGGTCAATACCCGGTGTTAAGAAACAGAAACTGAAGAAGGAAAAGAATCAAGAAGGTCCTAGTTCACAGCCAGTGAATCAAGGCGAAGGACAACTTCCACAGCCGATCCCGGAAGTACAAATTACCACGCGCGGACTACGATCACGAAAGGTCACAGCCACAACAACCACGACCGTGAAGACTACAGCTCGTAGAGAACCAATAGTCCCACCATCAGCCGGCTCCGGCGGCGTTCCCGACCCATCACCGGCATATCTCGAGCGCTCACTTCTTGCCCCTCAGCAAGCCCATGAGCCGCAGCACATCCTCCTCGTACTGGATTTGAACGGGACAATTCTCTATCGTCCGGACAGGAGGCGCCCCTCGCACTTTTTGGAGCGCCAGTCTACAGATTCCTTCCTCAATTACATCTTGTCCCGATTCCAAGTCATGGTCTGGTCCTCAGCACGCCTTGAAAATGTCCGACTCATGGCCGACAAGTTGTTTCCAAGGCGGCAATACCTTGTTACTGAATGGGGACGGGACCGTATGGGCCTAACCCCCGAAGACTTTGTGAGGAGAGTTCAAGTGTACAAGCGCCTCGAGAAGGTCTGGGCCGAACCGGGCATCCAGAGTCGGCATCCTCTTCAAGCGACGGGTGCGACGTGGGATCAGTCAAATACAATTCTGATTGACGATTCATTGGAGAAAGCCCGAAGCGAGCCGTTCAATCTGGTGGAACTTCCGGAATTTAAAGGCGACTCGGAACCTACTGACGTCTTGCAAGACTTAACGATGTATCTGGACGACATCCTAATGCAGAAGGATGTCAGCGCGTACATGCGCCAAAATCCATTCAAAGCAGCCAGCTATGCGGCCAGTTATGCGGCCAGTTGTGGAGCCAGTGATGGTGCCACTTCCGAGGGGGAATGATAAGGTTTACTTTTACAGCCTGTTGGAAAACGGCAGGCCAAGGGCAATAGATAAGCTGATGCTGGGCGTTTGTTAAAGTTACAGACAGGTGTGCTGGAGAAAAGGGCGAGTATGCCAGCAACAGGATCACTAGTGGGAGGAAGACTTGTACATTGTCACTTTGCTACAGAGATAAACTAGGACAGATAAACCATGATTCATAATTGTGTATAGCATTGCGTCATAAAAGTAGTCTAAGCTACAATCATTGACAAGTCAACAAAATTACTTGCGATATGTCTACTTGAAGACCTTTCCGTCGGCCCATGGGTACTCCTTGCCGTTGACGACAACGGGCTTCTCCCAGGTCCACTGCTCGTTGACGAACTCGCGGTCCTCAGGCTTGGAAGCATCAAGCTTGGTGAACTGGTAGCTCTCGTAGTCAGGAGCGACATTGAAGCAAGGGAAAGCATCCTGGCCACGAATGAGGAAGGCACCCTTGATCACGGAGTCGTTGGCAGTGCCGTACACCGAAGCACAGCCGAAAATGTACTTGCGCGAAGCCTCAAGACGAGTGAAGAATCCACCGATCAAGTTGGCGGTCATGAAGACCTGGGTCAACTCGTCGTTGTACTTGTAATCGACAGCCCAGAGGGAGTACTCCTCAGGGTTGTAGTTCTCCCAGAACCACTTGAGGGCAACTGGAGTGTCGAGGTTGGAGTACTGACGCTTCCACTCATCAATGGGAATAGTGGGCTTGGCGAGAGCCTCGCAAGGGTGCTTGGCCTTGGGGGCCTCAACCACTGGCTCATCCTCCTCGTCATCAACCTCCTTAGCCTTGGGCTTAGCAGCGGCCTTTGGTGCCTTAGGGGCAGACTCAGCCTTCTTTGGGGCGACGTTCTTCAGGGTTGGCTCATCAATGAAGTTAAGCTCACCAGCAACGTTGGTGTAGATTGGCTGGTTGTAGACGGTCTCGTACCAACGGGTGACGTTGGGGTACTCCGCGCGCCAGGCCTTGTCGAAGAAGAACTGGAAGCCACGGGAGATGAGAGCAGTGCCGAAGAGATCGGCCAGAGTGATGCGCTCGCCAGAGAGGTAGGTGTTGTTGGCAAGGTGGGCCTCAATGACAGAGACAACCTGGAGAACCTTCTTCTGGGCATCTTCAACGTTCTTCTTGTTGTATGGGACACGTCCCTGGAGAGGCTGGAACCAGCTGCCAAGGCTTGGGAGAACCTCGGAGTTGAAAAACGACATCCACTTCAAGATAGAAGCATAGTCCTGCTTGGTCTTGCCAAGAAGGGTGGTCTTCTCGTTCTGGGAGGTGACTATGAATTGTTAGCAGAAGTTCATGAACGCTGCGTCATTTTGCAAAAAAAGTAAACAATTTGTTGTTATGCTCAGAGTCTAATTAATAAATTACTCAACACGGAGGATTAAGACAGGGATAAACTGTTGACAATGTTCTTCATCATAGCATAGTGTAAATAGCGGGGTAAAACAGATAAAATGAGCTTACTGTAGATGGCAATGGCGATGCACTCGGAGAGGACAAAGCCATCGGCACCAACGAAGGTTGGGATCTTGCCCAGAGCGTTGATCTTGAGATATTCATCGGAGACACCCTGTCTAGGATCCTCGTTGACAATCTCAAGTTCGATGTTGTTGGCCAGAGCAACCGCCTGGATGGCAGTGGACCTTGGGTTTCCCTGTTAGATTGTTGGTCAACTCAATCGAGAGGACTGCGATGGCCAAGAGGCATCTTCACTTACCTCGGAGGTGTAGAGCTTTCCAAATGCCATTTTTGCGGTTATGGGAAGTGATCAGTTGTGTGGATGAGGAGGAAAAATAAGAACAAATTGCCGCAAAACTTTCCATTTTGTGTTTCGCACTAGCGCCAACACTAGCGAAACAAACGACATAATCACGTGATACGAAATATTTCGTGGTTTCGGCTCAGCTCTCGAAATGGAGAAGTTGACTGTCCAATATACCCGCCAATTCAATTCCCAACCCCAGGGCGGCGCTTCAAAATGAAGGCAGCTTCGCTCCCAGGGAGATTAGTGCGCTCGTCGCAAGTCTGCTCTTCGGCAAATGTTTTCAGGGCGTTTCCCCGACAGCGACATGGCCTCCAAGCTTCTGCTCGACACTCATCCACCATATCCGACCCTCCAGTAGCCGCGCCTCAGATAGATTTTGCCCAGATGTCCAGACACAATTCAAAGAATCTCCACGCCCGCGTTGTTCCAGCTTCGCCTTCCTACTTCACAGGCCTCCCCCAGTTTATGGACAAGCTCCTTAAGCTCCAGACCCTGCTCCGCAAGAACGAGACACTCCCTGTTGTCAAGCCCGGACAAGCGCCACGAGTAGCATGGCAGACATTGGAGTCTTACCGGTCTGCACTGGGCGAACATGTGCGAACTTCGAAATACCAGAAGGTCATTCAAATACTACACCGACTGAACCATATCCATCCGACCCTGAAGACACCGGAAGTCATCGCAGCAATAGAAGCCCACAGGCGAACGATTGACCCGTTCGCAAACATTGCCAAGCCGATCACCATAGACCGATTTGGCAGAGCACTTGGGGTTGGAAGACGTAAGTCCTCCACGGCGAGGGCGTGGCTTGTTGAGGGTAATGGGGAGATTTTGGTCAATGGAAAGACGTTGGTGGAAGCATTTTCAAGGGTCCACGATAGAGAGAGCGCTATTTGGGCGCTGAAGGCGACGGAGCGGATAGACAAGTACAACGTGTGGGCCCTTGTGGAAGGTGGAGGAACGACTGGGCAAGCTGAGGCTTTGACATTGGGTGTTACGAAGGCCCTGCTCGCACACGAGCCGTTATTGAAGCCAGCGTTGAGGAGAGGTAAGCAAAATATCCCCCGAAATACTCTTCTGGTCGTTAAACAATGTACTAATTCTTCCTCGCAGCTGGTTGTGTCACGCGCGATCCGAGAAAGGTCGAGAGGAAGAAGACCGGTCACGTCAAGGCTAGGAAGATGCCTGCCTGGGTCAAGAGATAGTTGTGGGGCTCATGTATTGTATTATATCTGTACACTCACGAAATATAGAATTTACCATTTCTACTTGGCTTGGGGTAACTCTGGCTATTGGAGCTGCTCTGCCTGACAGAAATCTCCCGTGCCAGGTTATTACAAGTCTTGCTTTGATATTTTGAAGCCCAGATTTTATGCCATGACCTTCATGAAGTCCAAATGACCCGCATCCAGGCCAATTCCAAGAAACGGGATAGGCATGGGATTTATGATTATATGTATCACCACGTCCTCCAGTGAGCACCCATGTTCCATCTTGTGTTAGAGCGAGGGAGCTGATGCGGCGAGAGAGGGGGAAATAGATCATGTCGGCCAATGGCAGGGGGGGTTCGATGGTGGTGTTGCACGGCTGGGCGATGGTGTTTGGCGTGTCTATCAGAGATAAAAACCGATGTTGCGTAACGGAACGGGGTTATTCGAGGAGAGGCGAAGGGGTGGGATTCAAGTCTTCCATCCCCCTTCTTGTCACCGATATCTTGTTATTGGGATCCGCCATGGGACGTTATATACATGTTGTGAACAGTGAGTGTCTCTGTTTCTCTGGTACGAGGACCTGGCGCGGTTGATATTCCGTCCGTTTCTACCCGCCGCACCGCTGTCGATGGTAGGTATGCTAATTTCTCTTCGAACTGAATTTCTTGACCTCGGCCTCGTCCTAAATGATCTATCCTTCTTCAAACGCCCGCACTCCAAACCCCCACCCCAACGCCATACCGTCCCAAAAATCAACCCCCTTCGAAGGACGGACTACCGCTTCCATATGCGTGCCTTCACAGTGTCATGCTCATTCCACCCTTTCCATTCACGATGCCCATTCCATAGCCATTGTGTTGACTCCTAGCCGTTCCCCTCGCATTACTCCCCCTTCTTCCGCCTGCCCTTCTTCTTCGGTTTCTCGTCGGAATCGCTCCCGTCCTCCTCCTTCGTCCGCTTGCCCTGTCCCGCATCGGGGCCGTCGGCGATCTTACTCACGATATCGTTGAGGAAATCGAATTGCTCGTCAGCCTCGATCGCTTTCTTGAGGTGCACGGCGGTCACGCGCTTCGAGTTTGTGCTGCGCGTCAGGGAGGCTGATTTGGTGACGAGTGAGATCATGAAGAGTTCCAATGCTTTAGCTGGTGGAGTGTTAGTCACTTGTATTTCATCGTTTGGGAGTAGTTGGGGGGTGAGAGTGAGGGTATGGCATGTGAGATGGGGCACGTACAAACTGCAACTGGTGTGACCTGGGCCACCTTGCCCACCTCCTCATCAGCCTGCATTATCCGCTTTATCCTCGCAACAGGAAACTTCGTCTTGATCTCAATACCCTGGCTGGCTCCAAGGTGCGGTTTGACATCCTCGCTGATGCGAGGTGCTGCGCCGACGCGCTCACGCTTCACGCGTCCTGTCATCGTGTCGTCCCTGGTCTCGGATTTGATGTGAAGTTGTTCGTGTAGTTGCTGATGCGGCGCCTGTGGTGGTTGCGGTGGGGGTGGTTGATAAGTAAGAGCTTGTTGGGGGAGTGAATATGACTGCCGTGAGTAATTCTGCGGCGGTGAGTGCGCTTGTGAATATGGCAGTGTTGGAGCGTGGTACGCCGGGCTGGTGTACTGCCCTCTCGGCGGCTCAAACGTATGTGTAGGAGGTAGGTCGGGGATGGGCGGCTGGTAACTCGAGTTCCGGCGGCTGTCTCCAAAGCCCTGGTACTGCTGCGGCGAGGGGGGAACCTGGTAGCCTGAGCTGGACGAGATGCTGCTGCTCTGGGGGCTCGTGAAGTCCGGCAGCCGCGGTGAGCGGGGCGTGTAGGCGGAGGTGGGGGGTTGGTGGTGCTGCTGTTGCTGTTGTTGGTGCGGATGCTGCTGCTGCACAGGCGTCGTCGTCGAGGACAGGAAGGATGAGAGGTCGGGAGATTGCGGTGCGTAGGTACCGTCGGCCGGCATATTGGGGGAAGGAGAAGGGAGCGAAGCAGCGGCAGGGCAGGCAGTCAAGTCAGGGCCCGGAAAAGTGAGAAAGAACGCGTCCGTGGGTGGTGCGGAGTGGGGACGCGGGTGGCTTGTGGCTGGTGCGCAGGAGCTAATGCAGCTCCAAGTTGCTGTGGCTGGTGGGGAGGTTGCTGTGGCTGGTTTTGGGGGGGGGGGGTAGGGGGTATATGTTTGTATTTGGGTTTGACGTTCAGTTCAGTGCAGTAATCGTACTGGCTGACTGGGGCTGGCAAGATGATTTTGCTCAATCGGCGGTGCCCTCAGCGTCTCGACATGCCAATTGAGCCCGTCGCGGTCGTGCCAGGTCTCAAAGTGTCGTCGCGGTCGTGTCGGTGCGCGCCGACGTCGACAAGAATAAAAAGCGGCAGTCACGTGATTGGCTTTCGTATTGGTATTGGTTGTGGCTGGATTTTTGGGGATTTGGAGCCGGGAGGGTGCTGCATTATTATATGCTAAGGACCATCGACCGCGAACCCCGCGCTTTAGGCTACTTTGAGTTAAACGCCGATTCAACTGTTGCACGAAACGTCACCATCTTATTTCTACAAGGGGGGGAACTAATTTCATAAGTTGCCCATTCATCGTCTGTCAACAATCATCTATATATCCCTACAATGGCGTCATCATCAACATCGTTGTTAAATTGCCTTGATGATCCCATCGAACCCATCCCATTCTGTGTTTCGCATTCCATGTCTCATCCTGGTCCCGTTGAGTGATGATGACAAAGAGCCTGCCAGAGACCACCTAGAGTCCGAAGCCCGACCTTGCGTTTGCGGTTTCTGCTCTACATCGTGGTCGCGTGAAGGAGTAACTTGATCTAATCTGACAACACTTCTGCCCCTATCGAGAATATTGAAAATATTCCGGGGTCTTTTCATACTCTTCGTTTGTTGTTGATGTCGGCTTTATGGGCTCGGCGCGATCAAAGCGTGAGGCCCCCTTTGTCAAAAACACCTCAGATTTCTGCCTTGAGCACAACCGCGGATACCAAAAAGGATGGCCGTTTAAGACAACATCCACACGTATTTCCCGTCCCAAATGCAGTAAATCAGGTTGACAGCTTGTTTGCTTTATCAATATCTCATCGTTTGGCAGGCAAAACATGCCAATGTTCTACGTCTTCGCCGTTACACATGCGAGTCTGTTATGGAAGCACCCATACTTTTCTATTCTCCCCTAATTCGACACCATTAACGTTAAAACCGAACACTCTCAGCCAGAGGAATAAAGAAAGGTGTGCTATCTACTAGGCATCTATATGAAGATGGATTCCCATTTCCACGAGAACCACGATTATGTTCCTTAGATATTAAAAGAGCCATCCTCGGAGAGCATTTCCAGCTATCCTGAGCATATTCCTTCAAGTCATCCTCCCTCCCAATCGGCCTAGCACCAGTAATACGCCACCGAAGACCTCAAGACACAGGGTCGCCTGGAAGCTAGCAGAACCCAGCTCCTGCCCGCGGTATTATCTACCCCGCGGGCAGGATAACCCTCATGCTTTTCGGCCTTTGTCTAGATATCCCACGTTCTCTCTGGTCAGGGGCTCGCCGTACCATGGCCTTTCTTCGTAGCCGGTAGTGAGTCTACCTTTGGGGGCTGTGCCCCGAAGTCTTCTGCTGCCTCCTTGCTTCTGTCCGGCTTGAGGTTCTTGGATCGTGCGAGACGTCTTCTGGGTAGGCGTGGGTTTGAGGCCAAGCACTGAAACCAGGACGCTTGAGATGGAGTAAACAACGCCTCCAGCCAGGAGCCCGACTATAGAAGCAACGCCGAAGTACATGTAAAATATCTGTGAACGAGTTAGAAATGGCTCACTTCTAGATTACTCCGCAGATACAGCAGCAGTATAGTACCAGTACATACCTCGAGATTGCCAAATAGGGACAGGGGAATCAAAAGCACGTGAGTGATATAGCTGGCGAGGTGGATAAGAGGCGCGGCTATCACGAGCACGGTGTTCAGGATGCCAGTGGCGATTTTAACGACAGGAAGGGTGCTGTAGTGGAAGATGGACGCTGATACGGTCTTCCATGTCGTCGGCGGTGGGATGCCGGCGATGCGGTCTAATGCCTCCATTGAGCTCCGAGATAGGTGTGATGTCATATATGTAATTGGGCCTATGCGATGTGCATCACTTCCGCGGCGCAGAGACAGAACAGTCCGTTCTGTTGCGGATATGTGATTGTTGTAGAGGGATGGAGATGACCAGGATATGTAGGCTTCCAAACACGTGAATTGTGAGATGTGAGTTGTGATGCTGCCCCCCCAAAGTCCAAAGTCCAAAGTCCAAAGTCCAAAGTCCAAAGTCCACCGCGTATACCACGTACTTTGTTGATGGCGAGAGTGCCGCGATCACCGTCAATCACTGGGCCGGGAACCACAATAGCAGTTCATTTATACCTGTAATCCTGTCCAACGTCTGCGTGCCAACAAGTACTTCCGATCCACACAGTGGGGGAAGAATAGTAGCCGGGCGCTAAAGAGGATAGCCTGGCGCACTGTATATATCCAACCTCTCCTCTCCAACCTCCGATACCGTTTTGAAAATCACCAACCTGTTCGCATTCGCCCATATCGCTCACGTCGCTGTACTCATCTTTTGAACAACCGTCCATCCCAATTGCTTCAGATTTGTACAGTACTGTAGAGCAGCCCCAGACCAGCGAGAAAGAAACTACGCCCCCGGGGAAACAGCTCACGGCTCACAGCTGACGGAGCTGTTGCATTGCACTGCTACTCCCAGGCTTCACCAGCAAATTCCACAATACAGCATCCAAAAAGTCACGACCACCCAGAGCCTTCTAGAATGACCGTAACTAGAGGGTGAAAAGAAAAAAAAAAATATATATATATATAACATCATTATACCGCCATCGTTTATATTATTATACCAGCCTGAATCATGGGTAATAACCCGTCGGCCCCTCCGAAGTCGAGCAGCGCATCGCCTGCCCACGGCCAGTCCGTAGGATCAGCCTCGGATCGCCGTCGCGAGCCAAAACTAAGAGACACGATACAATCACAAAGAGGCGCCGCACCGCCTGAATCTTCCCAGGTACAGGCACGTGGCACAACGGTCCCTCATCGGACTCGCAACGCCCAATCCCAACATGCGCAATTCCACAACAACGGCCAGTACTCGCACTCGCCATCGCCAAAGGAGAATTCCATCCCTTCTTCTACTTCTGCCTCGCAACCTCTACCCCAACAAACCCCTCCAAGCAAGCCGCCGCTCACGCTCTATGACGAACCAAGTAAACCCGTCGCTGTCCCGCAACCTGTGAATGCGGCCGTGCCAGCCACGCCGAGTGAGAAGTCGCCCTACTCAGCTTCGCAGAGCGATCAGTCTGGGCTCGCCACCGACATCATGTCCTACCATCTTACCAGACCGCCACGTCTACCGCTGCCCATCGAGGAAGAAGTCCACACACCAGGGTCACCCATACTTGGCCCTGCGAGTTCACAAGGTCCGGTGTCTCTCCACGGCAGTGAGGGCCTCGCGCGCCCGCTATCTGCTCTGAGCAATACAACCGAAGATGATGAAGGAGACGAACTGCCCATTGACAGGACGAAGCCAGTTGTCCCTACTGAATTTCACTGGTTCGGACCCGCAGAGAAGGTATACGTTACGGGGACAATTTTCCAGTGGAGCCGAAAGTCAAAGCTGTATCCGATGTGAGTCCGAGTTCATGCATAGCCGATTATAGCCCTTATCGGCGCATTCTATTTAATAAGCAAACCCGACTGACGTTACTCAGACCTGGAAAGAAGGATGCCTTTTCGGCCATTATCCATGTTCGGCCTGGCACTCACCATATCCGCTTCATCGTCGATGGGAATATGCTGATATCCTCAAATCTTCCGACGACTGTTGATTTCGGCAATAATCTCGTTAATTATATCGAGGTCAGCGCCGATGATCTTCCCAAGGACTCACAGGCACAAGGACAAGCACAGCAATCGAAATCGCAAGAAGGCCGTCAACCGCGGGAAGAAGCGAAGCCTGCAGAGCAGGGGGCTGATGCGAAACAACCGCGAACGAAGCCTGTCCCTCCCCAAGAACACTACACATCTACCGTACCCCAATACCTACTTGATCTCGACAAGGCCGAGGACTCTCCTGCGTATCAGTATGCAGCCAGCGCTATTGTCAAACTGCCTACCCCGCCGAGTCTTCCGGGCTTCCTTGGGAAACCAATTTTGAACGCCCAGACGCCAGTGAAGGATGACAATAGTGTGCTGAATATGCCCAATCACACGGTGTTGAATCATCTGGCGACGAGCAGCATCAAGGGCAATGTGCTCGCTGTGTCTGCTACCACGAGATATAAGCGCAAGGTAAGGTTCTTTGTCCCCGATGTCTAACACCGTATTAACATTGATTTAGTATGTGACGACTATAATGTACAAACCAACATCGGATGATACCACGTGAACATATTAAAGCTATTCATATAGTAAAATCAACGAGCTATAGATGGCATATGTTCTCCATGCCGAACAGATGCGGTTGCAATGTTCTGCTTTAGCTATCAGCTAAGGAGTCAGCGAAGGTCGAGACACGGCTAATAGATAGCACTGGCCTTTCTTAAAATAGACCAAGTTACGCCAGTCCAGTGGATTCAATCTCTCCATTTAACAAAAACCTCATCTGTCCTAAACCGCTGCGTACACGTGCTCTCCTCCAGCGGAGTAGTGAACCCCGTCTCGTACGCCAGGAGACCAGCATGGGAAATCATAATGCCATTATCAATGCAAAACCTCTCATCAGTCGCAAACACACTCCCCCCCCTATCCCTCGCCATCAACCCCATCATCTCCTGCAGTCTCTCATTACACCCCACCCCCCCCACAATCAACACCTGACTACTCCCCACATGCGCCATCGCCCTCTCCGTAATCTCCACCAACATCGCATACACCGTTTCCTGCAGACTAAAGCACAAATCCGCCGTCGTAATAGCCTTCCCCGTAGCCTCATCCCTCGTGTCCGGATTCACCACCAGATTCGCGGCTAGAATATCGATACTGGCTAAGATCCCGGAAAACGAGCAGTCCATCCCCTTAACCGCGTACGGCAGGTCCACCAACACGCTCCCCTTCTTCGCGAGCTGCTCGATGTTATACCCCGGCGCAGGGTCGTTGCTGATCTCCAGCGTTCGCGCGAATCGGTCGAGACAGTTGCCGACAGCGATATCGAGCGCTTCACCGAAAATCCGATATCGCTGCTCCGCATACGCGATGACCTGCGTGTTCCCCCCACTCACATACAACACGACCGGATTCTGCGCCCCCGTAATCTCGCGCCCCATCTCGATATGCCCCACGCAATGGTTGACGCCGACTATGGGCTTATTCCAGAGGAGTGCGAGCATGCGCGCAGCGATCGCGACGGATTGCAGGGGCGCGCCCATGCCGGGGCCTTTGGTGTAGCAGATGCAGTCGATGTCGGCGGGCTTGAGGCCCGATTCGGCGAGGGCGCGTTTTACGAGCGAGACGACGTGGGAGCGGTGGTGGAGGGCGGTGTCTTTGGGGAGGAAGCCCGTGCCGGGGGGGGAGACGTAGGTGTGCCGGAGGTTGGAGAGGATCTGGGCGGGGGTGGTGGGGGAGGGGTGCGAGATGATGCCCACGCCGAGTTTGTTGGCGCTACCTTCGAGCCCGATTGCGTAGCCCATGGTTGTGGATGCCCCGAGTCGGCGGGGGGAGGTGGGTTGTTTGGCAGGCGGTGAGAAGTTGGGGTGGTGGATGTTTGGAGTGGTTATGTTTTACTTGGATCTTTATTTTGAGGCGTGATATGGGAGTCGCCGCAGTAACTTATGTCCAAGTGCCTTATTTAATCGATAAGATAAGCGTGTAGGTCCTACGGCGGCGGGGTCAAAAAGCTAGCCTTTTTTTAGTGCCTGAGGCTTGCATTTCGGGGAATGCATCCCGCCGGATGATGGGTTCGCCGCTAAGTGGCACTAAGCCCCGGCCACAACAATATCTGTGTATAGCTTTGCCTATAATCCTCTGCTTCCGCTCTTTTTTCCTTCTTCAGAGATTTGCTGTTACCAGTGCCAACGAGGCTCCCATCTTCCAAAATGGATGATCAGTTCGATTCGAAAACGGAAGCCTTTGTGAAATGGTTAAACCATGTCGGCGTCCGGATCAGCGCAAAGGCTGAGCTTACTTGTTTGAGAGCGGATGGTCGAGGGAGAGCATTGGGTATGTGGCTTCTTTGACGATGTTTCCCAACACGCTGCGATTATTGCATGCAATATGATAAAAATCTCGCTACGGGACATTATCATATTGGTTTTCTTGTTAAGAATTCTGGCTAACAATTTTCTCAGTCGCCAAGGGCGATTTTGCAGAAGACGAGTTGATCTTCAGCGTCCCTCGAACGAGCACCTTGAGTGTGAAAGCGGCATTACCGGAAATGCTATCGGGAAGACAGGATATTTCGCCGGAAGATATTGAATCTATGCCTGGTTGGGCGGTCAGTCGAATTTTATGTGTTCTCTGCTTAGAAGCATTGTGCTAACATTAACAGGCTCTGACCGCTGTCATCATCTCAGAGGGATTACGCCCCGAATCAAAATGGGCACCATATTTCAATGTCCTCCCAACTAAACTCGACAGCCTCGTCTTTTGGAGCCCCGAAGAGCTCGCCGAACTTCAAGCAAGTGCCGTTTTGAAGAAGGTTGGCAAAGACAAAGCCGAGGAAATTTTTCACCAGAGTATTTCGAAGGTGACACCTGAAGGCACCGACGTCGACATCTTTCACCGGGTTGCTTCGACTATAATGGCATATGCCTTTGACATCCCTGATATTGAGCAGGAAGATGAGGAGGGTGCAAATGAAGACGACCTTGTCGATGATGATGAACAAAAGACGTCCCTCGCTATGATCCCTTTGGCCGATATGCTGAATGCCGATGCCGACAACAATGCGCGTCTGCATTACGACGGAGAAGAGCTGGAGATGAGAACTATAAACCCCATCAAGACTGGGGAAGAGATTTTGAACGATTATGGTCAACTGCCTCGTTCTGATCTCCTGCGCAGATACGGTTATGTGACGGACAAGTACGCTACTTTCGATGTCGCAGAGATTTCAACGTCTACCATCACCGACCATATTTATCAAGATCTTGCAGGCGAGCTGAAGGTGTATCTTCGCGCTGGTGAAATAGAGGCGCGGCTAGAACTCGCCAGGCGCGAAGACGTCTACGAGGATGCACACGATGTCGGCCACGCCACTGAAGAATGGCCATGCATATCTGATGAGCTTGTGGCCCTCGTTTATCTGCTTCTTGTCGGCGAAGAGACTCTTGCTGCAATCCAGTCTTCAAAGATGAGTTTTCCTTCTCGATCAAAGATGGAGACAGAATTGGTCGGCAAGGCGTTGCAACGTATCCTAGAGCGACGGGAACGAGAATACGCCACTACAGTCGTTGAAGATGAGAATCTGCTCCAATCGGGCAACCATTCAAACCGAGTCAAAATGGCCATACAAGTGCGAATGGGAGAGAAGGTAGTCCTAAGGGAGGCAAAAAAAGAGGCGGGAAATTTTCAAGGTGACAACAAGCGAATGCTCGGGAGGGAAAAGAGAGAGAGGGAAGACGATGAGCACGTTTCACAAAAGAAAAGCAGGCACAGATAAGTTAACATTATTTTTGTCACAAGCTATCTCAAAGAAGACACAGGACATCCGTCTCCTGAATCATTTCATCTTGTCGCTTCTTCCACATCTCTTATAGTTGACCGCACGCTAGAGTACATACCCTTCCTCTTGGTCAGGGAGAAGGCGATCTAAAATCAACAAAGGTTCGACGCAATGCTAGCCCAAACCAGGGCAACTCCGAAAAACAAAGGCCTATATACACAATCAAGACTACCCACAAGTCCGATACACCTGAGAATGTCGATTCAGGTTGGTTTTTGAGAGGGGAGAGAGATTGAAGGACGGTTTGCAGGATTCGACGCTGTACTGTTTGCGACAGGGCCGTTGGCGCCAGCGATTTCCGGAGGACGTCTGTTCCTGTCCGTGTATGGGATAGTAGCTCTGAACTTTAATGCATTGGTGTCGTACGGATCTACATCATACATCGGAGTGTCGTCATCGTCATCCTGGTCATACTTCCATCGGTCAGAGCGAGAATCAGTCGGACCTGCTGGAGGCGATGGTAGACCCCTTCTGTCAATCCACAGCCGCCCAAGACGACCGATACGCCTACGATACGAAGGCAGGCCATATGGCTCCTCTTCTGGTGGTGGCGAGAAGCCCCGAATCTCTCTGGGTTCCAAAGCATTCTCGCATGACTCTTCGCTTACCGATGCAGGTGGTGTCATCGGGTACTGCGTCATAGCAAGGCGGAAGCTGGAATCTGGTGGCGGAGTGCGAGCATCGGAGAGTGGTTCTCTCGTCATGTCGATATGGTTTTGGTTCCACCTCTGGTGTTGCTGTATCTTTGAATCGATCTCCATTTGAAGTAAGTTCTCCTTCTGGGCGAGCACGTCGGACAGGAGAGTGAGATCGGCCTCGATTATGCGCCCATCAGTTCTACTACTGGGAATGCGGATCTGGGTTCCAGGGGTACGTTGAAGTTGAGGTACCTCGACGGGCTTCCTCTTCTGTGGCTGTTGGATGATGTTAGCAGTGCTTCTATTACTGGCTCGACAATGTAGGTCACATACCTTTTGGTTAATGAGGACTTCGTCATCGACCTTGATGCCGAGTCTCTGTCTGATCTCCTTGACCTTGCCACGTTGCTCAAAGATCGAACGATCAATGACGAGAAGGTCTCGTTTGGCATGTTCCCTTTGCAGAGACATGAGAATGAGTTGTCGTCCATCCTCCAATTCTTTACGCAGCTTGCGTAGCTTATCCGTGACTTGGATATCTCGTGCCCTCGTCTTACGGGTCTGGCGAACATCACGGCGACGGAAGCACACATATGGATCTCCGTCGTCACTGTCCTGATGAAGTTCAAATTTCAGAGTCGGCTGAAGTGGCCGATTGCTGGAGCATTGCCTCCTTGTCTTCCAATAATCATAGATATCCTTGGCAAAAGCTTGAGCTTTCTTATCAATATCCTGCTTCAGGGCAAATGCCATCATTTCAAACCCTGCCACAGTATTGTCAACTGCGGCGAATGGTGTTTGGCGATCAGCAGTGGTCTCAAAGGCTTCCATGATCTTCTCGAAGTCATCCTCAGAGCATTGGCCCGTCGGGGGCTTCTTTTGGTTGTAGGCTTTGAGGAAGACATCGTCGTCGGTGGTCATGTCATATTGACAACCAGTACATTCTTCTACCGTTTGGGAGAAGCGAATGTAAGACGAAGACTTGGAGAATTTGAAAGCATACAGCTCATCATAGTTGATGTCCTTGGTTTCCTCTGATGGAGGTGCTGGCACTATCTTCTTTGCTTCCTCCTTGGAGCCACGCCCGAGGGCAGCGGCCAAGGCCTCTTGGAGATGGTATTCCTATGAAAGTAAGTAAAGGTATTGAAGACATTGCCAGGCAAACTCGTGGAAAGATTGTAATATGCGCCACAACAGTTGTGGAGGAGGAAAGGCCATAATGATATTGCCCATCGTAAAAGTGAATACGATCACGTGATAGGGGGATTACGTATACTAAAAATAGCAAACTCACATTCTCTTCCGACTTTTCGACGCCGGTCTCGACTTTATATTGATTATCGACGAGTTCCTTGTATTCGTCCGAGTCTATTTGATCCTCACGGATAACGTTGAGGGGTTGTTTGGGTGAGAGTTTCCGGGTCCGAAAGCGCAGGCCCGGCTGAGTACTTCGCGTCATGACGGGCCAGGAGTGGCGAGACAAGAGCAGTGCCCAAACAGCGAAATTTCCTTAAGGACACCCAGGCAAAACTGGTGTCTTTAAAAAGCGCGTATCATCAGTTGATGGCTTAACGACTTTTTAGGTCCAAAAGTCGTGATGTTGTGGTTCTTTTGATGTTTTTGTCGTCGCGATCTGATGACTTGACGTTGGCGACGCTCCTGCTGCAAGTTTTTGTTTGGGTGCTTGGTTGTGAGGGTGATAGCACCAAGAGTGGTCTAGCGTCGAATTTGGCAACTAGCGGATAACAGACAGATTGGTAGGATTAGCCGAACCCAAGATCACGATACAGAGATATGTATGTGAATGAACGTGAATTCGATGTGAATGCGCATAAAATATATCCTTTGACTCTTTTTTGAATGATCCTGTATATTCCCCAGCAGCGCCCATTCTATTTTCTACAAAGGGACGAATAAAGGAAACTCAGCAGAAACTACCATACTCCCCACCTTCGCGCCTCAACTCTCTTAATCAGCTAGGCAGCCCCATCATACCACCAAAGCCCCAAGCTCTCCTCCACAACGCACATTCTTCCACTGCGACACAGACAACACGCGATTGACTAATTCGAACCTCACCCGGCAATCCACCTCGTACGAAAACATCCGCCAGGATGGGCAACACCAGCAGTGCCGTCATCGAGAACATTGTGGAAGGGTCCAATTGTGCGCCCACCCCACCTTGGCCAGTCCCCCGATCGATTTCAAGGCTGACAACTGAGACTACTAGTCGACAGAGATGAGGTCGACAGGCTTCGCAAGCGCTTCATGAAGCTGGACAAGGTTTGCAGCCGTGCACGTTGTCTTTCATATCACCAGCTTACACTCCCCTCAGGACAACTCGGGCACCATCGAGCGCGAGGAGTTCCTCAGCCTTCCCCAGATTGCCTCGAATCCCTTAGCCACCCGGTAGGCGACGCGTATACCCACATACCATACGAACGATAGCTGACCGAGGCGCAGCCTGATTGCGATATTTGACGAGGACGGCGGCGGCGATGTCGATTTCCAAGAGTTCGTGTCGGGGCTGAGCGCATTCAGCAGCAAGGGCAACAAGGAGCAGAAGCTGCGGTTTGCGTTCAAGGTGTACGACATTGACCGTGATGGGTACATCAGCAACGGTGAGCTGTACATTGTGCTGAAGATGATGGTGGGCAGCAACTTGAAGGACCAGCAGCTGCAGCAGATTGTGGACAAGACGATCATGGAGGCGGATTTGGATCGGGATGGAAAGATCAGCTTTGAGGAGTTTGCGAAGATGGTGGAGAATACGGATGTCAGCATGAGCATGACCTTAGGTATGTCGTTCTGGGTGACTGTTTGGGGAATTCTGTCGTGGACAGTGCTAACGGGCTTATAGACCAATTTTGAACACTTTCTTCAGAAGCATAGGGATGGTTACGAAGATAATGACCTCAATATAAGTCTCATTTCACCAGTTTTTCATCACATGCGCAGACTGGTGCACGAAGCCAATGCATCTCGATTATACAAAGTGGCACAGTGAAGAGGAATGGCGTTTGGAAGAAAACAGTATGAGGGAGGCCTGTGTAGGTTACGTTTTTCATCCATGGTGGGAACAAGAAGCCTTGTTTCTATGCTAGAAATGGCTTCCACACTCTCAATATAACAGTTTTTCTTTGGGCTTCCATACGAGTATGTTTTCTATGAACTCTCACAACAGTCAGAGAAAGCGTCTGATATTTCCTTCGGTCCAATATTTTTCGTCATGGGGCTCTCATTCGTTGCTCAGTCGCATTATTCAAGTACTCTATTCCTTGGACCCAGCACAGGATTATCGTAGTCTCGCCATGAGTGGTCCCAGACACATACACAGGGACGCACTATTTTGAAGCCCCAGAATTGATAAACTGACTACGGCATACAAGAAAGCAAGGAGGATATCCAGCCATGCGGCATACAAGAAAGCAAGGAGGATATCCAGCCATGGTCATATGGTGCCAGATGGCGTAATGCTACGACTATAGTGATACAGGGATGAGAGCGGATAGAAATGATACGGTATACTGTGGTTTGCGGTGGGAGTTGACAGCTCCGAATTTCGTGGCGAGAGCCAAGAGACTTTTGCACACAAAAAGTGATACTTCCATATGGCCGACATGGCCAACCTCGTGATACCAGGCGGAACGCCATCTCCTTATTTCTGTCTGGGAATATAGACAAGGTATTGTACGCACGGGTTGAAGTTCTACAATGCCATCCCGCTGCAATCCAGACTGAAACCGGGGCGGTGCAGAGTCTCAGCGATCAGACGTCAAGGATACTGGCACCGCGGGTAGGGTAAAGAGTACATGTACACCGCATCAGTTTTCTAGAAGCCTAGATCGAAGTGCGACCTGTATCGTGCATACATGTATCACAGTCTTTTGCTCGGACAATTCATTAGGTTCAGTGTGGCTTGAAACCGGCAGAATCCCTTCCCTCGGGTCTGGCGTGACGTATTATCTTACCAGAGATAGGCAGATCTCCTGACGGGATGCCTGAGAGTGTGGAAGGGACTGTGCGAATAGTATTTGGAATGCGAGATGCAAAATGTGAAATGTGAGATGCGCCAGATGTCAGCGTCATGCCGAGACTGAGGGGGCATGGGCTAGGCCTGTGAAGGGATGCGGATGCGAACACCGGGAGCCTGGCAGGGCGTAAGTCATGTCTCTACTATGCCTGTAACTGTGACCATTATCGCGGGTGCTGGTGATCAGTCAACCCAGATGACGAGGAATCTTCAGGGCCAGAACTCGAGGGGAGATGTGGTGGTTGTCGAAGTAAGGGACAGGAAGTTCAGGGACTCTACCTGGGACCGGACGTCGAAGTAAGGGACAGGAGTTCAGGCACTTTACCTGGCACCGGACGGGCGGACTATTACTTTCTCGACGCTTTTATTGCACATCGGATGAAATAAGGTTGAAAATAACCAGGACGCAAATATCCGTCAGAGTATGAGGGCATCAACACATCACATCCTCGGCGGAAGCCATATGCGCGGTCCAGAGCACACCACTCTGGGCTCTTATGCAAGGCGCAATAATAAGCCTGTGAAGTGGTAGAGTAAGTTAACTTCGGATATGATGGAAGAAGGCCGCATCTCCTTCGCAGGCGTACAGATGAAATTCACCTTGCGATTCTGAGACATGGCTGGGAAATAGCCGCTTCTAGAAGGAAACGCACCTTGCGTTAACCAGCGCATAGGCTGGCGTAGCCTGGTACGTCTGGCAAGGAGGTTATGATCTGCAAGAGGCATTTCCATCTTCATGCATCCATGCAAAAAGTAGGTACTTGTATACCAATTTCGACCTGTTATCCATAAAAGGGGCTTCAGCCAACAGTCACAGGGGGATGCTGCATAAAAGCTCAATGGGCGGTGGGAGTATACTCAAGGATTGTCATAATATATCTTGATATTGATCCGGGAGACTCTTCAAGGACCCTCAAACACTCACTGGGGAAGAGTGCAGCGCTATATCTCGGGGAACCGAATCTGGCCGATATAAACGACAAAAGTTCGGTGATGACATGAGCGCGGATTGTAGGCAAAGGGGCAGGGGATAGGGCCCATACATAGGGTCTGTTTCAACGAAACAACGAAATATGTCAGTCAATGGGGAGTATGCATACTCATCCATAGTCCCATTGACGCATGAGATTAACGAGTAATGTTATTTGGAGCAACTTGCCACATCTATCCGCTATACAGCCTGAAACGCCTACTTTGGATGGCGTCGGGATGACTATTTGCCCATAGAAGCAAGAAGCATTAGTGCATTATAGGGGACATACGGAAATAACGAATTCGGCACTTTCGTCGTTTTCAGGAGATCTTTCCCCGCGATCTAGAGTACAACAGCAATGTGACCCCGACTCTTCAAGGACACTCGAAGACTCTAATAACTGGCGCGCTTATGGGCCAATTTAACTACTGGAGTAGTGCTCACCACTAGCTTCAGTTCCTCCACTGAGATCGATGGGTAGCGCGCATGTATGGATCAAAGATATTGCACCACAGGCCTCACAATCTAATATCTATATATCTATAACATACTACATTATAGCACCCCTGTAGATCGATTGGCTACTAAATGTCAAAATTCATGATTGGTTAACATCTTTCCTTCCTAGGCCCATTTTTTGCTTATGCTCTGTACTGTAATAGTATAACGTAAGTCGTGGCGTAACGCGGGGGATGACGTAACGCGGGGGATGACGTAACGCGGGGGATGGCGTAACGCAGGGGGATTTTGAAGAGAACGCAACAAATCTGTAAATTTAACTACAATCAACAATAATACATGATCTACCGTCGCTCTTACATTGTTTCCCTGCTTCTTCTTCAATATACTTGTCAATTTCAATGTCTAAGGAGGCGTCCTTGTCCTTTGTTTGGAAAATATTCTGGAGTTTACGCGTCATGGGTCACGTGAACGACGCCCAATCACGTGCTTACGCGGCTTCACCGTAGACGGCTGCTTACAAAGCCTACGGCGCCAGTCAACAATACTCGTGTAATAACACCTGAATATTAATGCCCTTCTTCCCCGTTCCCTGCCTTGTTTTACCCTCCTCCCGAAAATTCTCTAGCCTGCCTCAGATCACCAAGCACGCTCGGCCTTTCCTCATTTGTCATGCGCCGGCGTCGTTGTTGTCTATTTTACGGCTCCTCGTCTGCCTATGCCGCTGTCTTCGCCATCGATGCATAAATCTCATTGTCCCTCGCGTCCCTTGCGTCACTCTGTAGATTCCCTTTTTAACTGTCGTCCCATCTATTCGTCCAAAAACTTCTTTTCTTCACAATATTTATCTTTCTCCCGGCTTTGTCATTTTCCCCTTACGTCGCTCATCGACTACAGCGCTGCACACGCACACACATTTACCATCTGATCGTCAACTGTCAGTCTAGGATGCCAGCGGCTGGTAAAACACCTATGCTTTGGAATAAGACATGATATTTTTTGCCTCTCCCCTTCATCCTCACCCTTCATAGAGGCTTGGCCCTCTGCCTCCAGAGTATATAAGAAGGTCTCAAGACATATCCTAGGCCACAAAAGACCGCTCGGGAAATTCTTTGTATGATACCTCGCCATTATCATTGCAATATTGGGTTAATTCATGATATAAGTCCTCAGGGAAACTAGTAGGGGCATGGATGGCCATGGCCCAACCCGGAGGCAAAACGAGCCACGCCAATATGCAAGTTCGAGCGACAGATTTGCGCCGTCACAAGTCTCAGGGCGTAGCTTCGCAGATGAGCTGGCTGGGAGACGTCGACAGCCAGCTGTCGCTGGCCCAGACTCATCGTCTCAGAGGAATGCACTATCTAACTACAGTTTCTATGCTGGGCAGGAACCTTCATTTACCGCCGTATCATCAGTTGAGCAGGTGACATACCCGACCGAGTACGCTCAGGAACCTCACCATCAGCAACCTAATTATGCTTCCTACGACTCGAACCTGACTTATGGCATGGGCCAGCAGCCTTTGGGTGGGCTCATGTATGAGAGCTCTCAGCAATTTAATCAGCAACAATCGGCGGCTGCCGGCCAGGTACTATCCAATACCAATCCTTTCTATCCAAGCGATTCGATGGCAACTCAAGTTCACTCCGGCATATATTCAGGGCCTGCTGGCAGCATCGGGTTGCCTCAAACACTCCAGGAAGGCACTGCTGGACCAGAAACCTCTGCGACCATCGACCATGGATACCGACGGTGCAGCGCTGATCTCGGCCAAATATTTCAAAATATTTCCGATGGCACGCTCGCAGTGGCAAGCCAGTTACTTTCATCATTTTCCGAATGGCTAATATCTCACGTTGAAGATATGGGTACGTCTCCAATCCGGTTTTTTGGTCAGGACCTTCGTTAACATGACCTGATTTGTGTGCGCAGAGCTCACTGTGGACGATACAGCCCAGGAAGAAATTCGCTCAAAATTATGGGACGATTTCAATAATGCGTGGCTTGCGCTGATGCACAAGCAAATGACATTAACATTGGGGTTGCTCGAGACTGGTATCACTTTGCAGCAATCACAGCTGATGACAGCCGAAGTCATCAGCAAAATGTGCAGCGACCTCATCAAATTAAATGATGACTACCTTGAGAAGCATGGTTTGGTAAACTATCAATATGGAGTTTTAGAGGATCAGATAATAGAGAGTAAGTCGACTTGGAACATGTTGATGCTCAACTTTTTTTTCAACTTTTTTTTATATATAATCTGATAATAATTTAGGTGCGATTATATGTTTGGATATTTTAGAAAATTATGGTTCACAACAAGAAGGACAACAGATGCTATCAATTCGAGGGCAAGCATCAACATCTCGCCCAGGTTAATTCTGGAGTTCTTACGGGTCTTGCTGTTATCAGGATTGGGATTCCGACTTTCAACATTGAATTGATGTAAAATTCGGGTATTTGAATCTCAGAGTTGGAGCACAACAGTTTTCCTTGGTAACATTGGCAATGTTTTTTACTGGTGCGCAAATGTTTGATTCTGGCAATTGTTTTTATATTTATTGTTACGACTCTCTCGATATGTTGGTCAAGAGGGGGCTACACGCACTGGTGAAAGGTGCTTCACGCAAGACGGATGCTTAGAAGAGCCCGTTTTTCTCCTTAATATGCCATATATACTTCGGTCTCACGGCCCTTCAGATAGCGCAGCTTAGAAATAGACGGGGAATAATAAATTGTTTGTCAACGTTAAAACAGGTGCCCAACTCGGAGGGACCTTCCGAGACCCAATTTGGCCGGGTGCCTCGCGCTCGGAAGGTGGAACGATTCTCATCCGTGGGCCAGCCATTTTAACTTATTCATATGCCTTATATGCATGAGAGCACATAGGCGACAATAAATTGTTCCTTGTACTGCCTTCGCCAAATATACTTTGACTTTCACTCTTGCTCCGCAACCTCCCCTGTAACTAGGCGCGTTGTCACAACATCAGACTCGTTATTCTGGTGTCTGATTTTTGGCCATTCTCGATATATAAATGGAGAAAAAGGAAAAATATTCCGGTGCATTGTATTTGTTGATCGAGAGGGTAGAAGGTCTGTGTCTCCGAAAAGTTACCGGGTATGTGCTCTGTATATAGATTTGGCTGGCACAGAGACCAGGCTCGTAGGTGTTATATTGTTCGTAGATAGCTAATTGGAGCTTGAGAGCTCCTGGAGGTCTGTATAATGGTGGAACTGGGACCGTGGGAGTTACATTAGAATATCACAGAAACAACACCCAGTATCACCGAACCCGCCAGGGCGGCAGCGAATTGGAAGCCGCGCTGGCCTCTCGCTTAACTATGTCCAAAGTGCGCATTTATCGACCCCCTTACTTCCCAGCCGCGAACGCCTCTCAGCTTGACATGACGCGAAGGGGAATGCGACGAGGGGATTGCTCCTATAGGGGAGGTGACCGTCCATTGGGATGGGTTGATCCTCTGTTGGGATGGGGCTTAGGTCACACGTCACCCGGTGGCCGTGGTATTGGTACGGGTGGGAAGGGGTCGGGCCCTTTCCATCCCCCTTCGTGGTGGTGGCGGAATGCTTGGGATACGCTCTGCGTGACAGGTGGGAGGCAGTCTGCGGGCGCTGTGTGGCGTTTCGTGTCTTTATTTTATTGCTTTGGGGAGAGAGAGGACGGCGAGGTGCTGAGGCGGAGTTGGGATGGAGGCAGGGCAGTCGGCGTGATGGTGGTCCGACTGAGACTGATGGATGGATGGACCGAGTCGGGTCGATGAGAAGGATCGGACGTCCTCTGCACAGCAGTGGGGGCTGTATTGGTGGTTGTCACGAGGCGGCGCGTCCTAGCGCTGCGACAGTGGCGTTTAGGGTGCGTAGGATGTTCTGGATGAGACTCTATGGATCTGCCGAGAGGCGAAGAGCTCGACGCTAGCAGGTTGAAGATTGTTTCCTGGTTGCGATGCTGCAGTGCGGTTGGAGAGCTACAGGTGCTTTTGCTTTCTTCCGGTGTCTGTATTCCCAGGCGGGGGATGGTGCAGTGCACGGCGCATATGTCACGGCGGGTCGCCAAGATAGGTGCTATGTGACGTGTCTCTGACAGTGGGAGGATGGGAGGGGACGTTATTGGATCTGATTGATGGGAAGAGTGGTAGATTGGACGAGGTGAGGAAGTTTGTGTGTGAGTGTATTTTATGATCGGACTGAAGTCGCTACTTGTAGCCAATGACGGCCTTGGGTTTTGCTGCCAGGTTTCATGGGATGAGATGAAGTGAGGCCTAGCTGGATATCTCACCGTCTTTCGGAGCTGGAACTATGGTATATTGCCTGCTGTCGGATAAGACAAAAGGTGACAATTGGTTTGCCCCTTCACTCGTTGGAGTCTCCCCCAAGGTCCGTCGTTTTCAGCTGAATATATAAAGGGCGCCATGTCGGGGCTTTTTACATCAGAACCAATCCTATAGTGTTCTATTTGTTTATCGAGCTGAATTAATATCCTTACTTCCATACATTTCAACATGCTGTCTACGGTCCAGGAGATCATAGGCCTCACGGCGGCCCAACTCTATATCGTTATCCTTGTTTTTATAACCGTTTGTTATGCTGTTAGCTGCCTAATCTCATATTTCCGTCCGCACCTGCGTCAACTCCCCGGCCCGCTCTTGGCCCGCTTCACATGCCTGTACAAGGTGTATATAAGCTTGAAGGGGGACTCGCATATCGAGTACCAGAAACTCCACAGAAAGTATGGACCTATCATCCGAACTGGACCCAATTCTGTCTCCATCGGAGATGCGGCGATGATCCCAGAGGTCTACCTTCAAGGGAGTTTGTATCAGAAGGCATGGTTCCCACCTCTATTGAAACGACAAGACGCTAACAAGATGCAGTCAAGTTATATTACTGGCTTCACGTTCACAATCGATGGACAGTCGATGGAGAACATATTTACAAGCCGTGATGCCGCCCAACACAAGATTATGAGGTCGTCAGTCGCATCCAAATACTCGTTGTCGTCCATGCTTCAGCTAGAGCCGCTGTTTGATAAATGTATTCCACTTTTTGTTGTCTACATGGACAAACGCGCAGGGACTGCAGTTGACTTTGGAGAATGGTTGAGTTGGTCAGTACTCCTGCCGTCTCTTGACTGAATAAGCACTGAATTACTTTAGGTTTTCGTTTGACTTGACTGGTCTCCTTTCATTCCAAGAGATGTTCGGTTTCATGGACCAAGCTCGGGATATCAACGGCGCGATCGGGGCGGGATGGGCTACCATAACCTATGGAGCTGTAGTTGGCCAGTTCCCCGCAGCCCATAAATATCTATTTGGCAATCCAACCCTCGTCAGAATTATCGATAGTATCTGGGAGAAGAATCCGATTAACATGATTCAACAGGTATGCATGATTTCGAGAGGTGTATATCATTTGCTAAACGGCACAGACTGCATATGCTGCAATGAAGAAGTACGACCTTGAAAAGCCGACGAACATGCGCGGCGACCTCCTTGAATACTTACGTCAGAAGCAACTCAAGGACAGCACGATCATGGACGAAAGAGAAATTATGAACAATATTCTCATCTTCTTGTAGGTAGCTACGCCATAGTCCGTACTGTCGGCTACTAACTTGCAATAGTATCGGGGCTGTTGATGCCAATTCCACCGCCCTCCGCGCCATCTTCTACTACCTTGTCAAGAACCCGTGCACTTACGCAGCGCTCGTAAAGGAGCTGCAGGATGCGGATGCGAAGGGCCTCCTATCTGACGTCTTGTCATTTCAAGAAGGGCAGAAACTCCCTTACCTGTACGATCCCCAGTCGGCCCTATCTACACGCGACTGACTTCGAGCAGACAAGCCTGTATTAAAGAAGCGATGCGGATGCACCCCACTGTCGGGAGCCCATTTGATCGAGTCGTGCCTAAGGGCGGCGCCGTTCTTAACGGCCAGTTCATTCCTGAAGGCACGGATATTGGAATTACCGGCTGGGTTACACAGCGCGATAAGACCGTGTTTGGAGAGGACGCCGACTTCTTTCGCCCAGAGCGATGGATTGAGGTCGATGAGATGCAGGTGAGAAGAATGGACAAGAACATGCTTGCCGTGAGTACTTCCCTCTTCGTGTAGCAGGTTCAACGCTTACAGTGCGCAGTTCGGGTTGGGAAACAGAAGTTGCATAGGTGAGTCTCTGGCTGTATCCGAAAGTTATGGGGTCAGTTCTAACTTATGCAGGTAAACATGTTGCGATGATGGCTCTCACGAAGACGGTCGGACAGATTGTGCGCAAATTCGACATGGAATGGGCTTCGGAGAAAGATGAGTGGGATACGACGTGCCGGATGCAGGTGCGACAGACGGGAGTGGTTATGCGGTTGACGCGAAGGGAAGTTGAGAAGGAGGGATAAATGGAATGTAGCAATATGGAATCGTCATCTATTCACAATCGTATGTTTACTTGTTCTTACACTCGTAGTCCCGTCGTCTGCCGAATCGCGATCATATAATTTTGTATAGTCGCATTCCTAACTTGCGACTACACAATTCCAACTTACAACTACGTAAATTTTATATAACGTGTTTCACAAGCAAGTCGGACACACAAGCAGGTTAGACACCGAATTTCTCACCTATAATTAAGAACTTTAGAAGATAATAACTTAACAACAACTTAGTAGTATATTTTAAAAGTGTGTATTCAGCCTTATCTATAACGTGGTTGTACACCTAGTCGATCATGACACCGAGCCGATCACTTTTCCCCACCCACAACCTTTTGACTTTAACACGCGTTTTCTCCACAACCACAAATGGAAATTGAAACCCAAGAAGCTCGAATCGTTCTAGGTATCGAAGCTATTCGTTCATCAAAAAAACTTAGTCGTCGCTCTGCTGCCAAAATCTACAAAGTCCTGTACGCGACACTATCTAATAGAATGGCCGGCTAAACACCTCGCACTAAAACCAAAGCTAATTGTCATAAATCAACTAAACTCGAAGGGGAAGTGATTGTTCGGAACATATTAGATATGGACGCAAGAGGGTTTGCACCTTAGCTGTCTAGTGTAGAAGATATAGCAAATTATATACTTAATTTATAGGGGGGGGACGCGTTAGGACACGATAGGCATATCGGTTTATATAACGTCGCCTAGAGCTAAAGACGCAGTTTAACCACGTTTATAACTTCTAAAGAGAACTATCAAAACCTTTATTAGAGCCTACATAAACCACATTACTAAGGTCGATTTCTTTCTAGCATTCCATGCTACATGCAAGCAGTCAATTACCCCCGAAAAATGCAAAAGCTAGATTCCGTAGAGCTGGCCTTATGCCTTTTAATCCTAATGTGGTATTATCAAAGCTAGATGTCAAGCTATAGACGCCTACACCTACAGACCCCCCCTCTGCTAATGCCAACCCTTAGGTCTATCAAACGCCTCGTAATCTAATAGATGACGAGGCTACTCTAGTTAAAAGTCGTATTACAAGCCATTAAGGAAGCTCGCCAACCCCTTATAGGATTACTTAGAGCCTCTTCTATACAGAGCGAATTTATCTGCATTTATTACTCCTATACAAGTACATATAAGGATCCATCCTACTGCGCCATGCAGTGTGTTAAATAGTATGAATCCGTATACTGCCAAGCACTTTTCCTGACATCATAGAGTCTGAGCGGGTCCCAAATAGGAAATTTTGGGATAAATAAACATTGTGTTACTGACGTTATTATCATTTTGGTAGAGCAACTATCACGTGCTTATGATGGCATGTGCATTCCTTGGCAGTATACGGGCCGTATACTATCTTACACACTGGGGATAGCATGGCACTGCCATGCTATCCTTCTCCTAGACACCAAGTTTATGCAAAAGCAAAAAAGAACTCCACACATTTGCATATGTGACGTGCGTATGTGCCATTAAGGACAAAAAGTCAAACCTTTCATACCGTCCCGATTCCCCCAACAGACTCCGTCTCAGCAACATTCATAGTAGCAAGTGCTGTTAAATCCACCCTTAGAACTTTGTAGTGACCATCTCTGTCTGGTCATACATGACGCTTTGCTTCAGCGGCGGTAGACTTCCCGGTCAAGTGACTCCCGATCCCGGACGCGCTCTCTGTCGCGGTCTCGCAGGGGGCTCCTGCTGCGGCTTCGTGTACGACCGCTGCGCGCGCGGTCGTCGTAGTCTAGGCGCTCTCTGTGAGTGGGATGGCGACGGTCATCACGTCCATCCCATCTCCTCCGGTCATCTCTTGGCCGCTCGTCTCTCGGTCGCTCGTCTCTCGGTCGCTCATCTCTCGGTCGCTCATCTCTCGGTCGCTCATCGCGTCGGCCGGACTCAGGCCCATAGCTCGGAATATACGTATCCACATCCCTGCCTGCTATACCAGCGCTTCCACCCCCTCGCGTCCTCGACGGGAGGTGATCGCGATCCCGTTCCCGCTCGCGGTCTCTATATTCATGTGGACGGTCTGATCTCGATCCGTCGACCCCGCCGCCCCAGGTCTGAGAAGATGGAGGGTAATCTCGCAGCGGTAACCTGCTGTCGGGACGGGAATGTGACCAGCCCGGTCTCCGATCATTGGGATGTGGTTGATTCCTCGGAGGAGCGTATCCGGAGTCTCGATGAGGCGCGCCGTTTTGATGGGATCGGTTCATGCCGCCGTAGTTATCTCCATTGCCATATGGCCTGTTACCCGCATTTGCAGGCTCGCCGCCTACGGCGTACCCTCTTGGTGCGGGAGGTAGACCTTGTTTTGGTCCGCCCCTTGAACGACGATCCAGTTCATGTGACTCTTCGAATGTTGGTATTTCACCTGGATTTGCAGGGAGAGGGTTTTCGGTAAAATAGTGGTGTTTCAAACCATCAATCGCATTGAGCCTCTTTCGCCAGTCCAGTTTGAGAAGGTCGGTAAGCAATGATATAGCTCCTGGACCATACCTAGTACCTTGTTAGATTACTTCGCATGCAAGTTAACAGTGATACATACTCCTTGAATCGTTGTGCAATAGTAGGGCCCCTGTGTGGAGGCTGAAGGCCTTGGGCTCCTGGAAGCATACGCCATCCTGGCATGTTTTCCTCGGTGGGCATGCCGACCAGCTCGAAGATGATTTCCAGCTGTCTAGCATCGCTTTCTCCGGATAAAATTGGCCTGCCCACCAGCATCTCTCCGAAAACGCATCCTACTCCCCACAAGTCGATAGCTGGTGTGTACCTCCGAAGCTGTAACAGCAGCTCGGGGGGTCGATACCATCTTGTCACAACCAAAGTCGTGTAATCTCTTACGGCCTCTCCGCCTCCGCCACCAGCCCGGGGAACCGGCCCTTCATAGTGTCTTGCAAGTCCGAAATCTGCAATTTGGAGGATGCCCTTATTGTTGATGAGTAGATTTGCTGCCTTCATATCGCGATGAAGAATGTGATTGTCGTGTAGGTAGGCAGTTCCCTTGAGAAGCTGCATCATATAGCACTTGATCTGGGGTATGCTGAAGGTGACTCCAGGATTCTCCAGCAACCCGGAGAGATCATGGTCCATATATGGCGTAACCATGTACATGATTGCTCGTTTGCGCTTATCACCTGCAATTCTGTCAGCGCTTGTATATGGAATATTTCAAGGTTGTCGCACTGCTTTTTTGAGAATGCTCCACGGCCATTTCTTCCAACCTCAATATATTGATGTGGTCCAAGAGCTTCAATAGCTTGATCTCGCGCAGAGCTGTTATGGGGAACTGGACAAAAATTAGTTCTCGACTTCTTGTATTGACCAGTATGCCTTACACCGTCCTTCTCATTATGCATCAAGATCTTTTTTAAGGCAACGACTGCTCCAGTTTTCCGTGACCGCGCCTGGTGGACTTCGCTGGGAAATGTCAGAAAGTTGTTCTAGCTTCCAGTACGACAAATAACGAATATGAGAGGGGAAAAGTACCCAAATGTGCCTTCTCCGAGTTTCCTTAATATTTCATAGTCTTGTATTCGTGAGCATCCGTGGAATGACTTCGTGGGTGGAGGAGGGCGAGTCGTCTTCATATTGGTATACCCCTGCGAAACCGCGTCCGCATCTGGGCTTGCTTGCTGTGCCCAGCTCGACATTGTCGCGGGTCGAATTTATTGATCGGATGGTGTAAGAGTCAGCCGTAGATTGCGGGTTCCTCTGCCAGGAAACCGTCGGGGTTTTCCAATTCTTGGCTGAGAGCTCGCGATTGTGGTGTGTGGTTTAACGGGTGGGCCAAAATCGACGCGAATGGCGAGACTTATCAAGTCAAGGTGGTCGGCCTATTCTCTGCATGATAAATCAACGAGAAAGAGAGGTTCCTAATGAAAGAAGGTCGCAGGTGAAGTCGAAGTGAACAATGGCCATGGTCATTTCAAGGCCCACAGTAATCGAAGTGTTGAGTGGAATTGTGAATCGCCAAACCCGGCCATTGTTCGAATTCCTTTCCGATATGACGAACGTGAGGGCGAGCCAGCTCAAGCCGCCTCGGCCAATCATTTATCCATTAAAGTGAGGCTCCCGGAGCGCCCCAACCCACCATTCAAAGTTGACGACCATCGACATTACAACTGTTCCTGCGACTTACGCACCCCACGACTGTTTTCAGAAGCGAAGCAATTGTTAATCTGTACGCTCAATTGTGTTTTCTCTCTAGAGCCAGCATTTCTAACTATTTATCACAGCACAATGGCTGGCCCGGGCGCTCATCCGATTCACATCCACCCGGCGCGCCCACTCTACCGGTTTGCCGCGACCGGGTTGGGGGCAAGCATGTGGTTCTTCGTATGTCTCAATAACCCTCTATTTGATGGGCAAGGCTGACTTTACTTGTAGTTAATGTACAGAGCGAAGCAAGACGGTAATTCTGACTCGCAGTTCCTTCGGCGAACGATCCCTAACCTTACCTGCAGGACCTGCGTTATTGGGCTGGAAGCATCCTTGGGACCATTGAAGGACGAGGATATACCATTGGGAGAATGGGCAGCATACGGTGCTTGGGCAAGGACGGATGGCCACATAGCATGTTTCGACGGTGTACAAATCATACAAGTTAAATGGAACACAGAAAACCGAGATTTCAATTGACGTGAAGCCTATCCGGGCATGAAGTTACCCGAAGAGACATAATGTTCGACTATATCGTTTGCCAGAGGTTGTCTTAAGCATCTGTCTGTGGTTAACGTTCTCTTGTATTAGTATAATGGAGGGATGCACCTCTAGCACCACATGTTCCGCCCACGAGTACACGACTGCCAACGGAGATATTGGTCTTTGCTAATGATAGGTACCGGGGCAGTGCCGTTCCTGTCATGTTACATACAGTTGTTATTGTGGCCAGGCACCGCTGGCATGGAGCTGGGAAACAAGAGGCTGGGAAATACAATAATTTGACGATATAAAGGTTATGATTAGATGAAGTGATTGCCTTGTATTTCACATCAGCCATTCAAGCCTTATATTTGTAGAAAAATGAAGATGAATCCTTGTCTTCTCTGAATGGAAGCAAATGTGCTTGATTCCGCTTGGCCTTCTGATTCAGAAGTCCATAAACCATACAAAGATAACATTATACTGAATCTTGAAATTCGTTGCGCACTCATGCCATGTTCTATTGTGTCTATATATCACTAATATTGACGTACGTAAGGAGTGCTTTCTGGCCACAGGCGTCACCACAGACAAGCTGAAGCCGAGGCTCTCTGTTGAGATATTCGCTGTGGACGCTGTTTCATTGCAAACTGACCACGGCACCCCTTATCGCCGTACAAACCTTTTGTCAAAGAAAATGTTTGCGGGAAAACAATAACATTACTTGTACTTAGTTGGATTCATTCCACCTTGGAAATCATTCTTTGTTCAATTTTATTTACATGGCCAATCACACATATGCGACAATTTATTCGTACCTTGAATAGTAAGCGAAACTGCGGAATCTAGCAAGGTACAACTACACGCATGCGGTACGGTTAAAGTGAACCAAAGAACAAGAGAGAGCTTCGAGATACTTCTGAGTTGAATGAGGGCGGTGGGTGTCGTCCTCATACGACGCTCACGCGCCAAAGCCGCCTTTTAGAGCACGTTGGACCCCAGGCTACGGACGCCATGGCGGGAGCCTCGTGCCCATTCTGTGGCTATGAGGCCAAGACTGAGTATGATATTCTTGTAAGTTCGCACTTTCTGCAGTTGCTATAATGTTCATCAAAATAACTTTTCAAAGTACCACATGGAAGACCTACATTCTGAAGGAAACTCTCCCTTTATTCCTACGGATGCCCACCCTGTAGACGCCACTCGGGAAGAATATCCCTCTAGGTCCTCCCAAGCCATGGAAGACATCGTATATGTCGCGTGTCCAATATCCGAATGCGGAGAAACTGTTCCCTTCGCGGATCTGGATGGTCACTTGGAGTTGCATAGCATGGAAGAAAGTGACAGAGATTCTCACGTGGACAGTTCAGCGTGGAAATGGGAAGGAGCCACGGAGCCTGCGGACTCTAAGTTTGACACTAGCCTTCCAACAGCACTGCGGAACCTCGATGAGAGCCCTGATCCCACTCTATTATCTGCGGCGGATCGTCAAGCCAAAGCCAAAGAAAGCTGGCGAGGAATTTTAAACATGCCGAAGTCAATAGTTGCACCGCAGGTCTCATCAAAGTCAAAGTCTGGCAAGGGCCGTCTTGGGGTAAGTGTTGATCGATCTTAGCTTTATTATCCATCCTGACGCTTATGCTTCCAGACAGCTGAGCTCGGCCCCCATGCCTACGAAGAGAAGATGCCGGCATGGCTTCACAACCTCCTGTTGTCGGACGGGATGCCAAGAACCACTACGAAGCTCAGCTCCAGCGGAGGAATCAAGACGGTGAAAAAAAAGGGCAACTATGTTCCAGGCGTCCTGCCTGTTCTCGAGAATCTCATTGAGCGGGACCCAGATACGGAGTATGTCTATACTTGCCACCCGTCGGTCGAGCATGTTTCGAAACTGAAGAACGAAGGCGGCTTCTGCGGTTATAGAAACATACAGATGCTGGCTTCATATATCGTCAACAATCAATCACAAGGGTATTACCATTTCAAGGAGAAAATACCTTCGATATTCCAAATCCAGGATTTTATTGAGCATGCCTGGGATGTGGGAATAAATACAGTGGGCCGTACTGAGACGGGTGGGATTATAGGAACTCGAAAGTATATTGGGACGCCGGAGGTAAGCAGATTATCTGTTCTTAGTATGTCCGTATTCTGACTTAAATAAAGGCCCAGGCGATGCTTCGAAGCCTTGACATTGAGTAAGACTTCAACCCCCGAAACTGTATAAGTCTAATGCTCATCATTCAATAGATGCGATGCACAAGCATTCAAGACCGATGGCAAACTAGGAGCAGACGAGATACTGATGAGAAACGTCGAAGAATACTTCCGTGCTGGTGGTGTTGATAGCACCTCGAAGATTCGGAGGACACAGTTGCCTCCGATTTACTTTCAGCATCCAGGTATGGTGACAGTGCACTCAGATTGATATTTGCTAACCATCAAAGGACATTCTATGACCATCGTAGGCATTGAGAAGAAGATTGACGGGTCTAAGAATCTTCTCGTCTTCGACCCAATGTTCCACGATGCTCCAGATGTCATCAAGCTTATTGGAAAGAACTATTTCCCGGTGAAAAACCCGGCAGAGTTCTTGCGGGCATACAGGCGAAACATGAAGTATTTAAAAAGGTACAGGGCCTTTGAGGTTTTGAGGTAGGCAATCCCCGTTCTATGCTTTGGGACATATTTATTGATCATATAGATTGCGGCCGCCTGGGTTGACCTCACTTCCAAATTGATATCGAAACCAGATACATGCGAATTTGAGGCTGCATGGTTTCGGTTGTCTGTTTTTTTGCATTGCTATGATTTCAGCGCAGCGTCTCATACAGTATATGCTATTGGCTTCATCCAAAGCATCAGCGGGTTGTTTCATGTGCTGGATAAATTACACAATTGAATGCACATTGCCATGGCCTCCCTATTTGTGCACCATGGCATTTTTTTTTGTTTGGCTTCAACCTGAAGCTGGCTGCCCCGAGTTTGAAACTATGAAACTAACTATGGAACTTGCTCCCGGTGGAATACTGCCCAGATATTACCTTTACAGAGATAAACATATAATATTTCGCAAACTAGCCAGCTAATAGGGTAGCGGTTCAGTTGCAAATCCTGGGTCGTTGTCGGTCCTGGATATCTATATCTAACCAACTTGGGTACCATTTCCCTCAAAATGCTACTCAACCGTGGTATGTATATCTAAACGCATTGTTTTTGAGGACGTTGCTGGTCCTGAGATTTGACTTCGGACATTGGGCCATTGTGTGCTGTAAGTTCGATAAGGCGGCTTGGCGCGATATGCAACTATCTCCAGTGCTTCCGCGCAAAGACTTGTACCTTCAGCTACGTCGTGATTTTGATTTCCACACCACGACTAAAAGAAGAGACATACTATTTAAACATGGCCCCTAGCCAGCTCAACTTCATCACTGGCAACAAGCACAAGCTCGCTGAGGTCCAGGCCATCCTGGGCGATGCGGTGGACTTGCAGAGCCGCTCTATTAATCTCGTCGAGATTCAAGGGACGGTAGAGGAGATTTCGAAGGATAAGTGCCGTCGGGCTGCTGAAGAGGTATGAGTGGCATGAGTTTCATAGTTGTACATGGTTTATTAATTTCATGGGTCCCATTCTCCCTCTATCGCTGTTATGCGTGGAAACCGGCGGGGAAAGTCAGTCTGAATGTCCTCATACAAATAACTAACTTGTGAAAGGTGCAAGGACCTGTTCTGGTCGAGGATACCGCTCTGATATTCAATGCTTTTAAGAACCTTCCTGGTCCATACATGTATGTATATCTGTTCGTTTTATAATCCTGTCACAGCACAGCCTATTGATATGAGGCACGCATCTATATTATCCCCTCTCAGATCCGTTTTACAGTCACAATGTTAGTATTATTATTAACAGAATTCGCCCTTTACAGCAAATGGTTCTTCGAGTCCCTCGGCCACGACGGCCTAAACAAGCTCCTCGCCGGCTTTGAAGACAAATCCGCCGAATCCGTCTGCACATTCGCATACTCCGAAGGCCCCGGCCACGAGCCAATTATCTTCCAAGGACGCACAGAAGTACGTATTTGCCTCTTCATTAAGCAGTATATAACTAATATATCCTAGGGCAAGATAGTTCCAGCAAGGGGAGCCATCGCTTTTGGCTGGGATCCCATTTTCGAGTACGGACCAGCTGGTCAAACGTGAGTCTCCATCCCTCATTCAACCCCCCGACACCCTTTCTTCTAACCTCCTCTAGCTACGCCGAGATGCCCAAGGCGGAAAAGAACAAGATCTCCCACCGCGGCAAGGCACTTGAGAAGCTGAAAGCCTGGCTCTTAGAGGCCGTAGATAGCAGCAAACCCTAAATTCAAATCCCGAGGATATCATAACATTTTGAGCTCCCGTCCCAGCCTTTCTTCGGGCCCCATGCATTCATTCATAACATTCACAACCTCAACTATCCTCCTTCTCCGCCCCCTCATTATCCTTCATCCACTGCGCAACCCACGCCTCTATCCTTGCAACATTGCTATCCACCTCCTCACTCGTATTACTCGTCAGCTCCACCACTATCTCTTCATCGTACGAGTCGCGCGCCTCCTGTAGGAGCACCTCCATGATTTCCGAGTCGAGGTTCTCTTGTAGTTTCAGCTCTGGGTAGTTTCTGCGGGTGGCGGAGTTAGTGGTATGCGCGGGACTTGGGGGGGGGGGGGGGGGCCGGTACCTCGATTTCAGCCGGTCATAGAGAATCGTCGAGTTCACCCTCAGCACGACGACGAGGTCAATCCAGCTCTTGGGGAAGAGATCGCAAGCGTGCCAATCGATAATGTAACCCCCCAGCTTAACCTCCTCCTCAATCTCATCCAGTAACTACACGCACACACCCACATTAGCCTCGTCCCTCCTTCCCCCCCCAACCCAATATCATAATATAACCAAAACAGAAACACATACCTTATCCTCATCCACAATCCAACTCTGATACTCCTCATCCCACCCATCATGACACCCCCGATCCTTGACAATAGTATTGATACTAAGATGCTTCAGCCCCAGCGACGCAGCCAGCGTCTCGCAGTGCGTCGTCTTCCCGACGCCCGGCGTGCCGGTGATGATGATGTTCGGCTTGGCACGCATAGCGACTGAGGGGATATGGGAGTTTCGTATCTGTGTATGAACAGGATTCTCGCAGCGTTCGTGGGGGAGGGGAGGGTTGAAAATTAAATATTGGTTGCATGGGGGAGCTTATCGATAGGGCGGGGTGGCAGAATAATGGGGGCGGTGAAGCCCACTGTCACAATTTACAATTCATGGGAGTATGGATTAGAAGCAATGCTGCCAGATAGACTATATTTTCTCTAAAGACGTAAAGCATTGTATAAACTACCTAATTACGACTCTCAACTATTACATCTCCCACCTCAAAAACCGTCCATATTTCTACAATCATGTGCAAATCTAACATTTCATGAAGGGCCGCCCAAGTAAAAAAACATCGACCTGTTCTAGAGTTCAACAAAACGGTTAATATCGTGCCACACATCCATCCAATCCATTTCTCCTCCTCCCTCGTTTCCAGACCGCATAAAAACGCCCGCAAGTTTTTTAGTACATGACCCCTTCCCCAAATGGTTGTTTCTTGTTCTTCAAATGATTTTGCCCCATAAAGCAGAATGTCGTAGTGCCGAAGAAAAATATACAACGAAGAGCGTTGATGGTATATGTTGGAGTTGAGGGGCGTTTTAAACGCCGTTAGATGCAACATTCTCTTCCTCGTCCAGCTCGACGGCTTGCTCATTGTCCTCAGCGTGTTCCTGACCCTCGTCCTCCTCAATAGAGCCCACACCCGCGGCATTGTCAATCTTCTCTTGCTGAGCAATTGCCTGAGCCGAAACTATCTCCGCAAGGCGCTTCAGGCGAGGAGTTTCCAGCCCTGTGAATGTGTTAGAACGGAATAGGTAGGTACTGTAGTGATTGGTAAACTTACAAGATGGAGTATAGGTCTCCAACGCTGTGATAGCACGGGGCTCTGCAATTTCATAGGGTCCGCTGTCATCCATGTCCACAGCGGTCAGGAGCAGCACGTCGCTCTTCTCGGTGACGCGGGAGGCAACGGCCTTCATGATCTCCGTGTTGATGGGTTGTTCGTAGTCAGCCACCAAGTACTGGTTCAACAGCTTCTGGATTTGGTTGGGAGAGAGCCTATAAAAGTTAGAACGCGTTGATGATGATCTAGGGGTTGGGTGAGCACTTACATCCAGCAGATATCTTGGATAATCTCAATATCGTTCAGGGTTGCCTTCTTCAACTGAAGAAGCTTCGTTGCTTGCTATAGACTGGTTAGAATGACACATGATATATCTGGAGGGAGTTTACGAACCATCAAGTGCTCCAACTGAAGGGTGCCCTCTGGCATATTGTGACTCTTGCACCACTCCTCAATGCGGGTGATATTGTAGTTGATCTGCAGACCACGCTTCCACGAGAGGAAGTTTCTCCTCATGAGAAGATCGTTGAATGCCGTAACACCAACAAGGCGCAACAACTCGGTCATCGTCTGGGTGACAATCGAATCCTCCAAGAAGTACGTCTTCATAGCCTTGAAAACATTGTTGAGAAGGCCCAAAAGGTTGTCCATGCTGAAAGCTGGAGCGGAGTTTGTCTGGAGCAGCTTGCCCAAGAACCTGTTGCTCTCATTGGTGACGAAGCCAGGAAGTGACTGAGATTCGATGATAGCTGGGATAACCATCTTCTGGAGCTTCTTCTTCAAGACCTTCATCCAGGTGTGGTAGATGTTGAACTCTAAGCTCTCCAAATCATGCTTGACAATCTCAAGCAGACGGTCGTACTCGTAGTTGTCCGACTTTTGCGCCTCATACCAATCCTCAGCAAGGAAGACGAACGAGAGCATCTCGTGGACGTTGGACAACCAGAAGGCTCCTGGGTTGGTGGCATCGTCCCCATCGTGCTGCATGACCTCTTGCTGGATAGACTGCATCACATTCGCCAGGAAGCGCTCAGACTCCTTGACAAAGCCATTGTTCCACATCTCGGAAGTGACGAGGTTGATGAGGTATGACGGGAAGAGAATTTCCTTGTCCGTTGGTGGTGGTGTAGATCCAGGCGCTGGGATCTTCAGGTTGCGGATCAATCCCATCGTCACCTCGTCATTGAGTCCGTCCTCGTCTGCGAGCAAGTTTTCGAGCTCAAATTCAATATTGTCAGTCGGAGCACCATTCAAGTTCTGGCGGTGCATGTTGTTGCCCATGGCAGCCGATCCAGGACGATGATTGTAAGCTGCGCTGAAGCGATCCATTTCACGGGTCTCGGCACCTGCGCTGCGGCGCTTGGGCTTCTTCGAGGAGACCAAGTTGATCAGACCACTCTGTAGAACTTGAGCTGCACCATTTGCCTCTCCGTTAATAGGTATAGGAATAATGCGCTTGGCGATCTCGAGCTGTTCGGCAAGATCGTTAACTTGTTGCCTCAATGTGACCTTCTCCTTCTCTTCTTCAGTCAAACTAAGTCTAGCACGTTCAAGCTCGACATTGGATAGTCGGAGAGATTCGCGTAGTTCCTTCTCCTCTTCATGAAGTCGTTTGATGTTCGCAGCGGATTCGTCGAAGTTGGCTTGGAGTTTCTTCATTTCCTCGTCCATGGCGGAAAGGCGTGCAGCGGAAATGCCAGCCTGGTTGGCCTCTGTCTGCAGCTCCTTTGTTCTGCCTTCAAGGGCGTTATGCCTCGTCTTCCAAGACTTGATCTGGTTCTCGTAATTCTCGACTTGGGTGATCAAGGCCTTGTTCTCGCGTTTCATCGTTCCGAGGGACTGGGTGAGCTCTACGACCTTGTTCTCGAGCTTGTAGGAAATCTGCTTGAGATCGCGAGCCTCCTCACGAACTGTCTTGTACTCGCGGCGAGCAGTCTTTCCTCTCCACAAGCTCTGGATGATGACAACCTTATTTCTGTATTGCTTCCAACTGCGCTTTTGTTGGCGAGATCGCCAAGTTCGCTGGATAATGCTCGCGGCATTGCCCACGCGGGTATTCATGATTTGACGTCTACGAAGGAAGCCCTTAGTAGCAGCTTGTGCGAGGATGATGTTGTTGCGAATTTCGTTGAACTTTTTACGTTCCTTCTGGCCCTTCCAAACACGTTGGATTGTGGTAGCGGCCTTTGTCTTGCGAATTTCCTCCGTTTGCTTGCGGGCAATGTAACCCCTGGTAAGAGATTGGAAGAGAAGCGTAGCGTTGCGAGCCTCGAGAAACTTTCGCCTATAGTACTTAGCCTTTAGGTTCTTCTGAATCATGATAGCACAATCGTTAAGCTTAGTCGTCCTCAGGTTCTCTAAGAACGCCAACATTCCCGCACGGAAAAAGATCTTCGTTAGACCCATCTGGTACTTGTCTAGACTCTGCCCATTGCCAGTGCCGAGAGCCTTTACTAAGATCGCATTCGCCATTTTACGGATTTCAGATGTCCAGCCTGCCGACGGAACAAGCATGTAGTATCTGAGAGCAAACTCTTCGTACGTCCATCTCGTAGGATAGCCAGCACAACTTATACGTACGGTCTCAAGAACACCACAAGCACGAAGTTGGCTTAGAACCATCGGACCTTCGAATGCCCAGGCCTTCTTGTCTTCGTTAGGCTTGATACAGCGAATATAGTGTACGTCGGTGCCATTGATGGTGCTCATAAGTTCGATTAACGAAGACTTGAAGATACCACCCAGGGTAGGCTTCCGGTTTATGGCGACACCTATTTTACGTCCTGCAGCTGGCTTTACGGCGTTGGATGCCGCAGATGCAGAGTCCTTCTCACGCACAGCTGATGCTGCATCAAGGACCTGGCCCAGGAACTGGTTAGAAGATGACCTCAGGACAGCCATGTGCTCATCTGGAACCGTATCTCTGTTCTTATCGATGAATCCGTCCGACTCGTAAGTCACATCAACCGCGTAATGGCACACGGTGAAGGCGGACTTTCCAAATCTAGGCTTCTTGTAGAACTTGTTCTTGTCGGCTGCATAGTTGTGATGCAGCTTCGTGACGAACTGCTCATCGGAACCCATGAGTAACCTGGACTCCTCATCTAGGAGGGACAGAATACCCAGCTTGCCTTCAATGAGATCGATACAAGGCTGGTTGTCAGAGAAGTCTATGAAAGTCCAGTCGATTTGCTCCCTCAAGTACTCCTCTTGCTCCAGCTTGAAGACATGGGCATTGAACTCCTGCTGCAACTTCTCGTTGGCGTAGTTAATACAGAACTGCTCGAAGGAGTTCTTTGCGAAATGCTCGAAGCCGTAAATATCCAATACACCAATAAAAGAGCTGACACGGCTCAGAACCTCATCCGTGGCAAGGCCGTGATTGATATTCTCCACAAGCCAGTCAAACAGGCTAGAGTAGATGAATTTCGCGACGGAGTCTCGGACGACAGTAGCTTGCTGTTGAGTCAGGTTCGATGTGATCTTCTCCCCTCTTGTGATAAGCTGCTTCTTCACCGTCCACTTTGCGAAGTCGGTGGGATCCACACCCAGAAGAGCACAAGCCTTCAACAGCGCAGGCTCGTCAGGTGAAAGAACTGAGTCTGTCCTGGATGCTGTGATTTTGACATTGCCGAGATGAAGCAATGCTGCAAGGAGCTTGAATATGTCGGACTGCTGGCCGCCTTGGATGCCAATAGTGGATAGCGATTGCTTCAATGCCTCGAATTCCGCCTTGTCGTCGACGCCATCAATGACCGGAGCACTGCCTTGATTCAAGTATTCGAACTCCTCGACTGGTAGAAGGCTCAACTCCTGGCGTTCAGCCTCAGTAGCACCCGCGATTAACTGATAGAAGATATGGTAGTTTCGCTCTTTCAGAGGCTGGAAGACGAGCCTCGATCTCTCTAGGAGGTATGTTCTAATCTTCGCGCCAATAATATCCGTCTGCTTGTCGAACATGATTTCGATATATTTTCCGAATCTGGAGGAGTTGTCGTTCCTCGTCGTCTTCGCATTACCAAACGCCTCCATGATGGGGTTCGTCGCGAGAATCTGCTCCTCCGTCTCGCTCATGGCTTCTTGTCCGCGCTTCGTCCTCGACCCAGGCTGGTCTGGAGACTCTCGCGTTGCGAAGTATCGCATGATATACTTTGCACTGACGGTCTTTCCAGCTCCTGACTCTCCGGAAACGACGATGGTCTGATTATGCCCACTCCTCAACATATCCCTAAATTGCGGTCAGCTATGATGGACTGAGGTATTATTCACCAATGGCGCCAAACTCACGCGAATGCCTCCTCAGCGATTGCGAACAGATGGGGAGCTTGAGTGACTCTTTGTTTCCCCGCATACACCTGAACCATCCCCGGGACATAGAGAGAGTCCACCCGAGCAAACGGGTTGGTAGCTATCAATACTATGCCACTGTAAGTGTATATCTCTTTCTGGGAGTATCGCAGTCGAATAGCCTGGAGAACTGCATCACAAAAGTCATTAGCCGTGCCACCACCGCGGAGGGCATATAGGGTCGGCGCATACCGGCTGGCTCGTTCAAATGGGATAGGTTCGTCAGGTCATCGCTGGCTTCGAGCATCGTGGGGTTCATTAGCGGCGGAAGACTCGCATCGGAATCATCTTCTAATGCCGCGGCGGTGATTTCGACCTTCTTTTGCTATTCGAGCAGGGACCATTAGCAGTGAATCTTCAGGCATGGGCAGGAGGCATTGGACGCCAAAACTAGGGACGCCTTACTTCCCCATTCGCAAGCTCAAAGACCAGATTGTACTTGTCCCCATCCTGAGTCTTGGAGATGACCTCCGAGGCAACCCATCCCTCCGTCGGATCAGGCTGCCACGCTCTCGTCCCGACATCGTAATTGTGCGCCATTTGGGGAATCCAGGGGGGCGGTTGGATGGTACAGCTCAGGTCGTCAACAATGGCCGACGGCCGAGATATTTCTCGATGCTTTGAGCCAAGGCCAGTATAGAAGGTAAAGGATGTAGTCCCCTGTCGACTACAGTAGAGAGAACATCTGTTTGATGATGAGGAGGAGATATATGGGGGTAATGGGTAATGGGTAATGGGTAATGGGTAATGGGTAATGGGAGCAAAGAGCTGTAGCAAGATTGGGGGGGGGGATAGGATACAATTTTTGGGAGATGACACCGGCGCGACCTGAACAGGTTCAATAATAATGACCAACAAGGGCTCTATGGTAGGGAGTAGGTGCCTTGGGGGTGCTTGGGGGTTTTACCTTGGCGGGAATGACGGGTTTTAGCGACAGAAGAGTCCCCCCCTTATTTCCACCGTAGCCGCGCCTTAGTGCGTTTCGTTTCGGATTATTTCATGCTACTGGAGAGAACAGGAAAGTTGCCAGTGGGAAAGAGGGCGAAGAGGGCGAAGAGGGCGAATAGCAGAGGAAAGCCCCTTAACAGCACATGTACTGATCTGTACTGTAAGTTACGGTAGGGGTACATAGCATGGCAGTTGAGTTGGGTTGGGGGAGGAAGTACTCCGTCCGTACTACCTAAACTTATGGGATACACGACCGAGGCATGAGTCTGCACTTCATTCCTTAACTTCTCCCTACCTACGTCCTATAATCCCCATTAATGGTCACATACTCATGACTGAAGTCGCATGTCCAGTAGTTTGCCTCTGCCTTCCCTGTTCCCAACCTAACCACAATCTCCAAATCCTCCATCGCCAGAATCTCAGCCGCCCGCTCCTCATCCACAGCCTCAGGCTCTCCATTAACCAGGAGCTTCAGCTCCGCCGAGCCATCCGCCGGCACAAACGAGACATTCGTCTTGTCAGTCGCGATCTCCTCCACTTCATTAATCGGCAGTCCCGGCTCCGAGATCAGCGAGTACCCAGTAGCACAGAGGATCCGTCCCCAGTTCGCGTCCTTTCCGTACAGAGCCGTCTTGACGAGCGGCGACTTCGCAATCGTCGAAGCGACCTTGCGGGCGGCCTCGACGGTGGCAGACTCGGTGACGCGGATGGTGACGAATTTTGTAGCGCCCTCGCCGTCGCGGACAACAAGCTTCGCGAGGTCCGTCGCGAATTCCGTGAGCACGGCTTGGAACTCCTTGTAATCCGGAGAGGAGGCCGATGTAATCTCTTGGCCGCCAGCAGCGCCGTTGGCGAAGAGCGCCACGGTATCGTTGGTGGATGTGTCACCATCGATAGAAATGCTGTTGAACGACGAGTCGACAGCGGAAGTAAGGAGGGTGGGGAGGAGTGTTGGGGAGATCGGCGCATCGGTTGCGATCATGCCGAGAAGAGTGGCCATATTAGGGTGTATCATGCCGGCGCCCTTTGTCATACCCGAGATGCGGTATTCCGTTGCTGGCGAAGACGACAAGGAGAAAGTGCGCGATATAAGTTTGGGGAAGGTGTCGGTAGTGCAGATTGCTGAGGCAGCGGCTAGCCAGTGCTCATGAGAAGAACCCAGTGCTTTGTGGGCTGCTGGGACACCGTCGAGAATCTTTTGGATGGGGAGCCTGTGTCATATGTTAGTGTGTGATCAATAACATAGGTGGCAGCCCAAATACCTCTGTCCGATAACACCAGTGCTCATTACTATAGAGCTTCCTCCCTTGCCATCGCCAGGCGCAGTAAAGCAGGCATCAGCTGCGGCGCCCATGCTCTCCGCGTCTTCTAAGCCGCCCTTTCCAGTAACAGCATTGGCACACCCCGAGTTGATAATAACCCCACGAATCCCAGTATTCTTCCTGCGGTTCAGCATATTCCTGCTAACAGTCACTGGAGCCGCTTGGAACTTGTTCTTTGTGAATACCGCAGCGGCGCCGCAGGGTGTTTCCGAGACTAGGAGGCCGATGTCTGGGTTGGACTTATTTGAAGGCTTAACTCCGACGTGAGTCCCTGAAACAAGGAATCCCCTTGGGTATTTGCCGCTTGTAGGAACATATTTTTGCTTCGCAGCTGGAATTGCTCCAGATATAGGAGCTGAATAGTTGCGGAGGGATTTGGGTGCTTTTTGTTGTACCGAGGGCCTTATCAGACCCTTTACGGCTGTTGATATTGAGGGGCCTTTGAGAGCCATTGAGTAGTGTGGTTGGGCTATAATAATGCAATGTCAGATACTTATACTGCAGTCATTTAGGGGCAAACAATTTTCTCCAAAACTTACATGCCAATCCTTTTATAAACAATGTTGGAGCTTGCGATGAAGAGTCATGGCGATAACGGCCTGGCACTTTGTGGGGAACGTTTTGCAGGAACCGGAGAAACCTGGTGGCTAAACCCCGGCTAGACATCGCCCTGACGACGCGTTTGTTCCGTTTGTACCTGTTGTACCGCGTCGGGCTGTGGTCGCAGGGCTGAGGATTTGAGGACGAGCCGAGTTAAATTGTCTGAATGTGCCAATTCCTGGACTAAGGAGTCCTTTAGATGACAATGAAACGCAAATCTTTTGTCGAAGAGGACGGTGACCTCGATGACGTATTGTCAAGAAAGAGAGCTCGGTCACCGCAACGAGATGATTTAAATGAGACCGATTTAAACGTTACCCCCTCGAAACCTCGATCCGCCAGACGGAAAACCAATGGGACCTCTATTGAGAAAATAGGCATTGGATCCTTTGAAGATGCCATTACACAAGAATCCCTACCAATTGTCGAAGCGGTGACACCGAAAAGTGGCCGCGGACGACCCAAAGGAAGCAAGAACTTTCCAAAACCTGATGGCGCAACACCAACACCGAAGAAGCTGCCCAAAGGGAAGACTCTCTTTGCTACGCCATCCAAGCCTCTGGGCCTTCTCACTCCGTCCAAGGCGCGCCATGCGGCAGATCGCTCCGCCCGCCGGAAAAGCACTCGGACATTGATCGAGAGGACTATAAACGGGGAGGCCAGCTCTGACGAAGACGATGATATTATTTCTCGATACATATACGACTCTGACAAGGAAGAGCAGGCCGATGCTGGCGAAAGTGAACCTGTCCAACCCGACGGCGGACCAGCCGAGCCAGCTGTTCCAGAAACACCCTCAAAAAGGGGTCGTGGCCGTCCAAAGGGTTCAAAGAACCGCATCCGTACACCCAGTCCTCCCCGAGATATGCCCCCACACGAGCTATTCTTTGCACAGAATCGGGGTGCGGCAATGAAAACCTCGAATAATAACCTCTCATCTCTTCGGCTTCTGGATCACGAAGAATACTTTACGCTTCTACGCTCCTACGAAGACCCCCACGCAAAGGACCTGGAGTTTCTGAGCTCTATCCATGCCCGCTCATTCCCGCAGTGGGACTTTGAACTAAGCCAGAATTTTAATATATGTCTCTATGGCTGGGGTTCAAAGCGCGAGCTCCTCACGTCATATGCGAATCACATATATGCTCAAAACAACGAAGCCAAAATCGTGGTAGTCAATGGGTATAACCCAAGCACATCCATGCGCGACGTTCTCAACACGATATTCTCACTAATCCCCAACGCCCCCAAGAAACTCGGAACCCAACCATCCGAAGTCCTCGACCGCCTCCTCACCCACCTCTCCACATCCGATGTACGTATCACGCTCCTCGTGCACTCTCTTGACGGCCAACCCATCCGCCGAGCAGCCACGCAGTCTCTATTCGCGCGCCTAGCCGCACACCCTCAAATCAGCATCATCGCCTCCACAGACCACCCGTCCTTTCCCCTGCTCTGGGACAGCTCGGCACGAACATCTTTCAACTTCCTATTCCACGATTGCACGACCTTCTCAACGTACTCTGCAGAAGTTGATGTCGTTGACAGCGTACTCCAGCTCCTAGGCCGTAGCGGGCGCAGGGTCGGCGGGAAGGAGGGAGTCGGTTTCGTCTTGAGGAGTTTGCCAGTTAATGCGAGGAGCTTGTTTAAGATCCTCTGCGTGGAGCAGTTGATGGTTATGGATGCTGGTGGGGGGATGGATGGTTTTGGCGGCGCTGGTGATGAGAATGGTGATGAGGGGCATCTTGGAGAACGGATGGGGGGTTCTAGATCGGCTGAGGTTGGGGTGGAGTATAGGACCTTATACCAGAAGGCTGTGGAGGACTTTGTGTGTGGTGATGAGGTGTCGTTTAGGAGCTTGTTGAAGGAGTATGTTTCCCCTATGCTTAACTTGCGAGACGTGCAAGGAACAATGCTGACAATTTACTACAGATTCCATGACCATCAGATGATCACGTCCCGCAAAGATGCTCTAGGAACCGAAATCCTCTCCATTCCATTCAGGAGAGAGGAACTGGAAGCTATCTTGGAGGACTTGATGAGCTAAACTGATACCACATATTTGTATTTATTAGAGGGTTTCAAGCGCAGGTGTTTGGCTTGGTACAGGTGCATAGTAGGAGTTTGAGAATAGATTGTTGGGTTGTAGGAACCCATGACAGAACATCCGACATGAGTCCCAGAAATCTCTACTCACTTCGCGTGACTTTTGCTTCGTTCTCGTTCAATGATTTACAAGCCTCGAAGAAAAGCGCCATGAATATCTGGCATTGGAGTGACGGCGAGACGTTTAATTGCTCGGATGGCTTTCGGGGTAAGCTCCTCCTCTATCCGCCCCTTGTCCCTTTCTGTTAGAAGTAGCAAGCACCTACATAAGTTGTTTAGTTAGCCCGGATCTAATAAAGGGTTACATGAACTTACAACATGATCTCTCCACATAAATAATGTCATGCCCAGATTGTGCCGGTTTTCCAAACTCTTTTGGTCATCGTCTACCACAACTTGGTACTCATTGAAAAGATTCCATTCCTCGGTATCTTCAGGGCCGTCACTCTCATTTGGAGCAAGTGTGCTACTTAAGAGCCGATGTTCGCCCACATCTGGAACGTCTTGCGGCACGTATTTAGAAGAGCCGGCACTGTCGAGCAGGTCTCTGAAAGCCGCATTCGAGTCGTCGTTGATCTCCACGCCATCTCGTTCATCAATCAACTTTCTAACAGCCGCTTTCCATGCTATCGTCAATCGTTCAGCTCCGGCATCTAGAGGATAGTTCCCATCAAGCACACTGGATGACTTGAGATTCCGGAACGACCACGTAGCCAAATTAGTGCCATGCAGCCTAATGGGTGAGCGACGCCGCCGTGACAATAATCAGGTTGTCCTTCTCAGTTTCGGATGCGCAGCTATGGCGGCTCTAGGCTAAACTGTGCCTAAAATTGCTACTGTGTGACCTTTCTACGCCCTTTATTTCATAACTGCATTCCATTAGGCTGCGTCATGGGGGACCGACTCCAGACCATACCATGGTCCGGTCCGGTCCCAAATCTTCAGACCAGACCGTGGTCTGGTCTGAAGCCAATGACTTGGTTCAAGGCACGTTGGATGGATGGTTTTAGCTGAGGGGCTACTTCGGGCGTTTTCTGCCCATTAACTTAACCCTTGTGGTTTGATGTGACACCTCGCATGGCTCACGTATGGCGGATCATGGAAAATAAGAGCAAGGCACCACCTGAACAAGGTACATAAGCTAAGATGCCAGAGCCTACAGCATAATTGTGAGGGTGATGTCGTCGTCGGCCATAGTTACTCTAGTTTCATATATCACGTGCTGATAAGGAGGAAACGTCCTGTTGCAGCAAGTGCTTGTTCATCAGACAGCAGCGTCAGAACCATTGCGCAAAACAGCCTCACAACCCCTCCTAGCATCTTCTAATATGAGTTCCAAAATTGAGAAAATCATCACTCGGCTACAATCGAAGTATGAAATGCCCGTCTTTCCGTCAACAGCAACCCTAACTAACGGTGACCAGGATTACTGAAGGCCAGTTCTACGAAGCTCAGCAGCAGACCCGCGTCGTTGCGTCTCGGTATATCAAGGCCAAGGACTGGCCCGCCGCCATTGATATTTTATATAATGTTGCCTCTTCACTGCTGAAGGCGGAGCAAGGCGGATCGGGGGGTGACCTCAGCATCTTACTCGTCGACGTCTACAAGCAAGCCGAGCTCGTGCCCGACGCAGCCAACAAGGGCAAGCTGCTCACTCTTCTACGGCTCTTCGACCCAGAGGAGCCAACGAGAAAGAAGTTTATAACCGAGATGATTGGGTATGCACAGCCCCTTCTCTTCATACTCCCCAGAACCATTGAAATCACAACTAACACCACCCAGATGGTCCGCCAAATTCGGCTCCTACCCCGCCGGCGAACCAGAACTTCACCACGTCACCGGATCCCTCTACGCCTCCGAACACGACGTCTATGACGCAGAACGCCACCTCCTCCTCGGCACGAAAGACTCGGCCCCCCTCCTCGCAAACCTCGAGTACGACTGGTACGCCACCGACGACTCCCACACAGCCGCGACATACGCCGCCCGCGCCGTCCTCCCCTACCTCCTCCTCGGCAACGTGCGCGACGCCTCCACCGCTCTCCAACTCTTCACCACGCGCCTGGCATCCTCGAACCCCTCCCTTGTGGTGCAAGACGTTAAGGCGTCAAAATCGGGGACAAAAGTCTACCCCTCGCTCCCTCTCCTCAACTTCCTCACTCTCCTCGTGGCGGCGGTAGAAAAGGGGGCCGCGGATCTGTTTAGACAGTTAAAGATCCACTATGCGTTGCTTATCAAGGAGGCGACGGGGTGGGATGAGGCGCTGGAGAGTATTGCGGAGATGTACTTTGGGATTGCGAGGCCAAGACAGGGGAATCCGCTGTTTGATATGATGGGGAGCATGTTTGGGGCGCCGCAGGCGCCGAAGAAACAGCCGAAGAGGGTGGGTGCGGCTTCGGGTGCGCCGGCGGTGGAGGGGCTAGATTAGATGGTCGTGTGAAAGATGATACCAATGCAACACGTTTTAGAATGTCTGTATGAGCTCGTAACTGAACCTTGGTAGCTGGGTATCTTAAAACTCCATGGCCCCCTCTCATTATCCTACCCTTCCATCATCTTCAAACAGCAATCTATCAGCCCATCCTCCCATCACCGCAATCCCACCTCCTCGCTCTCAGCCTCATACATCCAATCATCCTCCGCAAGCTGCGCTACGTTCCCCCTCAACACCCCCCTCACAGCCTCCAGTAGTTCCGCCGGCTCGCTCGGCGCCCGATTCCGATCTCGCAGATGATGCTTCACCGCATCCGCGACCCTCTGTCTCTCTTCTACGCACAAATTAGCACTGCACTGCACTCCACCCTCTCCCTTCCCCCAGGGCATCACCAAAACAAGAAAGAAAACAGAAAAACTCACTCCCCCCCCCTCCGTCCCCCTCCTCCTCCCCCCGCCCCTCAAGCAACATCCCCACCGGATCCCCCACCTCAAACTCCCCACTCGCGTCCCTCACCACTATCCCCCCCCCCCCGCCTCCTCCGCCTGATAAATCAAACCCCCCTCCACTCCCCAATACCAACGTCGAACCGCTCGTCACAGACGCGCTGGCTGATGTACTCCTCGACAACGCGGGGGGTGCGCGAACGGGGTCTCCGCTGCGCGTGGTGGGGGGGCGGCGCGAGAGTTGTGCTTGGAAGAGGTTGCGCCGGATGGGGCGGGGGTCGGCGGCTGCCGCGGAGGCGGGGGGGGGGTGGTGTGGGAGGGGTGGGGGTGTAGGCCGCGGGGGCGTTGGGAGGCCATTTCTACGATGTGGTGCGGGGATGGCGCGTGGTAGAGAGAGTAGTTTGGTGATGCGGGTTGGGTGGTATGTGGTATGGTGGTGGTTTTGTCGCGGGTGGGATAGTTATATGTGTGTGTCTTTTTGGTCTCTATGGCGCGGCCATTTTAGGTGTGTTCAGGTGTTAGGGGATATTTCTGTTGTTGTGGAAATGTTATGATTGATCCTGTTGAGGGGATAGTCGGATGCACGATCGATAAGATAGCGGGATGTGGGGTCACTGCAGTGGTGCTCAAGCTCCTAACGCCCGTCCATCGACAAGGCTGTCCCGCCAGCCTCCTCACCTCTTCCCAATCGCACAGCTTTCGCAACCCCCCCATTTTTTATACAGCTCCCAATGTAACCATATTCAAGATATCCTCTAACCATTCTAACCATGGAAAACCCAAAAGCAACCCTCCCCATCCACCCCCCCCACCGCTGGACCGGCCCCAGCGCCCCCATGAAGCGCCCCAAAGAAATCGCCTGCTTCTCCTACACCCCCTCCCACGAATACCGTCCCGACGCGTCGGGGCTGCGGTACTACTACCCCCCCCGCCTCGGCGCGGACCTGTGTAAGGGGTTTGAGACGTTTGAGAAGCTGGATGAGAGCACGGATGACCATTTGGAGAGTTTGTTGAGGACGATTGTGGGGGTGGAGAGGGAGAGGGGGGGGAGATGTGAGGCGGATGTTGTGACGTGGAGGGGGATGATGACGAAGTTGTTGGCGTGTCCGTTTGAGGATCGGGATGGGTGAGTGGGTGTTTGTTTGTGTTTTGGGGGTTTTGGGGAGGGGGGAGGCTGATTGTGTGTGCTGGTGTTGTAGGTTTGAGATGAATGCTACGTTTTACCAAGTTAGTAGTCCTTGATCTGTGGTGGGGGATGATGGCTAACAATTGTGAAGGGCACGATGTATGAATCACAACTCGCGGCTCTTATTCATAAACTAACGCGCACAGATATATCGAAGAGAGCCACGAATATAAAGCACAAAGACAAGCGCGACAGAGCAGGGTTCAAACAGCCCCAGGCCGGCCGAGTCAAGACATGATGTCCTACTGGGGTGCGTCCCCCTCATTTCTACTCTAGAAGCGTTATACTGGGAGAAATACACAATACTCACCGTCCACCCCACAGGCTACAAATTCGAAACCCTCTCCCTCCTCCCCGACACCTGGGACGCCACATCCCGCGAGTACATCGAAGGGCGCGAAGAGCAAATCGTCAACAACGCCGCGCAATACTGTTCCGTCGTACAAACCGGCATCGGTGACACCTCCCTCATCATCGGCGGCGAGATCGACGCAAGTACGTCCCCCCCTCCCCCTCCCCCCCCATTCCCCTCTCCTATCCACCACCTCCAGCCAGTCAGAGACTTAACTACCCCCCCCAGTCTGGGACTCCAAACCCCCCCCCCGACCAGCCAAACCAACTTCGTCGAGCTCAAAACCTCTCTCGACCCCTCCAGCCCCCGCGACTTGCAAGCATTCGAACGCAAACTCCTCAAATTCTGGCTTCAATCCTTCCTTTTAGGGGTCCCCAAGATAATCGTCGGATTCCGCTCCGCCAACGGTCAACTACGACGGCTAGAGGAGCTGGAGACGGCCAAGATTCCGGGGATCGTGAAGAAGAGGGGGGGGTGGGATGGGAATGTCGCGGTGAATTTCGGGGCGGGTGTATTAAGTTTCTTGAAGGGGACGGTGAATAGTGAGGGGGTTTGGAGGATTAGAAGGGGGGAGAGGAGTGGGGTTGTGGAGTGTTGGAAGGTGGAGGAGGTTGGGCATGGGGGGATTTTGTCGGAGGAGTTTATTAATTGGAGGGTTAAGCTTGCGTTGAAGGAGAGGGGGCAGGGTGAGGTGCAGAGCGAGGTGCAAAGCGAGGGGCAGGAGGGCGGGGAGGCGTAGCCATGGAGACGGGGAGGGTGGTGTATCATTATATAAGTGATTGGTATAAACATATTCGTATGATGTTGCGTATACTGTACTGTATATATATATATTATTATTATAACCAAAGCTTCTGACTCCCATTTCTACAATTTTCGTCATTTCATCTCCCACCCATTACGTCTCGCGCACCGCGCATATAGACTTCCACCCCTCTTATTAAATATACAAAACGCCATCTGCACCGCGACACCTATGTCACTCTCCACCACCACGTCACTAGGACTCGATACCCCAGCAACTCATCTATCATCACTTCCTCTTCAAATCTTCTTCTTCGTCTCCCCCCCATAACTCCTATCATCCTTCCCCTCCACGTCACCCTGAATCCTCTCCATCTCCTTAACCTGCCTCTCCCACTCCTTCGCCCCCATCTTACTCTCCTTAGAGAACAACTCGGCATTCGGCTTGCGATAACTCCCTCCCACGCGATCCCACAGCGTAAAATATTGCCCGTAGTTGTAGTTAAAGTACAGATGATGCATCGTATGACACGCCGCGCCATTGATCACAGGGGACTGCATCACGAACTCCCCATCGTGGATCAGGATCGTCCACATGTTGATAAAGATGAACAAGCCTACATACGCCACCTTTTGTAGGGGGAAGATGAAGGGGAACACATGATACGGAATCGACTGCACAAACCCATCAAGCGGGTGAAACGCATGCGACGCGAACGGCGTGGGCATAATCCACTTATGATGCGGCTTATGGAGCGTCTTATAAATCGCCGGATAATGCAACCCGCGATGAATAAGATAAATAAAGAAATCCGTGAAGAAGAGAAAGGCGGGGAACTGCGCGAAATTGTACCACGTCCCCGGCCCCTCGGCGGTGGTGTCGTAGAGCTTGGAGTAGCCGCGGCACTCGGCGACGAAGCAGGCGGCGGTGAGGAGGGACATGACGGGCATGGCGGTGTTGGCTTGGGTCATTTCGAGGCGGACTTGGTTTTTGAGGAATTTGGGGTGCGAGAAGGTCGCGTGGTCGAAGAGGAAGTAGTAGGATGCTGTGGCGACGATGAAGTAGAGGGCTAGGCCGAAGATCCTGGGAGGGGGGGGTTAGCACTTGCTGGGTGGGTGGTTTAGGGGGGGTGGGGGGGGGAATTGGGCATACCAGGTGATTGCGAACAGCGAGATGAACTGCCGCCAGATGTAGTCGCGTGGCCAGGCACTCATGTACGCCGCCGCGCTCGGGGCGAAGTTGAGATACGTACTCGCGGGCTCGTAGATCCACGTCGAAGCCAGGGTGTCGAGGGTCTGGTTGTTCAGGCCGCTGCCGGCGAGGTCGAAGGGGGCCGGGCCGGCGGGGAGGAGGTAGGCGTAGGCATAGTCGAGGGCGAAGGTGTCGACGACCTCGAGGGCGATGTCCATTGCTGCGGCGGAGGTCGGGGGGCTGTGGGAAAGGAGAAGTGAAGGCGGTCTTTTGTGGTGGGTGATGGAGGAAGGAAGAGGAATTGAATTTGGGGGGGGGGGGGAGGGCCTGGTTAATATGAAAGAAGAATGATTATTGTACGAATACGGGGAATCGGATTGACTTGACCCCTGTCGCGGCGTGGTTATCTAATCAATCGATCTCTGGGTTTTTTCGTACTCGGGTTGGGTTGGAAGGGTTAGGGGGGATTGGATGGCTGGTCACGTGATGGTATGAAGATATTCGTTGGACTAGGTACGGAGTTACGGAGTAGTTAGTTAAGATAACTAAGTCAAGTTAGTGTTGGACTAGGTAGTTAGTTAGTTAAGATAACTAAGTTAACTAAGTTAGTGTTGGACTAGGTAGTTAGTTAGTTAAGATAACTAAGTTAACTAAGTCAAGTTAGTGTTGGACTAGGTGGTAGTTAGTTAGGATAACTAAGTTAACTAAGTCAAGTTAGTGTTGGACTAGGTAGTTAGTTAGTTAAGATAACTAAGTTAACTAAGTCAAGTTAGTGTTGGACTAGGTAGTTAGTTAGTTAGGATAACTAAGTTAACTAAGTCAAGTTAGTTAACTATGCGGCCATCCTTACATAAGCTCTGATTCATGCGTGACGTACCGTACTGTAGTAGTAACCGCCCATGGCCCTAACCAACACATGTCCTTTTTTTGGCCTTTTCCCTCGTCTATTATTCTATTCTCTATGGTACTCTACTCACTTACTCTCTACTCACTACTCACTCTACTCACTACTCGCTCTACTCACTACTCACTACTCACTACTCACTCTACTCACTACTCACTCTACTCACTACTCACTACTCACTACTCACTCTACTCACTACTCACTCTACTCACTACTCACTACTCACTACTCACTCTACTCACTACTCACTCTACTCACTCTACTCACTCTACCCTGTACATATCGTAGACTGCAGTTAGATATGTACTCCTTGTACCCAGCCCTAAAATTCAAATGGTAGTGGTGGTAGTGGTAGAAGTGGTGTAGGTGTAGGTGTAGGTGTTAGTTATGTTAGGTGTCGGTGTAGGTGTAGGTGTAGGTGTAGGTGTAGGTGTGTTATGTGTAGGTGTAGGTGTAGGTGTAGGTGTTAGTTAGGTGTAGGTGTGTAGGTGTAGGTGTAGGTGTTAGTTATGTTAGGTGTAGGTGTAGGTGTAGGTGTAGGTGTAGGTGTAGGTGTAGGTGTAGGTGTAGGTGTAGGTGTAGGTGTAGGTGTAGGTGTGTTATGTGTAGGTGTAGGTGGAGGTGCAGGTGTAGGTGTAGGTGTTAGTTATGTTAGGTGTAGGTAGTTATGTTAGGTGTAGGTGTAGGTGTAGGTGTAGGTGTAGGTGTTAGTTACTACTCCTAACCCCTACTAGCTTGATTTAGTCCACTCCCACTCCCACTCCCACCCACCTTCCCCCCCCCCCCCCCCCAAAAGTCCCGTAATTGTTTTGCACTGCAACTATCTTGGGTCTCTCCGTTTCTAAACCTCTTCTCTTCTCTCTTCTCTCTTCTCTCTCCCTCTCTCCTTCTCTCAACTCTTCCCAACTACCCCCAACAAACTTACTCCATCTCACTTCCCTACCCTCTCGTCCGCTTCCATCACCAAAACGGTTGCGCCGAATTATCATCTCCTCTTCACTCATCTGTGTTCGCCGTGGGGGCCGTGTTGTCGCGAGGCAACGCTTGAGACCGGCGCCAGTTCTCAGCCTCATTCCACCACTGTTGTGTGACGTCCGCGTTTTACTCCACACCCGACCGCAACACACTGTGTCGCCGACCCCGAAACACTCAATCGACATCTACACCAAAGGCCAGCGTCGCCTTTAACTTTCCATACTCGTGTTGGCGCGCTATCACCACCTCACCATAAATCACGCTCCGTCCCACCTCTCCTGATCGCCTTCCGCAACAACTCCGTCTACATGCGATAGCGATAGCACCACCTGCCACGAAACACCCAGCGCCGTCATCTCGACGTCGTTCACCACACGCTACAGTTCGATATCTAGCCTCCAGCTTCCAACAGCCCTGGGGTGAAGCCTTTCGACGATAATCATAATGTCAGGAATGTATAATGCGCATCGGGGAATGGGCCCTGCGCCTGGAAACCCGCGCTTGAATGAGCTCCTCGATCAGGTTCGCGCCGAGTTTGAGACTCAGGCGAGAGCTAGTGGAGAGTATGAACACTCGAGTAGGTTTTTATCAAAAGTCGCGCGCGCGTCTGATCTTGCTCTGAAATGACGCTGACCATACCTCAGTCGGGCAGCAGTTACAGGAGATGCAAATGGTCCGCGAAAAGGTCTATCAAATGGAACAGACCCACATGGCCTTAAAACAGAAGTAAGTTGATTGATCGCGTCCAGACAAATATGTGTATTGACAGCGCCTAGGTACGACGAAGAGATCGCTCGCCTGCACAGAGAACTTGAAGCCCGTGGCGGTCCTTCCGTGTCAAGAACTGGCGGACCACCCCAACACGTTGGGCCAACTCAGGCGCCACCGCCTTCGATTGGCCATGGCCCAAGCAATCTTTTCGGAGGCATCATGGCCGGTCAAGGCCAAGCTGGCCCAGGCCTCCCGCCTCAGCCCACACCACAGGACCAGGGACCTCCACAACACCAGATGCCCCAGCCGCCAGGACTCCAACAAGGACCTCAACCTCCCGCACAGGGTCCATTCCAGCCGGCTGGCCAGTATGGTCCTCCCCCGGTGCAAAATGGCTACCCCTCACAGGGTCCTCCACCTGCGTCTCCGGGGACGATCGCCAAGCGTGGCCCGGCCAGAGGCCCGGGTGCCCCAGCGACGCCAAATCTTGGGCCCCAGCATCATGACCAGAGACCAGGTCCCATCCCAGGGCCGTCTTACAACTCGCACATTGCCAATGTTGGGAATGCATTGGCAGAGCTGGACCTCGAGCGCCTCCCTGATCACCAAAAGAAGGTCGAGTCGGATTGGTTCGCAATCTTCAACCCTCAGGTTCCAAGGGTTCTTGACGTTGATCTGCTCCACACTCTGCAGCACGAGAGCGTCGTCTGCTGCGTTCGCTTCAGCCATGATGGCAAGTATGTTGCCACTGGTTGCAACAGATCCGCTCAAATCTTCGATGTCCACTCTGGACAGAAGGTCTGTGTCCTCCAGGACGATTCCGCCGACGCTGCTGGAGACTTGTACATCAGAAGTGTCTGCTTCAGCCCAGACGGCAAGTACCTTGCGACAGGTGCTGAGGACAAGCTGATCCGCGTTTGGGACATTGCCTCGCGCAAGATCCGCAACACGTTCGCCGGTCACGAGCAGGATATCTACTCCCTTGACTTCGCCAAGGATGGCCGCACCATCGCATCTGGAAGCGGTGACCGTACGGTCCGCTTGTGGGATATCGAGACCGGCAACCACATCATGTCTCTCAGCATTGAGGATGGCGTCACCACCGTCGCGATCTCCCCCGATACGCGCTACGTCGCTGCTGGATCCCTCGACAAGAGCGTCAGGGTCTGGGATATCGCTACTGGATATCTCGTCGAGCGCCTCGAGGGTCCGGATGGACACAAGGATTCAGTCTACTCGGTCGCTTTCGCGCCTAATGGCAAGGATCTTGTCTCTGGTTCTTTGGATAGGACTATTAAGATGTGGGAGCTGATGGCCCCGCGTGGAGGACACCCCAACACCGGACCAAAGGGTGGAAGGTGCATCAAGACCTACGAGGGACACAAGGTAAGGAAATATCACTATCCGGCTTTTATCACATGCTAACATTCTCTAGGACTTCGTCCTCAGTGTCGCCCTTACTCCAGATGGAGCCTGGGTCCTCTCCGGATCCAAGGACCGCGGCGTCCAATTCTGGGACCCCCGCACCGGCAGCACCCAGCTCATGCTCCAGGGCCACAAGAACTCGGTCATCTCCGTCGCGCCCAGCCCCGCCCCCGGCGGCTTCTTCGCCACCGGCTCCGGCGACATGCGCGCGCGTATCTGGGTCTACAAGAACATCGCGCCGCAGTAGATTTAGGTCCCACGAATTCGAATCGCCCAAGCAACGAATGTGGCCAGGGCTGATGGGGTGCCGGAGAACAAGGTCGAACGAAGCTTTGGATGACTTTGAGAAATACGATGCTATGTACGGACAGTGTGGGTTGAGTGTTTTAGTTTTTTTCGCGGAGTACAACGGGTCTTCTGGGTGCTGGTTCGGGGGGGACAAGTCGTCGTCGTCGTCGTCGTCATCGGTCGGTCGGTGGTGGGAAGATGGGAAGAAGAAGATAGAGAAATTGAGTATGATGTTGATGTGTTGGGGTGAGGATGAAGGGGGGCGACGACATCGTGTTTTTTTTTATTGGAGGCAAATGCAGATGCATCCGGGTAAAGCCACCTCTGGAATTTAAGGGGGCGAAGAGTTAAAATTCATGATCAGCCGCTACTGTAGAGAAATATGAGATTCTATTCTTCCTTTCGTTTCGAATTGTCTGTGCAGGGTAGAGTAAATAACGGGGTAAGTTATAAGTCCAACGAGGGGGAGGCTGAATGGACAGAATGGGGAGAATGGGAACCGCAAAGAATCTGACCACGTGACCCTCTTATCTCCAACTTGAAATTCGCGTAGGTTCGCTTGGCTTCCAGCATTTTCGAGAAACAAGTTGCGTACCCAAGAAGCACAGACGTCACCGGTGCACGGGATCTTGAAGTTGCGGGCGAGTTATCTGACAGGTATAATCCTCCCTCCTCCCATATAAATCGGGCAGCAATTGAACAACCACCCACGACGAAACTTTTTTTTAAGATTACCCACAACAATTGACTCACTCTTTTGCTAGAAAGGAAGATTTGTTTAGAAAAGAACATTCGCGGTATCGCTGGTGTTTCTCAGTTTCTCGATTACGAGCACTACGTACGGGCTAGTGACGACCACGACCCTTTGAACCCCGAAGAAGCGATAGATACGCGCAGCGCAGCCTCACAGACCGGGAATCGTGACAATGGTGGCGGAGACGAAGCTTTATTCGGAGCTGGGGATTAAGCCTGAGGCGACGCAGGATGAGATTAAGAAGGCATATCGGTACGTCGTCATGAACAGCTACGCCATTCATTACCCCTCCTCCCCCTCCACTTCCACCCTCAACCCCTTCTCCCAACCCCAAACAAGACACACAAAAGCTAACCATCTGTACAGCAAATCCGCAATGAAATGGCACCCCGACAAAAACCCCAACAACCCCCAAGCCTCTGAGAAATTCAAAGAAGTCTCCCAAGCCTACGAAATCCTCTCCGACCCCGAAAAGCGCAAGACCTACGACCAATACGGTCTCGAGTTCCTCCTCCGCGGCGGCCCCCCTCCCCCCGAGCCAGGCGAGGGCCCGCAATATGCCGGTGCGGGCGCGGGGGGCATGCCTGGCGGATTCGCGGGGATGGGAGGGATGCCTGCTGGCGGGGGGGCGAGGACGTTTCACTTCGCTACTGGGGGAGGGGGGGGCAAGGCGGCGGTGCGTTCCATTTTAATAATCCGCAGAGTATTTTTGAGGAGTTTCTGCGGCAGAGTGAGGGGGGGGGATGGGAGGAGGAGGGGGGATGGATGATTTGTTTGGGAGCTCCTTCGGCGGCTCCGGCGGCGGCGGGATGCCACGCACGCGCACGAAAGCGGGAGGAGGCCCCCAAGCGGCGCGGAGGCGGCAACCTGTTGAGCCCGAAGTGACGGTGGTGGAGAGGCCGCTGCCGATATCGCTGGAGGATCTGTTTAAGGGGACGCATAAGAAGATGAAGTTCCAGCAGAAGACGTTTGATGCCGAAGGGAAAAGGACGACGAAGGATCGGATTCTGGAGATGGATATTAAGCCGGGGCTGAAGAAGGGGAGTAAGATTAAGTTTCAGGGGGTGGGGGATCAGGAGGAGGGGGGGAGGCAGGATTTGCATTTTATTGTTGAGGAGGTGAGTTTCCTTTTTTTCATTCCTCTCTAATCTAATCATCATATTGCACTACGTATGGAACGCCAGACTAACCCCGCAATCAGAAAAATCACCCCCTCTTCACCCGCGAAGGCGACGACATCGTCCTCCCCCTCGAACTCGACCTCAAAGAAGCCCTAACAGGCTGGAAACGCACCGTCACCACCATCGACGGCAAGAACCTCGTCATCGACAAGGGAGGCCCCACGCAGCCGGGCAGCAACGACACGTACCCCGATCTGGGGATGCCGAAGAAGGGGGGGGGGAGGGGGAACTTCGTGGTGAGGTATAATGTTAAGTTTCCGGGGACGTTGACGGGGGAGCAGAAGGAGAAGTTGAAGGAGATTTTGTAGGTGGGTGGTGGTGGGAGGTGGTGGGTTTGGTGGGCGCTTTGTGTTGTTTTATGTGGGCGGTGTTTGTGGGGTGGTGGTTAAGTGAGTTTTTCGTTTGGGAGATGGAGGGAGGTATTTATCGAGGAGTGTTTGGTATGTTGGGGAAGTGTATATAGACGCATTATGAACATCAATTAAACAGTTATTTTACAAAATTTAACCATTGACACCTTGGTGGGGTGAGTGCTGGATCAGCCTCAACGCAGACGACCATCTGTTATTACATCTTCAACCAGGCACAGAGAGAAACATGAACCCAGGCAGCCAGCTCGTTGAGTATATACGACCTATTCTATTCAAACATTATAGTCGCTCAACGCTTCTATTTCTGAAAATGCAAGGATCTGGCAACTATAACTTCTTTACCACCCCCTTCCAGCCATCTTCTCGCTCTCGGGCATCTTATCAACATTAATCCCCACCATCGCCTCACCCAAATCCTCACTGATCTCCGCCAACACCTTAGCATCCCTAAAGTGCGTAACGGCCTGCACAATAGCCTTCGCCCTCTTCGCCGCATCCCCCGACTTGAAGATGCCCGAACCCACAAACACACCATCACAGCCCAACTGCATCATCAGCGCCGCATCCGCCGGCGTCGCGACACCTCCCGCCGCGAAATTCACAACCGGCAGACGTCCCAACTTGGCCGTCTCCTTGAGCAGCTCAAACGGCGCCGCGATCTCCTTAGCCAGGACGCGCAGCTCGGTATCGGACATGCGCGAGGCGTGCGCGATCTCGGCGTTGACGGTGCGCATGTGGCGGACGGCCTCGACGACGTCGCCGGTGCCTGCCTCGCCCTTGGTGCGGATCATGGCGGCGCCTTCGCTGATGCGGCGGAGGGCTTCGCCGAGGTTGCGGCATCCGCACACGAAGGGGACGGTGAAGGGGTGCTTCTCGACGTGGTGTGCGTGGTCGGCGGGGGTGAGGACTTCGGACTCGTCGATGTAGTCGACGCCGATGGCTTCGAGGATCTGGAGAGGGGGGCGGGGTTAGCGGGGTAAAGAAGGTCAGAGGGGTTGGGGAGGGGTTAAATGGGGACGTACCTGGCACTCAACAAAGTGACCGATGCGCGCCTTGGCCATGACGGGGATGGTGACAGCAGCCATGATCTCCTTGATCATCTTCGGGTCCGACATGCGGGCCACGCCGCCCTCGACGCGGATATCAGCGGGGACACGCTCGAGCGCCATGACGGCGCAGGCGCCGGCCTCCTCGGCGATGCGGGCTTGGGCTGCGTCGACGACGTCCATGATGACGCCGCCCTGCAACATACGGGCCAGGCCGGTCTTTACGATGAAGGAGTCGGTGGTGGAGCCATTGGCGGCGTTGGTGGCAGTGGCGCCGAGGACGGGGAGTTCAGTTGCCATTGTTGCGTGTGTGTGTGTGTATATGTACAGAGGATTCCACGGGGGAGGATTGTTTGAAGGGAGAGTTGAATTGCAGAATGTGACACTTTTTAAGAGGAGGGAGGTGGATGAGAAAGTGGGTTGGAAAGGTGGTGGTTGTGCGGGGTTAAAGAGAGAGAAGTTGAAGCCGACTTTTTCTTAGTGGGACAACTCCGATACGATAACACATGTAGGCACGGGACTGTTTCCGGGGCCCGATCTCCGAAATTTATTAGAGAGACTCGATAATTAATGGGCACGCGTGCATTGTACAGCGCTTAGCCACGGGCTATAAACGTAAATAAAACGTAAATTTGAGGTTATTCTCAAAATTACGTTTATGTACACCGATTCTGGAAGGTAAGGGGGAAAAAACCAGGAGCAACCAGGCCGACTCAGGCCAACCCCGCCGTGGAGAAGCAAATAAACCGGCGGTGACATTTTCTTTGTGGGAATTACCAGAATCGGAAGGAAAGACGTAGATAAGTCAGTCAGGAAGTAAATAAGGAAATATAGGAATAAAGAACAAAATAAGTATAACGTCAAATATAAAAATAAATAGCTAGAAATAGCTAGAGTGGGATATCATCACTAGAAAATCATTTATTCCTAATAAAGACGTCAGCCGCCAAACAAATTGGCAAGACGACGATGATCTAGAAACTACCAGCCTCAAACCAAGGTGTTATAAAACAAAGACGACACCGCCACCACCACCGCCGCCATCGCCAACCATCACCACCACCAACAACCATGGGCATCACCCTCACCTCCCCCCCAAAACAAACCCTCTACTTCGCCTACGGTTCCAACCTCTCCCCGACCCAAATGCACTCCCGCTGCCCCTCCTCCCCTCTCCACACTCCCCCCCTCGCCACCCTCAAAGACCACGAATGGTTCATCGGCGAGCGGGGATACGCTAATATCCGTCCCTGTCCCGGGCGAGAGGTGGTAGGCTTGCTATATGTGATGGACCCAGGGGACGAGGAGGGGTTGGATGAGGCGGAGGGGGTGCCGTGGGCGTATGAGAGGAGGGGGATGGGAGTTGAGGTGCTGGGGGTGCTGGGGGTGCGGGAGGTGAGGGTGTTGGTGTATCTTGATCCGAGAAAGGGGAGTGGGAGGGCGAGTGAGGAGTATATTGAGAGGTTGAGGAGGGGGAGGGAGGAGAGCGGGGAGTTGGGGTTGGTGGTGGGGGATACGTGGGGGGAGGGGTGGGATGGGGAGTGAGAGTGGGAGTGGGGAGTGCGTTATCAAGCCCCCTTCCCCCCCTCCTCCATCTCTCTCTCCATCGCTAATCCAATGCCTCCAAGAAACTGCGCAAAAAATGGCTCATGATATATTACTCCGTCACACCCAAAACATCCTCTTATAAATTCATCTAATCTCGTCTTCTCGTACCATGGATAACTGCGCTGGCAGCCAGTGCCAGCAAGCCATCCTGCATAAAACCAATCATATCAATCTCCCCCCCACCCAATGCACGATCAAGAGATGGCGAAAGCACACCCCTCTCCTACGTACAAGGATTCAAAAACGGATTCAACAGCAACTCATCCGCATCCGGACGATCACGATCATCAATCTCAAACGTCTGATCCAAGAAGCGCTTCGCCTCATCACTCGCCGCCTCCGGAATCGTCGGCCGCGCCTTGCTCCCCCCAATCTTGAAGATGGCCTGCAGCTGCGAGCAGTCCGGGTACGGATGGCTGCCCGTCATCATCTCAATGACCAGACACCCGAGCGACCACACATCCGACTTGCGCGTGTACTTGGTCTGCTTGACGACCTCCGGCGCCATCCAGAACACCGATCCCTGTAGCGAGGGGCGGTTCTTGCTGTTCCCCGCGCCGCCGAGCACATTCGAAGCTTCCATCTTCTTCGAGATGCCAAAATCCGAGATCTTGATCCCGCCCTTGTTGTCGACCAGGATATTGGCGCCCTTGATATCGCGGTGCACGATGTCGCGGCCGTGGAGGTAGGCGAGCCCCGTGACGATCTGGCGCACGAAGCTGCGCACGAGCGGCTCGCGGAGGGCGCCGTACGAGTTCAGCATCGTCTGCACGGATCCGCCGGGGACGTACTCGAGGAAAATGTTGAGCGAGTCGGCGGAGGAACTGCAGCCCAGGTATTGCACGATGTTTGGGTGCTGGAGCTCGCGGAGAAGGCCGATCTCGCGCTTCAGGGCGTCGATCATGCTCTTCTTCTTCTGGTCGTTGGCACTGGCAACACCTGCAGATAGCGACTGGACTTGCTTGACAGCCAGAAGCTCTCCCGTCACGGTGTGGAGCGCGAGATAGACGCTGCCGAAGGAACCCTGGCCGATAAGAGCACCCTTCATCCACTTGCTGTCATCCCACGAGTCACCAGCCAAGAAACTCTGCAAGTCATCATCAGCCTCCTCACCATCTTCATTGAGTGCCTCGCTGATTTCGCGCAGCGAGCCGGCTTCGGTGCTACCATCTTCGAAGTAGCTGCTCGTAGTGCGTCCATCCGGATCGGTGATGTTGACATGCGTGTCGGAGCCGCTGTCAAATGAGACGTATGATTTTCTGTTGGGCTCGCTGGCCGATTCCTCTTGGAGTGGCTCCAACACTGACGAAGAGACCGAGTCGCGGTATACCGAGTGTCCGCGGTCGAGCACACGCAGTTTCGGGCCAGAGGGGCCGGTCTGGAGCCAAGTATCTTCTATGCGAGGCATAGGAGGTGCATCCTTCATACTCGATGCAAAGCTGAGGTTGCTGGCTACAGACAGCCGGCTGTTGACTCTGCTGAGACGCTTCGATCTTCGTAGTGATAACCGGGCTGTCTTATCAATCTCCTCCTTGGCATGGTTCGGGAAGTAAGTAGTCAAATCAGATGTGATGAGCTCACTGGGAGGCCTCTGTCCAAAGAATTGTCGGAGCACATCGTTCTTTCCCCGTCCCTGCCTCCTTTTTACAGGAGCAGCATCCGCTGGAGGTGGTCGTTCCAGATCCTTGGCTGCGTTGTGGACATTTCGCTCACGCTCCTCAGCGGAAACATTCGACGTGAACGAGGAGGGAGAAAGAGGATATTGTAGGCCAGTACCCCACTGCTCTCCAAGGATCTTCTGCGCCTTCACCTGGCTCCGCTTGCCAGTGCCTTCCAGTGCCCGAGAACGTAACTGGGCCGACTCTTCCATGGCGATATCCGCCGCGCGTTGGAGTTCCGTTTCAGAAGGCTCTCCAGCGTGGATCTTGCGCAGAATCAGACGGTTTCGTTCCGGTCTTTTCGAGTCCCTAATAATACGCCATAATTCTGGTTCGAAGAGTCGACGACATGCTGCTGGATCTGGTTCGAGGCCAGCCAGGGTCCAGAAACAGTAATTCCTTTCATGGTCCTCCCGATAGGTGAACTTCCGCAGGGTCAACCTCATCACCTCGTCGATTGTCTTGCAATCTGTCACTTTGACGACCTTGGTCAAGCCATCCTTGGCAATGACGCGAATCATATCCTGATCTTCTGGTAACGACGACATTAACGACCCATCTATGCTGCCAGCTCCGCGAGTGTGGTGTCCGATGAGGCGGGCTGTCTGCGGCTGGTCCCTGTCGAGAGGAGTGCCCGGGTGCCGAGCGGACTGAGAAGATATCGCAGATGTGGCCGGGAAGTATCCTTGGCCTTGGTCTCTTCGTATATCTTGTGGGCTAATCGCATTGTACCGTTGTTGGCGGATAACTCGCGCTTCTTCCGGCAGTGGGGAGTTAGGACGGGAGCTTGACTTTGAGGAAATTTCAGGCGTTAGGCTACCAAGATTGTAAGAGTCGTACTGTCTCGAGAATCGTTTATTATTTGTTGCAGCACGGTTGGCTGAGGTGGGAGGTCTGGGCGAGGCAGATGACGCAGGCGTATATAGGAGGCTACTCTGGAGACTAGCAAATGAGTCCTGCTACCGTTAGTGATCAAAGAAAGAGAAACTGTTGGATAAGGCCTCTGTATACTCTATTCCTCTTCTTCTGATTGGCATATGCCTTCGTCCTGAGTTTCTTGATGCTCACGAACAAGCGCACACGGTCGCCAATCTTGTCGATGCCCATTTCTTGCAGGACGGCCTTGTCCATCTCCAGCAGGTTCTCTCCATTAATATTATTCTTCTTGAACAGCTTCTCATAGGCGCCGCAGTTGATTGTATGCAGCCAGTCGCAGACACGCTCCTCATCCCAATGCTTTGCAGAGTCGGGGTCGTCAATGGAATCCGAGAACTCGGATTCCGTTGGGCTAAAAGATGTCTGGTTGCTTGGGGGGACGACCAAGACTCTCCGGCCAGTTAGACCAGCGGACGTTGGCATCGAGGACTGCTGGATGCCCGCCGACGATAGATTCGCTGGATATGGCGACTGGGAGGCTAACATGGCCATGGCTGTTGTCGGTTTGCGGAGCGAGGCTCAGCGATGCGGCGATATTGAGATCTAACAGCTAACAGCTGGCGACGGAGCTGACGTCCGGGTTATAACTCCTCAACGGACGGAGAAGAAGTGACAGGCAGTTCATCAATGCTATACTACTGCGTATGATGGCACTGTCTGAGAATGTTTTGATGGCGTGTTTGCCCCGTGTGTTTCGAGGGCCGTATGGGGAAAAGAGGGACTAGTGGGCAAGAGTCGGAGTCGAGGGTTGATTGAGGGCGACGGGGCGGTGGGTTTCAGGAAGGTGAACCCTGGGAAAGGTACCTGCGAACCGGCGCTAGAGTGGGAGTAGCAAGAAGTAGACAGGCTGGTACAGGTACGGGCGGAACAAAGACAACAGCGAATCTCGGGGATGTCTTCCGAGGCCTTGAAGATTTGTGAAAGAAGAGGTGAAGTTGATGTGCATATATATGATATAGTATGTCTGTTTATATATATTCTTCAGAACGTTCCGTCAGTCATCGGTCGATTAGTTGCGTTTCGCTGAAGTTCTTTTTGTGAGGCTCTCTCGCCATGTCAGCCATACAAACACTTCAATGTACAGGACTGAGACGACGCGAGAGAAAGAGGGTCAGCCAGTCAGCCATACAGTCCCCTACCCTACGGAGACAGTACGTAGTAGAGCACAGCCACGCGTTGACGCTGAAACTGTCATACTGTAGCCGCCACAAGCATGCCAGACAGGTCATCATCGCCGTCTTTGTCCCCGTCACCTTCTCATCATGTTGTCGCGGATTGTGGACAGCGGTTGTTCCTCTGTCTCCCAGTTCCTCCTTTGTCTTCCGCCCTTCTCAGCGCTATGGAATGCTCGTCATGACCCCTCTCATCTCACTCTCGCACGCACGCGCTGTGGCGGGGAGCCGTTGTATCGCTGAAACGTGGTAAGGGGCGCTCGCGGAAGACGCTGGCGGTAGGTAGTTAGGGGAGGCCACCCCGGCCGCTCTGACACCGGAAGCGTTTGGTGTAGGGGCGGTGTGTGTCTATTTCTCCCATGCACGACACCCGTTATCTATGATCTGGCTATGATCTGGCTGTGGCTCTGTCCGAGAACCATGTACTGATCATGGGTATTGTGGTCTTCAACTCCAGCACTATTCTATCCGCATCAAAACAAACATGTGATGCCCCTGGCGCCGATCCAGAGAACGATTGGGATCCAATAATAGTAATATGAAGTCCTATGGGAGGCTCTTGTTTTGGATTTGATGAGTTGTCGGTCATCACCACATGTTGTTGATGCCGAGCAATGCGTGCCTGCCATCACTTGACGCCTGTGACTTCAGTGAGACGCCGTACAGAGTATGGAATGATCTTTACCATGATTGATATTAACACAGATATGCAGGCCTGGCGAGACCCGGCGAGACCGTCGAGCAATATAGTACTGCCATGGATGTTATGCAGAATAAACTCTCCAACCCTCATGGCTTGGGCCAACAACGATCATCATCAAACCAAACAAGACTCTTCAACCTGATGTCTCACCTAGCAAACGCCCTCCGCCAGATAACGAAGAAATCTTCAAAAATCCAAACGCCCTCATCTACCAGCTGCAGCTTCAGCTTCAGCGCGCGAAACAAAAGTATCTTGTGCTCCGACTCTGAAACTTTCTCCGCGTTTTCGCTCTCGGGAGACCCAAGTGCAACTGCACCCTCCATGCCGCTGCCCAACTGTTCCACTGCGCTTGATAGAGAGCAACAGAGTGGTCCTGAAGCAGCAGAGGGGAGTAATGAGGGTATCAAGTGCAGAGAAGCAGATGGACAGCCACCGCGAGCTCACCGAGGTGACGCTCACGCAGAAGGGCCAAAGGAAGGAAGTCTATGGCATGAATCGCAGGACGGAGTAAGTAGTCGGGGTCGAGAAGATGATTGTATGAGTAGAATAGTTCTTTCCTTATGTTTATGATGATACCCTCTCTTCTCAATACAGTACAAAATAGGTACCTGTACATGTACCATATTTAGTCACCTGATCAGAAGCTCAAGTAGTGTCAGCCTAGAATGTCAGGCCAATCACCATCTCATCTCCCCATAGCTCCAATGTCCAACGTCACCCTACAGGATCCGCGCAAGGCTGAAGGCGGAGGCCCGTACTTGAACTCTCCCTGTGCGACTCCCCCGCCATTCCAACAAGCCAGCGGCTACACTCTGTTACTCTTTGAAGCTGTGCTCAATAATGAGGTAGCAACCTACAATCTGACCCATGGCACTCGATACGTCGAACGGCTATGCGGCCGCAGGCACCTTCCACGATCTCAACGAGCCGTCCCTGCCCATATTCAACATCGAGCGGGTTCAGCTACAGTTCTCAATCGGCTCCGACTTCGTCGCTGCTCAGGTCGCCAACAATGTCCTCGTTCTCGCCCTCTCGAGCGGCCGCATCCTGCGCATAGATTTAGACAATGCCGAGGATATAGATGGTAAGCCGCACGTTGCAGAGGGGATGAAGAAGACTCCATGCTAACCTTGCAGACATTGACCTGCCCAAGAAGACGTCCGAGATTGGCGTGATACGGCGCATGTTCTTGGATCCGACTGCCTCGCATCTCATTATCAGCACGAGCTTGGGCGAAAACTACTACCTCCATACCCAGTCCCGACAGCCGAGACCGCTTTCACGGCTCCGTGGCGTTTCCATCGAGTGCGTGGCTTGGAATCCGTCTCTTCCAACGGCCTCGACACGAGAGATACTCATAGGCACAACTGATGGGAATATATACGAAGTATACATCGAGACCTCAACTGAGTTCTACCGCCGAGAGGACAAGTACTTGAAGTCGCTCCAGAAGCTTCCAGATGGAGCAATTACGGGTCTCTGGGTTGACACCATTCAACCCGGCAGAGCAGATATACGGAGAGTCGTGATTGCAACACGGGGTAGACTATTACATCTAGTTGGTAAAGCTACAAGGTCCGGCACCGAAGGCGGCGGCTCTATCTATGCGAAGCTATTCGAGTCCGAACAGCCAACAGTCCACGAGATATCTCGAATATCCTCAACTTTTACCTCGTCACTTGTAGTGTCACCGGACTCACCTGATTCCTCGTCACCTGAGGCACTGGTGCCGGATCGCACCTATGCTTGGTTGTCGTCTCAGGGAGCGTTCTACGGGAAACTCCTCTCGACCCCAGTTACTTCAGAATTAGGAAGCAAGGTGTTCGCGGAGTCAAAGATACTTCTCATATCACAACTCCCAGTTGGCGAGTTATCGTCTGGAAGAGCGAAACCTGTTCAGGAAGGCGTTGATGCTATTGCCCTGACCCAGTGGCATATTTTGCATCTTGTGGGCGGGCGAATAGTCGCCATCAACAGGCTCGATGATACTGTCGTGTTCGACCAACTCGTGCTAGACCCTGGACAACAGGCAGTGGCTTTACTTGCTGATCAACAAAAGAATACATTCTGGCTTTTTACAACAACTGAGATTTTCGAAATCGTTGTCACAGAAGAAGACCGAGACATCTGGAAGGTCATGCTTCGGAATGAGAATTTCGATGCTGCACTACGATATGCGAGGTCACCATCGCAAAAAGACGCCGTTGCCACCGCCTCAGGCGATTACCTGATTGGCAGAGGCCAATACCTGGAAGCCGCCGGTGTATATGGAAAGAGCAGCAAGCCGTTCGAGCAGGTTGCCCTGGCTCTCATCGAACACGATCAGCAAGATGCTCTCCGAAAGTATCTGTTGACTAAGATTGCCACCTTCAAAAAGTCCTCGGTCATGCAGAGGATTATGCTAGCAAGTTGGCTGGTGGAAGTATTCATGTCGAAGCTCAATTCGTTGGATGACACCATTGTAACGAAAGCGGAACTATCGGAGTCACTCAGCCCAGAGCAGACTCAAAGCCAGCTAGAAACGATTAAAACGGAGTTTCATGAATTCGTGACAAAGTATAAAAACGATCTCGATCGCAAGACCACATACGATATTATCAGCAGCCATGGGAGAGAAGAGGAGCTCCTTTTCTTCGCCAGTGCTGTTAACGATCATAACTATGTTCTCGGATACTGGGTCCAAAGAGAACGTTGGCCAGAAACCCTTAACGTTCTTAAAAAGCAGACCGATGCCTCAATATTCTATCGATACAGCAGCGTTCTTATCACTCACGTTGCTGCCGACTTAATCGACATCCTTATGCGCCACCCGACATTGAAAACACGCGACTTGATTCCTGCTCTCTTAACCTACAATCGTACCTTCAATGGGCCGCTGTCGAAGAACCACGCCGTCCGATACCTTCTCTTCACCATTAATACCCTCAACTCCACCGATGCCGCCGTCCATAACACCCTAATTTCCATATGCGCGTCGCACCCCTCTCCCAACGAATCCACCCTCCTGTCCTACCTCGAGTCTCAAGGAGACACCCCCTCCTTCGACTCCGACTTCGCCCTCCGCCTCTGCATCCAGCACTCCCGCATCCAGTCCTGCGTCCATATCTACAGCACAATGGGCCAATACCTCCAAGCCGTTACCCTAGCCCTCTCTCACAACGCCATCGACCTCGCCTCCTCCATCGCCAACCGCCCCACCCTCCCCTCCCTACGCAAGAAGCTCTGGCTCCTCGTCGCCAAAACCGTCATCGGCGAGAGCGACGGCATCGCTACAGCCCTCGCCTTCCTCTCGCGCTGCCCTCTCCTCAAGATTGAGGACCTCATCCCCTTTTTCCCCGACTTCGTCGTCATCGACGACTTTAAGGATGAGATTTGCGACGCCCTCGAGGGCTATTCGCGAAGCATCGACGCGCTACGCGAGGAGATGGACAGCAGCGCCCGCACCGCCGCGCACATCAAGGAAGAGGTCGCTGCGCTAGGCGGGCGTTACGCCATCGTCGAGCCGGGCGAGAAGTGCTATGTGTGCTCGCTGCCTCTACTGGCGAGGCAGTTTTTTGTGTTTCCGTGCCAGCATGCGTTTCACTCGGATTGCCTGGGCAGGAAGGTCCTGGACGGAGGTGGGAAGGCTAAATCCAACAGGATTAGAGAGTTGCAGGCGCTGGTAGGGAAAGGGATGGTGGGGGGGAAGGGGAGAGAGGAGGCGGTTAGGGAGTTGGATGCTTTGGTGGCGGAGAGCTGGTGAGTTACTTTTCTTTTCCTTTTTAACGCTTTTTGAGACGGCTTGACTAATATATTGGCGGTAGTGTTTTGTGCAGCGAGTATGCGATTAAGCGGATCGACGAACCGTTCGTGACTGAGGCGGATGATGGAGGAGACTGGGCACTTTGAGCGTAGATGGGCAGCAGTATGCTTGAATGGCCATGGGCCGATGGTGATATTTTGGCGTTCATTGACGTAGAACATACAACATCATCATATACCAAAATCCAAGGAAGATATAACATTCAAACGAATATACCGAAACACTGCCTCGTAATGGACCTTTACTTTGACTGCGTAGCTCTATGCTAAAAAATCACGTTAAATTGGTGCTTCAAGTCAGGTAATTTGGTATATTCAATTCAAAGTAAACGCCTCCGACTTTTCCTATTCATCCAGCCATATATATCTCTAATCCCACGACTCAAGGTTCCTGAGCACACATCCCTCCTTCTCACCCCTCTCCACAAGTGTTCCGATCGTATAAACCGTCTCTCCCTCCTCCTCAAGCTCCTTAATCAACTGCTCCACATTCTCCTTCGCCACCACCGCCACCATCCCCACCCCGGTATTGAAGGTCCTCCCCATCTCCACCCCACTCACATTCCCGGCCTTCTTCAACCACCTAAACACCTCCGGCAGCTTCCACGCCGCAACGTCAATATCAGCAGCCAAATGCGCCGGCAGCATGCGCGGCACGTTCTCCGCCAGCCCACCGCCTGTAATATGCGACAGCCCCTTCACGAGACGCTTACGCACCACGCGCAGCAGCGAACGCACATAGATCTTCGTCGGGGTAAGCAGGCTCGTGCCGACGGACGCAGAGGTGTCCCAAGGCGCGGTATCGGTGTAGGCCAGCCCCTCGCGCGCGATGATGCGGCGCACGAGCGAGAAGCCGTTGGAGTGGACGCCGTTGGAGGCAAGGCCGATGAGGACGTCACCGGGGATCATAGCAGACTTCATCGGGAGGGTGAGGTCCTTGGTCATAGCGCCAATAGCGGCACCAGCGGCGTCATAGTCGTCGCGCTGGTACATGCCCGGCATCTCGGCGGTCTCGCCACCGACGAGGGCGCAGTTGGCTTGCTTGCAGCCCGCGGCTACGCCCTCGACGAAGGCGGCGGCGCTCTCGAGGTTGAGCTGGCTGCAGCCGTAGTAGTCGAGGAACATGAGGGGTTCGGCGCCCTGGACGACGAGGTCGTTGACGTTCATGGCGACGAGATCGATGCCGACGGTGTCGTGCTTGTTCATGGCCTGCGCGACCATGAGCTTGGTGCCAACGCCGTCGATGGCGCCGACCATCACGGGCGCGGTGGTGTAGCCAGCGCTCGCGAGGTCAACTTCGCCGCCGAAGCCGCCGATTTCGGCGTCAGCGCCGGGGCGCTTGGTGGAGGCTACGGCGGACTTGATGCGTTCGACGAACTCGTTGCCGGCGTCGATGCTGACGCCTGCTAAGGCGTATGTTAGGGCCTCCTTCTCGGCGGCCTTTTGCTTGAAGGCGCGGTGTGCAATGTCCTTGCGGAACTGCATCTTATCGAACTTGATGTGGTCGACGCCGACATAGGCTCTCTTGACGGCCTCTTCAAGAGTCTCGGCGGTCGAGGTAGCGGCGATAACGCGGCCACCCGCGGTCTGGAGCTGGCCATCCTTGATGACAGTTCCGGCATGGAAATGGTTCGTGCCAGACGGAGGAGTCTGGATAGTCATGGGAGTACCGGTGGGGTAAGCTCCTGGATAGCCGCCGGCAGCTACCACAACGGTTGCGCCAAATTTGGCATCGACCTCAACCGTTACGCTGTCCAGCCATCCTTCGGTACATGCGACCATAATCTCAGCCAAATCGGAGTCCTTGCTCATAAGCGGGAGCAAAGTTTGGGTCTCAGGGTCACCGAATCTAACGTTATATTCGAGGGTCTTCGGTCCGTCCTTGGTGATCATCAGGCCAGTGAATAGGGTGCCGACGAATGGAAATCTATCCTTGCGCATTCCATCAATTGTGGGCTGGAGAATTGTTCGCTCCACCTCCTCCATCAGAGCCTTGGTAGCGAGGCTTGTTGGAGCATAGCATCCCATGCCGCCTGTGTTCGGTCCTTGGTCGCCATCGAATATCCTCTTGTGGTCTTGCGCTGCCGGCAGGGATTTGATCGTGTAGCCGTCGCTGAAGCTCAGAATGCTCAACTCATCTCCCTCCAGAAACTCCTCAATGACAACCTCGTCACCAGCAGCCCCAAATTCCTTGTCCTGCATGATATCCTTCAAAGCCGCTTGTGCCTCCTCCTTGGTCGTCGGAATGATAACGCCCTTTCCGGCAGCAAGGCCGCTGGCCTTAATGACGACATTGTGATCAATCGTGTCCAGGTACTTGCGAGCGGCCTCGTAGTCAGAGAAGTTTTCGTATGCAGCGGTAGGAATGTTGTGCTTCTTCATGAAATCCTTCGAGAAAGTCTTGCTCCCCTCCATGCGCGCAGCGGCTTTGGAAGGGCCATAGCAGCGAATTCCAACGGCGTGGAAGTAATCTTCGATGCCGTCAACCAATGGAGCCTCGGGTCCTGGGACAACCAGGTTAATCTTGTTCTCCTTTGCAAATGCAACAAGTCCTGGGTAGTCATTGGCCTTGACGGAGTTGTTGTTGGTGACCTTTTTACACGTCGCTGTGCCTCCGTTACCGGGTACCGCAATTATGGACTCCACGCGGGCAGACTGGCTCAGCTTCCAAGCCAGAGCATGCTCACGGCCGCCATTGCCAACGAGAAGGATACGGAGAGGCTCCATTGCGAGAGATTTTTTGCCTCTTTAAACTCGCCGAGAGCGTTGCTTGTTGATTCTCCAAGTGACAACGAAGTCGTGAAATTTTGGCGGGGTCAAGATATTTTCTGGTGGGGTAGCGGAATGTGGATAAAGAAATGTTAGAATTAGCGGCTGGGGGTCGCTTGCTATTGGACTCCACAAAGCCAGAACAGACGCAAGGCTACAGAACGAGGCTTTGAGATGCCAAACCCCATAAGTTAGACAAACAACATCATTGTAGCGGATTATCATACCCTAAGGAGTACAGATCCTACAAATCCTACCGCTTCATAATCATCAGCCCAGAGCCCAAGCCGGAACGCCCGCCTGTTTTCTCATATTCTATCGCCTTGTCGTCTCTTGCCGAAGCCTCCCTGCCGCTGTCGTAGGTGCTGGTGCTGGCCACGACGTAACCGCATCATCAACCTCTTCTAAGAAGGTGACGCTGTTATGTATACATGTTGCACCTAAAACGACCCTTATGCCAGGCACTGAAGCGTTGATAGTAGCAACCAACTTTGCTTCTTCATACGTGGTCCCGCCAATCATGAACACTATGATGTCTTGAGGCTTGTCCCTCGTCGAGCCTCCGCCATCTACAAATGGATACTGCTGTTCTCGCAACCTCCCTTTGATGAGCTCTTGCAAGGTTATCTCTAGTCGTGGGGAGTGCTGAGTGTACACATTATCCACTCCCTTCAAGCCTTTGAGGCGATCACGAGCGCCCGAAAAAATATTGGCGGACTCGAACATGTCGGTTATACCACTGGCATTTTGGACCTGCTGGAGAGAAGATTGGTAGTGGAGTAGCTTCGAAACTATGTCGATCTGCCGTTGTGGCATATTACCTGTGGCGCCCAATAGATCAAGTAACAGAGGCAGAGCGTTGGACGGGTGCCTTTGATGGCGCAATGCGTATAGAGCAACCAGCCTCACCTTTCCTTCAGCAGTTACGGAGGGCGATTGTAATAGCCGCTGCACATTCTATAGTAAAACAAGTCAGTGATGCTCTGCCTGAGAGCAGGAAACACCGGGACTTACCTTCAGATCTGCTGCATGGTTGTCATTGCACGCCAAACTCTGCTCAACCTCACTGACTTCCAAGAGATTCTCCGCTCCTACTTTTCGACTCAGCTCGCCAACAATAGTCACATGTTTGCTAACATTCCCAGACAGCTTCCGGAACTCGGGATATTCTTCAATGAAGCGCTTCATGTCGGCAATCGACTCGATGTTTGAGCTGCTCTTTGTTTTTGACTGGTATTGTTCGACGTAGTCCTTAATATTCCCTCCAAGGTCGCCAAAATTCAGGTACATGTTCTTCTTGAAGAATGGGTCCTGGTCCTGAGAGAGAACAACTTCCTTCAACTCCGGCCTAACGTCAGGAACACTATGAAGGTCGACGCGGCCGTTATTAATGCCCAAAAGCTCATGCACCATCGCTTGGTATGTCCATTGTGAGAGCAACGGCGTGATGGGATCGTCTCTGCGATCTAATATAAGTAATATTGGCGGTGTATCGACTTTTCGGAAGTCGAAGAGTTGCTCTTCCTGGCTAACAAGGTATCGCACTTCCGTCGCAAGCTTTTTCGCCAGGAGACTGTTCTTTTCATACCGTATTAACGGCTTCTTCTTCAAAGAGAGTAGTAGTCCCACAATTCCATCGGTGCTCCTTTGCAATGCATCCGCGTTCCACATATCCGGGCTTCCGCTCCATATTCGTTTTGGTATCGTCAGATCTAACGTAAACAGGTCTGGGTTGATCACAATGTAGTCTGCAAAGTGCTCCTGAACTGCTTTAATAACCTCGTAGTCATCTGCTTCTGCAAGCCGCTCGAGCGAAGATTTCTTCGTCACATTGCTAAAGTAGAGGTTGTATTCGCCGTATTTGGGATCGCGCAGCTCATCGATGAGATACTGTATGGATTCGGCGGAGGGTCGGACAAAACACAAGCATCGTAGATGTCGCATCTTCTCTCGATTTTGGTTTTCTAACCTGTCGATAAGGTACACTTCGTGGTTTAGTAGTGCTGACTGGGTAATCGCAGTGGACGCAATATTGACGGTTTCGCTGTCCAATAGCAAGATCTTCATCTTCGCCGATGGTGTCCCTGATGCGCTATCCCCAGCGGACACCATCTTCGATATATAACCCGTCACTGCCTGAATGACATCCATCCTGGCGATATGTAGCTCGATTCTGGAGCGGGTGCTCAAGTGTATGGTCGTCGTAAGCCCCTCTGCATGTCTTCAAGAACGTCCCCCTCCCAGTCCGCCTGGTTTCCTCCTGTCGCTATAGGAACAGAATGACTGCGCGAGGTATTGGCTAGTAAACTGGTGCTGTTTGCTGAATTGTTTATCTTCGGTGGGTTTTCGTTGGAGGGAATGAGGCGGTTTGTCACTTCTGCCCTCTTCTGTTGAAGCTCGAACAGGGGTGTTCCTCTGGAAAACGGCGGCAAGGTGACAGCTCCACCACGTGCGGAAAGATCCGCGTCGGAAGCACCAGATGACGTCCGGGGCACTTTAGACTTCAACGAGCTTCAACAGGGTCGAGGCGTCTTTCTGGTATTTTGCAAAACAAATCAAGTATCTTCAAATGGAAGCTCGATGAGAAATTAAGAGCACCATTTACTTGCGCTCAGCGATTGGCAAGTGGCAGCACAGAGTAAAATGTTGCCCTTCATCAATATTCGTGAGCTCCTCAAAAATATATTTCCTTTCGTGGAGCCAGAGCAGGTACTGATCCCAACCTGCAGCCTTCGAATATGCTTCGTCGATTATAGGGGCATCCCCAGACGAGTGTAAGTTTTTATCAGATACTTCTACGCGTATTTAACTAATAACCTCACAGTGAAGCTTATATTCTCCTTCATCCTCTCGTACCCCCTCTGTGGTGTTCTCAAGCGCATCCCTGATTCGAAACCAGCATACAAGAACCTGTTTATAATAGGGTTGGTGCTCTGTCACCTCCCATATTTTTGCGCTGACTCGTAGTAGGGTCTCCGTGTTCTACTTGGTAGGGCTTTTCAGCCTTTGGGATGGCATGCGAACAGTCGCGATCAGTGCAGTGGGCACGTACGCAATCGCGCTGAACATCAGCGGCCCCCTCATGCCATGGATAGCCTTCGTCTTTCTTATGGTGCACCTGTCGATAAACCAAATTCAGCGACAAATACTTGCCGACCCTGGGGTGGTGGATATTACCGGCGCACAAATGGTTCTGGTGATGAAGCTGAGCGCATTCTGTTGGAATGTTGCAGACGGTCGCCTCCCCGAGAGCGAGTTGTCTGACCTACAAAAGGAAAAGGCGCTGAAACAACTTCCCAACCCGCTGGACTATGCAGCATGGGTTCTGTTCTTTCCCTCCCTCTTCGGTGGACCAGCCTTTGATTTTGTGGATTATACGAAATGGATTGAATGCACCATGTTTGATCTTCCTCCCGGCGTGGACCCATCAAAGAAACCGCCTACTCGCAAGAAGCGCAAGATCCCACGCAGTGGAACCCCGGCTATGTGGAAGGCGGCCGAGGGGGCGTTTTGGATTTTCTTGTTCCTACAACTCTCAGGCTACGTTAGCACTGAGGTCTTCATTGGCAAGAAGTTCTTAACATTCGGCTTTGTCAAGCGCGTGTGGTTTCTATACCTGCTCGGTTTCACTTCGCGGCTGAAGTATTACGGCGTATGGGCATTGACAGAGGGTGCCTGTATCCTCAGTGGTCTTGGCTACAATGGCGTCGACGAAACAACAGGAAAGGTCTCGTGGAACAAGCTGGAGAACGTAAACCCATGGGGCGTTGAGACTGCTCAAAACAGCCGTGCATATCTAGGGAACTGGAATATGAACACCAACAACTGGCTTCGAAACTATATCTATCTGCGAGTAACTCCTAAGGGAAAGAAGCCAGGTTTCCGTGCAAGCATGGCTACTTTTGTCACCAGCGCATTCTGGCACGGCTTCTATCCCGGTTACTACTTGTCGTTTGTGGCAGCCAGTTTTATTCAGACCATCGCCAAAAGTGAGTCCACACCCCTGTCTCCTTCCCCCAAATTTCCATACTGACAACATCCAGACTGCCGCCGCTACTTCCGACCATTCTTCCTCGACCCAGTAAGCGGCAAGCCCACCTCCACCAAAATATACTACGACGCCCTCTCGTGGTTCGTCACGCAATTCATACTCTGCTTCGTCACCGCCCCCTTCATAATCCTCGCCTTCCAAGACTCCCTCCTCGTCTGGTCCCGCGTCTACTTCTACGCCCTCATCGCCATCGGCGGCATGACCGCCTTCTTCGCCTCCCCCGCGAAGCCCTATCTCAAGCGACAGATCGAGATCCGTGCCGCTCGCGCGAACGGCGGGAAGAAGCTTGAGAGGAAGCTGGGTTCGGACACGCTTTCGCAGCAGCCGGTTTTGGGACTGCCGCCGGATCCACAGTGCGATTTTGAGGAGGCGGTGAGGGAGATTAGGGAGGAGTTTGATGCGAGACACGGTAAGGGACTGGGGAGGGCGGCGACGATGCCGGCGCTTGCTAGGAAGGAGGGTGGTTAGACGATGGGGATGAGGATATGCAGCGTATACCATAGCGGTTTGATTGCACTTGGTACATGCATGGATGACGTTAGTCGGAGACGCGATTGTTATGTCTTTCAGTCTATACATTTGCGAGAAGCGGGTTCGCGGATGGCGTAGGCCACCTGCGAGTATATATCATGTCTTGTTATAAGTGAACAATATGGCAAAGAATTTCGTACGGTATTATACAATATGAGGATGATTGGTGTATAAATATAAATAATTTATAAGTTATATATTTTTAATTCCCGAATAATAATATTTATGGCTAATTTGAATATAACATAGTTAATCAGATTTCAATATTTTAATATTACATATAAATTGCCATCAGGTTTAATATCCGTATAGAAAATTAGAATTAACTACCAACTTGCTCTAAAACCCCAACAATCCATTGCTACTCTCCGTAAGCACCCAAAAGTACTTATAAAATCCCACAGCACCAACAACAAGGAGTATATAATACGCGACCGTCCACGCAACCCCCAACTGCGCCCCTGACTCAGGTCCCTGACTCTCATCCCGCTTCCCCAGACCACCCCCACTATCTGGTCCCATAACCGACTCCGCACCTCCTCCCTCCACTCGTCCCCAAAACCTCGGAAGGCCCATCCAGTTGCAAAACGTATGGCACAGAATAACCGCCACGAGACTGCCCGTCCGGAGATACAGGAACGTGGCATACGATCCAAACAGAGTCGTGTACATCAGCTGTATGACCGAGCGAATCACGCCGAGCAGGAGTGGGACAGAGGGGTTGGATATGCGGAACTCGTAGATGTGGTGGATATGCGCGAGTCCGAAGACGAGGGGCGGGAGGAGGAAAGTGGTGCGCAGCGACGCAGGGGAGAGGAGGAAGAGCGGCAGTGAGGCGGAGCGGAAGAGTAGCTCTTCTGTTACGGGGCCGGCGACGAGGTTGCGGTAGGTGGGGAGGTCGTGCCAAAGGGTTGTGAGGCCACGGAGGCGGACCCAGGAGCGCCAGTTGCCTTCGACGATGCCGGATTCAAAGAGGGGGCCGAGGAAGAGGATGGCGGTTAGGAGGAGGGCTTTGAGGGAGGGGAGGAGGCCGGTGGGGTGGTAGCCCATGAGGTGGAGGGTGGTGAGGTGGGTGCTGGATGGGGGGAGGTAGGTTAGGAGGAGGAAGGTGGTGATGGTGCATATGGCGCATGTCCAGGTGACGGAGCGGATGCGTGCTTTGATGACGGAGGGGACATTGCGGGAGATGGTTGCGGAGGGCCTCGTGGCGGATGAGAGGTAGAATGGGGCAACATAGAGGAAGGTGTAGAAGACCTGTGGTTGTTAGATGTGTTTGGTATTGAACATGAGAAGACGACACAACTTACAAGGAGTGCTGCAGCGGTATGGACCCTGATCAGGGGAAGATTTTCTACTAACGGGAATAAAAGTCAATACAGTGTTCATTAAGATTTATAAAGCATCCATCCAATCAATATCCTCTCATATCTCTTGGGGAGAATTTACCTTCTGCTCCTGTAGAAATTGATTTCAGCTTGTCGGCAAAGCCGGTCGTCCTGGGAGTCATGATTGCAAAGCCAGCTCTGCAGACTGGCCAGATCAGTAAATATGCTTTTGATTCCACTTATATTCAATGCATATGCACCGAAGCTCTCTTGCAAACACAACTGGAAGGTATCCCTTGGCAAAAACTGGTGAACAATGCGAACAGTAGACAAGGGATATCACGTGCAAGTCCTTGGTTATTCACTAATGGAGGTACTCACCGCCTAACTATAAGTGGTTAGGGTTGGTGAATGACATGGTGGCAGAATAAATTAACGCTTCGGGCCACTAGCGTGTGTATAAAATTAGAGCCAGGGCGTCTTCCCCAATGAGGGAGACGCGCGCTTGGCACAGTGGGGGTCCACCTCTCACCGCAACGAGTTCCTGCAGGACTCGCGCAGGACTCGTGCAGAATTGAAATGAAGAATGAAGGGATGAGGTTCCATTGCTCACCAATAGAGATTCCCAGTGTCAGACACAATTAAACAGCAGTGATTCAACAGAATCAAGAGGCGTTTCGTCCCATTTCCTGCAGGGTTGTTGTTGCCCCCGATAATCAATGGCAGGCAAAGTGCAGATGAGCAGTCGCCTGCCTGCGTCATGATGCCGCCGACAACGACGATACACTCCAGGTCTCGCAAGTTGTAGCTTGCAGGCGCTGTCCATGTCGCTGATGGAAGTATATGCAGCTCAACTGGCCCTCATAGTTCTATACAATTGGTATGGGAGGTTTTCGGGATTTGGTGGCGGCCCAGGCCGCGCACCCTGCCTAAGCTCCATGGCCGTTGTCGCTATTATTCAGGAGTGAGCCCACGACAGCCACTCGTTTCTCGTCGACGACGGACTGTGTATGTTGGCAGCCATACTCGCCGACCACCACGGCGAGACGGGAAGGCAGGACGGGCAGACCGGCCGCATCGGGAGGCCTCTGAATCCCCTGATCCGGAAGTGAAGTGCTCAGTCTTTCATCTGTACTTTCTGTTTGTCATGGATCCCCAGATGCTCCACATAAGCTATGCATAAGACACAAATTTGCTGTTTAGAGGCTGTTTAGGGGCTGTTTAGAGGCTGTTTAGACGCTGTTCAGAGGCTGTTCAGAGGCTGTTCAGATGAAAAATGAAAAATGAAAAATACAGGGTTGTCAGACCGCCCTACAGTCAAGGTAGAGTCCAGACGAGACAACTACTCCAAATATTTGTAGGGCCCATATTTGTATGGTAACTACAGTACAGCACATAGTCCAATACCGTAGTATATCGTAGCCCCCTAACTTACTAACTTACACCTACCAATCGACAACCCAGAATCAATTCAGAAAGGCCTCCTCCTCTCTCCCTCTCCCCTTCCCTTCGTTTCGTTGCATCTCCTCCCAGCCGCTCACTGCTCTCTTTCTTTTCGCTCGTTCGCTCGTTCGCTCGTTCGCTCGTTCGCTCGTTCGCTCGTTCGCTCGTTCCCTCGTTCGCCTGTCGGAGTGGTAATAATAATAATCATATCCTCCTGGCCGCTCCTTCTTCGTCCTTCTTTTTGTCCCTTTTTATGATATATATTTCTTCGTACATACCTTCGTTCGTCGCAATCTCAGCTATCGCCAATTGACCGCTCGATTCCTTCAGCGACGCCAACGAAGACACGGTCCTGTCTAAACATTCATTTACCTATTGATCAAAGCTATTGACTTTACGAACTCTTTTTTTACCCTTCTCGGCGATGAACTACAGCTCTATTCCGTTTACGATGTCGCATTAGAACACCCGGTATTCAGTACGACCAGCACGACCAGCACGACCAGCACGACCAGCACGACCAGCACGACCAGCACGACCAGCACGACCAGCACGACCAGCACGACCAGCACGACCAGCACGACCATTGATGAGCACATGGAAGACTCGAACAACTTCCTCGGCAGGCGAATCGATTCTCGCGTCTCAAAACATGGTTTCTCCTACACCACGAACCCCAGGGCGGAAACCGTTACATGAAAGGTCCGGCTCGCAAACCAACATAGCTGCGGTGCGTTTGGTACCAGCGACTCCTCCGCAATTACTATGGAGCAATACCCCTTCTGAGGAGCGAGACGACATCTACATGCGGACTGCCCTTCCGACACATCCAGCCCATCTTCTCCCCCCTCCAGACGCCGGCGCTTCATTCTTTCAGGAGTCGGCGGCATTGATCCAATCCGCAGACCCAGTTTCGGCCGCCCAGCCTCTGGCGAAACAGTTGAGGGGACAGGGGCCTGCTTTGACCACAACGTATCAACCTCGCCAAACCTCAAGGAGCACCACCTCGACCCCTTCGAGCTCTCGACAATCGAGTGTCAAATCCCTGCAGCGAAAGCGGAAGCAAGTTAAGGTCAACCCTGACAAAACCTTCTCTGTTTTAGAAGTTGCCGGACAAGTCGAATCGACTAAACCAGACGAAAATGGATACAGTTCCTCATCCTCTACACTTAGCCGTTCCACGTTTGATCGGGTATCCTCCAGGACAGACAGCTTCGCCCCACGGGGTGCCTCGGGAGCAACATGGAAATCAGAGATTACTGCGACAACTTTAACTACCTCTTGCACTCCGAGCCCAGATATGTCGATTAAATCACCTACCTTTGAGAGTAATACGCCCTCGTCGCCTTGGAACTACAAGCTCGTGGGAGGGCTTCGAAAAGTTCCTGGGACTCCAGACCTGAAGCAGAAGGTTGAGCTATTATCAGACTCACCGCCGTCCTTACCGGACTTGCCTGAAATTGACCAAACGAACGAGCGGGAGTTATCCAACAAGCAATCTTTTCAATCCGGCGTGACTACGTCGACGACATCAGATTATAGTAATTGCAACGTTTTTCCAAGCTCACCACCATTGCTAGCGACAGCATCGAGCCCAACTCCATCCATCAACTCCGACCAGCAGATTGCACTTCCGTCCTCACCGGGTTCATATGTCGAAGAGTCCACTGTCCTTCACCATCAGCTTCCACCTTCCAGTGACCAAAACTACGAAATACTTGGCCAATCATCTACTGGATATTCACCATCCTCTTCACAGCTTGAGCTATGCAATACCGAGAGCAATTACGAGGTTCACGGAGATCTCTCCCCATCCCCGTCAACATCTTTGATCAACCTTCCTGCCCAGCCGCAGCAAGCCTACTCTCGAGAGTCATTGGTTATACCGCCTTTACAGCCCAAGGCAAAACGATCTGCTGAGCGATTTGGGTACTACAAGAAGCATTCACGAGAGTCGCTTCGGACCGGATCGTTAACGTCCATTACATCAGCCTTAAGTGACGACTTTGTTAGGGCACTTGCGACTGGTAGGCAGCTGACCCGCGTACCGAGCCTGAAAAATATCCCAGAAACCAGCCCATGGACAAATCCGCTAGCTCTCAACGCAGTGAAAACACACATGCAAGCTTACCCGCACCAATGGAGCTCACAGCTTTCTACTGTGGCCTCAGTGTCAGAAGGAGGCACCGATCGAAATTCACGCCAATGGTCAGAAGCAAGGCGAAGCAGCGGGTTCGTGTCTCACACCCGCCAAATCCCCAGCATTGCCTCCACCATTTCTCAAGATGAAAGACTTCGCGACAGCAACTTGCTAGCATATCCTCAGCCAACCTACTCGCCGACTACCCAGGAAGCGCTTGGGCCGATGACGAGAATGGCTGAAGACCAAGATGAGTATGGCGACAAACTTACAGACATGCCAATATTGCACGAACGGCCTTCGAGAACGAAACTGTCAGGATTCTTCAACATCCCATACGATATCGGGCGCAACAATAGCATGCGATCAATATCCAGCTCGAGAGCGAACAGCGTACTTGGGACCACGCTCCCAACTTGGGCCCAACTATACTACGGCAGCGGCGAGTGGCGATACCTCGAGGCGCCTGGTAGCTCGTCGGAAGCGTCTGATAACAGGCCCCCCAGCTCTTACCGGAGCGGCTCCCCAGATACTACCAATTTTCCGGTGGGTTTATGTAGCCCTCGCCGACGACCAAGGGAGCTTCGTCCCCAGCGTGAAATATCTCAGAGGTCACACCACTCGATGGATATCACACCTGCGGACCCGCCGAACCCTGCGAACCCAGCCTTGGCTGGGAGTTATTTAATTGAATACTCCTTCAAGCATCGTGTTCGGAAGCCATCGAGTGTCTGGAGTCCACATCTTGCGCACGACAGGAGGATGAGTCGGCGCCAGAGTACTTGGGATGCCCCTTCGGTTGACTGGTCCCAGGGAGGGTTCAGCAGTGAGAAGAACGTTCAAATAATAATGTTCATTGTCGGATTTATAATGCCTATTTGTAAGTAGACCCGTTGGACTTTCTTTGGCTTCAAGCTAACAGTTTCTCAGCGTGGATGATTGCCGCGGTACTCCCCATCCCCCCAAGACCCGATTTTCCGGAATTGACGGAGGAGGATGCCAGAAAGAGCCGTCTGGATTTGCAAGAAGAGATGAATCGCATCTGGAGCCCAGTGGACGAGAAAGTATATCAGAACGCACGGTGGTGGCGGATACTTAATCGAATCTTCTCCGTTGTGGGAGTCGCCATCATAACTCTCATTGTTTGTATTTCCCTGCACGGTTCAGTTTCCATCGACTAACAGAGATACAGGTCGTTCTAGTTGTGACGAAGGCTTGAGAAAAGGACGTAGCGGGGTCCAATATCCCCGACCACACACTATCACATACTTCCCGCTTATTACCATATATTTTACATCTACAGCAGCCTCTTCGCCAGCTGTCTCGGTATATTTACCATCACCAACCACCAACCTGGTGGCTCATTCATTACTACATGATATTCAATGCCACAACGACGCGGTTACGTCCGCACACGCCTTTCTTTTTCATGGTTCTACGCCAAGCTTTTAAGCTCAAAATATCAGGCACGGCTAACGCAGCCAAACTATTCCAACTTTCTTCACGATAATTCTATAAACGGACGAGAACGACGGAGTTCATTTTTTATTTTTAACCTTCTCCCAACCAAAACATCGTTTTGGGGCTTGGGCGGCCTTACGAAATTTATGGATGAGGAACAGATTTTACGTTTTTACGATTCACACTTTAAGACATTTTCATTTTTCTGTATCTATATTGCAGCTTAGATGAATATTACGAGTGGTTTTTGTCTCTTGATCTTGAGAATGTTTTGGTCTGTCTTGTCTTAGTTTCCAGCATGGGTGTTCGGCTGAAGAATTGGTGAAGCAGGCCAACCCACAAACATGAAACGTTCATACATATTTTGTGACAAGTAGCTTTATGATATAGCCACCTGCCAAAATGGCCTCCAGCGCTTTCGAACACAAGCTATAATAAGTTTCGCGTACTAAAGTTTAAGGGGCCAAGATCTTCAAACCGTCCTTATCGCCAATGCACGTGACGATAAATGCCAGATAACGCTCATGATCGACTTCAGAATATCTTCCCTGTAATTCAAAGAATACTACCCTTAATACTACACATGATACCCATTAGCAGACAGGATCTGGCTTTCAATTAAGCTGTTCACGACCAACGTCTTGGTACGATCTCATACGAACCTTTCAGCGATAAACTGTCGTAACTGTTGCAGAATGAACAGCTGTCCTCTTCCTCTGCCAGTTGGGAGCTTGGCCAAGTAGGAGTCGAGACAGCGATGCAGCCAGGAATGACCAGGATAGGGCAATTACCAGTATTATTGACGACATTGCTATCTTGCCTTTTTTCAGCCGTTGCAGCAGCAGGCACTGCGAGCCACACCGTTGTTGCAACCCCAATCTGGACCGGGACTTGCGAGTCGCGAATCATAAACTATGTCACAGCCCTGCCGAACTTTGAATCGGTCTGCTACCGGCAAAGGAGAAACGATACTACAGTGGCGAAGGAGACGGTTACTATAAGTAGCGCGACATATACAGTTGGAGGTGGTGGTGTGGAGGATGCAAGCATACCCAAATCGATTACTACCCAAGCAACGGGAGACCCTGTGGCGTCAGAGACGGAGATTGCTGCTGGCTATGAGACCGACGATGTTTTCTCCGATGCCAGCTTCCTCTCGTTTGAAGACTGGAAGAGGCAGATAATTGAGAAGTCCGAAGACGAAGTTGAGGGTGCCAGGGGCGGTGAGAGGCGGCGCAAACCAGAGGAGAACGAGGAAACGTTGGATACCCTTGGGGACTACGAGATTGATATCAATATCGAAGCCTTTCTTGAAGATAACCAGGGAAACAAGGGCAATAAACCAGGACCGTCACAAAGCAATGATAAATCCACGTATAAACATGTCCACACCAAACAGCCGGGCGACGAGAAAGTCGAAAAGCCGGTCCAACGCTCCAAGGATGCTGGGAAGACTTGCAAGGAGAGGACAAACTTTGCCAGTTTCGATAGCGGGGCACAAGTGATGAAGGCGAACCCCGAGGCAAAGAGTACATCCGCACTTTTGTCTGAGAATCGAGACGCCTACATGTTGAATACCTGTTCCGCAAAGAATAAATTCGTCATAGTCGAGCTGAGCGATTCCATTCTTGTCGAGACTGTAGGCCTCGCCAACTTCGAATTCTTTTCCAGCACCTTCAGAGAGTTCCGTGTATCTGTCAGCGACCGATATCCGGTGAAGCTTGATCGGTGGGTGGATCTGGGAACATTCGAAGCCAAAAACTCTCGCGAGATCCAGGCATTCCTAATCGAGGATCCTCGGGTCTGGGCTAGATATCTTAGAATTGAATTTCTAAGCCAGTATGGAAACGAGTTTTACTGTCCGATTTCGTTGCTACGCGTTCATGGCCGAACAATGATTCAGGATGTCTTGAGCACGGAGCAATCTACAGGAGGAGACGACGAAGAAGAAGCAGAAGATAATTTACGTGAGGCAGAAGGGGAAAATTTTGCAGTTGAAGCTGTGGCGGAAGTCATCAAAGAAGAGACAAACCTAACAGAAAGCGTGGAAGACAGAGCGACGACCCTTGAGGATTTGGTTGGTGCCTCTGAAACATTTAAACCCGACGTATCGAACAGCACCATCCTTCCAAACAGCATCTTGGAGAACGATCATATTTTTCTGAACGATTCCATGGAGTTCATGACTACGCCGTGGAGCAAGTATAACCTAAACTCGGGAAACATCTTTGGTGAACCAGTAGGGCTTGAGATGTCCAGCATATTGCGAAAGCCGCCGCCAAAGTTGCTGCCCACTACGACCATTGTTGCAAACAAAACATCTCCGGCGCCAACCTTGGATCCTCCACCCATCACGACTACTAACGAGAATCTGGTAGCCAATTCTACAGTTCCACCGACTCCTGAGGCTGCCCAACCGACTGTGGAACAAAGCGCTACCGATATTTTGACCCCGCCGATTACGCCAACGCCTGTTGTCGAAGCCAAGCCGCAACCGACAACTGATGTCCCTGTACAGGAGACACCAGCGAACTCCTCCGTGCCCCAGAATCAATCAACTATAGCACCCAACAAGACGTCAAGTACATCTTTGGCTCCAGCCTCCCAACCAACCACGCAAGAGAGCTTTTTCAAGAACGTCAGTAAACGACTCCAACTTTTGGAGCAAAACTCCACGCTTTCGTTGAAATACATAGAAGAGCAATCGAGAAACCTGAGAGAAGCTTTCAACAAGGTGGAGAAGAGGCAGCTAGCAAAGTCGACCACGTTTCTAGAGAGCCTTAACGCTACTGTGCTTGCCGAGCTTCGCCAGTTCGGCAAACAATATGATCAGATATGGCAGTCGACTGTATTCGAGCTGGAAAGCCAGCGCGATTTATTGAGTCGAGAGACCATAGCTTTAAGTTCAAGGCTCACATTGCTAGCAGACGAACTTGTATTTCAGAAACGGATGGCTATCGTGCAATCTGTCCTGCTTCTGCTATGCATGGGTCTGGTTCTGTTTTCGCGATTCCTACCTGGCGGAGTCGAAATGCGACAGGGTCGTGGCATGAGCTCAAACGTACAAAGGGAATTAGATCATAGCTTTGATAGCGTCTCTGGCGGGCCAGTATTGCACCAAGTATCCAGGTCACCTCAGCAACGACAGCCATGGGGCCACCGACATCAAAGGTCGGGGTATTTCCAGCCATCGATGGTTTCTCAAAGCCTATTTGACTCACCCGCCACGCCACTGTCGAACTTCTCTGAAAATGAAGAGGAATATAGACATCATGATGGAGAATATGCTGATGAACGCACAAGTGGCCAATTTAGTCGCGACTCTCCTTGTCCCGGCGGATCACCCAATGGCAGGCGGGTTGAGAGTTTGGATCCTGCCTACACCCAGGTTCCAATGGACAATCCCGGCGATAGTGGACTCCTCCCACCTTATGCTAGGTCGTATATTGGGCCGAACGGGAAGTTGACCCCGGAGTATGATAGCGACTACCAACAGAACTATCGTAGCACCGTATATGTAGACCAGGCGCACGGTTCTAGCAGTCCGCAGAACAGGGCTTCTCTTCAGCAAGATGGGGAAGTCCCTCGGAGATTCAGCATTATGAAGAAGCCTCTTCCTGCACTGCCCAAGTAATCGGAATGAGAGGATTCGATAGTTATATTTAAGAATGGGGACCATTGAGATGGGGGAATGATGATATCATTGTTTTAGCGGGCGTTTTTGGATAAGGGGGGGGTACGTTGGTGGCAAGTTGAAGTATATATGTAATGAGGATACGAAACATAATATAATCTCGTATTAGCCTTAGCCTACGAATAAGACACTGAAGTTATGTCTGTAACCACAACCTGTGAACTATTCTACATGGCTGGTAGCAATGATCATTCCCATAAGAAAGATACTGGGCTCGTCATTACTCAGAATGGCTGCACCTCCCTCTCAAGCCACTTCATCGTCACAGAGCCAGGCTCGAAGTATCCCTTCGTCTTGGCGAAGATATCAGCATGATACTCATTCAACCAACGCTTCTCCTTGGGCGTCAACAAGCTCTCATCAATGAGATTCCTGCAATACGGCACCATCGTGACGTGCTCGAAGCCAAGGTACGGCTTCTCGCCAAAGGTGTGTTTCATCTTGGCGTCCCTCACCATGATGATGTTCTCGATTCTGATCCCGAAGGATCCTTCCTCATAGTAGCCCGGCTCGTTGGAAATGACGTTCCCGATAGCTAGTGGCACCTCTGTGTACTGGATACGAGTGCCGATTCCGATAGGGCCTTCGTGTACATTGAGGAATGAGCCGACTCCATGGCCTGTGCCGTGGCGGTAATCAAGACCTTCCTCCTATTGTATGTTAGAATTCGCTCTCAGCAACTCAGGGGTGATAGGGTATGTCTTACCCAGAGGAACTGCCTTGCTAGTGTATCGAGCGAAAATCCGCTCGTACCTTTGGGGAATACGGCAGTATCTAAGGCAATATTTCCCTTCAGAACAAGGGTGTAAGCCTTCTTTTCCATCTCAGTCGGGGTCCCGAAATGGAGAGTTCTCGTGGTGTCGGTGGTACCGTCAAAGTATTGGGCGCCGGAATCGCAAAGGTATACCTCGTTTGGGTCGATAATCGAACAGTTTCCGGGTTCTGGCTTGTAATGAATGATTGCTGCGTTGGCTCCCGTCGATGAAATAGTATCGAATGAGAGACCAACGAAGTGCTTATGCTTAGACCTCATTTCCTCCAACTTATCAAGCGCCTCTACTTCATTGACTGTTGCCTTCTTCTCGATCAGCTCATTTTCAAGCCAAGCGAAGAACTCAGTGAGTGCTGCTCCATCTCTTATATGGCAAGCTCTCATTCCCTCCAATTCAGTCACGTTCTTCACGGCTTTGGCGTCCCCTATGGGACTTCTCACTTCATCCACGTTGGCGTCACCGCCGAGGGCCCGTTTTAATGCCCAGGAAGCCTTGTTCGAGACCATAAACTTCTTCACTTTCGCATCTTGGGTAGCAGGTTTAGATGAATCATCGCCCGAAGAAGCCTCCTTCGTAGTGGTGGCTTGGATGGAGCGGCCGAGAACAGCAGCATCCTCAAATATCGCATCATACGATCGTATGGAAATGCAATTTTGGGTGAGGCGATCTTGTGCCTCTTTCGACAATTTCGATGAATCGACATAAAGGGTTGCTGAGGTGGGTGTAATTATAGCGTAGGAGAAGAAGACAGGGTTGTATGGGATGTCGTTGCCACGAAGGTTGAAAAGCCATGCAATCTCATCCAGCATGGACACCACAAGGCCAGAGCTCTTCTTCTTGTCCAATTCCTTGCGAAGGTCTTCGAGCTTTGCTGTAACGCTCTTTCCTGAGAATTCTTCGCCCAGAGGCTTAACGGCCTGAGCGGGCTTTGCTGGTCGATCGGCACCCCAGACTTTGTCAATCAGGTTGTCTTCAACAGCTATTAAACCAGCCCCCCCAGCGGCCTTGATTTTATCAGCCAATTTCCTCGCATCAGGGGCCGAGATCACAGTCGGGTGAACTCCGACGGTCTTGCTACCCTCTGCCTGTTCTGCGGTCCACTCTTGCCAGGTGGGAACGTCCACCAGCCCTTGCTTGAGAAGGGTCCACGAATCGTCCAATTGCTTCTGCGCCTGGTTGAAGTATCTTCCGTCAGTGGCTAGGGCAGCCTTGTCCTGAGTGACAACGGCGCATCCGGCGGACCCAGAAAATCCACAGATAAATTCTCTCCTGGCATCGCAGGAAGCTATGTATTCGGAGGCATGGCTGTCTTCGGACGGAATAACTGTGGAATACGTTAGCTGCGTGCCATAGCCGCCCCAGACACTCTCATACTGTACACATCAACATTCTTCTCCTTCATCAACTGCCTCAGCTTGGACAAACGCTGACTCGTGTCTATGCACGCCATATCGGCAGACGCGCAGCTGGAGCTGAGGCAAATGCTGATATGTATTCTTTGAGCTGAATAATCGAAGGTATTTCGTGGCCTGGCCGTGTGTAAAACTCTGTTCAGTGGCCGTTGGAATCTCATTGACTTAATCCCAATCGTACTCTATTGTCCCGTCTTTGTCGTCGGTACTCTATATGACTATTATAAGAGTAGTAGCTAGACCGTGCTTACCTTTTCTGTGCGGTCCAGGTCGCATATACTCTGGCAGTTCTTCACTCAATTGATAAATCGAGGTGAGGAAGGATCAATCGTCGAAAAAGCGAGAGAGCGTGGGGTTACCATTACTGTACACCAGTTACGTTGAGAGCTCCACGTTTTCCCCGCCCTCTGCCAAGAGAAATGGGACAGGAGTGTAAAGGGTACTGTCGGCACGTGCCCTCTAATGTCACCAAAAGCGACGACATGTCACGGTTTCCGTATATCTGTTCTTGAATTCAAGATTGACAGTGCTTGAGTATTCCAAAAAGATATATATCGCCTTTGATTTATAAATCTACTCTCTCTCTCTCTCTCTCTATATATACGCTCAAAAACAATGGCATCAATGTTTCTCCGACCAATGTTGCGCCCGAATACGTTGGGCGTTGGATTGGGCTTGTCCATGTCAACATTCGCCATCTACAGACAACGCCCAATGAAACTCGACTCAAAGCGACTCTTTTCCGAAACCCAGCAAACGGCCGCTCACAAACCCTCTAAAGGAAATGCCTTTATAAACCCAAGCAGCGTGAAGCAGATCAGCAGCGGAAGCGTATTCGGTATGGTCCCCATCGTATCAGTATCATTGTGCACGGCATCTCACTAAAGCATCAGGACTATGTGCTGGGCTGGCTATCAGCACCTTCTCACGACCTCTTGCACTATTATTAGGTTTATTAGTTGTTGGCATTCAGGTGCGTCAGGGTCTCAGCGATCTCCAAACATTGATCTAGTATCTAATTCGTGTTTAGTGGGCTGCAAGTTATGGCATCCACGTGCTGCCGTACGGTAAACTACGCCGCTATGTTACAAATGTTGATCTGAAGTCAGCCTTGAAGAGCAATGTTGCATTCAAGCTGTCCTTCGGTGTGACTTTTGCCATGGCAGCGTTCATGCATTTCTAGTTTCCAACCGTCTACCGCCAATCAAGGACCGGGCCAATATATCATAGATGAGACATAGATCCCTCACCAGAGAGTAGAATGGCAATCAAGTTTGATGTAACCGTCTCGTTCTCACGAAGTATATGCAAAATTTGAACCCCGGCACTCCAGCCACATGTTTTTGACAACCTGATTCGACTGTCTGGCACCTCGAAGACTGCAAACAATTAGAACACTGTACCCGTACAGATATTGGGAAGGCTTACTTCATAATCTTTTGCAAGAAGGCTCTTTTCTCGCCATCGCTAACCCGGTCGCTTGCGAAATTATTGCTGGAAAGTGCATTCTCAAGCCAGGCCTTGGACGATCGGTGCCGAGCAACGAACTTCTTCAAAGGGTCGCAGACTTTGTCCAACTCGCTTCGTGCAGCATTCCCGCTTATGTTATAAACCAATGCATCTGCAATCATAGGGCCGAGATGCTCTAGTGCTGTGTCAATAGATCTTTGGAGGTCTTCGTCGAGGTTTGCCAGTGACAAGAAAGATGACTTCAAATATGTTAGCACTAATACCACCAATGGATTCATATATCTTACCCAGAAGTCTGCTGCAGCAAATTTTGGGAGGGGATCTCTGCCCCTGAGAGCTTTCAATGCAAACATGAAAAGAAATTCCTGGGCCGTGGGTGGTTGCTCTATCAATATCCTGACATGAGAAGGAAGAAGGCGATACAAAAAGTCGATTCCGGCTTGTGCAATCTCGGGATCATTAGACGGATCTATAAGTGTCGGTCAGTCTTCGAAATCCAGAGTTTTAGGTATGCTATTTGAGCTTTCATCTTTGGTGGATGCGGGAAATGTACTTACCGTTTAGGGCCTGCAAGAGTGACAGCACCCATGTGCAGAGGCGATGCAATTCAGCATTGACTTTGCAAGTACTTTTTGTGCCCTGAACGCTTACAAAGGAGCATGCTGTGCTTATAATGACAACGAGTCGTGGAGTAGAGGGCCCCAGCTTTGTGAAGAAATCTACAATAGCTTCGGACGGAAGTATGAATGGACTTGGAGCACGTTCAGTGAAGCCAGCCCGGAATATGTTGCAGACAGATTCCAAAATTTCTCCGCTTTGAGGAAACGCGGCTAAAAGGCTCTCTATAATGGTTCGAAGATGGCTATTGGTAGCTGAGCCCGGCCCTGTGACCCAGAAGTTATCAATGTCGCTTGGGCTACCTTCTGATAATTCAAGGGGAATATCAGTCGGTGCCTGCAGACCCTTAGCGATACTACCAATGCATCTCAGGGTCTCAATCCCTCGTGCTTCAGCCTCATCGACGAAGCCAGCAGCACGAAGTTGGAGAGACTTCTGAAAATCAATTTCCACAGTCTTGAGAAGCCCTAGCAGTGGTTCTTGCTTTAAATGCTCCTCCGGGAGTGCTTGTATAACGGCACCTATTGCTCCAGCAATTCGCTCTTTGACAATAACATCAACGGAATGTGCTAGAGTCAGATCCGTATATTGGTGAACAAAGACCCCAAGTTCAGATGTTAAAGCTTGGCGGCACGAAGAGCAAAGTGATTGGATTGACTTTGAGGCCGTAGGAGCTAAAGCAGTGGTACTCAACGACTTGAACATGAAAGTCAGAGTCTCTGGTAAGTACTGGGTATGTGTTTTGAAGAACTCGTCGTATTTTCCAATAAGAGCAAGAGTCGCTTGTCTTGTACGAGTTGGAGAAGAACAAGTGGGGTCTGCGAGAATGGTGAAAAGTGCGGAGCTGATAACTTTTTCAAGAATAAAATCGGTAGTTTCATCTTCTGAAATGCAATCCGCAAGGCCACCAAGACAAAACAGAGAGGCTTCCAGTTCATACCATGCTTCGTTCTGCAACGAACGAAGTACCATATCGGCTAACATGGAAAATAGGGATACCCCTGTTAATGTGTATGAGGCTTGTAGAAAATCTATAACTTCCATTCGCGCGTCATTAAATCCAGTCTTGTCGCTAGAGGGCCAGTCGTCGAATGATTCTTCAGCTGGGGGGTATTGAATTTTCCGCCAGCAGCGCTCGATTGCCCGCATGACACTGACCCTGGCCGTAGAAAACCATTCATTCTTTTTCTCGGATGAATTTTCTTTCGGATGTTGTGTTTCATTTGACCCTGTCGCGCCACTGGCGGGTGGTCCCAGAATTGATATTGTCACATTCTCATCAGAATAGAGGGAGTCAATCATCACTTCGACGAATGTTGACCAGAACTCGAGAGCGGGAACGAATATTTGGTCTTCGGCGACAACATAACCCTCTGCCGATAGAAGCCCTTCGAGAGCCCCCAGAAACTGTTGAGATGCCGGGTCGTTTGCTTTCGCCAGCTCATCAATTCGTGCATCTCCCAGGGCAATAATAAAATGTCCATATTGAAGTGACTCAAACGAATAATCGCCTTGGATTAGTTGCTTGTAATGCTGTTCGGACCAACTGCTGTTGAAAAGCGAAAATAGAAGCGTGAAGTCTTCATCACTCAAGAACTTGGAGTAGTTGCCCAGCACATCCGCGAAGAGCTCAATGGTAACTTCATACATGTCCTCCTGTGGTAGACAGGTGATTGCTTGCTTTGTTAAAGATTTCAATGGTTCCAATGTGATGCCAGCGTCCACGTAAGCCCTATGTGAGAAGAGTACCCACGTCTAAAATTGTCAGAACTAGAATTATAATGGCTACAAAGATAGTAATCCTTGGATAAAATGCAATGATGGTGAGCTTAGCATGGTTTTCTTACCTGGAAACATTTCATCGAGTCTTGCCGTAGCTTTGCTGGCAGGTTTGCCCCTTCATGGACATTGGCAAGTCCAGGGGCTATGAGTGCAACGACATCCTGGGCGTTTTGTTTCATCCGGTCATGAAACTGGTGACTGCGGGTATCAGTAAGTAATTGTAAGAAACGTCCAGAACCGATTTCCCTTACTGTTTGATGTTGTTCCCATCAACTTTCTCAACTTCCTCGGCAAGTGTCGTGCTAAACCACAGTGCAGCAGACAGCTTCTCTTGAGAAAGGCGGCTAACTAGCTGGCTGGTCTCCGGCGCATCTTGTAACCTTTCTATACCAACGGCTTCGTCGGCAAATAAACAGAGAATAACATGCTTGACGCACAGCGCCCAGGATGCCGAAAAATGAAGGAAGTACACCACGAGGGTAGAGCACAGCTTCCGAAGAGCCAAAGGCCCTGAACCACGCCGTAGATACACAATCAGCCATGTCAACAGCTGGTTCAAAACAGCCTCAGCATCTGTGGCGCTCAATGACGCTCTATTTCACGGTCAGCCACATCCCAAGAAAACTATTGATGGGTTAAGTACTCACGAGTCCGTATTTAGTTTGACGGTAAATGTCAGGGCTCCGAAGAATTGCACTTTCTCATCAGAACTTTGAAACAAGCTGTTTGCAAGTTGCCAGCCATCAGCTGAGCGCTGTAGGGTGTGTAACGCCTCCTGGATATGAGCAATCCTCTTGGGGTCGCCCGGCTGGTACAGCTCCGTGACTAGCTAAACCCGTCATTTTCAGCCTTGCTCATCTAATGACAAAATAATGGATAACATACCTCCTCCACGTCCTTGAGACTCCCTGGAATGGGCGGTTCCATTGTCCAGTGAGGTTGTGGATGATAATTGAAGTGACTAGTGGGGTTGTTCGTTGAGCTTGGTAATACCAGCGCGCCCAGGGGATAGTGCAACGTTTTATGGCAACGTACAGTATAGTTCAACGTGTGGGATCATCACGAGTAGCTGGAGTGGGTTTCATAACATGCCGTAAGGCCTGGTGAAAGTTATAGAATTTCTTTGTTGATATTGGGGAAGCTTTTGACGGAAAGCGTGACCTTCCCCCACCCCCACCTTGGAGCCTTAGATATAAGGTACTAAGGTCTCGATACCAACCTCCTGTGTCATATGAGGAGACATCTGTTCATATTTAAAGAAATCACTAAATATTAAGTTATATATTAAGGGGGAAAATACAATACGGCTTCCTCGAGACAGCCGCTTCCATGGAGCAACTCAATAGTTTCAATATACAAATGAGAGTGGGCTTCAGTGCCATTATTTGAAGCTATCAACGAGACAAGTAGTTTCGGAAACTATCTGCTAGATAAGCACCTTATTCTGAATTCCTTTTGTTCCATGTGGTTCGTATCTCTGCTAACTTGCATTGTGCCAACGTGCATTGTACCATACAAATGGCCCAAAATGACTATTGTGATTGAAAAGCAAAAAAAAGTTTCAAAAATCCACGAAAATGGTTGAATGAAAGCCCAAGAGATCACATCTAGGCTGTTCGTTGTACATCAAAATATTCCACAAAGCGCCCAGAACTTGCTTGCATATGCAATACCAAAGTTCCTTCCCCAATGATGGAAGCGACCAGATGAGTAGTTGAATGTAAAAGAGCCACCAAAACGGTCAAGGGCAATCCTTGCAAGATTCGTCCAGAAAGAATTTGGCTCGATATTGAGTTGATGCCGGGCCAGATAACGGCATCTGACTGTTTGTACTATAAAGCAAATCGATTTGACCCCCCATGAGATAGTAAAGAGCATTTCCGATTCCAGCATGCTTGCCAGACCCCAAAGTGGTTTAGCCTTTCTACCAGTGTGCAAAGGGACACTCCAAAAACTTTCAAATTCCAGTAGCTTCGCTTGGGGGTGGGTTGTTGCTTGCGAAATTTGCTGTGTTCACATGAATTCCAAGATCCGCCAAGACACCAGATCATAAATTAATCTGTAATATATTAGAATAGCTTCCAGAACTGGACTTCGGAGACTTACATGAGTAGCGGGCAACATCTTGGTATGAAATCACATCTTCGAATTCAAACTCCTCAAGAGCAGCAAGGCGAGTACCTCTGTCGTATTGAGAGCGGCGGCGGCGTTGCTCGTCTCTATGGTGCTGCCCAGCACGTGGAGCAAACAGGCCTATTTTTTCTGTCAGATAGCTACATTTGTGGTTTGTGTGCTACATCATATCTAATACTGACCGACATGCTCAGCATTTTCAACACTGCGTCTCATTTTTGACGCATTGTCCGGAAGAGGAAAATCCTCCTCTTCGCCTCCACCTAGATGAGGAGGGCCTGTTCGGAAAATCTAACCGTTGTTAGATATATCAAGATTGATGGTCAACTATCTCACCTTGGGTCGGAATGATGGATGCTCAAGCATAACGGAGCTGTTGCGGAACTTCTGTACCAAGCAGTCCTTTCCTTGAATGGCTTCGCGGCTATTAGTTTCAAGTAGGAAAAAGATTTTGTTATACTTACTTGCATAGGAGACTTCGGCAACCTTGTCGCTATTGTACCTATTCCTGTATGTAAGTCAGTTTTGTTGTTCTTGACCAAATTTAATCGAGTGGGGTGGGAACTTATTTACCATCGTTGGCCGGCGCGTGCTTCCACAAACTGCGTCGCTTTATTAGCAAAATATAAATCAGAGTCACGAGCTACCTACAGCGATAATATGCCATGGCTGTTGAAAGTCAGTAATAATACAGAAAGGAATTCTCGGGCTGTTAAACTTACATCCTCAAAATTGATGAAAGCATAGCCAACACTTAAAAATTAGCTTCAGTACAAATAAATCTTGGGTTCGAAACTACATACTTGCAGTTATTGGCAAAATCAATTCGCAGATACATGAAATCATAGGAGCCGAAGCTGGTTTCATCGATGATTCCCTTCAGCATCTGCTGGTCGATCTTATTTGGGATGTTGCGAAGCATAATCTGTAATAATATGAGAAAGTAGCCTAGAGCCTGTTTGTAAGGAACTTACAGTAGTCCGAACGTCCAATCCTTGGCGGATTCTGCCCACGTCGACAATGTTGTGTTGTCCCACTGAGCTGCCAAATGGAGGGCGGCCAGTGCCTCGAACCGCGCTCTGGCGCACTGAATTTTGGCGACGCCCATATAGGCGCAGCTGTGATTGAGATTCATCTTTGGAGCTGCCACCATTCATTGGGCTGCCCGTATTATTCCAAGTCTTACCTGTTGGAGTTGTAAGCCTCGAATTGTCAGATGTAACAGAAGTGGCACCATATTGAGACGGAATGCCGTATCCTCCTGGGGTGTATCCTGTAACTGGAGACTGGGCAGATAAATATGGGCCACCAAGTGGCACAGTAGCGGGAAACACTGGGTTCACTGGAAATGTGGGAACATAAGAGCTACCCACGGGGCTCATCATCGTAGTAGGGTATGAAAATGGAACCTGCTGATTGTATGCTGGAGGGCTTGAGATAGACAGTCGCTCAATGCTTCCAATCAAGTCGTCATAGTCTCCACGGCCGCGGATTGGTGTATGCTGAGATCCATGTGGGACTCGGGGTGGTCGCTGGTCGATATCTGGCTTGTGGAGTCCGAGTTTAAGAGTTATGCCCTGCAGAAACTTAGCAGATGCCTTCAGGCCACAGAGATTGATCTTACCCTAACAGTAGCTCCGTTGAGTCTCGCAACAGCACGATGCGCAGATCCTACATCGCAGAATTCTACGATCATGCCGACAGCCCCAGCTTCAGTTGGTGCCTGTTTCTGGTAGGCATATACTGCTCCATCAATGGCAAGAAGATCCACAATAATATCTTCAATTTTGGCCCTGTCAAAACCTCCCACGCCAGGGAGCTTGGCAGTCAGAGAAACTTGGCCTTCATAAGCAGATACAAAGGCTGAGTTTGGGTTTGCTTTCTGCAGATGCATTTCTATTAGTGCTGAAAAAACAGATTGGCAGCTTATTACCACTTGCCTCGGCGCAGACACCTGGGGTGATGTATTCAACAGACCACTCAGGGTGAGAGATCTTTGCGTAGTTGTAGATGATAACTGCATCCTGGACATCAGAAAATCTCACTAAGACCTCGTTCGCAGTGTGATAGAAGCGACGTGTTGCACGCTCAGGGATTCCCTTCTCCTAAGACATGTTAGTAAGGTTGGATATGGTGGGATATTCCGCAACATATATATAAATTTGAGATGTTGCCTTGGTGACAATAGATTCTGTAATAATCTGTAACTTATGACACGAAGTGTACATGATATTTGAGCAAGAGATGACTCCCAACTTCATGTAAAACATATCAGTTGTCTTACATATCGGTTTGAGACAGCAAGTAAAACTGCTCAAGATCTCACCCGATTGTTGAACAAAAAGTAACAGTGAAGGAAAAAAAAGTTCCAAGAATTGAAAGCAACTTACTTGAAGGCATGTCTCAACTTGCTCTCTAGAGACAGTGATGTATATTCCAGATATTCTAAGAGCACGGGTAACTTGGGTATCAGTGCTGAAGATGCCCTGCTGTCCAATACCAGAGGCAAAGCTGTCGGTTGGAGATACTGGTTCCACATATTGGCTGCCTCCTTTGTTTGGTTTAGCTGTTTGGACTGTATCAGATTGTGGGGAATCTATATTACCTGTAAGAGAGTGCGTGGGGCCTTGGTTCAAGCGGACACCAAAGGGCTGGAAGCTGGATGCTGTGGCACTGAGCTTCTGCTCGGGGCCCAGCTTTGCATCAGGAGAGGTAAAGGGGTCTTTGTCCTCATACTTGGCCGTTGGGGTACAGCCTCCTGTAGAGCTTGCTGGAGAGGTTAGTCCCAAGCCGGATCCGTGAGCTACTGTTCCAGATGCGTCATCTTGAAAGAAGCCTGTGAAGTAATTTGTTAGGTTAGCATCAATGCAGTGGGAACTAATTGTCGGCCAATAGGATACAAACCTTGGTATGCATGCTTTGAGGTGGACATCTTGTCAGGTCTGCAGCATGCAGAATGTGGGAAGGAGGATATCAGGAAAGACACCAGGTATCAAAGTAGATCGAAGATACACCAATACATGGACACCCAAAAGGAGAGTTAGGTGATCAGGAAATAGATGTGTGATGATGGAAACTGTGGAATGAAGGAGAAGAATTGGAGATGAGGCCAATATGAAAGGGAGAATTTGGAGGAAAGGAGAAAACCCTGGGTTTTGGAATTTGGAAAGAAAATGGGGGGTTGTAAAAGTTTGTGTGTTGGAAGCACCTTGATTGCAGTAGACGCGACTTCCTCGCGAAAATGAAGCGATGAGATATAGAAGAAGAAAAAAAAAACAAGGAAAATCTCTATACTCCAATTCGAACTTGCGCCTCCGTTAAAACTTCTTTTATACCAGCTTAGTATGTTAGACACTATAGTGTTTCCCACATGACTTGAGTATCTTTGTCTGACGTTGCTTTGAAGAGAAGCTCATGCCGTTTCAGTTCGAGGTTGATATATGTCCCACACCGGATATACGTTCTTCCGAGCCACGACGTCACAACCACCATAGGCTCCCAACTGTGGTCTTGATTGAAACCAACACCGACACTTGATCTTTGAAACTGAAGTGCCTGTGCAAATTGTAGCAGACAATTGAGGCGGGTTGAAAGAGAGACCGACCTTGATTATTCACGGATGTGATCCACTAGAAGAGTCATTCAACCAGCCCTCCTCAACTTCAGTTCCTCCTGTCTCCCCTGAATACCTGGATACACTCCTCGAGCGTTGGAACAGCACTGGATGCCACTATCACCATCAGCTTCATTTCTTTCAGTGGCACTTGCCTCATGCGGAGACAATTAGCCGTGTAATTGACCCCAGCTCCACTTCAATATGCCTTCTGCAGTTGACTTCAGGAGCAATGGCCAATCAATCATCCAACAGGTAATGCCCACTGCCCTTTGAATCTTGTTCTAGAACGTAGCCTTATACTGTTAGATGATATTGTCACCCAGTGATAACGACTACCTTGACCAACTCATCCCTGTTGTGAAAGGTGCGAGCAGTTCTAGTCGAGCCCATGCTCTAATGAAGAGCCTCTCTCAATATGCCACGCAACGAGAAAGCGAAATCGAGAAAATGTGCAATCTAAACCACCAAGAGTTCCTAACATCGGTCAACAAGCTACAGAAAGTTCGTGAGGGAACGGTCAAGTTGACATCTGAAATCTTGGAACTCAACCAGTCTATCCAGTCCAGCACGGAAAAGCTTGCGGAGCACAAGAAGGCGCTTGTCGACTCTCGAGGGGTGCGTCAAAATATCGATGAGGCAGCACAAGCACTGAAGGACTGTCTGGAAGTATTGCGTGTATCGAACCATGTCCATGAGTTGCTGGGCCAGAAAAACCACTATGGTGCATTGCGTGCGTTGGATGAGCTCCAAAATGTGCATCTGAAGGAGGTAACACAGTACAAGCTGGCCGATATGATACAAAAGTCGGTCCCTGCCACACAGAAGCTCATAGCAGAGGCGGTCATGAATGATCTCAACACCTGGCTTTATAGGATCCGTGAGACATCTCAGTTCCTTGGGGAGGTAGCTTTCTACCACACTGAGTTGCGGCGAACAAGGCAAAAAGAGCGAATGGAAGCCAATCCATATCTCCGGAACTTCAAGCTCAACTCGGCGATAGAAATGGTCTTCGACGAGAGCGAGGAGTTTGATGCACTAGATAATGATGAGCTGCGAGTTGATTTTACTCCTCTGTTCGAATGCTTACATATACATGAGGCGTTGGGGCAAAGTGACAAATTTCGCACTGAGTATGCTGCAACTCGAAGAAGGCAGAAAGAACTTCTTTTACCGTCTTCAATTAGTCTTCTCGAGAACGATGACTCCAGCTTAAGTAGTCTCTTGGAAGGAATTGCTGGATTTGCGATTATCGAACGGGCAACTATGAGACGTGCTCATAATCTTCGCTCACCTGTTGATGTGAGTTTGATTCTAGCATCAGTGTGGCACGGCAACGTACTTACTGTTTATAGGTTGAGGAGCTGTGGGATTCAATGTGCCAAGCCGCTATTGGTCTCATCTCAAAAGCTCTCGATGATGTTGATAATGCGGAGGTTCTTTTGAAAATCAAAGGTGTCATTGCGTTGTTTATACAGACGCTGGATGTAAGATAACCCTGGATCTGCCACTTTCGTGTAACTGCTGACCAGTAAGGGTTGGGGTTATTCCGTGTCTGCCCTAGACACATTTCTGTTGACTCTATTTGAGAAATACGCCGAGTTGCTAAAAAGACGGTTTAGTGATGATTTTCAAGAGGTATTAGCCCAGTACCCACTGAGTTATAGAAGAATGCTGACGCTAATAGATCGTATCTACTGACGATTATATGCCGATTCCAATTAGCAACTTGGACGAGTATGACAAAGTTGTTAATGTTAGTTGGTTTACACCTGATAAACCGAGAGACGAACTTTCGTATGTTATTCCTGCCTTTGTTGCCAAAGTAGGTGCTGATCTGCCAGATTTCCATGCGTGTTGCCCTTCTCTCAGATGTATCCTCTTTGTTGTATTGACATTCGAAACTTTTTGAATCAGTTCTACTTCTTTTCGGATGATCATTTTCAACATCCCAATGTTATCGATGAGACGCTGAGAAAGGTATGTTTTCCTAAAATGTTAGAACGTTCATATGTTGACTTTGGCCAAGTCCCTGGACCAACTTCTTTCGGAGAAGGTCTGCAGGTCTCTTGTGGAACGTTTAAACTCCCAATATCTAGGGCAAATTGTCCAAATTCTGATTAACCTTGAACATTTTGAAACCGCTTGTCAGGAGCTTGAGCAGCTTTTGATTGCGGCTCGTTCATCAACATCCGCTGGAGGACCGATTGTGTTAAACGCTACTGAGGAGTTCCGGAGTAATAAAAAGACTGCCGAGAAGAGAATTTTTGAGCTTGTCAACTCTAAGATTGATGACTTGATAGAAACTGCTGAATACGATTGGTAAGCTTGCAGTCCATTGAACGTCCCAACTAGCTAATAATATACTGCAGGATGGCGCCAACATTAGAAGGCGAGCCAAGCAACTACATGCAGACATTGACTCGTTATCTATCGAATATCATGAACTCTACCCTACTGGGTCTCCCTAGAGAGATTAAAGAGTTGATCTATTTCGATGCCCTAAGCCATGCAGCGAATATGATATTGGTATGTTAATCTTGGCATAGTACGTAAGAAGATAAGCTCACAGTTGCATTTTAGGCCCTTCCTTTGTCACCGGACGTGAAGAAGATCAATCCGAATGGTGTCACTGCATTGGCGAAGGACGTGGATTACCTGGCCGAGTTTGTCGACAGCCTCGAGAATGCCCCTATCCTGCGGGAGAATCTCGATGAATTGCAGCAAACAGTCAACTTGATGCAAACTGACAACCCTGACGAGTACTTTGACATTTCAACGAGGAATAAGAAATATGGTCGGGTAGATCCCCTGAATGGACCAAAGATCCTTGAAAAGTAAGCCACCAACCCCGACTCTTCATATCCTATGGCAGATTACTAACCATTGAAACTAACTACAGACTCACGTACTCGGTTCAAAGTCCAGTCAAAAATGATAGACTAGCCAACTTTTCGTCACGATTTGGGAAGAAGTAGAGTTATATAGTTAATTCACGGTCCGAACGAAGACCTCGTCAAAGTATTATGGATGATAAAATCAATAAATCTAACAAATCTCAATTTATTTGAGCAGGATCAAGCATTTACTCTACTTTCCCCAAAACCAGAACGAAGGAAAGCAGACACTCCAGGCGCCATAATATGCTCTGATAACCCCAAGGACGCTTGGCCTCTCTCAACGCCCCACCATATCCCATCCAACCTAGGCGGACGATAGTCGCAGAAACATGCTAACCGACCTCATAATCTCTTTCGCCTTCTGCATCCGCATCTCCTTCGCCTCCGTCATGGCGCGGGTAATTGTGCCCGGTGTCTTGACCGACTGTGGGATCTTGGGCTCGCTGTGGTACATGGTACATCTGAAAACAAGTCAGAGGAAATGGTGCTTTCAGAGGAGCAAAACTCATACCTGCTGCGGTGGCATCGGCGGATATGCGTACATCCCTTCCATCTCACCATACATGTGTGGTGGCGCTTGTCCATATGCGCCAACAGGGCCCGGCTGGACCTGTCCAGGATACATAGCAGGTTGGCGGTAATCTTGGTCTGGAGCCAAACTGTGGCCCAACGAGTAATCGGGAGGAGCCATAGCATGCTGCTGAGGCTGATGACTGGGTTGCTGTTGGGATATATTGCCCTGCGCTGGGATCTGGGCACCAGCCGTAGGAACTCCTTGCGTCGCAGCGTGTGGACCAGAAGCTCTCTTGGCGTGCGACGCAGCCTCCTCTCGAGGAACAATGTCAATCAGGAAGTCAAACATGTCACTCTTAGCCAGCGCAGATGCAATATCAGATCTCTGAAGTGTACGGCGCTTGTTCTCTTCGGCGTGGATCCAGGCGCGCATAGTCAATTCCGTAATAAAAATGTCACAGCCTTTGGCGAACAAAATCGGAGCTTCTGCAGATATCATCTTTACTTCTGGATCCGCCTTCATGACCTTTTTAATTCGTGCCAAAGGGAGCTGGTGCAGTTTGTAGTCGTGTGTCTCGGTCTCGAGTTGGTTGATCGTCTGTTGCCAGTATGTCGTGAGGATGTCTCTGTACCCGCCCTGAAGGCCTTGGTTTACCTGCGAACAATTGAGCTTTGAAACCGGATCGAGGAAACTGTTCACTTACATTTGCCCAGGCTCCTGTGTAGAATTCCGCGACTGGCGCAAACCCTTGCGCAGAAAGCTTTCTAGTCTTAGTATCTGAAACCTTGCGAACAATCAGTCAAAACTTACGGAAGCGCTGGCGCCTATAGATGATACAGTTAGCTATTGCTATTACTTAGAATGCGCCTTGGAGATTGTCTACTTGCCATAATGGCCGCCTTGATTGATGTCATAGACGGGTTGTTGGCGCTGTTGGCCCTGCCCATGACCAGCGTTTGGCTGCGAGGATGGATCCATGGTAACAAGCTTGGCTATTCCTTCCTCCCGTATAGACAGCGACGTGCGCGCGATATGTTGTGTGTATATAAGTGAGACTGCTGTTGTCAGCACAGTGAGTGTTTACAAGTTCTCGGTGACGCGACAAGTTACGAAGAGGTGTGACCGAAGGCGCAAATTCGGTCTCTCCGTGGGCGCAACTGCCACTGCTCACTGCCGCTGGTGAATTGAGGCTGTGTTTAAATCACGGTGTGAAAGGCAGTCGCATAAGTCGCATTTCCTTGACTCCGACGTCGTGGTGCTGTTGATGATGCCCAAGCCAGAGTTAATTGATTGGTTGGCGGCGCCAGCTGGAGTGATGGAGTAGGTACTCGAATAAAGACTAATAACGGGAAAGCCGCCCATGAAATGTTTTACCCAGTACTTAGGCCAGCACAGGGCGGCTGGGAGGGTGCCTGCGCCTGCAGCCAACACATCAAAACAACTCACTATTTTTTCTGAAGATTCGTCAGCCACAATTGATTTTTTTGCTTCTTTTTCATATGTCTATGCATTTTATTGAGAATTGGCTAAAATAGCAGCTTAAATGCCGAGATTTCATGTCCCTCTAGATCATAAGCTAAATTGAACCCCGATTATAGAATCCAGCGGCGCATTTCTCAAGGTCACGTGCCAACAAGGAGCCAGCCTCGCAATGCCAAGCATTTCGCTTAACCGACTTTGCATTTGCTTCTATAAAGTTTCTTCCCCCATACCAACCAGCGTAAAACATAATTTTTCCAAGCCTGTCTGCACCACATACGGTACAAGAAGCTTGCTACCTTCACAATGGAAGTATTGGAGAGCCAGGATCTGTCTGATGGGCAGATACAACAAATACTCAGAGATGCTGAGCAGAGGATGAGGGCATCAACAGAAGCCGGTGCAAATACTTTGATAACCACCAGCGGCGTATCATCTCTGCCCGGTCTCGACTCTAGGTATACCTTCCACCCACAACGCGGGATTCCCCTGCCAGTTGGTATACATGCTAACTCCAGGCAGCACCAGTATCTCAAACGGGACCGGCTCGGGTTTACCTTCAGTATATGTCAAGCCAACTATCTCCGGTGCACAAGTTGACCCGGAATTTCTCGTCAGTAAGCAAGAGAGGGAGCTTGCAAACACACCACGCTGCGTTGAAGATCCGGTTGCCGCGAAGGTTAAAGCTGCAAAAGTAAGTTACAACAAGTTCGACTTCTTTTTGTGCTTTTATGAGGAAAATTATCCCAAAGTATCTTGACGCAGAACTCGGACCCCGTCTTGGGTGTCTTCTCTGCATCTATGATAGTACACACATTGTGTGAATTCATAGTTACTCTGACTTAGCATCTATCTATTTATTCGCTATTCATTATTTGCTGTGGCTTTCCACTGACTTTTAAAACAGGAGAAGGCAGCATCAGCTGGGCCCAATTGGTACAACCTGCCCAAGACCGTATTGACGCCGGGACTCAAGCGCGACCTGCAACTGCTACGCTTGCGATCAGTCCTCGACCCGAAAAGGCATTACAAGAAGGATAATGACAGAAAGAGCGATGTGCCTGAGTTCTCCCAAGTTGGAACAGTCATTGAAGGACCAACCGAATTCTTCACTGCCAGGATGACAAACAAGGAGCGAAAGCGAACCTTCCTGGAAGATGTTTTGGCAGGGGAACAGAAGACGCAGCGATTCAAGTCGAAGTATACTCAGATACAGCTTGCCAAGACCAGTGGGAAGAAGGCTCATTACAAAGCACTGAGGGCACAGAGATCTGGAAAGGTTTCTAAAGGTTGAAGCCTTTTCCCTGAACAAGTCATTCGTTCAACAGGCAAGCCGCAAGATCCATCCAAGTGGCACAGGACTTGATCCGTCTGGCATCTCCCATAACTAACAGTCAGATTATTGTTTGGGAGACCAGTGACACTAATGGAGAGCTACCTACCGTAGTCGTCTATGCACTACGCCCTACGCCAACTACAGACGCCCGCGTAACAAAGCTGGTGGGTATAGGCGTAACAAGATCTGACTAGGTAACATGGTGGTGATCCATACTATATGACCGTAGGTTAAATAGCCACGCGGCAACTGGCACCCCATTGTGAGCATGAATATAGCGTAATTAAATAGAATACGCCCTCATGAATCAACACATCACAAAATTATCAGCTCCTTATGTGCATAATCGTGAATTTGTTTTGTGGTATTAATTGAGTTTCAATGTTAATAATCACGTGATTATGGACAGTCCGTGTCGGCAATTCCCGTGGGTGCTGTAACGAACATTTTATTTTGGCTTCATCCAGCATTGCAAACCGCGCTTCCAACATGGCATCTATAGCCCCATTGCGATCGCATTGGGCTGCGGCTAGCCGGTCCAAAGTGAGTTCTGGTTCAGGTTGGATGAGGAGCTCAGAAGTGGTGCTAACAGCTCAGTATGTGGCAGGTTCAGCGATCACGAACAGAATTGCCGTCAGTCGGTTCCATGCTGCCAGCTTGAGCCGCAGCAAAGACGATGCCCCGAAAGCAGAGACATCGTATGATTCGACATATACTTGAAAATGCATTGCGTTTGAAGCTAACCATATGCCCGAACAGATCTGCCGCAGCGACCAATCTCACCCCCAAGTTCGTACCTCTTTCTAGCCACTATGGACGAAGTTGAAGTACGTTAGACTAACACAAGCATTCAGATCATCCGAAAGCAGCACCGCGGAATCAGAGACACCTCGCCTGCCCAGAAACGTACAGGCCATATACCTGAAGCCCCTACGACGAGACGTGGAATATGGTGTCCCATCCTGTGATCTTCAATTACGATCCTACAGCGTACGAAACCTCGAATTCTTCGCAGATTTTGCTCTACGAGCAGCATACTATTTGAAACTCCCCGCCTTTGGCCCTGTTCCGCTTCCCCGAATTACGGAAAGATGGACGGTCCCCAAGAGCAATTTCATCAACAAGAAGTCGCAGGAGAATTTCGAACGTATCACCTTGAGACGCCTTATCCAAATTAAAGACGGACACCCAGAGACTGTCGAGTTATGGCTTGCTTTCTTGAAGAAGCATGCATATTACGGAATCGGAATGAAGGCGAACGTGTGGGAATACAACGAGCTTGGTAAGTGACGATTTTCGAGGCGAAGTCTTCAACTACTAACCAACGGATAGGGGTCGGCAAAACAATGGATGTGAGCTTGGAGAATCTCAAGAACGTTATGGAGCCCAAATGGGCCCATTTTGGACGAAACAAAAACCTGGAGACTTCAGAGAAGGTTTTGGAGATGATGAATTCCGAGAAGTATAGGCTTGCAGCAAGCGGCAACGCACCAATGACCAACAAATAAGATGAACATTTCAGAGTATCCGGGGTGTACATTATACTGTATCAGAAGCACGTAAATTAGGTATTGCTGCATTTAGAAGGCGCATGGCAGCACATGTTGGGAGTTAATGGGTAATGGAAACCCTGTATATATACATATCCAAAAGAAACAGTTTATTACTGCAAATCTCCAACGTTAGAATATGAAACCTGACTTCCTCGAATGAAAGTATTAAATGAAGAGCATCGAACACTAATAGATTGTATATCTGGCAAGTTGAGCATAATTTTCTTTGGAAGCCTCTCATAAAATAAATTAATACATATCACGTGCCAAATAATTTTATCTCATGGATGACCGATCCAGAGCCAGATTTCACCAATTCCCATTCCCTACGTCTAATTGCTTCATTTATTTATATAGCTATGGTTCTACTATGTCGAAATTCTCGTTCGCTCCTGCATGAGTCAGTTGCATGCGCACTTTCCAAGCAAGCGTCAAGCCCGTCAAATATTCGGAGGCTGTCTTCAGCTATCCCAACACCACCGCGCCAGGTTATATTTTCCGGCATACAGCCAACCGGCATTCCTCATCTTGGAAACTACCTTGGTACTCTTAAGCAATGGGTGGATCTACAGGATTCGGTTCCTTCGGAAACCAAACTAATATACTCCGTCGTGGATTTGCATGCCATCACCGTACCGCAAGATCCTCAGCGTCTCAGGCAATATAAACGCGAGGTCTTAGCTACTCTTTTAGCTATAGGCATAAGGCCAGAGAGATCGATATTATTTTACCAGTCCTCGGTATGTTTAACTTCCTGGCGATTTGGTAAACATGAGACTCACCAACTTTGCAGGTCCAAGCACATGCTGAGCTGATGTGGATATTAAGCTGCACAGCTTCAGCAGGCTATCTGTCTCGTATGACACAGTGGAAGGTATGCTGGATAATGAATCTAAACGCTGCTTGTCACATCTGCTAATAGTAAATAGAGCAAGCTCTCGCTAGCGGAGGATGCGAATGCAATGGACACGGGCAGCAAAGCCAAGTTAAAGCTTGGGCTCTTTTCGTATCCAGTTCTACAAGCCGCAGATATTCTGGTCCATAGGTAATGATAACCCAGTCACTGCTAGGAAGGTTACTGATTGTTGCAGGGCCACTCACGTACCAGTTGGAGAGGACCAAAGCCAGCACCTGGAGTTCGCACGCGAATGCGCAACCAACTTCAACCACACATACCAGCCTTATCTAATTGCTCCACAAACTATCCTATGTATGCCCAGCAAACAGTTTCACTCGTCAAGTCATTTGCTAACTAGCTCCAGCACCTGCCAAACGAGTAATGTCGCTACAAGAACCTCATTTGAAAATGTCCAAATCACACGCAAACCCTCTTTCAAGGATTTTGGTCACCGACTCACCCCAAGAAATCAAGAAGAAAGTAATGGCCGCAAGAACAGACTCCATCAATTCCGTGTCGTTCGATCCCGTTGGCCGGCCAGGCGTCTCGAACCTCCTACATCTCTTGTCCATCTTGAACAAGCAATCTCGAAGCCCGGAAGAGCTAGGAACGCTCCACGCCGGCTTGAGCTTGAAAAATTTCAAGACTTTGGTAGCTGAAGCTGTGGCAGAATCCCTTGATGGGATCAGTGCTCGCTATAACGAGGTGATGACCCGCGACGATGGCAAGTATCTCGATCACGTGGAGAAGAAAGGGGCTGAAAAGGCTCGGGAGAGTGCCGAGGAAACGATGGCACTTGTGAGAGAAGCTATCGGCTTTTAAAACTGAAGCTACGGCAACTTCGCAGTGACACGGAGAGGTTGGGGCTCTAGCTTATTGGCAAAGGCAAGGAGGTCGACTTCTTGAAATTGGAGGGCCTGGGATGGCCCTCCTCATAATCTTGACACAACCACTTACTGTATATTACATGTAAAACACTCTGTATACCAAAATATTAGACTGTTCACTAGTATATCCTACTTGAGTTACGGGCCACTTCATAATTTAAAATATCAATATTCGATATCACGTGTCATTAATCATGTGACACGTATCCTTATCGCATACAAAGGTCGTTTGGTATTATATAAGTCGGAAATATAAGACGGGGAACCAAGGCAGTTCCGACTTTCGGTGGTATCCAGAACCTACAACAACATCTGGTGTAGCATGCAAAGTGAAAATGACTTTGCATTTGCTAAGGTCACCGTCAAGGCCAGCCAAGCTAGCATCATTGGCCGTAGTTGCACTTAGGAGGCCTTATTCGTCTGCGACGGTATCTCCCCTCAGTTTCGACCTCCATGAGGCCCCTCGAGGAGAGGAGAAGGGGACTCCAATCATTTTCATGCATGGCCTTTTCGGCTCCAAGAAGAACAACAGGACTATGAGCAAGTAAGGCACCATGTCTATTCCTATGCTCTCAAAGTCATTGTTCTAAATTATCCGCTTGTGTGTAGAGTCCTCGCCCGTGACCTGGGAAGAAATGTTTATGCTTTGGTATGTTCTATCAAATTGGTAATTTTCAAGCATTGGCTAATGGGGTTGAAGGACATGAGAAATCATGGGGACTCGCCGCGTCATGAACGCCATGACTACGCTATCATGGCTGACGATGTTGCGCGGTTCATGGACGAGCATAAGCTGGAGGACACAACTCTCATCGGCCATTCAATGTAAGCTGGAACTCCGTATTAATTATGGTGTTAAAGATGATCCTAACAAATCACAAGGGGAGCCAAAACGGCCATGGCGTTTGCGCTCAATTATCCCAGTAGAATTCAAAACATCGTTGCGGTGGACAATGCGCCGATAGATTCACCCCTACTAAGAAGCTTTGGGCAATACGTTCAAGGGATGAAGAAAATTGAGCAGGCCGGCGTAACGAGGCTATCAGAAGCCGATGAAATTCTAAAGGACTACGAAGAGGAAAGTATCATCGAGCCATGGATTGGTCCGGCCCGTTCCAGCTACTAACTATCACGCAGTCTCTAGTCATCAGACAATTTCTCCTTGGGAATCTGTACCGTCCTGCAAACGAGAAGACGCAGAAATTTAAATTCTCCTTGAAGACATTAGCTGCCTCCCTCGGCCATCTAGGCGATTTCCCATACAGAAATCCCGACGAAGTCCGCTTTGAAAAACCCGCCCTGTTCGTTCGGGGCACCCAAAGCCCGTATATTCCAGACGAAGCTATACCCCTCATTGGGCGCTTCTTTCCTCGATTTCGACTGGTCGATATTGATTCTGGCCATTGGGTCATTGCAGAGAAGCCCGAATTATTTAGACAAGGTATGTCCCGTGTCCAACCAAACTGCATCTTCGGTTATTGACGCCCATCAGCTGTCGTAGAGTTTCTTGGCCAAGACAAGGAGAATTAGAACTTGGGTATTTGATTATACCTCAAGGATAGCTTGGAGGGGCATAATCTATAAACGACGCCGTAACAAACCCATTGTAGATGGATGTTTGAGGGCGCATAAGTGTATAATACTTGTAGATAAAGAATATATCTGACCAGCCGACGTCTACATCGACGTCTCAACATAGACATCCGGAAGAAATCTGTGACGCCGCATTGCCCAAGGTGATACCATTCGATTCCCGCTGTGTCTGCTCTACCAACCCCGGCGTGGAGACGATAGTATCAACGATTTCTACAAACGGCTTCCGCACATTCTCGCGGGTCTTCGAGCTGACCTCGCAGAACTGCGCGCCGTGGATAGACGCAAGTGCCTCCCCCTCCGAGGCGCTGACTTTTCTCGACACCTCTTTGTCCAGCTTGCTCCCGACCAAGTATGTAATCGTCCCGGGCATAGAGTTGTTCTGGACTTCTTCAAACCACCGACCCATGGACAGGAAGCTGTCCCGGTTGGAGATATCATACACTAGGATGACGCCGTGGGCACCGCGGTAATAGCTGTTCGAGAGGGTCCGGAATCGTTCTTGGCCCGCGGTATCGAGGAGGTTCAGGCGATACGAAGTGCCTCGCACCGACAGCTTCTTCACCTATCGATCAATCAGCCTTGTCGCTCTCACAGTGCTGAGGGTCCGCCCGCACCTTGAAGTCGACGCCGATAGTGGCCGTCGAGGATTCTGGGTCGAACTGGTCGTCGCAATATCTGATCAACACTCAAAGGCGGTTAGTCCACAGTCTGTAACCATAAGTATTGGTCCATACGTGCTGATTTCCCGGCTCCAGAAGGGCCGATCATGAGCAGCTTGATGACCTTGAGGTTGTCGGTGTCCATCGTGATCGCTGTTGAGCCATTCATTCACTGTTGAAATGTCCCGGGCAAGGTAGCAAGCAACTGTAATATAAGAGAGACCGCTACCCGAGCCTTTACTTGGCGACGGGACGGTTGTTCTTTGTATGGCACTCTACATGTCTATAATCTACATCGTGGAGGGGAGACAGCGATAGCGGTTTTCGCTAAAATGTGTGGGCATGTGATTGGTATTTTGAGTGGCCACATCAAAGTTGAAGCGCAAAAAGCATCACGGAAAGCAATACGGTGGCAAGCGGAAGTTTTTGAAATTTATTTGATTTTGAATGACTCCCAAATGCCTGAGAGGTGATGCAAGTCACGCCATATGCCGAAAGCAAGACCTTTGCCCTAATGAACATGACCAATCAAAACCCCGCTAGTACAGCACTTTATACCTGCTCCAGGACCGTCTCCTTGAACTCCCTCTCAACCTTTTGTCCCTGCTCATCCGTGTTTGACTCGCCGTGGAGGTTAAGAAGGGCGCCGAGGTCGAACTTGGGTGCCTTCAGGAGCTTGACTTTGCGGATGTGAACCTGAGTCATGTTAATACTGTAATCTCCTCATAAAAAAAGACGGCAAGTCTCTGATACGTACATTTTGGAGAGGGTAGATTCCCTGTGTAGCCTTCTCAATCTCGCGGCCGATAACCTCCGGGATGAGCTTGGCGGTAAGCTGGGTAAGGGTGCAGCTCGAGGCCTCGCGCTGGATGATCTCAGTCATCTTCCTGCGGATGGCTCTGATTTGCGAAGAAGCAGCGTAGGTGGTCTTCTTGATTTGGTTGGGGCGGCGCTTGGTGAAGGCGATCGCGAAGAGGCGGAGGAGGTAGTCATCGGTCGTCTTGACGGTGATGTTGGCCTCGATTAACGATTGCCACTTGCGGACCAGGGACCTCAGCTTGTCGGATGTGAAGTCGAGACCGTGGAAGTTCGTCAGGCAGTTCTTTCCCTGCACCTCATCGACACGGAGCTTGATCTTGCGGAAAGCGTGGTCCTCATCCTTCTGGAGATCGGCCAAGGAGACCTCGACGATACGGCCCTTCAGGGAGTCGTTGGCGTTCTTGAGACCGGTAGTCCTGTTGACAAGAGTCTTGCCGACACTGAAATCGATTGTTAGAATCTGTTATACACATTGTAATCGGGGTTGCCATACTCTCTAATCTGGAACGAGGTTGGTGCCTTTAAATCACTGTTAGCAAGATCCATCGACTCTGCGTCTTGAGCAATTTACCTTAATCTGGTACCAGTCCTTGCGGGTGAAGGGATCGATGGTTCTCTTCTTGATACCCTTCTTTCCCTTTGAGAGGCGCTTGTTCCTGCAGAGGTGTGTTAGAGACGCTCTAATTTGTGTGGTGTGCGCATTGATGCTCAGAAGTCGAGGCAAAATGAATTCGAAGTTTCGGGTTCCAGAGTAAGACTCACTTTCCGACAGCCATGATTGCGATAAGTTACCTGATCGCGTTGACTGTTGAGTTGAACGTTTGTCGTAGGTTGGCGATACTGACCAAATGGAAATATTGTCAAATTCAGATGTGTGTGTCGCGCTAGTGGGGCAAACTAACCGAAGCTTAGTCAGCGCATCGGTCCCTGCAAGGGCTACTATGGATTTCGGTGTGGAGCGGGGTTGTTCCCTTCCCTTTGTTCCGAATTTCGACCAACACAGCACAAAACAACACAACACAGCAAAAAACACACAACAAAATCGAGAAACTGATGATTAAAATATGAAGATTTATTTGGTATTTGTTATGCCAGTTATGCCACTTCCTATGCCTTATGTGCGCCCCTCCATTCCCATAATACCAGTCACTCACTCCATTCGCTATCCCTACCATCCCAACTACCCATGCACCGAACGCCAACGCAAGTCACTCCACCGCCCAAAACAACAAAACAATCAATTTCCGAATTCTTCACCGCCATCATCCGGGTCCTCGTGGAAGTCTTCGAAATTCGGGAAGCTGAAATATAGGCATTGTGCTTCAGGTTGTATGAGCTAAATCGTTCGAAACAAGACTGGCTCAGCCAGTATAGGTGGTGATGGGTAACTCACATGTGTATATGCTCTCCTTCTGTTCCTCCACCGAATTTGAGAAGCCGTGATCCGATACTGTTCGTCCTGGGCTCACAGAGCGGCGACAGCTATCTTGTGATGACGACAGGCTCACGGTGTCTGTCCTCGGTGGTGATGAAGAGGCAACCCGGCTGAGTATCGCTGTCGCCCTCGAGGATGGATGGAGGTAGGCAAGGTCGCTCCGGCAGGCGTTCGATGTGGCTAGGGAGGGTGCAGTCGCGGTGGAGCGCATCAACTTCGGTCGTCGACAGGTTGAAGTCCTCGATATTGCCCTCGATGCAGACTTGCCCTCTGATGAGATTGAGTGTGAGCTCGCCATTTCAGGTAACGTGCTACGGGCACTATGTGAGTAACAAAGATGTGAAGGTCGAAGCAGTGACGACTGTAGGTAGGTTGTAATTGTAATGTGTTCTTGTTGAGTGTTGTAAAAGTGTTTATTGTTGAATTCAAATACACTTTCCCAAATAGATTCCGGGTTCACAAGTCTGCCTATAAGCTATAATTATTTGTTTGGGGCTTGTGGAGTCTCCGCAGCTACTCTTCCCCATTTCGTCCCTACCATGGCCGCCACATGTCTCCAGTTTGATGGTCTAGTCATCCTGAGCGATGTGGTCCAATCTGTGTGGCTTCCATTCGGGGCTACTGCACAGCGTTCGTTAGACAGGGCGGCCGGGCTACATATGAATCTCTCGTTCCTCGCGACTATGGCCAGTAAATGGACACAGGGCGGTTTGGGCATGGGGTCACGCCTTGATTAAGTCGGCCCAATGCTGCTCGCGTTGACCAAAAAGTCCGAAAAGAAAAGAGCCCATCGCCGCTTTCAGTTGTTTACAGTAACTGTAATTAAAGTGATGGCTCTTGATTATTCACACCTACAATTATCATAATTACCGCCTTTTGATCGAGCGAGTTTCTTAGAGATTCAATTACAGGTATCAATTCTCAAGCTATGCGCAGCCCATCTTCAGCACAACACCCATCGCGATCCATCAAGCCACCCCCCAATACATTTCCGGATGTTGCTCCACGCATCAAGTTTTGGGGGGGTTCTAACGTTGCTTCTTCCCTGTTCCCACTCGTGACTGGGATCACGTAATGGTGCTGTTGTTCCCCTTCTGGCAATCCGCCCAATGTCACCCCATCCAGACCACCTTCCATGATCTTTTTAGTGATCGATGCTGTAACATAATTAATATCACGATTATACTACGACACGGGACGCTTACTCTTCCCAGGTTCTTCCTCGGACAGCTTCCAGTTCCTCACTCGTCATTCGATAGCCTGTCGTAAAGTACCCTATCCCACACCATCAATACGGATCGTCCAGATCAACAAGAAGAGCTGCACTCACCAGCCGTGATTTTCGCATCTATCTCCACTCGACCATCATCTGGAATCCACGATTCGGGCAGCTCTACTCGTTCGTGAATCGGTATACTACAAATCGTGTAAGCACGGGACTACTGTCAAAGGTGAGATATGTACCCTTGCCCAACGATTGCGTCGTGCTTCATGCTGCAAGAGAGTCAGCGCTTTGCAGCCAGAGATACATCCATTGGAGTAGACATACTCGCTCATACTCATCATTCGGTCGATCTTTGTTATGCCAAGCCAGTGAAGGATGTCTGGCATCAGTGCTTGAAATCTCATGTCCTTCACCCCTGCTACATTTTCGGTCCTCTGGAAGTATTCAGATGCTCTATCGGCACTACGCTTTCTGGCATTGTAAACGAGGTACTACAAGTTTAGAAAATATCAGTAATAGAGAAGGGCCATGGAAAATGTGAACTTACCTTTGTGACTTCCCCCAAAGCTCGTCCCTCTTTCCTAAAATATATAACAACGCCACTTCCTCCTTTCTGGGCTTCCTTTACAGCTTCTTCAATTCCAAATATTAAATATGGACGGCAAGTGCAAATATTACTAGAGAATACGTCGCTTGAATTGCACTCGTCATGGATCCGAAGGGCGAGGCGTGCGTTGGCATCTGCCATTTTTGCCGGATCGCCGAAGCAATACACAGTTAGCCCACCTACTGTGCATAAGCATGATAACGCTGAGCTTATTGCTTTTACATACCTATTGGTGGTAAGAATACCTTGATATCCCCCCTCGTGATAAGCTACTGCCATTAGCTTGGATCTCAGCTATGGGCCATGCACAGCATGCTGCAAGTTTACCTCGGGGTAGCTTCCTCCCGTATGCTCAAAGAGTGAACGGCGCAAAGTACCTTCATCTGTAAGTAATCATTAGCATGGTATATTGATGGTGGTCTGGAGTTGTTACCTATTCCGAAACGCTTAGCAACTCCTGGGAGATACCACACCTGCACCATGTCAGTACGCCGTACAGAGTCGGCATATAAAAATATCATACTGGTTCGACGGCAAATTTGGTAACTGCAAGCTCTCCCAGATCGTTCAAGCACACTTTTCCATCAGGAATACTTTAGGGGAGTTAATTGATCGACTCATCTATGACTAAGTATTGATTCGGCTTACAGTCTGCCCTCTCGAACGCTGGCTTCAAGCTCTGGAAGCTGGCAAGGTCAGTTAGCTGGACGTTGACATAGAGTGATCTTGGGAGAGGATAGGTTCATACATTCATCCGAGCTTTAGTAATGGCTACATATATCAGAGTTAATATACATTGGCATAAATCGCAGGGGCATCAATTACTAACCAATAGTTGGACGGATATCAACTGGGCAAGTTAGTAACAATTCTCACGGAAGCAAGGCTGAATACGAACTATTCTCGGAATCCATGGTGTTTTTAAAAAGCCAGGGTGCCAAATGACCAAGAGGATCCAGAGAGACTATCTTCTCCTTGTCGGCCCATTGTGGAAAAGGACCAATGTTGGAAGCTGGCTCGGTGTTTGTGAAGTCGGGTCTGAATTCCATTAGCCATTGAAAATTCCGCTATCATTTGCTGGATATCATTTTCTTGACGAGGGGAAAACGAATATACTGTAAAATATAACTTCAACCCCAGACAAGATGATTCGTTTGGTTGCGACACTGTTTGACAAGAAAACCTTATAGCTTACTTATGGTCAAGTTCTATCTCTTTGCTGGCTACGGCAAGAGCGTAGTACATCGAATATGATCCACCGTGTGCTGATATTCGTCAATGAAGTGTTTTCTGTATGTCGCATCAGGACGTGATATACCTCCTATGGCTATAATGATAACAACCGTTAGCATTGCATAACATGAGGGGTTCGTATAGTAACATACCATTACGCCTCCGAATTGTCGATTGCGATCTTGAAACAACGACTGGTCCCCTCGTTTGCGGATCTTTGTTGCCCCAGTCCATCGGCAGAGGGTTTATGCCACTTTGGCCAGGGTACGTGCTGGATATATTGTCAGCTTCAGCAACACGCGGGTCGGGACACCCCTTCAGGCACTTGTATAGGATGCCCGGGACGAGTTGACGACTGGATGGGGCGACGGGCAGGGCTAGGTTTAACCCACGTAAGAATGATCCGTGAAGTTGGAGTATGATGCAGATTCGAGGGCGATGCAGTGGAAGGCATATTGGAATGGTCAACGTCTTCTGCTGCCACAGTTAGAGACTCCGGTACCGCAACATCGTGGTCTTCTTTGTTATCTATGTGAGCCGTGGTGCTCGGGATGTCTTCTTGTTTGCTGCTGGAAACTGCTGCGGCATGTTCAACTTCCTTGATGCCAGCAAGGATATTTACGCGGCCGTTGATGGCATCTACATTTGCCGCGAGCTGGGTCTGGTTGGCTGTCAATACCTTGAGGGCTTCCAGCACGTCTTTCATGAGAGCAGTTTGATCCGCCGCTGGTGCAGCCATAGTTCGTGAGGCGGTGTTATATTCGCAAGGGTAATATAATCGTTGGAAGAGCGGCTGGTTGAATGAAGTCTTGAACTATCAAGCTCAGTCATGTACTTGTTCAAGAAAGCGCAGTTTGAGGCAATGTAATTGTAATGTATGTAAGGTCCAGATGTTGTATGATGTAGCAGTCACGGTGAGGACGCGAGGTGCGTCAGATAGGTCACATAGCAGATGCGGGGTACTCTGGTACTCCCACTGGACTATGCCATTGATTGTGTAAGAACCAAGGGGTTTGTTTACAGGACGTGGATGTGATGCTGTACTGTACCTCGTGAGCTCCTACCTACTCGACTCGTATATCCTCAAAACCCAAAACGCCGTGAACTGGCAAATGAGTTTGGCGATAAGAGGATAAGAGGATAAGAGGATAAGAGGATAAGAGGATAAGAGGATAAGAGGATAGGATAACAGGCCCTGTATCTTGCTGCGTCAGAAGGTGGAGCTAGAGTACTTGTGCGGTAAAGGCTATGTATGGGAATTTCGGAATAGATATGGATAGCGAACGGGGACACCAGCCAGCTCCTCATATCCTTACCAGCTATCAAATCAAAGCTTGACTTCTACTCTAGATGAATATCATTTTCCGCTTCTTGAACCAAGATACATGGCGCCAACTGATTCATACTTCGTACTGCGGATATCGCATATCGCAGTACGATCAACCATAATTCATGCACGGCACTCGGGATCAACGCCACTGGTGTGGTACCCAATCTTTTACCCCACATCCAACTCCCTGCGGATCCTTTTTTTTTACCCACTTTCCCGCACTCTCTACGACCCTTTCCCTTTCCAAGCCTTATCGGACGCGCCAAGACAACCAGGCTCTGTTATCTTGAGCCGCCTTTTCTGCTGTTTGCCCCAAACCTCACTACTTCAGGAAAAGAGCCCTCCCTCTGGTAAAACTGCAAAACCCAACCAACACCCCCCCCCCGCCCATCTGCTCGAAAACACCACACACCCACCAAACATGGTCAGGACCCCTCTCCCTCCAGCTGACCTCCAGCAAGCATGCAGTCTAGCATTCCAGCCGAATCTCTGACTGGCATGTAATACAGGGCAAGCGAAAGAAGGCGGCCAAGGCCCCGACGAAGAAGAAGAACGAACCCCTGGCAACCACATTCCCGTGTCTCTTCTGCAATCATGAGAAGTCCGTGACCGCGAAGATCGACAAGAAGGCCGGAGTCGGCCACCTGTCGTGCAAAGTGTGCGATCAGTCGTTTTCATGCAGCATCAACTGTACGCAACCCTTCCCCCTTGGATGTTGCTTGATGGCGATGGCATATGCTGACCTATTGACGCCAGACCTTTCGCTGCCGGTTGACGTGTACTCCGAGTGGGTTGACGCGTGCGACACCGTTGCGCAGGAGAACAAGGAAGCCAACGCGAGCCGTCCGAGGAATTTCGTGCCCCCAGGCCGAGCCGGAGAACCAGAGAGAGTTGATGATGACCTGGATGACGAGGATGCTGATCGCCACAATGGATACGGAGGAGAGGGCATTGTCGATGACGACGAGGACGACTATTAAGAGGGCTATGGCATGTACACTGAGTGAGACCCGGGGGGTACAGGCGTCCACGTGTATGGGGAGAGAGATCAAAGGGCGTCCGGCGTATCAGGGCAAAAATAATCTAGCTTTAAGACTTTCGCCTTCATCTTACTGTATTTCGATAGGCTTCTCGGGTTGCTCTCATCGACCCGAGGATATCTTAATTTGATTAGGAAGAGCAATCTACAACGAATTGATGGCTGTACGATCCCTGGCACTGGCCTTTCGTTCACAATTGATATATACATGCTCCCCATCAGCCGGAATCTGTGACTGTCCCCTCTCAGTAACCAACGAAGCGGTCCTGCTCCCCTGTGCGGCGGCAACGTTAAAGCGTATAAAATCGATCCCCAAAATCTCCCAGGCCGGGGACAATATAGCTACAATAGTCAGCACGCGATCAAGTGTGTAACGGATGTGAGAACTCAAACTTACTTCTTTTCGTCCAATCCCTGAATAAACACCACGGTTAGCAAATACCGAAAGCTTTGGTTCTCTGGAGATGCATACCTGGTCTATGAATGCCGTAACGACCCTGAGCTTGGGGAATTTCTTTGCAAAGACATTGATCCCTTCCGGGCTCGCAATTAGGTTAACGAATAAGATGCGGTCTTCCGGGACGCCCCTGGACTTGAGGACATCCACAGCCATCGTTGCAGAGCGCCCTATCACCCCAAATTAGCCTCACAGTCCCATAATCAGTCATTCATGACTCTTATTTACCTGTTGCGAACATAGGATCCAAGAGAAGCACCCATCGATCACCGATATCCTCCGGCAGCTTATCATAGAAAAGCTTCGGCATGCACGTCTCCTCGTCTCGCTGGATCAGAATCTTGCCAATGCGCACCGAGCGGCAGCAATCCCGGAGGCCCTGCTCCATGGCCTCGCCAGCCCGCATAATCGACACACCACAGATCTTCCCTTGGAACATCACACCGGCATAGCTCCGTCCGACAGGCGTGTTTATCTCATGCGCAATGACTGGAAGGTGGTTCAAGCTCTCCTCCACCAGCAGGCGGATGATGCGGTTAGAGTAGAAGATGAAGTCAGCTCGGTCTGTGTTGACATCTCTGATTATCCTATAACGCCGGCACTGTCAGCATAGGAATGCAAGGGGGCGTGGGAAGGGTATGAACTTGCGTCAGCAGTGCAATCAACTGCGGCGTCTGGGCGAGGATATGGACATTTGGGAACGAGACGGCGGTGGAGACTGTGGCCTCCGGTTTACGGTTTTTGGATACGTAGTCTGGGCCTACGGCTTCTCTGTGAATGGCCTGCGTGGACTCCTTGTTGGATGCCATCATAGAATAGATATCGGTGCGGTAATTTGAGTGACTTGGGGTTTCTTCCTTATATTGGAAGTTGGAAACGTGATATGCGAGGTTGGATCGTAGTCACGTATACAGAGGCGGGGTCACTTCAGACGCAAATTAAGTGGTAGACGGATGGCCACTTTTTGCAAAACTGTTATCTTCAGGTCGCTGCGGGTGAGGAATGAAGGTTTATTTATATTGTATGTACAGTATGACGATTGCCCCGTCTGTCACGTTGGTTGATCGCTAGGGTTTGCTGATAGGCCCGCTCGCGTGAGATTCTAGCAAGTTTGATAGCTTCGAAAGTGAAGTTAATTTGATGGCCAGTATCCACATAAGTCCAGCATATTTTAGATAATCTATCCTGTGAATAGCACATCTCCCGGTTGATATTCCATATATTCTGCCCCTGACCTCAAAGTATCGAGCTGCGGGGTTCTTTGGAAGAAGCGTTATTTAGCCTTAAATATGTGGCACCCATTGTTTGCGACTTTAGCCGCATGCACGGACCACAGCGATTGTTGACCCCGTTGCGCGCTGCTGGGCCTTGTGGGGAAGGCTGAGCCAAAACTCAAGAAGCCGCCAAAGACATCCTCAAAGACACAGCACATCAAACGAACGTACATACGGGCCAACTTATCTGTGAGTCTGATGTGGGATTATCCAATTCTCACTATATCCTGGCCTTAACTTATACGGAACAGTGACAGCTTTCGACGCGACCGGACTCCCGATACATCGTTCGCCATCGCATAATAGAGGGCTATTCTCATAAAGCAACGTGCTCGTGCTCATTGAGATGTTATACTTATGCTGATACATCTTTTGTGCTGGCTTCAGTAACACATGCAGGCAAGATGGCAACTAACAACGACACCACCTCGCGGAAAAGGTCCTTTGCGACTTACGGCAAAGCGCGACGGCGGCCTGGACCTGACTACCTGGCGCCAGCCAAAGCGTTTAAAGACGACACCGGAGGCAACAGGAGTCGCCAGTACTCTGTTCCACGCAATACAGAGCCGACCGCAGAGACCTCTATCCAGGTTCAGCCCCCGCAAGCCAGACCTTCCCCAGTCACCGATGACCCCAACGTTTTCGACTTTCCGAGCGACAGCGATAATGGCACCTCATGCCCAGACAAGAGAAAACGCATTGCGAAACAACCCCTGGCATCCCCCAAGAGGATAAAAAAAGAGCACGTTGAGGTCAAGAAGGCGGCGACAGCAGATACGAGCAATGGCCGCGCTCCCCATACAACCCCGAAACGCAACATCTCATCCAAAGCCCGCGCTCCAAAGTCTAGCATTGTGCGCCACAGAGAGACGCGGCCCAGTGGAGAAGAAATATCAAATCCGACGAACTTGGCTTCATTATCACATGTTACCTCTGGTGCAAAGCACGGCTTACTGGGTCGAGCAAAGGCAAAACCCGATACCACCATCCGTGGCGAACCACCTTCCACGACTGCCCCCAAGAAAGATAAAGGCCAAGGAACACAGCGACATAATACATATTCCCCAACAAATGACCGATCCCAATCAATTACCTCACGTCGGAATTCTCCGGTGCCAAAATCGCCGACTAGGGGCTTCGATGCGCCGGGAACGACCACTCCCGTCCGTGACAATACGGACTCTGGCCTCGATTTCAGTGGGCGGTCAACGCCAACGGGACTCACTCCAAAAAGCGTGAAAATGTGGAATGGACTACTGGGGGATGATTTTGATGGCGTCTCCCGCCAGGCAACGAAGGACACCACCGTACAAGATAGAGGGGCGAATCGACGACTTCCAAGACGGCGATTGATAGACTCTTTCGCTGAAAAGAAGGCTTCCAAGTCCGTCCCTGCTGCCCAGCGGAGCGATATTGGCCTTAAAAGAGGGATTTCAGACGTCCCTCCCGATACCAACCTGACGACTGACACGGATAAGCCTGCTAGCGTAGCAGTTGGGCAACCAGCCATTGTTGCGCCACAAGCACCAGGCCCAAGAATTACGTATAGCAGCCAGCGGTCAATGCTGGCAGAGCATGATCTTCTTACCAGCATTGAGCCCAGCTCATCTCAATCCCAAGACGAGGCTGCAGAAACACCAAGGAGACGACGGGGAGCAATACCTACCTTGACGCGACTTCACAGTTTAGACGAGGATAACGAGGAAGACGATAAGCAACCCGGAGGCGGGATCCGAACGTTCCATGAGCTGAGACAGGCGGGTGCAAACAAACGGTTCGTGGACGAGGTTGAAGACCTCAGTGAGCGAATTGGCGTGCCAACGAAGCAGCCTTCAATGAGGCGATCCGGGTTGCTGGATCTTATCAGTAAGACGCATGATAAGGCTTTCCTGAAGAGTCTTATTTCTAACGGGATGGACCAACGGCTATTCCTTCGACTAGGCGATGAAACAGATATTATTTCTGGCTTCATAATCGCTTCGATCCTCGTTATCTTACTCAACTCCACGGCTTCGCCGATCGCAACTTCTCACCTGCTCAACAAGGGGTTCTCGGATTTTATCAGCCGTCTTTTAAAGGTTGATGATAATATTACCTCCCTATCACAGCAGCGAAAAACGAACATGTCCAAATTGTCACAGACGCTACTAGCACAGGAGCATAAACAACTTTTGGAGATGCAAATATGGGGGGATGTTCAACCGAAAAAGCTCTCTCCTCGCTTAGTTGCTCTTGCTTGCCTTTATTTTGTTGTCAAGCAGAATCGCGAGAGTGGTATAGCTGGAAGCATAGTTTCCGACGAAATTGCAGAAAGTCTGTTTTCGATCGTCAACCTTTACACCGAAGAAATTTCCTGGCAGCCAACGGGACCACTTCAGTTCGCTGATCTTCATCTTACAATCTCGATTTTGGAGCTTAGTTCTCTGGGTTTGTCAAGTCGCCCTGGAGATACACCGTGGGGAGGCCGTCATCTAGCTATCGTTCGTGAAATCACACATGTGGCTCTTCGGGCTGCGCCGAGCGAGCTTTCATCAACCAAAGCCTTGGTGTTGGGCCTCGCATTGAACATCACCAACAACAATTCCCTGGCCTCAGAAATATTTTCAACAGCAGGATTCATCCATGACGCGTTCAATGCGATTCTATCAGATTCCAAACTTTTGTTGAATATGGTACCCGGAGAGAAACAATCGACATCAGTGGATGGTCTTATCCTTACGATAGGTATCATGATTAATCTGGTCGAATGGAGCGATCGGGCAAACGAACCAACACGAGCGCTTGACAATGGAAGCTTGAGAGATGCTGTGCGGGTATTCGTGATAGGGCTGGAGAAGGCACCTGAGGTTTGTTATTATTTTCGCTCCCTTAACGACTTGTCATGCTAACATTTATACAGGTTGATTCCGTCGAGGAGGCTAACCTCAATGTAACGTTTGGTTACTTGGCTGTGCTTCTGGGGTATCTGGCCCTGACGAAAGATACTGCGCGGCAAATGCGACTTGATCTTCCTGGGCACAGTTTAAAACCTCTGATAGTGGCCGTCGATGAGTTCATTGATCACCACAGGCAGGTTGACACCCAGTCTGGGAATGGCGTAGAAGTTCAGAATTCCCAAAGCGGCCTAACAGAAAAGTTATCGCGGATGCTAGCAAGGCTGGGGACCATGGCAGAAGAATCACAATGATCTGAAGCCTATCGTCTCCTCAATATGATATATATACACTTCGACTCGGCACATATTTACTGTCTTTTTGGCCTCGGCGTAGATAAACTGGACAGGGGGGTTAATAGGCAGCTATGAAAGAGATACCCATATAGAATTCCGGCGACGAGCAGCATGTTAAATGAATTTCCTTGGCTGCTTTCCATGCTATATAATTGTGGTTTGTTCCATCGTTACTTTTTGAGAGTGTAAGTAGTATAAATAATATTATTGGCATTGGGTTGCATCTCGCCAGAAATATATGCAAATTAGCCATAATAGTAAGAACTTGCTGTTATGGGGCAAACTCTGTATTGCTATAATTATGATTGTGTTTTTGATGACAATAGAAGCTATTCAAACCTCGACGAAAAAACTAAGCTGTCGAGCAGCTGCTACGAAGTCCCTCAAGCTACACTACGTGCTCGAATGACCGGCCGACCTTCTTGATGTGATTATCGACTGGTAGCTCAAAATTTAACCGACTTGGAGGAAATATCACTTCTTCGATACATATTAGATAAGGATGAAAGAGGATTTGCGCCCCGGCTAGCTGATGTGGAAGATATGGCGAATTTGATTTTAGAATCTCAAGGAAGACAACGCGTTAGAAAGCTCTAGGCACATCGATTTGTACAACGACGTCTAGAGTTAAAGACGCGTTTTAATCGCGTTTACGACTTTCAAAGGGCCTTATTCGAAGATCCTGGGCTTATTGGAGGCAATCGAGAATGGGCTATAGCGATTGTTTGCATTAATAGCGAAGGTCTAGCCATCCCTCCGTTTTTGGTGGTTTGAGCTTATTGGAGGATGGTTCCGGCTAGTGGAAAATATGCGGGCGAAATATGGGATTTAGGATTGCGATTTCTATAACTTCGACGAAACCGGCTTGATGATGGGTGTTATTTGCCCTAGGATGGTTGTTACACGCGCTGATCGACGTGGCAGAGGCAAGGCAGTTCAGCTAGGCAATCGAGAATGGGCTATAGCGATTGTTTGCATTAATGGCGAAGGTCTAGCCATCCCTCCGTTCTTGGTGGTTTAAGGCTAGAATGGCTAACTTATAGCACTTCGATAAACACACTGCTGCTTAAGCAAAGGGTCCATATCGGATGCTAGTTCTCAATGGGCACGAGAGTTCCGAATCGGCGGCATTCCAGGAGTATTGCAAGGCCCACAACATATGATGACTCAGCGCGGGGTACGATATACGAAGCAGCTTGTCCGTTATTCACCTTGACGTAGAGGGTGGCTTAAAAAACGAGTCTTCAAAGTCGAATATATGTCCTGTGCCTTGATAGTATACTCAAAGCTCGATGATGAGATGAAGAAAGAGGTGGGGCTTAGTAGTGCCCATGTGATTTGCTCAGGCGCAGTTTGGGCTTTCAATACATTCAGGCAGCAAAGATGCGTCAAGTATGAACGAATTAATAATGCTTCGGTGTGTAAGTTTCCAGATCTTATAAAAAAGTTCCATGAACGATTCCAACGGTCGCAAAGTCGACGGTGAGTAGGACTGCTGCCAGTCTGAAGGGGTATCTCTTCTCGTAGTATCCTGATTAAGATACAGGATGAGCAGATTGACTTTGCGACGAACTGCATGATTCAGGCCCCAGTGCATTTAGGCCGCTGCGCGAACGCTTCAAGCCTGCAGCTTGATTTGTGTTTGACTGTCTGTCGCGTCACAGGTCGATGAAGCCATCGTGGAAGCCGTGTTCGAGTGGGATGTGAAGTAGATTGGATGGGTGATCCTTCCTGGCTAATTTTCTTCTGGGTGACTTGATGCTGAATTGAGCCAAATCAAATCCTCTAATCACCCTATACGCCTACTGCTAGCCGCGAAGCTTTCGAGCTTGAAAAGAGTGGAGAAAGTACCCCGGCAACACTATCCTCAAGGTCATAGGTTGTAATCAGAAGTGGTCATGGTCTTGGTGTCATTTGACAGCATTTTCTCCAGACAGCGATACAACGAATGTCAAGAACTACTCAGAGTCCACTTGTATTCTACACGAGATATCTTTGAGCTGGTGAACGCTAATGGTGAGGGGCTACCCGATTCCATTTAGCCCTCAACATCGGCAAACCACCTGTGCGCCAGTGCTTCACGAGCAGTAATCCTCTTAGCAGGATCAAAATTTGTCATTGCCCCAACTAGATCCATAAAGTCCTTATCGAAGCCCGGTTTCTCAACCTTCCAGAGGCGAAAAGGCTTGCGTCGGTTCTGCTCGTTGAATCCGCTGCGGACCACCGTGAAAATCTCGCACCACAGGCTCTCGGGGCCGAGGTAGCGCAACAGCGCATCGAATGTGTCAGGTTCAGCAAAGTAAGAAAGTTGACGCTCCAGAATGATAGAAAGAGGCTCCATCTCAGGCTCTTCTATCTCTTTGGCGGAGGGGGCAAAGATGACGGTCCGGGAGAGTACGTATATACACTAATAGGAAATATTAGTCTTATAACACTATATATACACTTGAGGGCGATGCGGAGGGAATGGCCGCAGCAAACTTACAACTATACCATAAGAAAACATGTCAGAGGGTGAATTCACGGGACCTTGGGCATGAGCCTCAGGGCTGCGCCAGAGCTGATTGCCAACCTGAGATCCCACGATGTCACTACCAGGAGGTACATACGCAGCATCTTCGAGATCAGCAAAGCTGAACACTCTTTACAACGATATTTTCATCACCGTTCGTATAGTTAACTAGAATATTGTTTGCTTTGACATCTATTCAGGGTCAGTGCTTTACTGTAAGCGGAATTATTCATGGTAGAGGACGTGCCCGCATGAACGATATTTTTGTCATGCAATGCTGCAAGACCACGAAGAGCATCCCGCAGGATCCGTTTCCTTGCAGCGAGTGGTATTTCCTTCTGGGCGAGGCTGAGCAAGTGGTCGGTGGCATAGTCGTATATGAGGATCGATTGCTCGGGGATACTGTCGCGCATGAGTCGGAGATAAGAGCTGCGCTCGTGCGCAATGAGATATCTCTGCATATCGCAGGCTGGCTCAAACATCGAGGGGGGGACCTCCTTGAAGACAAACTTGTGTCCGTCATCTCTGCTGTGTTTCAAAAACGAAATAAGCCTGCTGAATGAGTGGGGACAGGGAGATAATGGAAAGCTCAATCACGTACGAGGCAAGATAGACTTTCTCCGGTCTATTGTCTTTCTCTTGAAGCACGCAGTTAATGGTATACTGACGACCAGACTCGCTAGCCAGCCTTGAGCCTACAACTGGCTTATTTATCTTGTTTTGTGCAGGTGCAGGCATTGAATCGTGAGATTGCATCGTACTTTGCGACCGTACAGGTCCGGTTGAAAGGCAGGACACGATGACGTGAGGGAGCGGCCGAAACCTTGGAAGCTGGGTTGCTGGGCGACGTATTGCATTGAGAGTTATATGGCTTTTAAAGAGTAGTCATGAGGTCTGGAGGAAGAATTGGACGTTATTAGGTCTAACCCCAGGCATTACTACAGATGATGGGCAGGTTGTTGGTAAAACGATTTTCAAAAATATGCACATACATGTTATAGCGATCTCCTATTAGCCGATATTTCCTATATAGCGATAATTTTGAGGCCACGCTAGCTTTTTATATGTAATTTTTGACTCCTTTACAATACTACGATATCGTTCCGTAATATGTAATAAAATCGTTATATTTTGTATGTGTAAAATGGCTCGGCAGGGTATTACAATTGAGCAACGGCGTGCCTTACGCCTACGCAGAAAGCCTGTATACAGTGGTTTTAGGAGACGTACGGTCATAAAGTAAGCCAGTCTACTATTTCTGAGTCCTTTAGTGCCACTTTTGAGAGGCTAGATACTGAAGCCGGAGCTGTATTAATGTCTGCCCTTCGTATCCGTTCTGGCTTTTAGCCTGAGGTCCTTTGGCATTAGCAGCTTCGAGTTGAAGCAAATAGGGCGTTTACTATAGGTGAAATCCTTCGAGAAAAGGCTCGAGAAGTCTGGCATCAACTCCCTCATTATAGGGAGAAACCTGAGCTAGAATTTAGTACTCGGTGGAAATTTCAAGAAACGGCATGGTATTCAAGCACGATTTCAACATGGCGAAGTAGGGTCAATTCCTGATGTAGAGGAAGCGATGGAAGGGCTACGGCTTATTACAAAGTAATATGAAGAGAAGGATATATATAACATGGATGAAACTGGATTATTCTAGCGTATGAGACCCTCGAGAGGTCTCCTTTCTCAGAGTATTCTAGGCGTCAAGAAGATAAAGCACGAATAACAGTTATTTTATGTACGAACGTAACAGGAGGAGACCGAATTCAACCTTAGTTTATTAGAAAAGCTAAAAAGCCACGAGCTTTACAAGGAATCAATATTTTAGGAATAGGAGGCAGCGTATGGAAGCATAATCCGAAAGCTTAGAATATAACAATCGTTATGGTCGAATGGCTTCAAGCTTTATATCGCCATATAGGGGGACGACAGGTTCTTCTTATGATGGATAATTTCAGTGCTTACATTACAGGAATTGAATTACACCCTCCTCCTTCGAATATTCAAATTAAATGGCTTCCTCTAAATTCAACAAACCGTACGCAACCTTTAGATCAAGGGATTATTCAGAATTTCAAGGTCTATTACTAGCAGCAACAGCTTCTCATAATGCTCTCTTCTTTTAATAAACAAGAAGATCTATATTTAATTATCACACTTCGACATGCAATTTGATAGGCCCTTTAAGCTTGGAATACAGATATTACAAATCAAACGATATATAACTGTTTCCTTAAGTCAACCCTTATTTTGACTACCTAGCTGACTTCTATTCCACTATGTAAGAATATTGATATTTTATTCTAAGATGTTATATAGGCTAGCAAAATCCGTAACGCCATGTCACTAAAAAGCTTCTTAAACCCTAATGAAGAGGTAGAAGAAGAGGATACGACTACTTAAGAAAATATGATTCTATAAGAGGTAATCCAAGAGCATTTAGGCCTTCTGACCGAAGAAGAAGGAGAAGAGCCAGAACAGCCTTTGCTAACACTATAGGAAGCTCGCTTGGCTCTTCAAGTTCTTGTAGAATATACAGAAGGATTGAACAAGCTTGGAAAATCATATTCTAGGGCCTTAGAATGCCTTACTACTGATATTAAAGCCCTAGTATCATTGAGGCAGCAGAGTATCCTAGATAGTTGGTTTACATAGTCATTTAATATAAATCACGTGTTTCTAGTATGCTGATATTTCAATTATAACGATATTCAAGTGTTGTTAAAATTACATCGCTATAATGTCATACTGACATTCGTTGCACTCAGTTTGCTATCAAACTCAAGAGCAAACTTGGAAGCCTAGGAGCATGAACGATAGCTCTAAAAGCTCCTACGAACCTCTATGATTCATTACATGTCATCGCTCTTTAGTTACCCATAAGATTGGTTAAGTTATGACATAATTTGTCTATGACATAATTTGTCTATAGGGGTACTCTGACCTTGGACCTCCTTTTACTTCCTATAGGCTACGAACCTAAGAGATGGTTCTATGGGATTCTCTTACGTCGACTACAGTTACCAAGCCTGGTAATCATGGAAAGTCTTGGAAAATGAGAGAACTACACTCCTTTAGCATAAATAGGATTGCCCTTTCCTTAAGAAAGGGCAAGCAGACAATACAGTAAATGTAAGGACACAGGGAATACGGCTCTCCGTAGGTGCATATGGGAGTGCGAGTCGGAGGTGATGCTGTATTCTATCCTATAGGTCTACTACGAAGGATACAAAAAAGATGAAAGGGGAGCTTATAGCTTCCTACCCCTTATGTACCTAAATGGGGTCCGACTCGGCTAGGCCTTAGCGTACCGGTAGATCCACTCCCGTCTGCCGCCCGAATCGACCCCGACCCTAGAACATCTATGCTGCTATACTACTATGTCGCCTATTCCGCGTTGTCTTACGGGTCCGAGGGTACCCCGTGTAAGGAGGCATCCTTACATTACCCCCCCCCTTGAGAGAGTGCTTTGTCCTCAAAGCGCGTGGCTCCGTGTGCCGACCGAATGGTAGCCGAGTGTCGGTATGGTCTAGGTAGTCTTTGTTCGAAGATCGTGGTGCTGAATGCGTCCGTGGGATGGATCGCGGAGCGTGCTTTGTTCCTAATAAAAGCGGATTGTTGAGGTCCGAGTTGGCACCGTATAGTATCCAGTTGTGGTGTTGCGCGTCGCGAGTTTCTTAGTTACTGTGCGCGCGCTACTACTCCTCAGAAATTCATTGTTCTAAGCGGTTGTTATGGAGCAACCGATTCCACCCAGGATTCGAAGGCTTCTTTTTACAACAACACCGCCTACGAACCCTCCTCCCGAATCCAGTAAGTAGCCCCTCTTGTTCGTATACTGTATACTAATCTGATTGTTTCATAGGAAACAAAACAAACCAGACGACCGAGTAGGTGATGATTGCGCGCCGACGCGTAGGTGATAACTTCTGGGCTTGGGGCTGACGGTTTTGTAGGAAACCTTTTCGCGAAGATGCCCGTCCTGCTGCCCCCCGGGGCCCTCCCGGCTGCGTACCGCGTCCTCTGTATGAGATGCGTGCGCCGTATTGGGACACCCGACGATGCTCCCATGGAGCACGAGTGCGTTTGGAGCGAGAAAAGCTCCAAGTGCGCCTACTGCGTGAAGCAGAAGGCACCATGTGTGCCGGTGAGTTCTCGGGTGCTGTTCGGTCTGGTGGTTGGTTTCCTGTGCTGACTTTCTGGGGGATAGATTCTCTGGTTCCTCGAGGAGGAATATGCCGCCATCGTCGCCGCCGAAGCGGCCACCCCTCCCGTCCCGGCCACCACCCTCAAGACCTACAAGGAGGTCGCGCGCGTGGCCGACCTCTCCAGCGCCGCCATGCCGGCCCTGCGCTCCCCCTTTGAGGGGGCGCAGTACATTCAGGGGCTGGCCACCCTCGCTGCCATCAAGGTAAGTTTTCCCCTTTCTGTTGTTCTTGTTCTGGGTCTGACTCCTAGGTAGGACCTCGCCGCCGCGGTGGAGGGGTTGAAGGAGGATACGGGAAGCTCCTCGCGGGGCAGGCCCGCGCCGTCTCCTTGCTGGGGACGGTGGATAAAACCACCGACAAGGTGGGGAAGGAGGTGAGCTTCGTGGCGACTGCGGTCGCGAAGGTGGAGAAGGCGGTGGGGAAGTTGGCCGGGGCTGTTGCGGTGGCTCCCCGCAATGGCGGGAAGAGGAAGAGGGGGGAGGAGGAGGAGGGGAATGGGGAGAACCCGATTGGGTGAACGGGCCCTGTGCCGGAGGGAACTCGGGCGTGGTCTTTCGCGTGGGGTCACTTCGACCCTTCGTCTCTCATGGTGGTAGCCGCTTGTTGCGACGCCGGTGAGACGTTTGGGAAGGGTGGCTTCCGCAAGGGCTACGGCTCTGAGGGTGCCCTGGCTTAGAGGGTGTTTAGTTTAGTGTCGTAGGTAGCAACGACGCTGTTTTCCTCTGCTTTGCCGTGCCTCTCGTGATCGTAGCTTGGTTTGCCTGTCTCCCATTCCGTGATCCAGCCGGGTAGGTCCTGCGGTGGTCCTGGCAGGTTTGGGTACTCCGCGTGGAACTCCCGGATTTTGTAGGGGGAGTTCTTAAAGTTTGAGGCGGGGTACCATTCCGGGTCCGGATCGTATCCGACCCAGGATACCTGGTATTGAAGTTGTTTTCGCCGGATCCTTACGGCGAGGATCTTTTCGACCTCCCACTCCTCTAGGCCGTCTACGACTTCGCTGCTTGGCTCAGGCGCTGCTTGACCGGGCAGCGGGTTATTCGGAGCCTTGATGAGTACGTCTGGAGAGAAGACATCGTGTATTTGGGAACCCTTCGGTAGGTCTAGTCGGAAGGCGTGTCCGATTTGTTCCAGTACCGTATAGGGTCCGACCCATTGTTGCCCCAGCTTACGGCTAGGGCGGTGATTTTTCAGATTCTTGGTCGATAGGTAAACCTTGTCTCCTACGTCCCAGTCAATGGCTCGTCGGCGTCGATTCGCGTATTTAGACATATCCTCTTGTGCTTTGGCCATGTTCTCCTTTGCGTAAATCCATGCGGAGTGCATGCGGTTTGCTACTGCTTTGGCTTCCTTCTGGTTCATGACTTCCCTAGGGGTCGTGGCTTTCGGGGTTTCCCAGTCCCAACTGGTGCGCGGATCAGTTCCGTACTTGAGTCGGTAGGGGGTCATTCCGATCGAGGCATGGGGAAGGGTCATTTGCACCCGATCCATGATGGGAATGAGCTCGCTCCAGTTATCCTGGTAATGTGATACGAAGGGCCTCAGTCTCTGATCGATATACCGATTCATGATTTCCGTCTGCCCGTCGGTCTGCTTGTGATAGGCTGTCGACAGCTTGATCTTGACGCCGATGATCCGGCAGAACTCGTGCCAGAAGGATGACACGAATTGGGGTCCGCGGTCACTGACGATCGATACCGGGGTGTGCCCGAATCGATATATCCATTCGATGAACAGCTGCGCCATTTGTCGTGCATCTGTAGTCTTATAACACGGTATGGTCACCGAACTCTTCCCGAGGCGGTCCATAAACACTAGGATGCTGTCGTACCCGTGCTTGTCCCTTGGGAACTCCTTGAAGTCCATCGTAAGGTGTTGCATAGGGTAGTCGGGTACCGGTAGGGGGTGTAGAAAGCCCTGTTGCTTTGTGACATTGGTGTGCGAAAGGCGGCATGTCGCGCAGTTACGCACATACCGTATGCAGTCTGCTTCCATACCGACCCAGCGATACTTCTGGGCAAGCAACTGGTAGGTCTTCCGGCCGCTGGGGTGCGCCGTCGACACCTGGTCATGCGCGTCTCGGATGAGTTTCGTACACAGCTCGGTGTGGCGGTTCACACATAGGCGGTCTTTGTACAGGAGGAGTTGGTCGGCTAGGGCGTACCCATCCGGTAAGGGTTGTTTCGCGCGTGTCTCGGCGAACGACTTCCGGTTGTCTACGCATAGTGCCTCGATCAGATCGAAGGGCATCTGCGCCTTTGGGGGGTCGATGGCATTGATCGATGCTACATAACTGTCGGCCAACTCGGCACTGATACGGGGGTGTAGGCGGGCAGGGCCAAGCAACACCCTCGCACGACTATCCAACTTGACTTTCTGTTGCATTACGAGGTCTTGGTCTCTTCGGCTCAGAATATCAGCCTTCAGGTTATTCTTACCTGCCGTATACGTAATGTGGAAGTTGAAGTCGGATAGTAGTTCCATCCATCGCACCTGCTTCGCGGTGAGAACCTTCGTCGTCATGAAGTATTCGAGCGAGCGGTGGTCCGTATACACCTCGACTCGCTGCGTAACAGAGGCCAACTCAGGTCTCCATTTCGCGAACGCTTTCACGATGGCGAAGAGTTCCTTGTCATGGATTTCCCAGTTGATCTCATGGCCGGTAAGGACGTGGCTGTAGAAGCTCACTGGGTACCAGAGCTGGTCCGGGTGCTCTTGTGATAGCACGCCGGCGACGACTCCGTCTGAAGAGTCGGTCTCTAGCTTCGTAGGCAATTCGGGGTTGAAGTGGTGTAGTGCCTGCACCGCTAGTAGCTGCCGCCGTAATTCTTCAAAGGCGTTCTCACATTCCTCAGTCCATAGGAACGGCTCCGAGGGGCTCGTGATGGTAGTCAGGGGCTTCGCGATCTTCCCGAAATTGCGTATGAACTGGCGGTAGAACCCACAGAAGCCTAGATAGGATTTCACACCGGTAACGGTGGTCGGTCGAATCCAGTTTCGAAGGGGTTCGATCTTGTCGGGGTCCGCCTCGACACCGGAAGTGGTCAGTATGTAACCCAGGTACTTAGTTCGGGTAACATTGAACTCGCACTTCTTGAGGTCGGCTTGTAGCCCTGCCTCACGAAGGCGCTGTAGGACTTTGTGTACGTGCTCTATATGTTCCGTAGGGTCCTCGGAGTATATGAGAATGTCGTCGAGGTAAGCCGTACAGAAGTCGTCCAAGTATTGCATGAGGACGTCGTTCATGTAGCGCTGGTACGTTGCGGGGCCGTTGGTCAGTCCGAACGGCAGCACCTTGCACTTATAAGATCCATATCGAGTCCGAAAGGTAGTATACTCTTCGGAGTCAGGGTGCATTCGTATGCGATGGAAGGCTTGTCGGATATCTAGTTTCGTGAAAATCTTGGCTTTCGACACCCGTCCAAGTAGTTCGTCGATGCGCGGTATAGGGTACGGATCGTTGCGGGTGAGTCCGTTCAGCTTGCGGTAATCAATGCAGAACCTCAGTTTGCCGTCCGCTTTCTTAACGAAGAGTATAGGGGACGCAAAGGGGCTATTGCTATTGACGATGAAGCCTTTCTCCAGGTTCTCCAGCAGGTATTGCTTGGTAGCCTTAAGCTCTTTGGTGCCTTGCCGGTAGAGCGGGGAGAAAGCGTTTGGTAACGGCGCCTCTAGCTGTATCTTATGATCGTATACCCGGTGTGGTGGTAATTTATCAGATTCCGATTTTGAGAAGACGTCGGTGTACTTTCGGTGCACAGGCGGGAGTTTCTCCTGGATGAGTGATATCGTCTCGTCATCCTCTTCGGATTCTTTTTCCCGAATGATCTGATCGATCTCGTAAAGGCTGGTCTGGAAGAACTCGGCATCGCTTCGCATCATCTCGTGGTGGAAGGCGTTTGCACCGATCTCGCAGATGTGCACCGGCGTGAAGCTTGGTACAGGCTTCGCCGGTGGCAAGAAAGGTACCCCTGGGATCTGAGGTGTACTCGGGGCAGTGTCGGTGGTCATTCCGGAGTCCGAAATTATCACTTTCATTTCCATCGAGCGTCCGCCTGCGCGGCGTCTGTCTTCGTGGTGGATTGCGGCATCCCTACGATTCGCATCCGACTGGTGAGAAGGATGTCGAATGGACGTTTCGCGCGAGTGGTAGGGCAAGGTGATCTCCTTGCTCCAGCTAGGAGTAGGCGGGTACTCCTTTGGCCATACTAGCCGGCTCTTTGCAGAGTCGAGTAGTATTCGGAAGCGGCTGAAAAGCTTCCTCCCAATTATCACATCTTGCGCTCCAAGGTCCAGGAGCACAAAGGGGCAGTTATATATTCGGCGTCCTTCGACTGTTAAGTGCAACCGAATATACTCCGATACGTGACTTTGGATTTTTCGCTGAAAACCACGTATGGGTACAGAGTAGGGCAGTTTCCGTATGGGGCTCTGAAGCGCCTTCGACAGTCGTAGCGCGAAGGGCTTGTTGATGACGAGGTATCCGTTTGCTCCTGTGTCTGCGAGAGCCTTCGTTTGCACACCGAGTCCGTTCAGACTCAGCGTCGTGTCGACTAATAACTGGGTTCCGCCCAAGAGTTCTTGTAGGTCGAGATCTCGCAGATCACATTTGCGTAGACCTAGGAAGGAGCCTTTCCCTAGGCCTCGTCGTTTTCCTCCAGGGACGCATCCGATTGGAGTTCGACTGCCTCCTCCCACTGCTCTTCGGGTTCAGGGGCTTCGCGGTCAATCTCTTTGACTGTGGGGTTGAGCGGGCACCTGTCCTGGAAATGACCGGGCTTCGCGCATTTGAAACAGTTTCCAGACGCAGCCGGCACGGCGGTCCGCACGCGACCTGTTATGTCCGGCTTGGGGGCGGTGGGTATGAAAGGAGTCCTCTGGAAGGAACCCAACGGACTTCTTGTCGTCTTCGGTGGTTGGGTCTTGGCGGCCTCCACAGGCGGGAACCTGGATGAGCCGAGGCGGGCCCGTCCTGGGAAGCTCGACTCGCCGCTCTTGGACTGGGAGCTCAACTCGCCGTTCCTGCGTCGCTCTTGGTCGAAGGCGGTTAAGGCTCGGACCATGGTGAGGTAATCGCCTTTCCATTGGTCCTTCACGACCGCCACGCGGCTGCGGAATTGCGGTGTGAGCTTGTTCCACATATACTGAAACCACTCCGATTGTGATACTTGTCCCGTAATCGCCGCACTTTGGAAGCGGGCTTTGAACTCGGGGAAGGTTTCGTGTAAGTGACCCTTTTCGCCCATCTGCATATCGTCGAATTCGTTCCGGGCCTGTTCGGTCTCATTACCCGTAAGGTAATATGATCCTAATAGGTCCATCATTTCGTCTGCGCTCTGGAAGCCATGCGTATCCGATAGGTATTGGGGTTCCAGATATTTCTTTGCCAGGCCGGTCGTAGTTCCCCATATCAACGCTCTTCTCGAGACGTCGGTAGGGTAGTGGTCCTCATTGACTACAAGTCGGTCCCGAATGGACGCGCTCCATTGCATAAAGGTATGTTCTATCCCATCGCTGAGCGGCGTAATCTTCTCAGAGATGGTGGATTTCTTGTAACGGTTCGGAGGGTCCACGGTGTACTGTCGGGGTAGACCCGGGATTGAAGGAGAGCGCGCATTGTCGACAGGTGGCAGTCGAACGGTGCCGGGCGTGTTTCGCATTGTCGGTGCAGGCTGTTCGTCTTCGTCGGCCTCAATGGTGCGCACTGGGGCGTCGGCAGCCGGTGGTGGCGTAGACGGTATTCGGGTCTGGCTAGCTACGAGGCTGGCTACCATCGCCTTGAGCTCCCACATCTCGTTCTCGAGGTTCGCTATGCGATCCGGGGGGCTTTCGGATGGCCCTGCGGTCGTGCCCGCTGTGGCGGTTTGCCTAGTTGTCATTCGTAGCGGTTGACCGTCATTGTCGGGTGGTGGGTTTTGTGTCGTCTTGCGCGACATCTTGATTCGGGGGTGTATCGAGTCGCAGTCGATACGGAAGAGTTTGACTTCCGGTAGCTCGTAGCTATCAACACTCTTGTTCACAATTGCCTCTGTGCTTGAGGGGGTTCTTTAGGATCTCGTATCCTATTCGGCGCCAACGCGTCGGCGACTTTACCAGCTTGCTCTGCAGGATCAAACCCTGATCCACTGGCTGTCCGTGAGTTCTCTGGGGTCACGGCTATTTGGAGTCATCAGGTCTCTACTTCGAAATGTCACCGAGTCGCGGTCGGTGGTGTTTCGACAGTTCTCCTGAGTCGTTCCGGTTGTGGGATATTATTTAGGTACGGCCGTCCCCGGCAAGCGTGATCTTTTTTGTATAATGTAAGGACACAGGGAATACGGCTCTCCGTAGGTGCATATGGGAGTGCGAGTCGGAGGTGATGCTGTATTCTATCCTATAGGTCTACTACGAAGGATACAAAAAAGATGAAAGGGGAGCTTATAGCTTCCTACCCCTTATGTACCTAAATGGGGTCCGACTCGGCTAGGCCTTAGCGTACCGGTAGATCCACTCCCGTCTGCCGCCCGAATCGACCCCGACCCTAGAACATCTATGCTGCTATACTACTATGTCGCCTATTCCGCGTTGTCTTACGGGTCCGAGGGTACCCCGTGTAAGGAGGCATCCTTACAGTAAATCGACTATCACATACTTCCACGTCTTTTCCACGCTTCCAAGCATTCATCTTGTTACTCCTTGTTTCTGAAAAGTCAGTGAGGTGTTAACCTCTGACTTACCCCTGAGTTCCCAGACTCAACATTTGTTGCAACTTGTCTGAACCACTTCACTACATCACACACCTGATTGCTGCGTTGTGGAATAGTCTAAGCTACGACCCTTTGGCTCTGTTTTCTAAGACAGTGTGTTGTCTTAGTAAATTCATCCCTTCCTTGGGTGGCTAGATTCTCACATCTGGTGCACCCACCATTACAGCTAGAAACTGGGCTAATAACCAGCTCAAAAGAGCTGGGGTTGAGGCCTAGAGGGTAGAGCACCTCTGGAAAAAGAGGGTAAAAGCTCTTCTTCAAGCTAGCAACCTAATTCCACTAGAGGATCGGGACCCAATTCGGGACCCAGAAGCTGCTAGAGTGAGTGCGAGAGCGAGAGCGGGAGTGAGCGTTGGAGTGAGTGTGGGAGTGAGCGTGGGAGTAATGAAGTGATAATTTCTTACAATTATTGATATATGTACCTTTACATACAAATTACTATGTAATGGTACTTATAGCCTAATATTCCGAAACCGAGCACATCGCTTCTGCTCATTTTTGAAACCGCGCGGATCGCTTCCTCCAACCTTGAGCGAAGCGAAAATTTGGTCACGACGATTACTATTCGATTATTCGATCGAGGAAGCAGAACATCAACAAACCTTCATTAAGGAACCATATCCAGGAACGAAGCATTACGTATCAATACGTAGGACATAAAAAATGGCGCCTCCACCAAAGCAACGGAAGATTGCCATTGTGGGCTCGCGATCAGTTGGTTATTTGCCATGTTGATTCCCTTACAAACCTCACATGTGCTAATGATGATATTACAGGCAAATCTTCCCTGACGGTCCAGTTCGTCGACGGACATTTCGTGGAGAGCTACTATCCCACGATTGAAAATACTTTCAGCAAAGTTATCAAGTACAAGGGCCAGGAATTCGCAACAGATATCATCGACACAGCTGGTCAGGTGAGCAAGCATCTCCGTTTCACGTGATATCATTATGTTTTTGAATTATATTTTCTAACTGTTGCTCCAGGATGAATACAGTATACTTAATTCCAAGCACTTCATTGGGATCCATGGGTATATCCTGGTGTATTCGGTTGCTTCGATGCAGTCGTTCGAGATGGTACAGGTCATCCGTGACAAGATTCTGAACCACTTGGTATGGTCCCTACCAGCATGCCACATACAGAGAGCGCGGACATTCTAACATTTGTATTAGGGAACTGATTGGGTACCGGTCGTCATTGTCGGCAACAAGAGCGATTTGCGACCCGAGCAGCGCCAGGTCACTGCAGAAGATGCCAAACAGCTGGCAGAGAAATACTCGTGTGCGTGGACGGAAGCTAGCGCGCAGTTCAATGAGAATGTCACCAAGGCATTTGAGTTGATGATTGCACAGATCGAGAAGTCACAGAATCCAAATGAGCCGACGGGGGGGAATAAGTGCTTGGCTATGTAGAGACCTGAGGAATGATTATGTGTTGGTCGGTACATACACCGTGGCAATTGAGGCATGGCCGTCCTATTAGATAGGTTGGAGGGTTCAGCGGAGTTATATATCTGCCTCAGAGCCCCCCATGAGTGTGGCCTTTTCCGACTTGAAAGGAGCATGGCACAAGAGATTTGTCAAGCAGGTCCCGAAACCCACAGGCCAACTCTACCTCATCTCTATGACAAACTCGGCTTTACTGCAATAGATAGGATAGCTCAGAATAATAAAGCAGAGGCAATGTTCGCATCGCAAGATCCGTGTTGTTAATATTTTTGATATCTGTTTGTCAGGCATGGCAGTATCGATTGATCGAGTTCAGTGCTACTATGCATTGCCAAAGCACCTAAAAGACAAGTATAAATCTTTGGATAGTGTATGTTTGACTCGCAGAAACTTTATCACTTCTTATTTATTATTCGTTGTGAGCGATTACTCCGCACGAGTCAATATGGTCTTCCAAATCGTGGTTTGAGAACATGTGACGAGCTGCGGGACGTGGTGGTCCTCCCACCTTGAATTTACCCCACCAACAAAGGCGGCCAAAAAGATTCCACCCACCACCAAACAGACAACAACTTCACCAGCACCACAGCCTTACCCTCATTGTATCGGAAGCTCCGAACGTCGCAAACATGCTTGACGTATTCGACTTCATCGTCGAGAAGGGCGGAAACCCGGAGCAGATCAAAGAGTCGCAGAGGAGGAGGTATGCGCCAGAAGAGGTTGTGGACGAAGTTATCGTGCTGTATGAAGATCACCGCAAGAGTAAACGCGCCCCACGAATCCACACCTCTCGAAGATCATACGCTTATACATTTCAACAGCTCAGTACTCAGCGACCCAAGTGAACACGAAGATCAATGAAATACAAAAGCAGATCGGTGCGAAGAAGAAGGTTCGTTGTGATAGTTCAGACAACCAGGCGCGGGGCACTTTGGAGGCGCAACTGACCACCGATTTTTATTAGGCCAAGGAAGATGCATCTGAGCTCATGGCCCAGAAGCTTGAGCTAGAGAAAGAAAAGAAGGCAAAGATCGAACTTGCCGGTGAGAAGGACGTTGCACTGAAGAAGAAGATTGCCACCATTGGGAACATCGTCCACGAGTCTGTGCCTGTTCACAACAACGAGGTAGGGCTTTCAGATACTTTATTTGGTGTAGAGTATCTAACCGGACAACAGGACAACAACGTCGAGCTGCGAGCGTGGGCGCCCGAGGGATTCTCTGTCGAGAAACGCGACGTCCTGTCCCATCACGAAGTCCTGACACGCCTGGATGGATATGACCCAGAAAGAGGTGTCAAGGTCGTTGGCCACCGTGGCTACTTTCTGAGAAACTGGGGTGTATTTTTGAACCAAGCCATGATTAACTATGGTCTTCAGTTTTTGTCGGAGAGAGGATATACCGCATTACAGGCACCTCAGTTTATGCTGAAGGAGTATATGGCAAAGACCGCTCAGCTTGAACAGTTCGATGAAGAGCTCTACAAAGTCGTGGATGGCGATGCTCAAAATGATAAGTATCTTATCGCGACCTCCGAACAGCCGATATCAGCCTTCCATGCCGATGAGTGGATTATGAACAAGGAGCTTCCTATCAAGTATGCTGGTTTCAGCACTTGTTATAGAAGAGAGGCTGGCTCGCACGGTCGTGATGCCTGGGGTATATTCCGTGTTCATCAATTCGAAAAGGTAAGGCAATCCCCATTCCAAAGAGACTTCTGTGCTAACTTTGTGTTTAAAGGTTGAGCAATTTGTTCTTACCGACCCAGAGAAGTCTTGGGAGGCATTCGAAGATATGATCACCGTTTCCGAGGACTTTTATAAGTCGTTGGGCGTGCCATACCGCGTTGCCGCCATCGTTTCTGGTGCCTTGAACAATGCCGCAGCGAAGAAGTACGATCTGGAAGCCTGGTTTCCCTTCCAAGGCGAGTACAAGGAGCTCGTGTCTTGCTCGAACTGCACGGACTACCAGTCGAGGGCACTTGAGATTAGATTCGGCAACAAGCTCCAAACGGATGTCAAGAAGAAGTATGTCCATGCTCTTAACTCTACACTGTGCGCAACCGAGCGCGCGTTGTGCTGTCTGCTAGAAAACTTCCAAACCGAAGATGTAAGTTGCCCACGATTCCAATCACCTCCGAGAAAACCACTAAATAGCATCTATAGGGATTCACCGTACCCGAGCCACTCCGAAAGTACCTACCTGATGCTCCTGACTTCATTCCATTCACCAAGGAGCTTCCAAAGGATTCCACTTCGCAGAAAGCGAAGGCGAAGGCCGAAAAGTCTGGTAAAGTCGCGAGCGCTGTTGCTGGTGGGGCGGCAGCTGTTACAGAAACGTTGAAGGACCTAAGCACCTGAAAAGCTTTCTCTTTACGGAATAGAAATATGAAATCAACGGCAGAAAGATTGCCTGGTTTGTTTTTATACTTCAGAGCTAGATTTATGCTTGACGTACATCAATAGAAAGCTACCATGTTATGAACCTTGACGATTCGTCTCATAATCTCAATTGAAATCTTGACTTACGTATGGATTATAATCCCATGACGTTAATGTTACATCTAATCTAACGGCGCTGCCAAATCCATCGCCTCCACTCCCCCTTGCTCTCCTTCACTCACCTCCACCCCCCATTCCACCCATTACACACAATTTGCATATGCCGTTGGGAGCTGCTATCCAACGACGCAGCTGCTTTTATATACGGAGCTGCTCTCGAACCAACTTGTAGACTTTGCGCTGTTTCGGAGACTTGATAACTTTACGTATGGTCTGTCCAATCCATCTGGATAAAGCTGGGAAAATGACTGATTCCCCGGCCCAAGCAAAGCAGAAATATACAGCCCCGAGGGATAGAATAAAGAATCGAAAGTCTAAGTCCATTTCCGTGAGTTGCATGAACTTCGCCAACCACTTAGAAGGATCGAACAGCATGTATGATGAAAACAGCAACCCTGTCACGATCGTAACGACGAACGGGACTGTATTTGCGTTAGTAAATCGTTCCTGCGTATTTACTTGAAGGATAAACTTACGGTTTTGTCCAATAGCCTGCCTGAAAGGTGGTCCAACGCTTAAAATTATACCAGAGAGAATATACTGGAAACAGGACACTAGAAAAAGTGTCGTATTCTGGGAATTTTCGATATTGGACTTCTCTTTTTCCAAGTGTGGTGGGATATACCTGCCCGCCGGTCAGTTATGGGCCGAGGCCTAATATGAAGGGTAACATACCAAGGTTGCCACTGCACAACTATGTACCCAATGGCTTGGATCAAAATGCATATTGATATCTGCCCAATAAGTGGAACTAATACTTTGCGAGACACAAGGTTGGCTGTAGGACGCCTATTGGAGAGTATCCGGTAAGGCCCGGTCCAACCCACTGATGAGGCGGTTAGAACTGTTCGCATTGTAAAGGGGTGCAACTTACTGAAAATTGCAATTGGGAGGATTAGAACCAGATCAATGAAAAGAAACTATGGCAATTAGTATTACTAAACATTCATTGAATTTGAGTAGTATCATACCTGGAAATCCCCCAAGTTAGATGCGGTGGCGTATAGGAAGCTGACGGAAGTGAATTGAATTGCGGAGTATAGGCTCATATATTTGAAGCAGCTGAAGCTGGTAACTAAAGCCGCACGTCCCTCTCTATTCATAATATTAGTAGGCAAAAGGGGCAGGTCAGTGGATCTTACTGAATAACCTCTGGGACACATGTGATGTCAAAGATTCTGCTTGTGAATGGGGCTGCAACCGAAGCCTCTGCCTCTGACAGGGAGATCCCAACATCAGCGGCTTTCAGTGCTCCACAGTCATTTGCCCCGTCGCCACAGAATCCGACACAGTAACCGATGCTCTGTAGTTTTTCTACTAGTTCATGTTTTTCGTCAGGGGACATCCTAGCAAAAACTTGGCCTCCAACAAGCATCTCGAAGTACTGTCAGCAAAAGTATGTGTCTTTGGACATTTCATCACGAACCTTTTGGATGACTCCCGGAGAAGCAAAATCAATCATCCAGCGAAACACATCGCCGCTGACAGCTAGAGAGAATTTTTTGAGGTTTGATATATCATAAGGCAATGAGGCGTCTCCTTCAGCGGGAGGTGGAAGCGGCTATAAAAATCAGCGTTTGAAACATGGTTATACTATTGGGGGGGCATACTGTAAGCGTTCGACCATCCAGTTGGTATATGGGGTTATCTATGCTCTCCCAGACCAAACGAGAATTTGGATCTTGGAAATGCCCTGTCACATATCATTAGTGGTTGTAAGCTATAAAATGTTCCTTCGGATAGCGACTTACCTTCAGCAAAATGAGGGACAAAGCAATGGGCAGTTTTGTCGATTAAAGTGCACTCTCTTGCAACGCTTATAGCGGTTAAAATATTGTCGCCGGTGCACATAAGCTTCCTTATCTGGGCCTTTTCAAGCACTTCGAGAACACCTTGAGTGCTTGGCTTCAATTTGTTCTCAAATATGATAAGACTAATAAAATTAAGTTGCGATTCGGCTTCGCTCCTTTTCATCCTTTGTACCTTGACCCAGCTCAATTTAGGTATGTGTCTCCGTGCGCAGGCAATGACTCGGAAACCTCTATGGGTATAGTATGTCAAAAGCTCGTCGTAATCATTAGGGACTGGTCTGAGTTAGGCAGTTTTCTCCAAATACACATCAGTGAAGCGACCTACAGCTTTCAGGTCGGCAGATATCCTTCATGCACTCGGGAGCACCCTTGACATAAATATCGACCCCACGAGATCCAAAATTCCTCACAATTACACTTGATCTCCTCAAGTGAGACGCAAACTCGAACGACTTTAAAATACCAAGCTCAATGGGAGTCGACTGGAACCGCTGTTAGCAAATAATCCTCTAGCGCATGCCAGTATGCAAGGCATAGAAGGCACTTACATTCTCTGGGCCATCAGGTTCACGAAGGCCATACTCCAGCTCCGTGGGGGGCCTCGCGGTTGAAGGTGAAATGCCTTTACTTTCATCATCGTCAAGCTCGCCTGAGTTTTGCTGACCTTCTTCAAATGACCATCCAGTGAACTCAAACATCTTCAAATCCAGAGGATCACCGACTAGGCCGGCCTCAACTGATCTCAGCGAATGACACGTCGACATAGTAAAAAGTGTGGCCTTGTGGGTGTCGTAATCTACCGTAGGATCTCGTTCGTATGAAGCTCCTGGAACTAACGATGGTGCATCAAGCAATATATCGCTGAATCTATTTGCAGGGCCCTCCACAACACGCACCCCTAGAACGTCTAGTCCTTCCTCCGTAAGTGTGCCTGTCTTGTCAAAGCACATAAGATCAATCTTGCCCCCCACATTGACTCGTTGCGGGCTAATGCAGAAAATCTGCTTCTTTCTGAGGCGCGATAAAGCAAAGTTTGTTCCTATAGTTAGTGTTGCGGGTAAGGCAGGGGGTACAACAATAGTAATAAGGTCCAATGCGCGAACAATTATCAAATGCCAAGCAAGTCCCAGTCGCACAAAGTTGACGAAGGAGGCGGTGAAACCAAGTAGAGCAATTCCACCCATGACCGAGATATATCGAAATGAGTCCTGGTAAAATTTGAAGCCTGATGGTTTCGGGAAAAGCATAGACCGAACCAGCGCTCCTTTGGTCGTATTGAATCCAATGCGAACGGCCATTGCAAGGCCCACTGCTTCATCATCTTTGTCATCCTGAGGTCGGCGAGCACGAATGATTTTGGTGCCACAAAATAGGAAGTGTTTGCTCACTTCAGGCGCGACCGATGTTGCTGCTAAATTCATGTATTGGAGCGACTCGTCCGTGGCCGGCGTTTTCGAAACTGGCACTGACTCGCCTAACACTGTTAGTAAGATGGGAGAAATCTCGGTATACATAACTCACCAGTCAGCATACTCTCATTTACAATACAGTCGCCAGATATTAAGAGGCCGTCGCATGGAAATTGTGATAGTACTGGATCTGTTACTTCGTAAACATCTCCAGGGACCAATTCGCTTGACGAAATATAGCGCCCTTAGCCAATATCAGCATCATCCAGTGAGTATGGTAGGGGAACTTACAGAAGCCATTACGGAGAACCCGTATATCACACTCGAATCTCGAGATCTCTCGTAACCGTTTCATGGTCTTCAAGTGTTAGTTAGTAGCTGTGCTTGGATTTCGACAAGAAAACGTACCGAACGGGTTTCAACAACAGTGGTTGTGATACTCGCAACCGAGATGACAAATATGCACATGGCGTAATAGTAGTACTCATCAAGAGACCACAAAATGATACTAGCTATCTGAAAGACATAAAATGGGTGAAAAGCCTGGCAAGTTAGCTGCAGAAAAGGGTGTTATCTCGGAAGGGACCAACCTCGTCCATAAGTAGCTGGGGAATAGTCTTCTCCTTGATGTCGATAAGGTTCCTTCCAAATACTGCTTCACGGGTATCTTTTTCTTCGCCATCAATCCCAACCCGGATAGACTTGACATCGACCCAGGAGGGATCCTTCCAGCTATCAATTGATATAAATCTTCCTTTGAAAGGATGGAAGCAGAATCTCATATAACGATAATCAAGAAGCCTCAATTTTGGCAAAATGGGATCATCATCTTCGTATGATGTTTGACGATGCTTTTCCGCACCAAAGACGGTTGAAAGTGGCTTCTCATAGTCGATGATATTTAAATCTTGGATAACAAATTCGCCCCATTGATTCTGTAGCAATCATTAGCCCATGCAAATTGACGACGTTGCGGTGATCATACCTCAACAACCACCCAGGAGCAATCGCGTAATGGGGTCGGCGATCCAGTCAACCAAACCTGCCATTTGGGAATCCAGCGGAATAAAAGGTAGGCCAGACCGAATGTTATTACGCATATAATGCCATAGACAATATAGCCCACCTGACTCGTCCTAAAGCCGGCCACAACAATCGTTAAGTCCTCATTGACGATATATATCCTTTGGCTCACCTTACCTCGACCGTGCGGATGGCTCTCAGATATTCCACTGTCGCTCTGAAGTAAACGGTCATGTACAGAACCCCGGGAATAATTTGACGACATGCGTCTCATTGACAACTCCCCGGCTTCCAATCCTGCGGAATCCTCCTCGTAGAGATCCCCCTCGTAGCCATCTTCATGGTAGATGTCTTCTTCATCTTCCAACGCCTCCTCGTCTCCAGCCGCAGTAGCATGCCACTGGGCATCATCTGCAGGCTGCAAGTACGTAAAGCCAGCGGTGGAATCTGCTCTTGCTCTGTGATGGGCAAATGATGTGACGCTTGTGGGCACGCTCTCGGACATGGGGCCCGAAAAGATCTAGATATATGTAAGTATTTGCAGCCTTTATAGAAAGCCGGTAAAACTACAGACCTCATCATGTGCCATTTCTACATCGCCCATGAAGCTCGAGGAGCTTAAATTTGAATTACGTCTGCGAATGGAGCGATAGCTCTCATTTGAAGGGCGGGGAGCCTGGGAGCTCCTGCGCCCTGAACGCGCAACTGACACAGGATCGGTGGAATCCATTGTGATGTCAGATGCCGCGGGGAGTTGAAATTTATGCCAATGAGGCCTCCAGAGCTATTATATCATTTTGCAGAACGTAGAAAGATATCATATTACTTTGAAAACAACTTTGTTACTCCACTTTGTCCCTTCTGTACGCGTTCTAGGCTCTAACCGAGAAGAGAGATCCAGCCAGGTTTATCTTGTTTGTGGCGATTAGCGATAACGAAGATTGTACCCCAAAAATCACATGATTCGCCTTTGACCCCACGCCTAGATCTTAGACCATTTTTTCAACCCAACGTGAAATTCGGCTCGACTCTGAATTCAACCACATCAAACTTCACCGTTCCCAACGACATCTCACCACCCCCAACCCCACCTTCTTTGTACTATCCAAGAAGAACCACACCTTGGACAATACAACACCATACTCGTCGTCCTCAAGTATAACAGTATTGAAGATGTCTGAACCCATTCGCAACAAGAGAATGGACGGCGTCCCCACCGCCCCGTATGTTATCGGCGCTTTGTTGCAAACGACGTGTTGCGGCGGTAACTGACGATGTTTTTTTTTAGGACGCCACAAAACACGCCCGCGAACAACGCTCCTATTTCATCCCATGCTCAGCAGCCAGGTGTCTCAAGCATTAAAGAAGGTATATACATGTTCATACCATTGATATTGTGAGTATTACTCTAACACTCAGCACCAGAGGAATTTGACAGAGCCGCTGCCGCCTCAATCTTCGCACAAAACCCAAAGCTTGTCCAGATGATTCAAGGAAAGCTCAGCTCGCTGGTTGGCCAGTCATCAGGATACGTCGAGTCACTGCCAACACCTGTACGCCGCCGTGTCGCTGGTTTGAAGGGTGTCCAGAGGGACCACTCAAAGTTGGAGGCCGAATTTCAAGAGGAGGTCCTACAACTGGAGAAGAAGTACTTCGAGAAATTCACCCCGCTCTACCAGAAGCGCGCCGCGATCGTGAATGGTACCGCCGAGCCCACCGAAGATGAGATCAAGGCTGGCGAGGAGGGCGAGGGAGAGGAAGAGAAAGACAAGTCAGAAGCTGCCGTCAAGCCAGAAGAGACTACGGATGCTATCACTGGTATTCCAGAGTTCTGGCTCTCTGCCATGAAGAACCAGATTTCTCTTGCAGAGATGATCACTGACAGAGATGAGGCCGCCCTCAAGCACCTCACTGACGTGAGAATGGAATACCTCGACAAGCCTGGGTTCCGTCTGATTTTCGAATTCGCCGAGAACGACTTCTTCACCAACACGACCATTACGAAGACATATTTCTACCAGAATGATAGCGGCTATGGCGGTGACTTCATCTACGATCACGCTGAAGGCGACAAGATTGACTGGAAGGCCGGCAAGGACTTGACTGTTCGCATCGAGAGCAAGAAACAGCGCAACAAGAGTAAGCTTGTATTGAATTTGCATTATAGGTGCGAAACTAACCCTTCCCTAGACACCAAGCAGACCCGCGTTGTCAAGAAGACCGTGCCTACGGAGTCATTTTTCAACTTCTTCTCTCCTCCAAAGGCACCGACGGATGAGGACGATGATGATTCTGCATCCGACATCGAGGAGCGCCTCGAGTTGGACTATCAGCTCGGAGAAGACATTAAGGAGAAGCTCATCCCGCGTGCCGTAGACTGGTTCACCGGAGAGGCTCTCCAGTTTGAGGAGATGGATGATGATTTGGAAGAACATGATTTCGAAGATGACGATGATGAAGAAGATGACGACCTTAGCGAAGACCACGATGACGAGGATGAGTCTGAAGAAGATGTATGTTTTGCTCCCGCCCATTTATCAGCCGACATCTAACAAAACAAGGATGACAATGCCAAGCCAAAGCAGGAGGCTGCCGAGTGCAAACAAAGCTAAATCGACTGATATCTCACCTGGTTGGAATACTACAAAACAGCGATGGCACACCCCCGCCACCTAGTTACCGCCCAGAGCAGAACAGAATCAGCGTCAGAGCCCCAGTCCATCATAATGGACGTTCCGCATGAGGCCTTGCAGTAATTATGGATTGAGAATTTGCATAGGTGTTTGTTTTACTGGAGATTTAGTTTTGGTTTCGTTACCGCTAGATTTTAATACGCTACCAAACTCTAGCAACTTTATTAACGAAACCTCAAAATACTTTGTTTATTCAAAGATACATCTGTTGCAAACTAGTCCAGCTGCTACCCAAGTCATAGAAAAGTTTGTAGCTAGCGATCGATCCGATAAAAGTAAATACTTGCCTTTGACGTACATGCTTTTTGCCAAGGACACATTATTTGAATATTGTCACGTAACATATGAGAAAACTTATTACTGGGAGGTTTGACTTTTTATAATAGTGTAAATGCGACGAAAGCGCTAAAGCAGGTGGTTGAATAATACTGTGTGTGGCAAGATCTCACGAAGTCGAAAAGAAGGAAGCGTTCTGCTTTCCCCATAACCCCGCCATACCCCTCCCCTCCACACCACAGCTTTTGTTGGCCTCTGTAATCGCAATGCGACTGTTTGGAATTTTATAGCCGGAACAAAAGAATATAACTAAACAGTGGCAATTGCATTAATTTTTAGCCATTTTCTTCCCATCAAAACTATGCGCGCACAAACTAGCCCAATTTACCCGTGAAAGGCTTTGTAGACCAGGGGCGGGGCTGGGCGAGGGGTTTCCTGGGCCTATGACGTGGCTGCGATTGCGGAACGACTGGTCGTAAAAGTATTTGGGTGGAGAGTCACAACCACAACCCGCCTGTCCCTTCTTTCTTTTCTGTATATTTCACCTAAGCTTTCAAATATACCATTCACCATGGCGACTCCTGCTCTGAACATTGTGGCCCCTTCGGACAAACTCAACATGTCAATCACTGCCAGCCACAGCGTCTCTACGTCGCCATCTGCGACATTCCATTCGCCGTCATCGAGCTTTGGTGGCCCACAGGCGACACGGGCAGCGGCCAGCGCAGCAAAGCCATTGAAGCCATTCGATACTCAGGATGTCAAGATTTTACTCCTGGAAAATGTGAACGAAACTGGAATTGCCATTCTGGAGAGTCAAGGGTACCAAGTCGAGGCCATTAAGACTTCGTTGCCCGAGGACCAACTGATCGAGAAGATTCGGCGAGTAACCACGGCCCCAGATGGCTACTGCACCTTGCTAACTCATCTGCGATGATAGCAACGTCCATGTTATCGGTATTAGATCAAAAACAAAACTCACGGAGGCGGTTCTTCGGGAAGCCAAGAACTTGATTGTCATCGGCTGCTTCTGCATCGGAACAAACCAGGTCGATCTCGAATATGCCGCAAGACACGGTATTGCAGTGTTCAACTCCCCTTTCGCAAACTCGCGAAGTGTTGCGGAACTTGTTATTGGAGAAATTATCTCCTTGGCCCGCCAACTGGGAGACCGCTCGAACGAGCTGCACAACGGCACCTGGAACAAAGTGAGCAACAAATGCTGGGAAATTCGTGGCAAGACTCTGGGTATGGGCATAAATTCTTGAGTTTCCAGACACATCTAACCCTCCACAGGTATAATTGGCTACGGTCACATTGGATCCCAGTTGTCGGTTCTGGCAGAGGCCATGGGCATGTCTGTCATCTATTATGATGTCCTCAGCTTGATGGGGATGGGCACAGCAAAGCAGGTCCCTACCCTGAATGCACTGTTGGAGCAGGCCGATTTTGTCACTTGTCACGTACCTGAGCTGCCAGAGACCACAAATCTTATCAGCGTCAGACAGTTCGAGAAGATGAAGACTGGGAGCTATTTGATCAATGCCAGCCGTGGCTCTGTTATTGATATCCCTGCTCTCATCAACGCAATGCGCAACGGAAAGGTTGCTGGTGCCGCTTTGGACGTGTACCCCACTGAGCCAGCTGCGAATGGCGACTACTTTATAAACAATTTGAACTCTTGGACCGAGGACTTAAGATCCCTAAAGAACATCATTCTTACCCCGCACATCGGAGGAAGCACTGAAGAAGCTCAGCGCGCAATTGGAGTTGAAGGTCGGTAACACAAATCCAGAGCTCGTTGTATTGGTTGACTAATATAATGCAGTCGCCGACGCCCTTGTCAGATACGTAAACCAGGGTGTGACGTTGGGTGCCGTGAACGTGCCCGAAGTCAACCTTCGTTCATTGACCTTGGACGAGCCAAACCATGCAAGAGTAAGATACCAATGGCAATTACATTGACGCAAGTTGCTGACGAAATAGGTCATCTATATCCATCACAACGTCCCCGGTGTGCTGAGGAAAGGTAAGCCCCCCCAAGGAATCAACTTAAGAGTAACACGCTGACATTTCCTTAGTCAATGCGATCTTGGGAGACCACAACGTTGACAAGCAAATATCCGATAATAAGGGCGATGTAAGCGCTATCCTGTACTATTTTGCGGACAACCACTGATCTGAATGCGAATAGGTTGCCTACCTAATGGCCGATATCAGCAATGTCAACCTAAATGATATCAAGGAGATTTCTGATGCGTTAGAAAGCCTGCAGTGTAAGTTACTTTGTATCATGAGTTAGACTTGTTTCATGGACTAACCTTACCAGCTCGCATCCTGACCCGTATTCTGTATTAAATCATAGATGCTATCGGGCGGCACAAATATTTGGATTATTTTGCAAGGTTGGCGCGAGGTGCGAGAGGGGATGGAATTCAACACTTATAGATGAAAATTGTACCGAAATTGGATCTGAAGATACGCTTTTGTTAAATGGTATCAATCAACTATATCAAACTTTATTGCCATCTCATAAAGTCCTGATCGTGCTCTGCAATGGTACATATGGTGAACGTGGATGATGTACTCAAGACGAAGACTCGCAAGAAGGGTAGCCATCCTTGAAGTTGAGTTGATAGCGCAGTATTACTAAGCTTGTGCATAGCAGGCCGAACTGTCATTTCAATAAAAATCTAGGCAATACAATTGTCAACGATTCACTCAATGGCTTAGACTTGATCACGCAATATCAGACTTTGCATATCTCATGAGCGGGCTTGCGATTTCTATTGAACAAGCTATATAAAAAAGCTCCTCCGCCTCAATTTCGCACAAAAGCCATGTTTCTTCGAACAGAAACTGTCTATGACTGGTAGCTTAGCACATCCGTGAAAGTATAATATCTGTTCCGTAACGCTGCACCGGGAACAAGTAGGTAGGCCAGAAAGCCGGGGTATCTCGACATGTGAAATTGCGACCATGCCCCACGAAAATGCAAAAAGCCGAATGTGCGACCGAACGCCCCAGTAATAACGAGAGTTGTACATGCGTAACGTGAATGTGACGTAAAAGCGAAAAGTAGAAAAACTGAAAAGGTCTACGGTGCGTTCGAGTTTGCGCGAGGAGTTCGTCGCTGTTTGGGGCCTCGAAGATGAGCTTCTTGGATATCCCTTTCAGCCCAGTCGGGTAATTTTTTGGGAACTTGAGACGCTGAGCCTGAAGAGGTACGTTGGTTTCTTATGGATCTTCGAGAAGCGTTGATGAGTGCCAGGTATTCTCTATCAGAGGCAGCATGGGATATGCCGTCAGATTTTGACCGCCTGGGCTTCTAGTTTGTGTCAGTTCGAGGACCCAGGGAGAAACTGCTGCCGAAGCGCGAAAGGGACTTGAGAATGGGCTGGTTTTGGGGTTGAACATCTCTTGACTGTTCGGCCGAAGAAATGTTTGACGTTTGGCCTACTTTTGGTTCCAATAATCCACCTATTGCTGCAGCCGTATTGGAAGCTGTGGCAGTTGTTGGCTTTGATGGTCCATTGCTGGACTGCTGATGCCTAGATGATGACTCGGGAGCGATCCCAGTGAGCATACCGTTTCGTTTGACATCTAAAGCACGAGAAACAACCTTATCTCGGAAACCACTATCGCTTTTAAAGTGGGCAGTCATTTCCTTAACTCTCGAGGTCAACAAGTCATGGTTATCGCCAGTAGATAGTTGAAGGTTTTTATAAATCGAAGCTGCGAGACCTTCGGAAGCTTGCTCTTGGCTATGACCGCCTTGCTGCAAGGACAGCTTAAGGTTGTGGATGAGATCCTGAGAACCCACTGGCTGACGCGGCTGCGTATGCCGAGAAGTAGTGGGGGTGCTAGGCAACGGCAAGGGGGATCTACCACCCGCACTCTTCACTGAACTTGGTTCCTTCGAAGATCTAACGGGAGAAACTAGTGGTTGTGTCCCATGTTGTGAATCTTCTGCGATAGATATTGTTCCACTTCCCATGATAGGAGGCCGACCAGGTGTGCGTTGCGCTTGAGAGGACGGTACTACCGGTCTTGGGGTACGAAGTCGAAATGGGGAATCACTACGGTTTGTATCCGTAGATTGAATGGCTGCACCCGGTTGCTGGGAAGGTGGTGGAACCATTTTAGGTATGATAGAGTGAGCTTCAGCGCCTTGGCTGTGTAATACCGTTGGGGATACATCCGATTGCGATTTCACACTATCGGCGTATAGAGCCTCATTTTTGAGTCTCTCCATAACTAATCGCTGATTGACCAGTGCCTGCCATGCCACAGGGTCCGAGCGCTTCAATTTTTCATCTTGAAGGAGCTGCCGAACTTCTTTTCGTTCTTCTGCAGTAAGGTTGTCATCGCCTTTGCGATTGAAGGTATCTGTCATGATTATGTGTCGAATGCTAGGTGTATCGGTCTGAGAATCCAAGATCTTGTCAAGTACAGATGGGTCCATTCCTCTGACATTAGCGAGATTCTTCTGCTCGACGTGTTTGGGCTTAAACAAGAATTCACCCTTTTCACGCTTCGCCACAGCGAAAATATGCTGCTTATCAACCAATTGCGAAGCTAGTTGTTTTTTGAAGACAGCTTTGTTGTGAAGCTTCTCCTCGAAAGTTCCGCCTGCAATGAAGCGATAGACATAGACGGGTTTTTTCTGACCAAGTCTGTATGCACGGCCAACTGCTTGTTCTTCATTGATTGGATTCCATTTGAAGTCGAAAATAATGACACGGTTCGCTCCATAAAGATTAAGCCCTAAGCCGCCAGCCGTGGTCGAAATGAGGTATACCTCCGTATCTCCAGTGTTGAATTCTTTGGTGAGTCCCTGGCGCTTCGTCATTGGTGTGCTTCCATCAAGTCGACCATAGTTTCGCTTCGTTAACTTGCAAAGATTCTCCAGATAGTCAAGAGTTGCAATTGTTGTGGAGAATATAAGAACTTTGTCTCCGACTTCCCTGGAAGCATCCAGAATTTGGACCAGGATTTTTGTCTTGTACGAATTGTTTGCGTTTTCCGTTCCTGGTCCATAGCCACCGAAGAGATCCGCGACCTCACTAATTAGAGCCTGCGAGATATCGCTAGGAACAACAATGTCTCCATCGGCATCGCCATTTGAGGCTATTCTTGCTTTGTTTTTTCGTTCGGTCAGCTTATTTTTGAAGCAGATCGGGTGGTTGCAGAGGAGGGCCAATATTCCAATCCAAGACCAAAGAGTAGTTTGGCGTATTTTTCCACTCTCAGTGAATTGATCTTCATCAAGCGGAGACTCAAGCATTGCTTTCACGTAGATGGTATAAGCCTTGTGCTGTAAGTCAGTTAACGGGACCGTAATAATGAACTCTATCTTCGGTTTCAAGTCGTTTTTCAAGACTGATGAATCGGCCCTGTTGACCTTGGGGGAAATATCTTCCTTCAAGACTTCTAGCATCTTCAACGCCCGTCGACGTTCAGCAATCGTACTGTTTCCGTAGAGGCCCTCTTGAATAGGCTCGACAAATTTCGCGCGGAATTCACCGATAGGGCCGAGGTAATTGGGTGCGATCCATTCAATCATCGAATGGTACTCCTCAACATTGTTGGAAAGGGGTGACCCAGTCAATGCGATGCGGCTTTTCGATTTGAATCGAGTCGCAGCGATGGTAAGCGCAGAATTTGTATTTCTAAGCTTGTGAGCTTCGTCGGCAATGATGATATTTGGCCCTTTGAGGAGTTGTTCTTCTACGACTTCGAAAGTAGCCTGGTCTATGATCGGTTTTTTGTCCTCTTTTGGACCCATGTTCAGCATATTTCTAAACATTTCAAAGCCGAGAAGAAGAATGCCCCCATTTTTATACCACAAGTCAATTTCGGCCAAGCGCTGCTCAATCTTCATATTGGAGTCGACCTTTCGAAACCTCCCAATTTTCGGGCCCACATCTTTTTCTGGCACCCAAGTGAGCAGCTCGTCCATCCAGTTATCCATGAGTCCAGGTGGGGAGAGTATCAGAGTTCTTGAGCGCTTTAGCTTTTCGGGAATCTGGGAAGACACAGACGAGTCTTCGGAGCATGCAGCCTCGGCGATGGCAACGAGTAATGTAATGACTTGCATTGTTTTTCCCAAGCCCATTGTATGAGCCAGGAGACATCCCTGCGATGCGCCGCCTTTTGAGACAATCTGGCTCCACATAAATCGGACGCCATCAATCTGATGGTTTTTGATCCGGCTGCCAATATGGTCGTGGACAAAAATGAAGCCTTCCTGTTCAAACTTTGACTCATTGATAATGATTTTTGCTCGATCTGAATTTAGTGACGAACCAGTTTGGGCCAATTTTTTACGAAGAATTTGGCGGCGACCTTCTTGCTCTTGTAGTCGCATCTGGTCGTCTTCTCTTAACTTGCGGGCCTCAACGTTCTCGAAGATTTTACGTTGGCGTTTTCTAGGGGTTTTCAGCTGTTCTTCATCACTAAGAATGGGGCGTGTGACTAGACTTCTTTTTGTGCGCAACAATGGCTCTTCGTCGTCGTCGTCGTCGTAAGCTAAATGAGCCGTTACATCGACATACGCCTCTACCGCCACAAGACATACTCGAGTAAAGGGCCCAAACTTCGGTGTATTGTCTATTAGCTTCTGACAGGTTTTTGGCGCCAGGCGATCTTTTCTGTTTTTTTTTTTTTTGCAATCGACATACATTTCGAAAAGCCTGATCACACCCGTGAAGATACGGAAAGTCTTCGGGTCCATTCCTCTAAGCCTATCTTTTCCGTCACGGCATTCTCGCATAACATCGATAGTCTGGGTCCAAAGTTCATCTGGACTGTGAGCAGAGAGTAATTCGGAAATGCTTGTTCTTGCTTCTTTAGGCATATTGTGGAGAACCGCAATCACTAGGCGTGCCGGGTCGTTTTCTTCCTCCCACGCCTTATAACCATATGAGGCGATGACGGCTGGTTTATCATATGGAATGTCTTTTGGCGGTTTATTCACTACCAGTGATTTTTCAGCATCTGATTGGACACCAGACTCCGAAGCTCGGCTTCCCTCTATATTGGAAGATCTGGCTTTCAGAGTATTGCTTCCTAATGAGGACACACCCACAGCAGTCTTCCGCCGGGATTTGGATGGAGTGACGAGATCGATGATTTCTGGAGAATCTGAGAGGAAAGTCAAATCGACAAAGTTGGCAGAGCTTTCATCCACAGACGTGCCATGCCGGAGGCGCGACGAGGCTGGGGTCTGCGAGGACGACAACGGGGAGCTGGGAGGCAAATTTTGACGGGACAGCTTGTGGTCGATATCGCTGACCTTATCAACAGTCGGGGTATCGTCCACAGCACCGCATTCAACAGACGGAGCGAGGTCTCCATAGTTTTGAACACGACGTGAAGTCACCTTTTTGATGCTCCTCCGAAATTTCGAATCATCAGACCCTGTGACTAGCTCATTCGCGTCACTGCACTCACTTTCTTCGTCACTGACAATAAACCCTTCCATTTCATCGCCAGAACTTGCTGAATCGCTCTCAGTATCGATAATCTCTTCATCGGCTCCCAAGTCAAGATGTTGGACCTTCGTTTTTTTAGATTTCGGAGCAGGCAAATTTGGTGGAGATGGCTTCGCGGGTGCTTTCGTCTGTTCCAGAACTGATATTTGCCACAGAAGGTCTTCGCGGTCGAAAATGCTCTGTTCCATAATTTGGCACTGCCTATGAACTTGCTTCTGCGTAGTCCACTGGTCATTTAGAATTTCTTGGCGCATTTTGACCAGTCTGTCATTCACAATCCGGTCAAGGTGTTGCTGGGCCGCATTAATTTTCTCTCTCTTGGCATTGCGCGTTCGAGACTTTTGCCAAATACTCCACGCTTTCGGCTGCCGTTTAGGAAGCTGCTCGTTGTGCCATTTGGTATGAAGCAGAGCCATGCCCTGATCAAGTGCCTCACTGACTTCCTCACTGGTTAGAGGGTGCCTCTTTGATACAATCGAGTCTTTTTCTTGAGGCCCTCGTTCCTCCTCAATCTCACGCCAAGTCTCAATATCATATTCACCATCCTCATCAGATTCACCAAAAATCGGAAGCACTTTATCTCCTCCATCAATGTGGCGATATTTCTCGAGCGCGACCTCTGGATCCCAATTGTCATACGACGTTGGACCACCCAAGGCCATGTTTTCTGGCAAATTGAAACTTAAAAACCGCTCGCCCTCGTCACCATTAATTGACGCCGATTGTTTTTGTTGTTCCAAATTCAACTCAGGCCATGATGTTAGATCTTCTCTCGTAGTTATAACGTCGCCATTTGGTGTTGTATGAAATAGCGAGAATGAAGGAGTTTGGAACCTCGGCTTTAGTCTTGAAGGATAGGGGATCACCGCCGTGAAGCCCTTCCCATGTCGGCGAAAGTCGACAGCTTGCGAACGTAGAAGAAAGTTCATCCTTTTGTTGACATATAGACGTCGGCCCGTTGATATATCTGCGTATGACTGGCAAAAGTCGCCGTCGCCGCCATCTGCCAAAGGAACTTCTTTTCCGACCGGGACTCCAGAATAAAAAATACTGTCCACGGCTAGACTTTTCTTGCCAAGATAACCATCTGCTAGGCTTGCAGTAGACTTTTGTAAGCGGTTCTTTGACTCGGCTTCATGTGCCAGCTTCCTAGCTGCCTCGAGAGCGTTAACTCCACCCGATATCATGGAAGAGCCAGGCGCAGCCGGCTCAGGTGGGCGGAATATATGTGGAATTATCCCGTCGTGGCCTGGTTGGGGTACTGGGACCATGCGCTTCTTCCCATCGTCACCCGTAAATACAACTCCTGGTTCCAAATTTTGAGGGTCATAAATCCGAACGTTGTCTGCAGCAGTTGGGATCTCTCTGTGACGCTCTGGATCGATGGATTGGGAGAGTAACGTTGGCGCCAGACGCTTTATTTTATTTCTATTGCCAATTGCAGCCAGTCCTTCGGAATGCAACTGTGATCGACCACCGTCATCGGCGTCAACAGAAGGTGGTACAGGGCCATTTTGAGCAACAATCGGCTCGGGCGTATGGGACCTCAAATTTACCTGGGGGGGTTCCTTTGTAGTTATCTGGCTTTCACCATGGATTTCCGGCAACACACCATCCTCCGTAGGCAAACGGGTATAAGCCTTGCTTGTGGTGACAGATCTTTCGGATTCTCTGAAATCTCCACCATCGAGTCTCGACTGTAGTCCATGTTGCTGCACGAAATGAGCGTATTGCTGACTCTTTCCTCGGAAGTGAGATATCGCATGAAGTATTGTAGCCCGGTATTTTATAGAACGAGGGCCTACAAGGCCAAAGTCATCTCTCAATGTCTGATGGGTGATCTCAGTCAATAACCAAGGGCCATCTATTTCATGTTCGCGCAAGTTGATCTCGAGTTGTTTTGCATCAGGTAAGAGTTGTGTTGCAAACAGAGGAGGCCAAGTTCGATTCTCTGTGCATAGCTCCTGGACAACTCGATCAGTGTCCCATGTCCATGGATCTTCCTCGTCCATGGTGGACTGTGTGTCGGTGAACTCGTTGTGTGAGCATGTGTCCGATTGCTGTGGTGATTTAATGGATGTGAGCCAGTTCGATACGGCTCGCCGACTCTGGCCTATTATATCAACATCATTAGCCATTTGGTCCAAAGCGTTTCAGTCAATAGTTTGATGTGGGGAGATCATTACCCATCATGCGCCAGGCTCAGGCGGATTGGATAGATCCTCGGGGGAACGAAAGAAGAAAGGTAAGGCTCACTTGTTTGTCTTGGACATGTAAATGAGACTAGAAGAAGTTCGTCGCAGGCATGGTCGACTTGAATGAGGGAAATTGTCAACGAAATCGAAACTGTGTGGAGGTTTCGCCTTGCTTGGTGTTCGTCGAGAAGGAGAGAGAAAACAACGTAAGAAAATAAAATAGAAAAGAAGGGAATCAATTCGAATTGAAGCGACTTCAAAGTGGCCTTCTAGGATAGTTGCTGGACAGAAATGTTGGAATGTAGAAAGGAAGATGAGTGGTTAATTTTTGGGTCGCGCCTTGTCGAACGTCCTTATCGCAATCTTTTGATCGCGTTGTCAGGTGCGATCGTGGGGTGTGATTCTGGCCGCTTCCGGGGCCACGGCATAAGTAGCCCCGTGTTTGAGGAAATATTTCAACCCCGCTTAGTCACGTTGCTTTACTTCTAAGCCTGGAATATATCTCACACAATTGATCCGTCTGATGACAAATGCATGCTATTTATTCATCTATTCACACAACATTACCTGGATTTCACTTCAATTTCACCTTGAAGTTATTTCCTTCAAATAATTGCTTTCCACTACATCTTAAAGAGAGCCGGGTTTTGTGCTGAGTTAAACGATGGTCTACAAATCATACCATCGAGAGCCGACGCCGGATCAAATCGCACATATTTCTGCGCTTATTAAAGACTGGTCAATTGCACATGGGCTGGCTGTGAGGCCTCCGCCGGCTCTTGTTGCATCGGAGTCAGACCCTCATGGCATTTTGGCAACAACTGCGCCAGTCACATTACTGCCCAGTCCATTTCCACAAGTCTGCTTTGAGCAGGCTAGCTCTGTTCAGACCGCATATAATGGGCTTTATGCTTCGATTTCTCGGGATGAGGGGTTTTTAGCCAGTATTGTAGAAGAGTAAGCCATTTTGAATTGAGTTCCGTTCCTTGTTGCTGAGAAGGTTGCTCTGGCCAAACCATATTCTTTCGGACAATTCGTTGGTTGGAAATTATACTTTTCACGGGTCCCGTCCTAACCTGAAGCAGGATTTTAGAGGTGGACGAATTCATTGCTGAACTTTGGAAAGTCCATCTCAAGGTGAAGGAAGAAGGATATACCCAGGTACCTTGCTTCTTATTTTCAAAATCGAAAAGATTCTAATTTGGCTGAAGAAACTTTCACTGGGGTTATTTCGCTCCGATTATATGGTACATCAGGATCTTGAAAGCTCAAATTCGACGCTGCATATCAAACAAGTCGAGTTTAACACCATAGCCTCATCTTTTGGTGGCCTCTCTTCTCAAACTTCAAAGTTGCACAGGTACGTTGGCTTTTTGCCCCCCCTTTCCCCAACATCTAGGGCCGTCCCTGACGGCGAGAAGATACTTGGCCCGAACTGCGTACGGTGATCTTGTTGACGATACCTTGAAAGATGGCCGTAATTTGCCCAAAAATGCAAGCACAGAGACGCTTAGCTCAGGGCTCCGTACAGCCTTCAAAGCCTACGGAGAGTCTGCCGCAAATCACCAGACTTGCATCCTCTTCGTTATCCAAGACCAAGAAAGAAATATATTCGACCAGCGACATCTAGAATATGATATTGAAATGAACTCTGACAGTGTACGGGTGTTCCGCCTTCCGTTCTCCAGAATATTAGCAGACACTACCTTGGAATCTACCACACGCCGCGAGCTTCTCTACCGGCCACCCCACTCACCTTCTGAAGTATATGAAGTGGCTGTCGTCTATTTCCGATCAGCCTACGGCCCATCGGACTATCCAGATCAGGCAGCATGGGAAGCACGCCTCCACATAGAGCGTTCAAATGCCATAAAGTGTCCCTCGATACTGACACAGCTTGCTGGCGCGAAGAAAGTTCAACAAGTCCTTGCTACTCCAGTTGAAAACCCTGCGACTTCCATCCTTTCGAAATTCATTCCCGATTCTATGACTCGTACCAGTCTTGAAGAAACGTTCACCAACATCTATCCTCTCGATCAAACTCCAGCCGGCCTCTCGGCCCGCGAGCTGGCACTGGACGAGAAAAAGTGCAAAGGATACGTGCTAAAACCACAGCGCGAGGGAGGCGGGAACAACATCTATCGCTCTGCCATCCCAGGGTTCCTTCGGTCCCTGCCGGAGTCTCACTGGAAGTCATACATTCTAATGGAGATTATCACGCCGCCACCAGCGCAGAACCTGATTTTACGTAACGGTGAGGTGGAGAAGGGAGGTGTCATATGCGAGCTAGGCGTGTATGGCACCTGCCTTTGGAACCAGGAAACTGGTAACATGCTGAGCAATGAGGGAGGAGGATACTTGCTCAGAACGAAGGGCGATCAGAGCGAAGAGGGTGGAGTGGCTGCTGGATTTGGTGCTATGGACAGTGTTTGGCTTAACTGAGCATGCCAGCCTGCTGCAAATGATCGATAGAATAGAACTACAATGATACAAATGGTTTATTGGATACTTTCCATCGTCATAATTCTAGCAGCACCTGAACTAAAATTAGCGTCTCAGCTAAAAAGATCCGGTCGATTTAAGGTTTCGGTGCCAACCGTCAGTGGTTGCTTCCACGAACTAAGCCCCTCGGGTCTCTTTTTGAGCCTCCTTAATCTCTATTCATGGAAAAGAAAGAACGACCGTGATTGCTCTTTCCCCTGCTCCTCAACTGAAGGGTATGGATGGAAGGGTCTTTCTCTCCCATTTAGATTTCGCTATCATTGAAGCATCCCACAACGGACATATCCCTTTGATATTCCACAGATCCTTTGCTCTCCATCTGCCGGCAAGGTACTGGCTGGAGTCTCCCAAATGTTAGCCACTCCACCGACCGAACTCCTTAAAATCCCATAAATCAAAAGGCGTCTCAAACCAGGTATCGTAGTTCGAGATGCGAACTAGACTGCAAGCGCCGCAATAGCTCAATTTAATAGTCATTTCAGACTCGACTCAGGCTCTACACGCCAGCTTTAGGCGCATACCGTTCTCATTGCTGCGAGGACCATCAGCTTTGGTATCATCTGTCTTGAATACCAGCTCACCCCCCTTTCCTCTTTCGCTCAAGCCATAAGTCCGGTCTACCGTTGGCGTCATTTAGCGTAGTCGAAATGGAAATATAGACCCCTTTGTCGGGGTCGTTATAGCCCAGTCTGAATGAGAATCCCGTAGTAGAAAGCCTGTGGGCAACTCTCAACTGTTCCTTTCTTCCTTCCTCACCCACAATTCGATATTCCGACGCAGTTTCTCAACAAGAGTCAACGCCATCAACAACTATCAAATCAGCAATACACTCCCTATACCCGCCTTTGAAGGCCCTGTAGTTGTTAGCCTCTCATTCTAATCGCCCTCATGATCGTGGCTTCAAAACATTCTCGCCCGGACCAGTGGCCCTCAGTTCGTCTCGCGCCGCTAGCCACTGTTAACTCCGGCACCTCCAGATTGGCATCGAGGCCAAGCCAAATGGATGTCCGTTACCTTTTAAACCCAGAAGTAACCCCAGAGTCCGAGCATGGGTCTAGGTTCGCTGGGCATCTGGAAGTCGTTTGCTCCCCCATCGCGCCGTCTTCGCAGTCTTCATCCCCGGGAGCAACATTCGGGCGCACGCCGCTCCCTGACGTGGCACCGGCTGTATTGACAGGCTCGACGAGTTCGCCTGACGTTCCTATTTCTGGATTAGATCACCTCGCGATGGCTGCATCTATGAGAAAGCCATCACCAAAGCACCACATGCAAGCTGGAAGCTACTCGGTGCCAGCTAAAAAGGTGACGAGAACATATATCGAGGAGGTTTTGACAGAACGGGGCCAATCAATGACGTCGCATGACATCTACAAGGCTATAATTGTCATCCCGAATGTAAAGCTCGCGCCCCAGAGCGTGCGTAAGGAACTGTCTCGCTTTACGTCGTCGTTTGAACCCCTCCGGGATTCGACATGGGCGCTGAAGAGCTGGGGATTGTCGGCTTGTAGAATGTCGCGCAGATTTGGCACTGGCGGGGGCACAAAGGAGGCGAGGCAAAGACGGGCGGCCAGGAAATAATTTATGATTTCGACAGATGGGTAAAGGAGTTTCGGCGTTTTGTTCGACTTTGTTTCTGTATATCGACCGACTGAGAGATGGATGGTGTGCCATGGAGCCCTTGGGAGAGCGGATTCGCAACCGGAAAAAAGGACACGGCCCAACTTCGACAACCACACAAGCGACTGCCACTGGACGACGCCGACACCATCTAACCGCATCTTGAAAACTAATATGCCTTTTGAAAAACTTGCTTCTTGGATATTGGAAAACGCACCGCGGAATCGTATTTTGAAATTTAACAAACAATAACCTCGGAAAAAAAACCTCGGAAAACAAACAAACAATCGCCAAAATATTTGCTTCATGTACTTTGGATAACACAACCTGTATTGCTTCTTGAAATTAACTTGCTCATTTGTAAACAAATTGTTTCTCCGCTTTGGGCGAACGCAACGCATTCATATTCCTTTGCATTTTAACAAATTCAGACAAAAAAAACACCCCCTCGGCCCCCTATTCTCCTCGTGGACAACGGCAAACACACACGCCAACCCGCCTTTGGACACTGGAAACAACAGCGAGCGCACCACCGATCCATATTGAGACCAGGCCATGGATGGCATCAGCAACATTGACACAAATTTGAAACTGGAAACGAACGCAATCGCATCGACAACTTCGACAACTTCGACAACTTCGACAACTTCGACAACTTCGACAACGCCTTAAAAAATCGAAGCCAGACGATAGGTACTAATACCAATAACCCGGATATACTTGTGCAATAAGTATAGTCAAGTGGAGGGATGGAAACGGTTTGACTGAAGAGGAGGAAAAGCTCATCACTTTCCTTACTTCTCCTATCCTTGTCAAGTTCCAGGACTACCTCAGCAAACCCTCTCGGCCTCCGACCAACCAGCTGGAAACTTTTCGGTTGGAACTGGTTCAGCATTTGCATTTCTTCTGGATATCTTTGAATGATTCTGCGTTTGTATTTTTTTTCTTTTGGTTTGTTTTTAAGGACTTCTGGTGTTCGGATTTTCCCCATGACGTCTCCCTCTCTGGGATGACTCGACTTCAATATCGGCTTGGGGTTTTATTTTGGATTTTGTCGGGCTGAAAGAGGACGGCGACCTTATCACATTCTTCGTCTCTCCTATTCTTGTCAAATCTTGGGGATTGTCTTTTTCCGTAGACTCTCACCCACCCCGACCAACCAACCAGTCAAAACTTTTTGGCTGGAAATGGTTCAGCGTTTGGATTTCACCAACCAGTCAGCACTTTCTTGGCTGAAGATGGTAAAGCGTTTGGATTTTCTTTTGGGCATCTTTGAAGACTCCCTATCAACCAATCAAGCGTTTTAGCTGGGAATGGTTCAGCGTTTGATTTCGACTTCAACTTCGACCCGGAATGTTTTGCGTGCATGTGCTGCGATAACGGCGGAATCGACAAAACGGTAATGAGGACAAGGGGATAAATACACGAAGGAAATGCACTGTCATTACAATGGGGTGTAAAAACTGCGCAGAAAATTGGAATCCTCCGCTCTGGTTAAAATTGTATTGTTAGTCCTATAATGTGTATTAGAGGACCAGAGTCAATGAAAGGATGTTTTCCACCAAAAAAAATGCAATTAGATCTGCGCGCGTTGTGAAGAGAAGTTGCGTGGCCAAGGCAGAATACAGAATGTAATGAAAGTTTTTATGATTGGTAGGTATTCCTTATACATACTCCCGCGCCGGGACTCGTCCATACCTTATATCATACACGTAAGGAAATGCTGCCGCCGCTGCCATGCTTATCCATCCATTCATCCTCTCTATACCGAGCCGGGGGTTTTGAGATGCATTATATTCCGCAGTCATCGTTCGCCATTTCCTCCTTCGCAAATCCTAGAGGGGAGATCTCCCGCGCATCCATCTCATCCTGCCCCCTTCCTCGTCGTCTCAACCATCTACTCCTCGGTCGAAGTCGGTCTCTTCAAGATCTCCACCGAGCCTACACCACGTCAGTAACCCCCCTCCTACCCCCCACACACCCAGAGTAACTCACGATGCACAACATTCAACGCCCTCCTCTCCTTCCCCTCAGCATCGGTATACTGATCCATCCTCGCGTCTCCCTCCACGTAAACCAACGTCCCCTTATCCAGCGCCAACAAAAAGTCCCTCCTCGCGCCCGCCTCAATGAAGGCAGCCACGTTCCACCAGCTCGTCTGCCTGTTGTCCCTGGGCCCGCTGCTCGTCGCCAGGCTGTACTTGACGATCTCGCTGCCGGTCGAGGTGGCCGTCAGCTCCGGCGCGCCGGCCAGGTGGCCGATGAGCTGGAGCTTGGCGAGGGGGCGGGCGGGGGTGGTGCTGAAGGCGCGGAGGGGGGTGGTGGCGAAGGCGCGCGGGACGCGGAGGATGGTGCGGGAGAACATGCTTGTGTGTAGGTGGTGGAGGTGGTGGTGGTGGGTTGATTTGCGGCGGTGGTTGATGGGTTGGTGGTGTTGTCGTCTCGATTGGGACGATTGGGCGGTGGAGAGGAGGTCACGTGGAACGGAGATGGTTGTTGGTGAGAGAGATGGCTGGGCGGTGGGGACGGAGATTGGGAGGGTCACGTGGACGGAGACGAATGAGGAGGAGCCGAGGATGATCGATGATCGCTTAGTGGACGGAGATTGTGAAGGGTCACGTGAGACACTGGGATTAATTTGTAAAAAAAGGCTGGGAACGATGTATCCGCATTCAGCCCCTATTCCCTATTTGTCCAGGCATCTTGGTGCTTTTCCTAGTGTAGTTCCCCTACAAAAGGCAGGACTGACTGTCTCTGGCTGGACCATTTATGGAACATTCAGCGGATTCTTTTTCGGGGTGATCACAAGTCCCCGAGATTTGAATGGCCGGAGTGATAGTTGTCGGTTTCAATATCAAATTCTCTGTACACCTCATTTCGCTTGCTCCCTTTAGCCCCTTTAGCCCCTTTAGCCCCTTTAGCCCCTTTAGCTGTACATTAGCCGTGCATTAGCTGCACAATAACTTTCCACGTTCCCTCTCCCTTGCCATACTCCACTCCCCCCTGCCATTTCCTATAGAATCGCCTTAAAATGCCATCTGTCATGGACGGCTAGATCACTCTGGTCGTCTACCTAGACTAGGTAGTCGGGGAAGGCACGCAATATTGGTTCCTGCCGCTCTTCCTAGCGCATCCGGATGTTCAGCTGAAGAAAAATGCGTGTCTTGCTGCTGTCTCACAGACTGGGTGCTGCTGTCTCACCACCGCTCCCCATTGCCGCTGTGTATCTCCAGATTGCTGTGCCGCCGCTGACTGAAGTAGAGTTAGATATTACTCTACACCAGTCTATCGCCGATTTTCGCACGGCTGACTGGTTACCTACTTGCCAGCAAGCGCCCCCCCATTCAGCCCACCACCGCACCGCTACAAGGGCCCATACACCATCCCTGCGTGCCTGAAAGCAGATCAAACTCTGCGTCAAACCACAAACCAAGCATTGTCATATGGTCATATCCTGCAATCGCTTTTGGATCGGATTTGGCCCTCTCCCCCCACCATGGAACTCCTGATGAACCGCTCCGTACCTTGCTTGCTACTGGACCACTTCCCAATGTCCCTCCCCAACATTTGTCAACTTCTTCTTCGCGCTACACTGACACTGACGTGTTGATTCTGTCCCTCGTTTCAGTGCTGGCGTGTGCGGTATCTTCTTGTCATATATCTTCTTCTTGTCATATTCGTCGCGGTCAACGGATTGCAGAGGAGAGACACCATGCACTCCTGCGTCTCCTGTTGAGCGCGTTTCTCACTTTCCTTAGCCAGAGCGTACTCCAGACAGCTGTTCGTCGTCTCTGACGTACACCCTTATATGTCGACCTTCGTTCGGTAATACACTCTTTTATTTTGGCTCCTCCTTCATCACTCTTTCGATTGAGGTTCAAACTAGTCGCCATTATGGGTTCCTTCCGCTCATTACTCTGCGTCATCGTTTTATACGGCCTCTACTTTGGTCTAATCAGCGCCCAAACCACCATACCACGCCGAGAGGTTGGTCTATCAGGGCGAGACACGGGTCCCCTACCGGATCTGGCCACGACTATTGCGGAACCTACCACCACCAAAAGCGAAGCTTCAATGACCTCGCTGTCTTCAGAGACATCGAAGAGCTCCAGCACTTCCACCACTAAAACCTCAACACGTTCGCAGACGACTACATCCGCTCCCGCAGCTACGAGCGCCGCGGACGCCATTCGAACATCAGACTATAAGACGGCGGCTCCCGATCCACTTCCCCTCCAGCCTCGAATAACGCCCGCATTCGGCGTTGGAGGGGCGCTTCTCATGATAAGCGGCGCTGTATTTGCATTCGTCGGCATACAGCATAGGCTGATATACGTTTTCCTCTCTGCCGCGTATCTGGGCAGCCTATCAGTTACAGTCTTGATCCTCTACGTCATGAATCCTGCCGTTCCTGACGCTACTCAAGGCGCTTATCTTGTCGCCATCACTGCAACCGGTATAGTATTCGGTGCGGGCGCTATGTTCTTTCCCGATTTGACAGAAGGCTTCGGATGCCTTCTTGGCGGCTTCTGCCTCTCGATGTGGCTATTAGTCCTCAAACCCGGCGGCCTGCTTACTTCTACAACCTCAATCACCATTTTCGTCGTCGCTTTTAGTGCTGCGATTTGGTCCACGGCATATATTCCCTTCACTAAGCCCTACGGCCTCATAGCGTCTCTTGCATTTGGCGGTGCTACTGTTATCATTCTAGGTATCGACTGCTTCTCGCGTGCTGGTTTGAAGGAGTTTTGGGTCTACATTTGGAGATTGAATGATAACGTCTTTCCCTTGGATACCAACACCTACCCCGTAACACGCGGCATTAAAGTTGAGATTGCCGGAGTCATCATGATCACCACAGTAGGGATATTGACGCAGATGAAGCTGTGGAAGTTCATCAAAAAGCGAAGGGACCGCAGGGCCGCGGCAAAGGCTGAGAAGAGGAAGAGTTTAGACAGGGAAGAGGAGATGGTCGGGAGACGAGTGGAGTGGGAGAATACCCGCACGAGGCAGCAATGGGAGGCTGTCTATGGTGATGGCAATAATGATACGAAAACTTACCTCTCCGTGGATTCCGGGATTGGTACCATGAGCGGGAAAGGGCAGACTACGCCGCAGATAACCGTCCAGATGGATGGAATTGAGATGTCGGATCTGCCAAGCCCAACTGAGGGTAGTATCAGTCGCACAGATGGCAGCACAATGGACGTTGGAGGTCTGACACGTGGCGTGCATGAGAGTAACCCAGCCAGGCGTATATCGCGTGATGAAGAAGCCCTTGCGGCCCTTGAGGGGTCTGTCTCGAGGCAGAGCTCTATATCAAACCGCAAATCCCAATCTCTCGACCCGCAGTCACCGACAGACGAAGAATCTGTTTCACGTCGCAATTCTCAACGCCTCTCCACGGGATCGAAGATTTTGAATAGGCTGTCCAGCAGCTCTTTGGCGTCACAGAAGCACCTCTCTTCCGGCTCTAAGATACTGCATAGGTTATCACATAACAAATCGACTTCGCAACACCGCCTATCCAAGTCGCCATCGAAGCACAGACTGACAGACAACATGGATGACTGGGATCGCTCATCCAGTATCGCAGCTACGATCGATTATCTCGATTCAGAAGCTGACTACGAGGACCTCAGGAGTCTCCCGACAGGCACACCAAGGACAAGCATGATACTTGATAAGGTTATTGTTGGCGAAGAAGAAGAAACCACTTATTCACCTCTCGACGACCAGACGAAAGAGATGCCAGCTGAAATGCCACCTTCTGAAATGCCACCCTATGAAACCGCGCCGCTCTCACCACCACCTTCCCTACGAAAATCTCTTCTCCCACCTGCACCACCAAAGGTCGCAACAACATTCCGCACACAAGAATGGGCCAAACGCCTGTCCCTGGCCGAAACCCCCGCCGCACTCCCTATCGAAGACACCACACCTCTCACCGCAATATCTCCCTCCCCCTCCATCGAACTTGCCGAATCCCCCGCCCCTGTCAACCCCGCAGCCCTAACCCAAACCGCCACCACGGGCTCGGTCGCCCCCTCCCCTATGCGTCCTCAATCCGCGGGCGCATCCATCCACTCCAAGTCGCCCAAACGCAGCAGCACGCGCACCTCGATGCGCCACCCCGCCCTCCCGTACGCCATCTCGCGCTCAACCTCCATGCAGTCTCTCGCTGCGCCGCCACACGCCTACCACGCCTCGTCGAGCGCGGCCTACGGCCCTGGGGGTGCGCTGATGGGCAGTCCGACGGAGGACGGAATCGGGCCGCTCTGGTCGCCGAATATAAGCCCTGGAACGGCGATGTCGCGAATCTCTAGCGCGGGGTCGGTGGCGGGGTATGGCTCGATGCTGTCGCTGCCGGGGAGCGCGCAGCAGCAGGAGGCGATGGCGAGGAATGAGGGGAGTAGGAATAGTCTCGGGTACCTAAATAAGGGTGTATTGAGGCCGGAGATGGGGGATTTGGAGGTGATAGATTTGCGGAGAAAGGAGCTGATGGAGGAGAAGATGAGGGTGGCGCGACTGAAGCAGGATGAGGAAATTCGGAAGAGGGTTATGGAGGAGGTGTGGGCGGAGAGGAGCTTGAGGGAGGGGAGAGGGGGCAGGGTGCATAGGGATGGGTTGAGGAAGTTGATGGCTGAGGGGAAGGTAGGGGTTTGAAGGGGTTTGAAGGGAATTGTATTTTGTTTTTGTGGATATGGGTGGATGGGGTTGTTATCTTGTCACAGGCGTGGGTGTATGAATTGGGATATCTGATAATAGATAATGAATAGTGTAATCAAAACCTAAGGGCATCAAGTAATGATGGTCTTCTCCGCGTGAGTGTGGACGGTGATAGAAATTCTCCCAAGGGTATGGAGAGAGTTTTGCCGGTGGGAGTTGAATGACAACGACCAATCCGAAAAATCCGTATTTGGGCTGAGCTGGGGGAGGTATCGCCAGGGTGTGCTTTCGGCTTCCAGCTTGATACTTCAGCAATAGCTCCGGATTCGCTGGAAGGGTCTCGAGAGTCTTCGAAATGTCTCCTAACGGGCTGAAGAGCACCATAGCCTTGTAGTTGAGAAGAACTGCCTCGTGTGCAATTGGAGAGTCATCGCGGACCAGAGTCGGTTCCCTTGAGTCCATTTGAAGACATAAACGATATGTGTCGTATATCAACGCTCCTGCAACGAAGCTGGTGAAGGCATGGAGATTCCGATGAATAGCTTCCTCCGCTGCAATTCGACGGATTCCTCGATGGAAGATGAACGGGAAGCTGATGCTCCCTGCGCCGAAAATAGGTAGTACAGTATATCGTCCGTGAGCAAGGAGCGGAAGTAGAGCTGCCCAGCCTCATCTGTGGCTGCCCTCATCGCGTTCCGGAATCGCCTGGTGTCGACGTTGTCCAGCACAAGCATCTTGGCGACGTCGCGCCCTCGTTGCAGCGTTTCCTTTGTCACCTCCAAGATGTCAATCTTTCCTTTGGCTACAGCGGCATCTATGCCTTCCCCCGGAACACACATCTCCAGATTTCTCTCGCTGATCTGGTGATGGAGAAACTCGACGCCTTACGCGAGCTGGTGCTTTAGTATCAGTTGCGTAGCTTGCGCACCCCATCGACACTTTTTTACACCCATGGGCTCAGCAGTATTCTGGGTGATGAATATTCAGGGCGCTGGTATGTATCCTGTAGTTAGTGTTAATGTATAATTCGAATGACGATAGAATGTATATGTTCCGGCCCAACCACGAATATAAGCCTTCGCGAATAGGCCAGCCCAACCACGAATAGTATAGTACAGTAATGTAGGTCAATATTCAATCTAAATGCTATTACTAATAGTGTCTACTCTTGCCCGCTTCCGTTTTGGCCTCTCAACTCGGGCTATTTCTGTACGAATAGCTGCCTGATAAGTTGCCACAGTCATGATCATCACCATGGCAGTGTACGCTACACTCCTTAGCTTCCTTGTAGCAACGGCACCGCTTTGTACTGCATTGCCCTTTACATTGACATGATACTCCAACCTGTGCACTTGTTGAAGCCTCTCTAGCTTCAAGCCCTAATGTTACCTGCTTTGTAGAAGTAGGAATTAGGATATCAGACTATAGAGCTTGCTCTACAGCTCCAAATGATTTTGTAGGTATAAGGCGTTGTATAATACCATAGAGTGTAAGAACCTGATATCTATGAGGGTAAGGATCCTCTAAAATGCGTCCAAATAGCCTCTTATTATCAGTTGAGGTTCTATCCTCTCGAGGGACCTTTATAGAGACTATATCTCTAATATCAAAGTGTTGGATATCATGCTTCGTTGTATACTTGCGTATCAACTTATTCATGGTTGGGCTAGAACATATGTAATACCAAACTCAACTCCACAGTTGACTTAATCGGTGGTCGCTTCCCACCCCCGGCTTCCAAAGAGCATTGCAGGACTTCCCAAGTCAGTTCAAAGTTGACGTCGTGGGTGAAGAAGCTCGCCATGGTGGCTACAGGGAGGTCTGTTTGCGTGAATTTTGGAATTGGACTTTTTGAAGTGTGGTTTCTTTGAGGTGCTTAAATGAGACATGGAATGAAATGGAGTTTCAATTCAAACAAAGGGGCAAGGGGCGTAACCCTATACTTTGCTACACACAGATCAAGGGGAATCTCACACCCATTATAGTGCTCGTAAATCAAGTCCAAGATAGGGCTAGATATAATAATGATTATAATTCACTCTACTAAGATGATATTTGTAATGATGTATGGTTACGCTTGCGCTACATCCCACTGAGCCAAAAAGACTACAGTATTCCAGCTCGCCTAGAATACGCGTAACACATTTTATATACTACATGTACTGTAACGGCAGCATTCCTGTTACAATATTAGACCTGTTTACTAACTACATGTATAAGTTTAAAGCAATGATATTGCAATATATTGCAAACAAAATCTACTATTGCACTACAACAATATTTGAATTCCGACTATTTCTGCAACAATATATTGCAATATACTGATAGTATTAGATGGGCTTTACTATCACTATCTAGCTGTCGCCTACCAACTATCCAACCATGCTGTGGAATGACCTCCTAACCACGACTTTAATGACTCTAAGGCTTCTAATATCTCCGCTTTCATCTGGTTTCTCTTATCTGCCATTGTAGGCTTTGCACTCGAGAATAGGCACTCTGGTTTAGCCTCCATTGCTGGTATTAATAGAATATCTAATGCCATAACTACGAGTGCAGGGTAGGTTGTCTTTTGCTCTAACCACCATGCTTAGGTCTACAATAGTGCAGGCAGTGTCACAATATCGTATTCGTCTATAGTAGGTGCTTGTTGTTGCTTCTGTTCTCTCCACTTCTAAAGACCCGTCTTAGGTTTTGTGGCTTGTTTAATGGTAGTAAGAACTGGAAGCTTTGCTGCTTTTGTATTGGCTCTTCTAAAGATCTTACACTGCCTCTTTTGCTGCTATAACCCATTCAAGTTGATCTAAGAGGTAATCCATTGTAGGCAAGACTCTTTCAAGTGTAGCCTGTCACCCTTCAGTTGCAAGGGTTGCCTCTTGAAAAGCCTGTAGGACCTCGTGAATATGCTCAAACTATCAGCCTGTATCGCGCGATCAATCATTGTAAACCAAGAGTTCTAGCGAGTCTGTTGATCTAATAAGATGCCTGCCATGGCTTAACTATAAAAAGGTCTCTTCTCTCGTTAAATGAATACAACGATATTATGAAGCTTGTCAAGAGGACACTTTTGACGCCAGAGATCCATTTCTAACTCAGTAGGAGTAGTGTATTGTAACACTGACTTCTAAACGATAGAAGACACAGAAGTTTCTTGCATAAGGTTGACTTGACAGAGGGGGCAGGGGATTAAACACAAAGGCTTTCCAAGTAACACGTTACAGTATTGTAAAGAATACTATATTGAGTTGAGCACGAAGCTCCTGTCTAAGGGAATACTATCTACTTATATAGTGGCGTCGTGCCAAAGGGATATCAAGGATATTTTGGATAACAAATATCCATGATATCCTATCTATCACGTGGGGTTGTGGCTGTAAGCGCTAGCCTTGTGACTCACAGGTCACAACCGCTACCTCTCTAGTATTGATCCTCAAAACTGCCCATGGGAGTGGCATGCCCACACACCCTTATCTACTGCTCTATCCACTTAATTACTAGGGCTATAGGGACAAATAATCTATATCCATGGTTACAAAGAATAATGGGTATAAACTTACATCTTAACTGCCTTTAATAATGTAAGCTTTTTACGAAAGGACCCTGTTTTAAAATGAGTTTGTTCAACTGCATTTGTATGTCATCAAGTATGCTAAAAAGAGCTAGATCTATCTTAGAACAGTAGCGATTTAATCCAGCTGTAGTTGCCCATTGTTGAATAGCTAGAGTTGCATTTAGAGATGCTAATACATTAGTAATGCATTATAAATATATTACAAAACTTACTAATGATTTTGTCACAAAGCTGTTGATAATCTTCCATTGATTTCATCTCTAATAACTTCATAATGTATTACTAATGTATTATAGGGATGAAATTGTTGATAAACAAGATATTAATCAATACCTAGCTAAGGTCTAGCATGGAGTTCATCCTTCATGGCATGTAGGGGCTTTGTTAGCATGCTTTAGGCTTGGTGATAGCAAAGAGAGTAAGTTAGGAAGTTATATTAACTTTGAAATATATTAATAATATATTAGGATCCTGAAAGCGTCAGAGGACATCTACTCAAGATGAAGACTTAGGTCTAAGTCTTACTTAGCAAGACGAATTAGAGGTTCTATTACAAGCATCATCTTCTGGCTATTCTAGACCCTCTAGGCGTTCTAGTTCATGCCAAAGTTCAGGATCTCGGTCCTAGTATATTTATTCTAATATATTCATAATCTATTACTAATGTATTGTAGCACAATTCCATTACGCCGAAATATAGCTCGGAATATACCTTTAGAACGAGAGAGAATTGAGCTTCAAGTAGCTGCAGCTAAGGCACGTCGTCTTGAAATTGCGAATGAGAGAAATGCAGCTGAGGCTCGGTGCATAGAAATTGATAATGACAGGGCAGAGTTAGAATTATCAATACATTGGGAATGTATTACTGAATCCTTCAACTTTTCGGCCATCTTTGCGTCTTTGGTGGAGGTTATGCAAGGTTGTAGAGCTTAGAGGATGAGGTTGTGGGTGGTAGGTGCCGTTTTAAGCGAGCCTTGGCAATTACGTTCCCCCTGTATCCTCGGATATTGCCTGAACCACGCCACTTTCATCAATATCTGCTTATATAATCATAATCATATTCTTTTTGTGGTCTGGCCCCTTTTGGGCTCACATTGGGTTGCCGTCACATTATTGAGAGACTTTTTGTCGCACAATTGACCATTTTTCATTTATATATTCTTGTTGCACAGTAACAAATGAGTATAGACAAAGTGATGCATAATACCGTATCTGATTCCTATATTATCCACCAAAGACGGCCCGCCCTTCGTGGTATTATACAACTGCCGATATCGATACAAACGATACCCGACGCCGCACTAAAGTATCCCCGGCTCCGATGTAGATCCCGCTTGATCTCATCATTGTCGACGACTCGAATGATTTCGCAGCTCGCCGACCTCAAAAACACTCCTGAAAACGCCCCGGGCCCTAACTGTATGATTATCTCTCCCTCACGCTCAAGCAGTTTCGGGGAGTCGTGGCCGAGTGCCGCGCACGCCGTTATGTCTGAGAGTCAGAGGGCGCAAGAGCTCAGGAAGTACGTACCCTTCCCCGCGCCAAGCATCACGCCCAACCATAATGATGCTGCAAAGATGTTTGCCGCCGTGCCCACGCGCGTGCGCCCGAATTATGCTGACGGCGTTTCCTTCACGATAGGTTCTATGCGCCGTTTGATGATGGCTCCACGCCTGGCAGTGCCCAGGGTATCAACCAGTCCATCCTCGATGATGGGGCGCTGGGTGCATATGCGGAGCTGATCTTGTGGCGACTTCGTGGCACTCGGGCTATGGTCTCGCTCATAGACAACACCACTGAGTACTTCGTCGCTGGAGTTACCCGCCCTGAGAGCTCCTCGAACGAGATTACCACCAGCAATGACTTGTTTGGCTGCTGCACCATCGAAACTGCTGGAGGTCTCTGCGAGGTATGTCATCAGCCTAGTCACGTGGAGTGAACCTTTTCTAACCCGTCACCAGAATGTCATAGCAATGGACGGAACTAAAGGGGAATATCCGTGCTTTGAAGTATCAAGTCTTCATACGCACCCGCGCTACGAACACCAGCCCGTTGTCAATGGGGCCATTGCCGCCTACAAGTACTACGCGGGGACCCCTATTACCACGGCTCACGGGGTCAATATAGGGTCCTTGTTCGTGTTTGGCAACGAGTCACGGCCAAATGGTCTTACTGTGCGAGAAAGGAAATGTAAGACACAACTTTTCAATTCTGTGCCACACTAACACAAATATCAGGCTTGTTTGAGACGGCGGAAAATATAATGAAGCACCTTCAAAGTAAGAGGGAGGCAGCAGAGAGGCGCCGCGTCGCGTTGATGAGCACGGGCGTGGCCAAATTTTTGGAGCGGACGACGTGGCTTGGAGATGCAGATACGGACTCGAATCCGGAATTTCCGTTGTCAAATAGCTTTGGGGAGAGTGAAGCTCAGCGCTCAAGCATGGAATCGACAAACATCACCAGTCAGACTTCAACCTCTGGCGATACTGACATAGACGGATGGCCTAAAAAGAAGGGGGCTTCAGAAATTGTGCTGGATAAAATCAAAAAGGCGTTGGATCATGCAGCCTATGTACTCCGAGAGTCTCTCGAATTGACTGCAGGCGGGGTTGTCTTCCTCGACACGGCTATCGGGCCCAGCCAACCCAAGGCTAGCACAGACTATTCTGATCCTATCCAGCCTAAGGCTAGCACAGACTATTCTGATCCTATCCAGCCTGACCTCGACAGCGTAACATCCGGGATCGGGGGCGTTGAGTTTGAGAATGATTTGACCTTCGAGAACGACTTGACGATGACGGGAATTGACCCGAAGTCTACGATACCCTCTGGCCAGGTCCGAGGGTTCTACGACGAGTATCGGCCAGTTCGAGTCCCAGCGTTGTCCTGCTCCAAACATGCATATCGGAGATCGAGAGCACTAGATGGGAAGACACTCCAGGATTTCATTGATATGTATCCAAAGGGAAACATATGGTATATAGACGAGAAGGGATATTTTTCCTCCCTCGACCAAGACGACACCATTGGTAGCCCCCAAAGGGCCACCCCGATAGAGGGGAAGAGGTCACTTTATAATATAGGCGCCGATTCTACGAGGCAAGCGGCCGAGGCTGCCATTTTATCAAAAGTTTTTCAGGGTGCTCGTCAAATCATTTTCTTGCCGTTGTGGGACGCAAGCGGAAGTAAGTGACCTCTCATTCCCTCGTAACGTCGCTAATTGCCCTAGGTCGCTGGCATTCCGGGTGTTTTGTCTGGAGCAATAATTCTTTTCCCGTCTTCACTGTCGATTCTGAGTTGGCGTATATATCTGCTCTGTCAAACTCTGTAATGGTTGAGATTAGCCGCTTAGACTCCATCATGGCCAACAACGTCAAGTCAGACTTCATCAGCAGCATATCTCACGAGTTCCGCAGCCCTCTTCACGGTATCCTTGCCAGCGCAGAGTTCTTGCACGACTCCGACCTTGATCAGACGCAGGATCAGTTAGTGGCGTCGATACGCACATGCGGGTCCGCGCTGCTGGATACGATCAATCATGTCTTGGACTATAGTAGGATCAACTCATTCCAGAAGAAGGACTCGTCCGGTTCATTCTCCAATGAGTTGGATCTTTCGGCCAATGTTGCCCTCCTCTGCGAGCGTGTCGTGGATGGATTGATCGCTACTCGCGGCTACACTGGCGTTGGCAATGAGGATACCACCGCGGACCCCGATTCCCCACATGATGCACCATATGCCCACCTAGTCGAAATCATTCTCGACTTCGAGGACAGAGACTGGATGTTCAAGATCATTCCTGGAGCGCTACGCCGCATAATCATGAACACTGTCAGCAACGCCATGAAATTTACCAACACGGGATTCATCCTCATCCAGCTTCGCGTCAAACAAACCGACGGACGACAATCCGACCCGACGTCGAGAATAGGACAGAAGATCCTCGCTCTTAACGTTATTGACTCTGGCCGCGGGATGTCAAAGCAATACATGGAGCGCAAGCTCTACACGCCCTTTGCGCAGGAAGACCCCTTCATACCGGGAGTCGGTCTGGGCCTGTCCATCACGCGGAACATCATCGCCCAGCTAAGCGGCAAGATTAACATCCGGTCCGAGCTCGGCAAAGGCACAGATGTCGAAGTCTTGCTCCCCCTCGCCCTCGCCGATACCAAAATCACCTCAACCGAGATGAGTTCTACGCACGCGCACCGCAGTGCACCAGACCGTGAAGCTGCCGCGGCAGTCGAAGCTGTGCGTGCCCTCGCCCCAGGCAAATCAGTCGCCATCTGGCGCGCGCCCGCCCATACAGCCCGCACTCGTGACGACTCGCTCGCTTGGAAGACGGTAGCAGGGTACTGCAAGTCCTGGTTCGGGTTCACGCTGCTGGCAAATCCCGATGCCACCACCCTCGCCAAGGCAGACTTCGTCATCAGAGAGTGCTCTCCCTTCGGCCCGGACGACGTCCCCCTCCCACCCTGTACATCCCGCGTCCTCAACCTTCAAGAGCGCATCGACCGTCCCTCAACACGACGCACGCACATGGATTCACCCCTATCGGAGGCGCTGTCCCTACCCACCGGCCCATTCAAGCTCGCCATCGCCATTCTCTCTCTCTTTCACGACCCCGCCCGCCGCGCCGCCCTCGAGGACGAAGCCGCAAATCCACACCCAGTCCGCTTTCTCAGCGATGAAATGGTGACGCAGCATTCCCGCGGCTGGTCCGCCGGGCCACCGACTCCCACTCCCGGAAACCGGCAAGAGGAAGCCCTGGTGCCAGCGCCCACTACGAAGGGCACATCGACATGCCACCCACGGACACCATTGAGCGCCCAGCCGCTCACCCTCGCGTCGCTATCGCTACCCGTGCCGACGCGCTCCCTCCACATCCTCGCCGTCGACGACAACGCGCTCAACCTGCTCCTGCTAACGCGCTATCTCTCCAAGCGACCCAGCGACATCGTCGTCACTGCACGCAACGGCCTCGAGGCTGTGACGGCCGTGCGTGCCGCCGCCGACCCCTTCGACGTCGTCTTCATGGACATCAGCATGCCGGGCATGGACGGCTTCGCGGCGACGCACGCGATCCGCGTAATGGAGGCGGAGCGTGCGGAGCATGGGGTGAGTAGGGCGCGTATCGTAGCGCTAACGGGGTTGGCGAGTAAGAGGGATAGGGAGGAGGCGGAGAGGTGCGGGTTTGATGATTTTTTAACGAAGCCGGTGAGTTTTCGGTTAATTGGGAGGTTGTTGGAGGGGCTGAGTCGGGGGGGTGGACGGGTGGGGCTGGAGGAGGAGGAGGATGGGTGAGAGGAGGTACTTGTATGGTGCCGTCGGTGTGCTTGGGTGAGCGAGTAGAGGAGGAAAAGGATGGGTGAGGAGAGGAGAGGTACATTGTGTGGTACCATCAGGCTACAAGAGCGAGGACGCGCGCACGATAATGTTCTTATTTTGGTCTACGAATTGGAATGGGTGACGAAGGAAGGAAAGGTTTTGGGAATTTGGAATTTGGAATTGGATGATAAAGGCTGGCATATAATATCCGAAGCACATCTTGAGGTAAAGCGATATATATCTATCTACACTAGTATACTACTACATGGTCTGCATCTACGCAAAAACAATTTAGGAATTTAATGTCTAGACCACGAAATCTTTCGCGACCCCCAGCTGCCGCCTTCCCATGCGCGAGAATGAATCTACTATCACCCCTCCCCCCCCCCCCCCCCTGCGCCCCAACTTCATCGTCATCAAGACAAGAGCACAGCAACGACCCATGTCCCACAATCACCAAAGACACACGAGTCCCACAATCACCAAAGACACACGATTCCCATCCCACACCCATCGCCACCCCCCAAGACACGCCCCCAAACCCGCAAGTAAGCGAGACAAGACACACACACACGCCCAACCAACACCACCACCGATACCGTCCATCCCCACAACCGCGGCTCGGAAACACACGAACGACCCCACGCCCGGGCGCGCGCACGCCAGAGACATGACGTGTGCGAAACGGCAATGCGGGTAAGTGGTTGTCTTGATGCTGTACCCCGCTGGGGATGTACGTCAGAAGGGACGATGACGGGGGCGGGTGTTTGTTGGGCTCGAGATGGGGTGTGGACCGGTGGGGTGGGGATGGGATTGGGGAGTTTAGAGGGCTGGGAGGTTCGGTGGGTGGGATTGATAGGTTTTAAAGAGCTGTGGGGGATGATGTAGGTTAAGTGAGGAGGTGGGAAGAGATGACTTAATGAGAACACCCCGTCACCTCTGACACATGGTCGTTCAAAGTTATCTAAACCCCTTGGCCTCGCTGTTCTAGTCAAGCCCAAGGACCGCAGGAGACGCACGCGGATATTGTGGGTTGAGGGGTGGGGTGAGGTTGAATTCTAGAGTAAGTAGGGTGAGGTGAGGTGAGGTTGGGCTGGAGGAATATATGTTGATGGGATGGGAGGGGGTGGGTGACGGCGGCGATGGGATGGCTTGTTTTGGCGTTGGAGATTGATTTGGTTGTGAGTGGTTTGAGTTCTGGAGTTGGGTTAGTGTTGGTTATGCTGTAATAGTTGGGTGAGGCTGTAGAATAAGGACTTGGGATGGTTGGGAGTTATCCGCCTCATGTTTTATAAGCCGGAGTGGTGAATGTGGGCAGGGCAAGTCTTCAAAGTTTAAAGTTTCACGCAGTGCAGAGTTCCAACTCGTGGCATATCGACTTTAAATAAACTATTTATTCCTTTATAACATATTAATTCAATTCACTTGGATCACAATATGTAAGCAAGTAAACCAAGATTTTTATCATCTCATCAATTCACCACCATGTATATACCCGTCCCCTCCTCCTCTCCTCCTAACACACCACAGCCAATTTCCTTATTTAAAAGAAAAGAGGTGTAATTACATCATCCACCCTTCCGAAATTAAAACCCTCCGCAAGTATAGCCCGCTTACAAGGCGAGAGCAGCAAGGGCGAAAGCGGCGACGGATCCAAGGCCGGCCGAGAGCTTAGCACCGGCGCCAGTGGAGAAGGATGGGGTGGCCGGGCCGGTGGGGGTGGTGCCGTTGCCATGTTTTCCGCCGGTAGGGGCAGCGCCGCCGTGGACCTGGGTAGATGAGCAAACCGTCACATACACCGTCTCGGGTACACCTACAGTGGTGGCTGGAACAGCGGCGGCCTTGGTGGAAGATGGCGTGGCTGGAACAGCGGCGGCCTTGGTGGAAGATGGCGTGGCTGGAACAGCGGCGGCCTTGGTGGAAGATGGCGTGGCTGGGGCCGCAGAGGAGGCTGGGGCCACTGGGGCCGCGGAGGAGGGCGCAACCGTACCCTCATCGGCAGGGGGGTTCGCACAGAGGGCCTTGGTGGCGCTCAGGGTCTTGAGCTGGTCAGCGGGCTCGCACTTGGAGGTGACGCATCCGAGGGCGGCGCTGGTGATCTTGGCCTGGTTGGCGGCGATGCACTGGCAGGAGAACTCCTTCTGGCCGCAGCTGGTGGCGCTGCTGGTGGCATCGAGGATACACTGGACCTGCAGGGTGGGATGTGGGTTAGCTGGTGCTCGTGATAGACCGGATTGTGACTCTCGGTAGTGAACGAAGATGTCAAGGTGGGGGTACATACGGCGCAGGTTGGGATGCCGTGGGTATCCTGGGCGGTGGCGGCAGCGATGAGGGCCACAGCGGCGAAGGTAAGGGAGTACTTCATCTTGATTGATTGATTGAATTGATTATCGCAAGTTAACGAGTGTGTGATGAGCAACGAGTGACTCTTGTGTTGTACAGGCTTGATAGATGAGTTGAAGCTGGAGTGGGTGAGGGAAGAGGAAAAGGAAAAGAAGGAGGAGGCGGCGAGTAGCTGGACTATATATGTGAAGCGGGTGGGGACATCTTTTGGGGGGGGAGGGGGGGGAGGGGGGGGAGGTGGAGGGAGGGATGTTCAGGGGTTGGGGGGGGGGGGGGGGAAAGGTGGAGGGAGGGATATGTTCAGGGGTGGGGGGAGGGGGGAAGGTGGAGGGAGGGGGGAAGGTGGAGGGAGGGATGTTCAGGGGTGGGGGGGGGGAAGGTGGAGGGAGGGATATGTTCAGGGGGTGGATGGTGGTAGTGGTGGTAGTATGTGGTAGTATGTGGGGGATGTTCCGGGGGGGGGGATGGTGTGGTAGTGGTGTGGGGAACTAGAGAGGTCGACAGGGAGGAGAAGGGAGGGAGGGGGAGGGAGAAGGGGAAGAGGCGAAGGGGAAGAGGCGAAGGGGAAGAGGCGAAGGGGAAGTTCCGCGTTTAGGGATGGCAATAATGTTGAATGTGCAAAGTAACTGGAGGAGGGAATTAGAGGAAAGATACATGGCGATTGGTGGGTGTGGTGGTACGCTGAACTGCTGGAGATGGCGGATTGTAGTGGTTAGAGCAGGGTTGATATCACACTGTGAGTGGTGGCAAATTAATTTACAGTGTATTGACAATGCGTTGACAAGGTACTTTCAGGCACTACAGGGACTGACGGCTGTGTTGACAGCTACTGACAACAGCCTGGCAGCAGCCTGGCAGAGGAGAAATCAGGAGAAATCAGGAGAAATCAGGGACGGACTGGATCGAGTAGAGAGGAAACATGGAAGAAACATGGAAGAAACATGGAAGAAACACGGAAGAAACATGGGATAAAACATTGCAACTGATACAACGACATGACGTAGAATACCTTCTTCGATGCGGTGAATATGGAATATGGAATGGAATATGGAATCTGGAATCTGGAATATGGAATATGGAATACAATATGAGTACTACTATCGTCATGGCCGTTCGCAGCGACCACATTCATTCCATCCGTACAGAGTACAAGTAGGCACACTCGCATGCGCATAAAGGTACCTCGACGCACTACCACGCAACGCGGAGAGCAGTGTACCATAGCGTGTTAGTGCATGTACTGCTTAGTAAAAAAGTGGCAACAACAAACGGCTAGGGGCAAAAACAAGCTGGGGTGACTTGAAGACGACGGAGTAGCAGCTCAATGCGGAAAACGAGAAGCGGCGCAAAAGGTACTTGGCATGTGTGTGGCAAATGGGTGGCTGCAGGAAGTACCCCGGTCGCTAAAGCCCCTAAACCCCATACCCATAGGTTTAGGGAGGCGCATGGGTTTTGGGAGGCGCATGGGTTTGAGGAGGCGGGGGGGAGTTAAGGAGATTACCATATGCTTACACATGCTTAGCACGCCGAGAAACAGCGCACCAGCACGGTTTGGCGGTTTGGCGAAATTAGAAATTAGGCATCACATGTTTTGCTGGCCTATTAGGGCGACAGGCGGGGCGGGCGAGGCGGGGGGAGGCCAGGCTCGGTGATTTAGATATTAGGATATGCAGGTGTCAGTTGGTTGTTTCCTAGAACAGTCAGTTCTGGAACACGGAGAGATGAATGGGAATAGGGACATTCAGCGGCGTTATTCAGCGGCGTTATTCAGCGGCGGCATAACATACATAGCTCATACAACATACTCATACTGTACAACATACATCCCTCATCCCAACATACCTCATACATACAACATACTCATACAACATACCAGCTAAAGCATACTAATCCCCAACTCCCTCCCTAACCCCATTTCACATGCTTATTTCCTTGTTCAGTACTACCTTCCTTACCCTCGGCCCATCCGACGCATCTGTAGCCTGTTTAGGACCACCTTAATCCTTCGCCGAATACCCCCCAGCCTACACCTCCTTCCACCTCCACCAATCATCAGCACTGCATTCACCACGCAAATTACACACCGATATCCAAGCAAATCACCACCAACAAAACCACTACATGGCTGTACAACAACAACGCCTGCACTCACATGCATCCTGCCTACCCGCCCACCACCGTCCCAATCGCATCCCCATCTATTTATATACCCCCCCCCTCATCTACCTCATCCACAATCTGCAAGTCTCGATGGTGGGCGTACTACGGGGCGATCCCTCCAACGCAAGGTCCTTGACACAACCGCCCATCGCAATCTCCCCCAAACCAGGGCCCGCTCCTCGCAATCTCCCCCGGACTCGGATCGCTGAGGGTCGCCGACAGGTGGCGGCTGCAGGGGGAGAGGGGATGGATGGGCCTTGCTCTGCCAGGGGAGAGGGCCCGACGTGACCGTTGGAGGTGCGCATGTGAAAGCTAGGTGGAGCACGGTCCTTGGTGGTGCTAGGCAATAGGGGTTTTCATTATCTGTGGCCAGCCCTTGATGGCCTCACTCTTTCGCCTTCCCTCCTCCCTCTCTATCTCGATCTCTATTTCGAAAATAACAGCACTCTCCCACTCAATCACTCCCCCTTCTTCCCCCCCGAAAAACTCACCACAGCCCACTTCCCACTCCACGCCCACCGCCTGCCCTCCCCCTCGCCCTGCTCAGCCCGCAACTCCTCATCCTTCCCCTCCGGCAACCCAACTACCACATCCGCCTTACACGTCCGCAACGACAGCAGATCAACCCCCGACCCCCTTCCCATCGGCCCCAGCGCCTCCGCAAACGCCGTCGTAGGCGCCCACGCCGCGTCGGCAACGAGCTTGCGATAATTCAAATCCCCCTTGAACACCACGAGCGTGCTCTCCCTCAGGTCCTCATACAGCCGCGGCGCGCTCGTCGGGAGGCGCCAGAAGCTGCCCCCAGCCGTCCAGAAGGCGTTGGGGCGCATGCGCAGCGTGCCCTCGGCGTGCAGCCCGCTCCAGTGCGCGAACAGCGCCTCGAGCGCCGCCACCTCGTCATCCGCCAGCCGCGCGGGCGCGGTGCCCTCGCGCTCCTCCTCCTCCGAGGCCGTCTCGAAGAAGGCGCGCGGGTCGTGCAGCGCCGAGAGCAGAGCGGCGAAGTCGGCAGGCACAACGTCGGAGACAAACCAGGGGATGGATTTCGGGTGCAGCGTCACGCTTGTCGCGAGGCCCGTCGCGAGAAGGTACCCGGCCAACAGCAGGTCGGCGAACAGCTCGAAGCCCGCGTTGTCGAGGATGATGTCAACCGTGCGCTCGCCGCCCGCGGCCTGCGCCTTGAGGAGCACATCGTACGCGGCGTGCAGGTCGTTGACGAGGATGTGCTTCTCGGCGGCCTTGCGCGCCTCGGAGCCCTGGAGCTTCTGGATGTCGGCATAGGAGAGCGACGTCAGCAGCGACAGGTCCGTCGCGTTGCCCCACAGGCTGATCTCGGCGATCTCGGTGAAGACGAGCGATGCGGCCTCGGCGGAGGGCGTGGTGCGCGCGAGGTCGCTGAGGATGGCGTTGTAGCGCGTGGCTAGCTCGAGCACGGCGGGGCCAGAGGACCGGAAGGTCGAGATCTTTTGCCGCGCGAAGACGTCGTGTTGTTTCCAGTGCGTGGAGCGCGCGAGGTGGGTTGCGATGCGGCTGTGCAGTGATGTCAGTGTTTCGTCCTATGTGTCCCTGTTCTGGACCCTCCTGCCCATCCCGTTCCCCTCCCATATTCCCTCCCTTATCCAAATCCGGTAGAATTGAGTGTGTAGATGTGCGACGTACCGGTAGAGATAGCATTCCGAAAACAGCCACGGGGCGTGTAACCACGTCGTCTCCCCCAACGCCGCTAGCTCCCTGTTATACTCCTCGATATCGCTGCCTCCATCGTCCTCCAGCGGCCTGTGATCCATTAGTCCCTGTATTTCATCCCAATGTCCCTGTAATTTCATCTAATACCCCTCCCGTCCCCCCCCCATCCTTCCGCAACTAGAACAACCCCCGACAACCAGCACGCAAGAAAACAGGGAGAAAAAACTTACGTCATCGCCCGATCATGCAGAACCTCATACTTCAGTGCCCCAACCGCCTCCACGATCCGCTTGCCCTCCTCCCGCTTGTCCGCTTGCGACAGCTCCAGCGCGCTGACAGCGCGATGCACATCATCTATCGCTCCAGTCTAGTGCGTCACTGTTAGTATCGCTTTCTTGCTCATATGCAGGGTCGGACACCTTGGTGGGGGGGAGGGTTACCAAGATGACGGGCCATCGCGATCGGGCGGACGTGAAGGCGAAGGAGCTCCGGTCCGAGGTGAGGTATTGCGCTTTGCCTTCTGTCAGTATGGCCAGGCGAGAAGGCGGGAAGGTGAGGGGGGCGAGGGGAGGGACATACGGGTTTTGGTATCGTGTTCCATTGTGTCGCCGTCGTTGGTGGTGGGAGGCTGTGGGATGCTTCCTTGACTGCTGTCGGTTATTTTTGGTGGGGTCGGTCTTGAGCTCGGTCGGTCAGTCGGTGTCCCCGGCCGGCTCGGAGGTTTTGGTGGGGTGGGGTGGTGAAGTGGTGTGGGAGGAAAATTTTTGCTGGCGATTTTAAGTGGGTTTATATGGCCAGACAAGGCATTACGTTACATCAATCAAAAGGGGATATGGTTTAGTGGTATAATGCTTCTTTAGCACTTGAGTTTCGTACTCTGGTAATATAGAAGAGGTCCGGCGTTCGATTCGCCGTTTCTCCAATTTCTTGATATATTTTTGGGGATTTTCTTTTGTTGGTGGCGTGTGTGGGCTGTACAGGAAGGAATTGTGTGCTCGACCAACAGTTGAAATGGTGCTTAAGCCTAAAAAAAGGTGCAAGATATTTTTTAATATTTGTGAAGTATATTCGTGGCCAGACTTTAATGTCTCGATGTTTTTGGGGTCTATCTACGTATGTTTTTTCGTTGAGGAATATATCCGCGCATAATATGATATAATGTTAGGCCAACTGAATAAGCAACTACAACCAAAATAATGATTTTAATACCGGCTCATGGGAGATGCTGTAATACTTCAATCATCAAGGGAGCTGTAAGATGGCTGACAGCCCAGAGGTACTGTGCTTTGGTCAGCACTGCACTCTATGTTACTGACAATGATATATTGATTGTTTCACTTGTCGAGAAAATATGGGGTTATGGATCTAGAAAGCAACGGTGCCTCTTCGATTACGGATGCAATAGTTCGGCAATACAATCATATAGCTACATGTAATCCTGCTGCCCAATCTAGAGGGGTATTGTGTATGCCCAAGGATTGGAACTAGTAATTTATTCAGTCCCATCTAGAGCCTAAATCTGCCATGGAGCATGCATGAGACCAGCTATTCGCTCCAGTTTAGATGCCCCCCATTTCAAAGTCGTCATCATCATCATCATCATCATAATCCTCCTCATCCTCCTCATAATCTTCTTCTTGAGGATATCCCTTAAACCACTGCTGATTGCCCTCTCCAACCCACGCCTTCTCTACTTTCCTCTTTGGTCGCCAACCACCCCCTTTACCTGTCCACCAATACACATGATCACCTCCTATAAACGTCTCGTTACCAACCTTCACTGGCTGCTCTGTAAGCCTATGATCTAGATAGTTTTTCTGCCCCGCCTTAAACCACACCGCCTCAAACTCGGCATCTTCGCTGTTTTCAAGGCTTAGGCTTGCAGTCAGAGACATCATCTGCAGCGCGGGCATATTCTGCTTCGCCTTGCCAGCAGCAGCCAGCAACCCATCCATCGCTTCATCATCAGGATATGTCCTGAACATCTCTGTGCCGCGATCGCTGTCGAACTCTGGCTCAAGTGGGACCACAAAGTCGTGTGGGACGGTGTTGTCTGGGTGCCGTACAAAGTACCATGAACCCGACGGGCGCACGGTGGAGATGATTACGGAACAGGTCCTGAGAGAAGGCCACTGAGGAGCCATGTTGGCTAGGCTCGCGAATGCGGAGTCCAGAGCGGCAGGAGGCTGGAAGAGCTGTGGGGAGATCATGATGGGCCCTTTGAGGTCGATAGTCTTGAGGGTTGGGATGAGGGAAATTGCATAGAGCGCTAGGGAGAAGTGGTCGATATCGGAAAGCAGGATTGAGGGAGGTTCTTGGAACTGGTAACGCGGAGACGGATTTTCGGCGCATAGTGAAAACGAGGTGAGAGGGAGCGAGGAGAGGGAAAGGAGCAAAAAGAGATATATGAGTAGAGTGGAAACGCCGGGGTTCAAAAGCGCGAAGGATAAATGCTTATACGTACCATATCTATCCTTCCGCCGTACTTCCAAGCCCTCACTCCTTTCCATATGTAAGTCCAGCTTCTCCAGGGCCGGAAACTTCTTCGCCAATCGCGCTATCGACTCTGCCTCTTACAGGTCTCGGATAGGACGGAGAAACAGCGTATTTTGTCACTCTCTTCAACTCAGGTACCCCCTCCAGCGGTCCCAGGCGAAGCCAAGAATCGCAGTGTCTCCCCTCAAACAAGTCACTTCGCTCTCCCCGTTCTACTGCCATTTGTTGCTCTCCTAAAAGCCCACTATTTCTTTTCTTTGCATCGCTAGGCGAGTAGATCTGCACATCTCTAACGACAACGGCACCAAACCCTCCCCCACGCTGGACCTTGTTCTACTTAGCCTCTCCTCCTCATCCTCCTCCCACCTTTTCACGAGTCTGAATAACTCTGCAATAGCAGTAGTAAATGCCGCATCATTTACTCTCTTATCTTCCTCAGTCTCCACAACGCACATGCTGCATCATCATACTCGGGTAGGACAACCTGATACTTCACTTCCCTGAGGGCGGCTCTCCGGTGACCCGTCATAAGTTTAGAAAAGTATTCTAGCTCGGAGCTTGGGAGGTTGATCTCCCGAAATGTCCGCTGTTCTATGTGCCACTGCCAGGTCTTGCACACTGTGGCATAAGGTGGGAGTCGGAGACGGGCTTGATAGGGCCGCCGTCCCTGATGCGCTGTAGACGCAATACGAGGTTATCATGGTCGCCGGGGATGCAGGAGAGAATCTGAGCGAGGGTTTCTGGGGAAAGTGAGGCGATTGTGGCCATTTGAAGCGGTTGCAGAATGGGGTTTGGGGTTTCTTTATGGTTGTCTTTGTTTATGGGGATGCGGCCGTCAGATTACAACGTGGATTAGATGGTGAAATATGATAGGCACGCTAATCCTATTACAGACACGCTATACAAAAGAGAAGACATGCATGAGTGATTGTAGTTTCGCCACTATTTTCAGCCGTAATTGCATGGCATTTCAATGGTGGGTTTCTAGTCCCAATGTCAGTTCTTGACCTTGGCTGCAGCCTCCACAGGCACTTTACAGTCAAAAATAATACCCTTAACTTACTCGTGTGGCCCAAAAGTGGTAGACGAGCAGATTCGACGCGATAGGCGTTCAGGAGGGGGTGTTCAAGGCAAAGGGAATCCGACCGTACGACGCTGTGGCACTTGTGGAGAGACTGGTCATAATTCAAGAACGTGTCAAGATACTATTACTGTACAACCTTTAGTAGATCCGCAATTAGTTTAGTTAAATTTAATTCGTTGTTGTTGTTTAATATTAATTCTTCGTACGAAGGTAGGAAAAAGTTAACCGGGTACTGATATTAACCGGGTACTGTGCATGTATAACGAAAGTGCCAAACAAGCGAAAGTGCCAAAATATCGCGACTACCCCATAAGAATTGCGATAAATCCACCACAACAATATAAATTAATTAAAACTACTCGGAGTCCTCTTCCTCAGACCTGTCTATTACAATCTGACAAGTGCGCGCATTGTGTCCAGTCTCACCACACTTGCCACAGCGACGTGCATGGGTTTCTTCCCTTGGCTTCCGACCACTACTTGCCCTTATTTCTTGCTCTACTTGCTGCACAACGTCCCTCTCGTCCTGTAGCTCCTGTGCTACCTGTTGACTAAGTGATCCTCCTTGCTGTAGTCGTGTTTTTTTAGCTCTCCGGCGCTTGCTTAGCACTTCATTTGCCTGTCGCAGGTTTTGGTTCTCTGCTTTTAACAATGCTAATTGATGCATTATTTGCGATGCACCCTTTGTAAACTGGTCAACAGCTGCATAGATTGAGGTTGGAGAGCTATTTTGATGATGCGCAATTCGGTTTTTAATGAAAGTAGACTGTGATACAGCTTCAGTTGGGTTATTTGGTGTCTGAGAAACCCATGGTTGAGCGGTGTTTGGGTGAGAGGTTGGAGGTGTTGGCGTCTTAAACCTAAGGTCAAGTGTAGATATTACACTCTCAGGGCTAAATGGAAGAAGCCCAGCACCTCGGAACCCTCCCTGAATATTGCTTTCTGTCATTGCAATGTTAAATGCAGCATGGAAGGTAGGAAAGAAGTCATCCTTAGTAATGTGAATAATATGAGCCCGCATCATATCTTCAATTTGCCGACCGTAAGCTCTCTTTAATGGGCCAAAACAGCCAACATCAAGTGGTTGGAGTATATGGGAAGAGTGAGCAGGCATACAAAGCATAATAATGTTGTGTTCTTTGCAGTACTCCTCAAACTTGTCTGAGTGGTGGCTCTCATGACCATCAAGGACTAACAAGTGATAACCACCAACACTCCGGGGCTTTGTGTGCTTCTCAAAATGCTGAATCCAATCCATACCTCTCTCGTTTGTAGTCCAGCCATTTGCAGTAACAGCGATTACCCAATCTGCTGGAAATCCGCTATTCTCATACCAAGATGCAAGGTGGTTTTTACCTGCCACAATGACAAATGGCGGCACTGCCCAACCTTGAGAACTAACGCCTTGGATTACTGTAACCCATTCCCGATTGCCAGGCTGCACCTTTTTTGCCTTTGCCCGCCCATCTGAGCTCGTTACTACCGTTGCGCTTGAGATGACGCCCATCATAAACCCAGTCTCATCAAAGTTGTAGATATCTGCATTGTTGATGCCATACTTTAGAATTGTGTTCCATACAAGCTCAAACCAGCCACGAATGACTTCTGGATCTTCGCACTTAGCCCTCTGGTAGTCGTATTTTCGCTGGAAGCGTGTCCGGAGCTCTACATGGCGCTTAACAAAGTTTGAAGCCCAACGTGACCCGACGCGTGGCGCGTCGCGTGTTGCAAGTAGTCGATTTGCCATATCTTCAACAATAGACAACTGAGGAGGGAACCCTTTAGCAGCTAAGTCAAGTATATACTGAATAAGAACTGATTCCTCTAGGTTACTTAATTTCTGTAAGTTGGCTTGGATATCGCGTCGTGAAGGTACGCCTTGTAAATGGTGACGTAGCTTGCGGTGGTCTACGGAATAGATCCTAGCTGCAACTTGAAGGCGCAAATTTGGGTCGCTTTGCATAGCTTGGATAGCTAGCACTAATTTGCTTTCATCATTTTTATGGCGCATGTTTTGTTGTGGAGGAATTTAACATTTAGTTGGGGGGGTTGGTCACCGCATGATTTTGGCACTTTCGCTTGTTTGGCACTTTCGTTATACATGCACGTTACTGATAAACCACGTTAACTAATTATTATGCTTCCTAATTATTCTAGTGTTTTAATTGACTGGAGTGCACAGACCCTCAGTTTGACTTAGAATATTGTGCGCATTCACTTCGTACAGCAAATGAGGCACTTAGTAAACGCCGTAGAGCTAAAAAGACACGTATTCGTCAAGGGGGTGTACTTACTGTCGAGGATTCCCTTCCTTGGGTGGCTAGATTCTCACATCTGGTGCACCCACCATTACAACAAGGCACCGAAGAGCTTAAGGCTACCAAGCAATACCTGCTGGAAAACCTGGAAAAGGGATTCATCATCAACAGCAACAGCCCCTTCGCATCCCCTATCCTATTCGTAAAGAAAGCAGATGGCAACTTAAGATTTTGCATTGACTATCGGAAGTTGAACGGTCTTACCCGTAACGACCCCTACCCTATCCCGCATATTGACGAACTACTAGGACGGGTGTCGAAAGCCAAAATCTTCACGAAGCTAGATATTAGACAATCCTTCCATCGTATACGAATGCACCCCGGCTCAGAAGAGTACACTACCTTTCGGACTCGCTATGGAACCTACAAATGCAAAGTGTTGCCGTTTGGATTGACGAACGGTCCCGCAACCTATCAGCGGTATATGAACGATGTCCTAATGCAATATTTGGACGACTTCTGTCCTGCCTACCTAGACAACATCCTAATCTATTCCGAGGACCCTACGGAACACGTATACCATGTGCATAAGGTCCTACAGTGTCTCTGTGAAGCTGGACTTCAAGCCGATATAAAGAAATGCGAATTCAACGTTACCCGGACGAAGTACTTAGGATATATCCTTACTACTTCTGGTGTCCAAGAGGACCCTGACAAGATCGAGCCCCTTTGAAACTGGATCCGACCGACTACCGTTACAGGTGTGAAGTCCTACCTAGGCTTTTGTGGCTTCTACCGGCAATTCATTCGAGATTTCGGCAAAATAGCAAAGCCCCTCACAACTATTACTAGTCCCTCGGAGCCGTTCCGGTGGACAGACGAATGTGAGGATGCGTTCGAGGAATTGCGACGACAACTTTTAGCGGTACAGGCACTTCACCACTTCAACCCCGAATTGCCTACAAAGCTGGAGACCGACTCCTCTGACGGAGTGGTAGCTGGTGTCCTGTCTCAAGAACACCCTGACAAGCGATGGTACCCCGTAAGCTTCTACAGTCACGTCCTATCCGGACATGAGATCAACTGGGAGATCCATGACAAGGAACTATTCACAATCGTGAAAGCCTTCAGAAAATGGAAGCCCGAGTTGGCTTCGGTATGCCACCGAGTTGACGTCTACACTGATCACCGTTCGTTGGAATATTTCATGTCTACCAAGATTCTCATGGTGAAACAGGTTCGATGGAGGGAGCTACTCTCCGACTTCAATTTCTGCTTGTAACAAAGTGACCTCGTGAGCTAAAAGCTCTGTCCCCTTTGCTAATGAAGCAACTGTCTTAAAAATAGGCGTCAGCGAGCTTCCTTGATGACGTGCAATACGACCTTTAACTAAGGTTGTTTGTGAAAGAGCTTCGGTCGGTGTCATACTGACATTCGTTGCACTCAGTTTGCTATCAAACTCAAGAGCAAACTTAGAAATCTCCTCCTCAAACCTACAAGTCACCATACATATCTTGGCTTATCACACCAACAACAGAAACAATACTACTCAACGATTGCTGCAAACTCTTCTACTACATCTGTTTATGCTACATACATCACGGCATATCATTTGGACACTCATTGAACAAGTTATTAAGAAAATCTCCTCCTTAAGGGGGTGGGCCAATACTACCACATGGCATATCTCTACCAACTAGAGGCCTAGGAACATGAACGATAGCTCTAGAAGCTTCTACAACCCTCTATGATTCATTACACGTCATCGCTCCTTAGTTACCCACAAGATTGGTTAAGTTATGACATAATTTGTCTATAGGTACTCTGACCTTGGACCTCCTTTTCACTTCCTATAGGCTAGGAACCCAAGAGATGGTTCTATGGGATTCTCTTACGTTCACTACATGATTAGCAAGCTAGTTGTGGGTCGCACTTGATTTCTAATACATTTACCAAGCCTGGTTAGTCATGGAAAGTCATGGAAAATGAGAGAACTACACTCCTTTGGCATAAATAGGATTGCCCTTTCCTTAAGAAAGGGCAAGCAGGCAATACAGTAAATCGACTAGCACATACTTCTACGTCTTTTCCAAGCTTCCAAGCATTGATCTTGTTATTCTCTGTTTTTGAAAAGTCAGTGAGGTGCTAACCTCTGACTTACCCCTGAGTTCTCAGACTCAACATTTGTTGCAACTTGTCTAAACCACTTCACCACATCATACACCTGATTGCTGCGTTGTGGAATAGTCTAAGCTACAACCCTTTGGCTCTGTTTCCTAAGACAGTGTGTTATCTTAGTAAATTCATCCCTTCCTTGGGTGGCTAGATTCTCATATCTGGTGCACCCACCATTACAGTCGGGTTGTGAGGCGTCTGAGAGACCCAAGGGTCCTTGTCTACTGAGGGGAGCCGAGGAGGTGTAACCGCTTGTAAGTTAACATCAAGCTTAGATATAACTACTTGAGGATCGTACGATATTAAACCAGCTCCCCGGAATCCAGCTTGGCCATTTTGGACTGAAGTGACTGCTCGTACGCCGCCTTGAACACAATGAAGAACGCAACCTTGCTGATATGATTAATATGAGCCTTAATAAAGTGCTCAATTTGAAGACCGTACTACACTAAAGCACCTGACATCAAGTGGCTGGGTTAAGTGAGAGGAATGAGCAGGCAAACAAAGGGGTATAATGTTGTTGGACTTGCAATATGCTTGAAATGCAGCTGAATCATGACTCTGTAAGGACACAGGGCACCCAGCTCACAGTAATAGCATATGAGAGTGCGAGTCGGAGGCTAAACGGATGCTATTCTATAGGTCTACTATGAAGGATACAAAAAAGATGAAGGGGGAACCCCGTTAAGTCTGTTTCCTTAAGTACCCGAAACGGGCCCGACTCAGTTATTGTCATACTGACATTCGTTGACTCAGTTTGCTATCAAACTCAAGAGCAAACTTAGAAATCTCCTCCTCAAACCTACAAGTCACTATACATATTTTGGCTTGTCACACCAACAACAAGAGCAATACTACTCAACGATTGCTACAACCCTCTATGATTCATTACACGTCATTGCTCCTTAGTTACTGGGCCGATATGACCACATAGCATATCTCTACAACCCTCTATGATTCATTACATGACATCACTCCTTAGTTACTGGGCTAATACTACACATGACATATCTCTATCAACTAGAGGCCTAGGAACATGAACGATAGCTCCAAAAGCTTCTACAACCCTCTATGATTCATTACACGTCATCGCTCCTTAGTTACCCACAAGATTGGTTAAGTTATGACATAATTTGTCTATAGGGGTACTCTGACCTTGGATCTCCTTTTACTTCCTATAGGCTACGAACCTAAGAGATGGTTCTATGGGATTCTCTTACGTCAACTACAGTTACCAAGCCTGGTAAGTCATGGAAAGTCTTGGAAAATGAGAGAACTACACTCCTTTAGCATAAATAGGATTGCCCTTTCCTTAAGAAAGGGCAAGCAGACAATACAGTAAATCGACTATCACATACTTCCACGTCTTTTCCAAGCTTCCAAGCATTCATCTTGTTACTCCTTGTTTCTGAAAAGTCAGTGAGGTGTTAACCTCTGACTTACCCCTGAGTTCCCAGACTCAACATTTGTTGCAACTTGTCTGAACCACTTCACTACATCACACACCTGATTGCTGCGTTGTGGAATAGTCTAAGCTACGACCCTTTGGCTCTGTTTTCTAAGACAGTGTGTTGTCTTAGTAAATTCATCCCTTCCTTGGGTGGCTAGATTCTCACATCTGGTGCACCCACCATTACACTAACCTCTGACTTATCCCTGAGTTCTCAGACTCAACATTTGTACAACTTGTCTAAACCACTCCACTACATCATACACCTGATTGCTGCGTTGTGGAATAGTCTAAGCTACGACCCTTTGGCTCTTTTTCCTAAGACAGTGTGTTGTCTTAGTAAAATCATCCCCTTCCTTGGGTGGCTAGATTCTCACATCTGGTGCACCCACCATTACAATGAAGACCCCTTGGAAAGCCACACCTACAATAGAAGAGAAACACTACTTAGGGACTTAGAACACCAAGCTACCTTTCGCATTTGGGAGCTTGAGGACCTCTCAGTTATAAGCACATGGAGCCAAGCTCAGAGACAGGCTGCACTTCAAATCCAAAAGCAGATGATAGAGGATTATGAACATGTCACCCAGCTTTACAATACTATCCGACAGAAGAGTCAAGAGGAGAAGGGCGACATATGATGACAATATCAGCCAGCTTCAAGAGGTTATCCAAGCTCATGAGCAGACAATGGTCGGGCGAGCCGGAATACTGTAGTCTTTTTGGCTCAGTGGGATGTAGCGCGAGCGTAACCGTACATCATTACAAATACTAGCCGTATACGGCCAGTATTGAGAACTAAATACACACTAGATCCGTATTAGAATTTGAAATACGCACTGACTTAGTATTGCCGTATACGGCCCGTATCGCTAATACTGTTTAATGTACTGCTCTCGTTCAGAGCACTTTTGTTGCCTATGGCCAAGCACACTCTTGAACCTATATCTCTTGCTATCATTGGTATTTGACTCCATCCGGATAAGGGCCCTCTTAAATATGGGTTACTACTCGTTGATCATGTCGCTACTTGCGGCGGACATGTCAATCAATTATGCCTCCTCTTCCTTGAAGGAAAGAACAAAAGAGTCTTCTTTTCAAATGCGGACTCAGTGCGACCACACCAAGAGACAAGTGGTATTTTGAACAGAAGTGTTTTGTGGTGGCTCAACTATTTGTTCCTCACAGGTAAGCGGGTAGCAAGCGAGAGAGAAATGGCGGCGTTAACAGGTCTCAGGATACAAGAAAGTGTTGGTTTTAGAAGATCTTTGTCATTTGGACGAAGAGATAGCCTAGCAGTCCATCACCAACCTCTCCAAATGGGAATCAACGTCACACGTACCAAAGAACAGACTAGTTAAGGCCATCATCTTGTCGGTGCTACACCTATTTACAGCTCCTGTTTTACCCAACCTGCTGGTAATGGGGCTTACTTTCGCCCAGCCATTCCTTGTACGCGCTATGTTAGATTTTATTGCATCGACCTCGGAGTCGAAGGAAGTTGGATACCTAATTGTCGTTGGTTATGGAGTTGTCTATATCAGCAAAGCTATTTGCACTTCATTTGACTTGCACCAGCTTGATAGATTTGCTACCACTCTTCGCGGGTGCTTGGTAAGCATTATTTATAAGAAGACCCCCAGGCTAGATCTAAAGGAGGCTGAAAGGGGTGAAAGCTTAACATAGCATTGGGTCTGCTCTATCGAGAACTTGGTTTGGCGTAGCTTATGCCCTTTTAATATTTGTCAAACCCGCTTGCTAACTATTTCCAGCTTAATTGCACCGCTGGTATTCTCTACAATGTTGTTTTTGGTGTCCAGCCTTGTGGCTCAGCCCCTGATGACTCGACATTGGTTTGGCTAGAAGCAACAGAAGAGAGAGTTGCTCGCATTCGACGCATTGAATTGTTTCTCAAGGCTGAAACGAAAAGAGACAACAGAATGATAATGGAACTGGGGCGCGAAGTCATTGACCCTTCCTTCGGGCACGCCATTCAGCGGCAGACTGAGGATGCAATTGTCATTAGAGATCTCAGCTAAATATACATTTTTATAGTTTACTACTAAATAATCGTTGGTTTCCAAACCACGCCTGGAGGTGGTTGGCGAAAGCGATCCTTGCTGCGAAAGCGATCCTTGCTCTCTCGGCAAACGCGAGCACGTCCAATGCGACATCAGGACAACGCGACTATCTGGACAACAACTGACACGTAAAGTTACAATCATGTCAATTGATATAGCTAGAAACGAAGCTATTCAAAAAGCAATTGATTTCCTAAATCAGAACCCAACGGAGACTATCGCCGCAGCAGCTAGAATCTACCATGTACTCCCAACCACACTCCGTATGCAACGCATGGTGCAACGCCAACCACCAAAGCCTCGCGGAGGTAACAACAGAATACTTTCAGATATACAAGTTATAGCTATACAAAGATACATTCAACGGTCATATGAAAATGGGTACGGTGCAACGAAGCCAATGGTGTTTAATGCTATCTGCCAACTACTAGCAGCTGAAATCCTGACACATCCACCACCGTCTCAACGGTGGTTCCAGACTTGGATTAAGACTCAACATGAGACTTTCCACACCATTAAAACCCGGCCAATTGAAGCAGCACGTGTTGCTTCTCATGATGTATCAGCTATCAAAGAATGGTTTCATGGATTCAAAGATGTGTGTAATCAATTAGATGTTACTGCAGCTAACATCTACAACTTTGATGAAGTTGGGTTCCGAGTGGGAATGAGCACCGGTGAACATGTGTTAGTGCCAACAGCAGTAAAGGAGGTACGTTATATGTACTCATCTTACATTATATTATTCTAATTTGTATAGCTTTATATACAAGCTCCAGAGAATCGTCAAAGTCTCACAGTAATAGAGACAATTTCAGCTGCTGGTATTGTACTTCCACCGTTCCTAATAATTCAAGGAAAGCTTCATATGGAAAGTTGGTACCATGATAATCTACATGGTGATGAGAGAGTTGCAGTATCAGATTCAGGATATACAAACTCTGAGCTCGCAATGGAATATCTACAGCATTTTATTCAACATTCTGCACCCTCTACAAAGACGAAGTTGCTTATAATGGACTCTCACATTTCTCATGAAGTTCCAGAATTTATAATACTTGCACATCAAAACAACATACATTTACATGTATTCCCTTCTCACCTTACACATATACTACAACCTCTTGACGTTACAGTATTTGCACAGTATAAGCATTGGCACCGCCGTGCTATTCAACAAGCAATTCGGAATTTTGATGTTGACTATAATGTTATTTCATTCTTCCGAGACTTACCTACAATCCGAACACAAACGTTTACAAAGGGAAACTGTATGAAAGCGTTTAGAGACTCTGGTATTTGGCCACCAAACTACGAGAAGATAGAAAAGAAAGTGGCAATATACGCAAAACCAGCACTTTTAGAAACACCAAGGCAAGCAATCCAAGCAAGTCAAGATCTTTCAAATTGGAGTCAAAGATTTGAAGAGATTCTTAGTTCACCATCACGGCAAAAGTGGACATCTTCTTATACAGAGATTCAAGTACAGTTAACAGAAAGTACTTTGGTTACCTCAGAGCTTATGCAAATTACTACTATTATGTCTGAGCAAAGACAACGGAAAGTTAGAAGCAGAAAATCTATTCAAAAGGGTGGAGCTGTTACAGTTGAACAAGCACGGAAGAAGATTCATACGAAGATAGTAAAGGAGCAAGAGAGAGAAGAAGCAAGAGAGAGAAGAGAGAGAAAGCGCATGGTTAACCTCGAGTATAAGCTGCAGCTCCGTGCTGGCATTGATGCACGGAGAGCGGAACGGGTACGGAAAAGGGAATTACTTGAATTCCAAAGGAGTAACCCAGACACCGAGCTACCAAGGGAGTTACTCGAAGTAATCATAGACCCTGATATTGAGCGTAGGAGACAGGAGGAAGAGGAGGAGAAGGAGGAGCAGTTGCACTGGCAATTGGCCGCTGAAGAAAGTGGTTTTGTTGACTTTGCAGACCTTGACTACGACATGATCCACAGTGCAAGTGACAGTGTAAGTGATAATCAATCACTGCCCGACAATATAGATCCTAACCTATTTAATTAATCAATTATATCTACGTTCATTGCTGTTTGTTGTCCAGATAGTCGCGTTGTCCTGATGTCGCATTGGACGCGCTCGCGTTTGCCGAGAGAGCAAGGATCGCTTTCGCAGCAAGGATCGCTTTCGCCAACCGCCTCCAGGCGGTGGTTTGGAAACCAACGATTAGTTGTTGAGATATTTAGTTACAAAATTCATGATTTTGGGTGTAAAATGGGGTGGCTCACTCGCTTGTGAAATACGTTATATACATCATAATATTAGCGGGATACGGAAACCATTCCCTAGACTCCCTGGTCCCACGAGTTCTTTTCCGTGGTGATCGTGCCGCAACTACTACTACAGCCCTTCATTTCCAAGCTCGCAGCCCTATCAGCGGGGCTAGTTTCCGTAACCCATGACCTCTGCACTCGAATAACGTTATCTGCCGCCGTCAACCCTTCGCCGCCTTCGCCGCCTTGGCTGTGAAGCTCGAACCTGTTACTGCTATGCCGCATTTTGCTGGCGAGCTTCACATTTATCGACTTGGCCCAGCCGGGCGTGGTGGGGGTGCGTGTTGATTCGCTTATTGCCGTAGATGGGAACGATTTGGGTAAGATTTTTACAATGAGTGGGCGGAGGCATATGAGACTCGAGCAGATGATTGCAGTGAATGATTCGAGAATACTCCATATAACAGGGTTGACGTTGGCATCTGTTGGGAAATTAGCGACACAACTACATTGGCATTTGGGGGAGTCAACATACAAGTCACGTCAATAGTCGTGCCATACGAGACAATATATTTGAGACGAATAATGGAAGTGATGGAAGCGCTACATTTCTCATGTCAGCAAATGTACCGCGAAGACCGGATGGAGTATACTTACAAAGATCCGAGGGCAAACATGAAACCCAAAATGAGCCTCTTCTTCAGGCTCAGTGTCAAGCCATGCAACTCGTAAACTGGGAGGAACATGATAACGATGTCCTCAAAAATGCTCACTGCAGCACCCACATACGCAAATGCTTGCTGATCCGCGCACTTTCCAATCACCGACTGGTCCCATGAGGCTGTGACGGGTATGCACTGGAAGACGATGACGCAGACAAAAATAATGGTGCGGCAAGCCATCCACACAAGTGCTATGTGTATGATACGGCGAAACTGTCTGTTGGGGAAAATCCGGAGGTATAAAAAAAGAATAGAGACCTTTGCCAGGCCTTGTACAAGAAGATAGAGTATTTGGGAAATGTAGAAGAGCTATGCTAATAAGCTGGTGGTTGTGTAAAGGGGCGGGGGAGGAATCGTACCTTCCTAAGTATTATGACATTTTTGGGGTCAACGTCCCAGAGGTGCCTTCCGAAGCCGAGTGTAGCAACTAAAGTCATTAGTTTCAACGTGGAACTGGTACGCATCAAGGAGGGTCATACTGTAAATTGGAATAACAACCATCGGAACCATCAGGACCTGCCCAAGTTCGTTAATAAAGGTATCGGCAGATTGTATTTCGGGGGTTCTTACAGCTGCAACCACGACTGCCCAATCGTCTAACCATAATCTGTTTGATACAAGGCTCCTGGAGAAAAATCTCAGTGCAATAATAGGATAGGTTATTGAGGAGATTATGATAACGTCTCGTATAAGCTCCGCACTCCGTGAAGGTTGTGGGATGTCGTAGCATATTCCATTTTGGAGAATGAGTGTCGCGGCTGCATAAATTAGCCTCAAGCCATAATCAAGTAAAAGACTCGAAGTGAAGGGCTGGGAGTATATACCGGCTTGGTCTTCAACTTTGCATGTTTCCACGACACAGACGGATACTTGTAATTGCAAGTCCGCATTCAAACAAAAGCAATTTCTAACGTCAAGCAGGTCGCACCCGGCTGCCTTTAGCGTTACCACACCGCATTTTTGCTGGGAAGGTGTTAATAAGTTATCAGGAGCAGGAGGTAAAAACAGAGATCTTACAGCACATGGCGGCACCTTCGTGAATGCCTCTACTAACCGCGTGGTCTCAGACTCTGCGACGGCGACATTGAGCAAAGCAGCCGCTATAGATACGAAGATGCCAAGGACGCGCATCTTGCAAAGCTGATGCAGACAGACACAGGTACGACGAAGAAAGAAGGAACAGACATATAGTTCAAATATATTCCATAGCCTTGCCCACCACTGTCCCACAGCGGCCAAGAGCGGGGTGAACAGGGTGAATAGGGGTCGGGACACGCTTGCTATGCTAGGACTACAGTACGAGCACAGACCTGTATGCATACTTATGGTGCCCTACTGTAAATGGCTATGAATGTCCGATCATAATCCATAGCATGTGCCGCGATGTTGATGGCACTCCACAATGCAGGAAGCAATATGTGGGGAATGTGGAGTCCCAAGCATCCTCGCTCCGGGTCTTGGAGTAGCGTGGCGGAGATCTTCTGTATATCTGGATTGGTAAACATGGGAAAAATTGCACAATAATCCACCGCCGAACAACGAACCGACGGGGTGGCATTTAGACAGAGACATATCGGTGATTGGGTCTGTAAGCTTCGATTCGAAGTCTGGTACTCTACTATCCCCCCCCCTGAATGATTGTCACCATCCAGTATTTTGTCAAAAGACCTCTGCCAGTGATCTCATCTTATTTACGTCTTTTTACCTAAACCGATCGCTATAAGTGGGTTTCCACAAACTTCAAAATAGCAGGTCGTTACAATCATTCAGGGGGGGGGATAGTAACTCGGCTGTGGCGTCGATCAGTGGATTTTACAAAAGCAGCTGCAAAATTGGGCACAGGGCTAAGCCAATAGTGCAGGGCAAGGCCGGAGAAGGAGAGACATGGGTTGCCCTTCCCATCACGTGATGCCATCTACATACATATTGCCCCTTTTATTATAAACGGAACCCAAAAATTCCATTAAAGTAAATACAACGTCTAATTATTACAGTACTATGACCTATGACTATGATAACTAGATTGTGGGCTTGATTCGCCCATTTCTCCCGTACATACATACTCGCGACATTGAGGTGTACGGTCATTAATTAGCCTTAACGTAAGGAGCACTAAATACTAAATATTAGCATACCGTGTTACCGTTGGTCATGGGAGGGATTCGGACAGGCTTAGGATACCGGGGGCGCCCCCAAGCATCACCCTAATGATTTTGCGATCCCATCGGCACTTAGCAGGGGGTCAATCGATAATCGATTTTAGACTTGTATTTAGAACACGTCTACCCCATTCAGTGACGCCTCTCCGTTACGCCTCCCATCCATCCCCTGAACTCCCGCTTAATCAAAAAATTCAATGCCCATCATGCCTCCTCACAGCCAATTCCTCAGACATCCCGCTTGACCAATGCAGGTCCAAACAGATCCTCCCCTTCCTTCTGCACCTTCTCCCTCTCCAGCTTCCGCTTCTTCGCCTTCCGCAACTCTTCCTCCCCATCCCCATCCCGCTTGGCCCTCCGCAGCCCCACCAGATCCGCCTTCTCCGGATCCCTGCACCGATTCAGCTTTTTCGCCAGCCCCTTGAGCTCTCGCATCTCCGCCTCCCCTGGCTGCGAATCAGGCGGTACTGCAACTAGCATATCGGCACAGACACGAAGTGTCTCCATCACGCGCTCGAGAAGTGGGGCAGATGGCAACTTGACTGTCATAAACCACCTTGTCAGCTCCGCATCCGCGAGTAATAACGATCCCAGCATGATCTGAGACGGTGTGAAGTGGAAATACGCATCAGTGAGCAGGGCGGATGTCTTGAGACGTTCGCGCGCGTTGCCGTGAGCATCGCGCACCCGCGCCGCTACATCGCCCAGCTCGGGTGGTATTTCTGCATTGTCTATGCCTGGAAGCACAGGCGCGGAGCCGTTGGCAAGGGCCTGTAGCTCCATGGCTGCGCCCTCGAGGGCGCGGAAGGGATGGCGCACGTCGAATGTGAAGCGCAGGGCTTGGGTGAGGAGGAACTCGGAGGCGAGGACGTCTTCGGGCGTCGTCTTGCCAATCGCGTCGGCGAATTTGGTGAGACGGTAGTAGTGGTTCTCGGTCTTTGTGGCGAGGAAGAGGCAGGTCTTGAGGATTGCTGCTGGGGGGTAGGTCATCGTGCTGTTGGTAAGGTAGAAGCGCTTGAGGTATTGGATTGCCGTTGCCTGGTGGGGTCAGTATTGGAGTGCTCGATGGGACAGGTTGGTGGGGTTGAGGGGGCTTACAATACCTTGACGTCTGTGGGTAGGTTGAGGTGGTCGCCGAGCTGGAGAGCTTGCTGGCAGAAGAAGCGTACGAGCTTCAACTCCTCATCTGAAGTGAGAAAGTTTACCTCGCTGGCTGCAGTGACAGCTGGAGTGCCACTACGCTCAGCTTCGCTCGTTTCGGAGCTGGCATTTTGTGATGTTGACGCCGCACGACTGGCCTGAACCCGGGCAATAGCTGCTCTAACTCGCTCTATTGCTAACTTGTTTGTCTTTGAGCGCAGATCTGCCAATCCAGCAGGAGTATAGGACCAGTACCTGTACTGGCTAGAGGTACGGTAGCGATCATCTTCATTCATATTCGCTTCGTGGCATTGTCTGGCATATGCTTCTGATGGAGAGAGGAATTTGGTGATGCGAGGAAGACGGCGGATCAACGTTTATCCGGCGAGGCTGTGGTTTGCTGTGGAAGGACTATCACAGGGAAAGCATAAATACCGTTACGTAGATAAATTAACATGTGACTGGTAGCAAGTAGAGATGAGGTTTCAGTTCCAGCGCGGAAACTAAATAAAAGGCACTTTATGTTTAGTTTCATATCATTGGGTATTCCTAAACTTCATGTCCGATGCGACCCCCAGCCCACCCTTGTAAACTCTACGCCGATGACCCGTTACGAAGGAAGTGCCACAACCTGGCTGACAAGTTCAACGCAACACCAAATCCAGCGACGATCGTAAACACCTTGAACACTTCATACCAATGCGCTGGCTTCATTTCCGTCTCGATAAAGCCCTTGATGGCCACTGTAGACCCCTCGGAATCCTTTGTCTTGGACTCTAGGTCCTGGGATGCAGGGAATCGTCCGGTGCTAACATATTCTTCGAGAAACGCATCCTTCTCAATCCAGCATTCTCGTATCCACACATCGAATTCCTCCGCATCATCAAGAGGAATATCGGAGAGCGCAAATCGACGCCAATACATGTTCACGGACTTTGGTGGCCTCCCTTCAAAGTAGCTGGACCGAAGAGTGAAGTAGTCTTGGCCAAACTGCCCGCGGCTATCGAATAATTAGCGGCCGACAATTATAGGAGGTGATGACAATACTTACGCAATACCTTCATATGCCAGAGTGCAGTCGTATACATAATCAACTGTACCCTTAAGCTCGTTCAAGCAGAAGAAAGACCCAGTGCTTCGAGGCAACATCTGATGCTGGAGGTCTTGAAGGCCTTGCTTTGCTGCCCATTTCGCACTGTTGATTCTCCCATTGTCGCTCAGATTAGTTCCCTCGGGGAAGAGCATGAGCCACATTGGTCTAAGAAGTTTCGTGCCGGGAATAGGTGTTTTTAGCTTTCCGAGCCTGTACGCCATCCTAGCCTTGTCCTTGGACCATTTCCGTGACATGAAGATGAAGTTAAAAAGAACCATGCCTTGTCCGAGGAGGGGAATATACTTTATGGTCTCCTTCAAGATAATGTAAACGTGACCAGACATCCTTGGTCTGTTGGCATATCCAATCCACCAAAGGTATATCCAGTCAGAGTAGAGCTGCAATGAGTTAGTAATGTCAGCTCTCGGATATATCAATTAACGTACCTGGTGATTGGCAATCAATACTATCCTTTCGGGGAAATTGCACTCAAGCCTGCCATCTGGTAATTGACGAAGCTGGCCCCTGACGCTCTCATCGCCGCTTATTCTGATAACAGTTGGACTCCACCACTTCGTCATACATGTGATGGTAGTGCCGAAAGCCTCCTTTGCCAGAGCTATGTTTTTGTAATACCACTCTCTCTTAATCCAGTACAGTGGGATCCCCACGAACTCTGAAAGGGCAATTCTAATGGCTATCAATACTGGTAATCACGTGCAGTTGGGGTAGGACGTACGTGCAAGCGCAGGACCAGAAGTACGTCATGAAGAGGACGAATCGAATAAACTGCTTCGGGCCTCCGTGGACAATTTCACCAGAAGGATGGTGGTCATTTTGCGCAACTTCGGTGCTGCCTCCGCCGAGATCTGGCATAGGAGCCGGCATCTTCGGCCGGCTCTTGATACGGGAAGCGCTCATGGTTTTTTGTTACCGAAGAAGCTCGTACGACGTCCTTCACTTTGCTTGCCAGTCTAGGAGACAGGGGTGAATGAGAGGCAGCTTTGCTGAAATATATACGTGGCGGGGTGGTTTGTTCGGTGAGGCTGTAGCCTATTTTCTTTGGCCACCGCGGGATGTCCCGTTCGGCCCTGTATGTAGTACCTTTGATTAGAAATATCAAAGGATCAAATTCTAGCCGTAGAATGCAATACAATTATCCATGGCGAGCAATAAAGCAACAGCACAGTTACGTTGGCGTTGTGAATATGTATTGGCGATGTAATGGCAACCCGAAGAACGGAACTTGTCAAATCGGATCCAGTTGATTTGTCCTTTGTGACGCAAGGCTGCAGCGTCGGGGAGAGCACGGACCGAGCTGCAGCTAGCTAGCTATGTTGTACCTACGGCGGACACATCTCCAAAGAACCTCATCACCAACTCATACTAGCTTTCTAACCTCTACCATGCTTTATATCTCGGGATCGGTCGAGTTGAATGAGTAGCAACGATGCCTAGTGTTTGTTTACCGGAACCTATAACTCGATTAACTCAACTGTAGGCTCAAGATGCTGCTGCGACATTGGCGACCTCGAAGCGCCCCGACGTCTTGCCTGCGACTATTCTCTCAGTCAAGTCGAAGGCAGGAAATCCGTGATCTCGCTCAATTGCCAGATCGAATTATTCCCAAATACCTTGAGAGTCAACAAAGCGACCTCCTCTCCTTGCAGTGGCCCTCTCCGCCACGAAACATACTCTTCGTCAAGAAAGATGGTGCCCCGGCCGTGACGGAGTCGATGATAGAGTACGCGAATTATATACATCAAAATTACGAAAATGTGTCTCTCATATTCGAACCGCATGTCGCAACATCTGTCCAGTCATCCATACCGTTTCCGATCTACACGACCTCTGACAGCTCTGTTCTCTCGAAAAAGGCCGATATGACAACCACCCTGGGCGGCGATGGTACAATTCTACATGCCTCCGCCCTCTTTTCCACAACAACCCATGTTCCACCACTCCTATCTTTTAGCATGGGTACGCTTGGGTTCTTGGGCGAATGGAAATTCGAGGAATTTAAACGCGCCTTCCGTGAAGTCTACATGTCAGGCGCAGCAGCCGGTTCGCACCTCTTCCAGGACCAGCAGCACCCGCACGTTCAAGACATAGCCGGCGGCGAGACAGGAGATGTGACCGGCTGGTCATCTATACGGGGAAAATCTATGGGAACATCCAGGTTATCAAAGGTCCTGTTGAGGAACAGGCTGAAAGTAGGCGTATTTGATGCGAATGGGCAGAAAGTCAATAGCGATGGCACGGTGGAGAGCGAAGTGCGCGATATCCACGCCATGAACGAGGTTATCATCCACAGAGGTGCAAACCCTCACATGGCAATCATCGAGATCTTCGTTGGTGGAAGATTTTTAACTGAAGCAGTGGCGGATGGGATGATCATTGCCACACCGACGGGATCCACAGCATACAGTCTCTCGAGTGGGGGTAGCATTATTCACCCCCTCGTGAGTAGCCTGCTCATGACACCTATTTGTCCGAGAAGCCTCAGTTTCCGACCACTTGTCTTACCTGCAAATACGCCACTGACGCTGCGATTAAGCGAGAAAAACCGTGGTCGAGAGTTGGAGGTTAGCATCGATGGAAAGCGTAGCAGCATGGGAGTTGCCTGTGGCATGGAAATTCGGGTTCTAGGGGAGGATATTAAGCGCCCAGATGGAGCCTGGTCTGGTGGCGTACCATGCGTGATGCGGGGGACAAAGAGCGGGATGAAGCATGATGATGGGTGGGTTGGGGGGCTGAACGGGCTGCTGAAATTCAACCATCCGTTCGGCGAGGGATAGAGGATTATTACACAACCATGGGAGTCAAGAGACGGGAATACTCTGGCGTTAGAACTACCAGGCGCAGTTCAGACTACCTTGCGAGGTATCTGTGAACGCCAATGAGAAAAGGCCGATCTATTGGAAGTTATATCATATAACGGCCTCTCATTATACGGTGCTAGCATTTATAACGCCAATATGCCGAATCTTACCACTGAGGATTATGACTCATTGGTAAAGTCGAAAGGCTACCGCTTATGCCGTGGGAGGAGATCTCCAATTCTGAGCTCACTTGCGAAGTCATAGTATAGCCCATTGCATTGGGGAGATAGGTGTTTCTTTCTTTAACTAAGCAGGGGTTTTGGGGGTTGGATGGGAGGCGCAACGGAGATGAGAAACTCTTAATTATATAATCCTGATAAGTTGTTATAATATTTTACCATATAGAATCTATGTCACCCAAAATTCAAAAAGGGAAAACTAATAATTATTAGTAAAAAAAAACCTTTTTGACCGACCACAATACTATCAACACATTTCTCGCCTCTAATGACCTCGAAAGACAGCACGTCCGAATTACCACACGATTTGCCCACTCGAGCCTTCCTTGTGGTCCCGTCGCCGTAACCGTCAACTGTATTAATAAAATGTTCTCACCTTGTACCTGGAAAAAGACAGAGCTTCTGGGAACCCTAACCGTTATTAAAATTAACATAGTTCTGCGCCCTACAATTTCGCTAATATAGCTCCATCCTGACGGCCTTCCCTGGACCACAGCCCCTGAGAATGGTAATAGGAAGCCAACACTCCATTGCAGAATTTGCTCAGTGTATTGGGCTACTGGGTTGGATCCGACGGCGGAAACATAGGTCGATAGGACCAAGCCCGCGAATGGCGTGTGGCGAACATAATGCCAGAGCTGGGGGCATGGTGACTTAAACACTGGCTGAAAGCTCTCAAGACGATGTTAGAATGCTCGGCCTCTATGTTGATAGTGTAGCTTATTCTGCCCCAGCAGTTCTCACAGAAGGCAGGGTGGGAGGTTTGTTTGACGTAAATCGGTGGAAAGTGGAGCTTGTAAGAAAGTTAACAGTAGCAACTTCGGATAGAAAGTTATTAAGTTGGGGAGGGGTGTACCTGGAGGCCTTGGGTTGCAAGATACAACATCGTGCTCGTTATTCTTGCGTCTTGTGTGGCTCTGAAGCGGCTTAAGGTCATGAAGTTGAATCTGAACCACAGGACCTCTGGCGGGATCAACGACGTCGCAACTCATATCTGTAGGATTTTGTGGATTTCCCAAACGTTAACTTTGCCTTCAAGGATAACGTTAAATAATTAGATTTTAATAAAGCATGCCATCCGTTTAATGTAAATTTAGGAGACTTACTATTATAATATGATCTGATTCATGACACTTGTCTAGGCGACTAGTATGGTATACTAGAGAATACGACTAGATTTCGGAGTGGATCTCTTAATTGCTCTAATAATTTATAGTAGCAATTTAAGCTAATACGATCCCTCTCTTGAGCTCCTTTGCCAAGTACTTATACTACATTATATCAACTAAGTGCAGCTACTATAAGCACTGCTGTCATGTATGGTGTTTGTTTGGACTTTTGGGCGGTATGGGTACTTGTGCGGCCTAAATGTCTGAAGTGATAAGATTAGATCTGAGAACACTCCCAAAGGGAGCAGACCCCTCGCAAGGGCTATGCTCAATCAGAGCCGTGTTTTAGCTCTAGATGAGTTTACAAGCAAGTTAGTACCCCTGAAAACCCTACAATGAGATAGTGACTTATGCTATATCGACATCGACAAAGCTATGCAAGTATCGATTCATTCCATGAATCGATCATCCTTGGAGAAGCGATACATGTACGAAACTCTGCGGTGCACTGCAACCAGGGTGCACAACCTCATGCGAGCAATCGAGCTGCACAGGAATCGATATCATGCGAACAACCCCGATCGCAATCGCCATCAGACGATGGCCCGCAGTCTCGTCTCTCGGATCCCAACAATAGATCCTTATGACGCAACCCTCGACGCGCCCCTTTCCACCAATAACATCGGCGGTATCAAAACCACACCCTCAACAAAAAGCCAGCAATACGTACTCGCAGCGGTCCCATAGAACCTACATGCCTTCCCACGTTTCGTATCCAAGCCAGCCGGAACCGCACTCCCCGGCCACGATGTCACCAGCAGCCATACACGCATCTGCCAACGCATCAGCAAGGTCAAGTGACCACCACACACTTATCGATCAACTAACTATGCACCACGGGCGGTGCGTCAATGCGAGTCACCTTTGCCGTCGAGGCGGTGAGGATCAACGGCCGTGGATTGGGGGGAGGGAAAAAGGGAGCGGGGCTGCTGACGTGAAGAAGTGAGGGCGCTTGCGGACGCGGTAGGGCTGGCGTGGGTGAAGTGGGTAAAGTGGGTGAAGTGACTATGGCCATTGTTGTGGGGTCAGCACGGGGATTCAAGCTGTTCATGAGAGACGGGGACGCGTTTTTTCTTACTGCTTGGGTGCCTCTAGGTGAGTCCCGCATGATGTCCACAGACACGCGACGAAGACACACAGCTGACTCAAGCACACAGGCGATATCTCCGCCAACGGCGGCGGGCTAATCTACCTCTCCGACTCCGTCCCCCTCGGCCGCGCCATCGAAGACGACTTCACCCTTCGCGCAGCCACTTTCACCCGCGCGGGATGGGCTTTGAGGGGGGTTGGTGTCTGGTGGTGGGTGATGCAAGGTTGTAGGAATTGGCTGCTTTGGTTTCCAAACGATGTAGTCAAACATCGTGCGTCGGAGGAGGAGTTCCTTCTTCCAGTCCATGATGTCGCGCACCATCTGGCGCAGGGTCGGGTTGTCGAGGAAGTGAAGATAGCTGTCGAGATGGTGGGAACTGATCAGCGTCTCGACCTCCTTCTCGCTGAGCGGCAGATCGCCGGCGCCGATGCCGCCGTGGTGGAGGGGGTTCTCGGAGGAGTTGAAGATGCCTTCCTGTGGCGAGGTTCCGGGTTCGAGGAGCGCGGTGTCGGCCCAGTTCTGGAAGTAGCTGGTGATATGTGAGTATTTATTTGATGTGGAAAGTGAGAAAATGGAAGAGGGGGGTGAAGGCGTACTGTTTTCGAACATTTAAGACGTCTTCGCGTGGTATAAGGCCTTTCATAAAAATATACCGTCCTCCTTCAGCCTCCTTCGAATCTCAGATATGGGAGTATCTTTCGGAGTGGGACGCAGCCTTTTGAGTATGTTCTGATAACTCCCTGATTCGCTCCAATGCCAGAGGGCACGGCCAAGTCATCTATGTGCTGTTTCCGCAGCAGCAGCTGCCATTATCGAAATCAAGCAAAAGTAAAAATAATTTATAAGAATACTACGGGGGGTTATCAGTTAAGATATTAAAGTTGGAAAAAGATGAACTTTCATGGAAGATATTATAAGTCTAGCACTTGAAGTCACACAGAGGGCCGTATTTCCATGTACTCCGCATTCTTGGACAAACACCGTCCACACCCCTCACGGCAGGAGCTAGCCCGACTATGGCACATCTGCACGACTGCCGTTTCTCCCGCCTGGACCTGGTTGCGATGGATGGCACTGCCGTCTCTCCCTCCCGGTAGCTCAAATGGAGGCACATATTGTATCAAAATAGCAAATCATGCACTAGTAAATTCTCGGCCCCTCTATCTCATCTAAACATACACAAGTACACACCGCACACCCCTCTGCGGCTCCCAACCCCCAACCAGCAAAAAACGCCAGCAAAAATGCTCCCATGCATGTAAAATTAAACGTCTTGCTTTTATCCCCTTTTATCCCCTGCCATGCCCGCCCCATCAGCCCAGAGAAAAAAAAGGTGGACTGCGTCTACCAAGACAAGCACCCAGCGCACTCGCCTTTCTATTACGTACAAACAACACTGCCCCCAGTAGGTCAAGCGGCGCGGCGTCGATCGGATTATATCTCCATATCGTCCATGTCTGCATCGACGTCGCCATCCGCCATAGCCAACCTCTGCTTTGCAGTTTTGGCCTTCTTGCCACCTCCCTTCTTCTTCTCGACCTTGGCTTTCTTTGCCGCGGGGCCGCCCTCGATCGGCGTCGCTGTCCCAGAGGGCTTCGCACTGCCGTCATCAAAGTGTCCTTCGCCTGTAATGATGTATTAGTAACGAAACTCAAACATATTCACCTGCAAAAGGTCTGCAGATGAAAAAAAAGTAGAACGTGACTTACCCTCATGGTACAGCTCCTCCAAGCTCCTCTCCTCAACCTTCTTCTTCCTCCCAGCCTTCTTCGGCTTCGGCTTCCCAGCCTCCACTCCCTCCATCGCAGCCAACTCACGCTCCTTACGCTCGATCTCAGCCGCCTGGTCATCGTCTGCAAGCCACATGGCGATATCCTTCGCCTTGTTCTCGCGAGACCTCGTGTTGAAGTCGACGCCACCGCCAGCGCCACCAGATATGACGACACGCTGGACCTCCTCCTTCTGCAGCGCGCGCTTGCGGATTCGCTCTTCGATCGTCCCGCGCGTGATCATACGGTACACAGTAACTTGTCGGGTCTGGCCCAGTCTGTGAGCGCGATCCATGGCCTGAGAGTCGATGGTGGGGTTCCAATCGGAGTCGTAGAAAATAACGGTGTCGGCGCTGGTAAGGTTAATACCGAGACCACCAGCACGCGTGGAGAGCAGGAAGATGAAGATCTCGGGACGGGTTTGGAAATCGTGCACAGTGTCGCGACGGTCTTCGAGCTTGGTGGAACCATCCAGGCGGAGATACTTGTAGTTTCGATAGGTGAGGTACTCCTCCATGAGATCGATCATGCGTGTCATTTGGAAGTAGAGAAGAACACGGTGGCCGCCTTCCTTGAGCTTGAACAAGAGACTGTCTAACTTCGCAAGCTTTCCGGAGTCAGTGACGAAGCGACTCATGGATGGGACAAGAATATTGGTAAATCGTTGTTTCTCAGACGATGGCGTGGGCAACATCATCGGTTGTGGGAACACTTGCAATGGCATCTTGGACTCGACAAGGGACGTCTCGTCTCGGCTCGAAGGTCCGTACAGGGCCTTGCGCATCGGGATGTTGAAGAGAGTATTCTCCGTCTCAATGACAGCGCCGCGACTTGAACAGCTGACCTGAATCGGTGGTGCTGATGCAGCAGGGCGTCCACACTGTTCCATTCGTGGCATGCCCGAATTGGCAAACACGTCCTTCGAAACGTTGAACAGCTTTCCGATGTAGCCCTCAGTAACCTCGGCCAGTGGCCTTCTATCATTGCGGTCTACAATGCGTAGCATAGATTCGACAGGAGTGTACTCGTTCTCGTCATAGATGACATTGGCCCGACCTAGATTATTACGCTTCTTTGCCAAATCAACGGCGCGAACAAACAGGTCATCGGTCGCGAGGCTTAACTCATTGCTTGGGCATCCTGCCAATCGTTCCCATGAGAAGGCCTTGCTTTGGATGGTGTTGGTAGGCTTCCAAATATTCAACTCATGGTCGATCCACTTCTGGCGGAAGCCGGCCTTCGCATTGTCTGTGCCTGGCATATCGAGCCTGCCGCCGTTACGCCAAATCAATCGCGGCAACGCGTACTCGATCAAGTTCCTCGTGGAGTATACAACATTGATGAGTGGGCCTTCGCGCATAAACGAGCCAGTCTCTGCGAAGAAGCCGAACGAGAATGGAGATGTAGTTTCGGCGCGCTCAAAGAGATCTGGATGGTTGCAGACCTTTCGGAATTGCATGACCAAGTTCATCAACGTCCCTGCATCTCCTTCGTCTCCGATGGTGGCCTTTTCGATCAGGTCCATGATGCTGATCTGGTTGCGGAGGTTCGAGTAATATGCTCTCTGGCGATACGTCAGGTCACAGAAAATGTCCAACTCGATCTTGTCGCCGAGCTCCTTTTGCACGTGCTTCTTCACACGACGTAACATGAATGGCTTCAAAATCATATGCAGACGCTTCAGCTGGTCTTCGTTGAGCTTCGTATTACTCTGCGCGTGACTCTCGATATCCTTGGAGAACCACTCGCTAAACTCGTCGTGAGAATCGAACAAACTAGGCATGATGAAATGCAGCAAAGCCCACAACTCTTGCATGTTGTTCTGGATAGGGGTACCAGTCAGCAGCAGGCGGTTACGGCAGTGGAACCCCAGAAGACTCTTCCATCTCGAACTTTGCGAGCTCTTGATAGCTTGAGCTTCATCCAGAATCATGTACTGCCATCTCATCTTCTGGAAGTACGCAACATCTGAAACCACCAGTTGGTAAGAGGTGATAAGAACATGGAACGGCGCATCTTCAGTATAGGTGATGTGCTTTCGGTCCCAGAACTTGCGGAGAACCTTGCGGTCAGCAGCAGTACCCCAGTAAGGAAGAACCTTGAGCTTGGGCACGAATTTTGTGATTTCTTGCTGCCAGTTGTGGAGAGTGGAGGCTGGGGCGACAACCAAGAACGGTCCCCAAATTCCATGCTTCTCGGCAAGGTACGCCATGACAGAGATAGACTGGATAGTCTTGCCCAGACCCATCTCATCGGCAAGAATACCATTGATACCTTGCTCGTATAGATTGACAAGCCAGTTAAGGCCCTTCAGCTGATACTCCTTCAGTTGAGCATGAAGCATCTTTGGCTGCTCGATATCAACATCACCCATTCCTGCCGGGTTCTGGAAGTTCAATTCACCCTCCTCATCCATAGCGGGCTCTGGGTTATTGAACGCTCGAGCTTTGTTCTGCGCCTCCTGGATTGCGTTTTGAGCATTGGCCATTGCTGCAGCAGTGAGCACCGACTCGTCCTCGGCATCGAAGTCAAGGTCCTCGAAATTCGTAACCTTTCCGGCAACGCCGCCGCTCTGGTCAGGGACATTGATCTTGTGGGTGTGTCCCTGAGCATCCTTGACAACAGCAACGTCGGGGTGGTCAGTCGAGCGTTCCACCTCATCAGTCTTGATCTTCTTGCCAATGAAATGGGAGTACAGCTCCGTCTGTGATATAAGGAAGTTGAGCTTCCTCTTCTGGCGGTTCGCTTCACGGTCGGCTTCGGCCTTCTTCGCATTTTCAATTTCTTGCTTCTCGGCCTGTCTTCTGAGATCACGCTCCTCGCGCTCGTTGCGCTTCCAGAAAGACATCATCTCTCGCATGACGCGCTTGGCACGCGCTTGGAGATCCTTGGTGCCCTTGTTGGTGCGCATCTGCCATCTCTTGGCCTCCTTGGAGGCAAGAATAGCGGTCTTCTTCAAATTCGAAGCCTTGACGCTCTGAGAATCGGTAACGATCTTAGAAACCTTGGTGATGTCCTTCTTTGCAATGTCTTTCCAAATCTGATCGTAAATTTGATTGTATGTTTTTGAAACAAAGGGCTCAGTGGCTGCCGGTGACTCTTCCCGGGGCTCCTCCATGGACTTTGGTCCCAGCTTAAGTCGGATTTTCGGCTCGCTCGGTGGCGGTGGTGCAGGCTCCTCGCCGGCATCAATCGCAGCTTGGGCAGCGACAGCAGAGTCTTTCTCGGCCTGCTTTTGCTCCTTCGACTTCCGCAAGCGAGCACCACCACGGCCCTTGCCTTTGCCTTTCCCGGTCTCTGGCTCGGCAGCGAATGTAGTCATAGTGCCTCCCGAGAAATTTGGCTCAATCGGCGATACTGTTCGGATTTCCGGGCCCTTGTCGCCACGCGCAAGTATAATCTTTGTGTGCTGAGCCTTCTTCTCCGCGCGTTCGGCTTCCTTGAGTAGCTTCTTTCTTTCATTATCATCAGCAGTTTGCTGAGCTTTCTTCAAAAGCGCCTCCTTCTGCTCAAGGTTCGTTGCGACGGTCTTCTCCCGACGACGCTTCCGTTGCATATCCTTCTTGCGCTCTTTTTCGGCCAGGACCTCTATCTCCTGAACCGATGCGACTGCGTCCTCGCCATGTATTTCCCGATATCGCTTTTCGCCGGTTTCTGCGTGCTTCATGAGCTTAGTAGTCATGTCGTCGACATACTTTCTCCGGCGTATCTTCCGTCGCCTCTCTTCCCCTTCGTCGAGCTCAACCCTGCGTTTGAGGCACCGAGCCTTGAATAGCCACATTTCATCTTCGAATTCGGAAGTCTCGAGATCGCTGGCATTCGCATCGATTTCGGCCAATATAACTTGTATCTCCTCCTCTTGTTCGGCCACGGATTTCTTGGCCTTGAGGCTTCCGTTTGCTTGTCGCTTTGCCGGGACGCGAGATGAAGAGACGGGTGTCGTGGCGTGAAGTGGCGGCCGACGCGACTCTTCTTTGATGGGGGTCTCGTCAGCTGGGGGAGGCGGCGGTATTGATGCTCGAGACGATTTCCTGGGCATCTTTGCAGGAGGTGGCGATGAGGGCACGGAAGGAGTAGGAGCAGCAGGAGCTGATTCGGTAAGGATGCTGGAGAAGGACATCGGATCTGTAGTTCGTGTCGGTTTCTGTAGCAGGTTGTCAGTTGAATTCAGACCCTCGCTTGTATTGTTCGGTATTGTCGCGTCGCAACTGCCTCTAGGAGAAGGGAAACACACGCTTGGTGAAGCCATCGTCGGCTCTACGGCTAAGGCCGCAGCAACCCCATTATTCTGCCTCGCGACCGGAGTCTCCATGGCCGCCGTCACCCTGGGTGACTGGGCGGTCGATCCCAGCCGGCTTGGAGGATGGGAATGTGATGTGACGGGCGACTGGGGCCCTGGGAAGGTCGCATTCACTGGCGATGTGAAGGCGCCGTTTCGATAATTTCTCGATTCGGTGCTGGTCTGGGACCAGGTATAGGAGTCGCGATTGTTCTGCTGAAAAGGCACCAGTTAGTTAGTTGGCTGATGCCGATTGTGGCCCCTTGCGTCAACAAACTCACCTGAGGTGCTGGGTTTTGGCCGCCGTTGTGTCGGGTTGGGTCTGCTGGTCTGGGTTCACCCGAGTCGGAAGTCGGGTCGTAGTAATTGCTGGTAGGCTTATCGCGTGGTGCCGAGTGGTACTCTGAGCTCTGGTAAGGAGTCTGAGTTGCGACCAAAGGGGATGCTTCGGATGGCGCACGATGTGCTGATGCTGGTGGTGGAGGGGGAAGCTGCGATGGCGTCGGTGGATGGTATTGTTTGGTGAAGCTTGGTCGACGCGGAAGACTCTTTGTTGGAGAGTAGGACGATGGCCCGTTGTAGGCGACTTGGGTTGGTGATTGACCCGCGTAGAGTGGAAGCGGAGAGTTCTGGTTCGCGACATGATTCAAGCGGTCTCGTCTCAGGCGCTCGTCGTCCTCATCCTGAGGCCGCTGCATCACGGTGCTGTGAAAGTTGGAGTCCATAAAGGAGATTTGAGCCCTGGCTCGTGGGATTGAGGGGGGACAGGGTGGTTAGATTATATTATGGTTCCATGAGCGTGACGTGACGATGTGTATGGGGGGAGAAGACGCGGTCGGTTCGAGAAGGGATTGGAGACGAGCAGAGACAAAGAGATTGATTCTGTAACTGCTGTAATGGCAGGAAGGGGTGGAGTAGTAGAGTCGTAGTGTTGGTACAGTGCGTAGGGAGAGTAACGGGTGTTGTTGAGGCGACAAAGAGACGCGGGATCAGATCAGCGGGATGTTGGCAGTGGGGGGCGGGTAGATCATCTGGATCTGGGTGAGAAAGTGAAGGTGTTGGTGATGGTAGTAGAGGTGTTGGTGATGGTGGGATGGAGATGTGGGATGGAGATGTTTTTTATTGATGATGAGATGGAATTGGGGGGGGCGAGGGAGTTCAGAGCAGCATCAGCGACGGGAGAGCCGGGGGTGGTTTTTGGTGGTGGTGGTGGACCGCCAGGTGCATATGCCACCACTATTTGGAACATGCACCCCGTCATCTTTTGGCGTCATCTTTTGGCGTCATCTTTTGGGGTTTTTTGCCCAGTGAGGTCGCGACGACAACGACGACGCCGTATGGGTATAACTCATAGTACACAAAGACTCGGGCTGTGAATCCCCCAGAAATATCCTATAGAAAATGGAATGCCTAAGGAATTATTGTGTTGGTTTAGCGGGAAGGCAATTGATCGTTGGGGTCCTTGTCGCGGCCTGGTGTTTCTAAGCTGTTTTTGGCTGTGTTGCTCGCTTTCGGTCACAGGAAAAGGGAAAAAGGCAAAAAGGGAAAAAGGGAAAAAGGAAAACTTACCTGCTGATTACTCGAGTACCTGCTGTAGTTTAGTGTAGTGATAACTTACCCAACTAACTTACCTAACTAAGTTCGGTAAGTTAGTTAGGTAACTACGCTACTATGAAACTACAGTAGCAACCACAGTAGCGGCCGCAAGCACACCCCACCACACAACCACAACCACACAAATTCACGTCACCAGCCAAGTTGAGCAGCTCAAAGTTGACCCAGACTCTACAGACAAGACGAAGAAATCCCCACAAAAACATCTGCGCCATTTTCTAGTAGACACGGATCACCGCCCCAAAACATGCCAATATGCATATCTATCCATCCATTCATCAACCAATCCGCCCTTGCCATGTATAGCCAGCCTTCTCACGTTACACGCCACCCTTTATAGCGTACCCTCAGCCTTCATCTTCTTGCGCAGGTGGTTCTTGTAGTCGGCAATCGAGCCCTGCCATTTGTTGATGGTCTTGTTCTCGCACACCAGAATCTCCTTGGCGATCTTATCCAAAAGACGGAAGTCGTGGGACACGACGACACATCCACCGGTGAAGGCGTTGATGGCATCGGCAAGCGAGTCGATGGTTGGGATATCCAGACCGTTGGTAGGCTCATCCAGCAACAACATGTTGGGGCCGTCGATGGCAAGCAGAGCGAATACAATACGACTCTTCTGTCCCTCGGAAAGGGTACCCATGAGCGCCGTCTGCGACTCTCCGCCCAGACCGTACTTGCCAAGCTGCTGTCTCCAGTACTGGTAATCCTGGCTCTTCTCGGAATACTTGTCACGGACGAAGTCCAGGGCGGACTTGGTCAGGTCAAGCTGCTCCGAAGAGTGCTGGGAGTAGACACCCATCTTCAAGTGAGTGTGTCTGGAGACTTGTCCGCCAGTTGGCGAAAGAGCACCCGTCATCAGCTTGAGGAGAGTCGACTTGCCAACACCGTTGGGTCCGACAAGGGCGGTTCGGGAGTCCATATCGGTACCGAGATCCAGGTGCTCGTAAAGGTTGTCCTTGGCATTTCCGGAGTATGAGAAGGTAACGTCGTCGAAAGACAACACTGGCGGTGGAAGCTTCTCCACATCAGCGAAGCGGAATGTGAAGACACGGTCCTCGTGGACGGGCTGGATAAAGCCATCGGCCTCCATCTTGTCCAAAATCTTTTGTCTCGACTTAGCCTGTCGCACAAGATTGGCGTATGTTCCTGCACTGGCAATGAATGCCTTGATGTGCTTGATTTCATCCTAAAACAGAGTCAGCAATGGGTAATTGTCAGAGTGGCACCGCTTGCTTACCTGTTGCTTGTGGTACGCCTTCATCTGGTTGACTTCCTGCTCTGCCCTCGTCTTGTGGTAAGAATCGTAGTTACCTCCGTAGTACAAGAGGGCCCTATCGCGCATATCAATCATGTTTGTGCAGACACTGTATCATCACTGTCAGTACTTCTCCCTCGGTATGTGATAGTAATCAAGTATACGTACCCGTTCAGGAAATCCATGGAATGGGAAACCAATACGAGGGTTCTGTCTCTGGTCAGTCGTCTTCCTGTCGGGCTCGGCACTGTAGATTCTCACCTATCCCACTTGGCCAAATAATCCTCAAGCCACACACAGGCTTCCAGATCCAAATGGGCTGTCGGGTCATCGAGAAGCAGCAGCGACGGCTTCACGAACAGAGCCTTGGCCAGCGCAACTCTCATTCTCCATCCACCAGACATATCCTTGGTCTTCTTCTTAATAGTTACCTTGTTGAAACCAAGACCAGTAAGGATGATGCTTGCTCTGACCTCGAATGTGCTCGGGTCCATCGACTCCATACGCTATAGCCTAATTAGCCACAGCTCAATATATTTTAGATGTTGTGTTCGTAGAATCAGATCAGGCTGATCATATTGGCGCAGCGGGGAGGGATGAGTTTATGGATAGAGATCGTTGATAAGGGGACTGTTGCATACCTCGTACAGATCCATCAGCAGCGGGCTCTCAGGGCCATCGGTCTCCAAAATCTCTTCGGCCTCTTTGTCAAGTCTTTCCATCTCATTTTCGGCCTCGGTCACGACCCACTCGAGTGCACCCAAGTCGCTTGGGGGAGCACCTTCGTTGAGCAGGTAGATATCGATAAATTCTAGGTCAAGTTAGTCTTTTGTGTCCATGTCATTCGACGAACATACGGAAATCTGGGGTTCTCACCTGGAATAGGGAACTCGCGCTTGTCGAGAGCCTTCAAGAAGGTCGACTTTCCGCAGCCGTTCTCTCCCAACAAACCGTAACGACGGCCATATGTCAGCTCCAGAGTGGCATCCTGGATCAAGACACGGCCGTGGAAAACAAGCGAGACGGACGTAATCTTGACATCCCTCGACGCCTTCAGCGACGACAGGACACCAGTTGTGACACGATCCGACAGGCCATGCTTGTCCATCTGGTCAGCGAGTCTCTTGATCTCATCTTGTCTCTTGGAGCTAGTAGGCGGCGTCTCATCTCCAGCTACTGAGGAGGCTCCCGATGCATTTTCGGAATCCTTTCCCTTGGCGCGGGAGGCAGCTGTCTTCTTGGGCGCCTTTCCGTCGGCGGCTCTCTTGGCCTCACGCGCAGCCTTCGATGCAGAAACCATGTTTGAAGGGAGCTTTTCTGGTGAATATACGAAAAGGTCCTTTTCGTGGTTTGAGGGAGCGTGGAGTTGTTGTTGTCCCAGACTGAGGAGGCTGCTTCGATGGCGGGGTGGAGAGAAATTCTTGGTGGGGGGGGCTATGTCGATACTTGATTGGCGCTAATAAGCGGTCAAAAGTCAGATTTCTCAAGCACAATGTGGAATGAGCGTTTCACTATTTTTCAGGATGTTAATTCAGAGCTTATAATTATTAATTATATTGAGTTTTAATGCCTATTATTCTACCAAAAAAAAATCCAATCAGGGAAATCTCGAAAGAAACCCAACTTGAAACGTCACATCTGAAGAAGGCTTCCCCTTTGTTGGCGGCCTTATCGTAAATATTTCGTTTTGACGAGTGGCTTGGGACTGGTGGCGGGCACAATGACGTGTCGCACGTGATACCAGCCGGGTCACGTCTTGGCATGCTTGCCACGGAACGTCAATGATGCTCGAGCCTATGAGAAATCTTCGATTACAGTGAAGTAAATCTCTTCAGAAGTATTCCGGTGGTATTTTCGAGTATAACTAGAAGATTATAACTAGAAGACAGTTATATTAAGTTTGGTTATCTTATCGCTAAATTACTTCATTAATCTAATTACATTTATCCTCATAACTTATTTTTAGAATATGATAAAGATTCCCTATGACAACCTGCAGATACCACGTCTGACAAGATAGCTCAATAACCTTTGAAAAAGGGCTTGGTCCTTGGCGGATAAAGGGGTATGCACCAATAACATTCATATATTTATGGTAGTTACAAATGAATCTATATGTTATATGGGTTCGTTGATCATTGTTAACCCAAACTCACCACGCCATACTATTCTGTATGCGTAATTTGTCGAATACTGCTCCTTAGCAATTTAAGCTCCTTCCAGCCACCCCTCCCTGAAGATCCCCCCTCAGCACCTCGAATCTCCTCTCCGACACCAACACCTCCGACAACCATACGGGGAAGTCGGAGGCCAGCCTCACTACTCAGAATGCCAGCATATTCTCCCCCAACCTCCTGGACCCTGAACTCTCGAGGCAGCCCAAGGACTTTCTCCATGTGGCCAACCAGGTGTAGTGTGATCTGAATTAGGAGCATAGTCTGTATGCACCGCAAAAGCGTCGTGAGCCATAACGTTCGGATGAACTGCTGATAACATGATAAGATAAGTAGAATGCCGGGAGTGCCGAGATAAACGCTGGTGATAGGGGAAGAAGGGCGTCTTGCAAATGTTGCTGAGGACGAGCCCAGAGGGTGACTATCCGAGAAAGTTGGATTAGGAGAGCTAGCAGGGACTGTGGAATTATTACATGATATTGAGCTGTTGCTTGCAACATCGCTAGCTGAACCTGTGGAGGTATCCGCCTGGCCTGGGGTGCCCTGGCTATTGGATTCCGAGTCGGTGGGTGTGAACGATCCGCCTGGGGCGAAGGAAGCGAGAGGGCGCTGGGGTTGTAAGAAGTTGAGGATGTTGAGGAACTTGGTTGATAATAATAGGGTGTCACCAATTGTAATTGTTTTTTGGGATAATCATCAGGATGAGGAAAGACGAGGTTGTTGAGAGTCGCAGGAGGCGAAGCCGCGTCGATACGCCCGAGTAATTTGTCGAGGCATAAATTTACATAAGATAGCTGCTGCATGTAGTCGCTGGCGATTCTTTGGTCAGGCACTCTGGCAACCTCGCAAGCATCTGTAGCTGGAGGCGTCCCTAGGGTTTCCGTAACAGCTGGGGTTGGTCTGCACGCAACTATTCTGAATACGCTGTAGTAACAGCACATTGGATCTCTGATAAGTGGCAGTTACGATGTACAGTTTTAGATGTTATTGAGCTACAAGAGCCAATCCATTCTGGTGAATATCTTGCAGGACAGTTAATAGCTGTTACAGACGACTATGGTATTACTCCTGCAGTTTTTACTATCACTCATGATAACGCCTCTGCAAACACTACCATGCTCTTAGAATATGAGAACTTAGCATGCAAGAACGAAACTGCATTATAGCAACCATGGGCATATACAACAAAAGAAGGCGATGTTAGATGTATTGGGCACATTATAAACCCTGCTGTTCAAGCTGCTTTAACATCATTAAAGGCAGTACTAGCAGATGAGCCAAACGCATACCGCCTTGAGTATAGAGCTGCCCGAGTTCCATCACTACCAGAAAATGAGTCAGTAGCTATTCTTAGCAAACTTCGGCGTCATATATATGTGTTTCTCAACCGACGACATGGAAGGATGCCTTAAAAAAGCAATGTGAAGCTGCAAAAGTAGCTTAGCCTCGATATGCCAGTACGATGGAGCTCAACATATTATATGCTTCATTTAGCATTAAGATTACAAGGTCTAATAACAGATCTCTGTGCATCTCAACAGCTTGATTTAAGTATGAAAGATATAGCTTTAACAGCAAAAGATTGGCAAACGATGAAGGCGTTATTAGATCTTTTCTATATCTTTATACGCCTAACAGAGAAGCTACAAGGCTCTTCTTATCCTACTTTAAATTATGCTGTTATATAGTATATTAGAATGACGCAAAAGCTTGAAGTATTTAGAGCTAGATATATAGAGAATAGCACAATATAGGACGCTTGTTTAGCAGCATTAAAAAAGCTTAATGAGTATTATACACTTGTAACAAATCAACAGCGGAGTCATTCAAGTATAGCTACAATATGCGACCCATGTTATAACTTTAACGTATTGGATATTATTTGGCTAAAAAGCATCCAAGACACGCGAAAAAGGCGGGCAAAAGCACAATGGCAAGACTGTTATTATAAATATTCAGGCAAGGCATTAGACATCCAAGTAGCAAAGGTTATAGAAAGTATCCAAGATGAGGAATTAGAAGGTGAGAATTCTGATTCTAAGGATGAGCTATATGTCTTACAACGGCAGCTAGATTTAGATCTAGAATGGAAGCGCTAGATGAACGAGCCAACTCTTGGGCCTAAAATTGATATACTCAAGTTTTGGGCAAGTAAGCAATACCAATATCCAATACTTGCCGCAATTGCCAAAGATCATTTAGCAATTCCTGCTACATCAGCGGAATCTGAGCGAGTGTTTAGTGTTGGTGGCGATATTATTATAAAGAAACGGAACAGATTAGCACCATCTACACTACGATATCTTATATATCTTAGGAATTAGGGCGTGGTATCAGCAGGTGAGGATTTAGAGGAAGATGAGGATGCATAGTTACTGTATTTTCATAGTCTATATAGCTATCAATCATGTTTTCATTTTTATACTCGAGCCCAAAAATTCATTCCCAGTCCTATTCCCAAACCAGTCGTTGGCCTCATATATAATAGTATCTATCATCCGCCGCAGCCGCACAGACAAGGCAAACACCCTTGAAGGTACTGAGACAGACGCCCATGATTCATCTTAACCCCTCCAAATACGAAATCATAAATTCGCCATTAGGAGCCGGATGAGTTCTTGCAATATTTGAAATTCAAGTAACCCCTTGCAGTCCAGGTACCCGTTATAAACCCCTACCCAAGCCCGCGCCTCCCTACGTACTCCTGCAACCACGCCCTCTACATAGCTACGCCCTCCGAGCGCTCTCCCAGTCCCAGTGCCTGTGCCTGAGCATCCAGATCCGCAATCTCCCTCGTAATTTTGTCCAGGCATCCCGACGCCGCAGCAACGAAGCCGAGATATGGCCTGCTAGGGCTGAGAACACGCGACAGATATTCAGGGTGGTACTGCACGCCGACAAACCAAGGGTGATCCTTGATCTCCACAACCTCCATGCGCTCTCCCTTGTCGTCCTTTCCGACGAATGTCAGGCCGCCAGCCGCAAGGCGCTCCACATAATCGGGGTTGACCTCGTATCTGTGGCGATGGCGCTCGCGGATCTCCGTGCGGTCGCCATACAGTTTGCGCAGGCGCGACCACTCCGACCCAGGCTGGAAAATGGTTGGGCGGATACCGAGACGCATGGTGCCGCCCATGGCGGAGCGGTCAACCTCGGGCATGAAGAGGACGATGGGTTCGGCGCATTGCTCGGAGAGCTCTGTCGATGAGGCGCCTTCGAGACCGCACACATGGCGCGCAAACTCGATGACGGCAAGCTGCATACCGAGGCAGATGCCGAGGTAGGGGACTTTCTGCGTGCGAGCCCACTGGGCCGCTTTGATCATGCCCTCAGTGCCGCGGAGGCCGAAACCTCCCGGAACGAGAATACCATCCGCAGTGCAGACCTGGTGCCAGGCAGCATGGAAGCCTGCTGGGCGTGCGGTCTTGGCATCGTCCTCCAGGTCAGAAGCGTCAACCCACTGGAGTTGGAGTTTCCTGTGGCAGCGCATCGCCGAGTGCTCAAGCGACTTGATGACGGAAAGGTACGAATCGTGCAAGTTGGTGTACTTGCCGACGAGGGCGATGGTGACGGTCTCGAAGAGGCGGTCCTGCGACGTCGTGAGCGTCTTCCACTCCGCCCAGGTGCGCTGACCGCGTCCGGTGAGTTGCTCAGACTTTGACACGGCATCGAGTTTGAGGATGTCGCGAACGGTCGTGATGAGGCCCTGCTTCTCGAGAAGGAGGGGGACGTGGTACGTGGAAGCCACGTTGTGCACTGCGATGACTTGCTCAGGCTCAACCTGGCAGAACATGGCGATTTTGTTTGTCGTCGCCTTCTCGAGCGGGACGTCACAACGGCACGCAATCTGACACCGTTAAGCGTGCACCTCTCTCATTAGAAACACAGACTTACCAAGTCCGGGCTCAACCCAGCACTTCTCGCATCCTTGATCGCTGCCTGAGTTGGCTTCGTCTTCTGCTCTCCCTGGATGACTGGCACAAGTGAGACGTGGATCTGGAGAAAGTTGTCTTTTCCTGCCCTGCGTCTCAGCTGGCGCATCGCCTCAATGAAGGGCGCGCTCTCAATATCTCCCACGGTCCCGCCCAATTCAATGATGCAGACATCCGGTGCCTCGTTCGTGTCGTCGACAGGGACGCGTGCGACGCGCTCAATCCAGTCCTGGATCGCGTCCGTCAGATGGGGGATGACCTGGACGGTACGTCCAAGGTAGTCACCGCGACGCTCGCGCTCAATGACATGCTGGTAGATCTTGCCCGTCGTGATGTTGTTCTCGCGCGTCAGCGTGATGTTGAGGTAGCGCTCGTAGTTTCCTAGATCGAGATCGACCTCACCGCCATCGTCCAAAACGAAGACTTCACCGTGCCTAGGGAGAATGGTCAGCTCGACTCTTGTCTTCCGGTCAAACATGGGTTGAACTTACTCCGTAGGCGCCATGGTTCCGGCATCGACGTTCATGTAAGGATCGATCTTTATGCTCGTAACCTTAAGCCCAATAGTCTTGAGCAACAAGCCGGTGGAAGAGGCTACACCAAGCGCAATCAGCCTGCCATTCCCTCACGCCACAGCCGAACGCGCAATAGAACTCACCAATGACGCCCTTTCCAATCCCGGAGATGACTCCTATAAGCACTACGTCAGCAAAGTTCTCCTCCTTAAAGTCTTCAGGTCGTGCAATGGCCCCTCCCCCATGGTCCTCTCGTGATTCCACCGACCCATTTAAAGCCACAACAGTGAATAAAAAAGGATTGTCACGTACCTCCAGATACCAAAACATACTTCATCGTTCTGGCAGTTAATAATTTCGTAGCACTGCCCTTTCCCAGCTCCTGGCTGAGGGGGGAAGAAGAGAAGGGAAGAGAGAAGGCCTCGCCCGCTTCTCAGATATTTTGTTTTCTGGTGGGGCGCGACTCAAGGCAGCCACTAATCCCTTATCGGACGAACAAGGCTGAATTTCAGCCTACACGCAGATCATGTGATTTATGCAAGGGGCCCGCTTACTCTTGGAGCGGATGGAGTACGAATTTCTCTTATCGACGTTTTTGGAATTCACTTATCGCACACATAACCACTACCAAAAGTCCAAGCTTCCCCCCACCAAACCCCTCCATTCCTCCACAACAACAACCACCTCGAAATCAACATAGAATGGCTGACAACGAAGCAGGCCTCAAGGCCCAGATTGCTGAGATGCAGCAAAAACTCGACCAGCTGAAGGCCACGCCTACGTCGTTCAACTATGACGCCTACCAGACCTCGTTGACTGGGCGCTACTGTAGCCCGGAGATGTCCAAACTCTTCAGCCAACGTTCCCGTCACTCGACCTGGCGCAAGCTTTGGCTGTACCTTGCCGAGAGCGAGCATGAGATCGGCATCGAGACCATTACGCCGGAGGCCCTAGAGCAGATGAGGGCTCACCTCGAATTGACTGACGCTGATTTTGAGGTTGCTCGGGTGGAGGAGAAGAAGCGCCGCCACGATGTCATGGCCCATGTCCATGCCTTTGGGGCTGTTGCACCAGCAGCAGCTGGCATCATTCACTACGGAGTAAGTATTTGAGACCCAGCATCTGTACCTTTTGTCATGGTGGGACATTACGTTTCAATCCAAACAGATAGTTTTGCTGACTCTCATTTACATCAGGCAACAAGCTGCTACGTCACTGACAACACGGAGCTGATGCTCATGAGAGACGGTATTGACCTTCTTCTCCCGAAACTAGCAAAGGTTATCTGGAACTTGGCGCAGTTCGCCATGCAGTGGAAGGCAGAGCCAACTCTGGCATATACTCATCTCCAGCCTGGTTCGTATACGTAGTGGAACCCCTTATGTTTTTCTTTGGGATATTTGCTGACAGCTATTCTCAATAGCCCAGTTGATCACTGTTGGAAAGCGTGCTGCACAATGGGCACAGGACCTCATGTTTGATCTGGACAATATCGAGCATGTTCGAAATGAACTCAAGTTCAGAGGTACGTCTATCAAGTTCACCTTCCAGGGTTACGTATATTCCTAAGGGAGGTTAAAAACATGAATCTTCTCGAACAATATCTAACAATGGTCTTTACCAGGTGCTCAGGGAACTACTGGCACTCAGGCATCCTTCATGGAAATCTTTGGTGACGACACCGCCAAGTGCGACAAGCTTAACGAGCTGCTCTGCAAGAAGACCGGCTTCTCAGAGTGCTATGATGTCTCAACTCAGACATACACGCGCAAGGTTGACCTGATCGTTGCCAATGCCATTGCAGGTCTCGGGTCCACTGCCCAGAAGATCGCTGGTGATATTCGCCATCTGGCAACATTCAAGGAGATTGAGGAGCCATTTGAAAAGGACCAGAGTAAGAAACTTCCAAGAACAATGATAAAGATCAGAGCTGACATTTGTAGTTGGATCGTCTGCCATGTCTTACAAGCGCAACCCAATGCGATCTGAAAGAATCTACAGTCTCGCTCGCGAGCTGATGTCAAAGCCGGCAAGCTTTGCCGCTACTCACTCGGATCAGTGGATGGAACGCTCATTGGATGATTCCGCCATCCGCCGCATGGATATTCCGGAGACCTTCCTTCTTGCAGATGCAATCCTTATTGGCCTTGACAACGTATCCAATGGATTGGTCGTGTACCCCAACCGTGTCAACGCCCGTGTTCAGGAGGAGCTCCCATTCATGATCACCGAGAGCATCATTATGAAGCTGGTTGCGCTAGGAGAGTCGAGGCAGGAGGCTCATGAACAGATCCGTGTTCTGTCACACCAAGCTGGCCGCTCCGTAAAGAATGACGGCAAGCCAAATGACTTGGTAGCCAGGATTAAGGCCACAGAGTTCTTCAAGCCAATCTGGGTGGGACTCGACGACATGCTCAAGGCGGAGCTGTATACCGGCCGCAGCGTTGAAATTGTCGAGCGCTTCTGTGCAGAGGGAGGCGTTTTGGACAAGAAGATCAAGCCATACAAGGCATTCATCGAGAAAGCGACCACGGCCGAACTTAACGTCTGATTTCTCTCGACTCCACTCAACTGCGTCAGCGGCTTTACAAGTGGTACGCTATCAACCCGCCAATCGCCGGTGAGAAGAGACGAGCAGTTCTCATTATTCCTGCCTCTATTTTAGAATTGGCTATATTGTAGTAATTGGAAAAAATGCTACTACTTCTTGAATTCTTTGGTTTTTACAACAAACAGTGAACTTGGGTTGTAACAACGGACTAGAAACCAGCGAACTAATATATTTATCATCCCATAGTTGACACAGGACCAGGACGAGATGCCCCACCCACAAAACTCACCCAGATCATGCCCCATGCACGTTTCTCCCCGTGAGAAACTCTGCCTACTTCACAACACCGTATCTGACGGCATAGTGCTACGATATTTATATATATCTCTCTGGTTCGCCCACTCCCTCAACTTATCAATATCTGTACACTGGTGTACCCGGCCCCATTCCGGATGCCCCGTATCCCCTTCCAGACCCGTGTCCGCATTACACAGTATCGCCTGGCGGATATAGTCAAAACTATGCACAGAGTGGAACGCGACCTCGTCCGATGGCGCCTTGTTCGTGAAAGCAGTTTGGAAGGCCACCGCGAGGTATGACTGAACACCGTTAGCTGGCAGTCGCCGGGAGGGAGGAATGGACCCCTAGTCCATATCCCCTCCCATCTACCTTCTATTAGCCCAAACTCAACCTCCAAGCGGAAGGTTGGAACATACGTAGGGACGCACTAGCGCTCAACTCAACCCAGTTGTGTAATGTCTCTAGTGCTGCCGTCTCGTTCAAACATCCCATCATGCAAGGACCGCTCGTTAGGTTGAAAGGCTACCGTCGTCTTTGGCCCTGCATCTCATCAGGTCCGGGAAGCAGAAAAAACACCCCTCGACCCCGCGTTCGTCTTTGCCCACAAATGGGCTAGCGACCAGCGTCCCCATTAGCCGACGCTGCTGGTTGCGACGCTCCCCGCCGCCTACGCTGCCGTCGCCTTCCATGGCCACGCTGTCGATGTCGCGTGACGCGTCCCATAGCGAGCAATGTACCACGTAGTATGGGTAACGTAGGCGCAGGGCCATTTCGTCAGAGGCCGACATGGCGGCGGGCACGGGGGCGGGGTGATGCGCAGTTCAAGGATAGGAGGCGGGCCCATGACGCGGCGGTCTCGTTCGCCGAGGTCTCGTTCGCCGAAGCCGCATAGTTTGAAGTACGTGTGCCCCTTTACACTCTATTCCATTCCATGTCTTAAACTAACACACGCAAGACCACAACCGACGTACACGCTGCACATGCGGCAACAACCCCTCGAAGCGCGTGCATGCGGATAAATATTTGATTTAGCCACCGAAATAGTACAAATCTTTGGGTGAAGACCAAGAAAGTTGTTGTCAAAGTGAAGTTTGTACCAAGTGATATTTTAAGCCTATGATTTCATCGTACCATTGGTCCCAAGTCCCGTAAGGCCCATGCAGATAATATCCAAACTCCTCACCCCTCCAATCCTTCGATCGCCATCGAATATTTCCCATACACTATAAACTCCAAGCCCAGATCCTCAGAGCATGTAACATTTAGAACTCGTCATCGCTGTCATCGCATTCCAGACTCTTGATATCCTTCGACATATATACACCATCCAAATGATATCCAAGTTTTGCGTAGTAAGATCTAACCCCAACGCCTGAAATGACGCTGATCTTTGTGCTACCATGCTCGTCTCTGGCGATGCGCTCCGCCTCTTCCATCAGCAATGTACCATAACCCTGATGCTGGAACTTTCTTGGGTCTCTGGCATGAACCGGAACTGCAGAGCCGTAAACATGGAGCTCGCGGACCATACTAGTTTGTTGGCCGGTCAATTCGGGCCTGAAAGTGTGAGTTGGGGAGCACTTGCGAAGACGAAGCAAGGCGATCAGAATGTCTTGCTTCGGGTCTTCATAGGCCAAGAAAGTCTCCCAGCCACCATTTGCCGCGTAGTCGCGACGGACTAACTCGACCTGCGAAGGACGAATCTTATTCTTCACTTCGTTGATTCCAACTTCGCGCGTGCGAACATCGCGGCAGGTGGTTCCGAAGTCTTTCATTCTGCTCAACGCCAATTCTCGTAGGTTGCCATTCTCAACCCCTGAAGTCACCAATGGCATCGGAATATCTCTCTGAACACGGTAGATTCGCGTCCATGGAGGAATTAACGCCAAAATACGAGCCACTATATCGATGAGCGCATTCGGTGTGTAGTTCTTGTACCGCCCAGTCCTCCATAGCTCGTATAAACCAGTCCCTCGGATAACGAGAGTAGGATAGATTTTCAGGCCATCTGTTCGGAAAGCAGGGCTCTCAAAGTATTCGCGGAACTGGTCCAAGTCCCTCTCCATCCCGACGTTTGGAAGGTCAGGCATCATATGACTGACGACCTTGAAGCCGGCATCCTTTGCTAAGCAGAAAGTCTCCGCTACTGAGGCGACGGTGTGTCCTCTATTGGTATCTCTTGCAACATCTTCGTATAGCGATTGCACCCCAATCTCTAATCTCGTGCAGCCATATCTCAGCATGTCGGTAAGGTGGGGTTGCAAACAGTAATCCGGCCGTGTTTCGATTGTAATACCGACACACTTAATATTGCTCATCTCGCCGGCTTGCACAGCTTCGTCCACGTTTGTGCCTTGATATCCACTCAGAGCATTGTGTAATTGTGAGATGAAGCTTTCTCGATAACTTTCCGCCAAAGACATAAATGTCCCTCCCATAATGATATACTCCACCTTATCCACGCTGTGGCCCAGGGACTTGATCTGGTCCACCCGTCCTCTTGCTTGTTCATATGGATCGTATCGGGCTCGGATGGCCCGCATAGACGTCGGCTCGTAACCAGTGTATGATTGTGTTGAGTATTCGAAATCAGAATCTGGGCCACCAGGACAGTAAACACAAATATTTCCTGTATATGCAATATGAGGGCACCTGTGGGGTTTGCACATCACAGCCACAACTGCGATTCCAGAAGAAGTTCTGATTGGCTTTGCAATCAGCTTCGGCAGGATATATTTCTTATAATGCTCTGGAATAGCGGCAATAATTGCTGTAAGGGGCGGGATATTGCTTAATCTGTGTTTCTTGGACATTCTTGCTCGTAAGCTGTTCAAATTGATATCCTTTTTCGGCTTGGAGGGGTCCTGCTGTGCTTCGTGCTCTTGAATGAGCGCGCTCGCCACATCGGAACAGGCTCTGAGATACCGTTCATTCTCTGGTGGAAGGTTTGGGTCTTTTGGGAGGCGGCGCTTCTCTGGCATGAGCATTGTCGCAGTTTCGGTCGCCATGGTGGCGACAGTGATAAGGGCTTCTCAACTAAATATTTGGTCTCGAAACTTTTCGAAGTGCGTCCGTACGGGGGAGTTTGTTGTATAAAACTCGCTGGCTCAAGTTTTAAGTGTTCCCTATAACGATATAATATAACTCTGAATAGTTAAACCTATTCTAGGTGTATTCGTTATGTTGATGTGGTGGGGTTGGCCAGAAATTTTTGAGGCTCAAATCGCTATATACCACAAATGGTTACTTCCGGAATTTGAGCTGGAACGAGCGGCTATAAGTTGTTCCGAAATAACGCTAAACCACGTTGTGATGTCTCTTACGGGAAAGCTCCTAGAACCCTCGTTGAGCAGTATAAAATTATACCTCACATTCCTCAATCTATCCATCCCCAACTGTCGTCGACAAGATGCAGGCCCTTACACGTTGTTCAAAGCCGGCGCTCCGTGCGGCGACTCGGAGGCAAGCTTACACCACGTCGCCTTACGCCTCGACCATAAACAACCTCAAGATCAACAAGGACACCCGTGTTTTGTATCAGGGCTTCACTGGCAAGCAGGGAACGTAAGTCCATCTCACCCATTGAGTATTCGTTGGATGGGCACATGCTAATGTTCCCCTTCAGGTTCCATGCCCAGCAAGCAATTGAGTACGGTATGTTCCCGAATTGACCCGATACAAAAACAAGGTCAAAATATCTGACCCCGTTTCACAGGCACGAACGTTATCGGAGGAACAAACCCCAAGAAGGCTGGCCAAACGCATCTTGGACTACCCGTTTTTGCGACCGTTGAGCAGGCTGTGAGGGAGGCTGGCGCAACCGCATCTGCTATCTTTGTCCCGTAAGACGCACACTGGGGGTACAAGCGGCATCAAACTGACTGAACCTAGACCACCTGTCGCCGCTGCTGGTATCGAGGAGGCCATTGCCGCCGAGATTCCGTTGGTAGTATGGTATGTTCAAGCCAAATCATCCATACTAGTTTTGTATGTACTGACGTGAATGCAGCATTACCGAGGGAATTCCCCAGCATGGTTAGTAACCCATACTCACTTTCACCGTGCTATACTTATATATTTAGACATGGTCCGCATTACCGACATCCTGAAGACTCAATCTAAGACCCGTCTCGTTGGCCCCAACTGCCCCGGTATCATTGCCCCTGGACAATGCAAGATTGGCATCATGCCTGGATTCATCCACAAGCGCGGCCGCATTGGAATTGTCTCCCGCTCAGGAACTCTTACCTACGAGGCTGTTAACCAGACCACCCAGGCTGGTCTTGGCCAGTCTTTGGTTGTCGGCATTGGTGGCGACCCATTCTCCGGCACAAACTTCATCGACTGCTTGAGAGTGTTCTTGGAAGATGAGGAGACTGATGGTATCATCATGATTGGTGAGATCGGTGGATCTGCTGAGGAGGAGGCTGCGGATTTTTTGCGCGAGTACAACACTGCCAACAAGCCAGTCGTCAGCTTCATCGCTGGTATCTCTGCCCCACCCGGACGCAGAATGGGCCACGCGGGTACGTAGTCAAAAACCTCCACACTTCAGTATGTATTAACGGGAAATAGGTGCCATTGTTAGCGGCGGACGAGGCGGCGCAGACTCCAAGATCGCCGCATTAGAGGCTGCTGGCGTCATCGTCGAGAGATCCCCGGCGATGTTGGGCAAGACCCTGCACGCGGAGTTTGTGAGACGCGACTTGGTTTAAGGTATTGCTACGATTAGACTTGTGAATTAGAGAGCCATTAATACGGGCTTTGACGAGATGTGGTCGACTTTATTTGGTCAATAAAATCTCCTGTACACCTATCAATTACTCTTCGTCCGTTGGTTGGAAGTATGATACTCTTTGCCATTGATATATATTTCAGAATAAATGCCTTGCCTAAAAATGCCCAAACTTTTTTGATTAGTAGCTTGTTGTCTCAGAATCGAAAATATAGCTTGGTGTCCGTACCGTCCGCCCCTTTTCTGCTTTCCCCACAATCCAATGTTCTTGGGGTAGCGGCAGGTTCCGTGATATCGAGACGAAGCTCCCCGCCAAACCTGGATGGACATCGCCAGGTATAAGCACTCCTTTCGCACTCGCCATCTACCAACGCCCTTCTCCGTCACTATGCTTTCTGGCATACTGATATTTAATCAGAAAGGCGAGAATCTTATATTCCGCGCCTTCCGCAATGACTGCCGGCCACGACTAGCCGACGTATTTCGAATCCAGGTCATATCCAATGCGCAAGTGCGGTCACCGATATTGACGCTGGGAAGCACCACATTCAGCCATGTCAAGCATGAGAACATATACCTGGTGGCGATAACGAAGAGCAATGCCAATGCAGCGCTGGTGTTTGAGTTTTTATACCGGTTTATAGCGCTTGGGAAGGGATATTTTGGGAAGTTCGATGAAGAGGCCGTCAAGAATAACTTTGTGCTGGTATACGAGCTCTTAGATGGTACGCTGCTCCTCGGACTTAACATAATCAGGAGTGACACTGACTATCACCAACAGAGGTTATCGATTTTGGGTATCCGCAAAACACAGAGACCGACACGCTGAAGATGTACATCACAACTGAGGGGGTGAAGTCGGAGCGGATGATGGAGGACTCGGCCAAAATCACAATGCAGGCCACAGGCGCGCTCTCCTGGCGCAAAGCAGACGTCAAGTACCGCAAGAACGAGGCCTTTGTCGACGTAATCGAAGATGTCAATCTCCTCATGTCCGCGACCGGCACCGTCCTCCGCGCCGACGTCAACGGCCAGATCGTCATGCGCGCCTACCTCTCCGGCACCCCCGAGTGCAAGTTCGGGCTAAATGACCGGCTCCTTCTCGACGGTGACGGCCTATCATCTCTTCCCTCTGGCAACCGCCTCGGCAGCAAAGCAACAAAGGCGGCCGCTGGCAGCGTGACTCTAGAGGATTGCCAGTTCCACCAGTGCGTGAAGCTGGGCAAGTTCGACACAGACCGCATCATCTCCTTCATCCCGCCAGACGGTGAGTTCGAGCTAATGCGCTACCGCGCGACGGAGAACGTAAACCTGCCGTTCAAGGTGCACGCCATCGTCAACGAGATCGGCAAGACCAAGGTCGAGTACAGCATCGCCATCCGCGCCAACTACGGGTCCAAGCTGTTCGCCACCAACGTCGTCATCAAGATCCCCACACCCCTTAACACCGCGCGCATCACTGAACGTTCCACTCAAGGCAAGGCCAAGTACGAGCCCAGCGAGAACGTCATCGTGTGGAAGATCCCGCGCTTCACGGGACAGAACGAGTTTGTGCTGAGCGCCGAGGCGAACCTGACCAGCATGACGAACCAGAAGGCCTGGTCGCGTCCGCCGCTGAGCTTGAACTTTAACCTACTCATGTTTACGAGCTCGGGCCTGCTGGTGCGCTACCTGAAGGTGTTTGAGAAAAGCAATTACTCGAGCGTCAAGTGGGTGCGGTATATGACACGGGCGGGGTCGTATGAAATTCGGTGAGTCTATCTATACCTAGCCCCATAATGCCAACTCCCATTGCTAACGACACACAGATTCTAGCGTAAGGTGTTTACAAAGCGGGACAACGGAGCATATACGGCGCAGAATAAGCTGGAAATACGGCGTGGGCTTGCATTTTGTTATCTTTTTGGGGCGCTGGGCTTAGCAAAACTTCTGTAGATACAAAACTACAGATTGTTTTGGGGACTACTCACTGGTTATGAGAAACCAGTTGACACTCCGTCCACTCCATTCCCACCCATCACGCCTCCATCCCCCGCGAGCGATGCAACGCCCGCACCCTATACATCTCCCCTCATGCTTCCATATCCTCCCTCCCCCTCCCTTTCCCGACAAGCTGCGCAGTCAAACAGGAGATGTCTCTGTACCTCTTCAGCCCCCCTCCGCGCTTCCGCGTCGTCCAGCTCCTCGTGCGTGCGGCAACGGTAGAAGAGCGGGATGGGGGAGGCGGGGTGCCCGCACCGGTGGAGGGAGTGGATTGTTTTGCACATAGTGCTTGTCGAGTGTTTGGCTAGGATTTATGTGGTTTATTGTGATGAGCGTGGTAAATGTGTTACTGCAAGTTGAACTTTTGCGGATGATTAGCATGTCAGAGGGCGGATGATATAGACCTGTCTGGCTGTCCTGTGATTCTACCAACTGTGAGGCATGTTGCGTATTCGCTGCGAAAAAGGGATTGCATGATTCGCACTGACGGATATGTAGTGACTGATTCTAAGGAGTAATGCCATGTCATAGCTACGGAATAATGCTATAGCTATAGAATACTGCTGTATCTGTGCGTAATGCACCGCGTCGCCATGATTCCGACCCAGTCCCTCAGTGTAGCGATGTAAGCGATATACTCATATCCCATCTCCTTGATTCTCTCAGCAACTTCCATTGAGCATATTAGCATATAGGCACATGGCCTTTACCCCTCCCTCGTCAAAACTACCCTCGCTTGGTTATAGCACTTAGGCACACAGGCTTTAGACATCCTGTCTCGTCAACACAATCTTTACCCCCTCGCCCTCTCCACTCTTTATCATAGCCTCCAACAACTCCAAATCCGCCAACGCCTCCGCAGGACTCTGCAGGGAATTCTCCTTCCCGGTCTCTATCCCCTCAGCCCACGCATGCACCTCGGCCTTCACCCCGCTTCCGCTAGAAAGAAGTACCCGCGTCGTCACGTTGCCGTCCTTCTCCTCCCCGTTGTGAACACTAACCGTGTCCCTGCTCACGCTCACGCTGCCATCGTAGCAAGCGATGGTGTATTCATCTCCACTCAGCGATGTGCCGAAGCTGATTTGCACAGTCCCCGATACGCCTTTGGTAGTCTGCCAGATCGAGTTAACAGTGTCAATGGGCGGCAAGTGCGGCTGGATGAGCGCAGTGTATGCTGAGAGGGAGACGGGGCGGTTGAGGGGGCCGAGGAGGAGGCGTGTGCCGGCTGTGAAGTGCACGCCGCCATCAAGAAGGAAGCCGCCTTGATAGGAAGGGATCTTGCGCCATTCAGTTTCTATGAGGAGAGTCAGTTAGTATGTGCTTTCATGGCCAGCCTTCTCTTCTTGGGCTCTCATCTTCAGCAATGGGGGGAGGATGAACACACCAAAATACTTCGTCCCAGCCTTCACATGTTGGAACACCTTAATCCTGAACCCCACCACTCCTCCCAACTTCTCAATCTCCCGCCTAGCAAACTTAAACGGCGCCAGGAACCTAAAGTTCTCCGCAACCCCCCACGACGCCTTGCTTCCCTTCTCCTTCAGCGCGGTATAGAAGTGGATCAGCTTCTCGGCCGCTTCAATGTCATTCGCAATCGGCTTCTCGGAGAGCACGTGTTTCCCAGCCGCGAGCGCGGCCTCGATGTACATAGGCTGCACATTGATGGGCAGTGCGATGATAACCGCGGTGATGTCCGAGCGGGCGAGGAGCGCGGCGTAGTCTTTGCCATTGTTGTCGTCGGCGTAGGTGTCCACGTCGCCCTTGGCGGCGGTGGCGAGGGCGGTGGCCGCGACGAGGGAGCGCGAGAAGATGGCTTTGAGTTTGAGGAGGGGCGTGGATTCTACGGCGGGCTGGAGGAGGGGTAAGTTTGGATGCCGTGGTTGTGAGGGGTAGAGTGGGGACGCACGAGGTGCTGCTCAGTGGCAAAGATGCCAGAGCCTATAATCGCGACACCAATGGCCATTTTGTTCGTTGAGACGCTGGTGTACTGATTATTGGGGAGGAGAGTAACTGTGAATAGTACTGTTGTAGCGGCAGATGGGACGCAAAGACGAGACGGACGATTATTTTGCAGCGTTGTTTGATTTTGTTCTTTCTGGATAATATGGAGGGGTAGAATTGGCAGTGGCCGTTCTTGAGGAGGAGGGTGGGGGGGGGGAAGGCACGGAGGGCAGACATCCGTGATTGGTGTCGGCGTTGGTGGTGGTGGGGCAGAGAGGGGAGGAGCGGCCGGCCAAGAAGCTGATTGCTAATAGGGAAGAAGGTGCGATCGATTGTTGATTAATTGCGTGTTACAATTGTTACAATGATAATAATTATAACGCTGGTGCTGGTCCTGTTGGTTTGTTGGTTGAGGACGGGTGAGGGAAAAAACTAACTGCCGGTATGTGAGATCTTGAGTCGTCGTTTTGCTAACTACAGTAAGAAGTAAGAGATATACTTTATATGGACCGATGACAAGAATGATTGTCGTTCGTAGTCTAGTGGGGACAGGACGGGATTGCTAACTGCATGCCATACCATTCCATTAGATCAAACTTTGGCTTTTAGCCGCCATTAGAGCAATTTAGATTTGCTATAACGCTGCTATTTTGTAGCAGCCCTATAAAACTAGCCGTAGTAGGAAATATAAACCCTAGTAGGCTTGGCATCATAATTGCCTAATTAGGATAGCAGCTGTTACACTGTAGCAGCTAGGGTTACTATCTATAAGTAGTTAGTTAAATTGAATTGGGTTAGCTGTGATAATTCCATTAATCTATATATGATAATTATAGTATGCATACCCCCTATTCAACATTCTAGTTAACATTTTAGGCTAATATGCCTCCTATTAAGCCTTCGAATCTACTAAATATACCCTATAGCCCCCCTATTCCTTTATCTAGCTTTCTAAATAGCCTTAGATGGCAGTAGCTGTAGCCATCTAACCTAGAAAGTATGCTACTAGTAGCCCCTAGCCCCCTTGCCTTCTCTGATTTCCTATCTGAATTTAACAATACTAAGCTCTTCCCTAAGCTTAGAGGAACACCTCTATAACCTATAAAAGGAGCAGTGTTCCGAGTAGTAGCCTCTACAGCAGTCTGTAGTTTAATAATCCCGTCTGTACCACCGTAGTCTGTAAGTCTTGGCAGCTGTAGTGAGGTGCGTCAATTACTAAGTCAGTCCGTAGTACTAAATAGGGCTACAGCCGTAATTCAGTCCGTAATGCCTAATTAGGTAAATTATAAGGCTGATCCTAATCAAAAATTTATACTCTGTGCCAACACAACACTGTACGATCGGCCTTCTTTTGCCTTGCCATGGATTCGTTACTATACTCCGTACAGTACATATGGATGTTTAGTGGCAGGAGTTGACCCTGGGGCGTTGATGACTAGGCACCTACTAGACTCATAGCACTCTGTTGTTCGCTCTGGCGTTATGTAATTTGTGGGAAGAAGAACAGATGGTGGATGGTCTAGTATAGTACATGGTATTTACTGACATGGTCGTCCGTCCGGTCCCCATCCTCAAATTCTACCAAGTAGATATTTCCTCGTTGATCAAATAGTTATACACAGGTAACTCCCCCGTATCGGAGTGTGGAGCCAACATATGTATCAGTCATGTGATAATTGTCACGTGATACGACTTTACTGTTGGTTATCTGATCTCACATGACTACTCAGACCTACCCTTGTCCGTAACGTCATCGCCAACTCCACAGACAGGACTGAGAGCTCCACGACCACAGCTTCAATCCACCCTCGAACATCAATCCTGCCGTCTTTGTCCAGTGGGCCAGAACATCTCGCGTCTCCAGTACCCTACTCTCCATGAACCGTGTCGACACCGCCATACGCACGACACAGTCACACAGCTTGCAATGACGACCCCGTCGCCAGCCTCATACCAGGGCAGGCCCAGCGTGCGGGAGCGCGCGCGAACCCTCCTCGACCGTGTTATCAGCCCCGGCGCCAGGCGCGCGGTATACACCAACGTCCGCGCTTTCGCTCACGACCAGCCTCTCCTCGCTGTACGTCCCTCTCCCACGCCCCCTTTCCACCCTCCATCTCACCCGCGTTATAATACAGCCAGCTAACACGCCCCTCCAGTCCTTCATCCTCGCACACCTCCTCCTCTCCCTCCCGCTGCTCCTACTCTTCGCCTCTTTCATCCTCGGTGTCGCGCTGCTCGCCGGGCTGGCCGCGTTAGCATTCACACTCTTCTGGACGGGGCTGGCGCTACTGGTGTTGCTGCCTGTGCTGTGCGTGACGGGCGCGCTGGGGGTTGGGGTTTGGGTGTGGGCGGTGGCGACGTATGGGGTTGCGCGGTGGGCGTGGAGGGTGTTGCCGGTTAGTGGAGGGGGGAGGGGGGAGGTTGGGATGTCGGGGGGGAGGAGGGGAGTGGTGATGAAGGGCGAGGGGGAGGGGGAGGGGGAGGGGGTGGAGGTGGAGGTGAAAAATGGGGAGAAGGGGGAGTAGGGTGGGGTGGAAAGGGACGGTTGGAGTTTGGATGGTGGGTTAATGTGATAGTCGATAATATGCTGGGGAACGGAGGCTTCATCACAACATCTTTGGAGACAACATTGCAACGTGCACACCTCACAAATCCCATTGCACGGTGTAGTCTTTCCTCTATTTTACTTGGCCGAACCCCCTCATAAAACAGACACTGTACAGCCTTTTCATGGCCAGCTCAACACTGTTGTCTTCAGGGGTTCAAATTACGCATGCATGTGATTGATTAGTCAGCACCCCTTTTCCAGGGACCCCTTCTTATACAAAAGCCTCAACCCCCTCCACGTCCAATCCCCACCACCAAAGACACCTCAAATAGAGCCTACCCCACCATGTGCGCCTCTCCCGCAGACCCCATCTACCTCCCCCCGCTCTCTCCCTCCACCTCCGCACAAACAAAACACCACCTACTCGTCTTCCTCCCCGGCAACCCCGGTTACCCAGGATACTACGCCCCCTTCCTCTCTGCCCTACGCACCGGTCTCCCCGCCTCCCCATCAGGAGAAGACGCAATCCACATCCGCTGCCTCACCCTCCCCGGCTTCGCCCCACCCCCCACAGATCCGCAACCCCAACCCAACTCCCCTCCACCCCCCAAACCTCCTTCCTCTCCCTCTCCGAGACCACCTCCGCCCTCCTCACCACCATCCTCGGTCTACGCATCCCCTCCGGTCCCTGCGCCGGCGAGCCTCACGACAGTCTAACCCTCCTCGGCCACTCCGTCGGCGCCTACCTCGCGCTCTCCGTGCTCTCCCAGCTCCCCGCCACCACCCGCGCAACGACACGCGCAATCATCCTCTTCCCCACGATAACGGACATCGCGCAGTCCCCCTCCGGCGCTGTCCTCGCCCCGCTCCTGCGCTATGTCCCGTTTGTGCCACAGGTAACGGGGCTGTTAGCGCGCGGGGGGCTGTATCCGCTGCCGAGGCCGTGGTTGGAAAGCGTGGTTGGCGCGATTACGGGGCAGGGGAGTGAGGCGGCGAAGGTGACGAGTGAGTTTTTGAGGAGTAAGGAGGGGGTGAGGAGGGCGCTGCAGTTGGCGAGGGAGGAGATGCTGGGGATTGCGGAGGATGTGTGGGGAGAGGAGGTTTGGGGGACGGATGTGGAGGAGGGGGAGGGGAAGCCGACGCGGTTGATGTTGTACTTTGGGAGGAATGACCATTTTGTTGACGAGGAGACGAGGGATGCGCTTATGGCTAAAAGGGGAGGAAAGGGGGGTGTCAGGTTTGAGATTGACGAGGCGGGAATACCGCATGCGTTTTGCCTCAGTAAGTTTTATTCATTTCTTTGGCTGTCTTGGGAGGCTATGGACGGGGATGAGATTAGGGGAGCGTTGCTGACGTGCGCAGATCATTCGAAAGAAATAGCAGAAAAGGTGGCGCCGTGGGTGGGAGAAATGGTTCTGGGCGTAAAGGCCGGATAGAGAGGGATGTCAACGTAATTATCAAACTCATGAGCTTGAGTATAATGAAGTGTCCTGTGGACCTATAGGTGCCATTACAAAATATTACAGCTGCACAATCACATAACGTACATGTATAGCGAAAGCGCCAAACAAGCGAAAGTGCCAAAATTATCTACCCTCACGACAAACATTGCGATAAATCTACCACAACATTAGAAATCAATTGAAACTACTCGGAGTCCTCTTCCTCAGAGGTGTCTATTACAATCTGACACGTGCGCGCATTGTGCCCAGTCTCACCACACTTGCCACAGCGACGGGCACGGGTTTCTTCCCTTGGCTTCCGACCACGGCTTGCCCTTATTTCCTGCTCTACCTGCTGCACAACATCCCTCTCATCCTGTAGCTCTTGCGCCCCTTGTTGACTAAGTGATCCTCCTTGCTGTAGTCGTGTTTTCCTAGCTCTCCGGCGCTTGCTTAGTACTTCATTTGCCTGTCGTAGGTTTTGGTTCTCTCCCTTTAGCAGTGCTAATTGATGCATTATTTGCGATGCACCCTTTGTAAACTGGTCAACAGCTGCATAGATTGAGGTTGGAGAGCTATTTTGATGGCGTGAAATCCGAGTTTTAATAAATGTAGACTGTGACATAGCTTCAATTGGGTTGTTTGGTGTCTGAGAAACCCAAGGTTGAGCAGTACCTGGGCGGGAGCTTGGAGGCGTTGGTGTCCTTAACTTAAGATCAAGTGTAGATATCACTCTCTCAGGGTCAAATGGAAGAAGCCCTGCCCCTCGGAACCCGCCTCGAATGTTACTTTCCGTCATTGTAGTGTTAAATGCAGTGTGGAAGGCAGGAAAGAAGTCATCCTTTGTAATATGAGAAATATGAGCCTGCATCATATCTTCAATTTGCCGACCATAGGCCTGCTTTAACGGGCCGAAACAGCCAACATCAAGTGGCTGGAGTAGATGAGAAGAGTGAGCAGGCATACAAAGCGTAATAATGTTGTGTTCCTTGCAGTACTCCTCAAACTCATCTGAGTGGTGGCTCTCATGACCATCAAGGACTAACAAGCGATAACCACCAACACTCCGGGCCTTTGTATGCTTCTCAAAGTGCTGAATCCAATCCATGCCTCTCTCGTTTGTAGTCCAGCCATTTTCAGTAACAGAAATCACCCAATCGCTTGAAAATCCACTATTCTCATACCAAGATGTAAGGTGGTTTTTGCCTGCAACAATGATAAATGGTGGTACTGCCCAACCTTGAGAACTAACGCCTTGGATTACTGTAACCCATTCCCGATTACCAGGCTGTACCTTCTTTGCTTTTGCCCGCCCGTCTGAGCTTGTTACAACCATAGCAGTTGAGATAACGCCCATCATAAACCCAGTCTCATCAAAGTTGTAGATATCTGCTTCATCGATACCATATTTCGCAATTGTGTTACGCACAAGCTCAAACCAGCCATTAATAACTTCTGGATCTTCGCACTTAGCCCTCTGGTAGTCGTATTTGCGCTAGCGTGTCTGGAGCTCTACACGCCGCTTAACAAAGTTTGAAGCCCAACGCGACCCAACGCGTGACGCGTCGCGTGTTGCAAGTAGTCGACTTGCCATATCTTCAACAACAGACAGCCGAGGAGGAAACCCTTTGGCAGCTAGGTCGAGTATATACTGAACAAGGACGGACTCCTCTAGGTTAGTTAATTTCCGTGAGTTGGCTTGGATATCGCGTCGTGAAGGTACACCTTCTAGACGACGACCTAGCTTGCGGTGGTCCACAGAATAGATCCTAGCAGCAACTCGAAGGCGTAACTTTGGGTCGCTTTGCATAGCCTGGATAGCTAGCACTAATTGGCTTTCATCGTTTTTATGGGGCATGTTTTGTTGTTGAGGAATTTAACATTTAGTTGGGGGGTTTGGTCACCGCATCATTTTGGCGCTTTCGCTTGTTTGGCGCTTTCGCTATACATGTACGTTATGCATAAAGTAATAAAATAATAAAACCATTAAAAGTAAATTGTGGAACATTGTCGCCCCTTGTCTTGGTAAGTTGTGGTTGAGGTTGAGCTACATCTCCAGCCACACAGCCACATAGCTACACAAGTGGATTCCCCAACCTCCTCCAAATCCACGACTTCGGGCTGAATTCACTGGCTACGATTAACAGACACCACGATGGCCGAGAACTACGGGCCACGTTGGCTGGCTGTCATGATTCACTTTACCAAGTTTTCATAGTAGAGTTCTGCTACTATATCTCATTTCCTTTTTTCTTCATGACTATTCTCTAGCACTAACCACTCCAGCAGAAATGCCATTTATTCCCCATACCCCAGAATCACTTATACCACGCTCAGACTCGAGAGACCCCACTACTACTTGTCGCGGACTGACTTCCAGCGGCCGGTTATGCCGCCGTGCCATCGCGACTTCAAGTCCGCCAGCAACTGTGAGACTATCTTTGCAAAGTCCTATTGGGGACATCCTTCCTTCAGATGGCTTCTGCTGGCAGCATAAGGATCAAGCGACATCTGCACAAGGGCTCCTACCCAATGGCGCAAAGAACTCGACCATACGGGAACGAACGAGCGTCGATACACTCGTAGATAGGCTAGGACTACTTGAAATAAAGCCGGAGAAAACTGCTGCAAAGCAGCGGAGGAAGTCTTCGCAACCTCGACCGATATTGTACGCAAGCGGCACACATTACTCCGAGAAGCAGCAACATATGAACACGGCACCTAGAAACCCTCGAAAACAACACAATATCACCCTTCTCTGTTGCGTCGGAGTTGCCGACGAGGATCCCGTTGTTGCAAGACCTGCACAGATTCGAAATCGCACATCTCACAATTCGCGAAGTCGACCACCGAATTTCCAGCCAATGATCCAATCACCACAGCTCTCACAGCCACCCAAACAGAGCCGGCCCCCTCGTCCATCAACTGGGAGCTGGGAGAAGCCCATCAACATCGACCCTCAAAGACCGCAGCCCGCCCGCGGCCCATCATCTCATACCCAACAACTCTTTTCCCTGATACCTAAAACTACCTCACCCCAGATCACCTCTCTCCTCTTGGCCGAGCTCTCCAAACCGCCCTCCCACGTAGATGATGAAGGCTACATCTATATCTTCTGGCTCACGCCCACATCACACCCGCAAACCCCGCCCTCGGAAGCTGCGCCGTCCCTCCTCGACTCCTCGCCCCGCCTTCAACCAGGCAAGCGGCGAACAAGCGAGGCGCTCCAGGCTTTCTCATCCAGTACGGATAGGGAGGCACGCAAGACGATCCTGCTGAAGATTGGCCGGGCGTCGAATGTCCAGCGCCGCCTGAACGAGTGGTCAAGGCAGTGCGGGTACAACCTTTCCCTCGTGCGGTACTATCCCTACCAACCCTCCTCGCCTGGGCTTGAGGTGGGGGCGCCGAGGAAGGTGCCGTATGCGCATCGACTTGAGAGGCTGATTCATTTGGAGCTGAGTGGGATGCGGGTGCGGGGAAGTGCGGGCTGTGAGAGCTGTGGGCGGGAGCACCGCGAGTGGTTTGAGGTTGAAGCTACGAGGGAAGGCGTGAGAAGCGTGGATGAGGTGGTGAGGAGGTGGGTGGATTGGGGGTTGAGAGGGGTAACGTAGGTACGTTATTATATAACGAATCGGACGAACCGTTGGCATGTTTTCATCATTTGCGATGCTTCTCTTTAGATTCAATGATAAATGCATATGGTGAACACATTTTCTCATTTCTCTCTGGCGAATGACTCGAGTTTAACCTTAATTCGATACTTGTCTCGTCGTTATGCGACGTCCGATAATGGATCCCACCATGAATAATTTTGGTTATACACTCTCATTCTTCGTCCATAATCTCGTACACCCCCTCCTCTACCTCCTCTAAGTCGTAAACCTTCAGTCTCCCGAGAGTAGACCTGATCTTGCGGTGGGTTGTTCTGTCGAATGCTGCAAGGACTATTTTCTCTGCATGGGAACCCTAATCGGCATCGTACTTGGCGATAGTATAGCTGCCTCCCTTATAATAGACCGCAGTATCGAGTATATCCTCCTCCTATCTGCCTCAATTTCCCACTCGAGGAGCCTAGTCTTCGAAAACATGCCATCATTATTGATTCAACAGAACCGGAAAGAATTCCCATCAGACGATATGCCATATACAACACAATTCTCTCTAGAGCCTTTTTTACTCGTTGTGTGAACGATGCCCATGTAAGCCGCGAGATGTGGCAGGGTTGAATCTGTACCAAGCTGCCGTTTGGCTTCGACGATTAATCGTTGGTTCTCAAACCACCGCCTGGAGGCGGTTGGCGAAAGCGAACTGGGACGCGAAAGCGATTGTGGGACACTTCGGGAGCGGACTCGCGACGCGACACGACCGACCATGAACACGACTGACAACGTAACAATGCTGTAAATATATATAAGTTATAGAATTAAATAATTAAAAAAGATTTGGATCAATATTGTCAGGCAGTGATTGATCATCACAGCCACCGTCACTTGCATCGTGAATCATGTCGTAGTCCAAGCCTGCAAAGTTCACGTACCCACTCTCCTCGATGGCTAACAGTCGGTCCGCCTCCTCCTCCTCCTCACGTTTCTTCTGTGTAACGTCCGGGTCAATGATTTCTGTACGTAAGCCAATTGGTGGCTCCGTGTCTGGGTTACTTTTTTGAAATTCATGTAGGTCCTTTTTCCGTGTACGTTCTGCCTTCCGTGCATCGATGCCAGCACGGAGCTGCATCTTACGCTCAACGTTCACCATGCGTGTTCTCTCTCTTTTCTCCCGTGCTTCTTCTAAAAGTTGCTCCTTTACCTTCTTCTCATAAATCCTTTGCCGTGCATGTTCAACTGTAATAGCACCGCCTTTTTGAATAGATTTCCGACTTCTAACCTTCCGCTGTCGTTGCTCAGTCATAATAGTAGTAATTTGTACAAGCTCTGACTGGAACAGCTCAGCCTCTGTTAACTGAGTTTGGATTTCAGTATAAGAAGATGCCCACTTTTGCCGTGACGGTGAACTAAGGATCTTATCAAATGTTTGACTCCATGTTGAAAGATCATAACTTGCTTGAAATGCGCGTTGTGGTGTTTCTAAAACTTCTGGTTTTGCATATATAGCAACCTTCTCTTGAATCTTTTCATAGTTAGGTGGCCAAATACCTGCATCTCTAAAAGACTTGATACAGTTACCCTTTGTAAATGTCTGCTTACGGATAGTAGACAAGTCTCTAAAGAAAGATATAACATTATAATCTGTATCAAAATTCCGGATTGCTTGTTGAATTGCACGTCGGTGCCAATGTTTATATTGTGCAAACACAGTAACATCTAGCGGTTGTAGAATATGCGTAAGATGAGACGGAAACACATGTAAGTGTATATTGTGTTGATGTGCAAGTATTATAAACTCTGGAACTTCATGTGAGACATGAGAGTCCATTATTAACAATTTCGTTCTTATAGACGGTGTATGTTGAATAAAATGCTGTAGATATTCCATTGCAAGCTCAGAGTTTGTATATCCGGAATCGGATACTGCAACTTTCTCATCACCGTGTAGATTGTCATGGTACCAACTTTCCATGTGTAATTTTCCTTGTATAATAAGGAACGGTGGAAGTGCAATGCCAGCAGCTGAAATTGTCTCTATAACTGTAAGACTTTGTCTGTTCTCTGGAGCTTGTATATAAAGCTATAAATATTAGAATAATATAAAGTAAGATAAGTAGAAACAACTTACCTCCTTTACTGCAGATGGTACCAACACATGTTCACCGGTGCTCATTCCTACACGGAATCCAACTTCATCAAAGTTGTAGATATCACCTGCAGTAATATCTAGTTGATTACACACATCTTTAAATTCATAAAACCATTCTTTAATAGCTGATACTTCATGAGATGCAACCCGTGCTGCTTCAATTGGCCGGGTTTTTATTGTATGGAAGTTGTGTTGTTGTGTCTTAATCCATGTCTGGAACCACCGTTGTGATGGTGGTGCACGTGTTGGAGTTTCTGCTGCACGTAGTTGGCAGATGGCACTGAACACCATAGGCTTAGTTGCACCGTACCCATTTTCGTACGAGCGTTGGATGTATCTTTGTATAGCTGTAACTTGTACATCAGACAGTACTCTGTTCTGGCCTCCGCGTGGCACAGCGGTGCGTTGTGGTGATGCGCGTCGTTGTCGTAGTCGTATAGTCCGGAGCGTACTTGGGTTTACTCTGTACATCCGTGCTACTGTAGCACTCTTCTCTGTTGGGTTTTCATTTAAAAATTCAATGGCATTTAAAAGAGCTTCATTTTTATTTACTTCAACTACCGGCATAGTTGTGGTTGTAGTTGTGCTCGTTGTCGGTCATGTTCATGGTCGGTCGTGTCGCGTCGTGAGTCCGCTCCCGAAGTGTCCCACAATCGCTTTCGCGTCCCAGTTCGCTTTCGCCAACCGCCTCCAGGCGGTGGTTTGAGAACCAACGATTACTAAGTTTGTGGCTAGTGTTAAGTCTGAGCCACCGTAAAACAGACAGTAATTAGCAAATCCTGATAGCAGTTTTATTTCCCCTTCATGCGCCACAATCATCGATAGCGGTGTTTCGCGGCGTAACTCTAGATTTACTCGGTCTTCTGGGATCCTAGCCTGAGATACTGATGAGTGCAAGTGGTGTGATGACAAATCTGGATCTTGATCTCGTACCTCGGTCATTTGCTTATTACTCTCTTCATATATGCTAGTTATCAGTAATTGGTCGATGATTGTCCGAGAAAATGCGTTATTATTTCCACCTGCTCCGTTGTTGGTTACCGAGCGCACCCTGTCAATATTATCCCCGAGGTATGCAGGGATTGGTAGGTCTCGTTCATCTGCATATAAGTAATCTTTGGTCGCACACAAGTCGAACAGTTGCAAGACTTCATAAATGCCAACTCTCGCAAGTCCTTCCAGCCGACCTCATAGTTCAAGGGCTCAACCTCAAAAGTCTTGCTGATGGCATCGATATCAAGCCCTCTCATTTCGGAATTCATAGTGCAAGTGATGTACGAGGAGCATTCGAGCTTCCGATGACTATGAAATGTTATTCATAAGTTGCAAAGTGTTAGTGGGGTTGGGATCGAGAGCTTTATCGAGATGCTAGATATGCTTAAAATTAGTTCCCGAAACTTAAAATAGCACCCGTACAAAGTAAATTTTGGAGGGGATGGTACGACCCTAAGACGTGATATCGTATAGTGTAATGCGGCTGTTCCTGGGTCCATCAGAGGACGTGTGGGATCAGAGTTTGGGAGTGGCCTGAATAGCAACTCGGGTGACCTAAAATGAAAGGAGGGATACTAGTATGAAGCTACGAATTGACATCCGCAACTGTAGCTGGTGGGTTTCATCGTTGTTATTGGGTTTTGAGTGGTTAGACGCTCTACAAGTTACAATTTCAGTCCCTAGTGATTGATATATATAATTACTATAAATATCGATGACGGGCAAGGAGTCCTACGACCTATTTCGAAGCTCTTGAGGGCCAGAGATGGGTTGTAACTAGTGGTAAGCTATCTATAATTGGCTACCAAGTTCGACTTTGAGCTAGCCAACCTACATATGGCTCTATCGTGAAAACCTAGTAATAGACTATAAAAGGCCAAGACCAATTGATTGGCTATCATTTGTCGAAATTCAGGATTGGCTACGTTAGGTTCTAACCCCACTTCCTACTTGTAATGGTGGGTGCACCAGATGTGAGGATCTAGCCACCCAAGGAAGGGATGAATTTACTAAGACAACACACTGTCTTAGGAAAAAGAGCCAAAGGGTCATAGCTTAGACTATTTCACAACGCAGCAATCAGGTGTGTGATGTAGTGAAGTGGTTCAGACAAGTTGCAACAAATGTTGAGTCTGGGAACTCAGGGGTAAGTCAGAGGTTAACACCTCACTGACTTTTCAGAAACAAGGAGTAACAAGATCAATGCTTGGAAGCTTGGAAAAGACGTGGAAGTATGTGATAGTCGATTTACTGTATTGTCTGCTTGCCCTTTCTTAAGGAAAGGGCAATCCTATTTATGCTAAAGGAATGTAGTTCTCTCATTTTCCAAGACTTTCCATGACTTACCAGGCTTGGTAACTGTAGTCGACGTAAGAGAATCCCATAGAACCATCTCTTAGGTTTGTAGCCTATAGGAAGTAAAAGGAGGTCCAAGGTCAGAGTACCCCTATAGACAAATTATGTCATAGACAAATTATGTCATAGACAAATTATGTCATAGACAAATTATGTCATAACTTAACCAATCTTGTGGGTAACTAAAGAGCGATGACATGTAATGAATTATAGAGGTTCGTAGGAGCTTTTAGAGCTATCGTTCATGCTCCTAGGCCTCTAGTTGGTAGAGATATGTCATGTGGTAGTATGAGTGATGTCATGTAATGAATCATAGAGGGTTGTAGAGATATGCTATGTGGTAATATCGGCCCAGTAACTAAGGAGCGATGATGTGTAATGAATCATAGATGGTTGTAGCAATCGTTGAGTAGTATTGCTCTTGTTGTTGGTGTGATAAGCCAAAATATGTATAGTGACTTGTAGGTTTGAGGAGGAGATTTCAAAGTTTGCTCTTGAGTTTGATAGCAAACTGAGTGCAACGAATGTCAGTATGACACTACTTCTATAATGTAAGTCGTGGCGTAACGCAACGGGTGTCATAACGCAACTGATAACCGAGGATTACCAACTTGTAACTTGAATAACTCAACAATGGTGCATAGGAAAAGCATAGCGACGGCGGATTTAGAGTCTCGTATTACTCAGGCGATAACTGGTGTTCAAAATGGTGAATATAAAAGCTTGTATAAGGCTGCCCAGGACTTGGGGTTGACGCGGAGCACATTGATGCGACGTGTCAATGGGGGGTTATCTTGCCGTCAAGCCCGCCAACAACAGCAGAAACTCTCATATGCTCAGGAAAACGTACTTCTCAAGTGGATCAAAAACTTAACAATCAGTGGGTACTCTCCCAGGCATCGCTTATTAAAAGAAATAGCAGAGGAACTGCGTACAAAACGAACATACAATTTGGACAATGTGACACCCAACGTGCTTGAACTCCAACCACATGATACGCTTGGTGAGGACTGGGTTCCCCGATTCATTATATGACACCCACATCTCAAAGTTGCTATTGGACGTCGAATTGAGTCCATACGAATGGACGGGGCAACAAAACCAGTGCTTGATGCGTGATTTGACGCGTATCAGAAAGTGGTTCAAGAACACGGAATCGTCCAAAAAGACATATATAACATGGACGAGTCTGGATTTTCGATTGGGACAATGGAGTCAACGCGGTATAATACTCGATTCATCACTTCGTACAAAGCACCAGGCTCATCCTGGCTGTCAAGAATGGGTTTCGATGGTGGACTGTATTTGCGCAGATGGAACAATTCTACCACCGCTCGGGATATTCAAAGGGTCGAACATCTTACAGAACTGGATACTGAATAGCATACGTAATGAATGGTTCTTTTCAGCAAATACAAAGGGTTGGACAAGTAACGTTCACGGTTTAGAGTGGTTGAGGCATGTTTTTGAACCGATAACCCGAGCAAAAGCAGGCAGACAACACTGACTTATTTGTGATGGACGATTCACATATAAGCGGTAGCTTTATAGCACACTGTCTTCAAAATTGAATTGCGCTTCTTATCCTACCGCCTCATACATCACACTTGCTGCAGCCGCTTGATGTTGCGATTTTTGGCCCTCTCAAAAAAACGGCTGACAGCGGCACTATCGCACTTGAACCAAGCACAACTCGTACGAATACAGAAGTACGAGTGGATGGAAGCATATATTCGAGCACGATCAGATGTATGCAATTCTCAGAACATCGAATCTGCCTGGCGCGGTGCTGGTTTAATCCCATTCAACCCGCAAAGAGCACTTCGTACGATGACCCGCAATGCAACACCCGAGCAAGAAAGACCAAGAACACCAACCCAGTTTGATATTTTTAATCAAGTCTTTGTAAATAGCTCGCCACCTGATCCAGCGATACTGCAAGATGCGAATAAGCTAACGTAGTTCACAAGCGAGTCGCGTACACAAGCTCACCGCCGATTATTCCTTGGCATCATACGAAATCTCAACAATTAAGTAATTAAACTATTCTAACTCTTCGGCATTTGAATTATCAGATATATCTACAATATTTGGACAAGTTCATACGTTGTGACCAATTTGTCCGCAACATCTACAACAACATTTTTGCGGCTCAGTTTGCTTCATACGACCCCTACTTTCTCGCAAATCAGCTTGTAATTGTATATTAGCCTCTCTTTGAGCCTCTGAGTCTTGGACAGCTTCGACAGTAAGTACTCCTCCTTCTTGCAATCGACGTTTCTTCATACGACGACGTCGACTAAGTAAGTCATTTGCTTTGCGAAGTGCAGCATTTTCTTCTCGTAATAACGTCAATTCGTGTATTGCACTCGCTGCACCTTTCGCAACCCGATCAATGCTTCGTAAAAGCAAAGTTGGTGAACTATTCTGATGTCGTATAATCCGGTCTTTAAGGTATGTTGATTGAGATTGTGTCTCAAGTACATTGTGCGGAGTTTTAGGTTCCCAAATCATAGGTAGAGTTGGCGTAGGCGTTGGTGTTGGCGTACGAAGTCGAACATCAAGCTTTGAGATTACATAGTCTGGATCGTACGGAACAAGCCCTGTAGCGCGAAACCCTGCTCGAATGTTTGATTCAATCATTGCTGTACGAAACGCTATGTGAAAGGCAGGGAAGAAATCTTCTTTCGAGATGTGTGTAATATGCGCACGCATCAACTTCTCAATCTCAGTTCCGTATGAACGCTTTAATGGTCGAAAACAACCAACGTCAAGTGGCTGAAGGTTATGAGACGAATGTGCTGGCATGCAAAGAATAATAATATTCCAGTCCTTGCAATACATCTCAAATTCGATTGAGTGATGACTTTCGTGCCCGTCAAGAATCAAAAGTCGATATCTACCCTTCGTACGACTCTGTGTATGTCGATTAAAATGCTTAATCCAATCAAGCCCTCGCTCATTTGTTGTCCAGCCATTTGACGTAACAGCAACAACCCAATTTGACGGCAAAGAAGCGTTTTCATACCAAGACGAAAGGTGATTTTTCCCTGCAACAATAATAAATGGCGGTAGCGCATATCCGTATGATCCAATGCCTTGAATTACTGTAATCCATTCCCTATTACCTTGCTGTGTCGTACGAGGTCTGCTCTTTTGTTCAGCATTCGTTACAACCATCTCAGATGATATTTGGCCCATTAAAAATCCCGTCTTGTCAAAGTTGTATATGTCCTCCTCGTGAATCCCATATTTAGTAATCATGTTTCGTACAAGTCGAAACCATGCGTTATACGCGTCAGGATCTTCGCATTGAACTCGCTGATAGTCGATCTCTCAATGTCGTACGAGGAAGATTGTAGATTCGCGCAATGTGAGTTACACTTAGTTTTGGGTTTGATTTAAGCACTTGAAGTGCAAGAATCATACTTCTTTCTTCGTACGAAGTTGTCATGTTTAAAAAAAAAGTTATGTAAGTTTAAAGTCAAAAGTATGATGCCAAGAAAAAATTGGCGGTGAGCTTGTGTAGGCGACTCGCTTGTGAACTACGTTACTTAATCCAACAATTAAGGACCATACGACTGTTGCAACACCAGTCCGCAGATATATCCAAAAACTGACAACTGGGACTGAGCAAATTCATGTGCAAAGTATCGTCCACCAACATGATGCCAACAACTTACGGTCTATCATAAAGAAGTGTGCAACCCGTACGAAGGGAAAGAGGGTGGTTTTAAAGGGCCATTTCCATATCTCGACCCAAGAATTATGCGATGCAGTGGTGGAGGCTGAGAATGCTACAAAAAGTCGAGGTAGGAAAACATGAAAGGGAAAGGGAAAGGCAGTTGTGTACATTTCTGATAGTGATTGCGATGATGAAGAAGTGCTTCACGAGGATTCTGAGAGTGATACTGGGTCATGTATTATTGTTGATGTTTAGCTATTTAATTTTCTACGTCGTTCTCCTCTGATATCCGTTGCGTTATGACACCCATTGCATTATGCCACGACTTACGTTAGGCTTAGTGCATAGAGTTTTCCCGTAAACAATTTCCCGTCCGCTTATGCTTTGCTATGACTATTAATAAGTCTCAAGGCCAGTCGTTTAAGCATGTAGGTGTTGATCTATGGGCAGCTATGTTTAGTCATGGGCAATTCTACGTTGCAATGTCGCGGACGTCATCCGTAGCTGGCTTACACGTTCTACTTCCGGAAGGTGACAATACACACACTACACCAAACGTTGTATATCCAGAGGTATTATGTGATATTAATTAGAAATACTATCTATACTACTATTCTACTGCTTACCTTAACTCTATTTACGGGTGGTTATGGGCATTTGCAGGTTTAATCCATAATATGTTTATGGGTTTAAATACCATCCGTAAACATCCGTAATCATCTACGAGTTACTTAGCATAAATAGGATTGCCCTTTCCTTAAGAAAGGGCAAGCAGACAATACAGTAAATCGACTATCACATACTTCCACGTCTTTTCCAAGCTTCCAAGCATTGATCTTGTTACTCCTTGTTTCTGAAAAGTCAGTGAGGTGCTAACCTCTGACTTATCCCTGAGTTCTCAGACTCAACATTTGTACAACTTGTCTAAACCACTCCACTACATCATACACTTGATTGCTGCGTTGTGGAATAGTCTAAGCTACGACCCTTTGGCTCTTTTTCCTAAGACAGTGTGTTGTCTTAGTAAAATCAGCCCTTCCTTGGGTGGCTAGATTCTCACATCTGGTGCACCCACCATTACAGGTGGGCCGTGGCCCAAAGCGCCTCCCGCTCCAGCTAAAAGATCCGCGTCAGTCCCACTGCGCCCGCACGTCGTCGCCTGCTCGTGCAGTCACCTCCCGTGCTCCTCCCACCCACCGCCCCGATGACCCCTACTATGTTGGGAATGAGGAGCACCCCACCCACACCCCCCATGCCTTGATCGAGCGTTTCCAGGTCGCAAGCCCGGCCTCCCATAGGACGCTCCGCCTAGGGAACACCCTTGCTGGGGTGGTGATGGATTTCATCACCGCTACCAATGCTGCCCCTCGCGGAACCTTCTATACGGAGGTCATGACAGGGCCAAGGCCAGAGGAGTAGCAAGAGGAAGATGGAGAGGGAGAGAGAGGGGAGGAGGCCTAAGGGCCGTATATTTATGTAAAATAGTGTAGAATAGTAAATGACACGCCTACGGGCAATGAACCTTGTTTATTTCTTGTAAAAACGTAGTTCTCTCATTTTCCAAGACTTTCCATGACTAACCAGGCTTGGTAACTGCAGTCGACGTAAGAGAATCCCATAGAACCATCTCCTAGGTTCCTAGCCTATAGGAAGTGAAAGGAGGTCCAAGGTCAGAGTACCCCTATAGACAGATTATGTCATAACTTAACCAATCTTGTAGGTAACTAAGGAGCGATGACGTGTAATGAATCATAGAGGGTTGTAGAAGCTTTTGGAGCTACCGTTCATGTTCCTAGGCCTCTAGTTGATAGAGATATGTCATGTGTAGTATTAGCCCAGTAACTAAGGAGTGATGTCATGTAATGAATCATAGAGGGTTGTAGAGATATGCTATGTGGTCATATTGGCCCAGTAACTAAGGAGCAATGACGTGTAATGAATCATAGAGGGTTGTAGCAATCGTTGAGTAGTATTGCTCTTGTTGTTGGTGTGACAAGCCAAAATGTGTATAGTGACTTGTAGGTTTGAGGAGGAGATTTCTAAGTTTGCTCTTGAGTTTGATAGGAAACTGAGTGCAACGAATGTCAGTATGACAAGGTTGCAGCCATAAGCGCTAGCCATAGCACTAGCATGCCATCTCCCACCATCTCCCACATTGGTGCGTCCATCTCCCTTGCTACATTATATCGTGACACCACGTTGCACAGCAACTGCTTAAGAAAAGTCGAATGAAATGCATTGGCCGGAGGAGGAATGGCGGCTTGTGTCATACTGACATTCGTTGCACTCAGTTTGCTATCAAACTCAAGAGCAAACTTAGAAATCTCCTCCTCAAACCTACAAGTCAACATACATATCTTGGCTTATCACATCAACAACAGAAGCAATACTACTCAACGATTGCTGCAAACTCTTCGACTACATCTGTTTATGCTACATACATCACGGCATATCATTTGGACACTCATTGAACAAGTTATTAAGAAAATCTCCTCCTTAAGGGGGTGGGCCAATACTACCACATGGCATATCTCTACCAACTAGAGGCCTAGGAAGATGAACGATAGCTCTAGAAGCTTCTACAACCCTCTATGATTCATTACACGTCATCGCTCCTTAGTTACCCACAAGATTGGTTAAGTTATGACATAATTTATCTATAGGTACTCTGACCTTGGACCTCCTTTTCACTTCCTATAGGCTAGGAACCCAAGAGATGGTTCTATGGGATTCTCTTACATTCGCTACATGATTAGCAAGCTAGTTGTGGGTCGCACTTGATTTCTAATACATTTACCAAGCCTGGTTAGTCATGGAAAGTCATGGAAAATGAGAGAACTACACTCCTTTGGCATAAATAGGATTGCCCTTTCCTTAAGAAAGGGCAAGCAGACAATACAGTAAATCGACTAGCACATACTTCTACGTCTTTTCCAAGCTTCCAAGCATTGATCTTGTTATTCTCTGTTTTTGAAAAGTCAGTGAGGTGCTAACCTCTGACTTACCCCTGAGTTCTCAGACTCAACATTTGTTGCAACTTGTCTAAACCACTTCACCACATCATACACCTGATTGCTGCGTTGTGGAATAGTCTAAGCTACAACCCTTTGGCTCTGTTTCCTAAGACAGTGTGTTGTCTTAGTAAATTCATCCCTTCCTTGGGTGGCTAGATTCTCATATCTGGTGCACCCACCATTACAGCTTGGCGATGACCGGAGAGCTATTTTGTGATTCTGTCAGTGCTCATTCGCAATTACAATGTCCCTGGGATTGTCTGTCATAATCGTGACACAGTAGATGATAGAACCCTGGGCCTCAGAAGAAGACTGGCGGCTTGACATGACGGGAAAGCTAATGTGTGTCAAGGGTTGCCAGTCACAATCATGACCAGCGCCCACGTCAGATCTGTGGTAAATGATACAGTCTACCAAGGCTCAAATCTCAGCAACCTTTATGGGTGCAACTATTCTCTCAAGAACTGTTGTATCTGCTATTTGCACTGTTACTAGTATCACGTGTTAGATATCACGCAACTGAACATACTGACAAGCAAAGCTTTTCCAGAACAGAACGCCTAATTGACCCTTGTCGAAATTCGGGTCTGAAAAGTGTAAATTACAAAGAAAACTTGAATATTATGAATATTATGAGTATTGTGCACCGGCGCCGTAGGCGCCAGTTTGTGACTTGTGTTAGGAAACGGGCTGGGAGTTGGAGAAACCCCGTGACTTTGGTACTGGGAATGCGGTAATCTCCACTGTAGGAGACAGTGTTCCCATGGTCCTCACTGGGGCAGAAGGTGAAAACTCTGCACCAAAATCAATGGGTTACTCGAGGGTTTCTGGGGTTATGGAAGGCTCTTCTAGGCCTATAAATGCTGCGTAGCCACATTAGAATAGAAAAGCAATTGAATTGATTACTGTATTACTATATACTGTACTGTGACCAGCTTCCGCATCACTCAGGGATTGTCATTTAGGGTACCGCACTACACCATACAAATTGGCTGTAGTCCACCGTACCATACGTGTAATTCCCAACAACTCAGCCTGCCGTAAGTGGTCATGTGACTTGGCATTCAGTCATGTGACATATGACGCGTCAATCCGTAGATATTTACCTGTAACCCCTCCACAGCTTCACTTTCCTACAACAACAACGGCTTCTGGCCTCAGTGAGGCTCCTCGAGGTAAGTATACCCCTTTCCTTTTGTTATTTGAATTGATTACTGTATGTATACTAACCTGTGAATAGAAGAAGAAGCTCCCGCTCCCGCTCCCGCTCCCGCTCCCACGACCGCCACCACGACGACCACGATGACCCCGACCCTGACTCCGACAACTCTGGATCTGCCTAGGGCTGCTGCTGCACCAACAGCCAGCAGTAAGTAACACCCCTCCCCCCTCTGACTGATAGATTGATACTAACGACTGGATAGATGAGCCTATGGGCGCCTCTCCACCGGCCCCGACCCCCCCCCAACCTCCAATACGGCCGCGTCTGCGACTCCGGGCCCTGTGCGCACCTCCTCGGTGACCGAATCTGCGGTGGGCCCATCCCCCGCAATGCCCGCATGCCCGACTACAGCCATAAATAAGTAACACCCTCCCCCGTCCGTGAACCGTCCGTAAACCGTTGTAGATTAATATAAATAGTATGTATAGGTCGCCCGCAAGGCCTGGTGCTCTAGTCCCTGACTCCCAGCCAGCAGATGGCGCTGCAGCTGCTGCGCTCTAGTCTCCTGGAGGAACCCCGTCACTCCCGCGCCCTCGCAGCTGTCGCCCTCCCTGACGCCTGCCACTTGGAATTTCACGCCCTCGACTCCTCCGACCCACCGAACCTCGTGAGGATGCAGAACCTCGAGGCGGCCATAGGGTTTACAGTCGGCGACCTTGTCCAGCCGCCATGTACTGACTGCGCGGCTGGATACAGCCAGTTTGCGGGGTGTGTCCGGGTGGAGGGACTCCTCCATGGGAGCTGCACCAACTGTCACTTCGGTGGCGAAGGCGCGTGCTGCTCGCTCCGTGGTAAGTGTTCTCTCTCCCTCTTGTTTTGGTTACTGTACTAACATGGATGGAATAGCTTCTGTGGTCCCCTTGGGGCCTGTTGGGTAGTCCTTCAGGACATTTAGGTAAGTCTCCTCCCACCCTTGTTGTTTGCGGTCCGTAACTAACTTGTACTTGTAGAAGGTCTAAGTGCCTGGCGCCCTGCTGCGTCTGCCGCCTCATGCGCCACCGAGGCGCTTATAGGTGGGGTGGTGTCATACTGACATTTGTTGCACTCAGTTTCCTATCAAACTCAAGAGCAAACTTAGAAATCTCCTCCTCAAACCTACAAGTCACTATACACATTTTGGCTTGTCACACCAACAACAAGAGCAATACTACTCAACGATTGCTACAACCCTCTATGATTCATTACACGTCATTGCTCCTTAGTTACTGGGCCAATATGACCACATAGCATATCTCTACAACCCTCTATGATTCATTACATGACATCACTCCTTAGTTACTGGGCTAATACTACATATGACATATCTCTATCAACTAGAGGCCTAGGAACATGAACGGTAGCTCCAAAAGCTTCTACAACCCTCTATGATTCATTACACGTCATCGCTCCTTAGTTACCTACAAGATTGGTTAAGTTATGACATAATCTGTCTATAGGGGTACTCTGACCTTGGACCTCCTTTCACTTCCTATAGGCTAGGAACCTAGGAGATGGTTCTATGGGATTCTCTTACGTCGACTGCAATTACCAAGCCTGGTTAGTCATGGAAAGTCTTGGAAAATGAGAGAACTACACTCCTTTAGCATAAATAGGATTGCCCTTTCCTTAAGAAAGGGCAAGCAGACAATACAGTAAATCGACTATCACATACTTCCACGTCTTTTCCAAGCTTCCAAGCATTGATCTTGTTACTCATTGTTTCTGAAAAGTCAGTGAGGTGCTAACCTCTGACTTATCCCTGAGTTCTCAGACTCAACATTTGTACAACTTGTCTAAACCACTCCACTACATCATACACTTGATTGCTGCGTTGTGGAATAGTCTAAGCTACGACCCTTTGGCTCTTTTTCCTAAGACAGTGTGTTGTCTTAGTAAAATCATCCCTTCCTTGGGTGGCTAGATTCTCACATCTGGTGCACCCACCATTACAAACCTCACGTGATGGATAACATTGGATATCATGGATATTATATTATCCATGTTATCCATGGCGATCCATGGATTGTCATGTGATGGATAACATTGGATATCTTGGATATTATGTTATCCATGTTATCCACGGGGATCCACAGGATATCAGGTGATGGATAACATTGGATATCATGGATATTATGTTATCCATGTTATCCACAGAGATCCCTTTGGCACGACGCCACTATATAAGTAGATAGTATTTCCTTAGATAGGAGCTTGGGCTCAACTCAATATAGTATTCTTTACAATATTGTAACGTGTTACTTGGAAAGCCTTTGTGTTTAATCCCCTGCCTCCTCTTTCAAGTCAACCTTACGCAAGAAACCTCTGTGTCTTCTATTATTTAGAAGTCAGCATTACACTTTGAGCACCACTTCCACAAGGTACCGGCTTACACACAAAGAAATATGGCTGGAGATGATACTGGATCAAACATTGGATCGAAGGGGAAGGTTGCTACTGAACCTACCATCAAAGCCCCACAGGCTCACCCCTCGGACAAGTTGAAGATTGCATTCCCAGACACCTTTCATGGGGATCGTAAGAAGCTCAAGAGCTTCATCATCCAGACGGAGCTATGGATGGCGTTTAACGCCAAACACTTCAACAAAGAAGTGGAACAGGTCCTATGGGCTGTGGCACTCTTTCGAGGACCAGCCTCAGAATGGATCTCCAACTACCTCGCCGACTACATGAACCATCGAACAGTTGAAGGAAAATGCAGCACCTTAGCTACCCAAGGAACGAAGGAAATTTTTGTATCCTGGGGTGGATTCCTTAAAAGGCTTAAGAAAAACTTCGGAGACATCGATGAACGACGGAATGCAGTCAGGGCACTCCAGGCTCTCAAGCAGAGAGGGTCAGCAGTTGCATACACCGCTGAGTTTCAACAGCATGCAACACTCACCAACTGGGCAGAAGAGGCTATCTGTGACCAATTCTACGCAGGTCTGAAAGACCATGTGAAGGATAAAATCTCAAGGTCTGACAAACCAGATGACCTTAGAGAGATGATTGAATTGGATCAGAAGATTGACAATCGTCACTATGAACGGCAACTCGAGAAGAAAGGGGGACGACCTAGTCAACACTGGACTCAGAAGAGAAGACAAACAAAGAGTTTTTGGCCCCAACCTATGGAAGTCAACGCTACTTTCAAGCCTAATGGCAAACCCCACAATCCCAACAAGGAGCAACAGTTCCAAAGGCAGATGTCAGCAGCAGAGCTGGACATACTGAAGGAATACATTGACAAGAACCTCACGAAAAGGTTCATCCGACCATCGACATCACCAGCAGGAAGTCCAATACTATTTGTGCCAAAGAAGGACAAGAAGCTAAGACTCTGCGTGGACTATCGAGAAACGAATAATGTCACTATCAAAGATAGATATGCTTTACCTTTGATAAATGAACTTGTAAGGATGCCTCCTTACCTAGATACTTGAAGAACCTGCCTCAGAGCTGTTACGGTCACTACAAGCATGAAATCTGACTCGGTGTGGTTTCGAACCAGTAGAGGAGCACATAGCGAGTTACGGCATGGGGGACTGTAAGGGTGTATGGTTCAGGGTCTGTAACAGTCGCACTCTAGCACCCCGTTACACCAAGGTCCTGTTACTAATGACATGATACTGTCTAGCATAACTATCACTTGATAGTTAATACCATGAAGGTGCTTATGGCTATAAAAGACAAGATGCTGTTCCTCTTGTCTTGTTAGTTGTTATAGGGGTGAAAGGTTCCATTAACGAAGCCCTAGATCCCCTCTACTCCTCCTATCTACTTAACAGCTGTTAAGAAGGCTTCTATATGCTTACATGTAAGCTGCGGATGCCACTTAAGTATAAAGGAAGGGTATTGTATCCATAAAGACAATACTCAACTAAGGCCTTGATCGACCAAAGAGTCTCTTAAGAGTCAACCATCTCCTAGGAAAGGCAAGCCACGTACAAAGGATATACAAGGCCAACTTAGGGGTTGGCTGAATGCCTCTTGACTAAGAGACATTACGAGGCAGAGGGGTAAGCTAGCGAATATCATTGTAGGATAAGCTTCTAGAGCTTAAGCATCAGTCAAGCTTTCAAGATGCCCTTGGCTGTCACAGCACATCTGTCACCATTCTTAACGATTCTAAGCTCTCTAAGCTGCTTTCTAGTGATACCGCAAGTGTATCTAGTATAGACTGGCCACGGTCCGGTCTGGTCCGGTCTTTTAATGTTGAGTGAGGACTGTTTTACGGTCCAGTCTTTTTTTTTAGGACTGGACCGTGAGACAAAAAGACTGGACTGATAACATTCTAGTCTTTTTTTTAGAGTGTAGACTGTTTGCTAAAGTTGAGGTCCCTTTAAAAGACCGGACTGATAATAGTCCAGTCTTTTTTTAGAGTGTGGACTGTTTGCGAAAATTGAGGACTGTTTAAAAGACTAGACCGTTCGGTCTTTCCTAAGAACAGTCCGGTCCAGTCCAGTCTTTTACATTATAAGTGGGGGCCACCACATGTCATCACATGATATGTTATTAGGAATAGCTTTAAGTGCAATCGAATATTAATAACGTTACTGTCACGACTGAAATACTAAAGACAGGTTGTGAAATCATCAATTGACTATTTATACAAGAACACACTAATTTATCTAATGCTGCGAGAATTGGTGAACCAGGACACAAGCTGCATATCCTTGTTCTGGATGGTGATACGCTTGGCGTGGATGGCGCACATGTTGGCCCCTTCGCACTATTAGTATAGTTTTTGTAGGTGTTCATAGAGACAGCTTACCTTCGAAGTATGACACAAGGTGGGCCTCAGCGGCCTCTTGGAGGGCACAGATGGCAGTAGACTGGAAGTGGAGGTCTGACATGAAGCTTTGCGCGACTTCACGAACAAGACGCTGGAATGGGAGTTTGGGGAGGATGAGGGCGGCCGACTTCTGGTAGTGTCGGATCTCGGCGACGATCCGTTCTTTCATATAAGTTAGTAGTGTGAACAATATTCTATTAGAAAAGAATAGCATACTGTTGACAGAAGCCTTGCTTAAAGGAGGGACAGGGCGAGGGGCTTGTTGTGGGAAGTTGGAGCCAGGGTGATCCCGCTCCCAGTTCCTTTTCTGGGCATTGTAGCTCCAGATCTTTTCTTGGCGGGCTCGGCGCGCAGTCTTGTGAATATCGACTGTTTGTTGAGTTAGTAACCTTGTATTGCTTGTAGGGTAGGGTGGAATACTTACTGTGGCGCTCAGGCTTTTGCTTGGTGCGAGCCATGGTACAGATGTGAGCGAGAGCGATATCTAAAACATGTTAATTTGCCATATTGTAGCAATTTGGCATTACTGCTGGGCGTTACTGTAGTTGTAACGCCCAAAGAACAAAAGGGGTGAACTTACAAAGGTTGGTGACAGAAGGAAAAATTGCTAGAACTTGTATATTAGTAAAATAAACACAATACCGTTACTCTACAGCGTTACTGTAGGGTTAAATCAAATGTAAAGAAGATTGAACTTACCAATGTTGCTAGACGCGTTATCTCAGAATTGTTGTAGAAGTTAGGATCAAATTCGAAGTAAGGGCGCTTAAGTGTTGTTGCAAACAAAAAAAACTCCGTTTCTTGTTCCAAATCTGGACGTGTCAATAACAAAGAATAGTACGAGTAAGTTAGCAAAGAAACCACCCTTACATTTGATTACCTCTGATTATTAACTTCCTTTTAGATTTCCAAATTTATTGACTATACCGACCCCGACCAGTAAGTAGTTGCGCCCCTACTTTCAAAAGACGTCCGCCTTGTTAGCACATTGAAGTACTCTCACAACAGTATAATCAAAGCCAGTGCTAACAGTAACGCCCTATAGTAACGCTCATCAGCTCCAAATTGCCTCTAACGCAACTTTACCATGTCGTCTCCAGCCACTGCGAAGTCATATGAGGAGAGACGCGCGGAAGTCATTGCAGCTACTGCCCACACCATTGAGCTCGCTCAGAATGCGGACCGACAGGTATAACAATCCTACCATCCTGATATCAATTGTTCTAGAGCTGATAGCAAAGCTAGGCTATGAGCCGTGCACGCCGTACCCGCCAGGGTAAAGATGACTGGGAGGGCCTTACAGCCAATGAACAAGCTGCCGTGTTAGCTACAACGCAGCAGGATATCATGGACAGGTGCACCGCTCGTGGTATTGACGCCAATTCCCGCCTCACAGCCGCTATTAATGATGAGAGTGCGGCTATTGCGGCCATTAATGCAGAGGAGCTGGAGGAGAAGTTGAAGGCCCTACCAAAGGGCGAAGGCAAAGCTGTAAGTAATAGCTAAAACATGACGATACTATCTAACATAATGGTTAGACTGGCAAGACATCGACTAGCGACAGCGGTGAAGAAAATACCTTAAAGGATATCTGGGCCAGCAACATGGTCCCAGTCATTGAGCGCTGGGAGCGCAATATTGCCCTTGCTGGCAACATCCTTATGCCCGAACTCTCAAGGAAGGAGATCGAAGAGTTTGCTGGGGGGGTTAGCAACCCTGATAATATCAAAGAGTTCATGAAGCAGTGGGAGAATAACAGCAATGCTGATGTTGAAGATGGGCTGGTAGATTTTGATGATGATGGTGAAGAAGTGGAGGTGGTTATATCAGAGGATGAGGAGGACGATGATGAGGACGAGGATAGCCTCAACGGCTTCATTGTCGGGGTTCGTGTAGAGGAGGAGGAGGAGGTGGAGGAGGAGGAGGAGGAAGAAGAGGAGGAGGAGGAGAAGGAGGAGGAGGAGGAGGAGTAAATTCACGTCATATACTGTACTATAGTATACTAAACCAATGGAGTTTTTGTGGTTACTGAATTCCATTTTGAGATCTTCTGCCGTTACTATCTGCCGTTACTATCTAATAAAACTATTTGTCAGTACTCCGAATAGTGACTACTGTACTCATAGTAACGGCCAGCAGTAACGGAAGAGAGCCCAAAAGCAAAAAGTCAGCATGCTTCTACTCCTCGGCTGAGCCAAGGAACACAGTCTGACCAATTAACAGTCAAACGCCTATTTTGCAATTCCAATTCATATTACACTAGCTAGGATATACAGACTCTGCATCCAATAAAAATAAGGGCTACTACTCATCATCTCGGTTACACGTAGGCTACAGTAACGGCCAGCAGTAACGGAAGAGAGCCCAAAAGCAAAAAGCCAGCATGCTTCTACTCCTCGGCTGAGCCAAGGTACAGCCCGGCCAATTAACAATCAAATGTCGGTTATACAGTTTAACTTTATATTATGCTACATAGGAAATATAATCGATCTGTATCTACTTAGGGTTATACACACTGCTCATTATCTTGTTATATGCTGTAGCAACAGCTAATAGTACTAGATATAGCTTCGGACTTTGAAATAAGATAGGGCTAATGTAGCAAATTGTTAAGCCAATGAAACCAAATTGCTGATTTTGTAATTTAAAACTCGTAAGCGTTACTCTCTAGCGTTATGGTAAACCTAATTAGAGCTAGACAAAATTGTTTAACTCCATAATACTATGTTCAACTAACACAAAATAGGAATAGCAAAGAGTAACGGCAATGAGTAACGGCAATGCGTAATGGCAATGCGTAACGGCAAAGAGTAACGGCAAAGAGTAACGGCAAAGAGTAACGACAAAGAGTTCAAATATTACCCTATTGCAATGTGGCATTCTTGTATTCTGTACTACCATTTGTTCTGTTGCAAAAGACTATGAAGAAATGGCCGTCCTTCCAAAAGGCCTCACTTAACATTCATCATTCGTCTGATTGACCTACACTCCTACTACAGTACATTTTCTCTATCCTCTTAACAACATGTCGAGCCCAAGCCCATTTACAATGATGAATCAGTCACAATTTGAGCATCCGCTTACCTCTGACACTGAGGATATCAACTCGCCTTTCGAGCCAGCACTTATCTTCTCCCAAGATGATGTACTGAGTGGAATTGAAGCTCCTCTTGATGAACTTCTTGAAAAACTACCCAAGTCTCCTAATAATCGATATGTTATATGGAAGGAGGATACCGCTAACGAATGGCATCAATGGTGGACTGCGAAGATTTCAAACAACATCAATCGAGAGATATTCCGACATATGGTTTGGACAAGGTCGAAGAGGTCCTTAATATAGACTCAATTCTACCAAGGAGCTGAGGTCCGAACTGGCAATCCTAAGGTACTATGTCAGTTGTGTTGGAGGGCTTTTGCACACCCTAAGCTTCGACAAGGTGGGAGTAGCACATCTACTTTAACCCGACACACCAAATCTGGCGCTTGTAGTAGAAAGGATGGATCGCAAACTCATTTACACTTAGTAAGTTATCTATCCAGTGGTCTAGAGTAATGTTCTAGAGTAACGCTAATGACCTTCTTTAGCTGCCGCGTGCGCATTTGGAAAGGAATACCATACAGCCTTTCACACATACAGCATGGCGAGAGCAGTTGATTATAGCCATAATTTCATCAAGCCTCCCTTTTCGAATAGTGGAGAACAAGGAGGTGCGAAAGGTTCTAAACATGTTGAAACCCGACCTGGAAATTCCACACCGGACAGTTATACGCAAAGAATTAACAATGCAATTTAACAACGTCATGGAGAAGCTACTATTGGATTTACCGCCTATGGCAAAGGTTTCAATTGCCCTTGATGGATGGCAAAGTCCGTTCAAATTAGCGTTCTTAGCAATTACTGTGTATTATATCACTGATGATTGGCAATGGAGAGAGGTGAGCAGATTATAACTTATATAATAATATATTAACTTACTAACATACATCTTATAGTGTCTTATTGGTTTCGAGCCAATGACTGGAGTCCATTCAGGACAAAATATGGCAGCTGTTGTACACAATGTACTGGAACAATTCAATATTACGGGACGACTTTTTTGCGTGACAACTGATAATGCATCAAACAATGGAACAATGCGCAAGGAACTTGAGAGCTACATGAGAAGTACTACACAAGAAGTAGAGTGGAGTAGTGATGCAACAAAAATACCATGCATGGCGCATGTTATACAGCTAGTTGTAAAAGCTATGCTAAAGGCCTTCAATGTCGACATGGCTGAAGAAGTTATAGATGTTACTGGTGTTTCAATTACTGATGATACGACAGTCACATCAGCTATTAGAAAGGTTAGTCCATGATAGTAACGCTTGATAGTAACGCTAACTGACGTCAAATACACAGATACGCACTCTTAGCAATCTTGTGAGCAGGTCTGCAAAGAAAACTGAATTATTGCTCCAGAAGCAATCTGATATAGAAGCAAAGAGACTACTGCGGCTAAAACGGGATATTGATATATGCTGGAATTCTACATATGACATGATAGTCCGAGCGATAAGACTACGCATCCCAATTAAAAGTTGGCTTGAGGAACAGATTATTAAGGAGCCTCATCTTGATCAATTCGCATTATCACCAACCGACTGGAAAAAACTAAAATACTTAGTCGCTCTTCTGCGGCCCTTTGCAGAATTTACTCATCTTATTGGAAACACGAAAGACACTACAATCAACCATACATGGAATGTATACAATACATTATTTGACCATCTTGATGATATTAATCAAAAGCTATATAACAAGGATACAGCATCTAATCCTTGGGTAGACGAGTTTACTGCTGCTATTACTGCAGGTGTTGCAAAGTTAAGGCACTATTATACTGAAACTGGTGGTCCTGTTGAACAGACGTATGCTCTTGCTGCAATTCTTGATCCATCTCAGAAACTGGACATTTTTAACGCTCCTGAATGGGACCGTTCCCACTCAAAGAAGTACCGCCAAATATTCTTAGATTACTGGAAGGCTTACTATCAAAAAGATTCGAGGGACCAGCATGAGGCAGTACCGCCTTGCCCCTATACACCAACAAGTCTTAATGCGGTATTTCGGATGAACCGGCAGCTACATAAAGGGTGGCAGAGCCCATCAAGTACCAGCTATAATGAAGCTGAGCGTTATTTAAATGCGCCAGTGGTTAGTGCTGATGCAGATACTCCAGTGCTCCTAGTGTGGAAGACCTTAGAGCTCTCTTACCCTTCAGTTGCGAAGATGGCAAGGGATATCCTTGCAGTACCAGGTAAGCTCCTACAGTAACGGTTAAGAGTAACGCAAATATCTTACAAATCGCTTTAAACAGCTACTGGTACTGGAGTTGAGCGCATATTTAATATTGCCCGCGATATCCATGAATACCACAGGGCACAAATGAGTACGGCTACAGTTCGAGAGTCGATGATTGTTAAACACTATCATAGGTATAAGTGGGAACTTGATAATCATTGGGATAATATAGACCATGTATTTGGCGCTCCTGACCCAGACTCTATAATTGAGGACTCTGATCGACAAGTTGCTATGACGATGGTAATATCATCTGACGAGGAGGATGCTGAACAAGACCTACCAGACCCATCAACGCCACATAGAGCTACACAAGGTCGCAATGGAAGATTGGAAACTCAGAGGAAGCGAAATTTTGGGGTTCTAAATAAGGACCTTCAGAATGATGAAGCCTCCATTGATACTCCTCGACATTCGCAACGACTTAGAAGGTAGAGGAGGGTACTATTCAGATGTGGGTTAGAGTAACGGCTCACAGTAACGGAATATATCACTAATTAGCCTTATATAGCATTTGGAACCAGCTTGAACAATATATTATGTTAACTACTGCGATAGATACCAACCTTTGCGCTAGGTGGTAGGAAGGCTGGCCTCCCAAAGTCGACACAAACCTGTGTGCGATGGCGGTGGTGGTGATGGTAGGGAAGCCACTGTAAGCTGATGCATTCTGAGACATACGGCACTTATAACTCTAATGTAATTACCATAATTTATTATCTATATGATAAATTTATCCTAATTTCTATCAATATACCGTTACTATATACCGTTACTCTTGGTCACAGGACTAACATCGTGATCTACAAGCTAAATATACTAAACTTCAGTTCGGGCTTTTTAAAAAAAAGCTCGGATGGTAAAAAAGCCTAGACCGAACCACGGTCTGGTCTTAACCCTAGAGACTGGACCGAAGTTCAGTCCGGGCTTTGAAAAAAAGGAGGACCGAACCACGGTCCGGTCTTAACCCTAGAGACTGGACCGAAGTTCAGTCTGGGCTTTGAAAAAAAGGAGGACCGAACCACAGTCCGGTCTTAACCCTAGAGACTAGACTGAAATTCAGTCCGGGCTTTTTAAAAAAAGGAGGACCGAACCACGGTCCGGTCTTAAATTTAAGGACTGGAACACTCATATAAGCGGTCCGGTCCAGTCCAGTCCGGTCTTTACGGTCCGGGCCGGCCAGTCTAATCTAGTACTCTTCTCAGCGATTGCTGTCTTCTGCCTTTGACCTACATGAGGAGGCATCTTCTTTTGAGCTTTTAATACTGATGCCACAATGAGGGCGGAAGCTGGTGAGTCAGCAGAGTATCCTGGTTTAGAAAAGGGGTGTTAGTTGTTAGTTGTTTGTTGTTGCCAAAAGTGATAATTTTAGCTAGAATACACCGAAATCCAGCCAAAATCCATCTATACAATAGTCGAATCACCAAATCACCAGTTCTAGGCTTCAAATTGTACAGTAAGAATCAATTTTTATATTACTATATTTAGTTAGATTGAACTACGTTATACAGGGGTCCCTTGCTGCTACAAAACGGAGCAAAGCAGCTTCTAAATTGGCCTATTCGCAAGGCATTATCTGCAAGTTAGATTCAGGTTTCCGTTTGAAAACATTGATGATTCGTGTGTCGGATGCAGGGTACAGGTAGTTAGGCTCTGTGACGAGGTTGGGGCCCGAGCTCAAACTGGGGCTGGCATCCTTGTAATTGAGGCCAATGAACAGCCCAATTCAAGTGGGACAGAAAAGGCCAGGCGATAGTATTTGAGAGTCTGGCATAAGGAGTAAAGGCACTGAAACAAAATAACATCTTCTTGGCCTAACCTGCTCAATTCCTCTCTTCAAGCACTCTATTAAGGCATGGACAGTAACGCGCGCGACCCCGCATGTGAAGCTTCCCTCGCAGAATTTCGGGATGTGATGAGTTCAAATAAACCACTTGAAGACGAATCCTACTTCAAGGACAAGCCACGGGCGGCTATATGACTGATATCGGTAAGGTATGTTGTTCGGCTACAAAGCGATCACCAGTATTCACTGTGCCAGCCTGTTTATGGGAGGAGCTACTACTGTGCTGCGAGACACTGTTGTTATGCTCCGTCCGCGAGGCGATGTGATGGAAGGTCCCCCACGCCCATGCCGAAATCTCGAAATGTCTCACACGTCAAGGCTCGGAAGGAGACAAAGCGTCCTAACTAATAGCACAAGTCGAGGGTCTTGGGTTCGCCGATCTACGAGGTTGAAACTCAGCTTCCTGTTTCTATGATATCATGTGTTAATATGGCAATAAAGCCCGAGACATGGAGGACAAGGAGCCGATGATGAGCACTAGAGCGAGACTCACTGTCACAGAATGTAATGACCATCACGTGGCACGTAATCTGACCTCCTCCACTTCCCGCCTCCGGCTGTCATTCCTGCGCGCCCCGGGCGGTTCTTTGTGCTGAAACCGCCCTTGGGCTCTCCCTCTCATCACCCGGCGCCAACGCAGGTACCGCACAAGGGCGACGATCACTTCGGCTCGTGCCCTCGCTCCGGCCACCATCCCGCCGCACGTCCCTCACGCTACCTGCTCTGTGCGTACGACTTCTGCATACCTGCATGGTTACGGGCCAATCGGGACCTACGCCTTCTCATGCCCGGAGAACACGCCACAAGGACCGTAATTGCGATGTTGGAAATGGTGCACAAGTTCGTTGTTTGAGTGCAACACGTCCCACCGCGCTGCTCCGTTTACGGCCAGGGGTGTGCGTGGTGTCTGGGGTTCTGATCTGGGGCCTGGGGGTCTATCCTGGAATCGCGGCTGCTGGGGTTCTTTCGAATCCGCATTCCACGCTTTGGGCAGACCTACATGCATATAACGGCTCATTCAGCAACGGCTATCTATAACTGCCCCAAGGCCGCGCCAGTATGGCTCCCTCAAATTCAAAGATCGCTGCTGCTCGACTACAGCAGCTTCAGCGCGTCATGGAGGAGAGCTCACGAAGACCATTTATTCGGGCCTATGGCCCAGCAGATCTCGAAGCTATCATGCACATTGTGAGTTTTTGGCCCCGTTTGCTCCCTCCCAGAGCTCAAATCCCATGCCACCTTCAACCTATATGAAACGAGCACAGAAAGCTAACCCGCTCCAGTGCCGTGTTACTGCCCACTCAGCCGCAGCCCAGGAACCAGCCAACACCATCGTTCCTCTCATATTTGTCCTTCCATATGTCATCCTTCATCCTGAATACACCTTCGTCCTCGACAACGGGCATGGCGACTGCGTAGGCTACTGCGTCGCCGCACCATGTTCAGCAACCTACCTGGAACGCTACAAATCCGAGTACCTCCCCACCATCGACCGCTCACTCTACCCACCTCCACCACACTGCCCCAGGGCCGTAGCCGGCAACGAGATCGAGCGTACAGGCAAAAACGGAGATGTGGCCGCCGCCCTCATGCAGCGCCTATACTACCCCGACGAATCGGTGCTACATAGCAAGTGGCCCGGTCTACTTGAGGACTATCCAGCTCACCTCCATATCGATATCCTACCCGAGTACCAGGGTCACGGTGGAGGTAAGAATCTCATAGCAGCACTCTTGGCTAAACTTCAGGGAGACAGGGTGCGAGGCATCCATCTCATGAAGTCCAGCGAGAACAAGGGCGCTGAAGTATTCTACTGTCGAATGGGATTCGAGCGATACCCTGTTATCATGGATGGTGGTGAGAGCGGGGAGGTCGGGCATAAAACCGGGGGAGGAGTTTGCATGGTTCAGAAATCGAGCTAAGGGTTTACTTGCACGGCTTCAGCTTGATTGGGAATGGAGCTAAAGAAGGGGCGTCGGGGAGTGCCGGAGCACACAGGAAGCGGAGTTCTGGCTTACTTTTTCTTATCCACATGAGATGATGGCGCAAGCCGCGGGTTCCGACGGCGTGGTAAGGAGTTTGGCTGCTTTTAGTGGAAGATTTTTGATTGGCCTAATGCACTCTTCGCCGTGTCCATGCGTACAACATGCGTGCAATCATTTCACTGATAACGAATCGGAGGGCGGCGCAGGACGCTTGCGCATGCGCAAGGCTTTCAGAAGGGAGAAGTTGTACCGCCAGTGGGCTGTGGTGTGGGATGATGGGTGTGGTGGGGGCTTCAGAGGCGCATGCGGGCGCGGGGATGTTGCAGCGGCCTAGGACGATCACCCATTTAGCCGACCACGATTGCTGGACGAACATGCGAGCATAAGTTCGCTGTATGGATTCGGCTGTAGGGACTCAGCCGTAAGGGTTCAGCTATAGGTTTAGCTGGTGGGATTCTGTAGAGTAGGTTACTTCCAATTTCAAAATCCACCAGGAGTTATGGGTTGCGTTGGGTGGGTTAGAGCGTGTTCTGGATTCTCTTGCGTGGATCTCGTGCGAGGATCGCATGCATGAGGGAAATGGCTTGTGCGCGAGATTGGCTAGCTAGCAAACCATGAGGATATCGGACCCGTAGCACCCGTATTTGCTCTGGTGGGAAATGTTACTTCGGTCTAGTTTGCCTATCGAGGGAAGCCTTCCGCCGACCCTTTTTGTCGGATCCCTTCCGCATCTCTAGTATCACGAACGCCAAGTCGATCGTTATTTGGTCCCAAGATTTACGTCGCGGGGCTAGCGGACTGATATTCGAGGGAGCACCACGAAATGGCAAACACAACACATAACCTAGACAACCCTGTTTTTGTTGAGCGAGTACAGTAGAGTACCTTAGCTTAGCGTATTGATTTGGGACGTAAGGGTGGGAGCTGAAAACCATATGGGGTTGCGAACCTCCTCGGAGATGAGGGGTGTAGGGATATCGTGGGATCTACCTGGGGTCAGGGACTGGGGTCGAGAATGAAATTTTGGGGTCAACTGGGGTTTTATGGAGTATGATTGAGCCCAAGGATCTAGTTATGAAGAAGAAAGAACCCGATTTTAGGGGTATTAATTAACACAATATACGAGTTGCCCAGACAGGAAAGATGCAGTATGTACAGTGAGCCTTGCAATACCTATAATAGGTCATTTGGGCAGTCACTATGGGGCGGGTTAAGTAAATTTCCGACCACCATTGACACATAATCTTACCTTGTTAGCATCGTTTGTACGCACTGTAACGTGAGTCGTGGCGTAATGAACATACAGTCATAATCTGTTAAGTCGATAGCTCGGCTCCCGTAAATAATATTAAGATAGCGTAAATATTGAGATATTGAATTTCATGTGACATTTATATAAAATGAGGCTATTTACATAAACCAGCTATCCAAAGTTCCCTATGCCTTAGAATTGGCAACTATAAGCCCTAACCCTCACTCAAACTTCTTAAGGGACCATAAATACACTGCTGCATCCTTCGTGCCACTATTCCTTATGAACTCAATCAGACATAGAGATTTCTTGTGTAAGGTTGACTTAACAGAGGAGGCAGGGGATTAAACACAAAGGCTTTCCTAGTAGCAGATTATAGTATTGTAAGGAATACTATATTAAGTTGAGCACGAAGCTCCTATCTAAGGGAATACTATCTACTTATATAGTAGCATCGTGCCTTATAGATAGTCTAGATAGTTGATGGATAGTGTTACGGCTACGGTAATGTGACATCATGGTTACAGGACCAGGGCCTAGTAACGTGATGTGTGAGTCACAGGGGGCAAGCGGGGTAGGCTGCCATGTGACGGGGCTAATGGATAGTTGCAGAAACTAGTGGATATTGGATAGTTGAGCTATCCACGAACTATCCTGAATATCTAGCTATCTGCCAACTATCCAGATTACCCATGAGGCATGACGCCACTATATAAGTAGATAGTATTTCCTTAGATAGGAGCTTCATGCTCAACTCAATATAGTATTCTTTACAATACTGTAACGTGTTACTTGAAAAGCCTTTGTGTCTAATACCTGCCTCCTCTGTCAAGTCAACCTTACACAAGAAACCTCTGTGTCTTCTATTGTTTAGAAGTCAGCGTTACACTTTGAGCACCACTTCCACGAGGTACTGGCTTACACACAAAGCAACATGGCAGACGATACTGGATCAAATGTCAGATCAAAGGGGAAGGTTGCTACTGAACCTACCATCGAAGCGACGACGGCTCACCACTCAGACAAACTCAAGATTGCATTCCCAGACACCTTTCACGGGGATCGCAAGAAGCTTAAGAGCTTCATCATCCAGACGGAGCTATGGATGGCGTTTAATGCCAAACACTTCAACAAAGAAGTTGTTACGATATCAAGTGCGCCTTGCAGCTCGAGTGGGGGTTCAGGGGTGTGGGGAGCTTTCCGGGGTTGGAGCGAAGTTTTCAGTTGTGGAGTGAATTCTCAGAACTGGTCTCGCTAAAGAGAATTCACTCCACAATAGCTGTATATAGATCGAGCCACTGCTCGAGTGCTCCTCTTCTCTTTCCTTTCTTCTCTAGATTGAGTTTAATTCATAATACCCAACTGGCGCCCTATGCCTTGGTGAACCGTGACAGAAGTGGAACAGGTCCTATGGGCTGTGGCACTCTTTCGAGGACCAGCCTCAGAATGGATCTCCAACTACCTCGCCGACTACATGAACCATCGAACAGTTGAAGGAAAATGCAGCACCTTAGCTACCCAAGGAACGAAGGAAATTTTTGTATCCTGGGGTGGATTCCTTAAAAGGCTTAAGAAAAACTTCAGAGACATCGATGAACCATGGAATGCAGTCAGGGCACTCCAGGCTCTCAAGCAGAGAGGGTCAGCAGTTGCATACACCGCTGAGTTTCAACAGCATGCAACACTCACCAACTGGGCAGAAGAGGCTATCTGTGACCAATTCTACGCAGGTCTGAAAGACCATGTGAAGGATGAAATCTCAAGGTCTGACAAACCAGATGACCTTAGAGAGATGATTGAATTGGCTCAGAAGATTGACAATCGTCACTATGAACGGCAACTCGAGAAGAAAGGGGGACCACCTAGTCAACACTGGACTCAGAGAAGAAAATAAACAAAGAGTCATTGGCCTCAACCTATGGAAGTCCACACTACTTTCAAGCCTAATGGCAAACCCCACAATCCCAACAAGGAGCAACAGTTCCAAGAACGGCTCTGTTTCAACTGCAATAAGCCTGGACACACAGCGCGAAACTGCAGACAGTCAAAGAAAGGGAATGGAGGACGAAAGTATGGCAAACAGCTTAACACTACTTGGCAAGGTCAAGGCGGGTGCAAGGCCCCGCGAGGACAGCTATGTGCCATGTTGAAGGAAAAAGAGAACTGGAGTATTACTACTCAGGATCTCGAGGAATTCCACTTGTCAAACAGAGAAGACAAGAACAACGACAAGGAGCTCACTAGTTCTCAAAAGCACCGGTGTCATACTGACATTCGTTGCACTCAGTTTGCTATCAAACTCAAGAGCAAACTCAGAAATCTCCTCCTCAAACCTACAAGTCACTATACATATTTTGGCTTGTCACACCAACAACAAGAGCAATACTACTCAACGATTGCTACAACCCTCTATGATTCATTACATGACATCACTCCTTAGTTACTGGGCTAATACTACACATGACATATCTCTATCAACTAGAGGCCTAGGAACATGAACGATAGCTCCCAAAGCTTCTACAACCCTCTATGATTCATTACACGTCATCGCTCCTTAGTTACCCACAAAATTGGTAAAGTTATGACATAATTTGTCTATAGGGGTACTCTGACCTTGGACCTCCTTTCACTTCCTATAGGCTAGGAACCTAGGAGATGGTTCTATGGGATTCTCTTACGTTGACTACAGTTACCAAGCCTGGTTAGTCATGGAAAGTCTTGGAAAATGAGAGAACTACTCTCCTTTAGCATAAATAGGATTGCCCTTTCCTTAAGAAAGGGCAAGCAGACAATACAGTAAATCGACTATCACATACTTCCACATCTTTTTCAAGCTTCCAAGCATTGATCTTGTTACTCCTTGTTTCTGAAAAGTCAGTGAGGTGCTAACCTCTGACTTATCCCTGAGTTCTCAGACTCAACATTTGTTACAACTTGTCTAAACCACTCCACTACATCATACACCTGATTGATGCGTTGTGGCATAGTCTAAGCTACGACCCTTTGGCTCTGTTTCCTAAGACAGTGTGTTGTCTTAGTAAAATCATCCCTTCCTTGGGTGGCTAGATTCTCACATCTGGTGCACCCACCATTACAACCGGTTACAAGCATTTGAGAAGACAGCAAGTAAGACTCTCTTTAAGGAACAACTGCCAGGAGCAGTAAGAACCTTCAAGGAAGCCATGCTTCAGGAGACGGTCGATCAAGAAATTCCTGTGCCCAAGCCACCAATGAGCTGGCAGGACACTACACAAGACTGGGAGGTTGCAGTTCGCACAATCATGTGCCGACCAGAATACCCTCACCAGCAGGAACCCCGTGGGGCGAAATACACGGAGAAGGAAGCCACAGGATGGCAGTACAAGCTCTGCGAATATAACGTCCGGGATGCTATCGCAGATTGGAGAATCGATGACATACACCATCCTAAGAATGAGGTATATGAGGCTCGACAAAACAACCTGTTAAGAGTATTACAACAACTAGAAGAGGAGGGAGAGTATGAAGCATCACAGCTTGCAGAAATCTGGGATGCAAATAAGTATCCTTCCCAGGAAAGCATCCCAAGAGAAGAAAGGGTAACACGAGTGTTAGAAGCACACGAACACCTATGCCGTGAAGCAGAACAAAGAAGAGAAAGGGTACCAGTTCTACGACCATTATAATATGGTGAACATGATGGATTTTCATCAGACGGTTATTCCTCAGACGATTCAAAAAACTAGGAGTCCTCAGCAGTAGGCCACTGGCGAGCGACACAAAGAGGCCTAGTACAAACCAGCTATGCGCCACAATGGGCGGCATGCAGCTATATGTGGTTGCTAAGATACAACAGCAACACCTCCGAGCTATGATAGACTCAGGAGCAACGGGCAACTTTATGACAAAGAAAGTAGCAGACACACACGGGTTCAGGACGCAACTGAAGACCGATCCATACCCATTAATGGTTGTAGATAGAGAGCCCATCTCAACTAACAGCAGAATGGTGACCCACGAGACAGTCCCATTAGAAATGGTCATGCTATGCGGACACAAGGAAACGATACAGTTTGATATCGTGCACATGGACAATCATGCATGCATACTTGGTGTACCGTGGCTCAAGAAATACAACCCCCAGATCGACTGGCGGAATGAGAAAGTTGTGATGAGCCAATGCGCATGTGAACAATGAACGGACATGCCGCAGAAGGAGAAAACCTCCAAAGACCGGAAGGAGTTATGTGCGACCACCGAGTCTGATGACCTAGCCCAGGCATCCTCACTGAAGCAAATACCAGTATAAGGAATACGAGCAGTTATTCCGGGAAGGCCCTAACGAAGAGGCGCTTCCTAAGCACCAACCATGGGATCATGAGATACCTATCATGGAAGGAAAGAGTCCACCGTTCGGACCAATATATCAGATGTCAGCAGCAGAGCTGGACGTACTGAAGGAATACATTGACGAGAACCTCGCGAAATGGTTCATTGGACCATCAACATCACCAGCAGGAAGTCCAATACTATTTGTGCCAAAGAAGGACAAGAAGCTAAGACTCTGCGTGGACTATCGAGGAACAAATAATGTCACTATCAAAGATAGATATGCTTTACCTTTGATAAACGAACTACACGACCGGTTCCAGGGAGCCAAGATATTTACCAAGCTGGACCTCAGAGGCGCCTATAACCTGATTCGAATCAAGAAAGGGGATGAGTGGAAAACAGCATTCAGCACCCGCTATGGCTTGTTCGAATACTTAGTTATGCCCTTTGGTTTAACAAATGCACCAGCATCCATGCAGAGGCTCATGAATGCAGCTCTCCATGAATACTTGGATGTGTTTGTTATTGTCTACCTAGACAATATGTTAGTCTACTCAGGAGACCCAACGGAACACATTGGTCATGTTCGGAAGGTATTACAGAAGTTAAAGAAGCATCGGTTACTCCTCAAGCCAGAAAAATGCGAATTCCACAAGGATCAAGTAGAATTCTTAGGCTACATTGTCAGAATGCATGGCATCAAAATGGACCAAGCAAAGGTCACAGCAGTGTTGGAATGGCCAACACCAACCACGGTCAAAGAAGTACAAGCCTTCTTAGGCTTTGCCAACTTCTACTGAAGGTTTATTATGGGATATTCCAAGGTAGCTCAACCACTTACAGAGCTTACAAGGAAAGACCTTATGTTCGAATGGACAAGCAAGGCAGAGGCTGCTTTTCAGGAACTTAAGACGAAGTTCACAGAAGCACCTATCCTAGTCACATTCGACCCTGCAAAGAGGATTGTCCTCGAAACGGACTCCTCTGACTTCGCGATTGGAGCCTGTCTAAGTCAGCCAGACAAAGACGATAAGCTTAAGCTAGTTGCATATTACTCTAGAAAACTGTCACCTGCGGAGCTCAACTACGACATCTACGACAAGGAGCTGATAGCTATTGTCGTTGCTTTTGAGCAATGGCGAGTATATCTTGAAGGATCGACCTACCCAGTACAGGTATGGACGGATCATAAGAATCTAATATACTTCACCACAACCAAGGTTTTAAACCGCAGACAAGTCCGATTGGCAGAGACAACTCGCAGCCTACAACTTCATGATTACATATTGCAAGGGCTCTGAGAACGCAAGAGCCAACGCTCTTAGCAGAAGGACTGACTACATCGGCCCTAAAGAGGAAAGACCTAGAGCCATATTGAAGAAGACAGTATATCCGGATCTTCAGGATAATGAGGCTTAAAATATAAAAATAGAATAGATAAAATAACTTATATAACTACTCTTCCCCCTCATCATGAGCATCTTTGGCTTCACTTTCTTCAACCTCTAGTATATGACCCCAATCTCGTAAACAGAGTAAATATTGAAGCGTTTCAGGAGAGAGCCTGTTCCTTTTCTTCGTAAGAATATCAGCTCCATTACTAAAGACCCATTCTGATGGAGCTGATGTTGCAGGAATTGCCAAATGGTCTCGAGCAATTGCAGCTATAATTGGATATTGATATTGCTTTGCCGCCCAATATTTGAGGATATCTGTTGCTGGACCTGGCCGGAGCTCAACAAGCCAGCGCTTCCATTCTGGTTCTTGGTAAATACTATGAGAGAGATATAAATCGTCGTCGGAGTCAGGTTCTGTAGGTAATTGTGGTAAATCAGCCTCAGCTTCCCTTTTCTCTTCTTCAAGATAGTATTGGTGGTCTCTATATTGAATAAAGATGTCGTGGAACTGCTGCTTAACCCTATTCTGTTTGACTTCTTCAGTACTGCTTGGCCAAAGACTGTTGAATACGTTAAGATTCATATGTGGATCGCAAATTGTAGCTACCCCTGAATGACTTTATCGTTGATTCGTAGCAAGCGTATAGTATGACGTTGTACATCTTCAAGAGCCTATCCATAGCGGCGAACTAGCTCAACAATTAGCAATTGTAACGGGCGATATGGGTATTACAGGAGCTGTCTTTACCTGTACAAGGGATAACGCCTCAGCTAATACTGTTATGCTTGCAGAATATGAGAAAATAGCCAGAGACCAGGAAGTTACAACACAACAACCCTGGACATTTAGAGTCAAGGAAGGAGATGTACGATGCATAGCCCATATTATCAATATTGCTGTTCAAGATGCTCTTAAGACTTTAAAAGCAGCCCCTGCTGAGCAAGTTGAGAGTTATCGGTGTGAGCAGGGAGTTGCGTGGATTCGAGTAAGCTTCGATAGTAATATTGAAGTTAAGAATACTCTTGGTAAGCTACGTAGACATATCTATGTATTCAGAAATCGAAGGCAATGGAAAGATGCTCTTCAAAAGCAGACTATAGCAGCTGGTCTTAAGAAGCTACAACTATCACTCGATATGCCAGTCTGGTGGAACTCAACGTACGAAATGGTTTCAACAGCTATTAAGCTACAGATGCCAATTACAGTGATCTGTGCTACTCAGAAAATGGATCTAAGTATGAGAGATATCGCTCTTACACCAGAGGATTGGATAACGCTCCACGCTCTTTAGAATTTCTTCTTTATATTTGTTAAGCCGTCGCAAAAGCTACAAGCAAGCTTATATCCAACGCTCAACTTCGCAATTCCTCAGTATCTAAAGATGATAAAGAAGCTTGAGGCTTTACAGAAGGAAGTTGGTATATCATCAATGATCGGCCTAGCTTGTATCACTGCTCATAAGAAGCTTAATGAGTTTAGATTTCTGTTGCCATTTATCGTTGATCCAGTGTGCAGTAATCGCAGCATAGTCTGTATAATTCCGTGCAGACCATGCATCTGTCGTTATTGATATCTGGCCTCCTCTCTTAATATGAGAATGGAGCTCAAGTTGTAGCTGGCCTCGGTGATATAAGAACTGACGCTGTAGTTCTCGGTGTAGCGTACGAGCTGATATTGTCATAGTTGTTGGGCTTAAGAATTGAACTAATTCACGGAATGAATAGCTTTCCACAAGGCGTATCGATAGATTATTCGACACAATGAACTGTAGTAATAACTCCTTATACTTTGAAGGATTACCAGGTTGCTTTAGTAGAGCTGATGGGCGTGGGTTGAAGAACGATGATGTACTGCTTGACGCACTAAACGGCTGTCACTTCTCATTTTTAAGGGCGTATGATACTGTTGGATGCTTTAAGGAATAATGCCTCCATAGATTACTGCTCGACGATTGCTTTAATCCTTGTGGCGGTAGTGAATATCCACAGCCTGGTTGTAGGCATATCATTTTTATGGTCGGAGGCCGAGTATCAAGTAATTCCCGACGATATAAGCCCTTTGTGAAGAGCTTCGATGATGTCGGTGGTAGTACTACCCTTGGATGTTGAGGTAGATTAATCCATACGTCAACTGCTTCAACTGAAGGCTGAATAGGGGTAGGTTGAGGTGGAAGATGTGGTAACGATAGCTCTTCTATTTGAGAATAGCTCTCATGATCTGATGGCAAATCTGATAATTCCGAGTCGCTCATTTTTACTGTAATCGTCACATTACGATGGTAATGTAACATATGGGGTAGTCGGACATATGGGGTAGTCGGACAAAAAGTTTATTCTACTCTAGTTGACTGAGTCCTACGTGCCACACACTCCTCCAATTCCAATTCTGGGTCACTTGAATCGTTCTCTACCTCTTCCTCTTTAACTTCCTCATCTACTTCTTCAATTGGCCGTTTGCGTGGCCTTCCACGTGGTCTTTTCTCAGTTGACTTCAACTCTGCCTCCCGGACAATTTTCAACACTTCCTCAGTACTGAATACAAATTCGCCTTGCAACTTAATTCTCTTGCCCGTAGTTCTTTTCTTTCGTGTCTCAAGTATCTCTTTGTACTCTTTCACCTCCTTCCGAAGGATGCTGAGTTCAGCATTCTGACTTTCAACCAGCCTAGTCATTCTCTTGGCATAGCGTCGAGTTGGTGAAGCAGGAGAGTCACAAGTTGCAATACTTGAATTAAATACTAAATTTGCATGCCTTAGTTCAGTTCCATCTGGAGGAGAACTTCGGAGTATTGAGAGATCCAGAGTAGTGATATTGGTTGAGTTTTGAGGAGTGCGAGGTGGTTCGGTTGGTGGAAGTGGAAGGTTAGCCAGAACTCTTTCTGGGAGAAAGGGTATTAAACCCGCTGCCCTCCACCCACTTCTAATGTTTTGAGGTATAAGACCCTTCTTTCGAATACACCGGAAGATTTCAACCCAGTGTGAGCGCTGGATTCGCTTTATTCCTGCTTGAGTATACCAATCTACTTCCTGAGCATGAAATCGCTTAAGAGGTCCATACACCCCAACATCAAGTGGTTGGAGTAGATGAGAGCAATGAGGCGGTAGAATAAGAAGGTCGATATCATTCTCAATGCACAGTGCAATCATATCGCCAGTAATGTGACTAGAATGGCCATCCATAATCAACATTCGCGGGTGATTTCCAGACTTTTTGCGTGACTCAAGCTCAAATACCTTCCGCAACCACTCAAATCCATGACTGTTTGAAGTCCAGCCACTATTACTTGTTGAGAAGTGCCAGTTTGTAGGGGTGTCCTTTGGAATCCAACTTGAATTGGTATTCTTAGCCTTGAATATAATCATAGGTGGTAAAGCACCACCGTCTGCATCAATACATTCAAGTACAGTTATCCACCCCTGCTTCCCAGCTGTGACCTTACAATTGGATTTCAAGGTAGAATCAACAATTATTCGCGTGGATTGAGTCTCTCCAACTGCAAAACCTGTCTCATCCATATTATAGATGTTGCATGGCTTGTACTTTCGCTCTTCAATTCGTGCTTTAAACACGTCAAACCAAGCTGAAATCTTTATAGGAGTGGCTTCTTTATGTCGTGCAGACTCTAGTTGTCTTGAGTAGATCCCTTTAAAGTTTGGATGTCGTTTTAAGAATCTATAGATCCATTCATGGCCTATGGGGGTAGGATTGGTCTGAAGAGTGGTTTGAGAAGACGCGATTTGGACACGTCGTATGCGAATTTCTTCAGCCATTTTCTTGATCAACATAGGAGTTGCAGGAAAACCCGTGGCAGTGAGACGTGTAATCCATCGTGCTAGTGTATTTTCTTCTGCATTTGAGAGAGCTTGTTCAATTTCGTGAGCTACAGCACGCGTTTTCTTCCCAGACATCCTATCAGCAAGAGTTGACTTAGGAACTTCGAAGTGGTCTACAGCAAGTCTAATTGATTTGAATTCCTTCAATTGGAGCGCAGTGACAGCCTTTTGGATGTTGTCTTCAATTTGAGCACGACTGTATGGTTGTGGGATGTTTATGGTGGAAGGTATGAAGGTTCTGAGTTGGTAGTCGGGCATTTTTGTCCGACTACCCCGTATGTCCGACTACCCCATACGTTACGTTATTTGAACCAGTATATATATATAGTAGTTAAAATAGCTTCAATTATAAGAATATGCGTTCAGGCCCCACTGCTTCGCGACTATATTTTTCGGTTTATATTCTCTACCTACTGCCACGGTTCCTACGGATATTGTCCAATACAAAACATAAACCGGACTCGCAAGTTACTATCTATTAACCTATGGTTTGAACGTGGTTTATATGAACCAAAACAAGGCGCAAATACGAACTGTGACTAAAATGACAGGTTGGATTTGCAGAATGACGTTATGAATCTATAATAAGCGTTGTGGTTGAAAACGGACGTCCAAGGTAGGCAGATTTGAGCCTTTTGAGTTTTTTTATTATTGCTGCCATAAAGGCACCTTGGTTCCATCCATATGCTGAGACTCATGTTACATAGCCAGCCTTCGACAAGAATTAAGCTACTCAGACTTCTATGGCACATGACTTTGCGGAAAACCATCAGACTCTGTTCACAACGTCTAGTAAACGTATCTGAACGACAAATTCTCCTTATCCGTCTTGCCCCCCCATTCCTGCCTTCCCTCTTCGGTCCCAGAGCGTGGCCCCAAAGCAACTTCTACTCTATCCTTCTTTTTATTGGCCCAATAATAGTACCCAAACAGCAGTATCGCAAAGAACCCACCCCCGCCCTGGGTAGCAAGTATTGCAATTTTTGCTGGCTTATACTCTGGCTTATCTCTATCCTGGAATGTCTGGGGGCCAATTATGCTTCCAATTGCATATCCTGCAGTGACGAATGCAGAAGCAAGGACTCGCTTTGTCTGTCCAACACAGTTTGACATCGCCCACTGGAAAGTCAGCATCAGCGTTGGGACAATAGCATAGACGAGGTGGGTGCCGATGATGATAGCAGCCGGTTTGCTGTGAGGCATGAAAGACATCAAGGCGCCGCCGATCATGCCTGGAATGCAGAATGTGGCTATCCAGGCCCAGCGGCGGTTAGAGCTGTAACGAACCCCAAAGCCTGCGATGAGCGAAGTGCTGATGGTGACGAGGCCACTCGGGGCATTGAGGAGGGCTGCTTTTGGGGCAGAGTAACCAAGATTCGCGATCACAATGGAAGAGTAGGAGGAGATAACGCCGCTGGAGCATGTTATCTGGAGATCAATGTCAGTTGCGAACTGTGTGTAATGGTGAGTACATACCGAGATAGTCATTAGCACTAACAACCATATCTGGATGTCGAGGACGGTCTCCTTCAAGTGACTCAACTTGAAGTGGCGGTTCTCAATGCCAGTTTGATTGACTGCGATGTGATTAAGGAGAGCAACCTTCTCGGAATTGGTGAGAAATTTCGCTGTCATAGGTGATTTGGGAAGAATAAAGAAGCCCACAACTCCTACCAAGGACGTGATAAGCCCGAGGGTCAAATACATAATCCTCCATGATGATATCAAAGTCGTACTACGGACGTGTTGGAATCCGTAAGAGATGAAGGCACCTAATATCTGGGCCACCCCTGCACCACAGAACCAGAAGCTATAGCGCGATGCTTGTTCCTGTGAAGTGTACCATTGGCTGCTTATTAACATCATGCAAGGCGAGACGGGCGATTCAAAAAGTCCGGCAAATATGCGAGTTATCAAGAGGGAGTGATAGCTGAATGTTGCCGCAGTACAGGCTGTTGCAATACCCCATAGGAAGGCAAGGATACATAGCCATTTTGTCACAGTGACCTTTTGGAGTATATACCCTGTATCAAGTTCAGAACCTAAGTCTCATAAAGTTGAAGGTGAGGGACTAACCGTTAGGAACCATCGCAATTAAATAGGATATGTAGAATACAGAAGACGCATTTGAGAAGTCATTCTCAACAAGGCGAAGTTCTTCCCGTATACCCATAACACCTGAATACTGTCATCAAGAACGTAATTCAGCTGCGATAGTTTCTAATGCTCAGGGGCCATGCTCACGTTGATGAGAACCTTGTCAAGGAACTGCAACCCATAGCAAGCAGCCATAACTGGGATGATCCGCAAATCGATCTTACGTCGCAAAGCTTTAAGATCCACATTATCATCGAGACGGCTCTGGTCCTGGCCAGCGAGGTAGATGAACGCCCTATCGAGATCTTTGCTATCAATGCTCTCAGTGGCAACAGTTGGTGGGGTGTCGAACCGCTCATCTTCAACAGTCAAAGCTCCAGCTGTTGACTTCTCGTCTTCAATCGAGATACCCATCACCACAGTTAAAGAGTTCTAAGCAAGTGAGGTCTGATCAGAATATGGTTGATAATGACCGTAGGGTAATCTCAACAAAGAGGAATGTGCACAAGCTAGCAGTTAAGTAGTTCCTTCAGGCCGTCCCCTTAAGATTACATCATGTTGGAATATATTGCAACATACCTGCCTTTTCACATACATATGGATGGAAGGGCACATTTCTCAACTGCACGGCATGTGTTGTACCCGTACCAGTGCCAAGAAACAATATGTGGTTACAATATGCAAAGGCCTTGTCGCTGGAAGGAAGGGGGCTGGTGTATTACAAACGGCACTATTAAGGCCCTGAAAATTTAAAGAGGGAGCCAACGCGATTCTAGAATAACAGTTCTGATTTGCCAAGCTAGTGGACATTTATACTCTTTGGGAAGTTTCGTGACACCTCAAGAGTAGACCAATGGCATAAAAATTATCACCGGTATGCCCAATATGGTACATTGCTTGGATTTAGCTTGCTGGTCATGTCCAATGCAATAGCTTGAGCCAATTTATGGTGGTGGCGTCGTTCGCCACCCCTTGCTTTATATCAGCATTCTTACTCGCGTACATTCACCTGATGTCCTGGAATTATTAGAGCTATACGAGTTGAATGGTTCAAGGTCCAGTTTAACAGCATTAAAACTCTAGTGTCTCATGCAACGTTGTATATGCAATTGATTTGAATTATTCTTAAGGGCAAGACTGATCCAATTTGATTGCGCAAGATTACAGATGGCCGTTAATGCTGTAGCAGCATAGCAGGAAGTTTTATGAAACCTGTATACATAGGAGCAACGAGTGTTTACACGACATGAACTGTATTACACATATGTAAATGTGGTGCTACACACCAAAGTAAGATATTCATCATATTGATAGAGAAGACGTTTGATATCCGCCATGGGCAACCCACATAGAATCAAGTACATTCCAGTGTTGATGCCACAGGCCGAAATCCGACAAACAGCGCTACCATGGCCAGACTTATTTACGGGCAGTGTTTCGAAGTTGGATCACTACAGACTTCCTCAGGTCTCTGTCATGGCATTTTTGGTTATGATCCCTTCACGTTCCACCAAGGAAGCTTTTATCCCTATGATTCGAAGATGATAGATGTTCCCAGTGACTCTAAATACGGCAGTTCTTATCAAAGAACCATGTCTATGTCTAAGATAATCTAAAACGTAATCGAACTTAAAATCATATTCTCAGCGTGAAATATAAACCCAAAGGGGGGCCAGCGACTCGTTGTGCGCCCAAGCCTTTGCGTCACAGATCCCTACATCTATTGTCATCACGCCATACACGACGAATCGAACCAGACCAAAAAAATAGCAAAAAAAATAAAAAATCGGTTGGATCCAGATTTGAACTGGAATCTCCCACCGTTCCCCAACCGCTCTTGGTATCCAAGGCAGAGATGCAGGGGTTAGCCCAAAATCGCCTTGAATGGCCCAAAATCGATTGCTTACGGAGGCGGACATCTTACCGTTAGACCATCCAACCTTTTAATTTAAAGATTAGACGCATATACTGCCATATAAGGTATCTATGTAGTTTCTTAGCTCCCATGGAGATATATATAAACCTGCCCTGAGGATGAGATACTCCTTTCATATATCCCCAGCGCCATGCAAACTGTCCACCGAGATATCATATATCCACAAGAAAGATTATTTCTTACATTGCACAACATCTCATCTGTACAACTTGTTCAAAATGAACTCTCATTGTTTGCTATACACTCCATTGATACGACAGGCTTAGCGCATGGTATAAATCGCTGGCAGATAGACAACACCTTCCTATTTATACATTCGCCCTCTTCCTCATGCCAATCATACACTCCAATGGCTTCCTCAGTAACCCCTCTCTTGTCTCCAACACCTTCTGGTACAGCTCAAACTCGTACCTTCTAAACACCGTCGCCACAATCAGCGCCAACTCCATCTCCGTCACATTCCTGCCCACACAGCTTCGAGGACCATAACTGAACGAAATAAACGCAGCCTTCTGTCTCTTAGTTGCCTTCTCCCAACGCTCAGGCCTGAACTCATCTGCATATGGCCCCAAATCTCAATGCAATGATGCACAGTATACGCTGGAACACTGACGACGCTGCCAGCGGGGAAATGCTGATCCAATATGCGGGAACCCGGGCCAGGAGGCACAACACGGGCCAGCCCAAGTGACTACGTCAAGTGGATTTGGAGAGTCTGGTTGATAACGCACTGCATATACTTGAGGTCACGAACTTGAATATACTGTGGCACGACAGTGCCCACTGGGAGGGCCGCGTCAAGCTCGGCTTGCAGCTTTTCGAGGACACCTGGTGTCTTGAGGACCCAGTAGAGGAGTGCACAGGAAGTCTTACTGGTGGTGTCGCTGCCAGCGATCAGCTGGGTCAGGGCTTCTGCGGTTAATTCTGCACGGCCGAGTTTGGCACCCGTCTCGTCTTTACCCTCCATCAGGCGGGCAAGGAGATCGACACAATCAGTCGAGGCGTGCTGAGACTCGGGCAACTGCCATTTCTGCAAGGTTCTGAACAGCTTCAACACCTTGGTAGAAGAATGGGTCAGGGAGATATTTGGCGAATGGCTTGATGCTTGGCAAGCAGCCGATGGTGCCGCTTACTTCGCCGCGACGGTTGAGGACTTCGACAGCTGGGGCGTAGGTAACTGGAGAATCTGGTGTTTTACGGATCTCAGCGATATCTTCCCCTTTTCGACCATGCGGAAGGGTTGCCAGAAAACTAGATCGGCGATGATATCGAATGCAAGGTAGTTGAACCAGTGCAGGGCATCTAAGCTTGTAGAACCCTCCATGTGAGCGTTCAGAGAAGCTGTTCCACTGTTCGTGAATGCAGCCAGGTTTGATGTCATGTACTCCTCGAACTGGGAGATGGACTTAGTGTAGAGGGTGTGAGCAATAGTCTTGCGCTTCCGGGTGTGCTCGGCTCCGTTGCGGGTGTTGAACAAGCTACGCTGAATGAACACAAAGGCGTCATAGTAGTCAGATTCTAAGAAACCATTGCCGTGGCCGTAGACAGGTTGGATGGCGGAGTCGTCGGCGATGGAGACATGATTCGGGGCGATACGGACAAGTTTTCCGTACTTCTTGTGGGCAGCATGGACAGATAAAAAGCGCTTTCCTTGCCTAGCTTGAAGAAGTCGCCAGATATTGGTGAAGCTTGCAAAACGAGGGGCCGGGATACCACGCAGGTATCCGTACGTAGTAAAGTATGGAATCAAGAAATAAAGTCAAGAAGAGCGATTGGTGTCCAAGGAGTGACGAGAAAGATGCATCGTGAGACAAACATTGTTCAACAGAGCAATTGTATAATTTGACAATTGTAATCAGGCTTACGGGTGCACAAGAAACCCCCTAGGGAGAATCCGGTGTTGTTCATATAACTTAATAAAGTTATAAAGAGACTTTTCATCCAAGAGATCCGTCCAACCAAAGATCAGACTAAACTCTATCAGGCCAGACTAGACTAATGGATGTGCGACTTCAACTCCCTTACTTCTTTGCTAGCGCCCTTGTCTCTTAGATGACACTTACAGAGAGAGCCAACATTACTGTAGGCTACACTCTAACGACAGGCTGTTTATGTTACGGCTCTCGGAGAACTACTAGCCGAGTGAGTCACGTCGCATGACCCCACGTGATCCTTAGAATGGAACTATGAGAACTGTTAGAACTTGTACAGTTCCTACAGTTCCTACAGTTCCTTAGGGTAGAACTATAGGAACTGTTAGAACTCATACAGTTCCTATAGTTCCCTACAGTTCCCTTTAGCACGACACTACTATATAAGTAGATAGTATTCCCTTAGATAGGAGCTTTATGCTTAACTTAATATAGTATGCTTTATAATACTATAACGTGTTACTTAGAAAGCCTTTGTGTTTAATCCCCTGCCTCCTCTATTAAGTCAACCTTACATATAAAACCTCTGTGTCTTCTATCGTTTAGAAGTTAGTGTTACACTTTAAGCACTATTTCTACAAGGTACCAGCTTACACACAAAGCAACAGTTCATCGGCTCATCAGTTCAAATCGGCTCAGTTCAGTTCAGTTCAGCTTTTATAAGTGGGGCGTTCAGTTCAGTTCACAAGTTCTCATATAGTGGGGCGTTCAGTTCAAGTTGTCCGCACTGACTGTTTTGAACTGAACGAACTGACAGTTCTTGGGGGGTTAATAGTGGGCCAGACATAATATATTACCATAGCTTTTAGCGCTGAATTTTTTTTCCCCGGGACTTTTGGATGCTCACGGGCGCAATTTTGTTACATTTGATAAGTTACCAAAATGTCGTCACAGGCTTCAACTGAGCAATCACTACCACCTAGTATACAATCTAAGTTATTAAACCAAGATGTTGCTAGCTCAGGCCTTGATTGTCAATCTTCATCATCACAACTCGGCTCCATTACTTCAAACCAGAAGCGCTCTCGCACTTCCTTTATCTGGTCGCATATGCCAGGTGATCCAAATACAGTATACTTCAATGGTCAACAAGTGGTTGTTTGGCGTTGTGGGATTTGCAAGAAGGAGTATCATGAGGCAGGTGGAACGAGAGGCCCAAAGAAGCACTTGTTAAAGTGTCACTTTATTACGGATCCAAAGGAAGGGACTAAGTTGCTTGCACAAACCATGTCAATTGCAGAAGCTTTTGAACGAGGTCAAGAGGCCTTGCTTTACACGAAGCATCGTAAGCTTGACACGTCTTTTGATATTGCAACTTTTCAACAGCTCTTTATACGATGGATTGCACGCTGTTCTCTTCCTCTACGAATGTCAGAAAGGCCAGAATTCCGAGAGCTTCTTATGTTTCTAAACCCAGAAGCTGAGAGTGCACTTCCAGCTAACCATGAAACTGTGCGTAACTGGACTATGGAGTCCTTTCGTGTAGAGAAACGTCAAGTACAACAAGCTGTCCATGGGGCTATTTCAAAGGTTCATTTTACAGTTGATTTGTGGACGTCAACAAACTCCCTCGCTCTACTTGGAATAATAGCCCATTACTTTGCAGAAGATGGTCAGCTTCGAGAGTCAGTTCTAGCGCTACGAGAATTAGAAGGTCGGCATACAGGGGCAAACCAATCACAGCTCATTCTAAAAGTGATTGATGAGTTTGGAATTGCAAGTAAAGTTGGGTATTTTATGATGGATAATGCAGAAAACAACGAGACGATGATGCAGAGTCTTTCAGCTAGTTAGTACTCTCTCCTATATTTATACTATTAATATTAACACTAGTATAGCTTTAGAGGAGCGCCATATTCCATATAATGCAAAGAAATACTGTCTTCACTGCAATGGCCACATTATCAATCTTACAGCTCAGGCTTTTCTTTTCTCAACTGAAGATGAAGCTCTTTCAGAGACAAACAACCTAAGTTCTTCGTATATTCCTACACAGCTGGAAATGGAGACTTGGCGTCGAAAAGGCCCTCTTGGAAAGTTACATAACATTGTAGTTTATATTCAAAGGTCTCCACAACAGCGATTAGCCTTTCAGAAACTCAGTCAAGGACGTCGATTACTTCGAGACAATACGACACGGTGGAACTCTTGGTTTTCAATGATAACTTCAGCTCTTCATGAAGACGTTAAACCTGCTATCGACCTATATTGCTTTCAAGAAGGAGGTGATTTAGTAGGCGATGTATTGTCTAGTTCTGATTGGGCTAATTTAAGTAACATTATGGGTTTCTTGGAGACTTTTATGAAGCTACAAAAGCTACAGAAGGCCGTAGTGCCACTTTGGAAAGAGTCCTACCATCTATGGATTATATATTAGAGAAGCTTGAAGATGGCAAGACAACCTACGCTTCAGATTCATTTATGATTCCTTGCATTAACTCTGGCTGGGCAAAGCTGGATAAGTACTATAGCCTTACAGATCGAAGCCCTGTATACATTGCAGCAATGATTCTCATTCCAAGTCAAAAATGGAGCTATTTAGAAGACAACTGGGACCCTATCTGGGTAGCGGATGCAAAGAAGACAGTGCAGGACTTTTGGCAATCTCAGTACAAAAGTACAGAAGTTATACTTCCAATAACTCCGCTCACGCCAAAGACTGGGTTTGCAAAGTGGAGAGCTGAGAAGGCAAGACAAGCACCTATAGTTGATGAATATTCACGATATTGCCAAGGGGTTTGTTGCCCCGTTGAGGTGGATTCTATCACTTGGTGGATGGAGCCTACACAGCGTGCAACGTATCCAAATCTACCAGTTATGGCATTTGATATATTGTCAATACCAGCTATGTCAGCAGAGCCAGTACGTCTGTTTTTAGGTGCAGGAATTACAGTTACAGAGAGAAGAAATAGGCTAGGCACAGAGACCATTGAGGCATTAGAATGTCTAAAGAGCTGGCTTGGAAGCCATTGCACTACTTGGCTTGCAGGTTCCTAGATGACAGCAAAATAGCTTTAATGAACTGGCGTTCGTTCAGTTCAGTTCAGTTCAGTTCAGTTCAATACCATAAAGTGGGGCGTTCAATTCAGTTCATGCATTTTCATATTGTGGGGCGTTCAGTTCAGCCTCAAATTTGAACTGAACTGAACTGTTTGAACTACTAGCAACACTGCAAAGCAACATGTTAGCTATAGGATCTAAGGAAAGATCAGGGCTGCCCTAGCTACACCAACTCCTGCTACGCTAACGCTTACGCCATCTTAGGCGATCCCGCCTTAAGACAAATACATGCCTAACACAGAACCAGTCGTCACAGAACTCTAGGAAACCCTACACGTTAAGTTGCCTAACACTTACTCTAGCAACCACAAGGAACTTCAAGTGTTTCTGCTCTAGATCGAGCTATACTTGCACTTCAATGATGACAAGTTTCTAATTAACGAGAGTTATGCCTTGTAGACATCATCCTACCTTAGAGAGGAAACCCTTCGATGGGTAGAACCCTTCCTTAAGGACTATTTCTAACATGAGAACACCTATGGTACGATGGTGACCACTAGAACTATGTTCGGTACTTAGAAGGAATTTAAGAAGGAGATCCGCCATATGTTTAGCATTATCAATGAGGTTAAAACTACAGAAGAACATCTGTATGGACTGAAGCAGACTAGTAGCGCCCTCACATACACTATAGAATTCCAAAGATATGGCAACTAAACCAATTAGGATACCTACACACTCATTAGCCACTATCGTCATGGACTAAAGAGCCATGTCTATACAGAACTCGCATCTAGAAGCAACAACGAACTTACGACAACCCGAAGAAGAGTTACAAGTATCGAGGTAATGAAGGTCAAAAGAGAGACAACCATTCTCAAGACAACTGATGGTTTGACCCTATGGAACTTGATGCCACCTTTAAGCAAGGCAACCGCCTACATAACCCTAACAAGGAGCGACAGCTTAAGTAACAGCTCTGTTTTAATTGCAACAAGTCCGGCTACACGGCTAGGGACTGTAGACAGCCTAAAAAGGGAAGCAGGGGACGTAAGTTTAGCAAGCAGCTTAATACCACTTGGAATAATCAGGGCGGGTACGATGCCCTGCAAGGACAGCTGTGTGCCACGTTATAGGAAAGATCTAGAGTATCAGTACTTAGGATCTTAAAGAATTTGATATGTTAGACAGGGGAATGAATGATGAAAGCACCCCTAAATGGCAGAGCTTAGACGAGAATTATGAGGTCCTTGATAAGGAAGAGTGTATCTCTTTAGGCAAGGAGGATTTTGACCCCCTCGACTAAAAAATGAAGAAGAGCATCCTCTAGAACTAGGACAAAAAGGTCCTAGTATCAAGATGCCTAGAACGATGGACAGGCACTAAACAAGATTGGGAAGTCAAGGTCTGTTCTATGAGGTGTTGCCTAGGGTACCTACATTAGCAGGAACCCTAAGGTGGACAACACACAGAAAAGGAAGCCACTAATTAGCTAAAGAATAAACTCTGCGAATATGACATCTAGGATGCCATCGCAGAAGGAAGAACTGTTAACATCTATCATGCTCCTAGGCCTCTAGTTGGTAGAGATATGTCATGTGGTAGTATGAGTGATGTCATGTAATGAATCATAGAGGGTTGTAGAGATATGCTATGTGGTAATATTGGCCCAGTAACTAAGGAGCAATGACGTGTAATGAATCATAGATGGTTGTAGCAATCGTTGAGTAGTATTGCTCTTGTTGTTGGTGTGATAAGCCAAAATATGTATAGTGACTTGTAGGTTTGAGGAGGAGATTTCCAAGTTTGCTCTTGAGTTTGATAGCAAACTGAGTGCAACGAATGTCAGTATGACACATGCCTCCATATGAATTTTACCCGGTACAACAAGTACAGGTGCAATCTTCTGTCCAACTGCAGATACTGCCTCTATAATTGTAATAGATATACGATTCTCAGGGCTTGGAGTGTAGAGCTGCTTTACAGCTCGGGGGACCATAACTCTCTCACCTCCTGGAATTCTGATCCTAAAACCAGTTTCGTCCATATTCCAGATTGACTCTGGTTTTATACCACGCTGTAGTACTAATGCTGTGTACTCTTGAAACCACTTAATAACAGTAGGCTCCTGTTGAGCTTTCGTACGCTGTTGTGCAATAGGCTTTGTAGTAACAAAGTGAAACTCTATAAGCTCATTCCGTATATATTTAGTGAGCCAGCTCTGTGACGGTGGAGGCAGTGGGCTCCGTAGGTGGCATACTGCCCCGTAAACCATATGCCTATTAGCCCCTAATCCTAGGTGATACTGCTCTAGAATCCAGGCCTTTAGGGCTTCTGTTTGAGCTGTAGAAAGCACCCTATTCTGACCCCCATTTTGGGTAGTGGATCTTAAAAATCCGACTTGCAACAGCTACAGATTCAGAGGGATTTGCTGCAAGCCATTCACAGGCATCTGATAGAGAAGTCCCTTCCATTAAATGAATTACATTTAATTACTATATAAATTACTATGGGGGGGAATGCCGAAGGTTTTGGTAAGGAGTAGCGGTGAATGTATGCAAGTTGAGGTGGCGCAAACCGCTTCCCCCCCCCGATTATATGCAGCATGTGTTGTAGGTGCTAAAGCAGCATTTGACGACTGCTTAATTTGGCTTGTACTTTGACGAAAACTGAATTCTTCATACGCAGTCTGGGCTTGTAACTCGTCAGCTAGTAATTGCTCTGTTGCTGTAATAAGATCCTCTCTATCTTCAAAATCCTCGTTCTCAGCGAGTGTATCCATCTGATAACCGATAGTATTTTCGCATGGGGACCTATCCCAGCACAATATAATTATCAAGGATATGAAGATCGCAGGTGTGATCGACTGGGAGTGATCTGCTCGAGTGCTTCGATTGCGGATGCAACGGGGTCTTCTTCGGGGGGTTCCTCGATGGGTGCGGGTTTGTAGGTTGCTGAGTCTGTGGTATGGTGAGTTATATGTCGAGTGATATGGTAACGGTCGACTCACCAACAATGACGGGCTCGTAGTTATTGGGAGCTGTCCTAGGACCAGCCCGCCCGCCCGCTTTTGCTCTGCGTTCCTGCTTATTTTTAACGTGAGAACGATACTGGAGATGTAACGTGATAATTTCTTAAATAAACTTATATATCCGCAGTAAATCTCACGATATAACTCTTCTAAACACACAAGAAGACACCGCACTCACGACCCCATATGTACTCACCATCCCAGACTTCCCCCCCCTCCTCCAAACCTCAAAACACAACCAAACACTTCCGCCATCCACATCTCTCACCACCTAACAACCCACAGGCACCACCACACATCCAACACCATCCCCCTCGCCCTTCCAACCGTCCCGCCCACTCCGCCTCCCCCTCCACGGCTGTGCAGGCCCCTTCTTCGCGACCACCAACAACCCCCCGCCCGAATCACCACTCCCGCCACACAACGCCACAGATACGCCAACCATTCTGCCCGGCCACCCCCCGCCGCCGCTGAAGATTCTAGCGTCATCACAGACTCATAGCTACCACTCCATCGCCCGCCATGCATGCACCATGCTGCACCCCGCCGCCGAAGGCTACAAGGCAGCAAACCCCCACCCCCATGACTCCCTAGCATCTGCGTTGGGTCTGCGTTGGGTCAGAGGCTAGGGAGTCATGGGGGTGGGGGTTTGCTGCCTTGTAGCCTTCGGCGGCGGGGTGGAGGGTCAGGGTGGTGATGACGCTGGGGAGGCTGTGGAGCTGGGGGAGGCTTGGTTAGAAGGGTCACGTGATTGTCACGGGATTAGGCTGTTGTGGTTGTAGTGGTGGTGATGGAGGACACGGATTTAGGTCTGAGAATTGACGTGCTAGGGATGCTTTGGTTGGGTTGAGAGTATCGGGTTTGCTGGGTAGGAGCTGCTGTGGGGATCGGTGTCCCAAGGGATATCCAAGGCCTGTCTTCGTGGCCTGAGACAAGTTTGTTTCAAAAAAGGTCACAGCATGAAAAAATTGAAGTGTAGATATCAGTATTAGGATTCTACTCCAGTTATACGAGGAACCCAGCGTCCTCTATTACCATCCCACCATTAATCCGACCGTGCTCCTTGCAACGAGACAGCCACTTCGAGGCGCTGCGCTCCGGAGAAAACCCCCGAGTCTGAAGGTGAAGAAAAGACTAGTCTTACATGTATGTGTATTTACAATTCTATCCGCTGATAAACCCCCCGCTCCGTTGAACGCCCAATGTACATAATTCCCAAACCAATCGGACACTGGAGATGCCCCGGCCAGCATTCGTGGCAGCACCGTCGATGCAGTCTTTCCCTTCACGGCAGCACGCGTTGGTGCTTTTGATTCTGTGGCCGCTGAAGAGCAATTCGTCGTTATAGACATACATCGTGTGTGACATGGCGTTCCAGAGGCGCGCCGCCCATCCGCTCCCCAAAACCGCTGGTGGGCAATAAATAAGCCGACCCAGCTTTGCCGTGTCGCGGCTCGCGGTCTGGCGTGGCCGGCGACTTCCTTGCTCTTGTTCTATCCAACAGTTGTCATCACGCCATCCGATCCACACACTCTCGCCGCGGCAGCAGTATATAACCGGGGCCGTTCTTGTCCTTCTTGCTCGTCCCGATCCACGCCGTCCATGCATAGAACATGACCGCGAAGACCACGCCCGCCACTGCGAACCCGCCGAAGGTGAGCAGCATCCAGTGCTTGCCCATCCAGAAGATAGTCTGCGCGTCCTTGCCGTGCCAGCTGTTCCCTTTGGCTATGTAGAAGATGCTCCACGCGTTGTTGCGGTACTCGGGCGGCATCAGCACGCGCACGTGGTCCTGCTCGGGACGCTCCTCCGACATGTACTGTTTCCAGATGATGGAGAGGAAGAGCGGGCCCGTCGACGACATCACCGTGATGTAGGGCATGCCATAGTTGTTTGCGTACCGCTCGAGGCTCTGGATCACGCGCTCGAAGAAGGGGTGGTGCGGGATGGCGCCCATGGCGTCGTTGCTGATGCCCGTGGGGAGCGTGCGTCGGAGCCAGGCTGGGTACTCGAGCATCACGTCCAGACGCCGTACGCACCCATCGTCGAGATCAAGGTAGATGCCGCCGTAGTGGTCGAGGATGAAGTAGCGGATGGCATCGGCACGCTGGATGGGGAAGGGGTACGAGTCGAAGGTGTCGAGGAACCAGGGGTATTTCGTGCGGATGAACTCGCGGGAGAGGGTGTCCGTCCAGAGCTGTAGATTGTGTTCGTCAGTATGTGTCCCATTTGGGGGAATTGAGGGTGATGAGGCGTGGGGGGGAGCTCACCTTGTACTCGTAGTCTGGGTGTAGGTCGATGCACGATCTCTGGCTGGGCACCCATTGCGCGGGAATGGAGTCGTTGACATAGGTCTGGTGTATTATTCGAGGGATAACTTGTCTGTCATTGCGGTCGGTGTGGTCCTCGCTGGGCCTCATGATATCGGCAGCTGGAATGGCGTGGACAGTTCCATCTTCGAAGAGGAGGGCGATAAGTGTGCTGAAGACATTCACAAGAAGGCAAATAACGACGAAATTAACGAGTATGAAGACCTTGGTTCCTTTTCGCATCGTAACATATGGTAAGGAGAGTAGGACGTGGGGAAAGGCAGGACATTAAGGATATCGGATTGTCGTAGGTATGTATCCTAGGTTTGGTGGAAGGGGGGTGGGTTGTAATAAATGTGGTGGCGATGGGGGAGAGCGGTAAGAGACTTGGGGGAGGGGAGTGGTTACTCTCTCGAGTTAGGAAACTACGCGTCACTATAAACGCAAGAGGCGCGGCCCATTGAGGGTTTTGGAGATTTTTTTTGGGGGGGGGGGATGGTGGGAGGGACGGTGCGGTACATGAAGTAGGAACAGCAGAGGATTTAGTAGCCAATTAATCCGTTTCGCTAGGGCGTGGTTAAGGCATTTTTGCAGAGTGGGACGGTAATATTAGGAGGGAAAGGAGATAAAGATAATCCGAGGCAGACGGAGTGACATGTACATGTAGGGTAGTCGAATAGTGTACGGGAGAGCAAGTCACTCTCGTTTATCGTATTTTGCTATTTCGATTAATTTTTCAAAGCGTGTAGTGTGAGTAGAGTACGGCAGTAAGTATGGTTTAGTATGGTTTAGTATGGTTTAGTATGGTTTAGTATGGTTTAGTATGGTTTAGTATGGTTTAGTATGGTTTAGTATGGTTAGTATGGTTTAGTATGGTTTAGTATAGATAATCTGGAGTATTGTACGTACGTATGTATTGTCTTTCTCCATGGCTTACAACTGCCCTAGTACATGACTCGCTGGGACTGTATGGGACTGTATAGTACTGGTAACGACTACCGACGGCGGCCTGAGGCTAGTAGTTAGTAGTTGGCAGTTAGTAGTTGGCAGTTAGTAGTAGCATGTTGTCATCCCCATCCCATACTACAGAGTGTGTACGCGTAGTATCGAGATGGTCAACGACGTCGTAGTCGTCGTAGCTGTACTACTCCAAGCTTCTTTTAGACATCTTCATGCGTCGCACGCAAGGGACCGGTTCTTCACTTGCATAACGCATACCGAGCTTGGATAATTTGGCAGGCGGCGTATATACCGTCCGCCCATCCACAGCACACCGCAACCACCTCGCATCCACCACAGCCTCATCGGAGCCCCCGCCAGCCGCCACTACTCCAATACCCACGCCAACCAGCCTGACAGGCAGCCCCGGCCCCAGCTGCGCCGCAAGTGTCCCAACCACCGCCCCTTAAACGTTTCATTTCCTTAGACATGATCCTTTGACTGCGTGCGTTTATGGCGTCAAGGTGCAGAGGTTGCAGCCAGTCAGAGGGGGGAGACTGGGACTAGGGCGTGCAGGTCTTGTCATGCTCGGAAATGAGCTTTTTGTACGGGGCCGAGAGAGGCATGTGAGAGTACAGTCCACTCTCGCCAAGACGATGTCGGATAAGTCGATAACACCGCTAAGTCGATATTTTTTTCAGCACCAATTGATTTTCGCACTCAATTCTCGATATTCGCGATATTGACCTTCTGACCTTTAATTATCGACTTATCCAACTCTATTATGCCTCGAAAGAACACGATTACACTCGAACAGCGCCGTGCCCTTCGACATTGGGCACACAAACAGCACCCGAAACCCTCCCAGAAAGCCTGCATCAACTGGTTCCTTCACGAATTCAATCATCGGCTCAGTCAATTGACTATATCAGATAGCCTCAGTGACCGCTTTAAACATCTCGACAACTCGACAACAACTGGACAACGAAATCGAACTGGCCAATGGCCTCAACTTGAACAAATTCTCTACGACTTTCAGCGACGAATTGATAGCCGCAGTGGCTTTACATCTGGTGATATACTTCAAGAAAAGGCGAGGGAGATCTGGAGAAGGCTTCCACAGTATGCAGATCAGCAAGTTCCCGACTTTAGCTCTGGCTGGCTTACACGATTTAAATCACGACATAATATTAAGATACATACACGTCACGGCGAAGCAGGATCTATCCCGGAATTAGTTGAAGAAGAGATGAAAGGGCTCCGGACAATTGCTAGCGAGTTTGAGGAGGAGAATATCTATAATATGGACGAAACTAGGCTCTACTGGAAGATGATGCCATCTCGAGGACTAGCATCGCAATCATTACCTGGATTAAAGAAGGAAAAAGCTCGAATTACACTTACTCTTTGTACAAATGCTTCTGAATCTGACCGGCTCTGGATTATCGGCAAAGCAAAAACACCTCGATCTTTACGCAATATTAATATATCTACAATGGGAGCTGAGTGGAGGTGGAATAAAAAGGCTTGGATGAATTCAACAATTATGATTGACTGGCTTCAAGCATTTTATCAACATATTGGCTTTACTCGACAAGTCCTTCTTACAATGGACAACTTTTCTGCACACATATCTGGTGTTGAGCTTTGTCCCCCACCTCCTAATATTCGGATCTGTTGGCTTCCAGCTAATAGTACTAGTCGATTCCAGCCTCTTGATCAAGGCATTATTCAATCTCTTAAAGCTTATTACCGTCGACAATGGCTCTGTTTTATGCTTGAATGTTATAATTTGAATCTGGATCCGATTAAGCAAGCAAGCTTACGACTTTCAATTCGCTGGATCTTACGAAGCTGGAATCAACAAGTTTTACAATCAACTATATACAATTGCTTTCGAAAATCAACACTTCTTACAACTCTAATCACTCTTCCAACCTCAATTACACCGACAGACCTTTCACAACTATACGAACAAGTTATTCAAGCTGGCAATATACATGATTCAATGGCTATTTCGAACTTTTAAATCCTATCGACGAGCAAATCAACAATACAGAAGTTACAACAGATGAGGAGGGTATACTACAGGAGATTTTGGATGAGCATCTTAGTGATCCTACTCAAAATGGTGAGCAAGAAGAGGAGCCTGAGACTGAAGAGGCTGTTTATTCAGCCTCTGATGCTCGCAATGCCCTTAAAGTTCTGATTGAGTATACGGAGTGTCAGGATGCTCTCCAAGCCAATCACCTCAGGGCATTAGAGCATTTGGAGGGCGAAATTGAGGTAATTCAACTTAATTCCTTGGTTCAGGAGACATTGGATAGGTGGATTACATAATACTTGGCATTTCAATATAACGATATTTTCACTTTTACGATATTTACATGTGTCACCAATTGTATCGACTTAACGGGAGTTGACTGTACGGAGGTTGGTGTAAGGACAGTTCGAACTGAGGCTGACCTTCGAGTCTGCAGAAGTATCCGAAGTATAACGTGAAGACTTCAATGCTCGAAGAAGTAGGACAAGGTATGGTAGTTCAGGCTCCAAAGCATATACTTTATACCACAGGGGTCAAGTGGTGAGACTAACAGGTTGGCCAAGTGGTTCGACTCAAAGTAAGGGAATGCAAAGTAAGTCGAAGCAGGAGGAATTGCAAGAAGGCCAAGTAGTGTATAATTTGCTAGCTAAAGATCAATAAGAGACATGAGCAATAAGTGCTTATATAACAGTAAAAATCCCTAGTGCCAAATAAGTGAAGGCACTAATTAACTGAACCCTAGCTAAGCGAGCCCTAGTGAAGTGAGCCAATAACAAGAGAGCCTAAGCCAGTAGTCATTTTGGGCTGATCTAGGTCAGCAAGTGAAGCGTAAGTGAGCGAAGCAGGTGAAGTGAATGACATAGTGAAATAAGTACTAGAGACTAAAGTGAATTGAAGGGTCATGACACAAATATCGAAGGAGTGTCATGACAGTTGGCTGACAATCTGATTAAAAGGAATTTAATCATGGGTCGAATAACCCACTGCTACGCAGTGGGCGCAAGCGAGTTGCATCGCCCCAGATTTCTCAACCACCCAATTTGTATTGCAATTGAATCTTGAACAATTCCACCACCTGCAACCCACGAATACGAAGAGGCTATAGCCCAGGCAATTGCCTGGGCTACTGCCAATCCTGACGAGAGTGAGACTACCGCTGCACGTATTTTCCACGTGAATCCTCAAACCCTCAAACCGAGGGTATGACGAAAGAAGCAACGCGACAACCGCCCTCATATATACACGGAGGCCAGAATCAAATCCTCTCTAGGCCACAACACAAAGCTATTATTACATATGCAGACGATATGCACAGGACAGGCCTCGGGGCTATGAAACAGATGGTCTTTGCGATAATCGAATACCTAAAGGATCTAGAAGGCAGACCGCGACAATTGCATGAAACTGAGTCAGTGCACAAGATGTTAAGGATGTACAGGATTGGTTCAATAGTTGGATGACTTGGTGCGAAGCCCATCATATTTAGCCTGGTGATATTATCAATTTTGATGAAGCTGGGTTTCAAATTGGAGTAGCTTCTGGAGAAGATATTCTTGTCCCTACCTGGATAGTAGATGTATGTATATCCAGTTATAATATAAAATATAGTATAGCTAATAAACTATAGCCATTGTATACACCTAGCCCTGAAAATCAACGTTCTATTACCATTATAGAATCGATTATTGCAAATGGAACAACTATTCCTCCTGTTCTAATTGTACAAGGTGTGAATCATATGACGAATTGGTATACCTTATTAGACGGAAATACAAGGGTATTAATGTCTGATTCCGGATATATCAACTCTCAATTAGCTCTTGAATATCTTGATTACTTGATTCTTCATATACAAGCTTGTAATGGTGGGTGCACCAGATGTGAGAATCTAGCCACCCAAGGAAGGGATGAATTTACTAAGACAACACACTGTCTTAGAAAACAGAGCCAAAGGGTCATAGCTTAGACTATTTCATAACGCAGCAATCAGGTGTGTGATGTAGTGAAGTGGTTCAGACAAGTTGCAACAAATGTTGAGTCTGGGAACTCAGGGGTAAGTCAGAGGTTAACACCTCACTGACTTTTCAGAAACAAGGAGTAACAAGATGAATGCTTGGAAGCTTGGAAAAGACGTGGAAGTATGTGATAGTCGATTTACTGTATTGTCTGCTTGCCCTTTCTTAAGGAAAGGGCAATCCTATTTATGCCAAAGGAGTGTAGTTCTCTCATTTTCCATGACTTTCCATGACTAACCAGGCTTGGTAAATGTATTAGAAATCAAGTGCGACCCACAACTAGCTTGCTAATCATGTAGCGAATGTAAGAGAATCCCATAAAACCATCTCTTGGGTTCCTAGCCTATAGGAAGTGAAAAGGAGGTCCAAGGTCAGAGTACCTATAGACAAATTATGTCATAACTTAACCAATCTTGTGGGTAACTAAGGAGTGATGACATGTAATGAATCATAGAGGGTTGTAGAAGCTTCTAGAGCTATCGTTCATGTTCCTAGGCCTCTAGTTGGTAGAGATATGCCATGTGGTAGTATTGGCCCACCCCCTTAAGGAGGAGATTTTCTTAATAACTTGTTCAATGAGTGTCCAAATGATATGCTGTGATGTATGTAGCATAAACAGATGTAGTAGAAGAGTTTGCAGCAATTGTTGAGTAGTATTGCTTCTGTTGTTGGTGTGATAAGCCAAGATATGTATGGTGACTTGTAGGTTTGAGGAGGAGATTTCTAAGTTTGCTCTTGAGTTTGATAGCAAACTGAGTGCAACGAATGTCAGTATGACAAAGCTGGGGCAAATGCACGTCCTAGGGTTCTATTAATGGATCAACACGGTAGTCATATGACCCCGGAGTTTATTATTAAAGCTACAGAAGCTAATATACACCCATTTCCTTTTCCTAGCCACTTGACGCATGTTCTTCAACCTCTTGATGTCGGTGTTTTTTAGCCGTATAAACACTGGCACCGGAAGGCTGTACATGATGCAACCCGGCATCTAGATATTGAATATACAGTTTCATCGTTCTTCTGGGACTTACAGAAATCAGGGAAAAGACTATGAAAAAAGAGACTATTCAAGGTGCCTTCCGAAAGTCTGGGATCTGGCCAATAAATTGCCAGAAAGCTCTTAAGAAAATGAAGATGTATATGATACCAGCGATGGCGATGGCAACGGTGACAGCGATTGAATTACCCTATCCTATATTTAGTAGCCCTACACGCCAGAAAATCGACTCTACAATACGAAGGGTCCAGAACGTCCTTATGACTGCAGAAGTCTGGGACTGGCAGCATGAAGACCTTCATAATAGGGTTCAAAATCAACAGAAGTCTAGGATTCAAGGGAATCGGAAGGTCTTACAAAAAGGAGGGGTCCTTACAGGAACTCAGGCACGACAGATCGAGAAAACATTTCTAATGGGACCGTCTCGTGGGTCACCATTCCGTTGTTAGTTGAGATGGGCTCCCCATCTACAACCATTAATGGGTATGGATCGGTCTTTAGTTGCGTCCTGAACCCGTGTGTGTCTGCTACTTTCTTTGTCATAAAGTTGCCCGTTGCTCCTGAGTCTATCATAGCTCGGAGGTGTTGCTGTTGTATCTTAGCAACCACATATACCTGCATGCCACCCGTTGTGGCACATAGCTGATTTGTACTAGGCCTCTTTGTGTCACTCGCCAGTGGCCTACTGCCGAGGACTCCTAGTTTTTTTAATCGTCTGAGGAATAACCGTCTGAGGAAAATCCATCATGTTCACCATATTCTAATGGTCGTAGAACTGGTACCCTTTCTCTTCTTTGTTCTGCTTCACGACATAGGCGTTCATGTGCTTCTAACACTCGTGTTCCCCTTTCTTCTCTTGGGATGCTTTCCTGGGAAGGATACTTATTTAGTTAGGTCACTATATTGATTACTATAATAAGTACTATAAAGTTGTAGGGCTACTTACTCTCAAATTCCTTAATAAGAGTCATCTCTGCTGCTTCTTGGAGTGCACTCACAGCAGATGATTAAAGTCACAGATCTTTGCCAAGCAGTGTGCAGTGAATCGTGATTCGGCATGATTCACCCTGAATCAGATTCGATTCATGATCTGATTCGGGCTATTTCTTGATGATTCGAATCATGATTCGGCAAGTATTTGAATGATCCGAATACTTGCCATAATGTCTAAGATGTCCAAGCGTCTAGCGGTGAGGACTTACTGTCGTCCTCAATATATAGCTTTTTAGATTGACATTTAATACATTCAATCATTACAATTATCATCATTATGAGTGATTCCGAGTTGTCTGACGCCCCTGAGGATTTTGACGATCATGTTATTTATGAAGATAACAGTAATGATGGACTATTCTCATCGTCTTCGCTATCATTACCACAAAGCAGTACCGCAACACTACAGCTACCAGTCACTCATTCTGCTCTTTTTACAAAGAATCTACATTCTCGTACTATCTTAAGAGGCTATCCTAATAAGATGCAATATGCTTGTACGCAAGAAGGCTGTTCATATATGCCTGAAGCTAAACTGGTATCGCAAAATACAACAAGCAATTTATGGAGACATATTGAACTAAAGCATCCAACTATCTTTGAAGCGTCTTCAAAATCTACTCGAAAACTTCAGAATAAAGACAATATCCGCCCTCAGAACCATGCATCTTTGTCTAGATTCTTCAAGCCAAATCCTCATGGTACAACTCCAGTGCCAGGCACCAAATTCTGAGAATTGTTACTTGCATTCATCATTATGAATAATCTACCAATGAGATTGGTAGATAAATTCTCATTCCGGCAGCTAGTGCATTACCTCAATCCTTCAGTCTTGAGTCTCTGCAAAATTTGGAAAATTTCGGCCAAACTTTCAACTGCCTTCCACCCAGAAACAGATGGACAGACTGAGCGATTCAATGCAGAGCTCGAACGCTACTTGCGAGCTCATGTGAACTATCTTCAAGACAATTGGGTTTCATACTTGTGCATGGCGGAGTTTGCTGCCAACAGTTTGCCATCAGATGCAACCAAGACAAGTGCGTTTTTTGCGAACAAGGGCTATGAACCAAGAATGAGCTTCGATACAGAGCAGCAAGCATATCACGAAGCCAAGCAAGAGCACAAGAACATAGCTCAGACCATGGCAAAGGTTTGGGAGTTTCTGCAGGATGAAATCACGCTCTCGCAAGCAAAAATGGAACATTTCGCGAACAAGAAAAGGAAACCTGCACCACGCTATCAAGTGGGAGACAGAGTATGGCTTTCAACTCGAAATATAAAGACACAGAGGCCATCAAAGAAGCTAGGCCACAAGCAAGTGGGACCTTTTGAAATTGTCGTTTAGCTGTGTAGGCAGTAGGGGTGAATATTGGCACTGTTAGCGTGGTAAGAAAAGTGATAGTTTCTCTGTATTGGTAGGGATTTGTAGCGTGAGCGGGTAGGACCTCTCGGGCTCTTTCCCCCTCTACCCGCTGGCGCTGCTCGTCCTGGAAGGTAGCAAGTTGCATTGGGTTTTGCGGGAGATGGTTAATGGACAGAAGCGGGAGTATCATTTCTGCAGCTGGGGCGGCAATTGAATTTCCACTCATAGTAGGGAGAATGCTATGAGATGGATCCTTAACATGGACAGTCTCATCAAATACCACTACTTTAGCACGTTCTATGGTGCCATTTAGAGGGTTCCAGAGCCGATATTGGTTGTCACCTTCGTAGCCGATGAGCAGAGTGAGTTTGCTTCGGTCGTCGAGCTTCTTTGGGTAGAGCGATTTGGCAATGAGCTTATACGCTGGACAGCCAATGCATCAGAGATGTGAGAGTTCTGGTCGGATGCCGTACCATGCTTCATAGGGAGTGATTGTAAGATCTGATGTAGGTGAACGATTCTTTAGGTAGACCATTGTTCGGGTTACCTCACCCCATAGTTCCTTTGGTAGATTAGCTTCTGTCATCACCGATCGCGATTTATCAAGTTGGTTCGATTTCCACGCTCAGACATGCCATTTTGGTTTGGTTGATGTGGACTTGTGGGCTCCCATTCGGCGCCCATTTGTTTGTACCATACGAGACATATTTCAGCAGCAAATTCGCCGCCACCGTCTGCTCAAAAACGTTTGACACGAAGGTTTGTCTGGTTACAGACGATATTATACCAGTATTTGATGTAACAAAGGACCTCAACGCTCGTTTTGCCTTTGAGGAGATAGATCCAGGAGAAACGTGTGAGATCGTCTGTTATCATTAAATATAAGGATTCCCTAGCATTTGTTTTTGGTGTAATAGGACCAGCAAGATCCATGTGTATCAGTCCGAGTCGTTCTGTTGCACGCCGGGGGGTTCTCATATTGTTGTGGGCGAATTGCTTGCCTAAGGTGCAGGGTTCACAAAATTCACGCTCCTTGTCTCGTGTTGCGGATTCTAATATGAGACCGTGTGATATTCCAGCAAGTTGATGTATGGCATCGTAATTGAGATGTCCAAGACGAGAGTGCCAGGTATGTATCGGCATGAGCGGTGAGATATGGGCCGTGTAGAAGGCCGTGATTTCCGCTGGTGTTGTCTGGGATTGTCATTTTTGGTTGAGCAGTTTGCGAATAGACTGGTTCAGTCTATAGAGCCCACCGACTTTTAGTCCAGTGGCTAGGACTCTCCCATTGTAGGTGAGTTCGCAGCCTCCTTTTACCGTTCGGAATCCACCACCAAAATCTTGGACGGTGGATATTGACAGAAGATTGGTGGAGAGTGAGGGGACGAACATGACATTTCTCAGTTAAGATAGTCAGATCGCTCACCCATTTTAATACCAAGGCGTACTGTTCCCTCTCCAAGGGCGAACGTGCCTGGTCCTGCTGCTTTGATTGTGATGGGAGTCGGATACTGGCGATAGTCGAGGAGTGATTCCTGTCGGCAGGTCATGTGTCTGTTTGCTCCTGTGTCAAGGACCCAGTCCATATCTTTCACAATAGCTCTTTTGGTATCATTGTCCGTTAGGGGAGTGTAGCTGTGGAAGGCGTAGTAGCCGCCCTCTTTTGGTGGTGCATCTCCTTGGTGAGGCGCTGTAGCAATGTTCGCTGTTGGTGTTACATCTTTGTTGGCAGATGTGGTGGATATTTCCGTAGCTAGATTCGCAGCTATTGCGTTGGATCTGCCTCTCTTTCCCCGCTGGTTGGCTCTCTTTCTTTCCAGCCACTCTGGTTGTTTCTCGTGGTGTTGTTGCCAGCAGTCGAGGTCAGAGTGATTCTCTGCCTTAGGGTGCATTGAGCAGGATTGCTTGTTGGCCTGGGAGAAACCCCTCTTGTGGGCGAGGAAGCCTGCTGGGGCATTTGCACCATTTGTCTTGCGGTTCTCCATGAGCTTCTCATGGTCTTCAGCCATAGTTATGACTTCCTTGAGTGGGAGGGCACCTGTGCGTGATACTCCCTTTCCACAAATAGAGTGATTTTGGAAAAGGTTTCCCACAAAGGCGTCGAATTCTGGCCCCAAACCGTGGATATTTGAGCGCTAGGAAGTAGTCAGGGAGCTTGAATTCGGCTCCCACTCTCATAATATTTTCGTCGAGTTGGCGGAAGACTTGTGCATAGGTTTTGACGTTCTGGGTGTCCTCGCCCCCGTAGACACACTGCTCAAGTCTTGCAATGAGGGAGAATAGCGTATTTTCCCCCTGTGGTCTGATTTTGTCGGCGAGGGTATCCCATATTTCTTTTGCGTTGGTGATGCCTTCGACAAGTGTCGTCGGTGCATAGTTTAGTGTCGATTTGATGCCACCGCATGCCATTTGGTTTCTTGCCCTCCATGATCGGTATGCGATATCATATTCTTTTGTTGCTTTTGTAAGGGCCGTTGGGGACTGATTTGGATCCGGTTCTTCTGGCTCATTCTCATATCCGTCAACAAGGTCCCAGAGCCTCTCGATTTGGAGGGCATTGATCATCCTCTTCGACCAGTCCTTGTAGTTGTCGTCGCCGTTTAGCATGCAATCCCTTTGGATGGGCACGAAGCTGGCGCCGTTCCCCGTGGCAGGGGGTGTGTAGTAGCTTGACATTATTGGTGTCAGTGGTGTTGGAATTGATTCGAGTTCTACGCTGATAATTTGGTCTAGTTTTTGGGTTTTTGCGTCGGTTTTCTTTGTTGTGGGGTCTCTTGCACCGATTAACCCAGAAGTGATAAATGTGTTCGGCTTCCTTGAGGTTTGGCTTCTTGTGCTGGTTCCAGCTGGCAATAGGCGGTTCTCACTTTCTTCTTCTGAGGATGAAGACGAAGGGTCGGATGATACCACCACTGGCTTCTTGGCTCGTTGCCTTTTGTGTCTGTAATTTTGCTCAAACGACTCACTAATGGCTCCCACTGTAGCTTCTCTTATGTTTCGGGACACTTCTTCAAGATCCGAGATGTGTCCTCTCTTTTTCTTTTGTATATTTGCACCCGTATCTTGCATCGATCCGCTCATCGCACTGCGGCGGCGCTCCTTTCTTTTTGGGAGTACTATAATATTCAGTGTCTGGTATGGATTTAGTCGTGTATTTCTTTACGCTCAGCAAGCTTGCGCTTTAGATAAAGCAGAAAAAATAGAGTGTTATCACGCCAGTCCGGGCTCATAACCTGTCAAAATAGTAGACCATGCATTTGGGTGTGTAGATTTTTATTGATGCTAACCACTAATCCTAATATAATACAGAGATCTTACTAATATGATACATGGTTTTTTGATATCCTTGCACCGATGTCGGGGGAGCGGTTTGGTGATTGCCGGTGAAGCCGGTGCTCTTATTGCCAAGCCCCCTAGAGAAGTCTCTACCACTTTAGTGTGGTTTTCGACATGTCTAACTCTACGATGTCAATACGATACCGTGCGAGTTTCAAAATATAGATTGTTGATCCACTTTATTTCAAGGATGGACGGGAGGCGAATAGAAGCCAGCTCTCAAAGTTAATTATACTTTTCGCGCTTTGGATGTGAAACGAAAGCAACCCCGGCTTTAGCGCGCGGCTGTAATGAACGTCCCCTGATACTACTAGATATTTTCTGCGTTTTGTGATTGGTTACGTAGAGAATGACTTCAGATGCGTTGCCAGGTGCTGGATGTAAACGTGGGTTGAGGGTATGCTTACTTTCATATTCTCGGCGCTTCGTAAATTATAATTGTCCATATATACGTGCCTCCTAATGTAACGAAACATCTATATAACCGTCAGTTATCCTCATGTGCTCACACACCCATCTCAACAGGTTCCTTGTTTTTTCTCGCAACTAAAGCAATTAGCCGTCTGGCTTCACAACCTTACTCCACTTCTCACGATTCTACCCGTGCAGAACATTCAATTCCCCGCAGCCTCTCTTGGCCATCAGTCTTTCAGACGTTCTAAAATATGTTTCGAACTACGCCTGTCCTCGCCTTTCCACTCAAGGCCATTAGGTGGTTCGCAGAGGAAATCTACAAAAAGAATCCTGAGGCACGGCTAGAAGCTGAGAGAGCTATCAAGGTAAAGACTGGCATGTTCTTCATGATCCGTATACAGCTCGAAAAACTCTGACAAGGTAAGGTCCTGTCGACGGATAATACCTGCCATCTGGGAGATGGCCAGAGGGACGCCACCAAGTGCATCGGAAATTTGTCGCGCTGTATCGCCTTCTGGCTCATTGGAAATGCTAGTGAGGTGATTGAATAGGGTAAGGCTGTCTTGCTGTGTAAGTGGACCGAGATCCAGTCCTAAAGATCTTCTCGTAAACATGTTTTTAGCTAATGGGTCGCGGCTAGTGACAAGAATTGATCCACTGCCTTGGGGCCAGTAGTCCGCCAGGATCATTTCATCTGCGTTGTCAAATATAAGCAGCCAGGTCGCTTCCGATCTAGCTTCACCAGGTTGAACAAACTCATCCGACCCCGAGAGATGATTTCGGGGATTGGAGAGCCATCCTTTCACGATTTCTCTGCTGACAATCTGACTCTTACACTCGGATGAATCTTCAAGTCCTAGTGCCAACGAAATCTGCTGGAAATGGTGGTCAAGCTTCGCAACCTTATCCGCCGCGACCCAGAATACTGCATCAAAGGCAGCTTTATGACGTCGGTTATACTGTATACTGACGCCGCCTAAAAGCCTAACATCAGGGGAACCCCTCTACCCATACACCCTTAATGACGACACAAGCCTCGTCATGCAGCACATAGCAAAGGATACACGTAGAAGATAGATGCAACACGTCTACATTTTGATCTATACACCCACACACCACCTACAACCCGCTGCGGCTACCAAAGAGCCCTACTTTTGTCTACTAGCATCATACATCTCTCTGCTCTCTCCGTCTCTCAAACGGCTCCTCTTCCCTACTCTCAGATATATCGTAGTACTGGACGACCAGCCGCAGGCAGACACTTCCGGACCCGTCCCCCCCTTCCATCTCTCTCCAAAACAAAGTTTCCATAAGGTCGTAAAGCCGCCAACCAACCCCCCCCGGACGGCCCCCAACCTCGCAGTAGCAACCGTATATATAAAAAATTCCCAAACCAAACAGTAGCAACCGTGCCCCTCCAAAACCCATCTAATGTTGTAGTGACCGTGATAACCACCTCCTAAAAACACCCCTCCCAAAAAAATTACAAGCACCCCCAACCAAAGAAAAAACATTGTAGAAAATAAAAAATGCAAAGAATGTTTATATCTTTTCTCAAGCGACGTTCACGTATCATACCCAAACAGCTTTCTTTATCCCTTCTTCCGCCTTCTGAGAGCCGAGCAGGTTCTCAAGGATCGGCACTCAGCATCGAGGGGAACAACCCGTACCCCCCCTTCCCCCTCCCAAGCGACCCACCAATCGTGCTCGCCCTCCCACGACTTTCCTTCGCTACCCGCCCAAGCAGCGGCACGCTCCCCTTCCGGTCATGCGCGTTGATAAATGCACTCGGCGCCCTCGACGGCGGTAACAAGCGTTCCTCCGCGCTCTGCAGCAGCAGATTCTCAGACTTCTCGGTCGTTACAATATACGCCAAGAATGGGTTTGTCGACAGAGTAGGCGAGGAGACGACGTCTGGGGTCTCCGTAGGCGCAGGGCTAGGCTCGCGCTCGGTAGGAGAAACGTCGTCGAGGGGCCCGGCGGAGTACGTTGAAGTGGGCGATGCGGTGCCGTTCATCTGCGCCGCGTAGTCGGCAGGGATGAGTAGCGAGGGTGAGAGCGTGAAGCCAAACGACTCCTTGAAGGATGACGCTGCGGATGGGGACCGCAGTTGTGTTGGGCGCGTGGGAGGCGTCGGGGTAGAGGCTGGGGAATCCGCCATTGTGGCTGTTGACGGCGGGATGAGATCGGGTGTGTGCGCTGGCGCGAGGATGGAGGGGGTGTTGTAAACGGGCGGGTGACGCAGGCCATCGAGGTGCGCAGAGAGTCGACGCGACTCTCTGCGCACCTCCATTGCCGATGCGGAATGCAGGGATGCCAGCGGCGGTGAGTTCTTAAGCGTGACGTCGTCCGAGGACGAGTTGGTCGAGATGGCGGAGTCGTGGAAGTAGTTGCTAACGGTATCGACGTCAATCGAATGGCGCTCCCAGTTGTAGTCGCAGTCGGCCTCGACCTCATGGTCGTAGCAGTAGTCGATGTCATCCTCCCATGAGCGGGAGGTGTCAAGGTCGAGCTTTGCATCCGATTTCTTAGGGGTCATGACGAGGACTGGCGCACGCACGATGTCAGAGGACGGGGTGTGCGGGCGGTCAGAGTCACGCCTGGCGCGGAACGGGAGGAGGTTAGGGACGGACTTGGAGATGCGCAGATCAGTGCTGCCGATGGATATGCGTGAGCGTCGTGCGGCCGCCACTGTTTCCTCCTCTTCAGGTACATCCTCCAGCTTTGAATCGGATGGTGACTGGGCAGCAGCAGAGAACGGCCAGCCCTCATTCTCTGGTGACCTTAGCAACATGGTGGTTCTTTCCTGGAAATAATCCACTTCATGGTCGCCATGGACATTTTGCAATGGGGGAGACGGTAGGGGCGGAGAACGCGGGAGGTGGAAGGCCTGCGGCCTCCGGAAACCGGCAGAGTAGTGAGGTCTCTCGAGTGACGTGGATTGTAGAGGGTCGTATTCATCCGAGATGATGGATGCCGTCCTCGATGAGGTCCTCGGGGGTAGGGATATCGGACACTGTGCTGTCATTGGGGATCGTGGCGGCCGCGGTGGAGGGGACAATCCAGCGCGGACGCTGTCTTGGGACTTGCTCGAGCGCAGGCTCGGCTTGAGTGGGCTAGGGGGCTTCCTGATGATGCTCCTTCTTGCTGGGCTCTTTAGTGGTAATTGAGGTGGAGGCTGAGGAGGGTCTTTCTCGACCAAGACATCGAGGGCTTCCAAAGAGAAGTTGTGGAAGTGAAGGTCGTCTGCCCTGATGCCCCTAAGCTCTCCTGTAGGTGCATTTGATCTCCGTACTGTGGAAAACTCCTCGAGGAGGTCATCTCTGCTCGCGATATCCACATTGGGCGCCTGCTCATGTCCTGTGTGGACGACGTGTTGGAAGTCGTAAGGCCCAGAGATGAGGTGTTTCTTGAAAGCAACCTCCTCGTCAACGGCGCTTCGCGGGGTGACCATGGTAGATTCCCTCGAGCTTAGCGACAGCAGTGATGATGCCCTCGACCTTCCCTTCTTGGACCTCTTCGATCCTCGCGAGAATAATGCCTTCCCAAACATCTGTAACGTGTCTGGCCGTTCTGCTTTGACCGACATGCCCGCGGTCGACTTTCGCGACGCCTGTCTCGACAGCGATTCTTCCGGAGACCTTGTCCCCGAGTCAGCTCCCGAGGCAGACGACGACGTTGAGCTGGTGCCGGTTCTTGTCCTTTGGTGGCCAGCGGCTACGCTCCTCTTCATCTGCTCTGTGTATGCTCTGATTCTCTGTGGCGATGGCGGCCCATCCATGGCAGGCTCCATGGTCCGCGCCGGGAAATCCGTCATCGAGGATGTTGATATCGAGCCAGCAGGACTTCTGATCGGTTTGTTGCTCTCCCCGAGATGGGAGGTCGTATGTAGAGACATTTTCGTCGACTGATTGCCGCGCCGTCGGCAGGATACCCTCCCTCAGATGGGAGAGGGTAGGGTAGACAGTTGGACGAGTGGGCTGTGTCGCGTGGGATGGAGCTGTCCCGGGCAACGATAGATTGCGGATAAATTAGGGGTTATATTAAATCGGGTTTATAGGAGGCATAGGATAGGTTGGTCCGTGGCACGACGTCGAAAGGAGAGCAACGGCGATGCTGAGATATTCGCTGCCTGCAGAGAACCATCAGCAAGAGGAACAAGATTAAATTAATTTCATGGATATTGATTTGGGGGCGGAAAAGTCGAGATATATGCTAGAGGGAGGGGAGCCTTGGCAGGATCCAAGCCCATAGAGCTGGAAAGCTGGGGAAAATGGTGGATGCCAAGTGGGAAAGGCCTCCGGTCATACGAAGAGAGAGGTATGTGTGAATGTATGCGTAGGGGTGTGTGTGCTCACCTTTTTGCGAAACCTGCCGCAGGCCGAGGATGAAGATGGGGGGGGAAGAAAGGTCGGTCAATAGCTCTGTGCGTTGTGAAGTATTCCAGGGCCGCGGTGGGATCGTTGGACGAAGTATGCAGGCGAGAAGTTTGTGGGTGTCGCGAAGTCGTTGTGCAGCAGGAAGGTGACGCAGACTCGTTGTATGTATATATATTCTCCTCCTCGTCCAGGATGCTAGCAGGTGTCAATTGTCAGAGATATGTCGCTCGAGACAGGAAAGGCGGAGGTCGATGGCATGGAAATGTATGTGAGCGAGACAAAGATAGATGATGAGGAGGGCGTCAATGATTTTTTGGGGTTGTCGACGTGGTGGAGGTGGTGGAGGGGGTGGAGGGAGGTGGTGGGAGGTTTGAGGGTTTGAGGACAAGAAGGTGGAGGAGGGAAAGTACAATTGGAGGTGTACAATAGGAAAGGCGGGAGCGGGCGTGGGGGAGGGGGGTGGGGGGGGGAGTGGGAGTGGGGGGGTGGTGGGGTGGGGCGGTGGGGGGAGTGGGGGGGGTGCAGAAAGAATGTATTTGTATATGCAGGAGTGCAAGCAAGGTGGCTGAGATGGTGGTGGAGGGAGGTGGGTGAGGGAGGTGAGTGAGGGAGGTGAGTGAGGGAGGTGAGTGAGGGAGGTGAGGGAGGTGAGGGAGGATGCTTTGGGGGTGGGAAGGCAAAAGAAGGAAGGAGGAGGAGATGGGCCCCACCAAAGGAAACAGGTCCTCCCAGGTGCTCTATTCCTAATCCTATTCCTATTTCCTAACCCATTCCTAACCCATTCCTAACCCATTCCTAACCCATTCCTAACCCATTCCTCAGGTACAGGGATAGGGACATGGATAGGGATAGGCACAGGGATAGGCACAGGGACAGGCACAGGCACAAATTCGCCCCATCCTATCCCTTCCATACCCCTTCCACTCCCCCCTACCCCCCCTACCTCCCCCTACCCCCCCCTTCCCCCCTCCCCTCCCCCCTTCTGCCCGACAAAAAAAAAAGCAGCCACTACAGTCCCTCCTCCTCCCAGCCAACCCAACCTACACCATCCTTTCCGCACTGCAACCCACATCATCCAACCTCCCCTCCCCCACTCCGTCTCCGTCTACCCGATTGACGAAATGCTATGAGCTTCGAGCTTCCCTGCTATTCTGGCATGACGACGACGTTCTCGACCAGCCACCATCGAGTCCCCCAATCCCATCCTCCCCCATCTGGCTACTGCTGTTGCTTCTGCTGCTGCTGCTACTGCTGCTGCTTCCTGGTTCAGAGCTGTAGATCCTGCAAAGGCCTACCCATGGACTCGTGGTACCATCCAGGTCTTATTGGCACGGAACGGATTTCCATTATCAGAATCACGATAGACGAACGACCAACTTGCTACGGAGTGGCTTGATCACTTCATTTTTCACAAGGCGCTCCTACCTCCGACGTCAAGCTACTACTGTTAGACTCTTATATAGTAGTCACCGTACCTTAAGAGTTCACAATATACCGAGTTGTATATGTAGCAGAGCATAATGTGCCTTTCCTTGCTGCCCGGCGGGGTGCCAGTTGCGTTGGGGTTTGGTCACGTGATGGATGGTTTGGGGGGACTGGACCCCTACTACTGCACTAGGGTGGTACCGCGAGGTGCCTTAGTTACTTGCAGTGGGACTTGCTCCTCAACGCACTTACTCAGTCGTCGATGGGCAGCATCACGACCTTGTCCGTGGAGCGTGGAGGGAGCTGAGGTATCCCCGCCTCAACGTCGACTGACAATCTCAAAATGCCTCATGCCTCCAAACGAAGAGTCAATGGGGAAAAAAAGCCACAACAAAATGCATACATCCCATCCCTATCCAACCCACTCCGCGACCCGACGGAGCGTATCTCCCCCCCCCCCCTCACAATCCCTCGTACCCCTACTCGTAGAAACCACACACCCTCCTCGCGGCCAGACAAAACGCTATACCAGCCCCGCCGTCGCGGCCAGACAAACGCTATACCAGCCCCGCCGTCGCGGCCAGACAAACGCTATACGAGCCCCGCCGTCGCGGCCAGACAAACGCCCTCGCGCCCACCCACCGCTCCACCGCGCTCCAAGATCGCCGCTGCACATCCAGGAGCAGCAGGAGCGGCGCAGACCAGAATCCCTCATCGCAGCGCTGATCGAGGGTCGACCACTGCCCGCGGGGATCGCCGCAGGGGAGCGAGGGGGCTCGGGTGCGTGACACTCGGAGTGCTGAGCGTGCTGGGACATTGTGCGTGGCTGTTATGTGATGTGCTGGTGCTGGTGCTGGTGCTTGTTGCGGCGTTTGTGTGTTTTTGGGCGGAGTGAGAAGGGCGGGAGGGTCGCCCGCTTTTCCGGTCGTGTCGTCCTCGCCAACCAACAGCGCCACGGTCACAGCCACGGCCACAGTTCACACACATCCCACTTTTTGTTTTCCTTTTCTGATGAAACGTAGCGCGCGGGACACCTGAAACGGGAGGGCGCCGAACGCCTGGTCTGTGTTGGGGGGAGAAGCCTTGCTGCTTTGGGAGGAGGTTGCGAAGAAAAAGGGTTAGAGGGGGCGAGGTACTCGTACTTTTGGGTCAATAATTGTTAAACGTGCAATGATCGTCTCCCCCCTTGTAGAAGTATAATCCAATAAAAACCCCAAAGTAATGTTATGCTGAGCCGCCATTACTTACTCGACAAGAACGTCTTCGGATTTATACTTTATATAATGACGCGAAATGGTCAACGTACGAAGCTGTGGTTGATGCTAATCTTAATGTAGATTATTATTTTTGTTATTATCATATATATTATTAACCCAAAGTACGAGTAGAGTTACTTGAACTTCAAGTCTAGTGGAGGCTACGGTTTAAACTAACTTGCTTTACTCTACATGAGGTTCTGCCTTGGGGCTTCGAGCCGCTCTCGTGCCGAACCCTTGAACATGTGATGGATCCCGAGTCTTACAAGGCACGTCGCTTCCGCCGCTTCAGGCAGCTTAAACCTGGGGAAGCCAGCATGTGAAGGCGCGAGGAACATGACAGTTTTTTGGCTGCCGCGTTTTGAGTATGGGAGCTTCTTAACAAAAGAGGTGTCTGCAGATGGGGAGCGGGGTACAGACTTGCAGATATGGACGGGATGCCTGGGGGGGTCCGGGGAATCTCTTCGCGTTTTCATGATAGCATCTAGGTAAGATCAAAGTTTCCATTCCCCCTTTAACATGTTGCACCGAGTTCTTCGTCCCCTATTGTCCCCTGACGCCATGACTTAAGAAGTAATGATACGGAAAACTGTTAGAATAGCAGCTCACCAAGTTTCTGTAAGACTTCCACATGTTCAAGTGATGTGGTGAACAGACACCGCGTCTGATATCCTATTATCCTATCCCATTTGTAGGCTCTTCTCCTATATACCCGATCTAGCAATCTACAGTTTGTACCCAAACACCCTTGTCCGACAATGCATGCCACAGCATCCTTATACTGTTGATATCATACCCAAACACCGCCGCTCGACGCCGCGAGCACCATTGCCCAAACCACACCAAGGTCAAGAGACCTAAATGCAACCATCCTCTCTCCATCTTCTCTACCTCAATCCCACCACGCTAACCATCTCGATAACCTCATCCATCGCCTCCCTCAGCACCCCAGCCTCTCTCTTCAACTCCTTATTCTCCTCCCTCAAATCCCTCACAGCCACCCACGCCGCACTAGCCGCCTTCCCCTCGCAATGATCACACCGCCTCACCACAACCACCTCCTCCTTCCCACCCCCCCTCCGCAACGGCTCCCTCGCCGAACTCGCCGACGTAACCGCACTCCCACCACTCGTCCTACTCGTTCGATTTCCATCCGGACTCCCACACCGACTCCATACACTCTCCACCGCACTCTCCGCATCCGACTCCTCTGCTCCTTTCCACCCTCCCACCCCTAAATCCTCACTAGACCCACTCCTCCGATCCGGAACCTTCTGATCCAGCACAACCCCCGCACCCTCCGTCGCCTCTCCCTTGCTACTCCTTTCTCGCTCCTCCGCGCCGCGCCGCCGTTCCTCCACCAGCTCCCCGAGAATACTCTTCAGCGTGCCCTCCTGCTCTGCAACTCTCGCCGCCATATCCGCCAACTGCGCCTTGAGATGCTGCGTCCGCGTATCCGCCGCATCGCGCTCCTCAGCCCGCGCAGCAGCCTCAGCGCGCAGATCGCGGATTTGTGTTGTGCCTGCACGCAGGGCGGATTGGAAGGTCGCGAGGAGGGTGAGGGCGGAGGTGTGTAAGTTCTTCGAGGAGGCGGGGGAGAAGGGGTCGTGTGGGGTTGGTGTTAGGGCAGTCGAGAGGGAGAGGTTGAGGAGGATGTCGTCGTCGTCGTCGTATGCGGTGGGTGTGGCAGGTTGCGCTGGTTTGGGAGAGAAGAAGGAGAATTTGGATTTTGTTGCTGAGGCGGTGGGGGCGACGGGGATGGACATGTTGCGAAGTTTGCCTGCGGCGGAGACGGTGGTTGGGGTGGAGAGGTCGGAGGACTCGATGGAGGGGGTGCATGTGTTGCTGAACCAGCCTGTGAGACCTCGTGCGGGTGCGGTTTGGGCGGGGCCCTTGGTCCCAGTGAGCGTGGGCATGGCGCCCCCGTTCTCTTGCTTCTGTGGCGAGCCTGTCCCCAGGGTTGTCCGCCCAGAATATGTGATATTGGTATCGATGCGTTGAAGAGGGGTCAGTGACCTTAGGTGTGCCTTTAGTTGTCGCGGAGTAACTAGCTCTTCGCTGCTGTGACTTTGAGCTACGTTCCGTCCAAATGGGAATGTTGTCGTTGTGGCTACTGGCGTGCTAATGATGTTGCCATGCGCGTCTCCGAAATGCTGCTGGAACGAGCCCGAGTCGTAGTTTTCATCGCTCCACGCCTGAGGGGCTGTGCTCCGTGAGGATGTCTGAACGGAGTTGCTCAGCGAGCGGCAATGCGACAGGCCCGTCAGTATGTTTGGTGTTGATGCGGATGATGCCATTGATAAGATATGGTTCGCCAGGTGACAATGGGTGACGAGTACTACCGAAACGGGGCGAGGCGATCATAAAAAAAATGAAGATGAAGGTGAAGAAAAGGTTCATTGTTTTGCTGTCGCGACGTGTCGTCGAGATGTAATAGTAAATATAGAATGGTTTAAATTACCTGAGACATTGACGCGCCGACACGTCTCTAGCTCTTAAAAGTCTCTCCAGCTGACAGGGGGTCAGCAGATCTCAACGTCTGCACATCTGAGACCAACATCGCGAGTATACTGAATCCCTACAGAGAAGAGAAGTCGACTCTTATTATAGGTTTTGATCACAGATTTTGAGTTCTGTTCTTGTAGTAACTATTATATATCGTACGGTACACAGTACAGTACTTGAAGAGGTTATAGTAACTTGGAATTCACTCTACCAGGTTCGACGCTATACGCCATAATTCCTCCTTCCTGCTCAGTCCTCCAGAGCCGAAAGTGCGATGCCATTTCCTCCTCGATCTCCTTCTTCCACTCGTCCAATGACCACGTGCCCTCCACCAACTCCGTTGCGCCAGTGACATGCCATCAACGTGATTGTCAATAGGGCCGTTAACGAGAGCAGGATACTGCCCCCAGAGCATGATTTTGTAGCCCTGCACACTAGCTGGTTCGAGGACTGGTGGCTCCGGGAGTCGAAAGCCATAGAAGAAGAATGGCTTTTGCATATGTGTATATGAAGCGAGAGATGGTTCGACGTCAGCTCTAAACTTCTCGAGCATGATGTTGCGGCGGCCTTTTTGTTTGGAGGGAGGCTTGCCAGTATTTGACGCATATTCTGGCCCCTCGTTTTCGTCCTCGACGGCCTTTGAGGCAGAAGAAGAGGCGCCAAAGCCGTCCATTGTCAGGGTTAGAAAATCAATTATAATCATGATTATTTAGTCCTAATCATAATCATGATTATTGATAAAGCATATGTTCCAGCCCAACCACGAATGGCCCAGTCGCGAATAACACCAATACTATAACATATGTCAACAACACGTAGGTAAAACTTTCTAATATTTAAAATATATATCACTTACTATACATAGTTTAATGTTTACGCTTTAATTTGGTAAAATATTGTGAACTTTGTACTAATATAGTACCTTTTGTAGCTTTTAAATGCCATTATAAATGTATGTAAATAAATTTATGAGTTAACGTACATGTATAACGAGTCGGCCACCCAAGCGAGTCGGCCACTTTCCACCATTTCCACCACCTTTTACTTTGCAACTATTTCCCTCTACGTACAAAAATGGAATCTACTTCAAATGAAAGCCGTATAATCCTAGCAATTGAAGCTCTTAAAAACGACCCTAAACTTACCGAACGAGCTGCAGCAGGTATCTATAAGGTTCCCCGGGCGACTTTGGCCGACCGACGTGCTGGAAAACTATCAAGACGCGATATAACTGCAAATGGGAGGAAGTTGACCAATACTGAAGAGAGTGTGCTTCTTGATCGTATTATTGATCTAATTGAGCGAGGATTTCCGCCCCGGCTCGAAGATATACAAGATATGGCCAATCGCCTCCTTGGGGTACGAGACGCAACGCGTGTTGGCTCACGATGGGCAGGGAACTTCGTACGACGCCACCAGCCCTTAATATGCGTTTTCGACGTCGAATTGACTACCAGAGGGCCCTAGCTGAAGATCCTAAGATTATACAAGCTTGGTTTGCACTTGTACAGAATACAATTGCAAAATACGGTATTGTCAACTCAGACATCTACAACTTTGATGAGACTGGGTTTTTGATGGGAATGCTCTCGCATGCTAAGGTTGTAACAACCTCTGATCGACAGGACAGACCTCGTACAAAGCAGCCTGGCAATCGGGAATGGGTTTCTGTAATCCAGGGTGTATGTGCAGATGGCTGGGCAATGCCGCCATATATCATTGTTAAGGGCAAATATCACCTCCTCTCCTGGTATGTGAATTCTCAGAACTGGTCTCGCTAAAGAGAATTCACTCCACAACAACATAGCTGTATATAGATTGAGCCACTGCTCGAGTGCTCCTCCATGTCATACTGACATTCGTTGCACTCAGTTTGCTATCAAACTCAAGAGCAAACTTGGAAATCTCCTCCTCAAACCTACAAGTCACTATACATATTTTGGCTTATCACACCAACAACAAGAGCAATACTACTCAACGATTGCTACAACCATCTATGATTCATTACACGTCATTGCTCCTTAGTTACTGGGCCGATATTACCACATAGCATATCTCTACAACCCTCTATGATTCATTACATGTCATCACTCATACTACCACATGACATATCTCTACCAACTAGAGGCCTAGGAGCATGAACGATAGCTCTAAAAGCTCCTACGAACCTCTATGATTCAATACATGTCATCGCTCTTTAGTTACCCACAAGATTGGTTAAGTTATGACATAATTTGTCTATGACATAATTTGTCTATGACATAATTTGTGTAATGGTGGGTGCACCAGATGTGAGAATCTAGCCACCCAAGGAAGGGATGAATTTACTAAGACAACACACTGTCTTAGAAAACAGAGCCAAAGGGTCATAGCTTAGACTATTCCACAACGCAGCAATCAGGTGTGTGATGTAGTGAAGTGGTTCAGACAAGTTGCAACAAATGTTGAGTCTGGGAACTCAGGGATAAGTCAGAGGTTAACACCTCACTGACTTTTCAGAAACAAGGAGTAACAAGATGAATGCTTGGAAGCGTGGAAAAGACGTGGAAGTATGTGATAGTCGATTTACTGTATTGTCTGCTTGCCCTTTATTAAGGAAAGGGCAATCCTATTTATGCTAAAGGAGTGTAGTTCTCTCATTTTCCAAGACTTTCCATGATTACCAGGCTTGGTAACTGTAGTCGACGTAAGAGAATCCCATAGAACCATCTCTTAGGTTCGTAGCCTATAGGAAGTAAAAGGAGGTCCAAGGTCAGAGTACCCCTATAGACAAATTATGTCATAGACAAATTATGTCATAACTTAACCAATCTTGTGGGTAACTAAAGAGCGATGACATGTATTGAATCATAGAGGTTCGTAGGAGCTTTTAGAGCTATCGTTCATGCTCCTAGGCCTCTAGTTGGTAGAGATATGTCATGTGGTAGTATGAGTGATGACATGTAATGAATCATAGAGGGTTGTAGAGATATGCTATGTGGTAATATCGGCCCAGTAACTAAGGAGCAATGACGTGTAATGAATCATAGATGGTTGTAGCAATCGTTGAGTAGTATTGCTCTTGTTGTTGGTGTGATAAGCCAAAATATGTATAGTGACTTGTAGGTTTGAGGAGGAGATTTCCAAGTTTGCTCTTGAGTTTGATAGCAAACTGAGTGCAACGAATGTCAGTATGACAATTTGTCTATAGGGGTACTCTGACCTTGGACCTCCTTTTACTTCCTATAGGCTACGAACCTAAGAGATGGTTCTATGGGATTCTCTTACGTCGACTACAGTTACCAAGCCTGGTAATCATGGAAAGTCTTGGAAAATGAGAGAACTACACTCCTTTAGCATAAATAGGATTGCCCTTTCCTTAAGAAAGGGCAAGCAGACAATACAGTAAATCGACTATCACATACTTCCACGTCATTTCCAAGCTTCCAAGCATTCATCTTGTTACTCCTTGTTTCTGAAAAGTCAGTGAGGTGTTAACCTCTGACTTATCCCTGAGTTCCCAGACTCAACATTTGTTGCAACTTGTCTGAACCACTTCACTACATCACACACCTGATTGCTCCGTTGTGGAATAGTCTAAGCTACGACCCTTTGGCTCTGTTTTCTAAGACAGTGTTGTAACGCTGACTTCTAAACGATAGAAGACACAGAGGTTCTCTTGCGTAAAGGTTTACTTATCAGAGGAGGCAGGGGATCAGACACAAAGGCTTCAAGTAACACGTTACTAGTATATAACAAATACTGTATTGAGTTGAGCACGAAGCTCCTATCTAAGAACTAACTATCTACTTATATAGTGGCGTCGTGCCTAGTGGACTCCTGGGAACTCACTCGAGTCCTCGGAGTCCTGGACTCTTAGGATTCTTCTCATCATCCTGCGAGTCCGTCACGTGCCTAGTGGACTCCTGGAAACTCACTCGAGTCCTCGGAGTCCTGGACTCTTAGGACTCTTCTCATCATCCTGCGAGTCCGTCACGTGATACTTTCGGAACTACTATTCCCCGCTGCCCCTCCAGGTACCAGGGCCGGTCTCATGCGACCTCCCTCCTTCCTGTCCTGTAGTTGGCCAGCCTTCTTGTTCCGTCGTAACAAGTGTGTTGTCTTAGTAAATTCATCCCTTCCTTGGGTGGCTAGATTCTCACATCTGGTGCACCCACCATTACAACTAACCAGGCTTGGTAACTGTAGTCGACGTAAGAGAATCCCATAGAACCATCTCCTAGGTTCCTAGCCTATAGGAAGTGAAAGGAGGTCCAAGGTCAGAGTACCCCTATAGACAAATTATGTCATAACTTAACCAATCTTGTGGGTAACTAAGGAGAGATGACGTGTAATGAATCATAGATGGTTGTAGAAGCTTTTGGAGCTATCGTTCATGTTCCTAGGCCTCTAGTTGATAGAGATATGTCATGTGTAGTATTAGCCCAGTAACTAAGGAGTGATGTCATGTAATGAATCATAGAGGGTTGTAGAGATATGCTATGTGGCCATATCGGCCCAGTAACTAAGGAGCAATGACGTGTAATGAATCATAGATGGTTGTAGCAATCGTTGAGTAGTATTGCTCTTGTTGTTGGTGTGACAAGCCAAAATATGTATAGTGACTTGTAGGTTTGAGGAGGAGATTTCCAAGTTTGCTCTTGAGTTTGATAGCAAACTGAGTGCAACGAATGTCAGTATGACATTAGTCATGGAAAGTCTTGGAAAATGAGAGAACTACACTCCTTTAACATAAATAGGCTTGCCCTTTCCTTAAGAAAGGGCAAGCAGACAATACAGTAAATCGACTATCACATACTTCCACGTCTTTTCCAAGCTTCCAAGCATTGATCTTGTTACTCCTTGTTTCTGAAAAGTCAGTGAGGTGCTAACCTCTGACTTATCCCTGAGTTCTCAGACTCAACATTTGTTACAACTTGTCTAAAACCACTCCACGACATCATACACCTGATTGCTGCGTTGTGGAATAGTCTAAGCTACGACTCTTTGGCTCTTTTTCCTAAGACAGTGTGTTGTCTTAGTAAAATCATCCCTTCCTTGGGTGGCTAGATTCTCACATCTGGTGCACCCACCATTACATAGGGCAGTCTCAAAGTTGTCCGAATTTCTACAGAACCCCTCAAGAGAACACCTCTTCGCTGTCGACCAGACTATTCTTTACTTAGACGCCACAAAATATTATGCTATTCTGTATAATGGCAGTGTCAAGGATTACAAGTGCCTGTTCTTGTGTGCAAGCGATGCTTCATTCACCGATAACCTACTCACTAGGTTCAGCTCCCAAGGTTATATCTTAACCCTATTTGGCAGCATCATCCATTACAGGGCTACGAAACAGAAAACTGTGACTGCTTCTAGCACGGAAGCTGAGCTTCTAGCTCTACAACTCACTGCTGGCGAACTCATGTGGTGGATGCAGTTCTTCAAGGCCATACACTTCGAACTCGACGAACCATTCACTATTTTCTGCGACAACCAGCAGACACTTCGACTCCTCAACCGGGAGACCCCAAAACTGATGACCAAACTACGCCATGTCGACGTGTGTAAGGATCGTAAGCCTAAGGGTCTCACGGGAGTCCAGGGAACCAGGTCAGGAGGCAGGAAGGTATCGTATTCTGTAAGCACAATAGTTCTACGTAGATACAGCGACTATTGACTGGAGGCCTCCTTCTGAGGCTTCCAGCTCCTTATATCCTACGTTCCGACATGCCCTGGTTTACCGAGCCCTAGTGGCCCCACTGCTGGGCAGCCCCTGAGTTCAGGGCGGCCTCACGTGATGGGCCGCCTTACAACGTGCACCAGTCATGGTTGCGTCAAGAAGTTCAGAAGGGAACGTTCAAGACTGAATGGGTGCCAACTAGCCAAATGCCAACTGATGGGTTCACCAAGGAGCTCCCACGCCAAAAGCATGAAGAATTCGTGCGACAGCTTGGACTGGTGGATCTACAGGATACTCATTTCGATGACGCTGGAAAACTACGGTCAACTTGCACATGGTAGAGTCATTGCCTACAGATCCATCACTTTCTCTCACAAATTGCTTCCAATACTGATGAATCTGGAAGGGCGTGTTGGACTAAAACAGCCAGGGCGTGGTTTCCCGATTAGGCGACACAACGCCGTCGCTCCTGCATCAGCTGCATCACTAGAGAGCTTCAGAAGAAGAAGATCCTTACGATGCTCTTCAATCAAAGAGATCAATGGGATACGATTAAATGCATATGTGCCCCAATTAGTGACCTACCTCGGTCAACAACTATTGAGACTATCATCTAGGTGTCACGCAAATTTGTGTATGGCAGATCTATAGTCGTATGTGACAACTTCTCAGGTGTTGGGGAATAAATATTGCTTCCTTGTGTTGCGATGCAAATATCACTTTATAATTTTGCGTCACAATAAGTAAACATGGCGGATAAAAAGGGTATCGTTAAATAACAGATAAATAACAAAGCAATAGTAGTATACGCAGTCCCTTCCTCGAATAAACATGGCACACAAAATATACCAACTTCAAGCTAGGCTCCGAAAACTCGACGAAATTGACGCACTGGGATTCTTGGTTCCCGTTATCCCCCTTTCCGTCTACAGTAAAGTTGTTGATCAGAAGGCCACGGCCAAACATTAAGCGTTGGCCCAAGCATCAACGCTTATTTTAACTAGCTCCGGGTTAAAAAAAAATGGTCCAGCAACACACGTAGCATCGGTTCATTATCAACAATAGCCAAACTCCCTCCAATAATCCAACATCTTTGATGGTCTAACGGTCATTTAGACCATTAGCAATCTGTGTGCATCCGGTTGTGTGTTTCGCAAATGCTGCTTTTGGTTTTTGCGATTTCGATTCTCAGAATCGGGGGATTGTTTCCCGTTTACCTGGGCCCTTAGAGACCTACTCACTTCACGCCGCCTCACTCCCACCGCAGAGTAAGGGCACAAGGCGGATCGCCAGCCACTTATCATGCCACATACTTCGAACCCTTTCTAGTCGTTCCGCAGCAATGTGTTTATAGTATCGTGGCATACGCCCGAATACACTTATTGCTCTACAAGCTTTGGCCTGCTGACCCTCTGAAATGAGATTACGGCAGATCTCTTTAAGTACACGTAATAAATCGTAAGCATCTGCGGTATGGCGACATGTCGAGGGATGGCATATGTACCGTACCCCGCCATGAAAATCGTCATGGCGGCTGTGGCGGCCTCCGCCCTCGATCTCCATGAACTCTCGTACTCGTTGGTAGCCGTTGGACCATCGACAATTGTAGACGTCAAGTTCGACCATGAACAGAAGCACTTTAGCCAGGTTGTCGTTGTGCTCCTTCTCCCCAAGACACTGCAGTATTTGATAGTGGAGTCGCAACTCCTTTAATACGCAGTTGACGTTGCCCTCGTTCTGGAGTTGTATCACAGGCTGGCCCATTATTTCTTGCTGTCCTGAAACGAGTTGAGCTGTTATCCATGGTTCCATCCTTTTGCAAAGGACATCAGCTTCATCAGAATGAAATCCTAAGTATTCGATTGCTGTAATCGCACCTGCCCAGGCCGCCCATAAAGTTTCCAGAACAACATGGTCGTATATAGTGTATAGTGACAAAAGCAATGTATCATAGTCTTGAGTATCCAATTTGCGGTGAAGGTTGTCTATGAACAACTTAGTATCTTTCATCCGCCCTGCATAGAAGATGCCTTTCTAAGCAGCTTCCAAAAATATTAGAGCACTTTTGGATGATCTTTTATATATTTAGTGATAGCGTCACTTGCATCAGAAGGCGTTGGCTCTCCCCTTCTAAGTTCCTCAGCGTAGGTAGAGCAGAGAAACTTCAACCTGCTCCTGCCGAAGACAGCCCTAAAAGGCTTGGACACTCGGGAAAGATTCACAAGCGTTTCTCGGTCCAAAATTTCGAAAAAAAATAAAAAAAAAATAAAAATAAAAAAAAATAAATAAAAAAAATTGTGACTTTAATTCAGCAGGTAATCGTTGGTTCTCAAACCACCGCCTGGAGGCGGTTGGCGAAAGCGAACTGGGACGCGAAAGCGATTGTGGGACACTTCGGGAGCGGACTCGCGACGCGACACGACCGACCATGAACACGACTGACAACGTAACAATGCTGTAAATATATATAAGTTATAGAATTAAATAATTAAAAAAGATTTGGATCAATATTGTCAGGCAGTGATTGATCATCACAGCCACCGTCACTTGCATCGTGAATCATGTCGTAGTCCAAGCCTGCAAAGTTCACGTACCCACTCTCCTCGATGGCTAACAGTCGGTCCGCCTCCTCCTCCTCCTCACGTTTCTTCTGTGTAACGTCCGGGTCAATGATTTCTGTACGTAAGCCAATTGGTGGCTCCGTGTCTGGGTTACTTTTTTGAAATTCATGTAGGTCCTTTTTCCGTGTACGTTCTGCCTTCCGTGCATCGATGCCAGCACGGAGCTGCATCTTACGCTCAACGTTCACCATGCGTGTTCTCTCTCTTTTCTCCCGTGCTTCTTCTAAAAGTTGCTCCTTTACCTTCTTCTCATAAATCCTTTGCCGTGCATGTTCAACTGTAATAGCACCGCCTTTTTGAATAGATTTCCGACTTCTAACCTTCCGCTGTCGTTGCTCAGTCATAATAGTAGTAATTTGTACAAGCTCTGACTGGAACAGCTCAGCCTCTGTTAACTGAGTTTGGATTTCAGTATAAGAAGATGCCCACTTTTGCCGTGACGGTGAACTAAGGATCTTATCAAATGTTTGACTCCATGTTGAAAGATCATAACTTGCTTGAAATGCGCGTTGTGGTGTTTCTAAAACTTCTGGTTTTGCATATATAGCAACCTTCTCTTGAATCTTTTCATAGTTAGGTGGCCAAATACCTGCATCTCTAAAAGACTTGATACAGTTACCCTTTGTAAATGTCTGCTTACGGATAGTAGACAAGTCTCTAAAGAAAGATATAACATTATAATCTGTATCAAAATTCCGGATTGCTTGTTGAATTGCACGTCGGTGCCAATGTTTATATTGTGCAAACACAGTAACATCTAGCGGTTGTAGAATATGCGTAAGATGAGACGGAAACACATGTAAGTGTATATTGTGTTGATGTGCAAGTATTATAAACTCTGGAACTTCATGTGAGACATGAGAGTCCATTATTAACAATTTCGTTCTTATAGACGGTGTATGTTGAATAAAATGCTGTAGATATTCCATTGCAAGCTCAGAGTTTGTATATCCGGAATCGGATACTGCAACTTTCTCATCACCGTGTAGATTGTCATGGTACCAACTTTCCATGTGTAATTTTCCTTGTATAATAAGGAACGGTGGAAGTGCAATGCCAGCAGCTGAAATTGTCTCTATAACTGTAAGACTTTGTCTGTTCTCTGGAGCTTGTATATAAAGCTATAAATATTAGAATAATATAAAGTAAGATAAGTAGAAACAACTTACCTCCTTTACTGCAGATGGTACCAACACATGTTCACCGGTGCTCATTCCTACACGGAATCCAACTTCATCAAAGTTGTAGATATCACCTGCAGTAATATCTAGTTGATTACACACATCTTTAAATTCATAAAACCATTCTTTAATAGCTGATACTTCATGAGATGCAACCCGTGCTGCTTCAATTGGCCGGGTTTTTATTGTATGGAAGTTGTGTTGTTGTGTCTTAATCCATGTCTGGAACCACCGTTGTGATGGTGGTGCACGTGTTGGAGTTTCTGCTGCACGTAGTTGGCAGATGGCACTGAACACCATAGGCTTAGTTGCACCGTACCCATTTTTGTACGAGCGTTGGATGTATCTTTGTATAGCTGTAACTTGTACATCAGACAGTACTCTGTTCTGGCCTCCGCGTGGCACAGCGGTGCGTTGTGGTGATGCGCGTCGTTGTCGTAGTCGTATAGTCCGGAGCGTACTTGGGTTTACTCTGTACATCCGTGCTACTGTAGCACTCTTCTCTGTTGGGTTTTCATTTAAAAATTCAATGGCATTTAAAAGAGCTTCATTTTTATTTACTTCAACTACCGGCATAGTTGTGGTTGTAGTTGTGCTCGTTGTCGGTCATGTTCATGGTCGGTCGTGTCGCGTCGTGAGTCCGCTCCCGAAGTGTCCCACAATCGCTTTCGCGTCCCAGTTCGCTTTCGCCAACCGCCTCCAGGCGGTGGTTTGAGAACCAACGATTAATAGGGACAATTTATCAGGGCCACTCATATGTGGCGACAGGCATTGCTTCTTTGGTAGTAATCTGTCATCCCGGATAGGGCTCTCTATACACTATTAGCCTGGCTCTGTATGAAAATAATGATATTTTTACCTCTAAGCCTCTTGGGACGAGTCTGATTGTTGCCTTCAGTATCTGATACCGAGGTATGTGGCATGTTGTTGTCACACATAGTTCTCCCTTTTGAGACAGTCCAACGAATTTTGTCAGGAGTGTAGAATCTTAGCTACCTGTTCAGGATTTGGAAGGGCAATGTAGATTGTTGTATAATCGCGGTAAAACTCTATGAAATTGTTTAGAGAACTTATATGGCACGACAGTATTTAGGTAACCGGTCAACTGTTTTCGCATATGGGCAAGGAGCTGGACGCTCCGAACCAATTATTAGGCTTGAATCACGTGTCCCCATGTCTAGATCCAAATCAATTCTAGGCAACCGAGCGCTAAAGTGTCGCTGCTTTTCCCAGACTTCAGAAAGGAGAAATCAGGAAATGGTAAACCGGCATTAGGGGGCCCAAAGTCGAGCGGCATCGATGGATTAATACCACTAAACCACTGATGTTCGTTTATTTAGCGCATCCGCATTGCGGAGACAGGCAAAAAAAAATCTCAACCACTAGTAATGAGGTTGTACAGTAATGCATCAGCCGTGAATCGAACACGGGGCCCATCGATGGCAACGATGGATTTTACCACTAAACCACTGATGCCGCATTGTTGTTAGTCAATAGCGTATTGCCACATATGATGGGTTGGGCCCCGGCTGCTCGGCCCGCCATCATCTCTCGTACTCCTCCCGCCGCTTTTGCTATGCGCCATTTTTCTCGTTTTTGTCTATGTAAAAGCGGCTCCCTTTTTGGTTGGTCAAGCATGCCAGAGGTAGGCAACGCAACCAGGGTTCCCAGGAGCCAGAACATGGGTGGACGTTGGCATTGCAACATCTCAGACAGCTCGCCGAAAACTGCCTTCCCCCGATTGCAAACTGCTATTCGCACGAAGCGAGTAAAGAACCCATCCTCTGGATCGACTGCTGAGCCTTTCAAGGCCTGAAATCTTCTCCCATGGACGGACTGATGGCTTATTGTTGAGAGACGATGCTCTCAGGACAACAAAACACGACGTATCAACACAGGGGTACGTATTTTGGTGCAAAGGATCTGCACCAGGTAAATCCGGTTAGCGCCTAGTAGTGCAATTATAGGTGGTTGGCGGAACCATGCTGACTATCGCATTTATCACTCTTCCTGTCTTAAACAGGTATATAAAATATGCGCAATGGACAGGGGAGAATGTTGTGATTATTTGTTGGTACGCATAGAGCATAGAGCATAGAGCTTATATAACCTTACGAACACCTCCCTCGTATAGTTCGAGGGATGTTCCAAGGCCGCCCCTACCATTCTACCACAGTCTATTGAATATGTGCAAACTCGGGATATGTGTAGTATGTGGCTACAAATGCCGTACATTTGAATGTCCCGAAGCCATACTCTTTGATGCCAAATGCCCTGGCGTTGAAGTCGTCTGTAGATGCACGAAGGAAGCTGCCTCGGTAAGAAAATTAAAGAAAGCTAGCAAACAATTGCTAACTTGGTTAATAGTGGCAAAATTCAGGAGACTGCCTTCGCTGGCTGCTTTCAGATAAACACCTTCGCATATACAACAAACACAAGAAAATGAATGCACATGTATTCAATATATCAATACTCGCAGCTTTTAAGCTGATGAGATCGGAATCGGACAGAGGCGACAAGTTGTATTTGATGTGATACAGGGGGCTGAATATTGCCTGGCTTTATCTTTGAAAGATCCGGACCCTGGGGAGGCGGCTATCAGTGAAAAGGCCTGGGAGGAGAAAAGCATCGGAGAGAGGATACGGAGCGGACGGTATGGGGGTATATGGTAGTGTGTTCGGGGTTAGATACTGATTGTAAAGAGTGCCTGGTTATTGTCATAGTGGTGGGTGTTAAGTTCAAAAAGACCGTTCTCAATTCCTTGGGCACCTCATTCCAAGCGGCGCGTATGCAATCACATCTTCCTTACGAAGAGCTTCGGCTACTTGAGAGATATTTTCAGCACTACCGTATATCTGCCAGAGACGGAATGCAAACTCCCGAAATGTTTCGATGCCCATATTCTGCGGTGTGCGTTGGTGAAATGTGCTGAGTCCACTTGGCCAAGATGACAGACACGGAAACCAGGGTCTGCCTTCCGAGCAGTGCGCTTGACCCTTTTTGGGCTGAGAAACTCTGTACAAAGCTCCTCAGCCCAAAAAGGGTCAAGCGCTGCTTATATTGTTTGTCTTGATTATTTGCATATGGTAGGGCCATGTATGTGGAAGCCCACGGCTATGGGCGTAACTGCTCTATTTTGCTTCGTAATGGTCACTGTCGCTGGCGTTTTTCTAGACTCGGGTTCAAGGGGGGCTTGTGACGTGTACATGGGTAAGCTAACAGGCCATTTTGAGGACGCCCACTAAAAGGAGCGCAGATATTCTTTGGTCTATCTAATTTGTTCTCAATTGTGCTCCCTTTGCATCTGTGGTGGAGGAATGATGAACCACGGAAGACGGCATCAAGGCTATGTGTTGCCACATGGGGATGGTTGGAGATTCTGATACTTGTTTTTGAGAGGTGGGTTTGAATCTCCGCATATAGTAACCTTGTAAAAAGAGATACGTAACTTATGCTACTTGCAGCTTAACATACCAGCAGCCCAGCACCCAAGGCGATGAGCAAATCGACCACGGAGCAGCAAGATATAATGTTCTGTTTTAAATGACAAGCCCATTGTTCGTTCATTCTATCTTCAGTGTGCCAAACTGGTGGTATCTATGAGCCAAATATATGCTAAACTCCCAAAATATCAACCAACCGCGGTAGCCCTATTTTACACCTTCCCATTCATCCACTTGCGCTCTGACTCTACACTATCTCCTCGCCTTTTTCTTATCCGGCTCCTCCGCCTCATCATCACTCAATTCGGCATACATAGTTTTTGGCTGCGTTTGCTTCCATGCGTTCGTAAATAAGGGGTCCTTCTCAGCTAGTTCCGCATATTTCAGTAATGCCTCTCTCGGGTCCTCATCCCTCATACTGCTCAGTGGGATAGTCGAGTTGATATGAGCTTCGTCTGGCTGACTCTTCATGAACGGCGTGACAGCAGGCTTCATCGGTCGTCGAGGGTCCCTGCTCTTCCCGCTCGCTGTCAAACCAATGGTGGGATGGCGCGCAGCGAACGAGGACGCTGCTGGACCGCTCTGAAGGATTCCGCTGGGGCTAATGATGGTATCGCCTGAAATGCCAGCGGATTGATCTGTGGTAAAGTTGGGGTCATCATCGACATGACGCTTTTTGGGGGCTCGTGACATGACATCCTTCGCACCGCGGAAGGACGTATTGGGGTTGTAGAGGACGTGTACTTCGGCATTGGCTGAGGAGGTAACGATCTGGTTCAGCTTCTCGTGCCATAGAGCGGAGATGAGACAGGAGCCGGGAGTGACGGGTGTGACGAGTTCGGGTTTGAGATTTCCGGAGTTTAGGATATAGAGGTGGCCGGAGCTGGAGCCGGTGATGATGTTGGCTCCAGTGGGTGAGTATTTGATGGTTGATAGAGAGTATACATCCGAAGTTGACGGGTGAGCAACTTCTAACACTGGAGTCTTGAATTTCCTAGTGTCCCACAACTTGATCAAGTCATCACCGCCTCGCGTGACAATCATACGCCCGTCCGGGCTAATATCGACGCCGCCCGTTCTCGTATTAGGCTTATGGGCGCCACGGATCTCTCCAGCTGGTCGCGCATGAGGTCCATTGCCACTCCACATCACCAGACTCCCATCCAGAGCTGTTGCCACCAGGATATTGTTTCCGCCTTGCTTGGGGCTTCCCCACACGACACCCGTCATTTTGGTCCTTCCTCCAGACCCAGCTGTTCGATCTTTGTGAACTAAAACCTCTTTATGTGCCCTCTTATGATTTATATCCCATATGCGAATCGTACTATCCGTCCCCGCCGTGGCAATAATATTGGGGTCGGTAGGGCTCCAAGTCCCAGTAGTGATCGACGAGACATGGCCTTTCGTGTTGTTCATATCTCTAATATACATATCGCCTTTCACAAACTCTGCCAATATCTCGCCATCTCTACTCAAGAGCTTAGCCTGGGGATGCTCCGATATGCAAAGGAATTGGCTGCCAGAGTGGGGACTGAATTCGATGTGGTTGATAGGATGGGATTCGGTGTTATCTGACGGCTTCCCAGCGCTGGGATCCACGCTTTTGAATGCCCGGAGAGTTGTAGGAGTCATTGCTGCAAAATCGTGAAGTTTTACTGTGCAGTCGGTAGACCCGCTGACGAAACGAGAGCCAGAGGGATCGAGGGATATGGTAGTAACGGCGCGGTCGTGAGTTTTGAGCACCAGCTCGTGGGAGACTGGGAACTCGTCGTCGTCATCCTCATCGTCTTCTGAGTCGGAATCATCGTCTGAGTTATCCTGTTTCACAGTTGCCTCATGCTTCTTGTACTTGCTGTCTTCGATTTGACCCGCCGGTCTCGTTGGTTCGACGTTTCTTTTTGTCCTGTCGATTTGCGCCGCAACGTCTGCTTCCTTGGTTTTCTTTCCAAATGAGGTTGGAAGAAAGGCCCGCATGGGGTCGTCAGCCACCAATTTTGGGCCCTCAACCTCATATTCATCGCTGTCACTCATTTTGTCGATTTGGTGCAAAGCGTGGCGGTATTTTGTCGCGACGCGGGTTGATGGGGCAATATAATTCCACGCGGCGATTAGCACAGCGATGACGAGGGAGGGACGGAAGGATGGGCGGTGCTAGTCTTTCGTGTTACCCTTCCCAACTTAGGCAGCTTCCTCTTGCAACTGGTGTTACAGATTCAACGTCAGATTCATGTACTCATCGCAATGACTTATAATCGATTATTTCAATCGTTCTGATGATTTAGAACACCCATGCGCTTGACCTACAAACCTCTGGCCAATACGTCTTAGAGGCGGATCCTTCGGGACAAGCCCGCGATGTTCATTTCTAATCCAGATGTCGCAGCCATCACCGCCACTGTTACTCCGTTCTTGAATCGAGATGCTGTCCTACATCACATCGCATCTAGGAGTTTCTTCTCGGATGGCGAGGGCGATACTCCGATACAGCGCTGGTCGTCTCTGATCGGGATTATTAGTTCGATCGTGGGGAATATACTTATCAGCTTCGCCCTCAATATCCAAAGATACGCGCACATACGAATACACAAGGAAGCGGAAGAGAAGAAGCGTCAGCACAGACAGGTTAGCGATCGTTATGGAACAGCAGATGGTTCCTGGGCAGGTCGCAACGGACATGAAGAGACGGAACGACTGAGAGGCTCATTCGACTCCCCGAAGTCAGGGTCCGAGTCCGGCGGCGATAGCAACGACAATGTCGAGCAGCAATCATATTTGAAGTCGCCATACTGGTGGGTTGGGATTGTACTTATGACAATTGGAGAAACCGGAAATTTCTTGGCCTATGGATTTGCACCGGCTTCTATCGTGTCGCCGCTCGGGGTGGTTGCGCTCATCTCGAACTGTGTTATTGCACCTATATTGCTCAAGGAAGAATTCAGGCTCCGGGACTTCTGGGGAATCGTGGTTTCTGTGCTTGGGGCAGTTACGGTTGTTCTAAGCGCTGAACAAGAAGAGAAGAAACTTGGTCCTCACGAGGTTATCGGTGCCATCACGACGATGGAGTTTGAGATTTACATGGCTGTGACTATCGGAGTCATGTTCATGCTTGCGTGGGCATCACCAAAATATGGAAACAAAACTATCCTGATTGATCTCGGGCTCGTCGCCTTGTTTGGCGCATACACGGTATTATCGACAAAGGGTGTTTCCTCAATGCTCTCGACCTCATTCTGGGATGCGTTCACCAACCCAATTACATACGCCCTAGCCGTTGTATTGATTGGTACTGCGGTGATGCAAATCAAATATATTAACCGCGCTCTCCAACGCTTCGATTCTACTCAAGTCATTCCAGTCCAATTCGTGTTGTTTACAATTTCGGTGATCATCGGCTCAGCGGTTCTGTACCGAGATTTCGAATCCACCAGCCCTGGACGGGCTGTAAAATTTGTTGGCGGCTGCCTTCTAACCTTCTTTGGAGTTTTTCTCATCACTTCTGGCAGAGTCATCCACGACGACTTGAGTTCCGATATCAACTCCGAGGATGAGGCAGAGAGCATTTCCCTTGCCAACCATGATGATCGACGGGCGAGCTATTATAACGAGAGCACCCAAAGGGCATCCATGAGTCGGGCGCGCCCATCTCATGAACTTCTCATTAACGGCGAGGCTGTTGAGTCTGATGATGGTTTCCCAGCGGACGACATTTCGCGGCGTTCCTCTCGCATCTCTTACGCACACCGCTCTCGTCCAATGAGCTCTAGTTATTATACTACTTCTCAGACCCTAGTGCCCGGCTCAGCACCGGCCGCACATCCACTGGACAGTGCTTCCCTCGCCGCTCTTCCGTCTACCTCTGAAGCCCCTCCCGACAGGCCTGTGCGCCCCCCAATTACTCGGCTCATATCGCAAAATGAATTTGGACAGCCACGATCTGATACTGCGGTCCTGCGCCCCATGACCCCTGCACGTCACTCGACCGGCAAGCCTATGATTTCAGGACCGTTCATCTCTCCCCTCTCGTCTTCGGTCGTGGCAGATACGGTTCGCCGCAGTACCGATATGTACGGTAGTAGGCGCCGGCCACGTCTTGACCTCCAGCAGACGCGGAGTAGAGAAAGGCGAGATAGCATGGAGGGGTTGTTGACCAGTGAACAGAATAGCTCGACTAAGGCTTCACGGGTGGTCGATCGCCACTCATATGCTGAGGATGGGGACTTTGGTAATGGCAGGAGAAGCCTGGAAATACCTTTCGAAGAGAGCGGTGGAAGCGGGAGAAGGAGAGCGCAGAGCTTAGGGCAGAGATTGGGTGGATTCTTGCGCAGTCTGGGAGGAACAGCACCCACCACACCCGAAGTAGAACAGGAGGCTGAAGACCTCGAACGGTTGGCTCGCGAGCAAGATTAAAGCCCTCAAAATTTGGTCTGGCCGCGCTGAGGCACGATGCGGCCTCTGTTACTTTTCAATTATGCGACATAGCGGGCGAATAGTATTTATTCAGCATTTTAGTCTTTAGTTTCCATTAGAGGAGTTTTTGATGTAAGATGATTTATGAAAGGGGTAGGATTTGCTTGAGCCTGCGAAGTTCGGAACGGACGTGTTTAGCCAACTATATAGTACGAATAATGCAAACAATGGGTTACATATTGGCCACGTATTAAACAGCTTTCTTAAAACAAATATTCCCTGTTGGCCTCGTAAATAACTGAAGTCGCCATGGGTAGATCGACAGGGGGGCTGAATGATCAATCCAGTTATCACGTGATATCGAAATGTTTGCTTTGAGTGCAAACAAGGCCTGGAGTTATAACTATTATCTGTCCTTGAAGTGATGAGACCACCAACTACACAGCTTGAGAATTCACAATACGCCCACAAAGTTACACCAAAATAAACCGTCTACGTTTATCTTACCGATTCTCAACTATACAAACTAGCGGCGAAATTTCCCTACCCAAACAATACCACTCAGCACAATGGAAGACACCGAGTCCTTCACGCTCCTCCCCATCCACTTGGACCCCAAAAGCAAAGCCCTCTCCACGACCTCAAACTCCAAGCGCCTTCGCGACGAACTCGAATCCCTCAACGCCCTGCACACCGCCTTCCTCTCCCTCGAGACGCCCGCCCCGCTCCCCCCCGTCCCCGTCAACCCCAAGCGCAGCGCGCAGATCACCAAGCTCCGCGAGAGCGCCAATGCTGCATACCGCTCTGCGAACTACCCATCCGCGATACAGCTGTATACCCTCGGGCTAGATATGGCGCTGAAGCGGCCGCGGTGGGAGCCCTCGGGACTCGTGCGCGATGAGGTCGCGGGGCTGTTGGCGAATAGGGCGCAGGCGCATATGGCGCTGCGCAGCTGGCCGGAGGGATGGAAAGATGCGGAGGCCAGTGTGGAGGCGAAGAAGGTGGGGAATGCAAAGGCGTGGTGGAGGGGAGGGAGATGTCTGGCGGAGATGAGCAGGTGGGAGGAGGCTAAGGAGTGGGTTGGAAGGGGGTTGGAGGTTGAGGGGAACGAGGCGGAATTAGTTGGGCTGCTGAAGGAGATTGAGGGGAGGGTCGTGGGAACGTTGAATCCATAGGGGGTTGTTGTTACGTTGTTCGTCGAGGGAGTTCGGCGTTGAAGGACATTGTTGGATGGATAGTGGTCTTGACTGCGATTTTGAGCGAGAGTGTACAGCACATAGAGTGGGAGCCAAGGAAAAAGAATTCTAACACGGCACATTGGCCGAGGAAACATCAGCATCACTCATCCCCGATTTCCATCCTTGTTTGTCGCTCAACTCCGGTCTTTCTTCTCAATGTCGCCCGCGTATATAGCTGACACACTCCCGCCAATCCAAGTCTACACGTGACCACACTTATCTACATGCAGCCAGGCAACAATTCCAGGGCTACTGACCCATGACCCCTTGCTCAGCCTTAGGAGAAAGACGAAGTAATCGCCGTTCTGACGCATATCAAGTTCTGAGGGAGAAGGCAGTGAAGAGTATATATATGTTGCCGCCCCGGCGAGGCCTAGTGTCGTTTACATGATTTATCACATATGCGACAGACTTCAAATAATAAGCCAAATCAATCCAACACCAAGCACTCAAATCAATATACTCAAGAGCAAAGTTCACAGATCAAAGCCAAATATCCAGCACCTGCGGCCATATCACACAACAACCAACCATGCTAGGCATCTTCACGGCTCTCTTCAGCGAGGCCATGGACCTCTGGGAGGCCTTCCTATATGGGATCGGCAGCCAGCTTTCATGTGATTGAAGCTGCCCCATGGGATACTATAGGGCACGGATATGTGCATATGCACAATTCTGCAAGCAGATGGACAGCAGGTGATGCAGGCGGGGCGAGGGCAACCAGTATTGAATCGACCGGGAAGGAGTGATCACGGTAATGGAAAGGGCGGGTGGTGGTATATAGGGTCCCCACCACGTGTGCTTATTAGGGCCGACTGTAACTTGCATATATGGAAGCGGATGACGGCGTTTTGGGGTGGTAGATTCCGAGTTGATTCATGGACTGGAGGATGAAAATGCGGACGGCGTTTGAGTTGGGTATGGGTGGGCAAAATAGCGTTTTGTTGCTGTATGGTTCATGTTTAAGACGAGTGTGTCAGTCCCTATATTTCAGTGTACCAAGACATGTACAAACTACAATACGTTTTGAGGGCCGACCTTTATTTCCAGTGGGGCAAGAATCCGGAGGCGTGATGGAGTTGGTTACTCAGTTCTTTCAACAAATGATGGATCTGTCTTCAGATATTGCCCCGTAGCCATTCAGACCTTCTCAATAGCATGCCTCTAGATACCTAACAGTTTGGCTTCTTGTGCCTCCCCATCTTCCTTCGATATTTCTCGGGTCGTTGAAGCAATATCAGCATTTCTTACTGTAAAGCGCTCGGTGTGGGCTAAATGAACTAATTTTTCACAACTTATAGTTAAACCTCAAGTGCCACTCTACCTCCTTCCCTCTGAAAATAAAACTGATCTTCAAAAAAAATACTCTCATTGTCCACCTCTATCACGACAGCTTTGATTTTCAAGCTGTACTCATATACGGTGAGTGCTTTTCTAATCTCTGCACAATGAACGCCTCGTTATTTACCCCCCTGAACAAGACCTTAACCTCAATAACAATCCTTTCATTGCCTACCTTCAGTGGAGCTTATGCAAGCTACTACTTTATTTATTTCATTTGAGCAGCCAATAATAGCAACGAATACAACTAACTGCCTGGAAATAGACAGTTGGTCATATTGTCTGTTGTAGTTACAGCTAAACTTTAATATAATGATATGTTCGGGACCACCTGGATCCCTTGACTCGCTTTTTTACTATAGTATACCTTCAGTTAGGGGCAACAGCCGGTAGACTCCTGTCCTGACTTTTGTGCTGCCCCACGAAAGACCCCCCTCAAAGACTCAAAAAGTCTTGATGTGGCTATTTCCACACAGGAAGAAAGATGAAGACTAAGGTCATCGCCGTCGCAAACATAGTGCCAACAACCACGCTCTGAAACACAATCCGGTGTTGAAGGTCACGAAGTGCGAGGTCTTTAATACGCACTTTGTTCTCGAAAGGAGACAACCTCTTATACATATTGATGAGACTTGACATATTCGAATCTGCGCTGCTACTGGCTTGTTGCTGTTGTTTGGTAACCTGCTTCTCCCACGGGAGGTGATTCCGACGACTAAGAAGCAGCATAAAGAAGCATGAGCCGCGAAGGCCAGAGAGCAACAGACCCATGCCGAACCACCACATCGGCCACGAGAAGAGCACCTCCCACCGTGCGTGTGCATTTTGGTGTGGATAGTATGCGCGCATTAAGACCAGAATATAGCCGGCCAAGGTGAGTAATGCCCCAAAAGTAGTGGCAGCGCACACTGTCTCAAAGGTCCCATTGCTAACGCCAATACGCACGAAGTTCCTGTGGGAACAGTTCTTTAGTAGTTGATAGCAGTGCTCGGCGATTGGCCTAAAACGAGCCGGCCCGTCATCGTGCTCGAGGGCAAGCAAAACAGCGTTTCTCATCCCGGGGGGGATGTTCAACTCTTTCTCGGAGCCAGGCATGAGAAATAGGTCGACGACTTTTGGCAGATCGGCACGCGTCAATGCGGAACGTGGGGATTTGGAATTCCTGCATACACCGAAGCTACAGGACCCCATGAAAGTCTTCATGAGTGAGCGAGACTTTTCCGACTTCGAAGAACATTTACTAGTCTGATCAATGAAGGCGGCAATCTTAGCCGTGATATCATCTGACCCTATACAGTGTCAGTAAAGGTTCGGAGGGTATGCAAGGGGGTACCAGGGGCCTACCAGATCCAAGTGCAACGTCACATTCTATGTCTAAGTCAAAGACATTACTGTGAGACTCTGTAAATTTGCATTCATTCTCAGTCAGTGTATGGTGAGATGAAGTGGTGTTCTTCGAAACCTGCGATCCCCTATCCGACAAGACTGACGACGGGATGGTTGGGAGTGCTTCATCAGGACATGCAACATAGGTGGCCTGGTACTGAATGAACCTGTTCTCCTGTCAGATTCAACGTGTCACATAAGCTTGGCAACCTGGTGGTGTAACCTACCACATGTAAAACTCGAGGTTTTCGGGAGAATGCTCGACATGCTTGAGGTACCTGTAAAAATCACTGAGCGACATTGGACTGCCTACAGGATTGAAGCAGTTGGTTAGATGCAAACGATGGGAGGCAGAAGAATAACTCACAAGTCCAGTTTTGTAGGAGTTGGTCGAGGCCTAGGCGACTAGGCACTTCTATGCTGCCACGTCTAAGAGTGCTCTCACGCTTTCCATCTCGAACAGCTGCGGAAAATTCCCGGATATCTTGATAGGAAGGCTTCCTGTACCATTGAATCCAATTTTGGATTTGATTTAAAGTTGGAAGCGTCATCTTCGGTAGCAGCACCGCCGACCGGGAAGACCGTGAGAATGGCTGCAGAGTCGGTCGTTCAGGCCGTATTAGGCGGTTTGGCTTGGACACATTGAGGTTTGAAGTTTGAAGAAGTTGGTTACGAGGAAGTGGAAGGGAGCGCGTTATTATTAGTATTGGATGGGCCGCTTTTACACTGAGGGTTATCGTGCCGAGGTGTCTCTAACAGCGGCGCTGTGAGCTTGGAGAAAAGGGGGGGAAAGGTGGGGGGGGAGGTAGGCTACGCAGAGGCTTTCTATTGTACGCATCACTTCTCTCGTACCACTGGATAAGCTCTCTCGCATTGGTTACAATGTCTACTTCCAGCACCAAGACAAGCCAACACATCCATGATTCTTGTGCTCGGGTGTTCACAGTGCATGTGTCCAAAGCATGTCTACCATGCGTCCTTGCCAACGCCTCTGACGAAGGGGGAGCTTCTGTAGGATTAGAACCACATGGTCTACTGCGTCAATGCTCTCCGATGCCTTGCTGACGACATGCATATTGCAGGAAACAGACGGTTTTCTACCTCTTGTAGGTTGCAGCTCCTTGGGTGCTCACAGCGGGAAGCAAGGAAGCGCAGGTGCGGAAATCAAGCCCCCGGCTTTGGGGGACAATACTGTGCGATCCATGCGGATCACCACCGAATGTGATAAGAGTCTTCATGCTTTTCGGTGACTCAGATACGTAGTCATCTACTGATCTGACACAAATATTGCAACACGTACCAGTAAGAATTCTGATTTGCTGTGCTGTGCAGAGCACGGTAGCACAATCACATCAGTCAGCCCATGTCGTGCATGGCTCACCTGCGACTGAGCTATGACCCTGATCTGCGTCTACCCGTGCCCCATCTGTGCGCATTGGCTGAAGGCGGGCTGGCTAGCAGTCGATCGGATGCTGTGGACCCCTCTTAATGGACCCTTAGCCAAGTTAGTTAATCGCGGACACCTCATCTGCCTTAGTTTTAGGAGCAAAGGGATCGCGCTTCCATCGATATGCCAGTATTCGAGTACTACACGAGCAGCGTATTCAAGGATGTGGAGCCGAAAGGAGTATGAAATGGCTCAGGTAGCCGGGATGCTTCCCATTTCCTGCTAAGCATACTGCCAAGTGAAAAGGCGGCATATTGTTAATAAACGGCCTGGGCACAACCGCCGCCCCATCGCATGGTTTCCACAATGCCCCGACATTTCTTGTTTACTACATATTCATCAATGATACTAGTTGCATTACACTTCTCTAACTCAGATACTAGTGTAATCAAGAAAGGTGCGCTTCTATCATATGACTTTGTGTGATCAACCTGGCCGAAACAACACAGCCGCCTGTTGCACTGCCCCCCACCATGACGATTTTTCTAGCCAACTGAAGGGAGTAAGCAGCCCGCCAGTCCGCCTTGTGCGTTTGTGAAGTGCTCTCAGAATCTACCACAAGAACGTACGTCATTCAGAAGCAAGGTGGAGAGACCTCGCTCGAAAAGTTGCGGTGTAAATCTACCCTCGGCGGCGAGGACAAATCCTGGCAGCAAAAATCCTTGCAGCAGGACTTTGTTTTACTATTGTATGCAAATAGAGCATGAATTATGTGTGATGTTTTCAATTAGAGTCTATATCCACGATACCAATAACTATATTCCCCGTGCTGCCCTGTGACCTGTGTCTATTCTAATTCCATCTCAGCGCGCCATATAAAAAGCACACCCAAAGTTGACGATTGCATCCCGCCCAATCCATATCTCCATGCATTGCCCAGCGCACAATCTTCAAACAGGTGTATCCTTCAATTGCAAATGCCCCCCATCCTTGCAAAACGTCAGAAAAAAACATGCTGAAAATAAAAACCTCCCGCAAGACAGCGGATCGAAACCAGGGAATTAGAAGCGAGCGAATCTAACGCGCCTTCTCGGCGGAAGAGACGGGGACCTCCATGGGTCTCGGCGGCAGAGGTAGTACTCCTCCTCCTCGTATGATCGTAGCACGCCGTTGCGTCTCCATGCGCCTGTGCCGGTGGTGAGGCGGATGGTGTAGTAGTCGTCCCCGCAGCAGCATGGCGAGCAGTTCCATCTGGCTCTGACGCAGATGCCGTACATGATTTCTGGGTGTTTGGTGGAGTGTTTGAAAGGTGGTTTAAGGTGCTGTGGCACTGGTTGTAGAGCCGAAGGCTCGAGGTGGTTGAGGCGGTTGGTAGATTTGATTTGTAGTATTGTAGTAGCGAAGTAGCTGAGTGATTTGGATCAAGAAACTCATTTCTGTATGGGGGACCCTTTTCCTTATATACTCCTTCTCTATGGCCCCTGCAGCCTGCACGTCACAATGATCTCCGCATCGTGCAGTGCGCCGGGCCGCTCGTGCGGCCACCACATGCGCCATGGCCGCAACCCAAACGAATCACTGCCACTCTCACATGATTGCAAAGTCGATCGCCAGGCTGGGTGCAAACCACAAAAAGGAGTCTTCTGATTTGCTGAAGATGTAAATGATGTAGTTGCCGTTGGGGGTTCTCGGTGAGCGGGCCTCGTGATGAGGTTGGAAAGTTGGATATCAAGGCAGCGGTTGTTGGACACATATAAAATGAGGATGCCTTGGAAAACGACAGTGAGTCAAAAGCATGCTATGGAAGAAATAGGAAGTCTGTGTTGGTAGGCTTCATAAGGGTTTGCGGCTCGAGAGTTGGTGACCGGGCGGCTGCGCCTCGTCCATAACGCAACTTGGCCGGCCTAAGTCGGCCATTTTTTTAAAACCAAGGAAATCAGAGCGTGATTTTCAAATCGGCCTCTATGGCGTGCAACTGCGCCATAGGCAATGAAAAATGGCGGTGTTGGTGTGGAAAACAAGGTTATTGTCATATTTTCTTCGCCGATCTGAGGTGATAGCAGATGCAGCTGTGCATACATATCGTATGTCTACTTAATTAAGCTTTGCAGGCGAATTAATGCACGAGCATTGGATATTCTGGCATGTCTCTATCTCACTAGTATCCGTGCCCTCTCTTCTGATGGTAGGGGCCCTTTCCGAGGAAATAATCGTAAGCACTCAGCAAAAATACCATCAGTTTCTAACAAGCAATGCCACAAATGCATTATCATTTCATTTTTACCAGCGATCCCAAAAGCAAATTACTTCTCGAACGCACTATCAAACTAAAAAGGAGCCCCTTCAGTTCTTCATTTCAAATATTTCTCATAGGATAGCTCCCCCAGCTGCATTAACCATGAATCTCCCATCCTTCCAGAAAACCCAGGAATAAAACAATATCGCGCAGCATATTCCCCGAAAACGAGTGATCAAGCCCCGTATACTCGTTCCAGCGCGCATCTATGCCCACATGCTCCAGAAACTGCGCCGCGAGCCGCCCAAGTTCACACCGCACCGTTGCATCATCAACGCCATGGCCGAGGAACATCGGGAATTGCTGGAACGGCACAGCAGCGGAGTTGGCGCCGGTGATTCCAAGTTTGTTTCTTAACCAATCCGCAATCCGCTGTAATTTGGCTGCTTCCGCTTGTGGGGTCTTGTCGTTATCAACTGCTTTCCCATCTTCGCGATCACCGACTTCGCCATTCCCATTCTCTTGACGTTCATCGTCGCCCCTATCCAGCATCTGCTTCCTAAATGGTAGCCACCCACACATCCCCACAGCAGCTCCAAGCGGTTCTCCCTGCCACGTCAAAAGCGATATGATAGACGCCGCGCATCCCTGACTCAAGCCCATCAAAACCACATTCTTAGCGCCTACGACATCGATTTCCGCCTGCAAAAGGGAGTGGACGAAAGAAGACGTCTCCGCGAGTCCCTCTATCATAAGCTCTTCCTTGGCCTCGGGATATATGAGAGGCGACCATTTGTCGAACCATTGGTGGGTTAATTGTCCATAGGCTGTTGCTCTACCGGGACAGGCGGTGGGGAAAATGAATTTGGCATGGGGGAAACAGGTTCGGATGCTGAGTAGGCCGACATCCCAGGTCTTTTGTGGGGGAGATGGGGTGGTCTAGGAAGCTGGCCGCGAAGCTCTCGCGGGTTCCGCCTCGGCCGTGGAGGACGATGAAGGTTTGTTTGTGTTCCTTTACGGGTCGACAACGAAGGGCTCGTAGAATTCAGAGGTACGCTTGCGGTCATACTCGTCGTCGAGATTTTCTGGTTCCATCGTAAGGTCCTGCTCTTGGTCCATCACATGGGACTAGGCTTGGACGTTGAGCAAGAGTCGTTTTAAGTGAGGGGGGGTAGACCGATGTTCGGTTGGTGCCTGAAGATCCCCCGTCCAAAATCCAACAAACGCTCTTTGCGCTCGTATTACAAAACTGTCCAGTAATAACAAGGCTCAGACTGTTCCTTTAGCAAACCACTAGACCAATTATATTCCGCTATCTTTTATATGTTGAATTTTTTTCTTTGTCATTAAATCCCGCGAACATTTTCACCATGGGTAATAAACCTATAAGCCTACGGCCTTCCCACATCATTAACTACTCAGCTGCCTTCAGCACCTCTCGAATAACACTCGTATCCTTCTCAATATCAATCTCCCACCCCGAAACCGCAACCCGCACTGCCGGTCTCCCTTCCCAACTGGTTCCACTAACATAGATCCGATTCTGAGCGTTCATCCGTCCCAGGAGCTCCTCATTCCGCTCCTGGTCTCTCAGGCGGAAGAGCACGATCGTACCCACCTCCGCCACCTCTGCCGTGGGAAGTAATTCATACGCCTCTAGCTCCCGAATCATACTTGCCACCGCCCTCGCGAGACGCACCTGCGTAGCAAACAACAGGGCCAGACCCTCGCGCCCATGCGCGTGGAGCACGGCATAGATAGGCAGAGCGCTGAAGCGGCGCGAGTTCTCCAAGCCGTGGTTGAGGGGGGAAGGGATGGGGTCTGTGGCGGAAGTCTTGAGATAGGCGGCTGCGCCGTTGTTACAGACATTGTTCAGATTGGTTTCAGAGCGGGTGAGGAGGACGGCGGATGCGTATGGCTTCGTGGGTTAGCTGGATATGTGCATAGAATGGGTGGTACTCACCACGTTGAGGGCTTTGTGGCAGTCTGCGGTTATGGAGTCGGCATATTGCAGCCCTTCGGACTGTGCTCGAAGGGAGGCGAACTCTTCTGTTTCGGGGAGCGAGCGAGCGAATATCCCGAAAGCTGTGGATCATTAGTTATCGGTTACCAATTCCCACAAAAAGCATAACACCCAGCGAACGCAGGCACTGCAGATAAAGACCGTACATACCACCATCAACATGAATCCAAGCAGCCCCCGGCGCACACTCCTCTAAACACCCCTTCAACTTCGCCATCTCCTCCTCCCCCCCAAAATACCTCCCCGTATTCACCTCCCCCATCCCCACAACCACAACACTCACCCACCCCTCCCTCCCCGCCTCCCTCCTCACCTTCTCCAAATCCAACCTCCACGGCTCCCCCTTCACCCCCACATCCCTCACATTCCCCCGCCCCAACCCCAACACCCCCGCAGCCTTATGCACACTACTATGCGCCGCCGCGCCCAGGATCTGCATACCCCTCACCCCAGCCTGCACGCACGCTCCCACAACCCCCGCACTCGCGACCGTCTCCGCGCGTCCCCGCGCCTTGAGCCGACGATCCAGCAGCGCGTCCCGCGCCGTCGCGATGGCGAGGATGTTACTCCCCGTCGCGCCGGGGGTGATGACGCGGCCGCCCCAGACGGAGGGGGAGAGGCGCAGCAGCTCGGTTAGCATGATGAGGGTGTGCGCTTCGAGTGTGGTGGCGAGGGAGGCGCGGGAGTCGTGGACGGCGACGCTGCAGTCGATGGCGGTGGCGAGGTTGTCGGCTGCGGCGGCGATGGGGAGGGTGGAGCCGGTGACGAAGGCGTAGAAGGCGGGGGTGAGGGAGGGGGAGGAGAAGGCGGGGGGGAGGGTGAGAAGGTGGGTTAGGGTGTTGGGGGGGGTGCCGTGGGGTGGGAGGTGGGTGAGGAGGGTTGGGGTGAGGGCGGCGAGGGTGCTGGCTTTGGGGAAGGGGGCGGGGGAGCGGGCGGCGAGGGAGTTGGTGATTAGAGTTGCGACTTCGGTGCGGTCAACGGGGGGGGTGGTGAATGTTTCATTGGAGATTGGTGAGGACATTATTGCGGCGGTGTGGGTGGTTGGCGTAGGTTAGGAGGGGTTGCTTCAAATGGTTGTCAATAGATGGAGGAGGTTGTCGATAATTAATGCTCTGGATATTAGGTAGTATATTGTCCTTCAGAGTCTTCGGGCTTTATAGGAAATGCTTTTATAAGGAGGGAACGGAATTTATAAGTGACTCGAGCTCGTGAAGGAGCACGACAACCCCGCTGCTACTCCGTAGGATCATTTAGTGGGGTACGACCCCTGACAACTCTTAGTCCATGCTAGAATATATGGATTTTAAGTGGTTAACGATTTCTTACAAAAAGATGCAGCTTATGAGAAACGGAAGGAGATGCTGTACTCTACCTTTACATGTACCACAAAAAAACACTACTTCCTACGATGTAATATGAAATATACATTTACTCTATAAGAACAAAACCCAAATTTAACTTACAATTATTTACTTGAATAGAAGAGAAAGAGAGAAAGTAGACGGCATAAAATAAAAGTCTCATAAAGGAAGAAGCTGTAAGGGGAGCTGCAGGTGAAGCTTATAACCATATTATATCAGGCACTATATTAAATTACGCAATCAGAGGCATATTAATCCTCTTATCAGTATTTTCAATCGCACAGATCCTTCGCTATTTTCCATTCTCACCCTGCGCTTTAACTCCATGAATCTGCCCAGCACAATGCCTAGAATAACTGTCATTGCTAGAAGATCGTCGCCGGGTACCAAGGGTATGAGCAAGTATTTAGAGCTATCTATTCTTTTCGGGTTTACCATCAATAATATCCGCAAACTCGGCCACTGCTCGGCCGTGAAGGTATTCTTCGGCCGTTATCGTAGAGGGCCAGGAATGAGGTCTAAAGAGCAGTTTCCCAAACACCCCCGAAAAAGTGGGGAGGCGGGCATCACGATTGGATTTGGATATATAGATGGTTAATGAAGGATACTCGCTGGGGAAGTCGGCGTATCTCGCCCTGAATATATTTCGTCCACGATGTGCTAAACAGGTTTATAATCAATACAGCGACCAATTCATAGCTGTTAGCTTTACAGAGGCCCCTAGCTACGTATCCGGGGCTCAGTTCCTACATCGAGGAGAGGAGCAGAAATTCTCAAAAGTCTATCAATCCCCACTACCACTCTCTCTCTCATCACCGATGCTTCTCATCACCACCTTCTCATCACCACCTTCTCATCACCACCCCATTCTCCCCAGCGATCCTCCTTCCCCACCACCATCCCCTCCCTCCCTCGATGACCTCCGGCCATCTCTTCAATACGCCCATCAAGAATACTATACACACGCCCCTCTATAGAGCAGGACATATGGATTATTTCTTCTTTGAGCTCTTCTGTCCGCGCCGTCCTTCCGCCCGTCTTCGACACCAAATAATATATATTCGGCACACTTCCAGATGACATCAAATTGCGTAGAAAGCCGTTCGATACATTCCGGCGTCCGTCCAGGTAAGGGTGTGGAGAGAGTTTGAGGCAACACGATATCAACCTAACGAATATCAACTCCTTCAAAAGCAACCCCACGACTACACCCCCCCTATTTCAACCCAAGAACACTCCTCCCTTCCTTCCTCCCTTCCCTAATATCAATCAACATTTTCTAAACCCTCGCCCACCAGCCCAAACTCTCCCAAGCTATCCCAACCCTTCTCACCTCGTCCTAGCTGCGTGCGGGTAAGTGCCGATATGCGCATAGCGTGTATGTTCAACCCGAGCTGCTGCGCCTGTCTTTTTCACTTCTCACCATCAGCCTCCTTTCTCGTTGTCAACGCTTTGCTTCTCGTCACCACCACCTTCTCCCCACTGATCTGCCTCCCCCACCACCGCCATCCGCATCCCCCACAGCCAGTCCTCACACCTCCCCTCTCATCCCCACGCCAAGAACAATCCATACCCCACTCTTCTCCACACCGCACCCAGACCATAGGTAAACTTCTTTGTATCTGCCATATCACCCATACCCCTCCTCAAGTTAAGTATCTATATACCCCCCCAACCGCGCGATCGCGTTCTTCCCCATGACCGCCTTTACCTACGGGTCGGCTGCGGCCTTTGGGTTGGCGTCGCCTCCCACGCGCCTCTCCCAACTCACCGGGCGCCACTCACCAGAAGAAAATGAAGGGTCTATAAATATTAGGATGGCGGTGTGCATTCATATACATATATATTTTTGCCATATATCGGTATGAGGCTATCCTATGTGAGTACATAAATATAAGATTATCATTTACTTTCCACCCCCTCCCCCCTTGCCCCTTGCCCCGTTCTCCTCTCCTTTCCTCCTGTCCCATATCATAAAACCCTCTTCGCCCCATCATCATCGTCATCATCGCAACCCAAAAAGACAGACTTGGTATCACCCCTTCCCACCCTTTAACAAAATACTACCCCCACTCTCCCTTCCCCCCCTCCCCGTCCACCTCACCCCAAGACAGACTCCCTACACCCTCTCAACCCCAACCCCAACCCTAATCCTAACCTTCACAACCTTCACCTCCCCCTCTCCCACCCCCAACCCATCAGTCCCCTCACTCCCTACACTCCCCAACCTTTCGAACCTCCCGCCCGGTTCCCCCCCACCCCCTTCAACCTGCGGCCCAAGAGATCGCGGACTCCATACATGCGTCCTACTCCCCTGCCGCTGTACGAGGTCGTGGGTTTCCGTGTCTGTGCCTATATCCATCTCCATATCTCCCCTGCGCGTGGAGGTGGCTGAGACGCCACCGCCGTTGGTGCGGGAGGTGGTTGTGGTTGTGGTGTTGGTGGTTGGGGAAAGGTGGAGGAAGGTGTGGAGACGGGTGAGGAGAGAGGCTGTATGTGGAGGGAAGGGGGAGGCGTGGGTGGAGGGGGAGATGGAGGCGCGCGGGGAGGAGGTGTGGGAGTGCGAGTGGGATGTTGTTTTGAAGGTGAATGAGGGTGCGGATATATCTTCCAGCGCCACAGCGGAGGGTTTGCGGGAGGAGGTTCGCGTTGTTGTTGATACCCTGCACGTGGGTGTCAGTGGTGTATACGTAACAACAATGATAAAAAATAATATAAAAGTTGGGGGGGGGGGGGGGACATACATCTCTGTAGCAGCCTGAGTCCCTCCTCGACTGCTGCTGCTGCTGAACTTGGCAACATACCTCTTCCCAAACGCCACAAGACTGAGTTTATCCAACCACCCCCCGTTCCCCCCATCCACACTAGGTCTCCTCTCCTGCAACAACCTCGGGAAACACTTCCCCAGCCCCAGCCCCATCGCCATCGCCGCATAAATCCTCCTCGCCTCCGTCCCCACCCCAAAGAACGCAAACACGAAAAGCGCCATCGCAGCCGGAACATATCGATCGAACGTAAACACCCCCATCGCCGGCACATACGGGATGCTCTCCCACCTCGTCGGGTCGTGGATGGCGGACCACGAGTAGGGCTCGAAGGGGAGCTGGGTCAGGTTGGTGTAGAACCAGTAGATGTTGAGAGGGAGGTAGATGAAGAGGAGGAGGAGGGAGAGGAGGAAGAGGCGGAGGAAGCGGGAGGAGTTGAGGGAGTGGGAGGTGAGGATTGTGGTTATGTTGGAGCGGTGGCGGTGGAGGCGGGTTATTACTACGGCTGTGGGGGCGGTGTTAGTGGAGGTAAAAAGGGGGGGGTGTAATAAAGGGGGGAGGAGGGACGAACCGGCGTAAAAAACGTTGAGGAGGGTGAAGATGAGGGGCCAGATGAAGATAATAACAATAGTAGGCCAACTCCCACTATAGCTATCCGTGCACCCCCCAATCGCCACGATGAGGTAGCGGCGATTATGCACAACATGATGCAACCCCACAATCAGCAGCGGAACCGCAAAGCAGATCGCCAGATCCACCCACACCTTCCTCCTCCTCTGCGCCCTACTCGGATTCAACTCCATATTCTCGACATCGAGCACCTTAGCCAGGGAGCGCGTGATAGTCATCGTCGAAGCAGCGACGCCAACAGTGATGGGCCAGAGGATCTTGACCTCGATATCGCAGAGGACCTTGCCGTCCCACCAGGTGGCGAAGTTGTTGTCGGGCCAGATGAGGACGTTGATGAAGACCATGAGGTTGAAGAGGGAGAGGTAGGCGATGAGGGCGCAGGCGCCGGTGTTGCGCGCGCGCAGGTGGAAGATTAAGGGCACGATGAGGATGAAGATTGCGAGGAGGGAGAGGATGGGGAGGATGTAGGCGTGTGCTGTTGTTGGTTCCCGAGAGGGAGGGGGGAGGGGGGTGGTTGTGCTGGCTGGGGATGCCATTTTGGAGGTGAGGTGAGGGGATTGTGGGATCGTTGGATTGCTTCTTTTTCTTCTTCTTCTTTCGTCGATGGGGGGCGAGCAGGGCCCTTTTTACATTTCTCGGCGACGGGGCATGGAGGGAGGTCTCGACGATATGTGTGTCTCCGGCGTGTTCGGGACTGTCTAACGAAGTTGGATCAAGGAGCCCTCCCGATGGCGCCGTGCCCGGCGTCTATGGACGGCCATTGCAGAGGGAAGAGGGAAGAGGGCAGGAAATGTGATAGATAGCTAAGGGAGATATGATGGGGAGCATTGCAACATGCAACATGTATGTCTTGGCTCGTCTGCGTGGAGGGTTTGTGTGGGGGGAGGGTCTGGTCTGTCTGAGGCGGTTGTAAATTTAGAGGCGTGTGTGTATGTCGATCATGGGCCCTCGATCGATCGGGAAGCTGCTGGGGCCGGCTGCGGTTGCGGTTGTGGTTGCGGTGCGTAGCTGATAGTTGCAGGGCAGTGTCTAGCTGCAGGTTCAGATGGACGGGAACGGGAGTCGAGGACATGGGAGGAGGGGGGGATTGGTGATTGGGGGATGGGGGATTGGGGGATTGGGGTGAGACGGTGTGATTGAGGGTGTGCGTTGGGGTTGTGGTATGTGTTATGCATGAGAGGATGTGGGATATGGGAGCAGATGCACGAAAAGGGTAGCATTGGATGCATTGGAAGAGATGACATGATACCAGATGCTGCTGCCGTGTGAGATGAGATGAGATGAGATGAGATGAGATGGCTCTATCTGGAGCTGTGTGAGATGAGCTGAGATGGGATGGATGGATGGGATAGCAAGATGGCGAGATGGTGGAACGCCGATATAGTAATATGAGACGAGACTGGAAGAAGATGAGCGAGTGATTGCGAGCAGGAGTTCGAGTAGAAAAGTGCGGCGAGTATGAGTGAAGCCGTCTCTGATATCTGGATAGCCACCCCCGTTCTCATCTCCGCCCGCGGACGGAGATGACGGTGTGTATTCGGTGATTGACCCCCAATCAACCCCAATACCGACCCCAATAGAAAGAGGAAGTAAAGCCCCGACTGGTCGAGACAGACAGTCAGACAAAGAAACAGACAAAAAAACAGACAAGACGTTAAAAAATAAATCCCCCGTCTTCTCACCCGCATCTCTATTGGGACCCGTTTTAGGACTAGCGCGGGATGTGAGAAGGGATCGTTGAGAGGGCTGAGTGGGGGGGTCGGCGGCGAGGGAGAGACGGGGGCAGGAGAGAGAGAGACATGTACTTTTTTATCTCATATGGGATCGAGATCGGCTGGTAGTTATGGGATCGAGATCGGCTGGTAGTTATGGGATCGAGATCGGCTGGTGGTTATGGTATGGAGATCGGCTGGTGGTTATGGGATGGTGGTTATGGGATGGTGGTGGTGGTGATGGTGGTGGTGATGCTGCTGTTTGTGAGGCTGATATGAGGCTGATATGAGGCTGATATGAGGCTGATATGAGGCTGATATGACGTTGATGTGAGGTTGGTGGTGGTGAGTGAGAGATTGTGATTAGCCTCCCCTCTTACAATACCATCATCTCCATACTATAACTATCCCCACGATCCATCCCATCGACAAGACGGCTAGGACTGGTCGGGTTGGGGTTAGTGCGTGTGGTAGAGAGAGGGATATATTAACAAACTTTGATTCCTACATAACTGGGTATATCCACCACCACATCACATCACATCACCTTCCCCCTCCCTTCTTCACCCCCCCCTCGCCCCAAAAACCCACCCCACAATCCCCCTCACCACCCCCAACGGCCACCCCACCACCCCTACCACAACCCGTCCCGGCACACCCACTCCCCACCTCAACCGCCCCCCCTCCCCCAACCACCCCTCCCTCCCCTGCTCCCTCCCCTGCTCCCTCCCCTCCTCCCCCCCCTCCTCCCTCACCCTCCTCCCCACCTCCCCCAACCGTCCCTCCACCTCCCCCAACCTCCCCTCCACCCTCCCCGCCAAAACCGCTGCCCTTTTCTCATACCTCCTCACCGCCCTACTCAACGCCTCGACCTCCTGTCTCGTGGCTTTCCGGACCTCCTCTCTCACTCTGGCGATGACTTCTTCCTCGCCCTCTCCTCCCGCTGCGGATCCCTGCTGCTGCTGCTGCTGCTGTTCCAGAACCTCCACGCGGCGGCGCAGCATTTCGATTTCCCCATCCTGTCGCTCATCCACCCCGGTGCGCGGATCAACCTTGACGACGCGTTGGAGCCAGAGCGTCCTCGCCCTCACCAACCGCAATAACTGACCCACCGGGCGGATCTCGGCGGCGAGCATGAACGCGACTAAATTAAAATCGGAAACTAACCCCGATGCACCAGCGCGCAGGTAGTTGCGCAGGATATGCAGTAGCCCGGCGGAGAGGAGGGGGAGGATCACGCAGGAGAGGAGAGCGAGGAGCTCGTGGGTGCGGAGTTCGTTGGTTGCGGAGGTGTAGGTGGCTATTTCGCGGGCGTGTTGGGGGGAGCGGGGAGTATCTGATTTTGTGGGGGGGGGCTGGGGGAGGTGGTGGTGCGGATTTCTTGGGCGGAGCGGTACCAGTCCCTGTGCGCTTCGATTAGCTATTCGCTGTCGTAGGGAGAGGAGAGGGTAAGGCAGGGTTGGGAGGGAGGGTGGGATGGGAGGATGGCAGGACGAACCAAGGCAACCTCACACTCCAATTCAAAAACACAGCCGCCAACCCCAACAAAAGCACATCACTAACAAACCGACTCCCATCCTTAAACATCAACCCCCCCAACGCCGGCAACAACGCAAACGCCAGCGGAAGACTATGCCACGCCGATAACCCATCATGCGCATCCACCGGCGGCGGGTGCAGGAGGGAGGCGGAGTCGGAATGTAACGTCCGCCGCGCTGAGGAGAGCGAGGAGAGGGAGTCGATGGAGATTAAGGAGATTAAGGAGCTTCGACGCCGTGGGGCGGGAGGGTGGTCGGACAAGGGGGAGGGGGAGCGGGCGGGGGAGTGTGGGCGCGGAGGGGGGATTCGGGGAGAGAGGCGAGGCGGGGACGCCGGAAGTGGGCGGATTCGGTGGTGGTGAGGGTGCGGCGGGAAAGGGGGTCGGTGGGGTCGCCATTTTGGTGTTGGTTGGTGGTGGTTGGTGGTGGAGGTTGATGTGGAGGATTGGCGGCGAGGCTGAGGTGTCGCGTGCCGGGCTCGGTTGTTCTCGCTGGGCTGGAGATTGCTGTGAAGACGCGGTCTGACGGGTGTTCGTCTGGCCGTGGAGTAGTATGGCCATGGAGATGAGGGGCGGCGGGGGCGGGCGAGGACGGTGACTGGTTGACGCGTTGAAAGGGGTGAAGTGGGTTTGGAGGTGGAGGTGGAGGTGGGAGATGGAGGTGGTTTGTGCGTCTCGCCGAGGTATATAGGGTTATTGGCAAAGATTCTTCGCACCATCTTCCTTTCATAATTATAGCTGAGCGAAAGGGTTATCAATTCCGCGCAAGTTGAGCAATTTTCTCTTCTCGGTTTCTTGCTGTTATAGCCAGTGAAGCTGCCAAGGCGATTGCCTTGTCTAGCTATTATTTTCCTTTATTTTCTCGAGTCTCAATTTGTCCTGCGTTCCTTCAAAGTCGTCGCCGTCATGCTCTCCTCCCCCTTCCCACCACTAACGCGAGGAGGAAGGTTGTTGCTGTGCTGCAAGACATAACAACCCAACCAATCGACAGCTCGTTTTCAAAACTTACTCGTGTTATATATCGACTCCAAAATCAGGGCTTCCATTTCAGAAACACGACAGTCACGTGTGAAGGATGCATATTAGCCTGATCCTAGCGCACTCCGTTTCGACGACAACAGATATCAATATATAGGCAACAGCATACCGATCACTTTAACCATCTACCCCACCACCATCCTCCGCCTCATCGCTGCCATCCTCCTCATCGTCTCCCTCTCACTATTCGCCGCCAAGGGCGCCATCCGCGCCGTCCCAGCACTCGTTTTCATTTCCCTCGCCTTCCTCCGCATCCTCATTGTCTTCATCGTCCACACCCCGCGCGGCGCTCTCTGGCGCGGCCGGCGCGGCGTCAACCTCGCTGTCAATTTCGCCCTCGTTGCTGGCATCGCAGGGTCCATAGGCGGCGCCTTCGTCGTTAATAAGCAGTACTATTTTGGTGTCGAATACAGGGGCTTGCATCGTGGGCTGGATTGCTTGGTGAGTCCTCCCTCTATTTCCTTCCCAACAGCTGCGGCTTTGGGGAGTGTGGAATTGGGCTAATGGCGTTTATAGTGGGTTTATTGCTGCGGCGGCGGTGGTTACGGAGCGGCCGACTAGGATCGCCATGACGACGACGTTGAGTCTCGATTTCTGGACTGGGAGTGGTGCGTTGTCGCTTGGTAATTGGGATGCTGAGAAGCCGGAGATGGGGCGAAGCGCGTCGCTGCTCGTCTAGAGGGTGTTGGGCGGGTGGATGGGGGGTTGCAGCTATGGGCAGGGATCTATAACAGTAAGTAAGTTGTTTTTTTCGCTTTCACGTTTGGGGACGGGGAGGGACGGCGCATATGATGAACCAGATATTATGTCAAACTAGTCGGAGGGCAGCTAGAAACTGTCTGATGGCGATAAAATTCTGAAATACTGATGGCTGTCCCTTTTTGAGGCTGGTGTTGGTCGGTTCGAGTGGCCGGGAGTGGAGTTTTGAGATGGTGGTGACTGACCTTTATAGTACTACTGTACATATGATTTGGTACATGGTTTTGAGGAGGGGGTTAGGAGTTTGGGGTATTTGTGGGATGGTTCGAATATATAGAACTTTATGAATGATATATTTTCCAGATATTTGTACTCGCGCCGCCGAGAAGTTTGAAGTGAGGCTGCATAATGCGATTATATTTTTGACTTATTTGTGATTTTAATAAATAAATCCAAGAACAGATCGCACGTTGAGGTCAAACAGAGACAGTAATTCCGTCCGAGTGCAGTGTATAACATATTATAGACATCATATATACAGCAAGCCCTCTAGATAGAACCTGTGATCCCTAGAATTGCTGCCGAAGTCAAGAATGTGATGTTGAATGAGATCCTACTTTGTATGCGCCGAACAACTATTTACGTCAAAATGTATGGCTCAAAGAATGTCAATATGTCAAAATTTATATTATATACCCTTTCAACGGAAATGTAACTTGCACATATATGTTTGCTCTATTAACCTCCTTGCGTCCTAGGTTTTCAGTCAGGATGTTGTTGCCTGATTCTGCCCTATTCTGCCTGATTCGGCCTGATTCTTGGGGCCAGAATCACATTATGCAATCCCTATCATCACGTGACACATACATCAACTAGCGTGCTGTAATCTACCTAGCGTGCTCGTTAAGCATGATTTTGCGCCGTTTCAGTCGGTCCCGAAGCGTGCGCGACCTCGCAACTCATCCAGCTCCATCTCACCCACCCCCATCCATCAAAATCCGCGTCGTCGATGGAAGTACCGTCAATCCCCTTCGCGCCAATCACCCCCCGCCCCTCAACCTAGTTTGATATCAACGACAATACTCCCTTCGACAAACACCTTTGTTCGCCGCGCGGGGAATTGTCGAATAGGGATACCCCCCGACTTCACCCCATTTGCCTCACGACTTCAACTACTTTTGCCCCTTCCGCCCGCACAAGGTCGCGCCAAGCCTTCGCGAACCTCCAAAAAGTTATCCCCAACGACCACGCCGACGCGACGGGCGACTTGAGGCGCGACAACTCCTGACTGGAGCCTTTGCGACCTTCCCACACCCCGACTTCGATACCGGAGGCCCGTTTGCTCGACGCCCCCGACAAACCAGTCGCTTCCTTTGGCATCACGACCAACGCCAGCCGACACCTTACGCGCAAGGCTGCATCTTGATATGCGCTCTGGCTCTTAATAGACCATAGTCCCATCGAGCATTGAGGTCCAGGCCACCGGCTCGCCCATCATGGCTACCGTCCAGGCTGCTCCTGCAGCCCAACAACAACAAATGGGTGCCGCCCTTCCATCGGGACTGTCCCAGCAGGCGGTCCAGGAGATATATATGGTGGGTTGGCGCACAAAACCGTCGCCACTTGTCGCAACAACATGGATAGATGCTAATACCGCCACAGAAATTTAAGCAGATGAAAGAATCGGGCGTGTCCGACCAAGATCCCGAATACCAAAAGGTCCACAACATGCTGATGGCCATCCAACAACAGCGCATGTACAACAAACAGCGCCAGTTCCAACAGCAGCAGCAACAACAACAGAATGCAAATAATGCCACGACAAATGGGAGCAATGCTGTTCGACCTCCACAACAGAATTCGGCTACCGTGCCTACACCACCAAGCCAGCCTACGTCAGCAACAGCACCACCGGTAGCGGCATCAAAGCCGAACGCTGCACAGTCTGCACAAGCAGCGCAGCGTTCATCGACGGCTGGCAGTGGGTTGTTCACAGCAGATCAGCTCGGCATACTGAAGCATCAGATCTTCGCGTTCAAGTGCCTGTCGAAGAACCTCGGCATCCCACAAACCACACAACAGCAATTATTTGCACCGCACCAGAAGAAGGAGGCCACCACAGATGGACTGATTGCATCTGCTGCGAAGACCTTGGAAGATGCACAGCCAAGCGCGAATGGCAAGCCGAAAGACCTGTCGGCGGCCCCAGAACCAGCTGAGGAGGAGAAAGAGATGTCTACAACGATTGACCCATACTCCCTGATTCCTAGCAAGATGAGCTACTTTAAGCACTCGCTGAGGCAAGGGCGCTTTTTGATCCCCAGTATCATGCCTTCTGGCATCGATGTTGACAAATTGCGCGAGGATCGGGAACGCGTCATCTACAACCGCATGTCGTCGAGATATCAGGAACTCAAAGCGATTCCTGCTAACCTGCAGCACTGGGAAACAGGAAACGCGGATGACCTCTCAGCGGATGACAGCCTGAAGCGCAAGGCACTCATTGAGTTGAAGATGCTTGAGCAGTACTCCAAACAACGCACAATGAGAGACCGTATTGCACGCCAAATGATCCAATATGACAACCTGGCCATGACCGCAAACAGGAGCATGTACCGCCGCATGAAGAAGCAGTCGCTCCGCGAAGCGCGCATCACCGAGAAGCTCGAGAAGGAGCAACGTGACGCGAGAGAGACGAGGGAGAAGAAGAAGCACACTGATTACCTCCAGACTGTCCTGCAACACGGCTGCGAGATTGCTATTGCGGCCAGTGTGCAGAAGGCCAAGATGCAGAAGCTGGGTCGCCTGATGCAAGTCCAGCACCAGACCATCGAGAAAGAAGAGCAGAAGCGTATCGAGAGGACTGCTAAGCAGCGTCTCGCGGCCTTGAAGTCTAACGATGAGGAGGCTTACTTGGCACTGCTCGACCAGGCGAAGGATACGCGTATTACGCATCTGCTGAAGCAGACGGATGGCTTCTTGACCCAGCTTGCTCAGTCCGTGAAGGCGCAGCAGAGGAAGGCTGCCGAGAGATACGGTGATGCCGGTGCCTTTGAGGATGAGGAGGAGTCTGAGTCGGAAGACGAGGAAATGAACAGCGACGTTAAGAAGATCGACTACTATGCTGTTGCTCATCGCATCAAGGAAGAAGTTACGAAGCAATCAAGTATTCTGGTTGGTGGCACACTTAAGGAATATCAGATCAAGGGTCTCCAGTGGATGATTTCGCTTTACAACAATAACCTGAATGGTATCCTTGCCGACGAAATGGGTCTTGGAAAAACTATCCAAACCATCAGTTTGATCACCTACCTGATTGAGGCGAAGAAGCAGAACGGACCGTTCCTTGTCATCGTCCCTCTCAGTACCTTGACTAACTGGAACCTGGAATTCGAGAAGTGGGCCCCTTCGGTCAAGAGAATTGTGTACAAGGGATCGCCGCTTGCCAGAAAGGAGCAACAGCAAGAGATCAGATATGGTCATTTCCAGGTTCTTCTCACCACCTACGAGTACATTATCAAGGATAGACCAGTTCTCAGCAAGATCAAGTGGATTCACATGATTATTGATGAGGGTCACCGTATGAAGAACGCCAAGTCGAAGTTGAGTGGCACACTATCACAGTACTACTCTACGCGCTATCGTCTCATTCTCACTGGTACCCCGTTGCAAAACAACTTGCCCGAACTTTGGGCCCTGCTAAATTTCGTCCTGCCTACTATCTTCAAGTCCGTCAAATCGTTCGATGAATGGTTCAATACTCCCTTCGCCAACACCGGAGGCCAAGATAAGATGGAGCTCACTGAAGAAGAACAGATTCTCGTCATTCGCCGTCTGCACAAGGTCCTGAGGCCCTTCTTGCTTAGACGTCTCAAGAAGGATGTCGAGAAGGATCTGCCTGAGAAGAGCGAGAAGGTCATCAAAACTCGATTCTCTGCTCTCCAGGCACGCCTGTACAAGCAGATGGTTACCCATAATAAGTTGGTTGTCAGCGATGGCAAGGGAGGCAAGACTGGCGCTCGTGGTCTTAGCAACATGATCATGCAGCTGAGGAAGCTGTGTAACCATCCTTTCGTCTTCGACGAGGTTGAGAACCAGATGAACCCCAAGAACACCAGCAACGATCTTCTGTGGCGTACGTCTGGAAAGTTCGAGCTGCTCGACCGGATTCTGCCAAAGTATCAGCGTACCGGTCACAGAGTGCTTATGTTCTTCCAAATGACGGCAATTATGGATATTATGGAGGATTTCTTACGTCTCCGCGGCATCATGTACTTGCGTCTGGACGGAACTACGAAGTCCGATGATCGTTCAGACTTGCTCAAGGAGTTCAACCGTCCCGATTCGCCATACTTCATGTTCTTGTTGTCCACTCGTGCTGGTGGTCTCGGTCTTAACTTGCAAACCGCCGATACCGTTATCATCTACGATTCGGATTGGAATCCTCATCAGGATTTGCAAGCTCAGGATCGTGCCCATCGTATCGGTCAAAAGAACGAGGTCCGTATCTTGCGACTCATCAGTTCGAACTCCGTTGAGGAGAAGATCCTCGAGCGTGCCAAGTACAAGCTTGATATGGATGGCAAGGTTATTCAGGCTGGTCGTTTCGATAACAAATCTTCCGAGACTGATCGTGACGCTATGCTTCGTGTCATGTTGGACACGGCCGAATCAGCGGAGAGCCTCGAGCAAGAAGAGATGGACGATGATGATCTGAATCTGATGCTGGCACGTAGCGAAGAGGAAGTCGAAATCTTCAAGAAGATGGACGAGGAACGTTCCAGGGATCCTATCTACGGCACTGCGGCTGGTTCTAAGCGAATGCCCCGCCTCATGGCTGACAACGAGTTACCAGAGATCTATCTGTCTGAGGGTAATCCAATTGATGACGAGCCTGAGGAGATTAGAGGTCGCGGTGCCAGAGAGCGCAAGACTCTCCATTATGATGATGGACTTACGGAAGAGCAGTGGCTGAACGCTGTCGATGCCGACGATGACACCCCAGAAGCCGCTGCGCTGCGGAAGGCTGAGAGGAAGGAGCGCCGTCGCCTAAAGAAGATGAGGAAGGAGCAGGGAATTTCCGCCGCTGGTGATTCCGACACCGATGGCACTAAGGACAGTGATGATGATGAGCCAGAGCCAGAGCCCGAACCAGTTGTCAAGAAACCACGTGGACGCAAATCCGCTGGCAAGATTGACAAGAGGAAGGCAGAGGACTTTGAGGAGGAGGAGAAACCAGCGCCTAAGAAACCGAAGCGAGGCGGTCAAGGTCGCCCGAAGTCGATGGGCGGTGGTGGCGGAGTTTCCGGTGATCATCGCCGCACCCTGCAGACCAGCCTTCGCAGCGTCTACAAGTCTTTGCTTGAACTCGAGACCTCCGAGTCCGGCAGCGAGGGTGAGGAGGAGGCCAAGCGTGCCGTCATCGGACCGTTCATGGTGCTACCGCCGAAGAAGGTGTTCCCTGACTACTACGAGCTCATCGCGAAACCGATTGCGATGAAGCAGATTGACACGAAGATCAAGAAGGAAGACTACAGTAACCTCAACGATTTGTACAAGGACATCGAGCTGCTATGCAATAACGCACGGCAGTATAATGAGGATGGGAGCTTTCTATTTTTGGACGCGAATACGATTCAGGTAAGACACATCCGCTGGCTATGTGGATTAGAAACACGATTATTAACGGACGCAGGCGGCTTGCAAATCTAAGATCCAAGATGAGATCAGCGACCACCCTGAACTTGGGGATCAGGACGGCTCGTCGAGGGACGGCGGGTCCACGGCACCGACGACTAATACGGGAACCCCGGCGCCAAGGCTGAAGCTCAACTTCAGCAACTACGTGAATGGGGGGAGCAGTGCGGCGCAGAGCGACGATGAGGATTAAAAAGCTAGACTGCCTACTCTGCTATAATGGTTCCTAGGACCGGTGGAGTGGTTTTTTTTTGGCGGATGGGAGAATCATGGAGGGTTGTGTGTTTTTTATGGCTGGTGTTATGATAGTGGAGTTGGGCTGGGAATTTGGGTGGCGGGCGAGCTGATAAGTACAGCTGGGGGAGATAGCTTCAACTTTGGAGAAGGAAGGCTAGATTTGTACTTTATTAGATAGTGCATAATTCAGATGCAGGATGTAAAACCCTCCGTTTGCTAACATCACAGTTATTGCTGTGAAAATAGGCTTAGTAAATAATCTACGCGTGGTTCAAAAAATCATGCCCTGAATTGCTGTGGTATGTACATTGGTGTTCTATCTGGAGGTGATCTCATGCTGACCTTTGGTAGATGCTTTGTGTGTGTTTTTCATTGATAAGAGAACGCTGGTGGTTGTCCTCACGGATCGGGGTTAGCGTGGGCCGGCGCGGAGAAATCCGAAAACCGATGGTGGAGCAGCAATCCAGCCGCATCGACCCCTGCCAGTCCATTCTGGTGGTGCCCTCAATAATTTTGGATCACAATAACCTCACCTCGCGCATTGGTCTTGCGCACCAACCTCCAACAACCCCCATTTCGACGATAATTCGCCTTCTTTATATTTTGAAATTTGCCAACAGATATCACTGCCACCAGCGCTTCACCCTGTTATGGTTGCCCTGTGTTGAAGGGTTCACCAAGCTCCTCGAGGCTCTACACGTCTCGAGTCAAGTCGCGAAGCCAGGCTTGGCCTTTCGAACTTGAAGCTATCGCCGGCTTCAAAGGCACTCTTATATACACCCAATTGACTTGCAGACGACATTAAGCTTTCGCCATGGCGTCCAGAACATCATTCGCCAATGGCTCGACCAACGGCCTCAGCACGATCGGGCCCAGAGACCTCCCCGACTCCATCGCCACACGCTCCGTCCTTCGCTTCTCCGACGTCCCCTCATCCCTCGACATCCCCGTCCAAGGCATGGATGAAGACGACCAGCAAGCCGTCGAAGTCGACCTGGAAGACCTCCTCGACGACCCGACCGAGCTGTGCACCCTCCTCGAGAACGAACGCGTGAGCCGCAACTTCTGGATGACCGTCTCGCTCGCCTACGCCAAGCAAAAGAAAATCGACACCGCGATCGAGATGCTCGGCAAGGGCCTCGCGGCCGTCACCGGCGGCCCGAAGGAGAAACTGAGCATGCTCACCTGTCTGTGCTGGCTGTATCTGTGGAAGAGCCGCGAGGCGCCTCGCGTTGCGCCGGAGGGCCAGATGGTTTCCGAAGCGAAGACAAAGGAGTTCTATTTGCAGCTGAGCACCACGGCGCTCAACGATGCGACGCGAATCAACCCCAGCTTTCCCCCGCTGTTTATGGCGCGCGGTGTTCTATACCTACTCCGCGCGTCGCTGCAGCCGCCGTCGAAGGCGCCGGCGGCGGGGACGATCGACCCAGAGAAACTGGATATCCTGCGCCATGCGCTTAAGAGCTTCGATGACGCAATCCGCGTTTCGCAGGGCCGTAATATGCTCGCTGTGCTCGGGAAATGCAGGGTCCAGTTTTCGCTGGGCAAGTACGCCGAGGCGCTTGAGGGATACCAGTTGGCTCTGTCGCGGATGCCGGAGCTGACGGATCCGGATCCACGTATTGGTATTGGAGCGTGTTTGTGGATGCTGGGGCACAAGGGTGACGCGAAGGTGGCCTGGGAGAGAGCGCTCGAGGTCAACGAGAATTCGAAGATTGCGAATATCCTCCTAGGGCTGTATCACCTGGATGCTAGTGGGCATGTGCCGACGAATAGCAAGGACTTTATTGAGACGTACAAGAAGGCCATGACGGTTTATACGCAGAAGGCGTTCAAGCTCGACAAAGACCTGCCGCTTACTTGCTCTACATTTGCTGGGTACTTTTTGTCAAGGAAATCGCTTGCAAATACGGATGCTTTGGCACACAAGGCGATCCAATACACGGATGTTAATGCTATTGCCAGTGATGGGTGGTATCTGCTGGCGCGGAAAGAGCATTATGAAGATAATGTTGACCGGGCGGCGGATTACTACAGACGCTCTGATGAGGCGCGAGGCGGTGCAGACCGTGGATATGTTCCAGCGAAGTTTGGGTCCGCTCAGATATCGGTGCTGAAGAGCGACTTTGGCGAAGCGAAATTTAGGCTGGAGAAGATAGTTCAGCACTCGAAGAATGTGGAAGCCATGAGTTTGCTTGGCACAATCTACTCTGAGGAGGTCTTCGCGAACCAATACGGCGCTTCGAACGAGGACAAGACGCAGGAATTCAAGAAGGCTGTGAGTCTCCTCGAGTCTGTTCGTGCTGCATGGAAGGACCCGAAGAAGAACTTGATTCCTGATGCATCTGTGCTGCTCAATCTCGCACGCTTGTACGAAGTCGATAACCCGGAAAAGAGTGTGTTATGTCTTCAGCAAATCGAGCAGATAGAACTGGCACAGGCACAAGCTCAGGCGCAGGCCTTGGATGAGGACAAGGCGACGGATACTGAAGCTGAAGAAGCCATGAAGCTTAAGATCCGTGAGAACTTGCCTCCGCAGCTCCTGAACAACATGGGCTGCTTCCACTATCAGGCCGAGAAATTCGACCTGTCCCGGGATTTCTTCCAGGCCGCGCTCAGTGCCTGCGTGAAGGCAGGGGAAAGGGAGGAGGCCATGGACACCGATGCTCTGGTGACCAGTATCAGCTTCAATCTTGGCAGGACATATGAGGCCAGTGGGATGTTTGATGAAGCCAAAACAGTCTACGAGGGCTTGTTGGGCAGACACGCTGATTACACTGATGCACGCACTCGACTGGCATACATTGCACTGAAGGAGAGTCCTACCGATGAAGGCCCAAGGGCAATTGGCAAGCTCTACCAGGACGCTAGCAACGACCTTGAAGTCCGAGCACTTTATGGTTGGTACCTTGGCCGCGTCCACTCTCGCAAGCGCGCATCCGCTTCCCATATTCATGAAGACCCTGAGCTGCGCCACTACAAGCACACCCTTCAGCACCACGACAAGCATGACCGATACGCACTCATCGGCATGGGGAACCTGTACCTCCAGACCGCTCGCGAGATGCCGCGTAACTCGGACTCTGAGAGGGCCAAGCGCAGCAGCATGTACTCCAAAGCCGCCGAGTTCTTCGAGAAGGCGCTGCAGCTTGACCCTAAGAGCGCGTTTGCAGCACAGGGAATCGCTATCGCTATGATTGAGGATAAGAAAGACTTCAAGGGTGCCCTGTCCATTTTCATGCAGGTCCGGGAGACTGTCAAGGACCCCAACGTCTATATCAACCTCGGACACCTGTTTGCCGAGTTGAGACAGTATAGCAAGGCTATTGAACACTACGAGGCCGCGCTGAGCAAGAACAGTGGTAGCGACGCGCAGATTTTGGCCTGTTTGGGCAGGACTTGGTTAGCTAGGGGGAGAGCGGAGAAGGATCTGAAGAGCTACAAGAATGCATTGGAGTATGCACAGAAGGTATGTTATTCGTTTTAACTGGCTTGGGTGGAGCTAACACCCGTCACAGGCACTTGAAACCGCGCCAGAACAGATCCATTTCAAGTTCAATGTTGCATTTGTGCAGATCCAGCTTGCGCAGACCATCTACACCACAGCAGAGTCCGCGCGCACGCTCGCCGAAGTCGAAGCCGCAGCCGCCGGACTCGAAGACGCCATCGTATCCCTCGAGGAAATCGCACAGCACCCACAGACGCCGTACCCGAAGGCCCTGGTCGAGGGACGCGCAAACATGGCGCGTAACACCATGCGCAAGCAGCTTGAGCGTAGCATCCAATCACAACGCGAGTACGAGGAGAAGAACAAGGAGAAGGTGCGCGAAGCGATGGAGGTGCGCCAGCGCGAGCTGAAGGAGCGCGAGGAGGCGCGTTTGAAGGCCGAGGAGGAGCAGCGGGAGCGCAAGCGTGTGATTGCGGAGGAGCGTGCGAAGATCGCAGAGCATGATCGTGCGTTGGCGGAGTCGAGGGCGAGGGAGGCGGAGGCGAGGGAGGAGGCGGAGATGACAGTTGATAGCGAGACAGGGGAGAGGGTGAAGAGGAAGAGGAAGGTGGGTAAGGCGGGCGGGAAGAGGAAGAAGAAGGAGGGGGATGAGAGTGGGGAGGAGAGCGAGACGGGGACGCCGAAGAAGGACCGGAGAGCGAGGAGAAGGGATGCGGATGGGGATGAGGAGAAGCCTAAGAAGAAGCGCAGGTTGGCGAAGAAGGAGAAGCCGAACTCGAAGTTCAAGTCTGCGGAGGTGGTGGTGGATTCGAGTGATGAGGGCGAGGGTGGTGGAGGAGGCGATGACGATGGATCTGGGAGCGATAGAGGCCGGGATGTGTCCAGCCCTGTTGGCAGCCCGCCGAAACATGACGACGACGACGACGACGAAGAGGTGGAGCGTGCGCCTGCCAAACGCACCACGAGACGTCGGATGGTAGAAAGTGATGATGAGGATGAGGATGTGGCGGAGGATGCGGCAGAGCCTGAGGAAGGTGTTGGCATGGGCCGTGACATGGAGGTTGGGGAGACTGACGCGCCTGGTCTGGGAGGCGACCGTGATGCAGGCGATGTACCTATGGAGGATGCGGATGAGATGCATGATGGGGAAGATTATGCTGAGGAACGGGAGGGAGATGTGGATCGTTGAAATTGGAAGTAGATGGGCGTTATTTGTATGATATGAATGCATGATACTTATGGAATGGGGACGGGTCTATGCATTCAGTAAATGTACTGGATTTGTTGTAGGAAGCACTCGCGTAGATAAGTGAAGATATGGCTACGTAAAATGGAATGGAATAATTTGGATTGTAAAGTTGCGGTTCGTATGATGCGAGTTGCTGGTGCATTACTATCTTCTGCGCCTGCCCCTTTCAGGTCATAGTTTATGTCAACGAAAGTAAATATGAGAATCTCGGAATAACTCGAAATATAATGCGACGTTATTTACAGCTAAAATATACAAAATATGTGTTATTAAAGTGTACAAGATTCTAAAACACCAATACCATCTGTCTTATTATACAAGTCGGTTAAAACAGCCAGCTGTTTCCCGTCAGTCCCTTCCATATTCATTCATATCAGGGTTTCCAGCTGTTCCCGAAAAGAGTCTTCATATAGTCGGTCCCATACGATGCTATCAGCTCCTCTCCAAACGCAATAGCCGAATCGTGCGCACCAGAATCCTGATCCGGTCAGCAACTAGTCTCTGCTCGAGCTCAATATTCCAGTCACCCTTCCGTGGGGACGTGTTAATAAACCGCGTCCAGTTCCCTTTCCACCCTGCCGAAACATCGGCTATCTTGTCGCCCAGCATCGACGCCTCCTCACCTTCTACGGTGACAATCACTGCTGCGTTGAGGTCTATCGTATAGACGTCATCTGCAAAGACGTTTTTTCTTATCGATGGATCTGCTCTGCCTGGCGGTAACAACAGGCCGACGTACTCTCCGATAATTTCGTCTTTTGCGAATGCTTGCATAGTTATAACGCCCTTGTTGACTTGGCTAGGAGCACTGGGATAAGGGGGGTACTCGTGAACCTGGACACATGGATGGTCAACATGCCATGAGACGCATGTGCAGCCTGTATCGTCCGTGGTGGTGTCAACAAAAGTTTCATCGCAATCGCTACAGATCAAAAAATCATCTGCTTGGTTAGCAGGGATGCCGGCTGTCGCGTTGCGGACGTTCTGCGGATGGTCGAGGTATGTTCGATTGGCTGGCCACGAAGGAGGCGCGGTTCTGGGCCAGTATCTCCGGTCGAAGGCGGACTCTTTTATGTTTTCCATAGGTTTGTCTTTACGGGAGCCACTCATAACCATGTTTCGATCTGTTCCACCGTTTAAACAAAAGTAGAAAGCATGGGGATGCACACCTTCGAATATATCGTCTTCTAGGCCCAAGGGATGGGCAGGGACATCAACAGGCCAAACCCCGCTGCGGAATGGTGCTGAATCCGGGCCCGTATCACTAATATCGTCGAAATAGCTTATGATAGCTTCTTTCCATGGGAGCTGGCGCGAGCGGGCAAAGAAATTGATGACAGCCATGTGCTTATCTAGCTCTATTAGTAGGGCCTTCCATAAACCATCTCTCTCGTTTTTAAATACCTCGATGAACGTATTAGAAGTGGAAAGCGCGCCGAGGTACATGAGCCTATGGAGACGCGGTTGGGGTGGCTGTGAGTTATTTAGAAACTGGGTGAACCGGGTGTTTGTCCTGTCGCTGAAAACGATGGCATCAGCAAGCGCCGAGTTGGCCTGAGGAAATGGCTGTCCTGCATACTGGCACTCGAAGTCCCGGACAATATCTGTCAAAAAGACAGCGGCTTTCCTACTATCGCCACGGAGAATCCTGATGATGATGTCCATCGGATGGTAACAATAGAGAATAGTGAAGAAAGGGGCACTTTATCACCCCGGAAAAAGAGATGGATGTTGTACTGAATATTGATGATGATCAGGAATAAGAACGAGATTTAGCATTTGGAAAACCTGGCTGTTCACATGAATATTATACACAGAAGGGACAAAGACATGGCGAGAGCATTGTCCGGGAAGTGAAGAAAGGAATAAACCCATTTTCTTCTCGCCAAGAGGTATAACTCTGGAGAATCGCTGAGAGTAAATGGGATTATGAGTCTTTGACATTCACAGTGCGGTATTGAGCAACTTTGGTTCCTTATGATGTTTTTCTCCTTGTCTCCAACAATGGGTTTAAAGAAAGTGAAAGGGAGAAGACACGGCAACAAAGACGACAGCAAATATGACGTTCACGGCTTCTTTGTCAGTTCTATAATTGGAACTGCGCCTCAAGGAATCGTGGATGACAACAATAAAACAATGAAGATATTCAAGAGAACACAGCTATTGGTGTTGCCGGAAATGACGCGATTAAAGGCGCATATCTCGAAGGGCCTGACAAATCTAATTTTGGCATAGCTCCTGTCATAAACACAATGGTGAGGCTTTTGCTCCTGCGTGTTATTTTTATTCAGAGCCTCGCGCCGCTCAAAAGACTGGGGGTGATGTGCATAGGTGGCTGTCATGCATGGCATCTTCCTTGCAACCCAACGCATGGAAGTGAAGTCATGCGCGCGCATAGGCACGCACTATCTTTCCATCTGCCACCGGCGGTTTCCCATCCTCGATCTCTCATCTCATCCTCAGTCCCTCGCCGGTAGATTTTAGAAAACATTTGCTACATGGTCTCCCTGGCGACATTATCCTTAACATCATCAGCCACGTTGCACAGAGTGAAAGCGATCTGGCTGCGTTGTGCCTTTCGTCGCGACACCTACGTAGCCTCGCAACGCCAATTCTGTACCGAAAACTCTTTTGTCGCGATGATAATTTATCGGATCGTCGTCTGGTTCCATGCTTCTAAGATCACTCCTACGTGACCGGGCATTAGGAGGGTTTGTCCAGGAGCTGGATATTTCGCCTAGAAGCTGCGAGTTTCTTGGCCACTCCTTCATCTACGAGGACAAGATACTGATACCAAAGGTGCTAACAGAAATTGTAGAGATTGGTTATTTTAAGCAACATTATGGCTTTAGCGCGACACCGCCGATTGATAGGTGGCATAAGGTGGTGGGAGCAAACGAGGGAAGGGAATTGTACCCTATAATTACAATTATTATCTTTTTGTGCCCGGGCTTAAGACAAATACGCTGTAAGAGGCGAATAGTGTTCTCCCAAGCGATGGGGAAGAAAACTATATCGAGTGGTTCTTTAGAGTCGTCAGACGCAGCCACCAAGAAATGCGGGACGGAGCCGTACGAATAGATCCGCCGGCTTTGTTAGAGGAACAAGGCCCGAAGAGCATGACACCGCTGCTTCCTTACATTTGGCACGGAAAGTTTGCATTCAAACCGGAATGGGGACAACCCAGCGACGGGGTAAAGTTAGAGCTCCTTCTGTTCATACGGCGCCATCAGTCGAGTCACTACATCTCAACGGCTTCGTACAACTTACCCAGGCCAGGCTTGACTTCCCGTCGGGCCTGAAGACACTCATCATGGAACAATGTGTTTGTGAGGCAAGAGTGGCCGGGAGTATTCTCCAGGCATGTGTACGGCTAGAGTTTTTCTCGTACGTGCATGGACACAAAGATGCTACTATTAACAAGTTTGACCCACTGTTGAAGATGGAAGGCCTGTTGTGCTTGACGGGTTCATTGAGGCAGCTGCGTCTTGCACGGGGTAGTCCTTTGGTCATCGAGTCGAACTCCGCGAGAAATTCTAGGCTATGATCTTTTGCTGGTTTTAAAGTTCTCACCCACCTCGTTCTCCCCGTGGAGTTTCTAGTTGGCATGGTAGCAGGCACTGGCCCATGGAATCTAGAACTGTGGAAGCTTGTTTCTAGGTGTCCTGAGTATCTGCTTATAGGTGGACTCGAAAATGAAGTGGTGTTGGCCTTCGCCCAGCAGGAGGTACTCAGTACTAGAGTTGGTTAAGAGAAAGTCGATAGTTGCTCCTAAACTGAATCGCATTATTCTGCAAAATATCAGTCCTGTCGAAGCAGACGGCGGTGCTCTAACGCCCCTGAAGGAGGCATCTGGAGAAAATCAGGTCTGGCTCAGCACTTATTACGGAAAACAGTCCGAGGACTAGGCCGTAGGCCTTATGTTGGATTCTGAAGATTAGCGATTCCTAGCAACTACGATTATTACATGGGTTATCACCCAACCACCAACTGAGCTCATTATCCAACAGGTGGCCCGGCTGCTACTTTGAGTCGACACCAGACCTGATTTTCTCCAGATGCCTCCTTCAGGGGCGTTAGAGCACCGCCGTCTGCTTCGACAGGACAGAAGAACGGGAATGGGAAACAGCCAACAAGCACATGTACTGTATATATTGCCATGTCTTCTGTATCTTCGATATTTTAGCTTGCCGCCTGTATTTCGCCATCTCATGGTGTAGCCTTCGGCTGCACCTTATTGTCAGACCGTAACTGCTCTGCATTCGGTCCTGCCTCAACCGACCTTGTCTCAGTCTCTTCACAATCCTTCCTGGGCTGCTCAGTGCTAATGGTATTGGCATTATTAGCTTCTTTGTAATTATTAGAGGCATCCGCAGGGCCGTCATTCTCGCTTTTTGCAACAGCCGGAGTATTTTCAGTGAGCGAGATTTCCTCGTTCCTCGTTTTAGTCTTCATTTTCCGCATCTTAAACCACACCATCATTCCCATGATAGACAACAGCAAAAATGCAGTCACAACGCCCATAACTATCTTGCCGGGGTCACCGAGGAACTCATCATCGATCTCCTTGACAGACCAAGGGTAGCAGTTTGACTTCACGACAATGTAGATACCGAGGCCGAGATAGAGGAATGGTATTATGAATGAAGCATATTTTTCGGCCAGGCGTACGATATGCCTCTGCTTCATAATAAGAAAGGCGATAAAGCACCAGATGCCGAGTAGAATGTAGTAGAGCACGACGTAGACGGCGACCTCGGCGCCCTTCGCTTGGGAGAAGAGAGGTATATAGGTGCCGATATTGTCGCCCCCATTCAGGATCGTAATGAGGGCAACCTTGAAGACTGATTTGGCGATGCACTGGGATTCCGATTCTTCTTCCTCCGTATCATCCTTTTTGGGGAAGAGCAGGTCAAAGAGTTTCCATACACCAAGCAGAATGGGTAATAGGCCTAAAAAGCCAATAGGTTCAGACGGGAGTGCCACCGCAACGGCAAACCCGATTAGACTGACAACTACAATGACGGTGAAACCGATGTATTGCCCAAGAGTGATCTTAAGGGGAGTGAGATTCCTAGAGGTTGACGACTCGGCGAAGAAGGTCACGAGAACAAACGCGTCGTCGATGTTGGTCAGGACGAACGTAAGACATGCTGTGCCAATAGCACTGCCGAACTGCATAATAGCAGCTGTCGGTTCAGAGAACACGTCTCGGTATGGGGGAGGTTCAGGGGCAGGAGGAAGAAACAAATGGTTGAGAGGAAAACACGCTGCCGCAGATCGTGCAGCTGCTCACCTAGCGCGGGCGGGCAAAACGCACGACATCTATCAAATGCGGGAGTGCCTTTGGTGACAACAACCCCAAATCTGCCCGTGATGCGGAATCCTTAATAATATGAAGTGTAATTACTAAAGCTATAAAGTTATCTTAAGTAGACATCTATAGCTTTATAGCACTGAGACATCTTTTCTAGTCTACACATACGCCATGACTTTGAAAGTGCCAAGCCTGACCCTCTATTGAGACTCCAACACACTTGATCTCCTTTCGTTGCCAAACTCGAAGCCTGCCTGCGAGTCTCCTACCTGCCTTATTCTGTACACACGGGGGCTTCAACAGAGTCTCCGAAGGGGAAGCTTCCGTATGTGCGGATTGATGAAGAGGACGAACAATTAACCCCGGTCAGCGACTCTACGGATTACGCGGACGTTGATCAAATTAGAAGCCGTCGACGACCTGAATGCATACCTCCCCCCCGCCTTAGGGAGCACTAGACCTCGCCATTCGACCCACTTGAAGACAGATCATATAGTCAAGTGATTGCCCAATCTTCTGTACTACGCGGATAGAGTCTATGACGCGTACTTCCAACTACCGCAAATGGACTTGGCAGAGCGAGCTTGTGTAGTAGCGTTTGGTGTTGAACTATACCCCATTGAATTTCAAATTCCATTCGACCAAAACGGATGAGCTGCAATTCGACAAGAGACACAGATGGCTGCGGTCATCACGATGGTGGCTACTTTGGTGCGCGGCCCTGAGATATATAGCGTGGTGCTATTTACACCCAAACCATGAATTTTGTAACTAAATATATCAACAACTATTTAGTAGTAAAACTATAAAAATGTATATTTAGCCTTTCATAGGCATTTAAAGTGTCTTATTTGAATTTTAAAGCAATTAGGCTTATAGTCATTAAGATACTAAGTTTTGGCCCCCACTTTAGACCTAAGTCTTAATATCTTAATGACTAGTTATAAGCCTAATTGCCTTCAAATTCAAAGAAGACACTTTAAATGCCTATAAAAGGCTAAATATACATTTTTATAGTTTTACTACTAAATAGTTGTTGAGATAGTTAGTTACAAAATTCATGGTTTGGGTGTAAAATGGGGTGGGCAACTCGTTCGTGTGGGCAACTCGTACGTGAAATACGTTATATGACCGCGCTATTAAGTATGATGATGCGCTGTATAAGTGATTTCTTTAGTCCATTTCACACAAAGTATACCAAGCCGTTACCAACTCCATAGAGCCCTATTGTAAGTTCTGTAAGCTCATCTCATTTTCTCCCTGTTCACATCACATCGTCCGTCTAAAGTTTATACGTTTATTCTATCCCCTACAATTATTCCTACTTACTTCCCTTTCCCCTTCCCTTCTCACACCCCCATACAATTACAATCCGCCATGCGACCAGGCCTCCCTGAAATCATCCGCGCCACCGCGACCTGCCTCCCTCCCATAACAGACAAGTCATTCGCATCCCACTTCGACTTCCTCTCCCGCCACCACCTCGTACTCCTCGGGGACTCATCCCACGGGACCTCAGAGTTCTACCACGCCCGCGCCGAAATCACTAAACGCTTAATCCAGTACCACGGCTTCACAACCATCGCCCTCGAAGCCGACTGGCCGGACGCAGAATGCATCGATCGGTATATCCGCGAGCGTCCCGGGCCGCGGACAGAGCTGAGGAAGAATGAACCCCCCGATGCGCCGTTCGAGCGTTTCCCGACGTGGATGTGGCGTAATAAGGAAGTACAGGATTTCACGCACTGGTTGCGGAACTACAATTCCTCGCAGCGCGGCTTTGATTGCGCGGGGGTCTTCGGGCTGGACCTGTACAGCATGGGCAGCTCGCTGAATGCAGTGGTCAAGTACCTCAACTCCGTGGATTCTGTCCTGGCCGAGACGGCTAGGCAGCGGTACGCCTGCCTCGACCCCTGGGTTGACGACCCGTCGGAATACGGGATTGCGTCTATGATGTCCCCCGCTTTCAAATCGTGCGAGGAGAACATCTCCTCCGTCCTCATGGACCTTCTAAAGCGGCGCCTCGAGTACGCGGCTGCGAGGGGGGATGGCGAGGAATTCCACAGCGCGGAGCAGAATGCTCGGCTCGTCGTTGACGCAGAGAGGTATTATAGGTCGATGTTCTACGCTGACGACAAGAGTTGGAATCTGAGGGATCGGCATATGTTCGATACGTTGAATCGCTTGATGAAGTTCAGAAGGGGGGGAGTGGTGGTGTGGGCGCATAACAGCCATCTTGGGGACGCGAGATATACGGATATGACGAGGAGGGGGGAGTTGAATCTGGGACAGTTGTGTAGAGAGAAATGGGGGCCAGGGGTGGCGATTTTGGGGTGCGGGAGCCATGATGGGACTGTTGCGGCCGCGCACTCCTGGGACGGGGATATGCAGACTATGAGCGTTGTGCCTTCGCGCGAGGATAGCTGGGAAAGAGTCGCGCATAATACGGGGATGGCGAGTTTTGTGCTTAATATCCGCGAGGCGGGTTTGCATGATGAGCGACTAAAGAGGGCGTTGGAGGAGCAGAAGCTGGAGCGGTTTATTGGGGTTATTTATAGGCCGGAGACAGAGAGGCAGAGTCATTATAGTAGGGCGGCGCTGGGGAAGCAGTTTGATGCGTGGTTGTGGTTTGATAGGAAGGAAGCGGTGAGGCCGTTGGAGAAGAGGCAGTTGAAGACGCCAGCGGGGTTGGAGGAGACTTATCCTTTTGGGTTGTAGGTCCGGCCGCGACGGAAGATGTGATGGAGGGGGCTACTATAGGTCCTATATCAGGGGCAATGGGGTCGGCCCCCATGAGGCACCCTAACCTTTCATTCAAAGGGTTGAACCACCTGAGGATTAATTTAACTTACTGTAAAGGTAACGCTAGCTTTGCCAAATCCATTTCATCTTTCTACATCTTTACTAAGTAGGCTATTGCGCCTTCTAAGGGAATATATCAAACAGGCATTTGGAGACCTTTATGCAGTCCTCATATTCTTAAGGGACTCAACTTGCCTGCTCTGCTTACACAACCCTTCATTTTGCAACTTCCTACAAAGATCGATGAGGGGCTTTTTTAGGTAGATGAGAATGGGACACACTAGGTTTTAGCTACTGGCTGCATACATCTATGTCCTAGACACCCAAGAAGAACATTTGCGAAATGTATGCTCGTGGTAGTAAAGCCGGCCAAGTTGAGAGAAGTTGGATTGAGAAATGCTTCTTCCCGAAGTTCAATATGCAGGTTGACTCTAAGGACCCGCTGATTGACTTCTAAGCGACTAGTGCAGTCCTTGCCTATTTCAACTCCTGCACCCGCCCCCTTCTGCCTTGCCTAAATCACTTTAGCTTCCCTCGCTCATCAGGGTCAGCGTCTACTTCAATAAAGCTTACTGCTTCTTGTCTATACTGCAATTAATACAATGTTTGCAGCATTAGTCAACATCATCAATGATGTTGCCCTAGGACCAGAGAATCGAAAGGTGAAGAAATATCTCGATGACGCTACATGCGGTAGGTTAATAGTTGCAGATATCTAGTCTATTGCGAGATGTATCTAACTCAGAATAGAGTCGGTTGCTCGAGACCTTAGCAAGGTACTTTCGCCGTAACTGAGCGGGTTCAAGGAGCGAGAGCATCTGCAAACTACATTTTATAAGTACTGCACCGAGGGCCCATCCCAGCAGAAATGCAAGTTTTGTCTTCTCATCTGGTAAAGCAACTGCTTATGGGATATCAGACTAGAATGAAGAAAGCCTCACAAGACATGTACGAAGCACCCATTCCGAATCTGTAATCTCCGACGCCGCGCTCCAGCTTCTTTGGAGAAGTTTCCATTTTTACGCCTATCATCCATTTCCCCGGGACTCTCAACATGGACAGGTCGATTTTGAAGCCTTCCAACGCGCAGTCTTGCTCACAGCCTTCCAATGTGACGGCCTCCTTGGCACCCTGTTACTTGAGTGGTTCTGGCGCAACGATGCAGCATTCTTCCGCAGAGCCAATTTTGAACGCATGTTCCGAAGCATTGGGGTCCCAGAGACTACAACTCAGCTATTAAATCAGCAAAATGGTATGACTTCTGCCTTGAGTGATGCTATGGATGTTTTGATCATGGTTGTGCCTCAATTTATGCACGCGGCTCCGTCACCAGAACAGCTCGAGGTTGTGGCATGGAACCTGTTTGCTAGGGAGACTACCTTGACGCAAAGAGAGGTGAAGCGGGAAGTTGTATCGACCTTGAAGTATTTGTTGCTGAGAATAAGATTGAACAAAGAGAAATGGAGGTCGTTTTGCCACTTGGGCGATTTCGTAGATGCCAGTCCGGCAGACAAAGAGTTGACTGAGGCGTTAGTCAACAGCCTAACAGGGGATGGCAGCGAGCAGACCGTCACATCTGACCAGCTTCTTCTAGCAATAGATATAGTAGTAAGTGTTTATTCACATTTCAAGTACGTGAAGAGCAGCTTTTACTGAATCCTTCACAGCCTAACCTCCAGGCACGATTCTATCAGCTATGGGCTGTCTTGTTCCAACCTTCAGCACCCATCGCTCAGGCGAAATTATCTCGAGCACCTGAAGCTATGCCAACTCATATCAATGGAGCCGTCTGGGCGATCTAGAAGCAGAGCCAGTGCTCCAATGAACATGGGCCAGAAAATGTCGATAAACTCATATATTGCATTTACCTCTGGCCCTCTACCACATCATCATCACCCCTCATCCATAATCACTACTCATTACTCAATAATACAACCCCTCCTGCCACCATGCACACCTCTTATTCGCTGTCGTATCCGTTATCTGCGTTCCCAACTTCCCAATATCAATGACCTGGGTACTCGAATTCCCCCCATACAGCGGGAAAAACGGCACGCCCTTCTCATTCGGATTCCCATTCATCGCAAAACTCGTAATATAATCCTGCAACGCCTCCGCCACCGTCCTATCAACCGGAAACCCCTGGTTCAACGTCGATGTGTCCCCGTTGAAGAAAGTGTATGCGACGTCCTCGCCGTGTAGTCCGGGAGGGACGCGGAAGTAGTAGCTGTACGTGTTGTTGCCGTAGGCGAGGTTGAGGGCGCGCGTGTTGCAGGTGAAGACTGATTCGGAGACGAGGACGGAGGTGCGGGAGAGCTGCGTGGTATAGGGGAGGGAGCCGTCGAAGTTGGGGGGGTAGAGGTCCGTGACTATGGTGTCGAGGGCCGTGGGGAGGATGGCTGGGACGGAGCCTTGGAGGTACTCCTTGAGGGTGGTGTCGCTGGTGACGAAGGGGGAGGCGAAGAGGAAGCCCTCTTCGGAGTTGTGGCCCAGCATGACATTGAGGCTCTTATCGAATTGGCCCTGGAGGAGCAGTTCGCCGGGGAGCTTGGGGGCGAAGTCTTCGTCGACGGTTGGGCCGTAGGTGAATGTACCGTAGTTGGAAAGACCCGTCACGGCGTAGTTGGTGTAGTACAGTTGCTCAGTCGTTAGATTGCGAAGATCATCGACCGTGGCGACCTGCTTCTGGGCGATGAGAGATGCGAAGCTGAGGGTCTTCTGAAAGACGGCCTCGTTCTGGTAGTTGCTCGGGCTTGGGACCCATCCGGGGCTCTGCACGATGGCCTGTTGGAATGGGACCTTGCCCTTCAGCCCACCGTAGGCGGTGATCTGGTGCATAATAGATCCGCCGCCGGCGCTTTCACCGATTACTGTGACACGGTTTGGGTCACCGCCGAAGAGGTGGATGTTCTTTTGAACCCACTCGAGCGCCAAACGCTGATCGTGCAGGCCGATATTGGCAGTACCGCTCGCCTGGTACGTAGGTCCGGACAGCCATCCGAACATGCCTAATCGGTAGTTCAGAGCTACAAAGATGATTCCCTTCTCATCACCATCTCTGGCACTGTCAAGGAGAGTGGCGGGATTGCCGCTTCCCGTCTTGGAACCTGCAGTGTATCCGCCACCGTAGATCCAGACAAGTACTGGGGCTACTATTTATCAGCAATGAATACGGTTAGGAGTGGAATAAACTTACCACCGCTCTGCTTGTTCTCCACTTTTGGAGCATCGTAGATCGACTTTGGTGCATAAACGTCCAAAAACAAGCAGTCTTCAGTCGTCCCTGCGGCTGGCTTTGGAATGTCATCCAAACTGAAGCCGCCGCCGGAGCCAGAGCCCGAGCCGGGCCTGGTTAGGTTCTCAATGGGCGTTCCCGTCAGAAACGCCTGGGCAGTCAAGAGCCATGCTATAATCGTTAGCAAGATCTTAATGAAGGCGGCAGATCTAAGTACCTGGGTTGGCTTGAGGGCAGATGGGATTGCCCGATCCATTGTTGACAGTCGTGTTCCTGTGTTTCGGCGGGACGGGGGCTCTGAAGCGCAGATCGCCAACTGGCGGGACAGCGTATCTGATGTTACTGAACGTGTAGTAAGGGTGCTTCCCAGTGTCCTATGGCGGTAGTCAGCTACTGTAAATCGTTGAAGCTATCCATAACCCATGACTTGAACCTTGAGGCGGCAATTGTCTCACGTCTATAAAAGTAGGCCCAGGCAACCCCGAGTAGCCCGCAACGGAGAGAAATAACTCACGTTAATCGAGGCACTCCACAACCCGTATCCCAGATCTACCGTTGGCAACGGCGCCGGCGCCGCCGAAGCAAGCGCAACAGCACCAATGAGAGCAGAAACTGAGAGAGAAACGCGAACCATTTTAACTATATCGATCAAGATGGCGTTGCAGAAATTGCAGAAATTGCACATCCTTATATAGCCTCGTAGCTAGTCCCAAGGCTTCGGTGGTGCCATCATCAAACTCCGTGTATAGCATAGCGAATGCGATAGGACCCGCTTCGGGCCTGGCGTGGCAGGGGAAAGCAGGAGTATCAGGCATAGAGCATATGTGCCTCACGTATAGAGCATATGTGTCATTAGTTAGCCAGGGTGTGACCAAACAGGCGCGTTAGAGGGCGCCAGGTCAGATCTATCCGACTGAAAACCAAGGGCACGAGCAGATAATTGGCAGATAATTGACTTGTAGGCATGGGGAAGGGTATGTGCAGCGCATCCTAGTGCGTGCTGTGAGTGGTTGGTGGGACTGGCAGCGCGAAGGTCAGCCATAGTAGATTCGCCGGATGCGTGTAACCGGCTACATGGTGTAACCAGCCAGGGTTAGCACAAATAATCATAGGGCAAAAAAACCATATACCATGCACGACCCCTGTAAAGAACTATATACCATGCATTTTGAAATAAGAACTACGGAGTATATACAGTAAAAATACGATAAGTCGATGCCTCAGATCCACAAAAATATATCGACTTAATGCATATAACGTACATGTATTACATGTGATTAAATTAAAAATTGAAGCTATTTACATAAACCATGAGTCTAATGTCCCCTGCCTTTGTGAATTGGCTTCAAGGAGCCTTAACTGTCTCTCAAAACGTTCAAAAGAACGTAAGAACGTTGGTGCTTCTGAGGTGTCACTATTCCCAGATTCTGTAAACTCAATCAGAACTTGAATGGCGTTAATCGCAGCATGTGTAGTTTGTAAGGACACAGGGCACCCAGCTCACAGTAATAGCATATGAGAGTGCGAGTCGGAGGCTAAACAGATGCTATCCTATAGGTCTACTATGAAGGATACAAAAAAGATGAAGAGAGGAACCCCCGTTGGGTCAATCTCCTTAAGTACCTGAAACGTCCGACTCGGCTAACCTGCCTTCACCCTCACCACGTGACCGTAACCTGCCCGACTCAGATCCTTTCCGTCACTGAGGGACAGGCATCCTTACATAGTTGGCACAGGCTGTGAAGAAGGCTCATCCTCTTCCTCATCATCTTGAGTGGTATCTGGGACGTATTGTGACATGATATCCTCAAGAATAGCATCCCCCCCCTGAAAATCCTCCCACCCCTCTAACTCTTGTATATCCTCATCGACTGGATTTAAAAAGCTCAAAAGATCCATAGAGTCGTGTACATTCCCAGCTTGTTGTACTTGTTGATAGAGATTGGTAATATCAGGAAGAGGTTGTGAGGATAGTTGAACTGGCTTTTGAACAATCATACTCTTTCGAAAACAGTTATAGATTGTCGAGTTTGTAAGGTCGTGATTCCAGGATTGAAGAAGCCATCGAATAGCAAGTCGTATATTCATCGTTTGCACAGGATCTTCATTCCTTTCAAAAGTGTCAAGGATGTAAAGGAGCCATTGTCGACGGTAATGAGCTTTGACAGAGGCAATGATACCTTGATCTAGGGCTTGAAATCGACTTGTTGCATTTGGAGGAAGCCAGATAACTCAGATATTCGCAGGGGGTGGTGTCGATTCGAGGGCCTTGATATGTGCTGAAAAGTTGTCCATGGTGAGAAGAACCTCCCGTGTTGTACCAATACGAGCATAAAAAGCCCTTAACCATTCTGCCATAATAAACTGATTCATCCAAGCCTTCTTATTCCACCTCCAAACCCCTCCCATTGCTATGACGTCGATGTTTCGTAAAGCTCGAGGCGTTTTCGCCTTGCCAATAAACCAAGGAGGACATCGATCAATACCAGCAGCGTTACAACAGAATACGACAGACATCCTTGCCTTGTCCATCTTCCTTCCTACTCGAGCCTCCATTGTAGAAAGCCCACGAGATGGCATCATCTTCCAGTATAAACCCGTCTCATCCATGTTATAAATGTTGTCCTCTAAATACTCCCCAGCCACTGTCTGAATAGCCCTCATCTCGTCCTCTGCTGTCTCACTGACTGATGCCCCTTCTCCTTGCCTCTTTCTATTCCGGATGTTGTGACGTAGTCAAAATTTCTGTATCCAAGCAATGCTAAACTCTGGCGAAGGTGTCATACTGACATTCGTTGCACTCAGTTTGCTATCAAACTCAAGAGCAAACTTAGAAATCTCCTCCTCAAACCTACAAGTCACCATACATATCTTGGCTTATCACACCAACAACAGAAGCAATACTACTCAACAATTGCTGCAAACTCTTCTACTACATCTGTTTATGCTACATACATCACGGCATATCATTTGAACACTCATTGAACAAGTTATTAAGAAAATCTCCTCCTTAAGGGGGTGGGCCAATACTACCACATGGCATATCTCTACCAACTAGAGGCCTAGGAAGATGAACGATAGCTCTAGAAGCTTCTACAACCCTCTATGATTCATTACACGTCATCGCTCCTTAGTTACCCACAAGATTGGTTAAGTTATGACATAATTTATCTATAGGTACTCTGACCTTGGACCTCCTTTTCACTTCCTATAGGCTAGGAACCCAAGAGATGGTTCTATGGGATTCTCTTACGTTCACTACATGATTAGCAAGCTAGTTGTGGGTCGCACTTGATTTCTAATACATTTACCAAGCCTGGTTAGTCATGGAAAGTCATGGAAAATGAGAGAACTACACTCCTTGGCATAAATAGGATTGCCCTTTCCTTAAGAAAGGGCAAGCAGGCAATACAGTAAATCGACTAGCACATACTTCTACGTCTTTTCCAAGCTTCCAAGCATTCATATTGTTATTCTCTGTTTTTGAAAAGTCAGTGAGGTGCTAACCTCTGACTTACCCCTGAGTTCTCAGACTCAACATTTGTTGCAACTTGTCTAAACCACTTCACCACATCATACACCTGATTGCTGCGTTGTGGAATAGTCTAAGCTACAACCCTTTGGCTCTGTTTCCTAAGACAGTGTGTTGTCTTAGTAAAATCATCCCTTCCTTGGGTGGCTAGATTCTCATATCTGGTGCACCCACCATTACAGAAGGCTTCCCTTGATATTGTGGTAGTTGTGACCAAATTGGCTTTACCTTCTCTTGTAAGATCTCCGCAGTTGTAAAACCTCCTTTTGAATCGATTCGTTCTTGCCACTCAAAAAGAATAGCCTCAATATCTGGCCAAGCCACTTCCTGTCAACGTATATTTGTATCGTTCCTCTTCCCTATTGTTGGTGTATTAATCGGATCATCAAGGTTGATAAATCGGCTGCTAAGGGATTCCGAGACTGTAGATTGACTAATTTGAATGTTGTACTTCTCAAAAAACCAGGCGATACAATCTTTTTGGGAATGTAAGGATGCCAAGCCCTCAGTGATGGAAAGCATTGGAGTCGGGCAGGTTACGGCCACGTGGGGAGAGTTAGGGCAGGTTAGCCGAGTCGGACCCGTTTCGGGTACTTAAGGGGATTGACCCAACGGGGTTCCTCATCATCTTTTTTGTATCCTTCATAGTAGACCTATAGGATAGCATCCGTTTAGCCTCCGACTCGCACTCTCATATGCTATTACTGTGAGCTGGGTGCCCTGTGTCCTTACAGGGAAGGTCGAGGTGTTTTGTTGACGGTCCATTGTCGAAGAGCACGACGCTGTTCAATCGTCATCGAATTGAGCTTTCTCGAAGGCATTCTATAAGATTCAAAAGATTAGCATAAGTCGATATTCAAGGAGGATCTCACGATATCAGATGTATTGTGTTTTGTATGTAAAAAGCTTCCGTACAGAAAAAGATATCGAGATAACGTAAATATCGGCTAAAAGCATATCGACTTATCGTATTTTTACTGTACCATGCCAACGTCCTTGTCTGCCCCACCTACCCACTCATCGCCCATTGGCATTCGAAACTGTATTGAACAGGTCACCGTCACCACTGCACTGTCGCTCTTGTGCTCCCATAGTAGCCCCCGTAAGCATGTAGTTAATGACCTCATCATTGATGGGGATGATGGCATCGCCGAGCATTGTGACTGGCTTCACGACATGTGCTACAGCGGCTACGGACCATGTCGGGTACAGGCGCAACGACGGCGCCAAGCGGCAGCATGCTGCCATGATCGCAGATATCTCTACGGCCACGCGGATTCCGGGTGTCTTGTCGGCGAACCCGCTCTTTTTTAGGTCGTCCACGAGGGACTCGAGTTACAGTCGGGTCGCACAAAAGATTGAGTGCTTCAGCATCTGTGTCAAGGTCGTTAATGCTAACTGGCGGCAGAGTGTCTTCATACATCTGTGCCCATATAACAGCAGAAAGGTCTTCAGGGAGGTAAGGGGTAACGTGCGCCCCAGTGGCGAGGATTAGGGTCATGGCATGACCGCAGGGTATGCCATTCTCTTGGAATATAAGGCAGGAGCACGTCTTATCGTTGAGGTTAACAATGTGGATACGTTCGTCAGGCTGCACCACTCGTCCTTCAACAGGTGATGAGATCTGGACTCAATTGCTCTGAGCATAGGCTCTTGCCTCGTCAACCTGCTTATCTACCCAAGGCGTCGTATGTCGGCCTGCAGCAATGACTATATGCGCTAATGCCTTGCGCTCAAAGCACTTTTCCATTACCCGATGCCAGAGACTGTCAAGCAGCTCAACTACTGGCAATTCTCTGTCGATTTTGAGAACTTGATTAACGCTCTCAACAACGTTACTAGTGTCGTGGCCGTACTGTCGGCCTTGGAACAAAAAGTGTACCCACTTCTCAGGCTCAGCAGCAAGTAAGTATTCTGCTGCTTCAGCCTTCTGCTTGCATAACTCTGCTAGCGCAGCATCATATGCAATTGGTTGCTACTTCGAGCAACCTGCCAGAACAGCGGCGTTAGCCCTCTGCCAAACTTTTCAGTAAAGTTCTCACGGAGGTGATGGCAGCACCAAGCCACTGCTAGTAAACCTCCTAGCACAGCTTCTGCTTCGCGTAAGCCTTTGTAATGATCTGAGATCATCGTTACCGGCTCAGCAGAGATCTCAGGCATAGCCCAGCGGCAGTGTCGGAGGAACCACTCCCAAGAGTCTCGGATCTCAGACTCTACTAACGCCCAAGCTAGCAAGACGACTTCACCATTTGCATCAATGCCAACAGCGAGTAGGAGAGAAAGTATGAAGCAGGCCTTCAAAAAGGTCCCATCTACAGCAACGAGGCGGCGACAAAGATGGAAGGTCTCACGTGAGACTGGGGGACATACAAAGACCCGTTGAAAGCGGTCTATAGATAGTTATTAAGTAGTTCGCTAGACAAAATAAAGGGAAAGAGCTCACTATGCTGGTCAAGAACGAAGTCAATGTTTACACGATGATAAATAGCTTCTAAGCGCTGCTTATAAGCTGGCAGCAGCTGGAAGCTGTGTCGCTGAGCGCCAATGTCGCCATTGAGGAGGCGGAGGTGGCAAAGCTGAGCTACTTTGTAGCTGACCTCAGCAGCGAAACGCACACGTAGGAGGTTGACAATGTCTTTAGGCATTGTGGCCTTTGTCACATTTAAGTGATGAGAGACTACAGAGTCTAGCCACTCCTTCTTTGAGGCAGATAAAAAGTGCTGAGTGCCTCGGCCAACACAAGTGTGCTCAGCCACAGTGACAACAAGCTCCCAGTAGCTGTCCTGCGCTCGTTGCACTGCACGGCAGCACCAGCGACAGTGGGCTTCGGCCTCCGCACAAATCCAGGTGGCACGGCCAGGGTCTCGGTATGCCATCCGGAAGGTAAACTTTCCCTTAACTGCCCAATCGTCCAGGGCGCGGATCATAGCGTCAATATCTTCAAGGTACTCTGTACCATCGACAGGCTCGACGAGTTCAGCAAGCAAAGCCATGTTCTCAAAAAATGAGCAGCGCTTCTGCAGGCTAGTAAAATGCCAGAAAATCAAGTCCTTCAGGGCGGCCACAAATGAGGGAGGAGGGCGGTGAGTCTGCCAGTTTGCCCTACTACAGGTTGACTGCAACGTCGACTGCAACGACGATGGCGACAGCAACAATGGTGACAGCGAGGTTGGTAGACTTGGCAGTGATGTGCGATTGGATGGATGGGTGGTTGAGTCATGAGTGGGTAGCGCGGGCTACTCAGATTCTCGAAATAGTAACAGCATGGTATATAGTTCTTTACAGGGGTCGTGCATGGTATATGGTTCTTTTGCCCATAATCATATTAATCATGACTATTCGAATAGTCAAATAGCACGTAAGCATGATTATTCATAATCATGAATATTCGTGATTATGATTAACGTATTTCACAAGCGAGTAAGCATGATTATTCATAATCATGAATAACGTGGTTGTACACCGAGTCGATCACTTTTCCCCACCCTACTACTGTAAGGATGCCTTCTCATCTCTCACTCTAAGGAGCAGACTCTGAGTAGCTGCGGGTCACGTGTGATCATTTGGGCAGGCTAACCGAGTCGGATGGGTTTCGGGTACTTGAGGGAAATGACTCACGAGGTTCCCCCTGGTCACATGTGATCATTTGAGCGGGCTAACCGAGTCGGATGGGTTCGGGTACTTAAGGGAATTGACTCACGGGGTTCCCCCTTGATCTTTTTTGTATCCTTCATAGTAGACCTATAGGATAGCATCCGTTTAGCCTCCGACTCGCACTCTCATATGCTATTACTGTGAGCTGGGTGCCCTGTGTCCTTACAGAACTACACGAACCAAGATATTTACCAAGGTGGACCTCAGAGTCGCCTATAACCTAATTCGAATCAAGGAAGGGGATGAGTGGAAAACAGCATTCTGCACCCGCTATGGCTTGTTTGAATACTTGGTTATGCCCTTTGGTCTAACAAATGCACCAGCATCCATGCAGAGGCTCATGAATGCAGCTCTCCATGAATACTTGGATGTGTTTGTTATCATCTACTTAGATGATATCTTAGTCTACTCAGGAGACCCAACGGAACATATTGGTCATGTTCGGAAGGTATTACAGAAGCTAAAGTAGCATCGGTTACTCCTTAAGCCAGAAAAATGTGAATTCCACAAGGATCAAGTAGAATTCTTAGGCTACATTGTCAGAACGCATGGCATCAAAATGGACCAAGCAAAGATCACAGCAGTGTTGGAATGGCCAACACCAACCACGGTCAAAGAAGTACAAGCCTTCTTAGGCTTCGCCAACTTCTACTGGAGGTTTATTATGGGATATTCCAAGGTAGCTCAATCACATACAGAGCTTACAAGGAAAGACCTTACGTTTGAATGGGCAAGCAAGGCAGAGCCTGCCTTTCAGGAACTTAAGACAAAGTTCACAGAAGCACCTATCCTAGTCACATTTGACCTTGTAAAGAACAGACTCCTCTGACTTCGCGATTGGAGCCTATCTAAGTCAGCCAGATAAGGACGAGAAGCTTAAGCCAGTTGCATATTACTCTAGAAAACTGTCACCTGCGGACTCAACTACGACATCCACGACAAGGAGCTGATAGCTATTGTCGTTGCTTTTGAGCAATGGTGAGTATATCTTGAAGGATCGACCTACCCAGTACAGGTATGGATGGATCATAAGAACCTTATATACTTCACCACAACCAAGGTGCTAAACCCCAGACAAGTCCGATGGGCAGAGACACTCGCAGCCTACAACTTCACGATTACATATCGCAAGGGCTCTGAGAATGCAAGAACTGACGCTCTTAGCAGAAGGACTGACTACATCGGCCCTAAAGAGGAAAGACCTAGAGCCATATTGAAGAAGACAGACGCAGGAATGCAATACAACGAATTGCTAGCCACAATTGCCACTGTGGAGAACTCGGAGTTGGAAGAAAGACTCAAGAAAGCTTATGCAACAGACGAATTTGCAAAGCGAGTCTTAATAAAAACCGAAGGCGACTTCGCCATCAATGAACAAGGATTGATCCGATTCAAAGGATTAGTGTATGTCCCAAACAAAATGAGACTCCCGCTAGTGCAAGAACAACACTCGCTACCAGCACACAGCCATCAGGGAGTAACATGCACCTTTGAACGAATCACCCGACACTACTACTTCCCAGGTATGAGGAAGCAGGTGGAAATGGTAGTAAGAGAGTGCGAAATTTGCAGCAAATCAAAATCTAATAGGCACTTGCCATATGGACAGCTGAAATCTACTCTAATACTAACAGGAGCATGGAAATCTATAGCTTTAGATTTCATTATCAAGCTACCACCCTCTTGGGACCTGTTAACAGGAGTAGTATTTGACGCTATCCTGGTTATGATGGAAAGACTCAGGAAATACAGAACGTTTGTGCCATATCTAGAAGCTAGTGATGCTAAAGCACTAGATTTCGTCCTTCACATGGTCTTTCAGACCTGCGTAGAATTGGTCACAGATAGCCTCATCTCCCCAGTTGGTGAGTGTTGCATGCTGTTGAAACTCAGCAGTGTATGCAACTGCTGACCCTCTCTGCTTGAGAGCCTGGAGTGCCCTGACTGCATTCCGTCGTTCATCAATGTCTCCGAAGTTTTTCTTAAGCCTTTTAAGGAATCCACCCCAGGATACAAAAATTTCCTTTGTTCCTTGGGTAACTAAGGTGCTGCATTTTCCTTCAACTGTTGGATGGTTCATGTAGTCAGCGAGGTAGTTAGAGATCCATTCTGAGGCTGGTCCTCGAAAGAGTGCCACAGCCCATAGGACCTGTTTCACTTCTTTGTTGAAGTGTTTGGCGTTAAACGCCATCCATAGCTCCGTCTGGATGATGAAACTCTTGAGCTTCTTGCGATCCCCATGAAAGGTGTCTGGGAATGCAATCTTCAACTTGTTCGAAGGGTGAGCCTGTGGGGCTTCGATGGTAGGTTCAGTAGCAACCTTCCCCTTCAATCCAACATTTGATCCAGTATCGTCTCCAGCCATGTTGATTTGTGTGTAAGCTGGTACCTCGTGTAAGTGGTGCTCAAAATGTAATGCTGACTTCTAAATGATAGAAGACACAGAGGTTTCTTGCATAAGGTTGATTTGACAGAGTAGGCAGGGGATTAAACACAAAGGCTTTCCAAGTAACACGTTACAGTATTGTAAAGAATACTATATTGAGTTGAGCACAAAGCTCCTATCTAAGGAAATACTATCTACTTATATAGTGGTGTCATGCCAAAGGGATATCCGTGGATAACATGGATAACATAATATCCATGATATCCAATGTTATCCATCACCTGATATTCCGTGGATCCCTGTGGATAACATGGATAACATAATATCCCTGATACCAATGTTATCCATCACGTGAGGTTGCAGCTGTAAGCGCTAGCCATAGCACTAGCACTTAGCCGTAACACATTAGCAGAGGGGGGACCTGTAGGTGTAGGCGTCTGTAACTTGACATCCAGCTTTAATAATACTGCATTAGGATTGAAAGGCACAAGGCCAGCTCTGTGAAATCTAGCTTTCACATTTTCAGGTGTAATTAACTGCTTGTATGCAGTGTGGAATTCTAGAAAGAACTTGACCTTAGTTAGTAATGTGGTTTATACAGGCTTTAATAAAGGTTTTGATTTGCTGTCTGTACATCCGTTTAAGAACACTAAAACACCTAATATCAAGTGGCTAGGTTAAGTGAGAAGAGTGAGGGGGGAGACAGAGACTAATGTTGTGCTTCTTGTATAGTCCTGAAATTCGGCCGATTCATGACTCTCATGCCTATCTAGTACTAGCAGCTGATATGGCCCTTTTGCAGAGCCACGAGTATGTGTATCAAAGTGCTATAGCCATTCTAGACCTGTCTCATTGTTAGTCCATCCATTGCTAGTAGCTTTAATTGCCTAATTATTAGGAAGGCTGCCTTTAGTATACCAACTTGCAAGGTAACACTTCCCTTATACTACCAAAAATGGAGGGATACTCCTGCCTTTAGCATTTACACAAACAATTGCTATAGCCTATTCCTAGTTGCTAGGCTGAACTGCCTTGCCTGAGCTAATAACGCCCATCATAAAGCCTGTCTTGTCAAAGTTATAGAAATCACAGTCTTAGATGCTGTACTTTGCTCTTATGTTCTGCACAAGTTAAAATCACGCTCTAATAAGCTTAGGATCTTCACACAAGGCTCTTTAGAAGTCATAAACATGATTAAAATGCGTCTTTAGCTCTAGGCGGCATTGTATGAATCAATATGCCCATCGCGTCCTAACGTGCTTTTCCTCCTGTGATTCGAGGATATAATTTGCCATATCTTCTACACTAGCAAGCCGAGGTACAAACCCTCTTACATCCATATCTATATTTCGAATAATTACTTCCTCTATAACTTAGTCAATTTATAACAATTGGCTTTGGTTTCAGTGCAAGGTGTTTGGCTATCCATCCTATTCGATAGTGTCATGTACAGGACTTTGTAGACTTTGGCAGTAGAGCGACGACTAAGTTTTTTTGATGAATAAATAGCTTTGGTAGCTAGAACGATTCACGCTTCTTGGGTTTGATTTTCCATTAGTGGTTGTGTAGAAAACCTTTGTGTTTAATCTCCTGCCTCCTCTGTCAAGTCAACCTTACATAAGAAACCTCTGTGTCTTCTATCGTCTAGAAGTTAGCATTACATATAAGGGCAGCACCCTGTTACAATTAAATTACCCCCGTTTTAGTCCATGATGTCCTAGCATGGATGTAGAGACTTCTAGCTTATCATCTTATACTTGCTTGTAGGCCCATTACTACTTAGGATGCTAAGGTGTGTATATAATAGCTTAAGCCCCTAAGGACGCCGCCTTGTTAGCTAGGTAAGGAATTACACTAATTACTTGCTTAGCCCACCTAACTAGCAAGCTAATCAAAACCCATTAACTAGGGAGCTAGAATACTCTTATAATGATGTACAATTACACTCATGCTACATCCTACTAAGCCAAAAAAGACGATAGTATTCTAGCTCGCCTAGAATACGCATAACACAGTAATTTGGTTGCTAAATTGCTCTAATGGCTCTACTGGTGTAACAGGGTGCTGCTGTTACAGTACATGTGGTATATAAAGCACTTTTAGCGTGTGACAGTAACCAGGGCCCCTGCCCCTCTATTCCCAAATCAGCGCTAGGCTCTCTATGCCAAGAAATTGCCATATATGGCAATATCTGGTCGAAGGTGCCTATACACTGCCATCACCACTACGCCCGTCAATGCTGACGATTAGCATTGCGAACGAATGGCAGATTCACCGCTGCCACCCTCAATGAAGCACTCGGAAGCCCTCGTCGTGAGGCACTCGGAAGCCATCGTCGCGAGGCACTCAGAAGCCCTCGTCGTGAGGCACTCAGAAGCCCTCATCACGAGGCACTCAAAAGCCCTCGTCGTCGAGGCCAAAGACCGGTGCTAGGAGTCGGCACACAAGGAGGACAAGGGCGGGATGAGGGGGAGGTTGTAATGGTGGGTGCACCAGATGTGAGAATCTAGCCACCCACGGAAGGGATGATTTTACTAAGACAACACACTGTCTTAGGAAAAAGAGCCAAATGGTCGTAGCTTAGACTATTCCACAATGCAGCAATCAGGTGTATGATGTAGTGGAGTGGTTTAGACAAGTTGTAACAAATGTTGAGTCTGAGAACTCAGGGATAAGTCAGAGGTTAGCACCTCACTGACTTTTCAGAAACAAGGAGTAACAAGATCAATGCTTGGAAGCTTGGAAAAGACGTGGAAGTATGTGATAGTCGCTTTACTGTATTGTCTGCTTGCCCTTTCTTAAGGAAAGGGCAATCCTATTTATGCTAAAGGAGTGTTGTTCTCTCATTTTCCAAGACTTTCCATGACTAACCAGGCTTGGTAACTGTAGTCAATGTAAGAGAATCCCATAGAACTATTTCCTAGGTTTCTAGCCTATAGGAAGTAAAAGGAGGTCCAAGGTCAGAGTACCCCTATAGACAGATTATGTCATAACTTAACCAATCTTGTGGGTAATTAAGGAGTGATGACATGTAATGAATCATAGAGGGTTGTAGAAGCTTTTGGAGCTATCGTTCATGTTCCTAGGCCTCTAGTTGATAGAGATATGTCATGTGTAGTATTAGCCCAGTAACTAAGGAGTGATGTCATGTAATGAATCATAGAGGGTTGTAGAGATATGCTATGTGGTCATATCGGCCCAGTAACTAAGGAGCAATGACGTGTAATAAATCATAGAGGGTTGTAGCAATCGTTGAGTAGTATTGCTCTTGTTGTTGGTGTGACAAGCCAAAATATGTATAGTGACTTGTAGGTTTGAGGAGGAGATTTCTAAGTTTGCTCTTGAGTTTGATAGCAAACTGAGTGCAATGAATGTCAGTATGACAGAGGTGCTCTTGCTATTGCTGCTCATAACAGCCAGTGTTCATTTATGAACACCGGTCGTTCTGCCTAGGGGATCTGCCTCTAGGTAATGCTCAGCGCCTGTTCCGGTTCATGGAACAGGAACTATGCCAGCTGATTTCCCTCCTCCATATGGAGGAGATGACTTGGCGGAGCCATCTAGCACTGACTCCAGAGGATGCTCTCTGCGTCATCTGTGCTATACTGGCCTACCCAGGCCGCTGGGTCAGCCTCTGTCACGTCTTTGGATGGTCTGAGGCTTGGCTTAGCACTGTGTTTAATGACACAGTGCTATTCCTCGCAGCCCAATTTGGGCTGACTCTCTGGTGGCACCACCAGCTGACATACCATCGGCTGGCAGAGTTCGCTGCTGGGGTCAAGAGGGTCTGTGGGGTTGGGGGGGTCTGGGGCTTTGTGGATAGCACTTTCTGTCCACATTGCCACCCACAAGGCAATGTGGCCCAGAGAGCCATGTTCTCTGGGCACAAGCGCCTTTACGGCGTTAACTGGCAAACCATCTCTACCCCAGATGTCTTGATCAGCTCGCTCATGGGGCCATTTGCTGGCCCAGTTAATGACTGGGCTATGTGGTATAAGTCTGGCTACGATGCAGCTATCCGTAAGGTAAGTCCCCCCTTCCCCCCTCTTGTGACTGGTGCTAACCTCGTAACAGATCATAGAGGGTCATGAGACCCTCTATGTCTTTGGCGACCCAGCCTACTCAGCCGCCTTTGGCACTGTGTCCCGTTTGAGCATCCGCTTGGGCAGTTTAGCTTGCCTGAGGACCAGCAGCGATGGAACACTGCTCTGTCCTCTCTTAGGATTGAGGTCGAGAGAGTCTTTGGCTCTGTCCAGCAAAGCTGGACATATACTGCCTTCGGCAAGGGGCTAAGGGCTGGTATGAAGCCTGTCACTGCATACTTTGTCGTTGCTGTCTTGCTTATGAATGTGCAGACATGCCTAAAGGGGCAAGAGCGGAGGAACCAATTTGGATTGACTCCACCTACAGTGGAGTCCTATCTATCATAGGTATGTACATTCCTATTGTCACCCCTCCCCCTCCCCCCAATTCCCCTTCTAATTCCCTTTCTGCTGCTTCATCATCGCTAGCATCTGTGTCACATTGTTGTGAACAGTGCTAACCTTAGACTCTAGGTCCTCGAGCCGCTTCTCGACAGCAGAATCCTTTTCCTCCCTCTCCCCCTCCTTCGGGTTGCCTATCTGACTAGCAGCCCTCTCGACAATGCTAAAGAGGCGTTCGAGTCCTGTAGCAACAGGATCTCCCTCGAGGGGTATAACTGGTGTGAGGGTGGTCGGCTGTCATCGTCGTCAGGTGATGACGACGATGATGACCAACGGGCAGACAAGACGCAGCTCTTAAGAGCTGCTTCTTGTCTGCCCAGAGTGCAAGAGAGGCAGGCCTGCTGCCAGGCTGCTGATGCAGTTGTCTCTGCATCAGCGGTGCCCTGCGCCTCTCGCTGAGCTTGCTTGACCTCCTCGCGAGTGTCAAGCATGGTGATCCAGGAGTCCAGAGCGTCTGTCATAGACAACTGGGTGTAATGGTGGGTGCACCAGATGTGAGAATCTAGCCACCCAAGGAAGGGATGATTTTACTAAGACAACACACTGTCTTAGGAAACAGAGCCAAAGGGTTGTAGCTTAGACTATTCCACAATGCAGCAATCAGGTGTGTGATGTAGTGAAGTTGTTCAGACAAGTTGCAACAAATGTTGAGTCTGGGAACTCAGGGGTAAGTCAGAGGTTAACACCTCACTGACTTTTGAGAAACAAGGAGTAACAAGATGAATGCTTGGAAGCTTGTAAAAGACGGGGAAGTATGTGATAGTCGATTTACTGTATTGCCTGCTTGCCCTTTCTTAAGGAAAGGGCAATCCTATTTATGCCAAAGGAGTGTAGTTTTCTCATTTTCCATGACTTTCCATGACTAACCAGGCTTGGTAAATGTATTAGAAATCAAGTGCGACCCACAACTAGCTTGCTAATCATGTAGCGAATGTAAGAGAATCCCATAGAACCATCTCTTGGGTTCCTAGGCTATAGGAAGTGGAAAGGAGGTCCAAGGTCAGAGTACCTATAGATAAATTATGTCATAACTTAACCAATCTTGTGGGTAACTAAGGAGCGATGACGTGTAATGAATCATAGAGGGTTGTAGAAGCTTCTAGAGCTATCGTTCATCTTCCTAGGCCTCTAGTTGGTAGAGATATGCCATGTGGTAGTATTGGCCCACCCCCTTAAGGAGGAGATTTTCTTAATAACTTGTTCAATGAGTGTCCAAATGATATGCCGTGATGTATGTAGCATAAACAGATGTAGTCGAAGAGTTTGCAGCAATCGTTGAGTAGTATTGCTTCTGTTGTTGATGTGATAAGCCAAGATATGTATGTTGACTTGTAGGTTTGAGGAGATTTCTAAGTTTGCTCTTGAGTTTGATAGCAAACTGAGTGCAACGAATGTCAGTATGACACTGGGCATCTTGCTCACCGCTATCAAGCTCAGCGATATACGCCCTATGCTCGCAGACAAGCTTAGCTACAGCCCAGCTAAGCGTTTGGTGCTCTTTGCCTCGGTCTGCCATGAGGCGCTGAGCAATCCACTTCCAAAATGCTCAGTCCGACTGGTGGCCATATGCAGCCTGCTGCTCGATGCAGAGCCGCATGACAAAGAGCATGTCCTCAGCAGTCATACAGTTTTGACTGCTACGGGTGATGCTAGAGGCGGTGCTTGTGGTGGTGCTTATAGCGGCATCGTTGTTGTCCTCCCAGGTCAAGGGCAGGCTAAACTGGTCGAGACCAAGGCTAGGGCTCTCAATAGACTCTCTAATGGGTTCAGAGAGCTGGCTTGCCATCTGTATAGCTGGCCAGGCTGTTTTCTGGATGCCATGAGGGTTGGCTTCCATAGTTATCATAGAGTAATATTAGTATTTACCTATTTCTAGCATAGGATGTCGTTCAAATTGTTGATTATGACTAACTACATACGATACACTACTAATTTACTAGGCCAGAAATGGCTCTGTTACAGTGTGACAGTCCCCTTTCCTATTTGGGCACGTGGGGCCGGAGTGGGCACCTTGGTGTTAGGTATGCCTTACCAAATATGTTACTGTTATACGCTAAAAGTGTGACAGTAACAGTTGCTAAATTGCTCTATTTGTGGCTAATTAAAGGCATTTAAGTAGGATTGGTATTCTAAATAGATGTGAGCTTGATGTGTCTATAGTGAATCTCCTTAGCTGTTTCTATTACTAATGTAGGTGTTTCGCTATAGACACATCAAGCTCACATCTATTTATAATACCAATTAGTACTTATAAGCTATGTATCTATTACACTAATGTCTTTTCTTCTACGTTTGAAAGTAATTACGCCTCTTTATAGGCTTGGCCTTTGGCCTATGTCTAGCCATTTGGTTTTGTAGTGTAGTAAACAGGACTTGAAAATGGCTTGTAGTAGCGCGAATAGATCAGAATTTCTTCTCTTTCTAGCTTGTAATTGCCTTTTGTATATCATCTTTAGAATAGGCCTTAGGGGTTGCATGTTTATATACTATAGTTGGTAGTTATAAGGGTTAGAAGCTAATTAATTATAATCATGATTATTTAGTTGTAATTATAATCATGATTATTAAATCATGATTATTAATAAATCATATAACGTGCATGTATAACGAAAGTGCCAAACAAGCGAAAGTGCCAAAATATCGCGACTACCCCATAAGAATTGCGATAAATCCACCACAACAATATAAATTAATTAAAACTACTTGGAGTCCTCTTCCTCAGACCTGTCTATTACAATCTGACAAGTGCGCGCATTGTGTCCAGTCTCACCACACTTGCCACAGCGACGTGCATGGGTTTCTTCCCTTGGCTTCCGACCACTACTTGCCCTTATTTCTTGCTCTACTTGCTGCACAACGTCCCTTTCATCCTGTAGCTCTTGCGCCCCTTGTTGACTAAGTGATCCTCCTTGCTGTAGTCGTGTTTTCCTAGCTCTCCGGCGCTTGCTTAGTACTTCATTTGCCTGTCGTAGGTTTTGGTTCTCTCCCTTTAGCAGTGCTAATTGATGCATTATTTGCGATGCACCCTTTGTAAACTGGTCAACAGCTGCATAGATTGAGGTTGGAGAGCTATTTTGATGATGCGCAATTCGGTTTTTAATGAAAGTAGACTGTGATACAGCTTCAGTTGGGTTATTTGGTGTCTGAGAAACCCATGGTTGAGCGGTGTTTGGGTGAGAGGTTGGAGGTGTTGGCGTCTTAAACCTAAGGTCAAGTGTAGATATTACACTCTCAGGGCTAAATGGAAGAAGCCCAGCACCTCGGAACCCTCCCTGAATATTGCTTTCTGTCATTGCAATGTTAAATGCAGCGTGGAAGGCAGGAAAGAAGTCATCCTTAGTAATGTGAATAATATGAGCCCGCATCATATCTTCAATTTGCCGACCGTAAGCTCTCTTTAATGGGCCAAAACAGCCAACATCAAGTGGTTGAAGTATATGGGAAGAGTGAGCAGGCATACAAAGCATAATAATGTTGTGTTCTTTGCAGTACTCCTCAAACTTGTCTGAATGGTGGCTCTCATGACCATCAAGGACTAACAAGCGATAACCACCAACACTCCGGAGCTTTGTGTGCTTCTCACAGAAAGCAATATTCAGGGAGGGTTCCGAGGTGCTGGGCTTCTTCCATTTAGCCCTGAGAGTGTAATATCTACACTTGACCTTAGGTTGAAGTATATGGGAAGAGTGAGCAGGCATACAAAGCGTAATAATGTTGTGTTCTTTGCAGTACTCCTTATGGATTGGATTCCATACCTCTCTCGTTTGTAGTCCAGCCATTTGCAGTAACAGCAATTACCCAATCTGCTGGAAATCCGCTATTCTCATACCAAGATGCAAGGTGGTTTTTACCTGCCACAATGACAAATGGCGGCACTGCCCAACCTTGAGAACTAACGCCTTGGATTACTGTAACCCATTCCCGATTGCCAGGCTGCACCTTTTTTGCCTTTGCCCGCCCATCTGAGCTCGTTACTACCGTTGCGCTTGAGATGACGCCCATCATAAACCCAGTCTCATCAAAGTTGTAGATATCTGCATTGTTGATGCCATACTTTAGAATTGTGTTCCATACAAGCTCAAACCAGCCACGAATGACTTCTGGATCTTCGCACTTAGCCCTCTGGTAGTCGTATTTTCGCTGGAAGCGTGTCCGGAGCTCTACATGGCGCTTAACAAAGTTTGAAGCCCAACGTGACCCGACGTGTGGCGCGTCGCGTGTTGCAAGTAGTTGATTTGCCATATCTTCAACAATAGACAACTGAGGAGGGAACCCTTTAGCAGCTAAGTCAAGTATATACTGAACAAGAACTGACTCCTCTAGGTTACTTAATTTCCGTAAGTTGGCTTGGATATCGCGTCGTGAAGGTACGCCTTGTAAACGGTGACATAGCTTGCGGTGGTCTACGGAATAGATCCTAGCTGCAACTCGAAGGCACAAATTTGGGTCGCTTTGCATAGTTTGGATAGCTAGCACTAATTAGCTTTCATCATTTTTATGGCGCATGTTTTGTTGTGGAGGAATTTAACATTTAGTTGGGGGGGTTGGTCACCGCATGATTTTGGCACTTTCGCTTGTTTGGCACTTTCGTTATACATGCACGTTAATCATAATCATGATTTATACTCATAAATAGTCCTGATTATAATCATAACTATAATCTATACCTTATTAGGCTTAGTTATTACCTAATTAGGTATAGTTTAGATAAGCAATAACATAAGATAAGAAAAATGAAATATTTCTAGAGAGTTTGAGATGCTTATAAATGCTTATAAATATATCTATAGAGCCTTTAACTCCCTCCTTAAAATATAATAGGCCTAGCTATACTCTTCCTTTAGGGTTAGGGTTAACCCAACCCCCCTTATCTTATCTTATTTTATCTTATCACTTATATAAACTATACCTAATTAGGTATAGTTTATAGTCATGATTATGATTATATAAACTATACCTAATTAGGTATAGATTATAGTCATGATTATTTAGTTGTAATCATAATCATGATTATGATTATATAAACTATACCTAATTAGGTATAGATTATAGTCATGATTATTTAGTTGTAATCATAATCATGATTATGATTATATAAACTATACCTAATTAGGTATAGATTATAGTCATGATTATTTAGTCGTAATCATAATCATGATTATGATTATACACTTTATAAATAATCATGATTATGATTACGACTAAATAATCATGATTATAATTGATTTTCTAACCAGCTACTGTGTTCGGAGTACAGTAACATTTCCTAGTTCCGTCGTATTGCCATGATCCTCGGGCGTAAATAAAGATGAAGGCCTCTCTTGAATGCATGGGAGCTACGTGTCATGTCAAGTTGATGCGGTGCTTATATAGTTCTCAATTCTTCTATTCTCTGAAAATAGGACTGTACTGTACAAACCCGTCGAACTGGCGTACCAGTTGCAACAAGGCGGAAATGGCGCCCATGTATTCAAACTTTTCGACCTCACCGCTCCAAATCCGCCCCCGCTGTACAATGCAAACATCTAATTCAATCTAATCCCCATCTCACAGCCCAATCTCAGCCTTCACCCACTTTTCCAGCCCACCCCTAGCAATAATCTCCTGCACATTCGGCGGCATCTGCCCAACAGCCTGCGTCCAATTCGCCCCCCCCTCACCCTCCTGCACCGTGATCTCGCTCCTCCTGACATCCCACTCAAACGTCCACCCCGTCCTGCGCGTGAGCGCCTTGTCCGCGCCGCTGAACTGCTTCCTCAGCCCCTCGACCAGGCGCGGCACCTCGAGTCCGAGAAGCGCGTTGTTGATGCTGTTGCGCGAGAAGATGTTGCCGAAGCTGCCGGAGACGACGAGCGGGATCTTGCTCGCGAGGATCGCGGTCGCGGCCTGCTCGCGCGAGCTGCCGCAGCCGAAGTTGAAGCCTGAGACGAGAATGTCGCCCTCACGGATGACGCTGCCGAATTCCTTGTCGTAGTTCTCCATGCACACCTCGGCCATCTTCTCGATCGAGACGCCGTCCTGGTATGTGTATTTTCCGGGGTAGATGGCGTCAGTGTTCAGGTTGTCGGCGTCGCAGAAGACGATCTCGCCTCTCACCTTGTCCGGGAATCCCGCAACGATCTCAGTCAGTCCCGCGCCCTCTTTTTCGGTCGTGACCTCCTCGGCCTTCCCAAAGAGGCTCGACTGCGCGTTGTCGACGAGCGAATCGGCCTCGGAGATCAGCTTCGCGAGCGCCTCTTCGATGCTGGTCGCCTTGTCGGCTTCGATGTTGCCAGTGCCTTCGCCGAGGACCACCTTCGTCACGCCTTCTGGTGCCTCGTAGAATCCGGGGCAGCTGATGTATCCGCTCAAAGCGCTAGCGGCTACGACTTCAGGGCTGGCGAGGTACGCCTTCGCATCTGGGCTGCCCATTCTGCCCTTGAAGTTGCGGTTGCTGGCGCTGATGCCAACTTCGCCTGCCTCGAGGAGACCTGTGCCGAGACCAATGCATGGCCCGCATCCAGATGGCAACGGCTTGGCACCAGCCTCGAGAAGGACGCCCCAATCACCCGCTTCTTCAGCTGTTTGCTGCTCGGCGAGTGACGCCGCTGCGATGTATAATTCAACGTTCGGTGCGACCTTGGGGGACGCGCCGGTCTTAGCAGCCTCAGTGAAGACCTTAGCTGCAGCGGCAAGATCCGAGGCTCTTGAGTTGGTACAGGAGACGAGATACGCCTTCTGGATGTTGATTTTCTGTGCCTCGAGATCCCGCAGTGGCGTTGCAACCTTGACGCTATTGGGTCCAGAAACGTAGGGAGAGAGCGTAGAGAGATCTAGGAAGAGCGACTTTGCGTATGTAGCGCCTCGGTCTGCTCTTATTGGACTAGTGGTGAGGTTCTCGATGATGGCATGGGAGAAGCGGTCCTTGCTTCCTGTGCCTGACTCATACATCGCCGCCGTGGTCGCCTTGTATCGTAGCCATGACAGAAGCACAGAGTCGATTGGGAAAAGACCGGATAATGCGCCCCACTCCGTTGTCATATTGGCAATGGCAAGGCGGTCATCGACCGGCAGGCTACGCATCGTCTCCTCGGATCCAGTAAATTCGATGGCGTGGTTGAGGACCTCGTCTCTGTTGAAGAGACCGCAGAGTGCAACAATTACATCTTTTCCAGTGACGCCCACTGGTAGGACACCGGTGAAGTGGCATTTAGCCACAGGGGGTACCTGCCACCACGTTCGGCCAGTTGCCCATATGCTCGCCGCGTCAGTTCTGACAATGGGCGTCCCGAGGCATCCAACGCCACCATACATGTTACTGTGACTGTCCGAAGCAACGGTAACTGTGCCAGGCCATGCGTATCCCTCTTCTATCATCAATTGATGCCCGATGCCTTTTCCCGCGCCGAAAAACCTTATCCCCTGTTGTTCGGCGAAGGTCTCGATCTGCTGGTATTTCTTAAGATTCGTATCGCTCTTGTTCTGGACGTCGTGGTCGAGCGTGAACACCATTTGGCTAGGGTCGTTGACCTTCGTAGCGCCAATGGACATAAACTTCGATGCAACGGGCCAAGAGTTACTGTGCTAGTTAGCATTCTTCTGAAAGAGTCCAACACAGGTGGAATTGAAGTCTCACTCGTGCGTCATGCATTTGTGAGGTGAGAGAGTCACAAAGTCTTGCCAGAAGAGTTAGCACTGGCTCCCAACGCGCAAGTCTGCAACATAGAAGGGGCAATTCATACCTCCAGACTTCACAACCTTGTCTTTCGGTAGCCCAAGGGAATAGCGCTGGACAATCTTCTCCGTGAGAGTCTGCGCCTTGTCCAGAGACGAGAGGGAGGCATTGCTCATCCTGTAGACAATGCTACCGTGGAAAAGTCGCCCGGCGACGATGGGCAGCGCTCGCGGGCGCATCGGCCCCAGCGACTGCATATTCACCCGCATTTGGGTTGCTCTGGTGTTCATGTTGCAATCCAAGAAACTTCGAGCTCTGAGGCGGCCAGAAAATCAGAGGGAGATGAGCACGTGGTATCGGTGGTTAGCGGTGGCAGCAAATCATCGACGCGGATTATCAATTCTGGGCAAAATAACGTGCTTGACAAATCAGGAGTAGCGCAGCCTTGTACGGTGCTACTTTATTCCGGGTTACTCCACTTTGGGACCTTTGTGTCACGAGCAATCAGACTCCAATCACGTGCGCTAGTGCCAAGGCAGAGGGGAGGGTCTTGTTGTAATATGGTCACGTGACCCAACTCAACTTCACCGTAATTTCAGGCAGCTACAATTAGACAGAACAATACACAGATTACTGAACAGTTATGAGCCCGGAGCAACTCCAAGACGCATTTTGAAGCCTATAGAAACCCGTACGGACCTAATACCCCTCCTAGGAGTCGAAAAAACCATCATTATGGCGACCCTACAGAAGGCGGGGGTGGTCCTCACAAGCCCTAGAGACTGGGACTAGTGGATAGAGACTATCAAAACTGCTTCAATGAAGGCAGGAGTATGGGGGTATATCGATCCATCAATCGAGGACCCTCCTACACTCCTACAGCCCGTTCGACCTATTCCTGAGTTCTTACGGAGTGCCACGCAAGCTGGTGGTGGTGTTACTGCTCAAACAAGACCTGGGAGTGTCAACAAGAGCTTCAGGTAGCCAGACCATCCAACCTTCAGTAGAAGGCCAACAGCAATTAACGCCAATTACGTACGCATCTCTTACAGAAGATCAGAAGGAACAGCTTCGAAACCTACAAGCTGATTTCCAATATGAGCGCAAGGTGTGGGAAAAGCAGGAGGAAGCAATTCAGGGGCTTCGCTCTAAGATCCAAGAAACCATCAAACGCGACTTCCTACCCTATACCTACAATTGCGATACTCCGTACGATATGCTTAGAAAGCTACGAGACCAATTCGCACCTACTCAAAGAGCTAGAATCAGAGAATGGAGACTAGAATGGCAAAAGGCTGCGAAAATGCAAAGAGGCAAGGACCTTGAAGACTGGCTCCTAAACTGGGAGAATCTATACACTCAAGGCCGTACGCTACAGGCAACAGAGGTTATCGACCCCCACGACGCTATCTATACCTTCCTTGATGCAATAGGACCTTGCGAATTCCGAGGACCATGGAAACACAAGCTAGAGAAGCAGACAAAGTCGTACAAATTTGAGGAGGTCCTACGACAGTATAGAACCAACCGTAGGCAAGAGAGATTCACCCAGAAACCTAGGGGGGAACATGGAGTTTTCGCACTACAAGAGGATGACAATAGCGACCTACAGCCAACGCTCCAAGGCCGTACGAACAACCTACAACAAGGTCAGCAAGGTCAGAGAGGCAGAAAACAGAAAAATCAGGCTCGACTAGACTGCCCTTGTGGAACAACACACAAGTGGCGGAACTGCCTCTATGTGATGAAGTCAAAGTGTACGAGGCAATGGCGCCCCAATAAAGAGATTAAAGCTAAAGTAGAGGCCTATATAAGTCAAACCAGGATTCCAGTACGTTATCCAAAAGGCAGAAGAACAGAATAATTTCAACAACCCGAATGGAGTACAAACCCGTACGAATACAGATCCACCTATGTCTTTCACTACAGTCTTCCAAGTCTCCCAAGGACTAAAGCCGAAAACCTCAGCCTATGAGCTCTCTAAAAGCATAATTCTCGACTCTGGAGCTACAATTCACGTCTGCAACGACTGTACGAGGTTCTACAATATCCAAGAATGTCAAGATAATAGCTACCTCTTAGCTGGAGACCAAAGGGTGAAGATTGAAGCGTTTGGGTCTGTAGATATTACAGTCCAAAACGGGGAGGATAAGAAGTCTCTACGGACTATCACCCTTACAGATACAGCTCTCATTTCATCCTTCCACACTTCAGTCGCTTCTCTTAGACGATTCATCCAAAAGGGAGTTTATTGGAATACTGCTGCACAAGGACTTACGTATGGAGATCAACCGTTCTGCAACACTCCAATGCTTCATGGACAATGGGTTCTTGAATACATCAAAAATGAGCATACCCGAGTTGTTTATAGCACTCAGGATCAACAGGACAACATTGTCCTATCTTCGTATGGACCTCATAAGGACCTAAAAGGCACTGCAAAGGAATGGCATAACCGCATGGGACACCTAAACCAAAACGCCATTAGAAAACTCCAAGAGAAGACCGCCGGAGTTATCGTCACAGACCTAGACTCGTACGATACTCAGTGCGAAGTATGCCGACTTACGCATGCTACAAGGCAGATTTCTAGAAGATCTACACCATGCTCAAAAGTGCCATATGAGAAGGTCCACCTTGACCTAATCCAAATGCCAGAGGCATACGATGGCAGCACACAAGCCTTACATTTCCTATGTGATAATTGCCGCATGAACCACGTCTATACTATAAAGGATAAAACACAAGGAACGCTCCTACAGACGATTAAGGACTTTGTGAGCTACGTACGGAGAAGATGGGGGTTCCAAATCCGTATATTCCACCTAGATGGTGAAGCCTCACTTGGAAATGAATGGGAGGGTTGGATTAAGGACGAAGGATATGAAATCCACATCTCTCCACCCTATACAGCAGAGCCGAATGGAGGAATAGAGAGGTCAGGCCGTACGATAATCACACGATCACGCGCACTTAAAGAATCAGCCAACTTACCAGAAGGAATGTGGCCTGAGATTTTCAAAACAGCAGGGTACCTCATAAACCGCTCACCATCGTCAGTCATAAACGATGAGACCCCGTACGGACTTCTACTCCAGTCCTTACCTACAGAGAGCCAAAAGCCAGAGCTACTTAAGCCATTAATCTCTCATATTCGCGCTTATGGCTGTAGAGCCTATGCCCTTATTCTAAACAAGCCAAAGCTTGAGAGGATACAGAGGAACGCCCAAATAGGCTACCTAGTTGGCTATAACTCTACAAACATATTCCGCATTTGGGTTCCGCAACTTAAAAGGGTTATAGTTACAAGAGACGTTACCTTTGATGAGACAAAGGCTTATGACCCTTCGTACGAGGCTCAGCTTGTCCAAACAGAGCTCGAAAAGACAGTTCAGGTCATTGAAATACCAGATATTCAAGATCAAGAAGATGAGGAGTTTGAGGGGGAACAACAGCCTCAGAACGGGACAACAATTCCGTATGAATCAGAGGCAACAAACACCTCCTCTCCTCAAGAAGAGCCGCCTACTCAGAAGGACCACGGAGCTACAGAGCTACAGAAACAACTTCAAACGCCTGAAATGACACTGGAACGCCCTGAGGACACTGTACGAAGACACGACGTCTACCTAGCTACAATAGCGATACCAGAAGCAAAGCTAAGCTTACACCAAGCTTTCCTAGTAGGAACGGAGTTCAATCGACAGAGCATACACCGTACGGACCTACCAGCTGCTCCAAAGTTCTGGAATCAACTCCAAACTCATCCACATCGAATAGGATTCCAAGCTGCAGCTGCAAAGGAAATAGGAGACCTTCGAAAGCAAGGAACGTTCACATCTGTCAATGACAGCTCCGTACGGAACTTTGTGATACCCCTTATGTGGGTTTTCACATACAAATTCAATGACAATGGCTACCTTCTTAAATATAAGGCTAGACTTGTTGTAAGAGGCGACCTACAACGCTATTCTATCCATGATGAGACGTACGCAGCTACGCTTGCTTCAAAAACCTTCTGAGCCTTAATGGCAATCACAGCCTACTTTGATTTGGATACACAACAATTAGATGCTATAAACGCATTCACAAACAGCCGTATTGACGAGGAGGTCTACGTACGGTGTGCAGACGGCTACCAGGAGCAAGGAAAATGCTGGAAACTTAACAGGGCACTCTATGGACTTCGAAGGTCCCCCTTACTCTGGTTTCGAGACTTCTCAGAGACACTCAAGGCTCGAGGCCTCGTACAGGTCCCAGAAACACAGTGCCTCTTTGTATCTTCAAAGATTATTGTCTTCTTCTATGTTGACGATATTTGCATCCTTAGCCATCCTAGCCACAAAATGGAGGCAACACAGTTCCGTACGAGACTGATGGAAGCGTATGAGTTTCGAGAAATAGGAGAACTTCAATGGTTCTTAGGCATAAGAATTGTGAGGGACCGCACCCAGAAAACCCTATGGCTGTGCCAGGACTCCTATATCGACAAGATCACAACTACGTACAGAGTAGCCTCTATTCGATCCACCTGAACGCCAATGGTTACAGACAACCTAACCCAATTTGATGGCCAGGCAGATAAGCAACAAATCCATCTTTACCAACAGAAAGTAGGATCAGCAAACTACGCAGCAGTCGTAATGAGACCTGATATAGCCCGTACGACACAGAAACTATCTGAATTTCTCATCAATCCAGGCCCAGACCACATGGCTGCAGTCGACAGACTTCTACTCTACCTTAAGGATACTGGGCGGCGTGGGCACGGGTGCCAGCTCTCTTGCCAGCCTTTGGTGGCTGGGGGGGTGGTGGGGTGGTGTCATACTGACATTCGTTGCACTCAGTTTGCTATCAAACTCAAGAGCAAAACTTGGAAATCTCCTCCTCAAACCTACAAGTCACTATACATATTTTGGCTTGTCACACCAACAACAAGAGCAATACTACTCAACGATTGCTACAACCATCTATGATTCATTACACGTCATCGCTCCTTAGTTACTGGGCTGATATTACCACATAGCATATCTCTACAACCCTCTATGATTCATTACATGACATCACTCATACTACCACATGACATATCTCTACCAACTAGAGGCCTAGGAGCATGAACGATAGCTCTAAAAGCTCCTACGAACCTCTATGATGCATTACATGTCATCGCTCTTTAGTTACCCACAAGATTGGTTAAGTTATGACATAATTTGTCTGTGACATAAATTGTCTATAGGGGTACTCTGACCTTGGACCTCCTTTTACTTCCTATAGGCTACGAACCTAAGAGATGGTTCTATGAGATTCTCTTACGTCGACTACAGTTACCAAGCCTGGTAAGTCATGGAAAGTCTTGGAAAATGAGAGAACTACATTCCTTTAGCATAAATAGGATTGCCCTTTCCTTAAGAAAGGGCAAGCAGACAATACAGTAAATCGACTATCACATACTTCCACGTCTTTTCCAAGCTTCCAAGCATTCATCTTGTTACTCCTTGTTTCTGAAAAGTCAGTGAGGTGTTAACCTCTGACTTACCCCAGAGTTCCCAGACTCAACATTTGTTGCAACTTGTCTGAACCACTTCACTACATCACACACCTGATTGCTGTGTTGTGGAATAGTCTAAGCTACGACCCTTTGGCTCTTTTTCCTACGACAGTGTGTTGTCTTAGTAAATTCATCCCTTCCTTGGGTGGCTAGATTCTCACATCTGGTGCACCCACCATTACAGTATGGAAGGCGCGGGGGTGGAGCTCGTCTTTGAGACGTTCGTGGTTGGGGTTTACTTACGTAACCACTTACAAATCCAGGAGTGTCCGTGATGTCGTTCGCTTAGTATTCGGACACCGGTGTCCATATACTGGAACTCCTTCATAACGTACTTGACACGCCAGTCGTATTTGCATGCGAGTCATATCGCGACACACAAAATCTGCACTTTACAGGTTAATAACTCAACAATTAACTATTTAAAACCTGTAAAACTACCCTAATTAAACCTGCTTTAATGGGCATGTACGGGCAGTATGTGTGAGTGATCTACACATACTACATGCTCGTGGCGCACATATTTGCACATCTGCTAGGTCACCTGTATGTCATACTGACATTCGTTGCACTCAGTTTGCTATCAAACTCAAGAGAAAACTTAGAAATCTACTCCTCAAACCTACAAGTCACCATACATACCTTGGCTTATCACACCAACAACAAGAGCAATACTACTCAACAATTGCTGCAAACTCTTTCACTACATCTGTTTATGCTACATACATCACGGCGTATCATTTGGACACTCATTGAACAAGTTATTAAAGAAAATCTCCTCCTTAAGGGGGTGGGCCAATACTACCACATGGCATATCTCTATCAACTAGAGGCCTAGGAATATGAACGATAGCTCCAAAAGCTTCTACAACCCTCTATGATTCATTACACATCATCACTCCTTAGTTACCCACATAAGTTATGACATAATTTGTCTATAGGGGTACTCTGACCTTGGACCTCCTTTCACATCCTATAGGCTAGAAACCTAGGAGATGGTTCTATGGGATTCTCTTACGTTGACTACAGTTACCAAGCTTGGTTAGGGAAAGTCTTGGAAAATGAGAGAACTACATGTTACGATATCAAGTGCGCCTTCAGGGGTGTGGGGAGCTTTCCGGGGTTGGAGCGAAGTTTTCAGTTGTGGAGTGATCTCAGAACTGGTCTCGCTAAAGAGAATTCACTCCACAACAACATAGCTGTATATAGATCGAGCCACTGCTCGAGTGCTCCTCTTCTCTTTCCTTTCTTCTCTAGATTGAGTTTAATTCATAATACCCAACTGGTGCCCTATACCTTGGTGAATCGTGACACAGAGTGTGATAATTGAGTGCTCCTTGCAAAACAGGTCAAATTCAGGAGTAGAATGGCTTCCATGTCCGTCAAGAATCAAGAGCCTGTAAACACCCTTTGTATGGTCTTTTGTGTACTTCTGGAAGACGTCCGTAAGCCAGGTAAGGCCTAAAGAGTCGTTTGTCCACCCGTTGTTACTAACTGCAATGGTCCAATCTCGAGGCAAGGTATCCATATACCAACTTGATATATGGACCTTTCCCTCAAATATAACCATTGGTGGCACACTCCACCCACTTGCTGCAATTGACTCAATAACGGTAGCCCATTCACAGTTCCCTGGCTGCACACAAACTGTCTTATGGGCCCGCTCAGAACCCGTAATCACTTTTGCGGTTGTAATCACTCCCATTTGAAATACTGTCTTGTCAAAGTTATAGATGTCATTTTCCTGAATCCCATATTTGGCAATTGTGTTCTGTAAAAGTCGAAACCAATCCCCAATAACTGTAGGATTTTCACATTTTGCCCGTTGATAATCGTATTTGCGGGTGTACTTTGATTGGAGGAAAGGGTGGCGCTTTACAAAGTTGTAAACCCATCGTTGGCCAACTGTAAGAGGGGTAGAGTAGACTTCATCAGACCGTTTTTGGAGTAATAGATTTGCCATTTGCCGTACAGATTCTGATCTAAGGGGTACCTCGTTCCTCCATAGATAATATCCATTCGACAAGTGTTGACTCCTCTACGTTGCTAAGTTTTTTGTTTGCGGGTTGTAAATCGCGTCGAGCAACGCGTCCGTTAACACGGTCGCGAACAGTTGTGTATGGCACGTCGTAGGTTGTACAAGCCGCTTTGAGGTTGCTAAAATAGCCTTTACGGAAGGCCTGAATAGCTAAATCAACTCGGCCTTCAATCTGACTAGCCTGAGTGTGCTGCGGTTGAGCCATTATGGTCATTAGTATCCGTAAAGTGCGGATTTGGTGTGTCGCGATACGACTCGCATGCAAATACGACTCGCTTGTCAAGTACGTTAATCAATAAGTTACAGATATCCATAAGGCGACTCCGGCGACTCCCCACTGTTCCTGTCCTGCCAAGGCTCTCTTACACTTTGCCAAGATTGGAGATCTCAGCCTTACATGTTTGATTCAACGACTCGTATTGAGTAACTTATTGTCGCACGAGGCAGACGGTAAAAGATATGAAATTTGCTACCAAAAGGATACTATAGTAGTTCCTCTACAGCCACCCACTTGCACATGTCCAACTGTGAAGTACGGTCATGGCCTCAACCAACGAAGCCGAGGCGCTGAAACATGGCGCAGCGGCTTAAGTTACGCTGTGCTCTGCCGTCAGGACCCATCCGAGAATTTATCCCAGCATATCCCCAGCAAACCTTCCCAAGATGGGGAGTTACGGCTTCGCCGTCTTGCCACAGGTTTGTGTAATATCCACTGGTGGCGTTTTCAGACGACGCAAGCCGAACTGATGAGCGTCCACATGCATACAAACATTAAATCTCACGCAGCTCACGCGGCGGGCTCAACAACAGGTAATAGATTCAAGATATCATCATTAAATAGCATCATCGCTCATGCGCATAAATCTGAAATACCATCAACCCTCCCAGTCGTAACCCGTCACCAAGATCAACCCGTCAAAAACATGGACGAACACTCAAACTTCCACCTCGGGTATATCAGAGGGGTATCCGTCCCGTCTCATCCCAACATAATCAATGCGCCTAGCAGCAGCAGTTGAGGCACTCAAAGCAAGCGAAACCGGCGCAACTATGAGTCGTAATGTCAGTAGAGAGTCCTCTGTTTTGGGGGATAGATATGAAGGGAGGGAGAGTTGCGTTAGAGGGCACTCACAGGCCACAGCAGAGCCCTTCTGCTCCTCCACCGCGCATACCAACAGGCTCCTCGACGGTCATCTTCCCAACTGGTTTCTGCGGCTCGGATTAGCTGTGTATTGATGAGACGACGAGCGGGGTGGCCAAGGAGTCACATACAGGCTGTTCCTGGATTGCCTGAGCAGACGGAACATCCATCGCCTGGGCCTTTGGCTGGTTGACTTCTGGGGCAGGCATATCGATAGTTGATTAAACTGTGAATAATAATATCGGTGTGTGTTTGAAGAGAGAGAGAAGTCAGTCGTCTTTATAGATGGCGGTTGAAGTCGGAGGGGGGTTAGTGGCTGGGTTCAGCTGGAGGGCTAAGCTCCTCCTGCAGAAGCGAGCGTCGTCAACCTTGCACCAAAATAGCAGCGTTCCATATAATCTGTACATAAGCATTCGTAGATGACAAGGGTTGCATGGTAGAGAACGGAGGTTGTGCGGCATATTACCTTACCCGTACTTCGCTCCGTACGGCGATGCCCAATTATAACCTCCCACCACCCCCGAATCATAATGAGCAATTTTCGCCGTGCCTCAAGCCCCAACCACCCCTGTAGCTCCACCGCCCAATTCCCCACTCGAGTACGGTCCGAACCTCAGCGTCGCCTCTACCGTGGCTTCAGTGGCATTTCTCGGTCCCAGCGACCCTATATCGGCCAACCTTCGCATGGAGCAGTAGATAGGCTCTTATTTGTAGTACTATTGTACTGTAGCTACATATTGATATAGAACAAGTGTAGGATTAACGTGGTACGAGCCTGTTTTCCGATTGTGTGCTGTGATACCTTGTGGCCTTCGCTTCAGCTCTCCCCCCAAACTTATGACTTATGGGTAGGCTGCGCACTGGGTACTCATGAGTCGAGTAGTAGAATTTCTACTCACCCAGCTGAGTTACTCACTCATATCCCGAGTATTGTTGAATGAGGATTACTCACTTGCCGGGTACCTAGTATAGGTCTTGGCAACCCAGTTATATCACGTGTTTGATTAGTCATTGAAAAGGGGGTGTGATCGTGACTTCACATTGATATCGATATCGTAAAACGCCATAACTCAATAACTCCATTCCCATGTCGTTGATATCCTATTCCACACTATAACCTTTGCCTTTAGGTACCAGGTTACCAGAAGGTTGCCAGAACTTATCTAACCTTCATTCCTGGGTGAGAGACATTTCCATCGATTAAGCCTACAGCTCCATGATTAAACATCATATCCCGCAAACGCCTAACCAATACCATATCCTTTGCCTGAATTGTCACTCTCTTCGCATGAATAGCAGGAGATTTGTCACTATAACTGTTAGTATGTCCCTGTCACTATGTTCAAGTATCATACTCTCAAATTCTCGAATGAGGAAGCATTCGGCAGCTTCCTGGAGAGCTAGGATAGCAGATTGCTGGAAGCGAAGATTGGACTTGAAGTCTTGTGCGATTTCCCTAACAAGACGCTGGAATGAGAGCTTTGGAATAATCAGGCGAGTATCAAGTTGCTGTCTTCTGATATCGCGGAGAGCCTTGGTGCCTATATGTTTATTAGAGAGTTCTGGTAATCCTCTGGTAATCCTCTTACCAGACTTTGCACGGCGCATGGCCTTCTGAGCATGATTGTTGCAAGCTTGAGATGAGCGAACTGGAGCTTTTCTTGCTGTGCGCACAGCCTTTTCCTTTCCCTTTCCCTTTCCACCAAGCCTAGAGCCAGCCTGTAATCCAAGTGGCATCCTTGGTGCTGTGCCGCCAGTTGATCTCCTAGCAGTTTGCTTAATACGAGCCATTTGCTAACATTAAGATGAGTTAGTGAAGTATACACAAGACAAAGAAGTAGATCAAAAGATATATGTACTTACAGTGAGTTTGTAGCAAGGATGTTGTAGAAAGAGTAAAGAAAGAGGTAGAGGTTGAAAGGTATGTGTTTTATTTGAAGGTACGCGTTGTAGTGTTGTTTAGAACAGTAATTATTTGCAGGTGAATATTCCTTGACGAATATAATTGTTTGCAACTTTAAAAAAACAACAACCTTACAACCAACCACCTTCCTTGGTTACGTTCCGATCTACACATTCTTCTTCTCTTTTGCGCTTTACCTCTTCACTAGGACCTCAAGTAAGTTTATTATCTTGATTCTACAGTCAGAACTTCTGATGATCTTCTGCTAATCACGTGTTTAGCATGGCGAAACGCAAGGCACCTGAAGAACTCTCCACTAATTTGAATACTATCAAAGCTCGCAACCGCGTCTCCAACCTTACTGAAGATGAGAAGGCTGTTCATTTAGCACTCAAGGCTGACCATGGCGATCTGAGCTACTACTTAAAGAAGTTATACAAGTCTGCAAAGTATATCGCTGCCTCTGCTGAAGACAAGACACGTCTACAGAATGAATTGAAGGTTGAGCGTATTCGTGTTCGGTAAGTTCCTTCTGGTAATCTCTGGTAGCCTTAATCTAACTATAAACAGGACTGAAAAGGGCACCCATGCATCTTGCATTGCGAATCAGAAAGTCAAGAATACTAGCGCCCCTTCTTCTTCTCCACAAGCCCCACCATCTACTCCGCCACAACTTCTGTCTGAGCTTGCTGCATTTGAGGGTATCACCAGTATCCCAATCGATGACGATCATAACAGCGAATGGGAGGATACTGAGGTTGAAGACGATTTAGAGTTGGAGCTTATGTTACGGCGCGACGATATTTTAAATGACGAGGCTGTTCTACCAGATGAGCTTTCTGATGAAGAGATCGCTAGCATCCAGGCTCTCTTAACTCAAGCACGCATTGATGTTGGTACCTCATAGTCTGGTAATCTTCTGGTAATCTTCTGGTAATACTAACGGTTGATAGGCCCATGAAGAGTCCAATTTCCGCAAGTGGCAACATTTCTGGGATAGCTGTATCCGCTCATATACGAGAAAGGCTGGAAAGCTGAGAAAGAAGCCTGAGCATCTCTTTGAATATATGCCATGGATTGATGTAGAAGAAGGGTACGTCTCTGATCATTCTAGCAATCTTCTAGAGATACTAATTGTTTATTATAGCACTTTTCACAACGTTATCCCACCACATAAATATTTCTGTTTGTACGAGCAGGCAGTTTGGACAAACTTTACAGCTTGGAAGTTTGGAAAGTGGGCCCAATTACCAGGACCTGCGCAGTGGTACCCAAAGTCTTACAATCTTGTCGACAACGGATGGTTACAAGTCTCCACTCATAGTTCTAGCTTCAAAGAGGCGTTCTTACTTGTCTACTCTAAGAAATTTGATAAGGAAAAGTGGGCTAAGGTATCAGCTGCACAGGATATGTTGTTTCTGGAGTTAGAGTAGAGGAGAGAAATGGAGTATTTGATTTTCCGACGCGAATAGGGGCTATAGAGATTTAAGTATTTCATCGTAGCCAGACTTCTGGTAATCTTCTGATAATCAAACAATTTGCTACTTGCCAAATGTCATCGCAATATTCAGAGTTGTTTGACTCTGACAATCCTATTTCTAATATATTCTCAGACTCTCTCCCCTCTTCTCAACGACTACCTTCATTAAATCAAATCCCTGCGGGCCTCGAATATACTGGCAAATTAAACCAATTCATCAAATGGACTAAGGATACACACGATGTATTCATTGAGTGGTGGAAGCTATCACGATGGTATGAACAACACTCAGATCATACTACAAAACTCCTTACGAAGATTGCATGGGATTCAACCAACCGGAGTTCTCAATACTGGAGAATTTATCACCAAGGAGCAGACCGGCTTTCTGGAGAACCATGTGTCATTTGTACCTATTGTTCGAAGGCCCTTACGCATCCTGCAATCAAGTCTGCTGGCCCAAAGTCTATGGCAACACATCTTGCATCAGACATTTGCAAAAAGAAGTCACGGATGGGTAAGGATAGTCTCTATCAAATGCGAATCAATCAGATGCGACCTCAACAGGTAAGGATTACCAGATTATTACCAGAATTATATAGGCTAATATCTATAATAGGATCATATTCTCACACAAGAGGCATTTTACGAACAAGTTCTATACACAGTTATCTCAACTCATAGCTCGTTCCGCTCAGTCGAGGATCCTGAATGGAAAAGGCTTGCTATCTTACAGAATCCTCACTATCCACTACCCTCAGCAACAACTATTCGAAACCTCTTAACAACAAAGCTCACACAAATCGAAGAAGAGATGCTACAAGATGTTGTTCCTGGTTCAAAGATTGCATTATCGCTCGACTGTTGGTCAAGTGTTACTCGACTTCATTTATGGGTGTTATTGCATCATTTATCGACCGTCATTGGAAAATGCAAGAGGTCTTGATTGGGTTTGAACCTATATATACAGATCATACTGGTGCTGAGTTATGTGGAATACTTGAAAAAGTTATCACAAGGCAGCATTTAGAAGGACGAATTATATCCATTACGACTGATAATGCGTCAAACAACACTTCAATGATGAGAGATGTGGAAATAATGCTTGATAGTATTGCAGACAACGAGCATTTCATTGGAGGAAAAGTACAACACATACCCTGCCTAGCTCACGTTATTCAACTTGCCCTTAGTGCTCTCCTTGGTCGAATCCGGATTACGCCAACAAATCAAGAGATCTTAATGAACTGGGAAGAAGAGAATCAGATGGAGGGCCTTGCAAAGTTGCAGAAGGACAAGGGTATTGGATTTACACTTGGAAAGGTATATATTCTCTTGTTAGTTCTGGTAAACTTCTGGTAGTCTTTTCTAATATCTCATAGCTCCGGAAGCTCACTATCTTTGTTAATTCAAGTCAAACTCGAAGGAACAGGTTTATGACTTTGCAAAAGGCAAACATGAACCGGGGTCAATCATCTCAGAGGCTTCTTCGACTTATTCAAGATGTATCAACTCGATGGGATTCGACATGCCATATGCTTCTGCGAGCACAGCAACTCAAGTCAACAATCAATCAATATACTCGAGGCGATCATGGTGCTCACATGTTCAGACTTAGCGAGCTAGAATGGAAGCACATCGAATACATCATTGATCTTACAAGGCCATTCAACTTCTTTACAACAAACGTTGGATCGTCAGCCGGACCTACTGTCTGCTATACACTTGGAGTATATCAAAAACTCTTATCAACGCTTGAAGGAACTCGGCACCGGCTACGGCATAAGACATATCCATGGGCAGCAAAGATGACTTTAGCAATCGATGCTGCAGAGAAGAAGATTAGGAAGTATTATAACAAGCTATACACAAATACTGGATCTATCTTCGCATTTGCTAGTATCTTAAATCCTAGTGTGAAGCTCTCACACTTTAACAAAAAGGTTTGCAAGCTTGGCTTTTCAATACGAAATTGGGAGACAGAGTTTGAACAACAGTTTAGGACTCTTTATAAAGAGCAGTACTCTACAGTGCGAGTTGCGAGTCAATCAGGATTACGAGATGCAGATATGGATCCATTAGCCTTAGTATTGCAGCAAAGTCAGACATTAAATGGGACTCGGGGCCAGCGAGAGGAATATGTGAATGAGGCTGATCTCTATCTTGATGCTCGTAAGTTTCTGGTAATCTTCTGATAATCTTATTCTAACTTGTATAGCACATATCTACACAAAGATATTGCTATTTTGGCAACAAAAGGAAGAGCAATTTCCTGGTCTATCAGCAATGGCTCGTGATATACTTTGTATTCCTGCTGCTGAGTCTGGAGTTGAGCGAGTCTTTAGTGCCGCAAGGGACGTATGTGGCCACCGACGTGGTCAACTTAATCCTGAGACGATTAAGAGTATTATGCTTATATATTACTCTCGACAATACAAGAATCGTCAAGGTCATCGTGACAAGCTTGCAGATATGATGGACGTCGTTGATATGACTGAGGAGCAAGTCGAAGAAGAGTATGAGGCACAACGACAACGGATGTGCAATTCTATCGAGTTACAATATATCAGCGATGAAGAAGAACCACGATCAAATACACATATCCGAGAGACATATTCAAAGGTACAATATCCTCCGTTTAATCCTCAGCGGCCACAGCAACAGCAAGACTTATCACAAGCTGCACATGAAGAACGACAAATGCGCTACCAACAAGGTGAAGAAAGAGATAGGGCTGACCGTCTTAACGAGACCTTATACGACATCCCAGATGACGATATCCCAGATAATGAAGATATAAGAGAAGATGGTAATAATGAGGAGCCTATACTTCCAACTATTCATGACGATGAAGATAAGGATATGCCGTCCTCGCCACCAACGCCTATCCAACGCCCTCGGAAGACTGGAAGAGATCTACTTGATATCTTTCAAGCTACTCGTCAAGACCCTATAAATACTTTAGGTATTAGTAGGTCTGGCCGGCCTCATCAAGCAAGGTGGAAAGATGTTCTTGAGCATATATAATATAGTGTTCTGATAATCTTCTGATAATCGTGGTACTTAGATAGAGGAATATACGTGATTCGTTCTCACAGCTTATTAGAGATGGTAGAGTGATGCTGATAAATGTAATACTTTAAGTTAACTTACAACTGTAACCATAAAACAGTATTAATCGTATGAGGGACTGTTCACGTAATGCATATATCTTACACGTGACAGCCGAGTACTCACTGGGTTTTTACAGAGTAACTGAGTATTGGCCTCACTCACCGAGTCGAGTGAAAGGTTCAGCTACTCACCCAGCTGAGTAACCCACTGAGTGAGTGAGCCGAGTATTGGGCGAGTAGTGCGCAGCCTAGCCGCAACACCCCCGCATTATCATTTTGCTGGGGCATGTCCCCAGTAAAGCAAATAGGAAATGCAAGCACGCGCTTCATTTTGCCGTTAATTGTGAGGATTGTACCTCGGTCAAGCTTTGATAGCTCGGGGAGTGATGACATAACATCGTTAAGCTTGGCACCATGTGGCCCAAGAGTTATCACGAACACATTTGACCGCTTCATGCGGTCTTGTAGAGACTGCGCTGCAATTGTGTATATTCCAATGAGTGAGCAGTACATATTTCTATACACGCCAAATCCATCAATGAAGATGATTAGCGGCATAGATATAAAAGCTTCAAGTATCCAGTCCCTCCCATATGCCTCTAACTCTAGCTCAGCGATGTGCGGGTGTGACTGCGCTGCGGGCTGGATTTTCATTTTTGACAGGTTGAAGACACGGCGAACGTGGAGCTTGTCATTGAAGCTGTAGGCTTGGGCCGCTGGGATCCCGTTCTCAAAAAAACGTAGTCCACGGACAGTGTGACCTGGGCAATAACCTGTTCTGACGAGACATAGTCAAAATAGTCTTCACAGAGTATTTTCTCTGAGGCTCAAGTGGAATGGCCAACCGTGCAACTGCACTGCTCATACTTGGTGGTAAATCTGTGCTTATACACACGCGCTGGATTCGGACAAGGACATCGTTATTGTTGCTACTGCAACTTCGCTGATCGATGCCAATGCTGCACACCAAGATATATGTCGACTCGAGATCATATGTTATGGAGCAGGTCAAGCAATGGCGGAGCATGCTTTTGAAGAAGTTGGTTGTGAGTATTTTCATTATTCTGAGAGAAGCATATCTAACTTTATTACAGACCCATGTCACCATTGTCGTCGAGAAGGACCAGAAAGTTCCTGGTGGGATGCTGAAAAGCTGCTCCAAGTTTGAAGATCTTGTGCTGTCGTTCCGTGGGCGATACACCACTACCAACTTCATGGAGGTGTTTTACTTCGTTCACCGATATGTCGACATTCCCTCCTCTACTGCCCTGGGGCAGTATTACTGCTGTGAGCTGTACGCTCATATATGTGCAAAGGGCAAGCTGATGATGGATTGGGAGGCCAAAAAGGGACGCGCTGTGGATGACAAAATCTCGAGGAGTAAACTGGTTGAATTTATGTCCCAGTTCCCCCTCATCGAGAGGTTCGACGAGCTGAAGAAAGAGGACTTCCACGAGCTTTTCAACAAGACCATCCTGAATGACGACAAGATCCGACCGAAAATTTCCACCCTCCAGGCCGGTGTTGATTATTTCCTTGGCGCACCACCCCAGGTATGTTTACACTGTCGATGCTTACGACAACCCCCCTCCCCATGTTCTTGAGGTCTCTTTCTGTGCTAACTCTTGGATGTATCAGCGTAGTGAGCATACCTCGAACATACCCGGAACAAATCTCGAACATACCTCGAACCATGGCGAACATATGAAAACATACTGGAATACTGGGATATACTTGTGGCTTGGCTTGGCTTGGGTTTTCACAATTGGCTGGCAAGAGTCATGTTCTTTATGGCTGTGATCTTCGATCACCTTCCGGCATGGTTATATTTGCTATATACTACTTTTAGCTAATATTAAATGAACAGTCTTTGGAATCAACTTCGGAATCCCTCTGTTTTGTGCCGGTGATATGTTTCTGTTATACCTCTTGTCACAGGTTCGTTTTCATTCTCCATCTTGATCTGGGTGCTCATCGAAACTGCCTTCCTATTGTCGCCAGCGTTATCCTGCAATTGCTTCTTCTCCTTCCTGTTGCTTCCTTCTACTGTTGGTATTATCATGCCGCCAGGTGTTCCTTTTGCTGATCGTTCGCTGGTGACATATCTACGCTGGGAGTTGCCGCTCGTGGCTTGGGGCTGTCAAACCCTTGATTCCCAGAAGTAATTCGCGCTTTTACGGCTTCTTACTTTCTGTGGTATGGCTCTTTCTGTCTTCTTGCCACCACAATGCAAATGTCACTGCATATTCTCGTTGCCGCAGTGTATTGTCACCGTTGTGCTCTTGTTACCACCCTAATCCCACCACTACATGGCTCTGATAGCAATACTCACCGTCGATGAGTGGGCTTCTGCGAGACTGAGCATTTGCACCATTGGGCTGGTTAGCTGCGGGCGACCACCACCACCACCCCTACGCCTTCTTCATACTTATTTCCTTGTCTATCAGATTGATCAGAGCTGATCTGGATAGATATATAGGCAACCCTTCCCCGAGCAGCCGGCACTGACACCCTCATACTGCTCCTGGCGCCCCTTTCGGCGATTCTTCTGAGGGGCTGCAGAGCGACCGCCATACAACCGGGCGGACCCCCTTCCGACTGCCCTACGACCAGCGTTGGCCACTTTGCCGTTGATGGCGGCACCAGCGGCGGAACAGTTGTCAGGGTTTTTACGACAATTTGGGTGGATTGGCCACCACCGAGCTCAATATGGACAGCGGTAAGTCAATTAAACCGTCATATTACTATATACTTATTATCTACAGCGTATTTCCAGACCACCGTGGATGGCCGTTGAGCTAGAGAACGGCCGTTCCACCGAAGCTCGGGCCACTCCACCATTGGGGAACCGTAACTATAGGTTTTGCCCACTTTCCCACCACCGTCGTACCACCCTTACCAAAATAGGTGGTGCGCCAGTAAGGTAAGTTCTGCCGATACGCGAGTATAAGTTATAAAAAGAACCAGCAGAGTGTCACGTGTTGGACTGTGAGGCGACCAACGTGACCCAGACCCAGACCCAACCAATGATCCTCGGCTTTCTCGTTTTTTTCCCCAGACCCCGCCACAGCCTATACACAACCAATCAAAGTCTCATGATTATACAACTTTCCCTCGAAAATCCAGATAGTTGCCGATGTTCGCCCTGGGCATATGTTGTCAACTTTGTTTCCTCTCCTCTAAACCATAGAATCAATTCTGGCTGCTCAATTCCAAACTTGACAAGCTCAAACAAACTCGCAAACCCCCACCTCAACAGCCACCATGGACACCGTTCTTCGGCAGTCCAAGACCATGTGTCCCTTCCTGAAGAAGACCTCCCCAGCGACTCTCCGCTCCCTTTCTGCTACCAGCGGCCCAACTCGCAGCTACCATGCGTCCCCAGGTGGCGGCTCCATGTCCAACCTGCAGACCATTGCCCGCCGCTGCCCTGTCATGGGATCAGCTATGGCCGTCCAGAGCGCGAAGACCGGCGGTAAGGTCGCTTTTGGCGCTATTGCGGCCCTCAAGGGCATTCGCGGCTTCTCCGGCAAGGCCAGCACTGGTAAGGCCAAGCTTCATACCAGCAGTGCTCATGCAGCCAGGCCAATGGAGGGTATCCTGATGGGCGAAAAGCGTGAGTCAATTCCCAGGCACATATCTCTATAAGTGGTTACTGACACGTCCAAGTCCCCCAGATCCAGCCAGCCAAGCCAGTCAAGGAGGCTGCCACCGTACCAGAGAACCTCGTGAGGAAGGATGGCAAATTCGACTACGATGCCTTCTACACGAACGAACTCGAGAAGAAGCACAAGGACAAATCTTACCGCCATTTCAACAACATCAACCGACTGGCCAAGGAGTTCCCACGTGCGCACACTGCAAACCCAGAGGAGCGCGTCACGGTGTGGTGCTCCAACGATTACCTAGGCATGGGCAGAAATTCGAAGGTGCTTAAGGCAATGCATGAGACTCTCGACGTATACGGTGCCGGTGCGGGCGGAACACGGAATATCTCAGGTCACAACCAGCACGCCGTGGCGCTCGAGAAGACGCTGGCGACTTTGCATGCAAAGGAGGCAGCGCTGGCATTCACTTCGTGCTATGTTGCCAACGACGCAACTATGGCCACCTTGGGCAGTCGCCTGCCAGGCTGTGTCTGGCTCTCCGACAGCTTGAACCACAACTCCATGATCGTGGGCATCCAGCACTCCGGCGCGAAGAAGATGGTGTTCAAGCACAATGATCTCGCCGACCTTGAGGCTAAGCTTACGTCCCTTCCACTCTCCACCCCAAAGATCATCGCCTTCGAGTCGGTCTACAGCATGTGCGGCTCCGTCGCTCCGATCGCGGAGATCTGCGACTTAGCCGACAAGTACGGCGCCATTACCTTCCTCGACGAGGTCCACGCAGTGGGTATGTACGGACCACACGGTGCTGGCGTGGCAGAGCACCTCGATTATGAGGCTCACGTGAACGGTCGCCCCAGCGGCACCATCATGGACCGTGTAGACATCATCACCGGCACCCTCGGCAAGGCCTACGGCTGTGTAGGTGGTTACATCGCCGGTTCCGCCTCCATGGTCGACGCCGTGCGCTCCCTCGCCGCCGGTTTCATCTTCACCACCACCCTCCCCCCCGCCACGATGGCAGGCGCACGCGCAGCCATCGAGTACCAGATGTCCACCCAAAGCGACCGTCGCCTCCAGCAGCTGCATACTCGCGCCGTGAAGGACGAGCTCGCAGCTCGCAGCATCCCCGTCATGGATAACCCATCTCACATCATCCCCGTGCTTGTCGGTACCGCCGAGCTAGCGAAGGCCGCAAGCGACTTGTTGCTGGAGAAGCATGGGATCTACGTGCAGAGCATTAACTACCCCACCGTTCCGGTTGGACAGGAGAGACTCCGCATCACGCCTACCCCAGGTCACACGAAGGAGTACCGCGAGCACCTCGTCGACGCGCTCGAGAGCGTGTGGGCCAAGCTCGGCATTAAGCGCACCAGTGACTGGGCAGCCGAAGGCGGCTTCCTGGGCGTCGGGGCCGATGAAGCAACCATCGAGCCGCTCTGGACCGATAAGCAGCTAGGAGTTGAGGCTGCCAAGGGGACCAATGGGAAAGTGGGGGTCATCCAGGCGCTGCTTGAACGCGAGGAGGCGGCCCAGGCACAGACCGCGTCTGTGTAGCCGTCTATCGCTATCTACTCACCGAAGTAGCAGGCAGCGATACGGCTGCGAGTCTGGGGGCTCAGCGGACCGGAAACCACGACCTTTTTGAGCTGGGTGGGGAGTGGAGACGAGAGCATATTGTGATTATATATGCCCGAGATTATTTTGATTAGTGATGGGGATGGTGAGACGGCGGGCGGATTGAATGCCAGCTTGCAATTTCGATTCTTGCATATGCCATCTAACGCTTTACTGTGACGTAAATTGTGCTCTTGTTAGTAATATTCAGGTGCATGAATTATCGTGATGTGCGGAGATCCCCTCCGAACCCCTTTCTATGGAAGTCCCGGCAAAAAAAACCCGTTCCTATGATCTTAGCATATCTACCTCCCCTGTTCCCGGAAGTACTCGCATCCTCACGCATCTTCATCCCATCTCTGCAGCTCTGTCCGGATCATGCCGACTCTGCATCCCGGATCCCGAGACGCGGATCCACGCGCCATCGTCGCATGGACCAGTACTTTGTGATTCCAGCAGCCATGCATCCCCCAATTTTGAAACACCGCGCAACCCGGAGTCGTTTGAGGCTGAACGGGGAGGATGGGAAAGGTCGCCTACTAAATTTCCGCATTATCATCGTTGGCGATCCGAGCGTTGTTGGATCTGAGACTCGATTGCGCTGTGTTGTCGTCACACCCGTGCTCTGCCAACCGTGACGCGGTCCCGGCGCTGCGAAGGTATCACTTTCATGGGAGGCTCAATATGGTAATTTCACATTTGCGGATTGACGCAGCGTGCGCGTCGGGTTTGAGCAAAGCTTTACCTTGGGCGAAATGTAAGGAGGTGGTCACCGGCTCAGTTCCAGGTGTATATAGGCTCTCCCTTGCTCGTCTCACAGTGTCAATTGAAGCCCATTTCCTCCTCCCCAAAACCAAGTCTTAAAACCCGAAATCCATTCACCCACCAAATGACCATTCCCAGCCCACTTCATCAGACAAGAAAGAAATCAAGTTTTGCGCTTAACTCGATGCCACCTCCGCCGCCAGTACCCAAGCGCGCCCCTTTCCGGCCTCGCCAATTCTGCCGATCGCCAACCCAGCACCTCCGAAAACCAACGTCAACCGAACACCCTCAAAACCACCACCACGAACACCACCCACGCCGCAACCCCGTCTAAAACAACTCCTCTTCTTCCCCCAACCAGCTCCTCACCACCACCCCTCGCAACGGCATCACTGGCCCCTTCCCACCCCGGCCCCCCACCCCGCGCGCCCGCCGGACCACCCTCGTGTCCGCCGCCCATCCCAGCCGTGGACGAACCCGCGCCTCCGCCCGCCTCGTGGCCCATCTCCCACTTCTCCTCCTCGCCGACCTCTCCCTCTAACCCACCACCAACGACCGCAAACCCGCGCCTCCCCGCGCCCTCCTCCCAGCCGCCCTACCCGACCCCCCCGGCCGCCGCGCGCCATCGCTGGTCCCTCTACAACGCTTTCGCGCCTGCGCTCCTGCCCCAGCTACCGGACCCGCGCACGCAGCGGCTGAGGCTCGAAGCTCAGCGGGCTACGCGGCTGTGGAATCCGAGTAATAGCACGCCGCGCATGCGTCGGCCGACGACGACGACCACTACAACGGAGAGAAGGGCGCGTGGGAGAGCGGCGTCAGGAGCGAGTGTTGCGCAGCCAGCGATTCCGCTGCGGCATCCGCAGCTGACGAAGGGGGAGATTGAAGGAGAGATTCAGGGTGCGGGGGATATTGAGTTTATTGGCGGGAAGGATAAGGGTGGTGCTGGTGATTATCCGCTGCTGAGTTTGAGGGAGCAGAGGTTTAGTCGGAATTCGAGCGGACGTGCGAGTCTGCAGGTTGAGTACAGCGCGGCTAGCTCAGGGACGCAGAGTAATCGCGTTAGTCTGCCGAGGAGCGTGACATCGATTGATATACGGCGCAGTTTTAGCCTTGTGGCTGAGGATTTTGCGGCAGGTGCGACGGTAGAGCACGGCGATAAGGGGAAGGGAAAAGATATCGAAGGAAACAGACGAGTATATATTGAGCGACGATCAACGGGCTACCGCAAACGGGGACAGTTAGTTGCCTCGTTGCAAACACCCGTCGAGCTATCACCGAAGTTTAAGCAGGACATCGGACCACCTCTCGCGCACACCACAAGAAACTACACAATGGCCGATCTCGAAAGCGGTCCACCCCCCTCGCAATCCCAATCCCAAAACCCCTACCACGACCACGACACCACCGACAATCTCGCCTCCTTAACTTCCACACACACCTCCATCCACGGCTCCGACCGCCCCATCGCCCCCGGCGCCGACGACGCCTGGGGTCCCGCGCATCCATGCTTCCCTCACCTAAACCCCTACGTCCCCACCGACTCCGTCGCCTACGCAAACACGCGCATCATCCGCATCCCACGTGACTGGATGATTGCCGGCGACCTCGCTCCGACCTTCAGCGCCACATACCCCGAGCTACTCGGCGAGGCGGGACTAGGGGAGGCCGAGTTCCGGCGCTGCGTGGAGTCCATTAATACACGGCTCATCGAGGCGTTCAATCCGTTTGGTGTGCGGAATCTGGTGGATGCGGTGATGGGGCTATGTACAGGGTGGTTATGGGATGATGCGGGGCTGACGTATACGAAGAGGTGTTTGGCGGCGGCGGAGAAGGCGATTGAGGGGTTTAATCGCGAGTTGGAGATGGGGAGCTCGCAGGCGAGGTTTATTTCGCTGAAGAAGAGCGCGTATATGAGTGTAAGTCGACTTCACCCCTCCCAAATCCTATGATGTGATTTCTAGGTCGGTGGCTGACAGGTTCATAGCTTGATGTCCAGATCCCGACACCACAGATCGGGTTTATCGAGTCCGAGATGGGCGAGGATGACGACGGAGTCTCAGATGCGGGTACGGAGCGACCAATTGCTGAGAGAGCGGAGACTCGAGACGGCGAGGTGGTGTACTAGTTACCTGGTGAGAGCAAGCAAAAGTGGCAGCTGTGGACAGTTTACTGGATATACCCCCCATTTCCCTTAACACAACTCCGGATGGGCATTCGCATATTCGGAATTCTCCTTAATTCTTTTTTTTTGTCTCCCTGCCAGCGCGGCGTCTGGGTTTTGGGGGCATATTTCTCTACCAAGAAGCTGCGTTTTTTTCGACTGTGGCTTTCTTTTAGGATGGGATGGGGATGGGGATGGATTGGGATGGATTCTGTTACGTGGGTTTAGAGAGGTTTTTCTCTTGTAATGAGTAGTAGTTAATATTTCGGTGTTACGATTGGTACTGTCCGTTTGCGTGCGTATATGTTGTCGTTGCAAAGTTCAACATGCCATTCAACACCTATGTTTTAGGTGCTTCTGTGGTGAGGAGATTCCGGCTCCGAACATCTTGACGTTGATAGGAAACATTCAGACCTGATGTTAGAGCCAGAATCTTCCACACCACAGAAGCAGGTCACATAGCATCAAGTGCGGACTCCAATCGCAGTGCCAAGGCGGAGGGTCCGAACCCGTGCGCTACAGTGCCAAGGCGGTGGGTCGTCACTCCGAACCCCGCACGGGAACGTATATACAGTAAAAATACGATAAGTCGATATGCTTTTAGCCGATATTTACGTTATCTCGATATCTATTTCTGTACGGAAGCTTTTTACATACAAAACACAATACATCCGATATCGTGAGATCCTCCTTGAATATCAACTTATGCTAATCTTTTGAATCTTATAGAATGCCTTCGAGAAAGCTCAATTCAATGACGATTGAACAGCGTCGTGCTCTTCGACAATGGACCATCAACAAAACACCTCGAACTTCCCAAAAAGATTGTATCGCCTGGTTTTTTGAGAAGTACAACATTCGAATTAGTCAATCTACAGTCTCGGAATCCCTTAGCAGCCAATTTATCAACCTTGATGATCTGATTAATACACCAACAATAGGGAAGAGGAATGATACGAATATACGTCGACGGGAAGTGGCTTGGCCAGATATTGAGGCTATTCTTTTTGAGTGGCAAGAACGAATCGATTCAAAAGGAGGTTTTACAACTGCGGAGGTCTTACAAGAGAAGGCAAAGCGAATTTGGTCACAACTACCACAATATCAAGGGAAGCCTTCGCCAGAGTTTAGCATTGCTTGGATACAGAAATTTCGACTATGTCACAACATCCGGAATAGAAAGAGGCAAGGAGAAGGGGCATCAGTCAGTGAGACAGCAGAGGACGAGATGAGGGCTATTCAGACAGTGGCTGGGGAGTATTTAGAGGACAATATTTATAACATGGACGAGACGGGTTTATACTGGAAGATGATGCCATCTCGTGGGCTTTCTACAATGGAGGCTCGAGTAGGAAGGAAGATGGACAAGGCAAGGATGTCTGTCGTATTCTGTTGTAACGCTGCTGGTATTGATCGATGTCCTCCTTGGTTTATTGGCAAGGCAAAAACGCCTCGAGCTTTACGAAACATCGACATCATAGCAATGGGAGGGGTTTCGAGGTGGAATAAGAAGGCTTGGATGAATCAGTTTATTATGGCAGAATGGTTAAGGGCTTTTTATGCTCGTATTGGTACAACACGGGAGGTTCTTCTCACCATGGACAACTTTTCAGCACATATCAAGGCCCTCGAATCGACACCACCCCCTGCGAATATCTGAGTTATCTGGCTTCCTCCAAATGCAACAAGTCGATTTCAAGCCCTAGATCAAGGTATCATTGCCTCTGTCAAAGCTCATTACCGTCGACAATGTCTCCATTACATCCTTGACTTGACGCTTTTGAAAGGAATGAAGATCCTGTCCAAACGATGAATATACGACTTGCTATTCGATGGCTTCTTCGATCCTGGAATCATGAACTTACAAACTTGACAATCTATAACTGTTTTCGAAAGAGTACAATTGTTCAAAAGCCAGTTCAACTACCCTCACAACCTCTTCCTGATACTACCAATCTCTATCAACAAGTACAACAAGCTGGGAATGTACACGACTCTATGGATCTTTCAAGCTTTTTAAATCCAGTCGATGAGGATATACAAGAGTTAGAGGGGTGGGAGGATTTTCAGGGGGGGGATGCTATTCTTGAGGATATCATGTCACAATACGTCCCAGATACCACTCAAGATGATGAGGAAGAGGATGACCCTTCTTCACAGCCTGTGCCAACTACACAAGCTGCGATTAACGCCATTCAAGTTCTGATTGAGTTTACGGAATCTGGGAATAGTGACGCCTCAGAAGCACCAATGTTCTTACGTTCTTTTGAACGTTTTGAGAGACAGTTAAGGCTCCTTGAAGCCAATTCACAAAGGCAGGGGACATTAGACTCATGGTTTATGTAAATAGCTTCAATTTTTAATTTAATCACGTGTAATAACGTACATGTATAGCGAAAGCGCCAAACAAGCGAAAGCGCCAAAATTATCTACCCTCACGACAAACATTGCGATAAATCTACCACAACATTAGAAATCAATTGAAACTACTCGGAGTCCTCTTCCTCAGAGGTGTCTATTACAATCTGACACGTGCGCGCATTGTGCCCAGTCTCACCACACTTGCCACAGCGACGGGCACGGGTTTCTTCCCTTGGCTTCCGACCACGGCTTGCCCTTATTTCCTGCTCTACCTGCTGCACAACATCCCTCTCATCCTGTAGCTCTTGCGCCCCTTGTTGACTAAGTGATCCTCCTTGCTGTAGTCGTGTTTTCCTAGCTCTCCGGCGCTTGCTTAGTACTTCATTTGCCTGTCGTAGGTTTTGGTTCTCTCCCTTTAGCAGTGCTAATTGATGCATTATTTGCGATGCACCCTTTGTAAACTGGTCAACAGCTGCATAGATTGAGGTTGGAGAGCTATTTTGATGGCGTGAAATCCGAGTTTTAATAAATGTAGACTGTGACATAGCTTCAATTGGGTTGTTTGGTGTCTGAGAAACCCAAGGTTGAGCAGTACCTGGGCGGGAGCTTGGAGGCGTTGGTGTCCTTAACTTAAGATCAAGTGTAGATATCACTCTCTCAGGGTCAAATGGAAGAAGCCCTGCCCCTCGGAACCCGCCTCGAATGTTACTTTCCGTCATTGTAGTGTTAAATGCAGCGTGGAAGGCAGGAAAGAAGTCATCCTTTGTAATATGAGAAATATGAGCCTGCATCATATCTTCAATTTGCCGACCATAGGCCTGCTTTAACGGGCCGAAACAGCCAACATCAAGTGGCTGGAGTAGATGAGAAGAGTGAGCAGGCACACAAAGCGTAATAATGTTGTGTTCCTTGCAGTACTCCTCAAACTCATCTGAGTGGTGGCTCTCATGACCATCAAGGACTAACAAGCGATAACCACCAACACTCCGGGCCTTTGTATGCTTCTCAAAGTGCTGAATCCAATCCATGCCTCTCTCGTTTGTAGTCCAGCCATTTTCAGTAACAGAAATCACCCAATCGCTTGAAAATCCACTATTCTCATACCAAGATGTAAGGTGGTTTTTGCCTGCAACAATGATAAATGGTGGTACTGCCCAACCTTGAGAACTAACGCCTTGGATTACTGTAACCCATTCCCGATTACCAGGCTGTACCTTCTTTGCTTTTGCCCGCCCGTCTGAGCTTGTTACAACCATAGTGTCATACTGACATTCGTTGCACTCAGTTTGCTATCAAACTCAAGAGCAAACTTAGAAATCTCCTCCTCAAACCTACAAGTCACCATACATATCTTGGCTTATCACACCAACAACAGAAGCAATACTACTCAACGATTGCTGCAAACTCTTCTACTACATCTGTTTATGCTACATACATCACGGCATATCATTTGGACACTCATTGAACAAGTTATTAAGAAAATCTCCTCCTTAAGGGGGTGGGCCAATACTACCACATGGCATATCTCTACCAACTAGAGGCCTAGGAACATGAACGATAGCTCTAGAAGCTTCTACAACCCTCTATGATTCATTACACGTCATCGCTCCTTAGTTACCCACAAGATTGGTTAAGTTATGACATAATTTGTCTATAGGTACTCTGACCTTGGACCTCCTTTTCACTTCCTATAGGCTAGGAACCCAAGAGATGGTTCTATGGGATTCTCTTACGTTCACTACATGATTAGCAAGCTAGTTGTGGGTCGCACTTGATTTCTAATACATTTACCAAGCCTGGTTAGTCATGGAAAGTCATGGAAAATGAGAGAACTACACTCCTTTGGCATAAATAGGATTGCCCTTTCCTTAAGAAAGGGCAAGCAGACAATACAGTAAATCGACTAGCACATACTTCTACGTCTTTTCCAAGCTTCCAAGCATTGATCTTGTTATTCTCTGTTTTTGAAAAGTCAGTGAGGTGCTAACCTCTGACTTACCCCTGAGTTCTCAGACTCAACATTTGTTGCAACTTGTCTAAACCACTTCACCACATCATACACCTGATTGCTGCGTTGTGGAATAGTCTAAGCTACAACCCTTTGGCTCTGTTTCCTAAGACAGTGTGTTGTCTTAGTAAATTCATCCCTTCCTTGGGTGGCTAGATTCTCATATCTGGTGCACCCACCATTACACATAGCAGTTGAGATAACGCCCATCATAAACCCAGTCTCATCAAAGTTGTAGATATCTGCTTCATCGATACCATATTTCGCAATTGTGTTACGCACAAGTTCAAACCAGCCATTAATAACTTCTGGATCTTCGCACTTAGCCCTCTGGTAGTCGTATTTGCGCTGAAAGCGTGTCTGGAGCTCTACACGCCGCTTAACAAAGTTTGAAGCCCAACGCGACCCAACGCGTGACGCGTCGCGTGTTGCAAGTTGTAATGGTGGGTGCACCAGATATGAGAATCTAGCCACCCAAGGAAGGGATGAATTTACTAAGACAACACACTGTCTTAGGAAACAGAGCCAAAGGGTTGTAGCTTAGACTATTCCACAACGCAGCAATCAGGTGTATGATGTGGTGAAGTGGTTTAGACAAGTTGCAACAAATGTTGAGTCTGAGAACTCAGGGGTAAGTCAGAGGTTAGCACCTCACTGACTTTTCAAAAACAGAGAATAACAAGATCAATGCTTGGAAGAAAAGACGTAGAAGTATGTGCTAGTCGATTTACTGTATTGCCTGCTTGCCCTTTCTTAAGGAAAGGGCAATCCTATTTATGCCAAAGGAGTGTAGTTCTCTCATTTTCCATGACTTTCCATGACTAACCAGGCTTGGTAAATGTATTAGAAATCAAGTGCGACCCACAACTAGCTTGCTAATCATGTACTGAACGTAAGAGAATCCCATAGAACCATCTCTTGGGTTCCTAGCCTATAGGAAGTGAAAAGGAGGTCCAAGGTTAGAGTACCTATAGACAAATTATGTCATAACTTAACCAATCTTGTGGGTAACTAAGGAGCGATGACGTGTAATGAATCATAGAGGGTTGTAGAAGCTTCTAGAGCTATCGTTCATGTTCCTAGGCCTCTAGTTGGTAGAGATATGCCATGTGGTAGTATTGGCCCACCCCCTTAAGGAGGAGATTTTCTTAATAACTTGTTCAATGAGTGTCCAAATGATATGCCGTGATGTATGTAGCATAAACAGATGTAGTAGAAGAGTTTGCAGCAATCGTTGAGTAGTATTGCTTCTGTTGTTGGTGTGATAAGCCAAGATATGTATGGTGACTTGTAGGTTTGAGGAGGAGATTTCTAAGTTTGCTCTTGAGTTTGATAGCAAACTGAGTGCAACGAATGTCAGTATAACATGATCCCCCTTTTAAGGACGTTTGTTGGCTGTCTGCTTGCCCTTTAGCCAGTTGGCTTTCTTAGAAAGAAATTCTAGAATGAGCTTAGATGCATTTTTTAGATTTCTCTTAGGCTCCCAAGTGTTGTCACTTGTAGGATAGCCTTTCCACTTAACGAGGAAGTAGTCCTGACCTCTAAGTGTCTTTTTGTCAAGGATAGACTCTACTTCATATTCTGGTTGATCCAAGATCAGAACAGGAGGTGGAGGAGACTGAAGTGGTCTTAAGGAACTTTCTTGTGCCTTAGACAAGAGAGATGCATGGAAGACATTATGGATAGTCCAAGTAGGTGGTAATGCAAGCTCGAAAGCATTCTTGCCAATAGTCCTTGTGATCTTAAAAGGTCCAAGTCTTTTAGTATCAAGTTTGTCTGAAGGTCTAGTAGTTGTGATATGTCTTCTAGACAAAAAGACTTGATCACCAACTTTGAATTGTGGTGCAACCACCCCCCTGTTAAAGGCCTGAGCCTGCTCGTCTTGTGCACGCTGTATTTGAACCTTGAGATAGTCCTGGAGGCCCTTAAGGTAGATGATTCTTTCAGTAGCAGAAGGATTTTTGAAATTTTCAGGACAATTCAGTTCTGCCACTTCAAACCTAGGGTGATAACCATAGTTTGCATAGAAAGGTGTCTCTTTTGTGGTGTTAGAGACTGTGTTGTTGTAAGCAAATTCTGCAAGATGGAGAAGATCTGCCCAGTTGTCTTGAGCATAGTTTGTATAAATTCTTAGATATTGTTCAAGTACAGAGTTGACTCTCTCTGTCTGGCCATCTGTTTGAGGGTGATAAGCTGTAGAGAAGCGTTGTTCCATGTTTAAGAGTTTAGAGAACTCCTTAAAAAAGTTTGAAGTGAAAACTGCTCCCCTATCTGAGTCCAGTGTCCAGGAATTCCATGATATTTAAAGACCACCTTGAGGAATAGCCACGCAAGTTCAGAAGCTGTGATAGTCTCATTGCAAGGCTCAAAGTGTGCCATTTTTGTGAGCCTTTCTACCACCACAAGGATAGAGTCATAAGGGGTAGCACCCCCTTTTGGGATAGAAGGAGGCAACTTGACTATAAAGTCAATGGATATGGAGTCCCATGGGCGTTCTGGTATAGGTAGAGGCTGCAAGAGGCCATAGGGCTTTTGCCGTGTAGGTTTGTTCAAGTTGCAAGTAGTGCAAGAAGATATATAGTCTTGAAGAGTAGTCCTTAGACTAGGCCAGTAGAACTTTCTTGTTAGAAGTTCATAAGTTTTTGCAAAGCCAAAGTGCCCTGCAGCTGGAGCATCATGGAACTGCTGTAGGAGGTGTAGCTGTAATCGTTTATCCCTTGGGACATAGATATAGTTCTTGAATAAGAGAAGTCCATGCTGATTTTTTGAGAAATTCTGTAGTCCAACTTTCTCAAGAGAGGAACCTTTCTTCTGGAGGTATTCCAAAGTTCTTTTCGCAAAGGGATCATGGTTGTAAGCATCTTTGAATGCTTTAAGAAGTGTTGCTGAGGGTGTATAGACTTTAAAGGTCTCTGGTTCCTGAGAAGAGGTAATGGGGGCAACTTGGTCTTGAGGGGATAAGTTTACCCCTAAGTCCTCTGTAGTACTAGGTTTGCTTAAAGATGCTGCTATAAGCTTTGCTGAGTCTAGCAGAGCCTTTGTATTGCTAGTTTTAGCAGAATCTTGGTAGTCATGTCTTCTTGAGAGGAGATCTGCTCTTTGATTCTTGGCCCCTGAGACATGTTTTATAACAAAGTCAAAACCTCCTAGTTGTTCAGACCACCTTGCTTGTCGTCTATTGAGCTGTTTAGTGGTTGTAAAGGTCAAGAGGTTTGAATGGTCACTGTAAATAGTGATAGGATAGTTTGCCCCTTCAAGGTAGCATCTCCAATGCTTTAGAGAACATACTATGGCAAGCAGTTCCTTGTCTGTAATGGGATAGTTTTGTTCAGCTGCTGATAGCTTTCTTGAGTAAAATGCCACAGGCTGTAGCTCTTCTTGTTTGTCTTTTGGAGCTTGGTATAAGATTCCAGAAATGGCAAAATCTGAGGCATCTGTCTCAAGAGTGGCAGGTTTCAAGGGGTTAAAGTGTAGTAACATTTTCCCTTCTTTAAATTCTCCTTTAAGAGCATCGAAAGCATCTTGCTGTGTCTTATCCCAGTGATACAAAGTGTCCTTGTGAAGTAATTGAGTAAGGGGTAAAGCCAAGGATGTATATCTTGGTATAAACCTCCTGTAATAGTTGGCAAACCCAAGGAAAGACTGAACCTCTTTAATGCTGGAAGGAATAGGCCACGTTTGTACTGCTTTTGTCTTTTCAGGGTCCATCTGAATGCCTTCTGTTGAAATTCTATGTCCTAAGAAATCAACTTGAGACATATGGAAAAGACATTTCTCAAGTTTGCAAAAGAGTTGTTGAGATAGCTTCTCTAAGACTTGTCTAACATGTAGAACATGCTCTTGAGTGTCTAAAGAGTATATAAGAATGTCGTCTAAGTAGACAACAACAAAGATATCCAAGTAAGGTCTTAGAATATCATTCATGAGAGCTTGGAAAGAAGCAGGTGCATTGGCAAGCCCAAAAGGCATTACCTGGTATTCAAAATGACCATAGCGTGTTCTGAATGCTGTCTTCCACTCATCACCTTCCTTGATGCGTATCAGGTTATAAGCTCCCCTGAGATCTAACTTGGTAAAGATCCTTGCTGAAGAGAGCCTATCTATGAGCTCAGGGATAAGGGGTAAAGCATATCTGTTTTTAACAGTGACTGCATTAAGGCCCCTATAATCAACACAGAGACGCAAGGAGCCATCTTTCTTCTTGACAAAGAGAATGGGAGCTCCTGCTGGTGAGGAAGAAGGTCTGATAAAGCCAGAACTAAGGTTCTCATCTAGGTATTCTCTGAGAGTTTTCAGCTCTAATTCAGATAGAGAGTAGATAGGGCCGTAGGGAGGCATTGAGCCTTCTGCGAGTGGTATCTCATGGTCATAAGGCTGGTGCTTTGGCAGAATTGATGCCTTTGCCTTGTCAAAAAGATGTTGGTAGTCTTGGTATGCTAAAGGCAAAATGACCTCCTGAGATGATTTCTCCAAATCTGAAGTAGCTGCTATCTCCAGGACAGGTTGGAAAGGTTTAACCCATATCAGAGATGATATATCGTCCATAGTTTGGTCAAAATCCTTGATCTGGGACAAGTTTGAGTCTTGGACCTGAATAGGGGTAACTGAGGCTTGAAGGGTTTTTTCAGTATTGAGCTCAGGATTTGAGCTAAACCCAAGCGATAAATGCTTCCAATTGATAGTTGGATCATGCCTTTGAAGCCATGGAAGACCTAGGATGACTGGGTACTTCATTGGTATAACATCTAAAGAGATGGTGTCTGAAAATGTTGATTTTCCTAGGGGAATCTCAAGTTTGAGTACTGGGGTGTTGCAGGTAATGGAACCTGAACTGATAGGAGTTCCATCAATGACTCGGAGCAACTCTGGAGTGCGTTTGGGAATTGTAGGTAACTGGTGTGTCAAGATGAGGTCTTGAGATATAAAGTTGCCTGTTGCCCCTGAGTCTATCATAGCCCTTGTAGACAACACCTGTTGTTTGAAATGGAGTTGAATAGGGATTAACAGGTGTGTGAGACTCTGAGAAAGCACCATCGACACATCTTTGTTGTCTAGGGGAGAAGTTATAGTCTCAGTTGAAGTTGTGCCTGCTAGGGATTTTTCAAGTTTTTCAGGAATAGCAGTTGTGACTGTGTCTGAGGCTGCTATATGTTTTGAATCAGCACTCCCCCGTGCTGAATAGCACTCCTGAATTCTGTGTCCCCCTTTGCCACAGTATAAACAAAGGTTGTTGTCCATTCTGTGTTTTCTTTCTTGAGGGGTAAGTTTACCCCTTTTCAGTTTTTGAGGGTATCCTGTAGGCTGAGGTGCTGGATTTGCTGTAGATCTCTTTATAGAGGCGTCTAAGTCCATAGGTTCAGGTGCTGAGTCCTTAGCAGTTGGTGTAGAGGTGTAATTGTTGAAATTTCTTGTTGGATGCCAGTCTTGGTTCTTCTCCTTTCTTCTTTCAAAAAGCCTATCATCAAGTCTGACAGCTTTCTCTATAAGCGTTTGAAGTGTTGTAGGGCGTTCTTCTTTGCTGAGTTCATCCTTAATAGAGCTCTTGAGCCCTTGGTAGTAAGTGAAGACTAAGGCTTCTTCATTCCAAGTCAAGTGAGAAGTGATTCTCCTAAATTCTGTTGTATACTGAGCAGCAGAGGTCTTTTGACATAGCTTCTGTAGCTCTCTTTCTGCTGTAGCAGTTTCGTTGATGTCTCCAAAGGTCCTGGTAAGTTCCTCTTGAAACTGGTCATAAGAGGTAATCAAAGGTGTAGTGGTATTTTGGTTGTTGCCACTAAGTCTTCTAAGATATGGCTCAAAGAAGTTGAATGCAGATCCACGGAGGTAGCTGGCAGCGAAATAGATCTTCTGAATGTCTGAGGTGAACTGATGAGGCCTGAGGGTGAAGTAGATGTCCAGTTGCATAAGGAATCCCTTCAACTTCCTCCTGTCTCCATGGTATAAATCTGGTGTTTGCACTTTAGGAAGTGCACCTGGGGTACTCAAAATAGCCAGAGGAGCTGTGGGAAGCTCTGTATGATGTGTCTGAGTTGAAGATTGTGTTGCTGAAGTGTTGGCTTGAAAGGTGTTTTCCAAATTCTCAAGTTTGTTTGCTATAGTTTGTATAAAGGCAAACAGTTGTTGCATCTGCTGTTCAGCAGTAGTTGTAGGAGCTTGGTCGTCCTCCATTGTAGTATCGAAGTGCTGCTATAGAAATAGTTGAAGCTTGAAGCAGGCAAGGTGTAATGGTGGGTGCACCAGATATGAGAATCTAGCCACCCAAGGAAGGGATGAATTTACTAAGACAACACACTGTCTTAGGAAACAGAGCCAAAGGGTTGTAGCTTAGACTATTCCACAACGCAGCAATCAGGTGTATGATGTGGTGAAGTGGTTTAGACAAGTTGCAACAAATGTTGAGTCTGAGAACTCAGGGGTAAGTCAGAGGTTAGCACCTCACTGACTTTTCAAAAACAGAGAATAACAAGATCAATGCTTGGAAGCTTGGAAAAGACGTGGAAGTATGTGCTAGTCGATTTACTGTATTGCCTGCTTGCCCTTTCTTAAGGAAAGGGCAATCCTATTTATGCCAAAGGAGTGTAGTTCTCTTATTTTCCATGACTTTCCATGACTAACCAGGCTTGGTAAATGTATTAGAAATCAAGTGCGACCCACAACTAGCTTGCTAATCATGTAGTGAACGTAAGAGAATCCCATAGAACCATCTCTTGGGTTCCTAGCCTATAGGAAGTGAAAAGGAGGTCCAAGGTCAGAGTACCTATAGACAAATTATGTCATAACTTAACCAATCTTGTGGGTAACTAAGGAGCGATGACGTGTAATGAATCATAGAGGGTTGTAGAAGCTTCTAGAGCTATCGTTCATGTTCCTAGGCCTCTAGTTGGTAGAGATATGCCATGTGGTAGTATTGGCCCACCCCCTTAAGGAGGAGATTTTCTTAATAACTTGTTCAATGAGTGTCCAAATGATATGCCGTGATGTATGTAGCATAAACAGATGTAGTAGAAGAGTTTGCAGCAATCGTTGAGTAGTATTGCTTCTGTTGTTGGTGTGATAAGCCAAGATATGTATGGTGACTTGTAGGTTTGAGGAGGAGATTTCTAAGTTTGCTCTTGAGTTTGATAGCAAACTGAGTGCAACGAATGTCAGTATGACACTTTCCTTAAGAAAGGGCAAGCAGGCAATACAGTAAATCGACTAGCACATACTTCTACGTCTTTTCCAAGCTTCCAAGCATTCATATTGTTATTCTCTGTTTTTGAAAAGTCAGTGAGGTGCTAACCTCTGACTTACCCCTGAGTTCTCAGACTCAACATTTGTTGCAACTTGTCTAAAACACTTCACCACATCATACACCTGATTGCTGCGTTGTGGAATAGTCTAAGCTACAACCCTTTGGCTCTGTTTCCTAAGACAGTGTGTTGTCTTAGTAAATTCATCCCTTCCTTGGGTGGCTAGATTCTCATATCTGGTGCACCCACCATTACAGTGAAGAGTATGGGGCTTTGCTTGCTTCAATGAACCCTTTTGGCAAAATCAAGTTCTTCCTTTGACATATTCCAGAGTGGTGCATATCCCAGCTTTGCATCACCTTCGAGTTCAATATGATGGTCTGAAGGTCGATGGGGAGGTAGCTTGTCTGCTGCCATTTTTGAAAAAACATCCAAAAATTCATGAAATTCCTTCGGAAGGATCAGTCGAGAGTCAATTTCTTCAGTTTTGGTCTTGTTCTTGTGCTCGATTATGTCCTTCATTGATATAGCAAAGACTTGAGCTCCTCTTTGCTTCATGAGCATTCGAAATGGTGCTGCACCAATCATTGCTATGGTGCAAGGTTTTGGTTTTTCCACTTTCAGAGCAGGTTCCGGAGGAGGCATTTCTTTGGCTTTCTTCTTTGGCCTTTGTGTTTCGCTTTTAGATATAGGCTCTGTTTTGAGGGCTCGATCTGGTATAAAATGGTTGCAATAATCTCCAGTGAAGAGGACTTGATCATTGATCATATCGAGAACAACTCCATGTTGCTTCATCCAAGCTTTCCCGAGAATGATGGAATGTTTTCCCAGCGAAGTAATGAATAATGGACATAGGCTTTACACATGCTCTCCCACTTGTAGTCGAGGATATATAGCATGTGTGATAGCAGGGGCAGCCTCTCCATTGAATCCTTCAACTTGTTTTGGCTTCACAAGTTCGACTGGGGCTATCCCTTCGATTTCTCACATTCTTTCTGCATCAGCAGCATTAATGAAGTTTCCACCTGTGGCACCAGTATCGATCAATGCATGGACAATAGCTTTGTATTTTCCTATTCTACAAGTAGCTAAGAAAGGGGTGTCCGGATCAAAACTGGATCTCGAGGAAGAAGCTGCAATTCTGGCTGCACTGCCTCTAGTGATGACTTGTCTAGAGGCTATTCGTTTTCCGAATCGATGATAGACTCAGCTGTAGATACCTCATTCACTTGAGCTTTGAGCTTCTGGGGACAGTCTCGAGCTCGATGTCCATTTTGTCAGCATATGAAGCATTTCCCAAGTTTCATGAGCATTTCTTTTGCTGGATCTTGATGCGGTGGTCGATACAGCTTCTGCGTCTTGTTTTGCATGTTGGAATCATTGTAGGTTGAGGGATTGAAGTTCGAAGTGCCTGGCCCTGATTTTGAGTTTGGCCCATGTTGTTCGAAAATGACTTTGGCTTCCTTTTGTCTTCTTGTTCCTTGATCCGCTGAATGTTCTGGTCGATGAGCATGCATTTCTTTGCAAACTCGTGAAGTGTAGTAGCTCCAACTTCAGCCACTAAGGCTTTCTGCATCTGTTGGTTGACTTTGAAGCGCAAGTCATCCAGCAAAGTTTCTTCAGAGTAATCAAGCTCTGTCGTGAGCCTTTGGAACTCAGCCCAGAACACTGCAAAGGTGTTGTTTCTCTGATACAGCTTTCGATACTCAGTTTGAGCTGTGTGCCTTCGATCGGGATCACTGAAGACTTTTTCCAAAAGTTCGAGAATTTCTTCTGCTGTCTGCAATTTGTTTGTAGAGTTTGGTCGAAGCCTTGGATTGACATGTCGAACTGCCAGTCCTCCCAGTCGACTCTGAATGTAGCTCATTTGTAAAGTCTGTGTTGGAAAATGATCAATGTTGGCTTCGAGCTTGAGGCGAATTTTCACAACCCAGTCTTTAAATGCTGGCTCTATCCCATCTGTGAGGATTGGAGGGTCTGGAATCCGAGCTGACAGTCGACTGTGAGAGTGGTGTCCTGGTTCATTCTTCAGAGCTTGTTGGGTTTGCTTTTCAAGATATTTCTGAATTGTTTGTTGCTCTGTGATTTGTTGCTCGTTGCTCTGGATCAGTTCCTGTAACTGGAGAATGGCATCATCCTTTTTAGCCAGTATCGAATTTGAGTCCTCTGCTAGGGCCAAATAGTCCCGAAGAATGTTCTTGTGCAAAGTCCATGCCATTTTCTGGTTGGCGACAGATAGTTTCTGGAATTCGTCAAAGGTTTCAACATTCCATTCAGCCTTTTCATATCGATTTGCAAGTATAGATTCATGTCTCTCTTGAGCTGTTTTGCCCAGAGTGTGAAGGAAGGTTTCGGATTTGAAATTAGCTGGTCTTGTTCTAGATCATTTCGAGCTGCCATTGCAGCTTTTTCTTCAGCTGTATAAGCCATAGCGAGTTGCTATTTCAATTTCAGTTTATATCGTCAAGTCAGACACATATTGCCAAAGGCCCTATTGTGCAGTTGTTGGCCGTAGGATCCACTCGAGAGGAGCGCACTTCCCTCACAGTTATATCCTTGTCGAGGGAGCGTTGTAAAAGGTCTGACTTGCGAAGGTGGTGTGTGTGTGTCGAGCTGACTGTCGAAAGCCAACTTTGAGGGGTTGCCTCGAGATCGTCCTGGAATCGACTTCAGGATAAGGTTTCTGGTTCTAGGGTTTTCAAAGAGTGGATTTCGATTTCGATTTCAGAAGAGGGTTCAGCTCAAAGAGCAGGAAAAGAGGTATAAGAGAGATTGAGTTTTATGTCACGGTTCACCAAGGCATAGGGCGCCAGTTGGGTATTATGAATTAAACTCAATCTAGAGAAGAAAAGAAAGAGAAGAGGAGCACTCGAGCAGTGGCTCGATCTATATACAGCTATGTTGTTGTGGAGTGAATTCTCTTTAGCGAGACCAGTTCTGAGAATTCACTCCACAACTGAAAACTTCGCTCCAACCCCGGAAAGCTCCCCACACCCCTGAACCCCCACTCGAGCTGCAAGGCGCACTTGATATCGTAACAGTTACCTACAAGATTGGTTAAGTTATGACATAATCTGTCTATAGGGGTACTCTGACCTTGTTCACTTCCTATAGGCTAGGAACCTAGGAGATGGTTCTATGGGATTCTCTTACGTCGACTACAGTTACCAAGCCTGGTTAGTCATGGAAAGTCTTGGAAAATGAGAGAACTACACTCCTTTAGCATAAATAGGATTGCCCTTTCCTTAAGAAAGGGCAAGCAGACAATACAGTAAATCGACTATCACATACTTCCACGTCTTTTCCAAGCTTCCAAGCATTGATCTTGTTACTCCTTGTTTCTGAAAAGTCAGTGAGGTGCTAACCTCTGACTTATCCCTGAGTTCTCAGACTCAACATTTGTTACAACTTGTCTAAACCACTCCACTATATTATACACCTGATTGCTGCGTTGTGGAAGTAAAACCATCCCTTACTTGGGTGGCTAGATTCTCACATCTGGTGCACCCACCATTACAGCTTCGAGCAATGCGTGTGCGAAACGCTTCCTGACAATACACGAACCCGCACTTTCAACTGCGCTTCCAACAACCTTTCGAATACCCGCGACAGCTAGGTCAACACCATCCAGCTGGAATACGAACACATACCGGAGAGACAGGGCTGGATCTTGGGGGGAGCTGGACTTGGTGATGGGAGGGCAAGGGCATTCGGAGGGGCGGCAGACACTTCGCTCAAGGATTGCGTACCTGGTAGGATAACCAGTACGTTTGATGCCACGCTTCGCAAGTGGCATCACGACTCCTGGTTGGGGTGAGGGTCTGAGCAGTAGCTACTGGTAGATAGAGTAGAATATAATATACGGTATATTACACTATTTACCATTGATGATCCTGTCCACCGTGACCTGACCACCACTGGCGCGCCATCAACACTGCCGTACTACTGGGGAGTGGCCGGCTACATCGTTGTTGGTACACCACCGCCTTACAACAGTCACTTTTCATCCGCGGCATACGAAGCACTGCGGAGGATCACAAGATTTACAGCGGCTTCAATTATACAGTCTAGTTATATATGACCGTGTAGTGGCATCTACTGCCAAGGCTTCATTCGACCGTCGCTGGCCATGCCCGGTCGAGGTAGTCAACCGTAGCATCGCTGAGGGAGCACGGTCGAAGCTCTCCACGGTGGATAACCCACCCACCACCCTTACCAAAATAGATGGTGCGCCGGTAAGGTACTTCCTAATTACTTATTGACTGAGCATAACTTAGCAATTTTATGTTCCTAGATGATAAATCCCCGCAGTATATACTCATGGTATTGGACAATTGGTCATTAGTTATCAAATCATGGAGTTGTACGCAGCAAACAAAATCTCCATACTCATACTTTACCATACAAACTGCATGTAATGCGCGGTGGAAGGTGCAGCAAACGCGGGCTGACGTGCACAGACCAATGACGGAGGCCAATAACTTTCCATCAGCGATCTCATTCTGGCCTCCCAGGCTTCTGAACATGCTTTCTACAACACTTTGCCGCTGTCATACTTTTGTTGTGATATCTCGGCGCATAGGCGCCATATATCTCATTCGTATACCTCCTCAACAAACTCATAATTACCAACACTGTCGCTTCAATCCACACTCGCACCATGAGTCTCGACAGGCTGCTCCATGGCGGCTGTAGCTGTGGCCGTAACACCTTCATCATCGAGATGCCCCCCAAGGCATCCGACACAGCCCAAGTGATTTTTGATGGCAACAATTCCTTCCGTAAGCTTCTTTCCCTAAACATCTCTCCATCAAACCCACCGCCGAGGAAACCATCCCAAGCCCCCGCTAACCTCGAACCACCCAGGCATCTCGCCACTCGCAGCCCACCTTAGAGTACCCCTCGCCTGGTACCACTCCGCAACCCACGCCTTCTTCCCCGACGAAACGCACCCCGCCATCCGCCGTGCCTACGCGCCCTCCTCCAGCTCACTCCGCCACTTCTGCGGCTTCTGCGGCTCGGACCTCGCGATGTGGTCCGAGGCGCCAAGGGGAGAGGGGGAATACATCAGTCTCGCGCTCGGGTCGCTGGACCGAGGCGACCTCCACGACCTAGGCGAGCTGGGGCTGCTCCCACAAGAGGAGGCAGAGAAACGACTGAGCGTACGGCCCGAGGAGCCTGTAGCAACTCGAGCAGCACCGCGTGTTGGCGAGGGCCTGCCATGGTTCGAGGCGATGATCGAGGGGAGTGCATTGGGGAGGATGAAGGTCCGGCGGGGGCTGGAGGAGAAGGATGGGAGGAGGGTTGAGTGGGAGGTTGTGGAGTGGACGGAGGGCGGAGAGGAGGCGGAGGCCGATTCCAGCGCGGGGGAGGTGGCCGCGGGCGGGAAGCGGAAACTAGAGGATGATCATGCGGATATGGGGCGTCGATAGGGCTGATGGGGCCGGTGATCTGCGATAGCCGCGTTTCCGCACGTCTTGTCTTGGGGTTCGTGGGATGGGCTGTGCTGTAGTGTGTTATGGGATGGCGTTTGGTGACAGTACTGGGGGAGCAGCGGGCAGATGGAGAATTATAGTCGAATAAATGGCATCTCTGCTTCGTTGGGATGTGTATAGTGGCCGTCCGGTGGGGGATCTTCGGGGGTGACTCGGAACGTGAAGTTTGGGGAAAAGAGAGTATATCCGTAAGGCTCCTGGATTATCTATTTAGGAGCGGGCAACATCAGGAAGATGTGTGTGTTTGGTTGGAAGAAGGAAAACGTTCCATCATGTGTGTCGCCAACGCATACTACTAATAATATACGATCGTAACGCTCTAATGTAGATTATACAAAGCACAGGCTATATTACCGCGGATGAGAAATGTGGGTTTTCAGGCAGGTACTCGAAGCCATCTCCACTCTAGACGTTATGGTTAGGATTCTGGACTCCACAGCACAATATGAAAATCTCATATCTACATACTGTGCAGCGTACAGCGCGAGGAAAAAAGTGAGAGATCGCCTATGTGGCCCGTCCAGTCGCCAACAGAGCGGGGTTGAGGGCCGCAGCGCCGCAAGAGTTGATCCCCCAGAGTTACCCCGCCATCATCGTGCCCCTCCTTTTTCGGTCGTGACGGTCCGAGTGATAGAGTTGAGGCATTGGCAACACACAAAACACCGGCGATGGCGGCTCAATTACTATGAGAGTCCTCCCTGCTACCTGACATGGCGTAGCTTTCCATCCTCCGTGCTGACCCTTGGCTCTTTGTATATAACACTGCGATTCCCTTGCCCAGCTTGGTGCGGGGTCCACGCAGTTTCTTCTCTCTCCAACTCATCTATTCCTGTGATCGCTGCCCATATCTGCGATCCATACTGAGATCCTACCGAACCAAGAGAATTAATCCCCATTCACTTCGCCACGGTGAGCACTGGATCACCTTCAACGAGCCGTGGTGCTCTAGCATCCTGGGATACAGCACCGGTCTGTTTGCCCTCGGTGTTACGTTTGTGGATTATGAGGGAGGGCAGAAGAGGTTCCCTAGGAAGAGTGCTACGGCTGTGGGACCGTTCTTTGATAAGCTTATTAAGAAGGAGTAGAGTGGGGCTGAGGGATAAAAATGTGATGTGATGTGATATGATATGTGATAGGTAGGCTCAGGGTTGGGCTAGGATTAGTTTATTTTATAGGTATGCATTCTGTTATGGATGTGAAAATTGTAGATTCGTATGTGCCTACTTCCAGATTTCTGGGTTTGCCTCTTTCCTCGCCATGCCGTGTTATTATTGTATATGAAGGTGTTCGAAATATGGCTTGGCCCTGTCCTTGGACGACTTGGTTTAACCTCGCAGGCTGTCTCATTCCGTGGCGCACTAATTCGTGAAACTCTCCTCTTCATCGAAGACAGCGTATCATCGTCCAGACGCTTCATACCCCATCCCGAGACGCCCAGTGGCTGCGGATGGCCCGCCATGCATCCTAAGAGACCGCCTTCGCCAACGAAAGCAGCGTCATGCTCCGCCTCTATATTACATACCCTTCCCACGTGTCCCCTCTCACTTCACAACCACCCCCCTAACCTTCTCCCAACACTGCAAAATCGTCCCCGCATTCTTCTCCCTCGTATCATCCCTATCCCCATGAATCCACAACCCCATAACTCTCTCCCCCTCCCCCTCCCCCGGCACCCTCAGAATCAAAAACTCACTCGTAACCTCCATATCCCTCACCTCCCTCACATCCAACACCAAATTCTCCAGCCCATGTCTATTCAACACCGTCACCACAAACCCATCCTCCGTCTCACACACGAACAGCGCGCCCTCGATCCCGCTCTTCTCCCACTGCCCCGTTGAGGCCGAGAAGGCGTAGACGACCGCGTTGGCGGCGATGGAGAGGATGGTGCGCGTGCTGGGGAAGTAGCGACGCAGGACGGAGAGGTTGAGGTCGGTGTTGGTGCGGGTGGGGGGGGGGAGGTGGGGGGGCATGTCGGAGTCGTTGTCGGATGCTTGGTGGGGGTTGGGGGGTTGTGGCGGCGCGCGCGCTGTTTGGGGCGGTTGGGGGCGGACATGGTGGGTGGATGTTTGGAGGTGGATTGGGTGGTGGTGGTGGTGAGTTGGAGGTTGGGGGTGAGTTCGTGAGGCTGCGATAGTAGTGCGCTTTGAGGAGGTTTGCGGTGCCGGTTGAGCTGTTTCTTAAGGTGGCTGGTATGTTTGGCTTATATCGCTCTCGGCAATTTAGCTACGGCTTTGGAGATATTCGTAGGTTGCGGTGTTGATTGCTCAATGTTGTGTTGTAGGTAGGTTGCGATGGAGCTCAAGCAAGTCGCCCAGTACGTCCATCGATTCACGTGCCTCAGTCTTGCGCTAACCACACCCACGCATGATTCGTGGGGTAACGTACGGGAGCGCGGGATGCTATAACTTTGACCCCGCCAGTCTGCCCACAACTCGAAGCGGCCTCGACCACTCAGTGAGCTTCATTATCGGAGCTGAATGATCTCCCTTTGACGCCCCATAAGTTTCGCTGCCAACGCGAAGGGAGTGCTTTTCAGATGCTGTGGACCAACCCAGCTGCGCCTTGATCAATGCCACGCTACGTCATTACCGCTTTCGAGTGCAGGAACGCCCGCGGCACATAATTGATGCGGCCGCTGGTTGGGAGCTTTTGCGAATCGCTATTCTGATATTCTCGGGACGGTTTATTGATCTCGCCTTATAATTCATCCCCGTATACTACACTACATCGCCTGGCTGATAGGAAAACTGCCCACGATGTTGTCCCCGTCGATAAGCCGCGAGTCGTCGAGCTTCGTCGAGGTCTCCGAGCCGGACCCGGACGGCGAGGATCTCGAGTCGACACCGCACTCCCTGTCGCGAGCCGTATATGAGCGCCGCGCGGAATACACACGGTCGCATTCGATGAAAATTAAGGTCGGGACTTGGAATGTTGCTGCGTGCCCGGGAGTCCATAACGATATCAGGAGCTGGTTTGTGGATGGGAAGGGAGTTGATACGAAACTTGCGGGGCTCAAGATATCAGATCTGGACGGAAATAATGTTAAAGTACGATCTAAAGGCGATACTGGAGATCCGAAGAGTATACCAGAGACGCCGCTTGGCGACGAGGGAGTTGTGCTTGGTGGGGAGCATGTAGGTCTCTATGTGCTGGGACTACAGGAGATTGTCAGGCTGGCATCTGCAAAAGAATATATAGGCCGAGTTTATGTCGACCCCGAACCACTGAATAAGTGGAAGCGAGCATTGGAAGAGGCAGTTCCCCATGGATATGAGCTTATCGCCGACACGCAGATGTCGGGGTTACTTCTGCTCATCTATGCGTCGCCAGCTATCGCGCCTACGGTCAGCTCAGTGTCTTCTGTCAGTGTCGGCACTGGCATCATGGGATATCTAGGCAATAAAGGCGCAGTCTGCACCAGGATAGTTCTGGGGGAGACGACGCGGTTGGCATTTATAAACTCTCATCTGGCGTCGGGCACGGAGAAGGCACACTATGAACGGAGATGCTGGGACTACAATGAGATTACGTCTCGCACAAAATTTGACCCTGTCAGCGTAGCTGGGGAGACTAGCGACATCCAGGAGGTGATTGGCGACGAGGACTTTGCGTTTTGGTTCGGAGATCTGAACTTCAGGCTTGATGGGCTGCCAGGCGACGACATCCGGCGACTGCTGATGCTTCACGCAAGAGGCGAGTACGCGCCTGGCTCAAGCCCGAGAAATTACCTCGAGAGTGAAATAGCAAAGTCGGAAGAACCAATATTGATACGACACGTCGAGAGCGATGATGACGAGCCTATAGACTTACAAGCTGAAAACCCAAATACGAGCAGCAGGTCCTCTTCGATTGATCTTCCAGACCCGGATGACTTTTTGCAGGACCCCCATTCAGATCCTACCTCTCTTCAAGCCACGTTGGACTCTCTCTTACCCCACGACCAGCTACGGCGAGTTCAGCGACAGAAGAAGGCCTTCCATGATGGCTGGCGAGAAGGCCCGATCACATTTATCCCAACTTACAAGTACGACGTGGGAACTTTCGGCGTCTTCGATTCTGGTGAGAAGATGCGACCCCCCAGCTGGTGCGATCGAATTCTGTTTCGCACTCGTCGTTATAAGTCCGAATATGATGGGAGAGTACGGGATGAAGAGGCTGCGAGGGTAAAGGACGAGGAAATGAGGTCTCGTGGTATTGCACAAGCCGCGCAGGATGAAGAAGTAATCTTTGATTATGACCCCGCTAGCGATGGAGTCGATACGTACGGTGATTACGACGAATACGACGAAGGAGAGGACAATGGGGAGGATGTTACTGTGAAGGACGAACAGGCCGACAAGCTGAACCTTGAAATTTATACGTCGCACCAGAGGGTTACTTCTTCGGACCATAAGCCTCTAGATGCTGTGTTTACCATAAACTACGACGCTGTGGTCCCAGAGCTGAAATCAAGAGTCCACCAGGAGGTAGCTAGAGAGCTAGACAGGGCAGAGAACGAGCATAGGCCTGGCGTGACAATTCTAGTGGAGCATTCCGATCTTATAGATGAGGCGCCAGGTTCCCAGGCAACAACAGATGCCGCCGACGGTGTTAATTTTGGAGATGTCAAGTATCTATACAGCAAAGAACGATCCTTGACGATCGCAAATACAGGGCAGGTCCCGGCCACGTTCGCGTTTATAAGCAAACCGTCCGGGCCAGGCCAGCCTGGCCAGGTGGCTCCGAGCTGGTTGAGGCCTTACGATGATGACGGTGCGGTTAAGAGGCTCGAATCAGAGGTTACGCTTGAGCCTGGAGATACCATCATGGTGACACTGGAGATCTACGTGGAGGATTTCGCGCAGGTAAGGGCTTTAAATATGGGCGAGCTACAGTTGGATGAGGTGCTCATACTACGCGTCACGGATGGGAGGGACTACTTTATTCCTGTCAGGGGAGACTGGCTGCAATCATGCTTCGGTCGCACAATCGATGAGCTGATCCGCATACCCGAAGCAGGCGGGGCTCGCGCTCTCCGTCCCCCTGGGAACAAAGACGCCGCCCAAGAAAACACTCTTTCGGTAATAGACTCAAATACTCTCACCGAGGCCGTACCAAGGGAACTCACCAAACTCACCGACACCTTCGAGCCCCTCCTCGAGCGCGCCATCGCCGAGCGCGAAATGACCGGCGCCTCCGAAACCCCCGTCCCAGACGCCTGGCCCTTCGAGTCCACCACCACCTCCCACAGCCGCTCCCAAACCCGCGCCCTCCTCCTCGAAGCCCTCGACACCAACACCCCCCTAAACGCCTCATTCCCCCGCGGCGTCTGCGAAGTCGAGAAGCTCGAAACCACCGCCGAGGTCCTACAGCTCTTCGTTGCAAGCCTCACGGATGGCATCATCCCCGCCTCGTTCTGGAAAACTATCGACGACGACCTGGCGGCGCGCAAGCGCGCTCCTACCCCTGATGAAACTCGAATTTTGACTATGGTTCCCCTCGCGGACTCGCCACCGCACAGCATCGCGCTCGTCCACCTTGTCGTCCGCCTTGGCAAGGTCGTCGCAATGCGCGCGCCCCCGCCTAGCTCCCCGGCCACGGAGGCTAAGCCCAGCCGCTTCGATTTCAGACAGTCGATGGGGTATGGGCGTGCTCGACGCACGACGTTGACGGATGATCCGGGGTTGGCGGCGAGGAGGGCGATTGAGAGAAGGATTGCGGAGGTGTGGGCACTAGTGATGATTCGGGGCCCAGAGGGGGTGGGGGAGAAGGAAAGGAAGGCGAGTGAGGCGAGGAAAAGAGGCGTTGTGGAGGCGTTTTTGGCGAAGGTGTGAGGAGTGATGTTATGCGATGAGAGATATAAGGACGGTAGGGCGTAAGAGAGCTCGGATTGGGAGAGAGTCCTAGCGAGATTGAAAGAATCGACGTGGAGGCTGTCAGGTTCCGATCCCAGCCGAGCGTGAGACATGGGCACTCCCGCGCATCTCATGCGCGTGTTCCCCCAGGGTTCAGCTCAAAGCAGGTACAATTCCAAAAACCACGAGTCCTAGTCCCTCCCCACGCAGCTGACGTGGGGAATGAAGCCCACGCCAGCGCATCGGAGTGGAAATCGGCGTGGGGTTACCTGTCATGCGATTCCGTAGGACGAAACGTGGTCGCGGCGCATATTCGCACCAAGATCGCCGACACCAGCGTTAGTATCCGGAATCTGTACTATGGAATACAAAGAAAGTCTTTATCTCCTTCTTAGCTCCCCCATTTTATCACATCACACCCATGTGGTGACCCCTGTCGCTTGGCGCCGGCATTAGCGCCAACCCGCATCATGGTTATCTCTCGCACGGGCCACTTGGGGTGGTTCCGTTATCAGTTGGGAGGCGACAGGAATGAGTTGGGATAGGGTTGATATGGATGGGGGATGGGGATGAGGGATACGGGATGCGGGATGGGGATGAGGGATGCGGGATGGGGGATGGGGATGAGGGATGCGGGATGCGGGATAGGGACGGGGATGGGGATGGGGACGGGGGATGCGGGATGCGGATGAGGGATGCGGGATGGCGGATGCGGGATGGGGGTGGTAATTGGCTGGAGAGATGGGGTTTGATATCATAGAGATATCTGGGCTTGACACGTACATGTGAGGATATCGTGGCAGTGACACTGGTAGCGACCGGCAGGAATATGCGCAAACCTCATTTCATCCATCTACTATACTCATGGACTTACCGGGGTTTGTCGCTCTTTAGCTCCTTCTGACCCCAGTGTCCACTGTCGAGGTGGATCCTGGTCATAGATAGTCGATGCTTTCCATTACTCAATCCACTCCCCCCTGCTATCTGGTGGCTTAGCTTATCTCTTGTTAGTCGACCCCCTGCTCTGTGGGTCGATATGAGGATGATGAGTATGATGCGTACAGTACACAGTATCATACAACTGCGCTCCTGCTTGTAACCTGTGCGGCGCCGAGTTCATGCCTGTCCGTCTATTCCCGGCTCTGGATCCATCATGATTGGGCGGATACGCCCTCCTATTCATGCTCCTATTCATCGCGCTCCCTGTCACGTCTCGCGTGGGTCGACGCTGATATCGAATTTGGGGGTAAGGAGGGACGAGGGACGAGGGACGAGGGAGGACTGGAAATTTACGGTAAGGCGGCAGGGGAGGTATGAACTATCTCACCTCGTGGGTGACAGTACATAAAGGTTGGATACACCCTGTAATTCAGAATTTCTAGATCCTGAACTCATTGACAACGACAAACAACGCTGCTCAAGACCTACCTGAGACAGGGGATTCTATCAACGCAACTGCTCTGCTGTGCTGCTGACGAGCCTTCTTCGTGATATATCGAGCCCAACCCTCAATTCAGAATACGCACGATGGCGTCCTCACTCTACGCCAAGCCCTACGACGGCACCGCTGCGGACGGAGGTGATTCCCTGACGGTTAACCTCAACCAGTACTATGAGGTATGCGAGCCTGCAATCCCATCTCCCCTCGCAATGCGCCTCTAACCACCCGCAGTCCGGCGACATCTCCTGGATCATCACCGCCACTGCCCTGGTGCTCCTCATGATTCCCGGCGTCGGATTCTTCTACTCCGGCCTCGCGCGCCGCAAGTCCGCGCTCTCCCTAATCTGGCTTTCCATGATGTCAGTAGGCGTCGTAGGATTCCAGTGGTTCTTCTGGGGCTACTCGCTCGCCTTCGGCGCGGGTAGCAGTTATATCGGTAACCTCGACCATATCGGGTTCCGCAATGTGCTGGCTGCCCAGTCGCCGGGCAGCCCGAAGATCCCAGAGATCCTGTTTGCGGTGTATCAGGGCATGTTTGCTGCTATTACGTGAGTCTCCGCTGGTCTGGATGGCGGAAATGGGACGTGGAGCTGACAAAATGCATAGTCCAGCACTTGCCATCGGCGCTGCTGCCGACCGAGGGCGTATGCTGCCATGCCTGGTTTTCATCTTCATCTGGTCGACTATAATTTACGACCCCATCGCCTGCTGGACATGGAACCCCAAAGGCTGGTCCTTCCTCATGGGCGGTCTCGATTTCGCCGGCGGAACACCCGTCCACATCTCTTCTGGCGCTGCTGCCCTCGCATACTCCGTGATGCTCGGCAAGCGTTCTGGATATAGCGCGACTGCTGGACTCCCATACCGTCCTCACAACGTTACTCACGTCGTCCTCGGCACAGTCTTCCTGTGGGTGGGCTGGTTCGGATTCAACGGCGGCTCAGCTCTCGCTTCCAACATCCGCGCTGTGATGGCATGCTTCGTTACACACACCGCAGCAGCCACCGGCGGAGTGGCATGGACCATCATGGACTACAGGCTTGACCGCAAGTGGTCCACTGTTGGATTCTGCTCCGGTGCCATCGCTGGCCTCGTCGCCATCACTCCAGCTGCTGGCTACGTCCCCGCGTGGTCCGCCATCATCTTCGGCGTCGTCGGTGCCGTCGCTTGCAACTTCGCCACGAAGATCAAGTACCTCCTCCACGTCGACGATGCGCTCGACATCTTCGCCGTCCACGGCGTCGGCGGCTTGGTCGGAAACCTCCTCACTGGCCTCTTTGCAGCGTAAGTCGCTCTCCAAACACAGGAACCCTGAGACTACAGCTAACACCCAACAGTGATTACATAGCAGCTCTCGATGGCGCTACCGTCATCCCTGGTGGCTGGCTCAACAGACACTACATCCAGTTGGCCTACCAGCTCGCCGATTCCGTAGCAGGCTTCACCTACTCCTTCTGCGGCACGTGCCTCATTCTGTTCCTGATGAACCTGGTCCCAGGGCTGTCGCTGCGCGCGTCCGAGGAGGATGAGAACAACGGCATGGATGATGCGCAATTGGGAGAGTTCGCGTATGATTATGTTGAGCTGAGGCGTGAGACGTCGGATGTGGTTACCCAGGATATTGAGGCTGCCAGCTCTAAGGGGAGCGCGTCCATGAGCAGAGCTGGGAGCATGGTTGGGGCAGAGCAGAAGGTTTAATAGGGAGTTGTTGTATTGATTAAGCGCAATGGTAGATATAGGTGGTGGCAGTACCGGACGGCATTACAGCGCTCGATTGTATCTGGTTATAATATACTTTAATACCCAATTGCCTTTGTCTTGATCTATGAGACATGTTGGAACTACATATGTTCATTCTCGGATGGCATCTGGATTGCGTAGGCATATGGGTTAGTCACGTGAACTGAACCAATCAGCAGCCCGCAATTGATCAACCCGTCATATCCAGAGCCACGAATCTCCAAACCTGCGTCTCACCTTTACACACCCCGGCCCCGAGCCACGACGCTCGTTCTGTACGATATGGCGATGTCGACGAATCGAGGCGTTCTTGTGAGCGCCATCCTCGCAGCGACTGCAACGATGGCGATGGCACATGAGCACAATGAGGATGAGATACCAGATGGGAGTGCCGTCAGCGCAGAGCCGTTGGTTAGTTGTTCCTGGGTTTCTCGCTGAGATAGTGGGAGCTGAAGGGGAGTTGATAAGGTTGGATGGTGCTGACGGGTTGTAGGATGCGATTCTTTGGATACATATTATCATACAGATGGTTGCCTTTGGGATTATCTTCCCGGTAGGGATGGTGCTTGGTGTAAGTTATCCCTTCTTCCCACCGTCGATGCCCCTTCTTCGTGGTAGGAATAGAAGCTTACGCACCACTTTAGATCGTCCGCAACCGCTGGCATGTCCCCGTCCAAGTCCTCGGCACCATCATAGCAGTCGTAGGCTACTTCCTCGGCCACGCCCACAAAGGCCGCCAATTCGCACCCAACGTGCACGCCAAATTCGCCAACTGGCTCATGCTCATGCTCGTCTCCCAAGTCGTCATGGGCGCCTACCTCCGCCTCCACCTCACCAAGGGCATCAACGGCAAGGTGCGCCGCGGTGTCCTCCTCGGCCACAACATCCTCGGCAAGGCCATCCCAGTCGCTAGCTGGACGCAGATGTTGTTCGGTGGCATCGCAGCCCTCGGATTCTGCCGTGACGACCACCTGGGACAGTGCCTCGCTCACTTCATCATGGGATCTGCCTTCATCGCATACGGTATCATCATGATGATCATGCTGCTCGTTGGTCAGGCGTGGCTGCGCCGCTCTGGCCGTAGTCAGGAGTTCTTCGACAGCGCCGTCATCGCGGCGTGGGGTTGCGTCAACACCTTTACCGAGCACCGCTGGGGCGGCGCATGGGTCGAGAACGACATCCAGCACACTGTCATGGGTGTCATCTGGTGGGCGGCGGGTCTGGCGGGCATCTGGCTCGCGAGAGGCCGTGATGGTAGCCCCAAGCGCAATTTCGTGCCGGGTTTCGTCCTCTTCTTGACCGGATGGGGTATGAGCGCGCATCCGCAGCATAACATGCTTAGCACGATGGTGCATGTTGCGTTCGGATACACGCTCATGGCTGCGGGTGTGACGCGGATGGTCGAGGTGATGTTTGTGCTGAATGACAAGCCGTCGACGGACAGCGGCGAGCCAAGGTCGTTCCAATATATTCCACCTTTCGTAAGTCTCCCCCCCTTAATACTATCATAGGCCAGTTGGGCTAACTATTGAATAGCTACTCATGGCATCGGGCTTCACGTTCATGAGCGCTACCGAGGAGCAGATGGCGCTCCTCTCCGGTGCGGGCATCACGCACGTCTCATACATCCTAATACTCTACTCCTTCGCCTTCCTCCTCTTCCTCCTCGTAAACGTCCTACTTCACATCTACGCTGTCAACGCGGGCCCATCGGTGCCTCCAAAGGACGTCGAGGGCGTGCGCAGGCACAGGCCATCAGATAGCAGACAGATCCACGAGGCGGAGGAGTTTGAACTCGACGGGCTGATCAGCGATGATGAGGGAGGCCGGGAGAGGGAGAGTGGGCTCGAGAGCCCGAGTACGCTGGGGAAGAATAGCGAGGTTAGAGTTTCTTAGGGGAAGTGGGAAGTTGTAGTATATATGTGTTTGAGTTTGGCACGGAGTTGAGGGCATTGCGATTGCTAAGGAATGGTTCACTTATACTATTGTAATGCGGGATTGAAACGCCATGGGATAGTAGAAGTGTTTTTTGTGAAAGTTTGCGTGCTGTTCTTCCAGTGCTGGTTGGTAACGTGAATGTGAGAATCATTGATGACAAAGCCAGTCAAAATAGAAACCTGTTCCAGTGACTCAGACGGCGGCGCAGGTGCAGCTGTGCCTCTAGAAGAATTACAAAACCAGTACAAGTATCTTATATTATTTCTAACAACCCATCAAAAAACTATCAGACAGTTCGCAAACAAAACTTTTATGCCAAAGGCATCCAGAGTTGTCAACCTCTAAAGCCAGGACGGCCAAATTCCCAAAAATCCAACCCTCAGCCTCGCGCCGCCTAACAAAAAAAATGTCTTCAGCCATCCCAGCCCCGCCACCATCTCCAACCTCACCACCACAACAACCCCCCAAACGCAAACAAAAACAACCACGCCAACCACAACCGCACCCCGCCAAAATACCACCAGCAGATGCGCAACGCCTCCTCCTCACCACCCCTCCAAAAATGCCACCCCCAACCCGCCTCCTCGTCGCCTCAATCGGCAACCCAGCACCCTACCTCAACACCCTCCACTCCGCGGGCCACACCGTCCTCCGCGGCCTCACCATCCCCCTCTCCACCCCCCCCTCCTAAAATCACGACCCCACGCCAACGGCCTCCTCGCCCACTCTCCCACCCACCCCATCACCCTCTGGCACTCCACAAGCATGATGAACATCTCCGGCCCGGCCGTCGCGACGGCATGGCGGGCGTTCCAGCGCGAGTACCCCGGCGCCGCGCTGGTGGTGCTGCATGATGAGCTGGAGAGCGCGTTGGGGGTTGTGAGTATGAGGGGGGGAGAGAGGGGGACTAAGGGACATAATGGGTTGAGGAGTCTGGCGAAGGCGGTGGGGGGGGGTATACGAGGGTTGGGGTTGGGATTGGGAGGCCGGTTGCGAGGGAGGGGGGGGAGGTCGCGAAGTATGTGTTGAGGAAGATGACGGGGGGGGAGAGGGAGGCGTTGGAGGGGTGTGTGGGGGGGGTTATGGAGGAGTTGGAGAGGTTGCTTGAGGGGGAGAGGAAGTGAAAAGAAGGGGGGGGGGAGCGATTGTGATACCTTGGTGGGATGGGGAGCGGATATTGTCACGTTGTACGATTATAGCGAGGAAGCGGATGTAGGAATAGTTGCTGTATTGTCACTTTGACAACAGCGAAGATGATACCCAAAGAATAGATCTCATTGATTCCCACCCCACGAGCAGTTACATTAGTAAACCACCATATCAGAGGCGCGAACCACGAGTCAGTCGAACAGGGATTACATCCACACTGGCTCTCCTCCAGGTCCCATTTAAGTATATAAAAGCATCGCCCAAGCCCCAACGCCAACCCATCCATCCATATACACGCTCCCCCACCCAACCCACTCAAACAGTCCCGCACGCTCCCCCACCCAACCCACTCAAACAGTCCCGCTAATGCTCAGCTCCCGAATCTCCTGCAACACCTGCTCGACCCGCGTATCCAGATGACCCTCCGCATACTGATCCCTCGTCTCGGCATCAAGGTACTGCTGCACCTGCGCCATGCGCGAGTAGGCCTCGGCGCAGAAGCGCAGCTGGATCTTGACCAGCGCTTCGAAGGAGGGGTCGAGGTAGGGGACGCGCAGGTCGATGAGCTGGGGGAGCTCGGTGAAGAGCCGTTCGTTGAGCTGCTCGTAGGCGACTTTGGCCATGTCGGCTTCCTTTTCGGCGCGGGGGAGCTTCGAGGCGTCCTTGTCGGGCTTCTCGACTAGCTTCTTGACCTTGGCGCGCATCGCGTCGTAGTCGAGGAGCTTGTGGTTGCGTTTCTTGATGCCTGAGGGGGTGTTAGAGGGGTTTGGGGGGGGCAGTGCGGGGTGTGGTGTGGAGGCATACATTCGTTGATGTCGGGGAAGTAGGCGCAGAACCTTGAGATCGGCTCGAGAACAGTGGTTCTATTTGTATTAGCACGGGATTTCCGGAACGGACAAGGGAGCATACCGATATGGTCCGTCTAAAGCTTTGATCGTCTCCGCGTCTAAATCTGCCACTGCTTGCTTGTAGCTTCTGCTCACTCCATCGTTTGCTCCGGAATCGCCGTAGAATGCGTCGATCGTCTCCGCAATCGCCATCTGGGATCTCGTCATAGCTATCAGAGTATCAGCACTGGTCCCCCTCGTAAATGCCAACGTGCTTCCATACCTCGTAGCGAGTCTAAATATCCTTTTGCCTCCTTTTGCAATCGCAGTGATGCGGCTTCCATTGTGCGGTATCGTCTTGGAATAATGTCAGCATAACTGCCACGATAGCTGCCTGTTCAGACTACCCACCTCTCCTCCACTTCATAATCGCGGTCGTTTGTCTTCTCGACGTGACCTGTCCATGTAAGTATACATCATCGTACTGAGTGTGCTTCGTAAGTACCAGTCTTCATCATGACCTGGGTGGTCGCCCGATTGACATTCTTCTTGAATCCTATTCCCGCCATGGTCAGAAGTGCCCTCTCTGTGCCAACCTTCTCAGGTACCAAAACATACCTGCCCACGACATATTGGCGGATTTTGCTGAACGCTGAGGTTTAAAGTTCTGAGGCTCTTGTTATATGTCTTTCATACGTCTGAGGCGTAGTTGTTTTTGTGGTCGAGAGCGTTTGACAGAGCGGCATGCGGTGTTAGGCCTTGGTTTGCATTCCCTCCGCTTGGATGACGACGAAGTCACTTTTCGTGGCTGAGGTCGCGGCCAGAACCGTACGGCAGCGGAACAACGAATGTCCGATCATCAGCGACAACATCCAGGGGTATCACATTCCCTTCCCGTCCCAATGTATAATTAATATATTCAAATCAATCGATAATATGGCACATTATATAAGGTTTCTTGGTGTTCCATTCGCTTGTTATTCCATAATTGTACCGCTGTGTGCCATTTTGGCACTTTTTGATAAAAAATACATCGGTAATTTTCCGTCTTCCTTCATTCACGCTGGAGACTCTATCCGTGACCCGTCCATAAACTCCTCTGATTCACCATCTTCCGCATCTTTAGTGCCCTCTGTAGTGTCCCCTAAGTAGCAGGCTGATAATACAGTTCCAGCCAGTAGCAAACCTCCACAGAATGTGAATACTCTATCACGGTGCGCATCGCCTAGAGAATCATGTTAGCACATTACATATAACAGACTGAAGGCATAACACAAACCTTCTTTAGTCAGGCAAAGAAGCACAACCACAAAGAAATTGAGTGGGATTCTCAAAAATCCGTAGACCTTTGCTCGCACTCCATCACCAACTATACGTCCTCTTAGGGCGCCCATGCATGGGTAGTAGATTCCGATGCAGCCCTCGAATAAACAGAAGCACCAGAATGTCAGTGTCTCGCTCTTTATCAGAACTGAGATAAGTAGCGACGCCGTTGAGATAGCAATGGCGACTGTCAGGAAATGTGCGGGCCCTAGCATGGTTATAGACTTGCTAGCAGCTGCCTCAGAGGATCCACGGCTGAAGGCAATAGAGCCAAGCATCATAGAAGCCATAAAGGTGGCAAAGATTAGCCCGAATGGGATAGCAGATTGCTCTTTTGTGGATGGGTTAGAGTAGGCGTGGGCTGATTTGAGCGCAGCAGACCAGAAAAAGACGAAGAGGTACATGGAGCCCTCGAAGACGCAACATACGAAGCCCAATATCAGGATTCGTTTATCTGCGGTAATGTTAGCATACGTACACCCCAATTTACGAGTTCGGGACAAACCTTTGAGAATGGATTTTAAACTGGACTCATCCGAAGCGCCCTTTGACTGTTCTGTCCTGTCTCCGTAGTTCTCATTCTGAAATGCAACGTTAGCTGTCCATTCGCCTGTGATGAGAGTGCCAACTTACCCATCCTTTTTTTATTATTACCATTGCAGTCATCAAGAGCACAATGGCAGCCATGAATGGGCTCGTCTTGGTTCCTGTCATGGCGACGACGGTCTCTCCCACAACACCCGACAAAATTGCAACCACGCCATTCAGCATCGTCATGAGGCCGAACATGCTATCCAAAGTCATGTTGCTCCTATCCAAGCTTCGAGCAAAGTACTCCGTGACCATCCAAGACTCAAAGACGCTGTACATCAGGGTCGTTGCAACACCTCCGAGCAACCTCCCGATGAGTAACGTGACGATCTCGCTCGAGAGCTTCGTCAAGCAGGAAAGTGCATATGTGATGCAAAAGGCCATACATGCCATACGCCGGCCATACCTATCGGCGAGAGACCCAACAAACGTCGCACTGACGGCAGCAGCAACAAACCCGGCAGCAAACAGCATGGCCACGGTCGGCTCTGCCAGTCCATACTCATCTTTATAGAGCGTGTAGACATACGGTCCCTGCCTTCGCGTCAGTACAGCCACAATGTTTAGCTTTTTAGGGGGGTCTAATTGCCTGAAGCCAATCCGAGCCCATTACGAGCAGATAGACTGGGATGAATTTCCATTTGAACGACGTTGCGGCATTGTTGAGCTCGACCGACCCAGCCTTGGCGTCCTTTAAGGCCTCTCTGTCACGTTGATATTGCGAGTACGCCAGGCTGACGCTGCCCACCACCAAGACGGCGAAAGTGTTCCGGTAGAGATCCATGATTGATTGATCTAGTCCCCAGATCTCGGCTCGGCTCTAGCAGTAGCAGTCCTCCTCTCTCTGGAAGCTAACAATGGCAGGTTCTTAAGAGAGTGAAGACAATAATAGCTAAGGCTGCAGCAGCTATAGCATAGGCTAGGTCATTAACCCCGTCAACAGCTTGCCAACAACGATTGATTTGCGGGAGTCCGCTTCGGGTTGCGGTTGCAGTTATCGCGCCAGCACTCTGTACAAACAGTCAATACGTGCAAAACCCAACAGCGACTCGATCAGCCTCAACGCCAGCCGCGACATACGTGCGACATACGTGTACGTTTATGGAAGTCAGCTGACTGTCAATCCATTCCTCCTGGAATCTATATGTATATGGGGATCTTGATAGTTGTACGAGTGTTGGTGGACGGAGTATGGAGCCTGGAGCTGAACATCGAGGAGTGTACTCCGTACGTACATACGTATCTGTGTTTCACAATCCTTCCGTGGCGGATCTTACTCAGAGGCCTGGATTATTGATCTTACACACGAGCGAGATCCCGTACGGAGCCACCGAGCCACCGCCAGCCAGCCCTCCCGGTTTCATACATCCAAGATTGGCATACGGAGTACTACCCATACTAGTTCTCGTATGCCCATGACGTATCGCGGATGGGGAAAAGCTTCTGGGACGGGTGGGAAGGAAGATCATTGTACTCTCGTTGGTCCGATAAAGTACTTTGCAACCATACGATACTTGTCACTTTGTCTGACCATCCAAGGGGCTGATGATTACTGTAACTATGGACATACGAGTACAGGTAAGTAGACTTCTGTATCCGGGAAAACTTGGGAGCAAGGAGAACTTACCAACACGTGTGAAAGGATCAGTCTCCGTTCCAACTGCCAGCTGTCGTTACGGACCTACTGAGTTGCAGAGTTGCAGCGTCACTGAATTGCGATACTGAGTCAATTACCTCCTGTGTGGTATTTAGAACTCAAGCCCGTGATTCAACTCACACTTGACAGGACAGGACAGCAGCAGCACACTTACTCGCCTTCACGCGGATATACGCCAGCCAGCCTTGCCCAGCGATGGCGACCTTTGCGAGATCCAACCGGGTCGTGTTCAATGTGATCATTTGTGTCGTTCCCTTCTTGTTTTTCATGTCCCTTTATCATGTCTCGTACAATTACAATGACATTATAGATAAAGTAAACGGAAAGACGTGAGTTTCCCGCATTGAAGCGCTCATATTTAATGGAAGCATTGAAGTAGCCTTTCTAACGTGGCAAACAGATCACCAGAGAAACACGCGCCGAACACGCCGCCGAAAGTTGAACCCCCAAAGATCGGAACCCCCAAGCTGGAAGACGCCAACGTTGCAGCCCCCAAGGTCGAAGCCCCCCCCAAAGTTGGAGCCCCGAAAGTCGACACCAAGAGGCCCTCCTTCCGTGAGATCGGGAAGAAATTCGGCACCGACAAGGTCACCGCACACCACTACCAGCACATGTACGAGAAGTACCTTGAGCCGCTCCGCGACGAGCCGCTGAAGATGCTCGAGATTGGCCTCGGCTGCGACATGTCCTACGGCCCCGGCGCCTCGTACCACACCTGGCTCGAGTTCTTCCCCAAGGTCGACCTCTACTACATCGAGTACGACGCGGCGTGCGCCGAGAAGTGGGCCGCCAACACCACCGGCGCCACCATCTTCACCGGCGACCAGGCGGACGTGCCGTTCCTAAAGAAATTCCTGAACGAGACGGGCGGCGGTTTCGACGTCATTATTGACGACGGCGGGCACACGATGGAGCAGCAGAAGACCTCTATCGATATCCTCTTCGATTCGGTCAAGCCGGGTGGCATCTACTTCGTCGAGGATCTGGAGACTAGCTATGCGGCAAAGTACGGCGGTGGTCAAGGCGTCGCGACCACGTTTGTGGAGCGCGTGAAGGCCAGTCTGGATGGCATGATGCTGTCGAAGCCGACCCCGTATTTCATGGCCCACGTCTACTCGGTCGACTGCATGAAGGAGGTCTGCGCATTCTCGAAGAAAATGCCTGGGGAAACCTACGACTGATCACGCCAAGTAGCCGCTGCGTCTCTTGTGAAACTGCGTATGGGGCCAGTGGCCCCAGAAACCATAGGCGACCTTATTTTTTGCCCTTCTGAACTTGCAGGCGGGGTAGCTTGCAGAAATTTTGGTGTTTTACCATTTGTAGCACCGATATAGCGTTTTATTTTCCGAGGAAAATGGGAGCGTGTATGAGGGGAGGGGGTTAACTAGCGTGGAATGGGATATAGAGTATACTATATATGGGAAGGACAATTTGAGGTCCTTTGATCTAACAGGGGCATCATTCTTGGTATCTGGGTGGGACTGGGGATCCAGTAGCATGCTTAGCTGCATGATGATACCCGCAAGCGTGTTTGTACACTTTTGTTCGAGGATAACATAGGATCCTGAGAAGTGTTATATATATATTGCTCGAACTTTGGAGTCACTCGACCTGGTGAAGACGCTCGTCTCGTTCGCAGGCCCTTCCTATGTTGACCGTATCGATGCATCTGCATAGATATCCAATGGTATTGTATTGTGATACAGGTGACACCGCTGTTGCATCGTCGTCAGTTTCGCACCTGGCTAACCAAGTTTTATATGCCATCACCCGCGCCGTTCATGCTGCCAACGTATTGCAACTTATAAACTCTAAACTAAGCAATACTGAGGGGTTCGCAGCCTCTAACTTTAGGCGTCATATTACGGCTTGTCGTCCTTCTAACATTCATTGGCAAGCTTGGTAATGTTGACTCAGACCTGTGAAGCATTTGGAAGAGGGGTCCCGGAAAGGTATCATCTTTACTTTACATCTTCCCACCAAAAGCCTATGGCCTTTGCCAAACTCACAATGATTTGCTCGCGTGGCCGTGACACACATTATCAGTGATAGTCAAGAGTGAGACGACAACGCCCGGAAATGGATATTCGGACAGATCTACTTATAAAACAGCAGCTGAAGAAACAGAGCTGAGAAATAGCAAGACAAAAGTAATTGGTTTTGTCTCGGGCTTCTCGATTCACTCAGGGTTAGCAAAATTATTCAACGTATTCTTGAATATTTAAATATTTAAATATTACGTAAGCTTAAATATTCAAATTCATGAATTATTCATGAATTTGAATAGTGATTTTCTATATTCCATGAATATTCAAGAACGTCACATGATTATCATGTGATATTCTTAAATAAAGTTAGGGCAAAAGATCTATATACCCTGCAAGTAAGCGAAAAAGATTAGGGCAAAAATACCCAGTCAAAACAATAAATAAATTCTATATACCCAGTTATATCCCACGTGACCTGCCCAAGCCCAATCTAGAAACTCCCCCCATTCTCATATGAGAACGGGCTGTAAACCCCCCCGTAAACCCCCCTGTTACTCATATGAGAACGGGTCAATTATGAGGCCTGCGGCAAGTCCTGGCATTATGCCCAGGCTCGCCGCAGGTGCCGCAGCGTGTGCTGACCAAGTCTGGCACAGCGGCAATGACTGCCCCAAGCGGCAGAAGTCCTCCGTGATCCCGGCGAGCCCGGCGTCCTCGAGGACGTCGGGCATCCTCTCTCCAAACCCTCTCTTTTCGCGGTCGGGCGCGGGGAATTCGGGTGACCAGAGGGTCACAGACTCCTCCCGAGGCGTTAGGGTCTACGAGAAGACCCTCGACAGAGATCGGAGGCAGAGGCAGTTGATACTGCCTCTGCCAGCACACAGCAGACAGCTCTGTCGGAAGAAAGGGAGTCAATTGACTCCCTTGTTGAAAGATAAGAGCCATGGCGTGCCCACAAGGCATGCCATTCTCTTGGTATCGACGGCAAGAACAAGTTCTTGCCGTCAGGTCAACGAGGTAGATCCTGCCGTCTGGCTGGACTACCCGTGCCTCCGTTGGATAGGACATCTGGAGCCCGTTGCAACGGGCCCAGTTCCTCCCCTCCTCTACCAACCCGGTGATGAGAGGAGGCCATTGCCAAAGGGCAATGGCCTCCATAGCCAAAAGAGAGCGCTCGGCATGCTGGGCTATCACCCGGTGCCAAAGCGCATCGAGAAGCTCCACAATTGGGAGCTCTCGATCCGTGCGGATGAGCTTGTTAAAGCTCTCTGCGATATTTTAAGTATCGTGGCAATATCGACGGCCACGAAACTTTGCTAGAGCCCACCGTTCAGGCTCAGCACACAAAGGTAAGCTGAGGCTTCGGGCTTTAAAGCCCGAAGCTCCTCTAAAAGACTGTTGAATTGGGCCACAGTTGTGGCCCGGGCAATCTTCCAGAAGAGGGGCAGAAGTCCCCTCCCAAAGCGCTCTGAGAAGTTCTCAGAGAGGTGGCGACAGCAATGAGCTATCGCCACCTGCGGAGAGAGAGTTCTCTCCGCAATAAGAAGCCCCTTGTCTCTATCAGAGACAAGGGTGCTCGGCTCGCTTACGAGCTCTGCAAGATTCTCACATCTGGTGCACCCACCATTACACTGTAATGGTGGGTGCACCAGATGTGAGAATCTAGCCACCCAAGGAAGGGATGATTTTACTAAGACAACACACTGTCTTAGGAAACAGAGCCAAAGGGTTGTAGCTTAGACTATTCCACAACGCAGCAATCAGGTGTGTGATGTAGTGAAGTTGTTCAGACAAGTTGAGTCTGGGAACTCAGGGGTAAGTCAGAGGTTAACACCTCACTGACTTTTCAGAAACAAGGAGTAACAAGATGAATGCTTGGAAGCTTGTAAAAGACGTGGAAGTATGTGATAGTCGATTTACTGTATTGTCTGCTTGCCCTTTCTTAAGGAAAGGGCAATCCTATTCATGCTAAAGGAATGTAGTTCTCTCATTTTCCAAGACTTTCCATGACTTACCAGGCTTGGTAACTGTAGTCGACGTAAGAGAATCCCATAGAACCATCTCTTGGGTTCCTAGCCTATAGGAAGTGAAAAGGAGGTCCAAGGTTAGAGTACCTATAGACAAATTATGTCATAACTTAACCAATCTTGTGGGTAACTAAGGAACGATGACGTGTAATGAATCATAGAGGGTTGTAGAAGCTTCTAGAGCTATCGTTCATGTTCCTAGGCCTCTAGTTGGTAGAGATATGCCATGTGGTAGTATTGGCCCACCCCCTTAAGGAGGAGATTTTCTTAATAACTTGTTCAATGAGTGTCCAAATGATATGCCGTGATGTATGTAGCATAAACAGATGTAGTAGAAGAGTTTGCAGCAATCGTTGAGTAGTATTGCTTCTGTTGTTGGTGTGATAAGCCAAGATATGTATGGTGACTTGTAGGTTTGAGGAGGAGATTTCTAAGTTTGCTCTTGAGTTTGATAGCAAACTGAGTGCAACGAATGTCAGTATGACAGGTGGCTAGATTCTCACATCTGGTGCACCCACCATTACAATGTTCCAAGCATTTGAATTCCACGCAACAAGCTTCACACTAGGAATTCTGTTGATCTGGCCTAGAAAGGGCCGAGTTGACAGTTTGGCACAGACAAGTAATATCGAAGCGCGGAAGCTCTACCTGCTTTATTGGGACGCCGCTGCTGTGGTTTTAACCTAGACTTTTTAAAGTGAGGTCTTGGCTTTGGCATAGCTTCTTGCCAGCTAGCTACAGCAGGTTTAGATCAACAATCTGATTCTCCTCTAGCCAATTGAACGGTCTCAGATTCTGTGAATGAGATATTAACTCCAGATATGAAGGTGAGATTGCTTCACGTTGCTCAATCATATGGATTCCATAGATACTTGTAAAATGATTATAAAATGCTGCTTCGCTGCCTGTAAAAATACATAGAAAAGATAAGAGAATTTAAATTCCTTTGCTTAGCTAGGTTAAATATTTATACACTAACTCAACCCTAAATATATTTCTGTGATTGACGTGCTATTTAAAATGATACAAATAACACCACTTCATAAATCATCACCTTCAAAATTTACTTTTGACAAATATTTCTTTGAGATATCTGAAAAATACACCTACATTACAATTTACTGTCCTCTAAATGTATTTCTAGAACTCTTGATATTGGACGACTTAGCCAGAGCATCGATTCTCATTGGCCAAAATCCAAGCGGGGTGGCTCCCGCAACTGGATAGATAAGGTTAGCCTTCCCGATAACAGATCTGAAATAATTCATCCAGCGCAAAAAATCCCCCAAACCCCCTCCCACGAAACAACACACAATACAATACCGCCAACATGCCTTCTGTCGCCAACTGCAATGTCCCCAACAAGTCCCGCCGCAAGTCCAACAGGAACAAGATCCAGAGGCGCCGCGCCACCGCCGGAATCGCCAAGAACCCGCGTGGAATGGCTCTAAGCACCGTCATTCACCCGACCAGCGGACCGCTGGCGCCGCTGTCGGGGAAGAAGGCGAGGAAGGTTGAGAAGGCCAGGAATCACGCGAGGCAGCGTGCGTTGGAGAAGGAGTTGGCAGAGCGTGGTGAGGTGTCGATGACGGGTATGTTTTACTTGCTGGATCGCATTGTGTGGACTGCAGTACTGATTGTTTAATAGATGCGCCTGTGACGACGAAATCGAAGAATAAGGCTTCTGAGGGAGCTGGAGCGGACGGTATGGATGTTGATGAGGCTCTATGAGCGCTCTCTGAAGATCGATGAGGTGGGGGTTGGCAGCCCGAGAAGGAGATATTAAATGCATGGAAAGACGATAAGGTTCGCCCAACGACAGGGCCCCCTCCCATTGGACATATACGAGTCGAAGACGCCCAAGGATGAGTGTGGCAGGCACAACCAGAGGCGTGTGCAGGAAGGGCAAAGCAAACGAACCAAAAATTGCGGCGGAAAACGAATACGGCCGAATCGATGACCGGTTTAGAACTATGAGAGGTTTTAGCATGGGACTGGTTATAAGTGTTTTCATGGCGGTTGGAGTTAAAGGCAACTGCGGGTTGATACCGGTGCATGGAGTCTGAAATGATCACAATCAAGATCTCGAAAGGTCGCAGCTGCTGAATATACGTTATTGAAGCATGCTTTTTTTCTCCATCAGTGCATGTTCTTAGCCCATGCATATTGCAAATAATAGGACCCTTCGGTATTCCAAACGTGAGAAGAGCTTATATATTGCTATGTATGTTACCGTGGGAGTAGAAGATCCCAGCCCGCCATAATACTGTAAGCTATGCGGGCCTTATGAGAGAAGAGACCCGCCGTCCGGATTGGACAACAACACCAAATAATGCCTCGTGTATATCCCAGCGCCGATTTCCACAAAGTCAGGCAGTCAATGCGCAACAAACCGAACTCCAAGGACACTCCCAAAACCAAGCCCTCCGCGCAGCCACGTAAATGCTAGACCCCCTCCCACCTCGCACACTATTCCCCAGTCATGTCGTAGTAACATCTCCCCCTTCATGGCTCGCCAAGGAGGCGGGCTGTGATATCTCCCATATATGCTTCCTCGAGTTCGTAGTCTTGGCCGTCCATGCGATCAATGCCAACGAAGTTGAATGCCTCGACCACTCGGTCAAGGTCGAATCCCATGTTGACGAAACGATCGATGAGCTCTTTGTTGTAGCCTTGGTATCTTCGCTTTATTAGCATGTTTCTCATATCATATCCATTCAGTAACTCCTTACCTTAACATCAGTTCCCTTTGTTCCTGCTCTCTGGTCTTGGCAACTTTTGGCTTGCTTGACGGTGATTGGTATGACCCGGTTGCCTTATTTGACACTGGAGCACCGGCGTACTTCTGAGCCCACTCTCTTGCTTGCCTTTCGAATTGTTCGGGGTAGTTCATGAGCATCGTTGCGACTTCCGCGTCTTGGGGGTCTTTCGGCTCGGGTGTGCTCAGGAGGGATTGTAGAGACAGTAGGGCGGACTTGATGGTGAGAACCGGAGACCATGCGGAGCCTAGAGTATCAAGACAGATTGCTCCCTGCGGTAGATTAGTATGTTACGTGCCGGGGAAAAGAAGAGGCTCCCGACTTACAGTTTGACTGCTAACATTCGGATGCCATAAACGAGTCTCAAACTTCATGACCGGCGGCCTAAACGGATACTCGACGGGAATCTTGATGTCCACCACATACTGACCACCAGCATAGGGAGTATCCGGAGGCCCAGGGAAGGTTGCCTTCAGGTGCGTGAGATCCTCACCGGACCCCGCCGCGCGAGCCTCGATGCTCGATGACTGATCTTTTTGGATATCGCCCAACTCCTTTGCGATGCGGCGTATGCGGTTACTAGCCATTTCGGTGGGATAGGTATAATATTTCGTGTATGTGTAACTCGTACGGTGGCCTTGTGAGCCAAGGGGTTGAGGAGTGGCCTCTAAATGAAGTGCGGATCTGTTCGAAAAGTGATTGTGAATGACCCACTTCGTGACGATTCACACTCAGTCGATAGTCGTTCGTAATTGGCAGCCGATGATGCTGCACTCGAAGAATTAGCAAATGAATAGATTATCAGGCATAACCAAGTGGTGAAAGAGGCTCGGCGTATTCTGGATGCTGGAATAATGGAACGAGCTGGGATGCTCTGGCGGGGTAATAATAGGGTCAATAGGTCCAAGCTAGAAGTTACTCACAGAAAGGGGTCCCTCTCTACTACAGAGCTATAAATGAGTTCGAGCCGAGTCAGAGACAAAGAGTTTATATTGGTTCTATATCGCTGCTTTGTTGCGTTGTGCAGTGGTCCGTCTCAGTGAGCGATGCACAAGGATCCGGGTGGCATGCACAGTCACATGACTGGCTGTTTTTGGAACGGCGTTCGCGTGTCGCTGTCGCCTTCCAGAGCTGTCCATCGCGAGGCAGCTGGAAGCTTGTCATCGCATTACAAACACGACAATACCTTGCACCATCACCATCACAACCTGACTACCTACAACTCCACAAACACTGTGGTCAAGCTCTCTTTTTATAGAAGAGGGATAGTATAGGCATTTTATCAGCTGGGTGGGTAAACTTGTAGCAACACTATGGTTAGTTTGCCCCTTCGACCTCAAATCCAAAAGCTCAATCAACTGACATTATTTCACCTCAGGGTAACCAGCAGTCTGGCCTTGGAGGCCCAGGCGGAGGCGGTGATGATAAGGACTCAAAGGACAAGAAGGTAAGCCATCTCGACCTCATCTCCAACCATTCCAAACGCTGAGTTCAACCAGAAGGAGAAGCCAAAGTACGAGCCACCGCCACGTCCAACGACCCGCATTGGTCGCAAGAAGAAGAAGGCACAAGGACCAAACGCGACTGCGAAGCTCCCACAGGTCTACCCGACGTCACGATGCAAATTACGATACTTGCGAATGCAGCGAATCCACGACCATCTGTTGCTCGAGGAGGAATACGTGGAGAACCAGGAACGCCTTCGCAGGGCAAAGACGGCAAAGGAAGGCGGTGCACCAGTCGCCAATGGCGACCCGGATGCTGAGGATCGTAATGCCGATGAGCGTGGCCGTGTCGATGATATGAGAGGTAGCCCGATGGGAGTCGGAACCCTGGAGGAGATGATCGACGACGACCATGCCATTGTTTCCAGCACAACGGGCCCAGAATACTACGTCTCCATCATGTCGTTTGTCGATAAAGATCTGCTCGAGCCTGGGGCAAGCGTTCTGCTGCACCACAAGTCGGTGTCCATCGTAGGTGTTTTAACCGACGATGCTGATCCACTTGTCACCGTCATGAAGCTGGACAAGGCACCAACGGAGTCTTACGCGGATATTGGTGGACTGGAGCAGCAAATCCAGGAAGTCAGAGAGTCCGTCGAGCTGCCTCTCATGCATCCCGAGCTTTACGAGGAGATGGGTATCAAGCCTCCGAAGGGTGTCATTCTCTACGGAGCACCTGGTACAGGAAAGACGCTTCTCGCAAAGGCCGTCGCCAACCAAACCAGCGCCACCTTCTTGCGCATTGTCGGCAGCGAGTTGATCCAGAAGTACTTGGGTGACGGACCACGTCTCGTCAGACAACTATTCCAGGTACATACATACACCCCACCCCCCAAACACATACACATACTAACTCTCTCCCCAGGTTGCCGCCGAGAACGCCCCCTCCATCGTCTTCATCGACGAAATCGACGCCATCGGCACCAAGCGCTACGAATCCACCTCCGGCGGCGAGCGCGAAGTGCAACGCACGATGCTCGAACTCCTCAACCAGCTCGACGGCTTCGACGACCGCGGCGACGTCAAGGTGATCATGGCAACCAACAAGATCGACACCCTGGACCCCGCGCTCATCCGCCCCGGCCGCATCGACCGCAAGATCCTGTTCGAGAACCCGGATCAGCAGACCAAGCGCAAGATCTTCACGCTGCATACCAGCAAGATGAGCTTGAATGAGGATGTTGATCTGGAGGAGTTTATTACCCAGAAGGATGATCTTTCGGGAGCGGATATTAAGGCGATTTGCTCGGAGGCGGGGCTTATGGCGCTGAGGGAGAGGAGGATGAGGGTGCAGATGGCGGATTTTAGGGCGGCGAGGGAGAGGGTGTTGAAGACGAAGACAGAGGGAGAGCCAGAGGGGTTGTATTTGTAAGATGCACGGGTGGGTTTGGGTGTGGGATTGAGGGAGATGGTGAAGATGTACTTTAATCACTAGCCGAGAGAGAATGCAAGGTGGTTGCGTTGAGTATATCTGGAGTGAAGACGCGATCGTGTAGCCTAGACGTGATCATGCAAGGGGGTGTTTTGTTCTACTGAGACTGGGAGTAAAATATGCACATCTCCCTCTCTAGACGGGCACAGCGACGTAGACATGCAAGGGGTAGGTAACCCGCACGGATTCAAGCTGATTTGTATATATATTTAGTTCAACCATTAATACTTGATTACCATCCCTCCCCCTTCCCACCATCCACAACCACCAATCCCTAACCCAACACCGCCTTCAACGTCAACTTCCGACTCGAAGCCCCAACATACACCGTCTTCGGCGCATCACTAATAACCCAATCCTGCCTCCCCGCATCCCAGTTACTGACATCCCTCCTCGTCAACTTAAACCTCACAGCCCTGGAGCGGCCGCGCGGGATGGCGAGGTCGTTGAAGCCGCGCAGGACGACGGGGGGGTCGTTGGGGCCGCCTAGGGAGACGTACTAGTTTCCATTAGCCTATCCTCTTTATCATCGCTACATGGATCCGGGGAAATGGCAAAAAGGGGGAGAAAAAAAGGGGACTCACAAGCTGCACAACCTCCGTCCCGTCAAGCTTGCCGGTGTTGGTAATAGTAGCGCTAACCTCATACAACTCATCCCACAACCCGCTATTCCCCCCCGGCGCACCGCCAGCGGGTAACTTGCGCTGCCTGCTCCCGTCCTGGCTCCCCTTCGGCGCGTCTCCGTTGCCGCCCTCGGCGTTGCCCGTCGTCTTGTCAAGGTAGGGATACACGTATGCCTTCACGGCTGGGAACCCCTTTGGCATCATGTTTGCGGATGTCGAGTTATCCACCGTCCCAAACGTCGGCGCTGGCTTCGTCTCCCCGGTAGTGGGTGTGTACTCATCATCCTGCAACTTCCGGACGCCGATGGCGGAGTACTCGAAAGTGGTATACGACAGCCCAAACCCGAATTCGTACGAGGGCTCAATACCCGCTTTATCGAAGTGGCGGTAATCGATGAAATTACCCTCCGAAAACGTCATCTGCGGCACGACGGAGGAATCGTTGTAGAGGATATTAACGCCCCAGTCCTTGGCTTCTTTGCCCCAGGTGAAGACGCTCTTGGCGGAGGGGTTGATCTCGCCATACAGCACGTCGGTGATTGCATTCCCGCTTTCTTGGCCGGGAATACCGGCCCAGAGGATGGCGGTGATGTTGGGGTGCTTCTTGTAGGTCTCGATGAGGACCGGGCCGACGGTGTGCAGGACGACGATGGTGTTGGGGTTTACGCTCGCGACGGCGGCGATCACCGCGTCGCCGTTTTGCCAGAGGGTGAGGTTGTTGCGGTCCCCCTCGTTGTTGTCGACTGTGATGTAGTCCTCTCCCGAATCCGCATTGGCGAAGACGAGAGCGACGCTCTTCCCGGCGGCTGCGGCGCGGATGGCGGCTAGGTCGTAGTTGTTAGAGATGTTGACGAAGGTGCTGTGGTCTGTCTCGGCCTGGGCGCGGAGGGCGTCGACGGGGGCAATCAGGTAGGGGAAATTTGCTGTCCCGCTGCCCCATCCCATGGCGAGGGTTCCCTTGTCGCAGCCGCGGTCGTCGCAGGCGTTTATGCCGGCCGGGTTGAGGTGTGCGTCCTCGCCGATGACTGCTACGCTCTTAGGATTATTGAGGGGCAAGGCGCGCTTTGTGTTCTTGAGGAGGACGGTGGAGCGGGCGCCGATCTCGCGGATTACATGCTTGTGGTCGGATTGCACGTTGACATGCTTGTTGACGACGCCGAAGTCCGCCTCGCCGAGGGTGTGGAAGTAGCCGGTGGTGTTGCGCGTCCAGCTGGAGAAGTTGATGGGGATCCGCGACTTGTCGCGCCCGACTTTGTAGTAGGCGGACATGATGCGCACAGCCATGTCGTCGACGCGCCATTGGGGCACGGTCCCGTTCAGGACCGCCGCGGTGAGGTTGCCGCCCCAGTAGCTGTAGGTTCCTACGCCGAAGACCTGCTCGCCGGGCATGGTCATGTCGAGGCCGGCGAGGGCGCTGGCGACGCCGCTGTGCTGGGCGCCCCAGTCGGCCATGACGAAGCCCTGGAAGTCGAGCTCGTTCTTCAGGAGGTGGTTGAGGAGGTAGCTGTTCTCGCAGGCGTAGCTGTCGTTCAGGCGGTTGTAGGAGCACATCACGGAGCCGACGCCAGCCTTGATGGCATCGGCGAAGGGCCAGAGGTACATCTCGTGCATGGTCGTGTCGTCCATGTTGGAGCTCATCTGCTGGCGGTAGTGCTCCTGCTCGTTGCCGACGAGGTGCTTAGCGCAGGCAATGACTCCGGTGCCTTGGATGCCCTTGATCGTCTCGGCCATGGCGACGCCGGTGAGGACTGGGTCCGGGGCGAATCCTTCCCAGTTGCGGCCGCCTTCGGGGGAGCGCCCGAGGGGGCCGGCGACGGGGCCGAGAATCACGTCGATGCCCTTGTCGCGGAATTCCTCGCCCATGGCCTCGCCGCGGGCCTTGAAGAGCTTCTTGGACCAGGTGGCCGCGGTGTTGACGCCGGCGGGGAAGGCGGAGTTTTGGTCGCCTGCGGAGGTGTTAGGGTCAATTCCGTTTCTCACTTCTGTGCCTCTGGAGCTGGGCATAGTCTACTCACTGAACCTGATTCCCAATGGGGAATCCTGGAGGCAGAAACCATTGAACCCAAGGCGGGGGATGCCTCCAGTAGCCCCAACACAGAGGTCTTGCGTCCAGCCCGTGCCGGTGGTGATATTCACCTTCTCAAGCAGGGTAAGCCCACTAACGAACTCGACAGCCTTCTTATAGGCGTGGTCCCAGCCGTGGCCGCCGTGCATCCAGGGCGAGGGGTAGCTAGGAGGAGACAAGCCATGAGTCTGAGCACTGGCGCCGGCCGCAAGGGCAGCGGCGCCGACAAGGAGAGAATGGATGTGCATCTTCACACGATCAATTGAGCGTGGCAGAGGTGGAAAGGAGAGTGTCGACGCTGAGAAGAAATCCGCGACTTGCCTTGTTTCAGGTCGTCCGGGGGGGGGGGGGGGGGGGTATTAACAGTCGTATACAATAGGAAAGTAGGAAATGCTCGTCGCGTGGCAGTGTGAACACTGGAGTACTGTACCGTGAGGAGTGGATATTTTTGACTGACGATCAATCAATATGCATGTCGGTAGGTCAATGGGGGGACGTGAAGGTTGAAGGGTGGAGCTGTGGTGGGTTTTCCGTTCCTCCCGTCTGCCTGCCGTCTGCCTGGTTTTCCCCGTGTGCCTGGTTTCCCGTCGCGGTTCTTCCCTTCCTATTGCGGGGTCCAAGCCGCTGTGGGTTGTCGGGGAGACTCTGGTAACCTGGTACTGTACTGGGCCGCTATATCCTCGTCGTTGGCGCGTCGCCACTGGTGTCTCACAGCGCGTGCATAAGTTACAGCACAACACACGACACACACGACAACAGAGACAACAGAGACAACAGAGACAACAGAGACAACAGAGACAACAGAGACAACAGAGACAACAGAGACAACAGAGACAACAGAGACAACGCGATGAAAATGTCTGGCCTAGTCGTAACGAAAAGTACAGCAAGACTGCACACGGCAAGGATGGGGATGTGGGATGCTGACCAACTGCAATAGGTGACGTGCGACGGCCATCTTTGCCGGGTCCGGGTTAGCTGTGGGGGGCCGATGTACATGCATGCACGATCACATACTGTAGGCCCAGCCAACAGTATGTGCCGTTTATCAAGATGTGGGCGGGGGCGGGGGCGCTGCAGATTTGTTGTGCTTTGCGGTGGGGGACGGTGGGACTGTGTTGTACACGACTCGTATTTTGGTGTTTTGTATGGAGTAGATGGGTATATCTCTTGTGTTGCTATGATGTGTTGATATGATGTGTTGATGTGTTGATATAATGTGTTGATGTGATGTGTTGATGTGATGTGTTGATGTGATGTGTTGATGTGATGTGTTGATGTGATGTGTTGATGTGTTGATATGCTGTTTTAATATGTCGTATGCCGAACACCGCATGCCGAATCCCCCATGCCGAATCCCCCATGCCGAATCCCCCATGCCGAATCCCATACCGCCAGTATTCTTGTGCCAAGCATCTCCCACCATCGCCCGCGGAATCCGGCCTTGGGGTTAGCGTCAGTCCACTGTACAACAACTCCCAACTCCCGTACTGCAATAGGAAGTTCACATCGCTCCCCCCTCCCCTCCGTCCAATCTCCCTCCCCCGCCAACCAAGCCCTACCAGTGCCATCGGCGACTGGCCGGGCCACTACCAACAAGCTGCCATACAAACGCTCTCCCCCCCTCTCCGCGCTGTGCTACTTTCCTACTCACACACGCCTCCGATAACCCAATCCCTCCGATAACCTAATCCTCAGCCCCAGCCACTGAAAATCCGCTGCTCCGGAACTCCGCATAACCCCGCTACTTGCACTCACCCCACCATCAACCTCCCCAACTATGCCGCCCACCCCCTCAGCCGCCCTCCTCCGCCACTCCGCAACGGCTCTTCTACGGCGAGGTTCTAACTTGGCTACTCCTCAGCACGCCCTCGCCCGCCTCCCGCGCGCCCTCTCATCCGCATTATTCCACACCTCCCCAGCGCCCCGCCTCCCCGTCCCAGCCGCAAAAAAGCAGCTGCAACGTCCCATCGTCGTCAACTTTCCCTCAGGCGAGGAGAAGGAGTTGTAAGCCACCCCCTCGCCCCCCCTTCCCCAGCTCCGCATACGAGAAGAATCCGCTGACCAGTTTGCCGATGTGAAGACCGACGAGATGGTTGAGGTGAGAGAGCACCCCGCCAACTCAAGTTTTACAAAGGTCACGTGATGGATATTAATGCCCTGTGTGTGATAGGGATCATTGCCATTGCGCCGAGTGCGTGAATCAGGATACGCTGCAGCGGTCGTTTGATTCGTTTACGGTTTGTGGGCATCTGATTTTTTGAAAATGGGAGTGGTTGTGCTGAAAGATTGGTATAGATTACGGATAAGACGCCGCAGAATGTTAGGTCCAAGGAGGATGGGTTAGAAGTCATATGTCTGTCTTTTCCGTGGTAAGTGGAAATCATATTCGTGTCGTGCTAATAAACACCAGGGCAAGAAACCGGCCACAAAAGCTTCTTTTCCTGGGAATGGCTAGCGACAAACATGCACAAGAAGCCCTCCGCGCCGAAATACACCTTCTGGGGCGCGGAGATCGCGAAGAGTCCGCCGGATGTGCATTATGATGAGGTTATGGCGAGTGATACCGGGGTGGGGAAGTGGACGGCTAAGATTGTATGTTCTTCGTTTCTTAAGTGGTTATACGTTTCTAACGAGGGCTACAGCTCAAACATGGATTTTGCTTCGTGGATGGCTGTCCGGTTTCTCCTGAGAAGACGGAGGAGCTGCTTAATCGGATTGCCTTTATTAGGGAGACTCATTATGGTACCTCCTCCAACTCCCTCCCAACCACCTCTCTCCCAGATTCCCCCCTCTTCCCCTTCCGCCCACCCAACCCCCATCCCCCTAACGAACCAACCGTCTAACCCTCTCCAGGCGCCTTCTACGACTTCACCTCCGACCTAACCATGAAAGATACCGCCTACACCACCCTCGCCCTCCCCGCCCACACCGACACAACCTACTTCACCGACCCCTCCGGCCTGCAACTCTTCCACCTCCTCTCCCACTCCGGTCACGGCGGCGCCTCCCTCCTCGTCGACGGCTTCTCTTGCGCCTCCCAACTCCTCTCCCGCGACCCTCGCGCATACGACATCCTCTCCCGCGTCCCTGTTCCTTGGCACGCTAGCGGGAATGAGGGGGTGGTGATTACCCCGGCGACTTGGGTACCGGTGTTGACCCTGGATGGAGAGGGGGGTGTGAGGCAGTTGAGGTGGAATAATGATGATCGCGCGAGTATGCCGGTGGAGAACGCAGGGGTGGAGTATGAGGAGTGGTTTGAGGCGGCGAGAGTGTGGAATGAGATTATTACGGAGGGGAGGAATGAGTATTGGGGGCAGCTTGTGCCGGGACGGCCTGTTAGTGAGTTTTATCCTTTTCTTTTGTTTTCGTAGTCCTGTTTTGTCCTTTCGCAAACTTGGGGGGGGGGGTATGGGGTGGGCAGGGAGAGGTTTGCTGACTGCTGTGTGTAGTCTTTGATAACTGGCGGGTTATGCATGCGCGCTCGGCGTTTGAGGGGAAGCGGAGGATGTGTGGTGGATACAGTGAGTTCCCCCTTGCCCCTTTATAGACTGGCCCCTTTATAGACTGCAATGGGGATACTGACTAGATCATAGTTAACCGCGACGACTTCATCTCGCGGTACTGGAACACGAATTTCTCGCGCGAGGAAGTGTTGAAGCGGATTATCTAGATGTACTGGATATGCTCGCAGATGACATCTACAACATACAGAAACTTAAAACATGGACGCGAGGGGTCTAGATGATTATATTTACACACCTATATATGTACATACGTAGACGCATCTGATGATGAATGAAGATATTGATCTGATACGGGTGCGACCCCTTCTATGTAATCTAGTGATAAACAACTAGTATAATACAGAATAGTAATATATCTACACGCTCCCATCCAAACTACCCTCTCTCCCCAATCCCCAGGGTTAGCACAAATGCCTTTAACGTAAGTCGTGGCGTAACGCGGGGGATGGCGTAACGCGGTGGAATTTTGAAGAGAACACAACAAATCTGTAAATTTAACTACAATCAACGATAATACATGATCCACCGTCACTCTTAGATTGTTCCCCTGCTTCTTCCTCAATATTCAATGTCTGAGGAGGCGTTCTTATCCTTTGTTTTGTGCTTTTTCTTACTTGGGTTATGTGTCGCCTTTTCCGCCTCCATCACCGCATCACACAACTCTTGCATAGAAACATGAAAGTGACCCTTCAGAATAACCCTTTTCCCCTTCGTACGTACCGTACGTTGCTTTATAACTGATCGCAGGTTGTTGGCATCGAGTTGGTGGACAATGCTGCGTGCTCGAAGTTGCTCTGACGCAACTGTGAGTTTTTGGATGTACGTCCGCACTGGTGTTGACAGCACCCCACCACTATTAATCGTAGTTGTAAGGAGCGCATTTGCAGAGCGTAAGGTCATCCCATCTGGGGGGGAGCTGTTGATAAAGACTCGGTCAAAAATATCATACTGATGTGGTGTTTTTGGTCGGTCAGCCTCGACTGATGGTTCAGCATTGAGCAGCGTACGCAATGCTCACTGGGGATTAAAAGGAAACAAGCCAGCGCCACGGTATGCTGACTCAATGTTCTGATGGTTGCATACATCAAGCCGTGCCTGGATGTATGCCTCCATCCATTCATACTTCTGTATGCGCGCAAGTTGCGCTTGGTTGAGTGGGGAGAGCGCTGCTGTCAGACGCTTTTTTAGCGGGCCGAATATCGCAACATCCAGTGATTGTAGTAAGTGCGATGTATGAGGGGGAAGTATCAGTAATACAATGTGGTTCTGCATGCAATGCGCAATGAACTCCACACTAATGTGTGAGTCGTGGCCATCACATATAAGAAGCCGGTGCTGACCATCTGCTTTTGTACGTGTTGTTGGCTCGAAGATGCGTTTTAACCACTCCAACCCATGGAGGTTGCTTGTACAGCCTTTCGTATTCGCAGAGAAGAACCATTGGTCGATGACTGTGGGCGGAATCCATGATTGGAGAACGTTCTTGCCCTTAAAGATCCCGAGGGGTGGGAGAATGGTTCCGTCTGCGCAGATGCACTCGACCATCGAAACCCATTCCTGACAGCCAGGATGCGCTTGATGCTTTGTACGAAGTGTTGAATCAAGTATAATTCGAGTAGATTCCATTGTCCCAATCGAAAATCCGGATTCATCCATGTTATATGTGTTCTCTTGCGTGATTCCAAACTCTTGAACCACCTTGGTGTACGCGTTAAACCATGCCGTAAGCACTGGTTTTGTTGCACCGTCCATGCGTACAGTTTCGATCCGTCGCCCAATAGCGACCTGTAGATGGGGATGTCTGTAAGGACACAGGGCACCCAGCTCACAGTAATAGCATATGAGAGTGTGAGTCGGAGGCTAAACGGATGCTATCCTATAGGTCTACTACGAAGGATACAAAAAAGATGAAGGGGGAACCCCGTTGAGTCTGTTTCCTTAAGTACCCGAAACGGGCCCGACTCAGTTATCCCAACCCTAGCCCTGAACCTTCCACCGCAACAGGTCTGCATCAGCCCTGAACCCTATACACTTACCGTCCCCCACTATAGTGTAACTCGCTATATGCTCCTCTACTGGTTCGAAACCCCACCGAGTCAGATTCCATGCTTGTAGTGACCGTAACAGTTCTGAGACAGGTTCTTCGAGTATCTAGGTACAGAGGCATCCTTACAATGTCGTAGTATGAATTGTGGTACCCAGTCGCGACCGAGGGAAAATTGTGGTTGGGGTAGAAGTAAGTTTGGCGTCGCGTCGTCAAAATTGAGTGACCGGTGCGACCGGAGTTCTTCAGCTATTTCCTTCAACAACCGATGCCCTGGATGTAATGGTGGGTGCACCAGATATGAGAATCTAGCCACCCAAGGAAGGGATGAATTTACTAAGACAACACACTGTCTTAGGAAACAGAGCCAAAGGGTTGTAGCTTAGACTATTCCACAACGCAGCAATCAGGTGTATGATGTGGTGAAGTGGTTTAGACAAGTTGCAACAAATGTTGAGTCTGAGAACTCAGGGGTAAGTCAGAGGTTAGCACCTCACTGACTTTTCAAAAACAGAGAATAACAAGATCAATGCTTGGAAGAAAAGACGTAGAAGTATGTGCTAGTCGATTTACTGTATTGCCTGCTTGCCCTTTCTTAAGGAAAGGGCAATCCTATTTATGCCAAAGGAGTGTAGTTCTCTCATTTTCCATGACTTTCCATGACTAACCAGGCTTGGTAAATGTATTAGAAATCAAGTGCGACCCACAACTAGCTTGCTAATCATGTACTGAACGTAAGAGAATTCCATAGAACCATCTCTTGGGTTCCTAGCCTATAGGAAGTGAAAAGGAGGTCCAAGGTTAGAGTACCTATAGACAAATTATGTCATAACTTAACCAATCTTGTGGGTAACTAAGGAGCGATGACGTGTAATGAATCATAGAGGGTTGTAGAAGCTTCTAGAGCTATCGTTCATGTTCCTAGGCCTCTAGTTGGTAGAGATATGCCATGTGGTAGTATTGGCCCACCCCCTTAAGGAGGAGATTTTCTTAATAACTTGTTCAATGAGTGTCCAAATGATATGCCGTGATGTATGTAGCATAAACAGATGTAGTAGAAGAGTTTGCAGCAATCGTTGAGTAGTATTGCTTCTGTTGTTGGTGTGATAAGCCAAGATATGTATGGTGACTTGTAGGTTTGAGGAGGAGATTTCTAAGTTTGCTCTTGAGTTTGATAGCAAACTGAGTGCAACGAATGTCAGTATGACACTCACTGACTTTTCAGAAACAAGGAGTAACAAGATCAATGCTTGGAAGCTTGGAAAAGACGTGGAAGTATGTGATAGTCAATTTACTGTATTGTCTGCTTGCCATTTCTTAAGGAAAGGGCAATCCTATTTATGCTAAAGGAGTGTAGTTCTCTCATTTTCCAAGACTTTCCATTACTAACCAGGCTTAGTAACTGTAGTCAACATAAGAGAATCCCATAGAACCATCTCTTAGGTTCATAGCCTATAGGAAGTGAAAGGAGGCCCAAGGTCAGAGTACCCCTATAGACAAATTATGTCATAACTTAACCAATCTTGTGGGTAACTAAGGAGCGATGACGTGTAATGAATCATAGAGGGTTGTAGAAGCTTTTGGAGCTATCGTTCATGTTCCTAGGCCTCTAGTTGATAGAGATATGTCATGTGTAGTATTAGCCCAGTAACTAAGGAGTGATGTCATGTAATGAATCATAGAGGGTTGTAGAGATATGCTATGTGGTAATATCTGCCCAGTAACTAAGGAGCAATGACGTGTAATGAATCATAGAGGGTTGTAGCAATCGTTGAGTACTATTGCTCTTGTTGTTGGTGTGATAAGCCAAAATATATATAGTGACTTGTAGGTTTGAGGAGGAGATTTCTAAGTTTGCTCTTGGATTTGATAGCAAAGTGAGTGCAACGAATGTCTCCAACAACAACGCCAGCAACCACCCCTCTGAGAACTGTAAGTGACCCCTTCTCGTGGATTGTCCGACGGTGCACTAATGAATTGGATAGGATATTTCCATCCACAAGAACGAGTAGGTGATGTAAGCGCGTTGGCGTGGGGGTGATAACGTGTGCTGGGCTGACTGGATTCTGCGCAGAATTCCAACATTTTTTTTGTTTTTTCAATGCCGATTCCGACTCCAGCGGGAGCTTTGTCAGGCGCGTTCTGTGTCCTCTGCCTGCGCTGCCTTCAGGCCAAAGCTCGTGGTATCAAGGACCACGATTGTGTCTGGTCCCCCGCCTCCTCCAAGTGCGAGTACTGCACGGCGCAGCACTCCCCTTGCGTTCCGGTGAGTTCCCTTGTGCTGTTCTGTCTCTGTTGGCTTTTGCTAACAATTTGCATAGCTTCTGTAAGGATGCCTCCTTACCTAGATACTCGAAGGACTCGCCTCAGAGCTGTTATGGTCACCACGGGCATGAAAATCAACTCGGTGCTGTTTCGTACCAGTTAAGGAGCACATAGCGAGTTACACTATAGTGGGGAATGGTAAGGGTGTAAGGTTTGGGATCGATGCGGACCTGTTGCGGTGGAAGGTTTAGGGCTAGGGTTGGATTAACCGACTCGGACCCGTTTCGGGTACTTAAGGAAACAGACTCAACGGGGTTCCCCCTTCATCTTTTTTGTATCCTTCGTAGTAGACCTATAGGATAGCATCGTTTAGCCTCCGACTTGCACTCTCATATGCTATTACTGTGAGCTGCGTGCCCTGTGTCCTTACATTATACAAAAAAGATCTCGCCTGCCGGGGACGGCCGTACTTCAATAATATCCCACACCGGAACGACTAAGGAGAACTACCGTTACACCATCGACTGCGACTCGGTGACGTTTCGGAGGAGAGACCTGACGACTTCAAATAGCCGTGATTCCAGAGATCCCACGGACAGCCAGTGGATCAGGGTTTGATTTTTCAGAACAAGCTGGTAAAGTCGCCGACGCGTTGGCGCCAAATAGGATACGAGATCCTTAAGAACCCCCTCCTAGCACAGAGGAAAGGTAAGTTCTCGTACCATCATCTGGTAGTCTCCATTCCATTGGTTTTTGATGATCGCGACATGGCTGCGGAATTGGGGAGTCAACTTGTTCCACATGTACCGAAACCATTCTGACTCGGAGACTTGTCCTGTGATAGCTGCACTTTGGAAACGAGCCTTGAACTCTGGGAAGGTTTTGCTAGCATGCCCTTTCTCTCCCATTTGCAGGTCGTCGAAGAGGTTCCTGGCCTGTTCCGTCTCGTTGCCTGTGAGGTAGTATGAACCTAGTAGATCCATCATCTCCTCAGCACTGCGGAACCCATGCGTAGTGGACAGGTATTGGGGCTCTAGGTAGGTCTTTGCCAGGCCAGTCGTAGTTCCCCATATCAACGCTCTTCTCGAGACGTCGGTAAGGCAGTGGTCCTCATTGACTATGAGTCAGTCCCAAATCGAAGCGCTCCATTGTAGGAAGGTATGTTCTACCCCATCGCTGAGAGGAAGGATTTTCTCAGAGATGGTTGATTTCTTATAGTGATTCGGAGGGTCCTCAGTGTGCATTCGTGATGACCCTGGAATCGATGGAGAACGAGTGTTCCGAAGAGGCGGCAATTGAACTGTCTCGGGGGTGTTTCGTGTGCGAGGCATTCGTTGCTCTGTGGCTTCGACTGTGGGTATGGGGGCGTCCACCGGCGGTGTGGATGGGATTCTGGTCTGGGCTGCCATAAGGATAACTAGTAGATCCTTGACCTCCTGTATCTGTGCTTCGAGGTGGGCCATTCGACTCGGGATGTCTTCGGATGGCACAGCGGTCGTAGCTGCAGCGGTGTATTGTCTGGTAGTCATTCTGGGCAGTTGACCGTCGTTGTCTTGGGGTATGTTTGATGTCAGCTTTTTCGACATATTGCCTCGGGTGTGTATCAGTACCGATACGAAAGAGCTTGACTTCCGGTAGCTTGTAGCTATCAACGCTCTTGTCCACAATTTCCTCTGTGCTAGGAGGGGGTTCTTAAGGATCTCGTATCCTATTTGGCGCCAACACGTCGGCGACTTTACCAGCTTGTTCTGAAAAATCAAACCCTGATCCACTGGCTGTCCGTGGGATCTCTGGAATCACGGCTATTTGAAGTCGTCAGGTCTCTCCTCCGAAACGTCACCGAGTCGCAGTCGATGGTGTAACGGTAGTTCTCCTTAGTCGTTCCGGTGTGGGATATTATTGAAGTACGGCCGTCCCCGGCAGGCGAGATCTTTTTTGTATAATGTAAGGACACAGGGCACGCAGCTCACAGTAATAGCATATGAGAGTGCGAGTCGGAGGCTAAACGGATGCTATCCTATACGTCTACTACGAAGGATACAAAAAAGATGATGAGGAACCCCGTTGGGTCAATCCCCTTAAGTACCCGAAACGGGTCCGACTCGGCTAACCTGCCCTAACTCTCCCCACGTGACCGTAACCTGCCCGACTCCGTGTTGGAGGTAATTGCGGAGTACGGAGAACCACACACAGAATCGTGTGATAATCTCCGGTCACCGTAATTAATCTCTTACGGGCAGCAGAACAGAGGCTTCAACAGTAGAATACCGTATATAGGATAATATAATCAATTGAATTGCTCACTAAACTACGGGTCTACGTACGCTATTTGTAGGCCTGGGAGAAACCCCCAAAACCCCGAAGGTTTGGGTCCCTACACCCCAAACCGAAGTGATACACTGAGCTGAAACCTCAGCTCAGTACTCTGAGCGACTGGGGAACTAGATAGTCCCACGGAGAAAAGTGCCATTTTGGGCGCGAAAGACTACCGTATCCCATGGGATTGTCCGTTTCCCCCAACACTCCGATGCCTTCCATCACTGAGGGCTTTCCATCACTGAGGGCGGAGGCATCCTTACAGAAATCAGTTATAGGCAGCGTTGAAAACTGTGGAAGTTGCTGCCAAATCTGCCTTGCCCTTTCCTTCAAAGCCTCTCCACTTGTGTTTCCACCTCGGCCTTCAATCTGCTTTTGCCAAGCGAAAAGGATCTCCTCAAGGTCAGGCCATGTTCCAGTGCGGAGTCGAGCAGCTGTTGAGATAGCTGAGGAGTCGTCGACACTGTCAAAATGCTTGCTGAGTGACTCCGAGACTGTTGATTGACTGAGGGAATGGTTGTATTTGTCCTTAAACCACCGCTGACAGGCCTTTTCTGAGGGTTGAGGGTATTGTCGAGAATGCGACTCTCTGAGTGCACAACGCTGCTCAATAGTGATGGGCTATTTCGAGGCATAGCCAAATGGTCCACTAGAATATCAGATAAGGCAATATTTAGGTGGTAACAGAGCAATATCATGGATATCGGTCGTTGTACGTGTTTTGAATCTGGACGAGAAAAAATATCGCACTATCGCGAACATCGCCTTACCGAGCATCGGCTTAGCGGGACTCTACTGTACTAAGCAAACGCCAGAGGGCTAAAAAAGGCCACCTATAGCTTGGAGGATCACTTTCGGCATCCGAAGCATATGCGATACAGGGAGAGTAGTCGTACAGAGGGGGCTCAGCTACGTACTCGGCGTTGTGGCAACTGCAGCCAAACTGGCCATAATTTGCGAACTTGTTAGGTAGCTTGGGAGACATCCAAAGATGGGGAATTCCGAGTAGTTTCGATTGATTCAAAGCGTTTTGGTTGAATTGATTTATATAATATATGGGTAAAAGAATCATATACCATGTAAACTAGTAAAAAAGAATCGCTTACCCCTGTGATACTATTTTTTGATTTTCTACTGTGCTAAACCGTAATAGGAAGGCCTCGGCCCACTTTCACCGATCCCCCTTCCTCCACCAATTCGACTAACACCATACCGGCTCCGAAGGCTCGAAAGCCATCTTATCGCCTTGCTGACTCGCCAGCCGCCGCCCTCATTGTGGCAAGCCCTGACTGAGAAGTCAGGCGGGTCCGTATGTCTGCTCTGGGAGAGCTCTCCGTGCCAGAAGATGGCACGGAGTTTGACGATTTAGATGCTCTCGTCCGGGCCCTTGATGACTGGGCTGTCAAAACAAAGTTCTCTTTTCGGACGGCTGAAAGGGACTCGACAAGAGGGCGCTGGATATGTGCTGAGTTAGAGAGCTCTGGCTGCCGCTGGCAGTGCAGAGCCTTCCTTAATAATGACGAAGCTTGGCAGCTCGTCATTACTGAGAGAGAACACTCTTGTATTGGCCGAGGAGTCCGCTCCTTTGGGTCCTCCTCGAAAAAGGAGTGGTTGGACCTTGAGTAGCCTGTCATATTAATATAACGAAGGTTACTCGGCCAAAGGAAATCGTTGATCTCCTCTGCATACGTTTTGCAGAGGAGATCAGCTACAAGATTGCGCAGCTTTGTAGGCTGCGCCTTCTTGATGGTGATATAGGTCGGCAGCGGCATAGCTTTCAGCTATTGCCGGCCTATAAGTTCCTCCTAGAGAGTAGGTCTCCAGGAGTGCAAGTTGATCTCGTCCGAGATCGTCATAGTATGCACCCCTTTTCCTTTTTTTACTTCTTTATTCCTCTATACTAACTATCTACAGACCGCTTTCAGCGGATTTTTGTGTGCCCTGTGCAATCGCGGGGCACTTTCTCCTTGTGCCGGCGCCTTGTTGCTGTTGACGGGACCTTTTTGAAGGCCCGTTTCATACTTACTTTGTTACTCGCCGTTGGCATCGATGCCAACGGCAAGAACGTTCTCCTGGCTTGGGCGGTGGTGGAGTCCGAGAATCGGGACTCCTGGGAGTGGTTCTTCCAGCATCTCCGGTGGTCTATACCAGAGATCTCGCTGGAAGAAAGCACCCTTATCTCAGATCGAGACTGGGAGTGGTTCTTCCAGCATCTCCGGTGGTCTATACCAGAGATCTCGCTGGAAGAAAGCACCCTTATCTCAGATCGAGACAAGGGTCTCCAAGAGGCAGAAAGAACTCTCGGGAGGATGGTGATGGTGGCTTGGTGTTGCCACCATCTTAAAGAGAACTTCACTGAGAAGTTTGGGAGGAGACTGGCTCCTCTGTTCTGGAAAGCAGCTCGAGCACCTACTCGAGTTGCTTTCGAAGCTGTTTTAGACAGCATTAGAACAGAGAAGCCAGAGGCTGCGGCCTATCTCTTGGCTTCTGAGCCAGAGAAATGGGCTGAGTCGATGTTTCGTGGGCGTCGATATGCCCACGATACATCAAATATCGTAGAGAGTCTGAATAAGACTCTCCTTTCCGATCGAGAGCTCCCGATCGTTGAGCTCCTCGATGCCATTTGGCATCGAGTTATGGCAGCGCGCGGAGAGCGCCTTGCTGCAGCTAACAAACTGTTAGCTGCAAGCCATAATACTACACCTTTCGTTGATGGTGTAGTATCAGAAGGAAGAGGATGGGCACAAGGCAACATATGCCAAGTGTCCTCTCCTTCTGAAGCACGAGTGATTCAGCCCAATGGGCGAATCTTCCTCGTTGATCTTGCAGCAAGAACATGCTCTTGCCGCAAGTATCAAGCAAATGGCATACCCTGTGGGCATGCCATGGCCTTAATCTTCGCCCGTGGGGACCAAATAAGTCCTTACTTACCTGACGCTTTTTCGGCTGCCCAATGGGCAGCCCAATTCGAGGCTCCAATGCCTCCTGTCGACGTTTCGGAGCTAGAGGTCATTGAAAATGACCCCTGCGAGCCTCCTATCACTTGGGTGCCTCGCGGGAGGCCTAAAAAAGAGAGGTTTCGGAAGGAGGCAGCTCGCCGGAGGGTCCGGCGAGCTGGTGAAATAGGAATAGAGGTTCATGGGCTTGTCCACCTACTCCGTCCTCGCGCTGTAGAACCTGTGGAGAGACAGGTCACAACGCCAGGACATGCCGCCGTCCTCGCAATTGAGGATGGCGGCATGGTTTCTATGATTATGGGCTAGGGCGAGCAGGGGTGGAGGCACTATGTGGGAAGGGCGCATGGTATATAGTTCTTTTTTGCAATTACATGGTATATGATTCTTTTTTACTAGTTTACATGGTATATGATTCTTTTACCCATAATATATATGTGGTCGGTGGAAATTGGGCCGACTCGCTTGGGTGGCCAACTCGTTATACATGTACGTTAATGAACAATTCCCTAATCAACAAACAGCGCACCGACAGGGAGGACTCTAAGCACTGCGGTAGTGCTTACTAGGTTTGACAGCAACGCTATGCGGGGTAGCTCCGGTTGTTACCACCCCTGGGAATATTTCACTTCATTCTCACATCTCAATGGTCGACTCGCAAGCCACAGCCACAATAATCATGTGGCCACAGGTAACATATATTACTGTTGCACAACCTTCCACATTACGCCAGTGGCATAATGCGCCTCACCGTTGAACAGGGATTAATGATGTCAGTATAGGTCGCCCAGGGTGAGCCTTGGAGCATTGTTCGCACAGCTTTTACTCATACAAACTTCCCCTCCGAGTCGGAGACGAGGATTTCCGCTGCGACCACACGAGTCCTCGTCACCTCAAATAGTATATACAGTCCGAATACCAGTTCTTTCCACCTCATCGCGTGTCTATTCTCCTAATTGCGCGAGCGAATAGCTGCACAATATGGCGGACCCCAACGGTGAACCCGAGATTAACAACGCGTAGGCAAAACCCTCGTGATCACCAAAGAGTTGAAAGAACGAGCAAGGCTAACCATTCCCTCCCCACCACAGCCCATCGACAGAACCTGTCGCGAATCCTACTCCTGATGCTGCTACAGAGAAGCGCAAGGGCTCCGTTTTCGTAGATAAAAGCCTTGGAAAGGACAGTTTCGCAGCCCTGACCGAGAATGTTACTGGAGAGTCCGTTACTTACTCCCCCTCGGCCGTAACTCTACTAAGTCCATTCACAGGATCAAAAATCCTCTCGTTGGCATCCCCAAGGATCAGTTGATCCAGGATGTCGAGGGCTTCGCTTTAGAGTTCGACCTCCGGGAAATGGTGCCGATTCTCATCAAAGGCACCCTCGTCGCACAGAACCCGGCGGGCATTGACGAAATCACCGAGCTCGACGATGAAGACCGCCGAGTTTTGCGCGAGGAAGTCACACACAAGTGGAAGCATCCGAGAATCCTCTACCTAACCATCGTGCTAAACTCAATTGCCGCTGCTATCCAGGGATGGGATCAAACAGGTAGGCTACTCATCCGGGCTTGTCCGCAGCTCATCGGCTTACATTGACCACAGGATCAAACGGAGCCAATCTCACCTTCTCGCCGGCGCTTGGGATTCCTGACACGGGAGATTTCTGTAAGGATCCTGCCAACGCGGCGACCTGTGACAAGAATTCTTGGATAGTGGGGTTCATAAACTCAGCCCCATACATTGCGATTTGCCTTTTGTACGTGTGAACCATGCCCATTATCCTACATTTATTCTAACCCTCTCCATAGTGCAGCCTGGATATCCGATCCCATCAACCACATCCTCGGTCGCAGAGGAACAATCTTCCTTGCCGCCATCTTCAGTCTCCTCGCTCCTTTTGGTGAAGCCACCGTGCAGACATGGCCCCAGCTTGTCGTATGCCGTATCCTGCTCGGGATTGGCATGGGCCTGAAAGAAGTCACTGTCCCCGTCTACTCTGCAGAGATCGCACCAAGAACAATTCGTGGTGGTTTGGTCATGTCCTGGCAAGTCTGGACCGCGTTTGGCATCCTTCTCGGAACATGTGCAAACCTTGTTTTTGTCAACACAGGCAAACTTGTCTGGCGCCTTCAGTTTGGTTCAGCCTTTGTCCCCGTCATTCCTCTCCTTGTAGGTGTCTATTTCTGCCCTGAATCTCCGCGTTGGCTCTTGAAGAAGGGCCAGGTCAGCAAGGCGTACAGGTCGCTTGTTCGTCTACGAAACTCGGAACTACAGGCGGCTAGGGATCTATACTTCATTCATGCTCAACTTGTCTATGAGGATGCCCTGTTGGAGAAGTCTGGACTCTCAAAGAATAGCAACATGTTCACGCGATTCATTGAATTGTTCACCATCCCTCGTCTTCGTCGAGCCACTCTGGCTTCGGGAGTAGTTATGCTGGCGCAGCAAATGTGCGGAAGTAAGTGCAACACTGTCCGCCGTCAATGAAGCCAAGCTAACAATTGCACAGTCAACATAATGTCCTTCTACTCTTCCACCATCTTCCGCAATGCCGGCGCCTCCGACATCGTCGCGCTCCTGGCCTCCTTCGGCTTCGGCCTTGTTAACTTCGTCTTTGCCTGGCCCGCGGTCTGGACAATCGATACCTTTGGGCGACGCGGTCTGCTCCTGTTCACGTTCCCCAATATGTCCTGGACCCTCCTAGCAGCCGGCATGGCCTACTTCATTCCCCAAGACCAAACCGCCCATCTCGGCGTCGTCCTATTCTTCGTCTACATCTACGACGCCTTCTACTCCCCCGGCGAAGGCCCCGTCCCCTTCACCTACTCCGCCGAAGTCTTTCCTCTCTCACACAGAGAAATCGGTATGTCTTGGGCTGTGGCGACCAACAATTTCTGGGCTACCGTCGTCTCGCTCACTTTCCCGCGCCAGCTGCGCGCCTTCGGCACGCCCGGTGCATTCAGCTTCTACGCCGCTATGAACCTCGTTGCCCTTTTCCTCATCTTCTGCTTCATGCCCGAGACGAAGCAGCGCACGCTCGAGGAGCTGGATTATGTCTTTGCCGTCCCGACGCGCACGCATACCAAGTATCAGATGTTCACAGTGCTGCCGTGGTGGTTTAAGAACATCCCGAACTTCTTGCGAAGGAGGGAGCCAACACCGTGTCCAGAGTTGTACAAGTTTGAGGATGACTCTTGGGCTAATGCCCAGGACTCGAAGGACTCGGGCTCGGGACCGGAGACGGCGCCGCGTGAGAAGGATGAGGTGGAGGTGCCGGTTTGTGGCCGAGTGAGAGTGGATGGAAGTGATGCTTATTGAGTTTGCTTCTTAGAACTGGGGAAAGAGATGCAGTTAACTGCTATAATTCGAAGGGGTGCTGATGCTTTGTTTTCTGAAATCGATTTTTCAAGCCTAGTTTTGATATCCTGTCGCTATCTCTTAGCTTATTAGTCCTAGATATCCTATTTGAACCACATTTTGAAGCCTTTTGATCAGTTTCTGGTGCAGCTCATCGGTGTTTGGGTCTTTGTCCTACCTGTGGCCTTGGAATCTTGTTTTCGGATTGCCTAGAGATAGTTGGTAGCTGTGAGGAATGGGCTCGTAGTCATATGCCATCTAGAGCTGACGCCATAATAAATGAGAGCAGGTAGCTGAGTGAATTTAAAATAAACACGATATAACTCGTAAAAATCTCGCCTACTGATAACATTGTAGGTAAGCGTGAAAGTGACCAATATAACACACTGTTACCTTAACTTAATTCTTATACTGGCCTATCCTCCTCGAGTAACAACAACTACATCAGCTAGATTGGATTCCAACATGGGTAACCAAACTCAGAGTGGTGCAGTTCCTGCGTCTCGCGGTTAAAAAAACTGTAAACGCCCCCGCGAGGTCAATGACGAGGTAAAGGACGAAGATAAAGATTCCAGCGCCCTCCCCACTCACCGTCACCGTCGTCGTCGTCGCAACTCAGTATTCTTATATTACTACTTTAGACCTAGCTAATACTATCTACTAGGGTCTACAATTACTATCGCCAATGAAGCCTAGGCTGCCATATAGTGATGGCACCTTCTTCTTCCGGCCTTGGTCAAAGGTCCGACGGTTAGGTTGCTAAAACCCTCTAGTAGAGGACTGTAGTCGCCAAGAGAACCCCGCCAAGCGTTTAGACCAAAGCTCTTTCCTCAAATGGATGTCCCCGGCTGTTTTGTGGGGTATTCACTCGTCATAATCCTTAAATTCCACAACAGGAAGCTTGTCAGTGCTGATAGCACGAGCTGCGCCTTTGCCTCTCCTCGTTGGTGTTGTCGTTTCCTCCGAGACTTGGAGATGAAGAGGGAGTGCGAGAATGAGAGTTACCCCCTGAGTGCCTCTTGGTGATGGGTTTGACAGTGTATACGTGATTTAACTAGGATATGCAGTTGACGGATTCTAAGTAGTACTTACCCCTAATGCACCCCCTATATAAAAATACATAATAATTGCATTTTCGTAAAGTACCTCTCTGTTCCATATTAACCAAAACCAAATTGTCATATCGTGAATAGCCTCAAATACCTAGGCAGTAGTTACTAGTAGCTATAGTAGCTACTAGTATACTCCTTTTGCGGCTATGTTGTTGCCACTAGCGGCTTTATATTAGGGTATTATAGCGTCTATACCAGCTGCTGCTTAAGTATGAGCATAAGATGTAGAGTCATAATGCGTAGGGTTAGGATTCGCCCGTTAAGGTGAAGCATTATCTACGATAAGGAGACCCCTTTTATTATGTACTATACTAATCTATATAGCTTCTTAATTAAAGATATCCAGTAGCTCTTACCCCTCCTTAAACTTGACAATATCATTAGTATTTAGTACGGATACTAATATACCTGTAGTATCTAGGTATATCCTCAAGTATATACCTACCCTTTGATATTTGAAGAGTATCTAGCATATCTGGATACTCTAGAGTATATATCTAGATATATGCCAAGAGTAGCTAAGTGTAGCCAAGATAGCCACACCACCACTTTCCTATCACGCACACCGTCGTTGCAAACTCAATAGTAACAAAGGCAAAGTTACTTATAATGGACTCTCATATTTCACATGAAGTTCTAGAGTTTATAATACTTACACATCAAAACAACATACACTTACATGTGTTTCCTTCTTACCTTATGTATATTCTACAACCTCTTAATGTTACGGTATTTGCACAATATAAACATTAGCACTAGCATGTAATTTAACAAGCAATCTAGAATTTTGACACTAACTACAATGTTTTCCAAGACTTATCTACAATCTGCAAGCAAACATTTACAAAGGGCAACTGCATAAAATCATTTAGAGATGCTGGTATTTAGCCAGCTAACTATAAGAAGATTAAAGAGAAAGTTGCTATATACACAAAGCTGACTGTTTTAGAAACACCATAAGGAACGGTAGAAGGGCAATGCTAGCAGCTGAAATTGTCTCTATAACTGTAAAACTTTGTCTATTCTCTAGAGCTTGTATATAAAGCTATATAGATTAGAAGAATATCATGTAAGGTAAGTACATATTCTTTTTGCAAACATCATGAGACCTGTCTTGATGCTATATATAGTAATAACTATCCTTAGAATGAGTGACTCATCATTATTAGATATACCAACAGAGCTTGAGGGCTATAATAGCCATGTGTCATGACACTCCTTCGATATTTGTGTCACGACCCTTCGATTCGCTTTAGTCTCTAGTACTTATTTCACTATGTCATTCACTTCACCTGCTTCGCTCACTTCGCTCACTTCGCTTCACTTGCTGACCTAGATCAGCCCAAATGTTGACTACTGGCTTAGGCTCTCTTGTTATTGGCTTGCTGCACTAGGGCTCGCTTAGCTAGGGTTCGGTTAATTAGTGCCTTCGCTTATTTGGCACTAGGGATTTTTACTGTTATATAAGCACTTATTGCTCATGTCTCTTATCGATCTTTAGCTAGCAAATTATATACTACTTGGCCTTCTTGCAATTCCTCCTGCTTCGACTTACTTTGCATTCCCTTACTTCGAGTCGAACCACTTGGCCAACCTGTTAGTCTCACCACTTGACCCCTGTGGTATAAAGTATATGCTTTGGAGCCTGAACTACTATACCTTGTCCTACTGCTTCGAGTATCGAAGTCTTCACATTATACTTCGGATACTTCTGCAGACTTGAAGGTCAGCCTCGGTTCGAACTGTCCTTACACCATGATACTCATAATGAGCCAAGTTTGCTAATGCTACCTACCCCTATTCGACAGGGTATTAATCCTATACCGCTCTGGCTCTAGCCTCTAGGATGAATGCTGCCACTGACAACATTAATACTATTCACAAAGCTATTACAATTGATACTTGATAGTAATTCACCTACAGTTAAGATGACCTGCTTGCAACTAAACTGTGGATATTCACCTACTCCGCAACTATTAAGTCAAACTTCAACTGGTAATCTTTAGAAGCACTATACCTAGAAGCATCTAACAGTAGCATATACAATGAAAAGTCATAAGAATACACCGTCAAACCGATTGAGTAGTGCATTGTCATTCTTTAAGCCATGGAACTAGCAAATCCAGCCTATTCAAGCATTAAATAATAGAGCGAAATACTAAGAGTTATTACTCTCATTTGTTGTATCAAATAACCTCTCCTTACGGCTTATTGAGAGCTATTTGTTTCATCAATTAGTACAATTCTTAAGCCCAACTACTTTGTCAATCTTGTCATGAACGCTATACTCGTACAGTTCCTACAGTTCCTACAGTTCCTTAGGATGGAACTGTTAGAACCTGTACAGTTCCTTAACGATGCCACTATATAAGTAGATAGTATTTCCTTAGATAGGAGCTTCATGCTCAACTCAATATAGTATTCTTTACAATACTGTAACGTGTTACTTGGAAAGCCTTTGTGTCTAATCCCCTGCCTCCTCTGCCAAGTCAACCTTACACAAGAAACCTCTGTGTCTTCTATCGTTTAGAAGTCAGCGTTACAGTTTGATCATTTCTAATAGGACCGTCTCGTAGGTCACCATTCCATTGTTAGTTAAGATAGGCTCTCCATCTACAACCATTAATGGGTATGGGTTGGTGTTTAGTTGCATCCTAAAACCGTATGTGTCTGCTACTTTCTTTGTCATAAAGTTGCCCGTTGCTCCTAAGTCTATCATAGCTCGGAGATGTTGCTGTTGTATCTTAGCAACTACATATATCTACAGTACTAGACCACTGCTATTAACCGAATTCCGATTTGACGTGTAAATCGCGTCGCGTAACCCACCCCTCCTTATACAACAACCATAATTATGCCACCACCTCGGAGGGCTTTGGCTCCAATTGATGGGAATCGACAGCGTGGTGGCCAATTATGCGGGCAGATTATTGGGAGGCAGTCAGAGGGTGCAACATCTACTAAGATTGCACACGACCTAAACCTTGACCGAAGCACCGTACGATATACAATTGCAGTTGACTCAATATGCACCGAAGGCAAGAGCCTACCCCATACAGCATGGGGAAAGTCATATACAGAAGCAGAGCAACGCCTTATACTCCGCCATGTATGCCTAAACCCAAAGGATACATACCAAGAAGTAAAGGATGCTTGTAATGTTGCTTGCTCAACATCAACTATAAAGAGGATACTACAAGAAGCAGGCATAGGCAATTGGCGTGCAAAGTGTCACCCTTTCCTACTGCCAATACATGCAGCTAAACGGCTTGCATGGTGTCTAGCATGGAGGAATTGGACAGCAGAGGATTGGGGTCAAGTTGTGTGGAGTGATGAGTGCTCTGTTGAGCGGGGGCGGGGTAACAGGAGCGAGTGGTGTTTCCGCACACCTGCTCAGAAGTGGCAGCGGGAGATGATCCAAACCTACAGTACAAAGAAGAACATGAAGATCATGGTTTGGGGGGCCTTTTGGGCAGAAGGCCGGAGCAATTTATACCTTATGGACCGTGACTTTGACTCAAAGAAGTTTGGATATACTGCAAACTCATACCTTGAGGTTCTAGAAGCAGAACTCCTCCCTATTTTTGAGAGTCTTGACTCTAGCTACTCATTTATGCAAGATAATGCTCCTATCCATACTGCGGGTATGGTTACAGACTTTCTTGAGGAGCATATGATTACTACACTCTATGGGTGGCCGCCCTACTCACCCGACCTCAACCCAATTGAGCACATTTGGTGGCACTTGAAAACCCGGGTGTGTGAGATGTTCCCTGAAATTGCAAAGGATAAATCAAACTCAGAACATGCAAGACAGCGTCTAGAATCATGTTTGCAAGCAGCATGGGACACATTAGACAAGTCATTGTTTGATAAATTGTGTACGAGTATGCCGAGTAGAATTGAGGCATGCATTCTAGCAGACGGGTGGCATACAAAATACTAGAATACCCATTTTTTATACTATATACTATAGGGGCTTATTTTGTATAGCTTTCAATTCTAATTACAATGGATCAATTTTTACATCTATCGCTCTAAAATTGCATATGTTATGAGCAAATTAATTATCTACGTTCGGTGGCTTCACGGGTGGTTTTGCGATTCGGTTAATAGCACATAGCTGGTTGGTACTAGGCCTCTTCATAAATACAGTCAAACCCTTGTTAAGACGATGGCATCCGTAGCAAGCATTTCCATCGTCTTATCGTATATATCGTTATATAGAGTAATATTATGTAAGCCACCTATCTAACGTAACCTGCTGCTGTGACTGTGCTCGAATAGCCTCAATGGCTGTTTGCAGCCGCTCTAGTGCCCGTATATGCCCCGTAGTAAGAGCATCCTGGCCTTCAGAATACTCAATCAGTATCTGGAGGGCATCCTGGGCCTCCTTTGCTGTAGGCGCAGGCTGCTCAGGCTGCTCCTCCTCTTCGTCATCATTTTGAGAGTTCTGATGCCCAAGTTGCCCCTCTATTATCTCCTCAAATAGTTCTTCATCGGTAGTCTGTCCTTCCACCGCTCTAGCCTCTTCCACAGGGTTTAGAAAGTTCGAAATAGCCATTGAGTCTGTAATTGATGCTGTAGTTATCGCTTGGTTGTAGAGTTCTTGTATTCCAGTAGGCATCGTTATTGTTGGAAGGCTAATTGGATTTGAAACAAGTGTAGATTTCCGGAAGCAGTTGTATATTGTAGTGTTTGAAACTTCTGTATTCCAAGCACGAATAATCCAGCGAAGAGCGAGTCGAAGATTCATAAGTTTCTGTGGATCTTGATTTGAATCAATAGTGTCGATTATAAACTGAAGCCAATGTTGTCGATAATAAGCTTTAACATTTTGAATAATTCCTTGATCAAGAGGCTGGAAACGACTGGTACTGTTAGCTGGAAGCCAACAAATGCGGATATTAGGGGGAGGAGGGTTAAGCTCAGCCCCTGTATAGTGTGCTGAAAAGCCGTCCATTGTTAAGAGTATTTGCCGAGTAGTTCCAATATACTGATAAAAGGCTTGAAGCCATTCGCTCATAAGTATTCCAGTCATCCAAGCCTTCTTATTCGCTTTCCATTGTGCCCCCATTGTTGGTATATTGATTCGTTGTAGTGCTCGAGGTGCTTTTGCATGGCCAATTGCCCAAACAGGGAGTCGGTCTGTTCCAGTAGCATTGACGCAGAAAACCAAGGAGATCCGAGTCTTATTCTTCTTCACACCAGATTGGAGTTGCGATGACAGGCCTCGTGATGGCATCATCTTCCAGAAGAGTCCAGTTTCGTCCATATTGTATATATCCTCTTCTTGAAACTCCCCTGCTATTGTCCGTAGTGCCCTCATTTCTTCCTCGACGTTTTCCGGAACTGATGCCGCCTCTCCAAACCGCTGTCGTGATTGTATATGATGCCGCTTTTTGAATTTTTCGAGCCAGCCAGTAGAAAACGATGGGCACTCTTGGCCAGCATATTCTGGCAGTCGTTTCCAGATCTGCTGTGCCTTCTGCTGTAGTATATCGCCAGTTGTAAACCCTCCTTTTTCTTCAATCTGATTCTGCCACTCCCAAAGGATATTTGTAATGGTTGACGAGGGCTTCCGAAGAGTCATCGAGTGCCTCAGTGAGGGCAGCGGCTAGCGAGTCAGCTGGGACAGGTGCACCAGATGTGAGAATCTAGCCACCCAAGGAAGGGATGAATTTACTAAGACAACACACTGTCTTAGAAAACAGAGCCAAAGGGTCGTAGCTTAGACTATTCCACAACGCAGCAATCAGGTGTGTGATGTAGTGAAGTGGTTCAGACAAGTTGCAACAACTGTTGAGTCTGGGAACTCAGGGGTAAGTCAGAGGTTAACACCTCACTGACTTTTCAGAAACAAGGAGTAACAAGATCAATGCTTGGAAGCTTGGAAAAGACGTGGAAGTATGTGATAGTCGATTTACTGTATTGTCTGCTTGCCCTTTCTTAAGGAAAGGGCAATCCTATTTATGCTAAAGGAGTGTAGTTCTCTCATTTTCCAAGACTTTCCATGACTTACCAGGCTTGGTAACTGTAGTCGACATAAGAGAATCCCATAGAACCATCTCTTAGGTTCGTAGCCTATAGGAAGTAAAAGGAGGTCCAAGGTCAGAGTACCCCTATAGACAAATTATGTCATAGACAAATTATGTCATAACTTAACCAATCTTGTGGGTAACTAAAGAGCGATGACATGTAATGAATCATAGAGGTTCGTAGGAGCTTTTAGAGCTATCGTTCATGCTCCTAGGCCTCTAGTTGGTAGAGATATGTCATGTGGTAGTATGAGTGATGTCATGTAATGAATCATAGAGGGTTGTAGAGATATGCTATGTGGTAATATCGGCCCAGTAACTAAGGAGCGATGACGTGTAATGAATCATAGATGGTTGTAGCAATCGTTGAGTAGTATTGCTCTTGTTGTTGGTGTGATAAGCCAAAATATGTATAGTGACTTGTAGGTTTGAGGAGGAGATTTCCAAGTTTGCTAGTTTGATAGCAAACTGAGTGAAACGAATGTCAGTATGACAATATTCTCTAGCTTTGGCCACTGGCCTAGTCGACGGCGTTGAATTCCAGTGTCTTGGTTCTTATGAAGGGCCTCAAAGTTGCTACTTAGTGATTCAGAAATAGTCGACTGGCTTAACTTGTGATGATATTGTCTTTCAAACCATTCGATACACTGCCGCTGAGTTGGCTTTGGAACTTGTTGGTGGGCCCAGTGTCGAAGGGCACGCCGCTGGTCGACTGTAATCGGCCTTTTTCGAGGCATTTTGGGTGTCTAATGGCCACGTTAAGACGATGAACAGGTTGGAAAAGACGATGATCGTTGAATCGTATTTTGTATGGTTAAAAGTATCAGTCCGTGGAAAAATATCGCACAAAAGAGGTTATCGGCTAAAAGAGGATCGTCTTGGCGAGGTTTGACTGTACGTTTTATATACCATGGTGATTCTTACTAAGCAGGAAACCACTCAACGCGCTCGGCGCGTTGCCTTTCTCCCTCGCGTTGCCTCCCTCGCCGTCGCCCTCCTCGGTCCTGAGCTCGGCTCAGGCCCACGAGGATGGCTTCTCTTGGCGAGCTGACCGTTCCTATGAACGGTCAGCTCTACCTTGACCTAGATGCCTGGTCGAGAGCCCTTAACGACTGGGCCGAATGAGGCCGTCGAAAGGAGCGACAGCGAGGGGGCGACGGCGAGGGGGCAACGAGGGGCTACGGGGGGCGGGGGATTGGGGGGTTTTTACTGGTCGCAGGGGGTTTCATATTATGTAGGGTATATAAAACTTATCACGTCAAATGCAGGGTATATAAAACTTTTGCCCTTAATTATATTACTAATCTATACACTAACTATATATAGTAATTCAAAGCTGGCGACAGCTGAAACAGAAATCTGTCCAGCCGTAACCAGCTTTTGGCACTTAATTGCCAAAAGCGGACGATTCTTCGTCGTTCAGAACATGGGGTGGTAGGGGGGCGGCAGGGTTAAATCACCTGCGGCTTAGCACCTTCCTTTTCAGGCATTCTACAGTCATGACGCGTTAAGTCGGTACTCGATTCACGTTACGTCGATACGTTTTGCTGGCCTCAATCCCCCTGTCCACTACCAAAATACGTTCTATATCTCGATATTTACGCTATCTCGATGGTATTTACGGGACCCGAGCTATCGACTTAACGGATTATGACTGTAGTGGTCACAACGGACTTCCCTCTAGTCGTGGAACTTCCGGATGAAGCTAGCTCATACTATATTGTTGACGATGGCTAACTGCCGCAGTGGCGCACCACCCCGAGGCAAAGGCGCAGCTCAGCACTGACAAGCTTCCTGTTGTGGAATTTAAGGATTCTGACGAGTGGATACCCCGCAAAACAGCCCGGGACCCGTTCCTGCCAAGCAGCTTCGCGCACGTGATCATGCGTTGCAAATGTCCCTCCTGCCTTTATGCGATTAGGTTATCAGTTCTGGGCATGGTGGGTGCGGTGACGGAGCCGGTAAGTGCATCTCGTTCTGTCAGCTGTGAGTATGGATCGCCGGCTCTACGGCCTCGTTTTTGCTTCGGTGCCCATACGTGCATCTCTTTCGTCGTAATCGACGAAAGAGATGCACGTAATTACAATGAATGATCATCGCATCTACCGCCGGGTTTTGCTTAGGACGATGACCTTACATGGCCGTCAGGATGTGTTGGGGGGGCTATAGTTCCGTAGTATTACGGGCAATGGGTATATAAGGTTGAGAAGTCAGGCCATTGCCCGCCATCTCTCTACTCTGATATCCACGAGACGTTGCTTGACTTGTTCCGATTCTCAAGATATCCCGCCCTCATGAAGCTCTCTATCATTGCAGCTCTGGGTGCCGCCACCCTGGTCACCAGCAGGACCATCAAGACCGCCAACCATGTGGCAATGGAGCAGTTGATGGCCATGAAGGTGTCTACCCGCGAGAAGCTCCGCGACGACGGGTACTTCGCGGCTGGGAGATGGAAGTCCACCAAGAAGGTGCAGGCCTGTACCAATGGCAAGGCTGGGGAGTACAGCTGTAACGGCGTGGACCTACAGGCCTTTGCGAGCCACGAAGACTTGGGAAGCAAGACCAAGGAAGGCAATGATATCTGGGGTATGTCTTTTGACTAAGTTGGGTTACGGGTAGCTGACTGTGATACTTTCTAGGCTGGACGTCAGATGATGGCCGTGAGTTTGGTGCCGTTGGACAAACCGACGGAACCGCCTTTGTGGAGGTCACCAAGGATGGCCAGATCAAGTACCTGGGAAGACTCCCCACCCAGACAAAGAATAGCATTTGGCGTGACATGAAGGTCGTTGATGGATATGTCTACATTGGATCTGAAGCTCCAGGGCACGGCCTGCAAGTCTTCGACCTCCGTAAAGTATGTCAGCCTGGCAATAAGTTGATGATATAATATTCTAACGAAACTACTAGCTTCTGACGGTCACCGAGCCCAAGGTCTTCGATATCACAAAGGACCTCACGGCGTGGTTCAAGGGTTTCGGCAGCTCCCACAACATCGTTTCGCACGAGGAAGCCAACATGATCTACGCTGTCGGTACTGCACTCAACTCGTCATGCAAGGGCGGCCTATTCATGGTCGATGTCTCAGACCCTGCGAACCCCACTTCGCCCGGCTGCGCCAGCGAAGACGGATACGTGCATGATGGTGAGTCCTCTATTCCCCGAACCCCCACTCACAGCCTAGTCTAACTCCCCCAGCTCAATGCGTCATCTACAAGGGCCCAGACTCCCAGTACAATGGCAAGGAGATCTGCTTTAACTACAACGAAGACACTCTCACCATCGTCGACGTGACCGACAAGTCTACGCCCAGGCAGATCTCCAAAACCCCATACGTGGGCTCCTCCTACACCCACCAGGGCTGGATCATCGACCCGGAGAATATGGCGTACCTCCTCCTCGACGACGAGCTCGATGAGGTGAAAAAGACCGGTGAGGCCGCAAACGGCCACACCACGACGTACATCTTCGACGTCAGCACCCTCGCCAAGCCCGCCTACAAGGGACTTTACCAGTCGCCCGTCAAGTCTGTCGACCACAACCAGTACATTATCGATGGCCTGTCGTACCAGTCCAACTACGGCTCCGGACTGCGCATCGTCGATGTTAGCTCCGTTGCCCAGGACCCTACCGGCAAGGGGTTCAAGGAGGTTGGTTTCTTTGATTGCCACCCTGAGGATGATGCGGTTGGTGGTGAGGTCGAGTTCTTTGGCTCGTGGAGCGTGTACCCATACTTCAAGAGCGGATATATCCTGTTGAACAGCATTGAGAGGGGTCTGTACTCGCTGAAGCGCAGCGCGTAAATTAGGCTATGTAGGTTTGGGTTCTTGTTGGGGTTATGAGTAGGGGTGAGTTACGTTCGTTTACACATTGGAAAATGGCCCTGTCTATGAATATCTACGATATGTGATTAAATATACAGTTACTTCATGTATTTATTTCCAGCTGGACTACATTTATGGGGGCTTGATGCGTTTTCATGTGATCCAACAGTGAGGTTGTACTTCATGTTGGAGCCTCGAGTTGTTGGTTGGTTGTTGGTTGTGAGTAAGTTAATTGAAGGAGCAGCTCACCTTTATATCTGCCCGTATCAGGGAGTACCAGCCTTTATCATTCTGACTCCGGAGATATTTTGCCCCCTCAGATTACCTCCATCTGCAAAATAACACCGCAGTCAGCAATGTCCAAGCCCAGCGCATCCACCGCAAACCAGCCCGAGCCCTTCATCGTCCTCCCAACCTCCTCCCACACACACACCCTCATCCTCCTCACGGCTCCGGCAACAACGGCTCCAAATTCGGCACCGAGCTCCTCTCAACCGGCACCTCCTCCAAAGGACACACCTTCACCACCGTCTTCCCCGGCACAAAATTCATCTTCCCCAACGCCCGCAAGCGGCGCTCAAGCGCCTTCCCCAGTGATAAACCAGTGGTTCGACATCGCTTCTGTAGAGGACCCGTCGCATAGAAGGGATACACAGGTGCAAGGTCTGGTGGAGTCGGCGGAGCATGTACGGTCTATTATTGCAAGGAGCTGGAGACGATTCCAAGGGGGGATATTGTGCTGGGGGGGTTGAGTCAGTCTGAGTCTGGAGTTTTCGCTAGGTGGATACTTTGGGATGAGTGCGTGGATGTCATTTAGGGAGGATATTGAGGATGTCATCGTGCCGGTTGAGGAAGAAGATGACCCTTTCGCTGATGACGAGTCGGATGGAGAGGCGCTAGAGTCGCCGCTTTTGGCGGTCGGTTTGGTGAGAGATATCTTGTTAGTAGACGCTGCGACGCTGAGCACAGAGAGGACGAGCTTGATGACGCCGGTTCTCTTGTGCCATGGGGGAGACAATGAGAAGGTGAAGTGAAAGCTGGGGGAGGAGGCCGCTCAGTGCCTTGCGACGTAGTCTTCGGCCAGAAATTCCTCTATGACACAGATGCCTTTAACAAGTGTCCGGAGCTTCTCGACATCCCTCCTACGAAACAGAATCGGCAATTCGAAAAATATAAGCAGCAATATGAGTTCATGATCTTCATGGATAATATATTCCCTCGTTTAAGATTCTCAAAAAAGCCGAAACTAGCTGTGGATATTTAGGGGTAGCATGAAAGAAATTGGAACGCTGAGCAGTATCGCCGCTCGAATAATACAGAAGAGAAGTTACGTTGTTGCCACAAGATAAGCAGGAAGCGGCTCGAAGGGCCGAGAAAAGGTGCATAAAGGACTGGAAAACCAAGCATGACGATTGTCGGCTCTGTCGTACTAGGTCGACTACATAGGGACAAGGGGAATCTACAAATAGGGGTTTGGGAAGTTGGATTTATCATATTTTTTTTATATACCACTTGGATTCAAATTTAGTGTCAATGGCAGATTGAGCGTTGTCGAATTCATATATTTTAATACTATTTTATTATCAGCTTAGAATTCATTATCGTTCATCATCGTTAAAACTAGGGGTTGCCCCGTTCGAGCACTGTTAGTGTTGGAACATGGGATGTTCCTGATAGTACGCTGCACAGCGTAGATTGTATACTGGATGTATATAAGGGCTCCGCCCGCCCGTAGTTACTCAATCAAGTCGTCAAACTCCAATTATGTGTTCAACAGTTAGTAGGATGGGCCACTGCATGCGCCTTTGTAAATAAAAGGGTCTCAGCGGGTTCCAGAGGCACGAGTTACATTTACGATACTTCCCTTACGATAATTGCCAATAGCTCCTATATCTGTGGGTAGGCGCTCTATGGTGTGGGATCGGGGTTGGTAATTTTCCATACCTCTGAATTCTGTTAGCGCAGCTAGCAACATAACTAACAAAACCAACAGGGCGGCACGCCATTGATTTAGTCCTCCATGAGGCCGGCCGTACAATTTAACCCTGTGGAACAGAACGATTGTTATCGGTTTGTAGCGCTAGCTGGGCGGGCGGCTATATTGGCCCACGTTTAGCGTGGGGGCTGCCGCTCCAACGTATATGTCTATTCTCAGCCACACAAAACTGATATTTTTAGTAATGTACAGTTGGGTCAAATAAGTGTTCGTCGTTTTCAGCCACCAAAACGCCATGAAAAAAAGCAACGAGTGCGGGGTACTCCCTCTTCAAAAGGATAATATAGATAGAAATAGTGAGTTGTAGATACTGTCATCAATTATTATGGCTCTCCTACCGAAGAGTACTCGTAGAGAGACCTCTGTTGCAAAGCGAGCAACATGCTGGACTTGGTACAAGGCTGGCAAGACAGTGACTGAGATTTCCCGCCTAGAACGCCTACCCCGCACTACTGTAACTACAATTATCCACAGAGCAAAGGCTTCCGACCTACAAGCTCAGCAAGTCAAGTTTGAGAGCAAGGCACGCTCGGGGGCCCCTAGGAAGCTTACTATCCGAGCAGAGAGGGCCTTAGTGCGTGCTGCTGTTACAGATTGCAGAGCTCCACTAATTGCGCTCTGCACACCGAGCAAGAGCGGCTCTCAGATCACAAAACCAACAGTACGCAATGCTCTAAAAAAGTACAACAAAGGACGGAGAAAACCACGCAAGAAGCCGTTCCTTAAGCCTGCTCACAAGAAAGGCCGGCTACAGTGGTGTAAAGCAAACAGAAACGTGGATTTTGGACTTATTATATGGTCTGATGAGTCTACATTTGAAGTTGGCTATGATAGTCGCAACTTTTGGGTTACCCGAGGCCCAGGAGAAGAATTTTGGGAGAAACACCTAAAGCCTACTTTCAAATCAGGCCGTACTTCAATTTCTGTGTGGGGTTGCTTTATGGGAGCAGAGATTGGACCGTTGGTTGTGCTTCCTAAAGGGCAGCGGATGAACCAGCAACTATACACAGAACTAGTTCTCAAACCCTACTTTATCCCATTCTACGAGAAGATGGTTGCAAAGTACGGCCCACAAGTACGTATACAAGAAGATGGAGCAAAATTCCACTTTGCTCCTATTGCTGCAAACTACAAGAGGCTCTGTATGGTACAGAGTTTACCATGGCCGCCACAGAGCCCTGACCTTGCCCCTATTGAAAACGTGTGGCAGCAAGCAAAGCTACAAGTGTCTACTCGACGGCATAGGATCAAGAACATTGCAGAAATGGAGGTGGCGGTACTCTACGAGTGGTCACGTATACAGGCTAGTTTTCTCAAAACCTTAGCTGACTCAATGCCAAAAAGGATTGCATTATGCATTAAGGCAAAGGGTGGTAGTATTAAATATTAATCTATATTACTCTAGCTATAACGTACATGTATAGCGAAAGCGCCAAACAAGCGAAAGCGCCAAAATGATGCGGTGACCAAACCCCCCAACTAAATGTTAAATTCCTCAACAACAAAACATGCCCCATAAAAACGATGAAAGCCAATTAGTGCTAGCTATCCAGGCTATGCAAAGCGACCCAAAGTTACGCCTTCGAGTTGCTGCTAGGATCTATTCTGTGGACCACCGCAAGCTAGGTCGTCGTCTAGAAGGTGTACCTTCACGACGCGATATCCAAGCCAACTCACGGAAATTAACTAACCTAGAGGAGTCCGTCCTTGTTCAGTATATACTCGACCTAGCTGCCAAAGGGTTTCCTCCTCGGCTGTCTGTTGTTGAAGATATGGCAAGTCGACTACTTGCAACACGCGACGCGTCACGCGTTGGGTCGCGTTGGGCTTCAAACTTTGTTAAGCGGCGTGTAGAGCTCCAGACACGCTTTCAGCGCAAATACGACTACCAGAGGGCTAAGTGCGAAGATCCAGAAGTTATTAATGGCTGGTTTGAGCTTGTGCGTAACACAATTGCGAAATATGGTATCGATGAAGCAGATATCTACAACTTTGATGAGACTGGGTTTATGATGGGCGTTATCTCAACTGCTATGGTTGTAACAAGCTCAGACGGGCGGGCAAAAGCAAAGAAGGTACAGCCTGGTAATCGGGAATGGGTTACAGTAATCCAAGGCGTTAGTTCTCAAGGTTGGGCAGTACCACCATTTATCATTGTTGCAGGCAAAAACCACCTTACATCTTGGTATGAGAATAGTGGATTTTCAAGCGATTGGGTGATTTCTGTTACTGAAAATGGCTGGACTACAAACGAGAGAGGCATGGATTGGATTCAGCACTTTGAGAAGCATACAAAGGCCCGGAGTGTTGGTGGTTATCGCTTGTTAGTCCTTGATGGTCATGAGAGCCACCACTCAGATGAGTTTGAGGAGTACTGCAAGGAACACAACATTATTACGCTTTGTATGCCTGCTCACTCTTCTCATCTACTCCAGCCACTTGATGTTGGCTGTTTCGGCCCGTTAAAGCAGGCCTATGGTCGGCAAATTGAAGATATGATGCAGGCTCATATTTCTCATATTACAAAGGATGACTTCTTTCCTGCCTTCCACGCTGCATTTAACACTACAATGACGGAAAGTAACATTTGAGGCGGGTTCCGAGGGGCAGGGCTTCTTCCATTTGACCCTGAGAGAGTGATATCTACACTTGATCTTAAGTTAAGGACACCAACGCCTCCAAGCTCCCGCCCAGGTACTGCTCAACCTTGGGTTTCTCAGACACCAAACAACCCAATTGAAGCTATGTCACAGTCTACATTTATTAAAACTCGGATTTCACGCCATCAAAATAGCTCTCCAACCTCAATCTATGTAGCTGTTGACCAGTTTACAAAGGGTGCATCGCAAATAATGCATCAATTAGCACTGCTAAAGGGAGAGAACCAAAACCTACGACAGGCAAATGAAGTACTAAGCAAGCGCCGGAGAGCTAGGAAAACACGACTACAGCAAGGAGGATCACTTAGTCAACAAGGGGCGCAAGAGCTACAGGATGAGAGGGATGTTGTGCAGCAGGTAGAGCAGGAAATAAGGGCAAGCCGTGGTCGGAAGCCAAGGGAAGAAACCCGTGCCCGTCGCTGTGGCAAGTGTGGTGAGACTGGGCACAATGCGCGCACGTGTCAGATTGTAATAGACACCTCTGAGGAAGAGGACTCCGAGTAGTTTCAATTGATTTCTAATGTTGTGGTAGATTTATCGCAATGTTTGTCGTGAGGGTAGATAATTTTGGCGCTTTCGCTTGTTTGGCGCTTTCGCTATACATGTACGTTAGTACATTTCAATTTTTATTCAATTCCAAAGCGTTGTGGTTGAGTTATTTACGATTGATTTTATGGTTGTGGTTCTTCGGAGCGACGAACACTTATTTGACCCAACTGTACTAATAGTGTCATATCTAGGGCTACCTATTGCTAGAATAGCCGTTTCAGAACCGGTTTGGTAGGTTAGATGTTTGGCTATGGTTTTCTAATGACTTGTAATGTTAGTTGGTTAGTTTCGAGTCGAAAGTTTCAACCTGGCCGCAGTCTTTAAAAGACTGCGGCCGGGATTGGCTAAGGTGGCTTTGAGGCCGATATCGTCGTATTGGTAATAGGTGTGAGAGGAGGGGGGTTCGCAGGACTCTAAGTATTGAGAGAAGAGTTTTTGGTTGTTGTTTTTTAGGGACGAGTGGGAGGTCTTGTGGACTGGAGGGAGCATAGAAAGGCTCCATCAAGATTCTCAGCTCGTTAGGCGCGGGCTCTCCATGCACTGGGTGGACAGGTTCAATGCTGTTGATGGGCCTGCGAAACATAATGTTAGCCTTTAGCTTTCCTCATTGTCCAAATTAGCATTAGAGGGAGCAAGTCAAGACTTGATACTTGTCGCCAATGTAGGCGGAACTATCGAAGGGGGTATCATATATACGTACACCTGTAGCAGACATGCTGCTTCGTATCATCTTGAACCTCACAAGTTCATCAGCCCTCGTAGGAAGCACGTAGCTGTATCTCTTTAAACAATGCTTCCAGACTCTCTCTCGTGACGGATAACCTGGTAGGAGAGGACGTTCAAGACAGTATATGTAACTAAACGCGTCTTTGTATTTCTCATTATCAAGATGCGGGGGGGGTTTGATGGTGCGAGACTGCGTATCCGCTCATGTTTAACAGCACCTAAAAGTAGAAATAATTCGTAGAATAGAAGCGATGAGCTCGTAGAAAGACAACCAAACAAGAAGATCAATTGTCGAAAAGATTTTCAGGAGACACACGGCCGATGGGTGCGGCGCAGAGTTGCACCGCAGAGGTACAGCCTGTCGTTGAGGCCCAGGCCTCTCTGGCGTGTCTGTATAACAGGGACCTAATTGGGGGCTGGGAGATGCAGCATATTCGAACACATTTCTCTATCATCTTCAAAGTACTTCATCGCTCTCTTGCGGATCAAAAAATCCGTTTCCGATGTAAAGCAGCAAATGCATCAAGGCTACGAGCTGCCGAAACGCTTGAATGGTTTCCCTCGAGTAGCTGAGAAGCTCGCCTCGGACCCTGACAAGACGACCACGACACTTCGACCGGCTGTCGGCGAGGAGTCTGATACTACGCGAGGCGGAATTGGCAGAGCTAGAGGCGGAGCAGGATAGATTAGATCAGGAGGATAAGGACTCGACGTCAGGAGAGGTGCGCGACTGTCATACCGACTGGAGCACGTTCGAGAGACTGGCGACGGGGAGAGATCCAAACGGCGACCCGACGACCCCGGACAGGCTGCGAAATTAGAATTTGCATTAAAAACCAGAGCGAAAATAAAAGAGTACCGTAAGACGTTCGCTCATATTTAATCCGCCATTTGAATTTGAAACAGCAGACGCTATTGAACTCCAAGCCGCCGGCTGCGACGACTATAAAGGGCATGGGAGGATGGTCCTTGGATACGTATAAGGGGAAACAGTACGGTTCACCGAGCCTTGGGGGGCTAGTGAGAAGAGATTCGATGATCCGTATGATCCGTATGATCTCGTCGCGCTGCGCGTGCCGGCGGATCAAGACCGGCTCTCCGAGTTCATCTTGAACTATTTTGGCGGCTTCTTTCTAGTTCGTCCCTTTCCCATCTACAATCCCCTCTTTTACAAAAAGACGCATACTCACACCTACCTACCCCTCAGGCAACATCAACAGACGCCCGCTCCTCCTACATCCGCGAATCCACCCTCGCCAAAACCATCGCCATCATCTCCTCCATCCTCTTCGCCATCCTCCTCTTCGGCTCCATCGCCCCCCTCTACTTCGTGCACAACGGCCTCGCCCTCTTCGGCATGCTAGGTGGCTGGACCGTCCTCTTCGCCGTCTGCGTCGGCTGGCTGACGAACGCGCGACGCGATCAGATCTCTGCGGCGACGGCGGCGTATTGTGCGGTGCTGGTGGTGTTTGTTAGTGGGACGCTTGGGGGGGCGGGGTCAGGGGGGTGGAACTGTACGCGGGTTGGGTGTGTTGAATACGTTATGAGTGCTGTTATGAATCTTATTAATCTTCTGAATTACCTAGGAAGTTATTAGAGCCTTTCTACGTTCTAGTTACTCGGAAGTTAAGCCAACGGGAAAAGTTCTAACGTCCTAACTATAGGTATCAATTCCCAGCTTTACACAATCCATCTCCAGACTCTCAGGCGGCAGGTTTAATTAAGTATTAGATATCACCTACGAGTGTTATAAACATTCGTTCCTTCCTTCTGAAACCCTCTCATCCCCTCTTTCCTCACCCCTTCATCATACAAACCCATCCCACAGCGTCAACCACGATAATATATAGGACACGGTGATAGGGGGCTGTGCAAGACATCCAGGGGACGGAGTGTAACCCATCTCGGAAGATGAGAGGGGAGAGGAGGCGACAAGTACACAATGACGACGTTCGATGCGCTGTTCACAACATGACAACACCTTACCTTCACCGGTGAGCTCAGCGTCTGGAAAATAATCGCCCTCCCCCAAACCAAGCGTCGCGCGCGCCTGTCCATGCATGTAGTAAGCAGCGAAGGAAGGCGCTTGCTTACCTCAACTCACCTCACCGGCGGCTCCTGGGTCGTCGACAGGGTCGCGTTGAAACAGATATGAAGCAGTCACGTGAGACCCGTAATCGGAATGTGGTGGTACGCAAGTGGACTCCACTCGAATTAGAGTTTTTGTCTAGAGAAGAAACAAGATGGTGCTGAAAGCGAGCAGTGGCGGCAAGGTTTCTATTCTTTTGTCCTTGAAGGAAAGGGAGGAACACGAGCAGTGGGTGGAGGTATTTGGGAGGTACGGAGTAGAATACGGTTGATTGTGCACTAGGTCGTTCTGGAAAGAGACTTATGCAGTAATCTATCTTACATTTGTCTCGGGGGGTGGCTGGGAGCAGATCTCAGTTGACGGGAAGTTTGGAAAGTGGAAAAGGAGGGGGTGATTGGCGTATCAGGCCGCTACATGGGCTAGGTATTAGAGTAGCATATAGTGTGGATAGGCTGTGAACGGCGCCTAGTACATTTACCCCTGGGCCCTGAAACAGTTAGATTTACCTAGCTCTAACTACACTAACTACACTACACTAACTACACTAACTACACTAACTACACTAACTACACTAACTACACTAACTACACTAACTACACTAACTACACTAACTACACTAACTACACTAACTACACTAACTACACTAACTACACTAACACTAACTACACTAACTACACTAACACTAACTACACTAAACACTAACTACACTAACTACACTAACACTAACTACACTAAACACTAACTACACTAACTACACTAACTACACTAACTGCACTAACTACACTAACTACACTAACTACACTAACTACACTAACTACACTAACTACACTAACTACACTAACTAAAAATACACTAGAAACATTAGAAACAGCAACCCCGCCCATCATCTCCCCCATCCCCTCCCAACCACTGGCTCTCCTTCTTCCTCTCTCATACACGAACTTTAACCACACATCACCAATAAACCAACTCTACTCTCTTACACCCCCAGAATACTCTGGACGACGATCGTTGATTCTATATATTACTATCCTGGTACTATAACCGCCGCTCGTTAATTGTTGATCGTTAATTTCCTTTATCTACCCCAGCCGTCGCCACTGACAACCTGCCCACCCTGCACCGCATCGAGAGACCACAACAATTTAGATTAGATTAATTGCGGTAGGACATCCCCCTCGAAACTGACATACAATACCCTCAAATACCCCATTGTCGTCGCTGGTCGGGGACATCACACATTCGCTCAACTACTACTACCGAATAATACACCTTACAACCGAATCAATTGACTTCGAAACGAGAGAACACGACACTCCAAACCACACCCCTTTCTTATCGCCGAAATTTGGCAACACGCATACCTTCCCAGCAAACTCACGCAATACTCCTCACAACACCGCAGCCATGAATATCAACAAGCGCCTCGATCGCGTGAAGCAATGGGCCGGCGAGAAGATCGGCGCCGAGTCCAAGACGAGCGTGTCTGATGAATTCCGCAGTCTCGAGACCGAGATGCAGCTGCGCCATGACGGTTCGTCCTGCCCCTATCACCAGGAGTAAGGTCTCCTCGCTAACACAACACGCAGGCATGGACAAGATGCACAAATCGACCACCGCATACATCAAGTCGCTATCGAAGCGCGACGAAGGCGACGACAGGGAGAAGGTCCTCCCGGTTGCGCGATTGGGACAGACCCTCGCGAACCACGGAGATGATTTCGAGCCCGATTCCGAGTTTGGGAATTGCCTCATCGGTTGGTCTACCCGAGATACCTGTAGAGAATGCATACTAACGTCCTCTAGCAATGGGACGCACAAACGAACGCATCGCCCGCGTTCAGGAAACCTACACCGCATACGCCACAACCGGCTGGCTCGAATCCCTCGAGCGCTCCCTCGTGCAGATGAAGGAATACCAAGCCGCGCGCAAGAAGCTCGAGGGCCGCCGCCTCGCCTACGACGCCTCGCTGTCCAAGATGCAGAAGTCGAAGAAGGAGGACTTCCGCAGCGAGGAGGAGCTGCGCTCGCAGAAGGCGAAGTATGAGGAGTCCAGCGAGGACGTGTTCCGTCGTATGCAGGATATCAAGGAGGCGGAGGAGGATAGCGTGGCTGATCTGGGCGCGTTTCTCGATGCGGAGCTCAAGTACTACGATCGTTGCCGCGACGAGCTGATGCGTCTCAAGCGCGAGTGGCCTGCTGCGTAAGTCAAGTCCACATCCCCAAGTCCAAAACCCCTTCTAACAAACACCCCAGCCAAAAATGTGCCCAGTCAACCACCCGCGCCAACCGCTCCCGCTCAAACACCGCACACTCCTACAAAGAGCGCTATGCTTCCCACGAAGACCCAATCCCCGAACTCGAGCGCCCCGCCATCCGCTCCTCCAGCCGCGTCCCCTCAGTCACCTACCTCTACCCAACGACCTCGCACGAAGCCCCCCCTCCCCTCCCATCCAACCGCCCCCATCTGGCGCGTTCGCACACCATCGAGTCCCCGAGACGCGACATCACGCCTCCCGGCCGACAAGCCTCGTTTGCGAGCGACGCTGGGGTAGCGAGGGATAGGCTTAGGCCGACGAGTCGCATTCGCACGGCGGATTTGTTTGGAGATCCGAGTGATGACTCGGCGGCATATAGTGGGACGGATCGCTCGCCGAGGGCGGGGAGTGTGAGTCCTGGTACGTCGGCGGGGAGTGGGGGGGATGTGTCGAGGAAGGGGAGCTGGACGAATTTGAGGGGGGGTGTCAATGGGGGAGGGGTGAATGGGAATGGGGGGCAGGGGGTGGTGAAGAAGGGACCGCCGCCGCCGCCGCCGTCGAGGGGGAGGAAGATTGCGCCGCCGCCGCCGCCGCCAATGAAGAGGGAGAATTAGAGGCCGTGGGTCCGAGTAATCTGGGGTTGGGGGTTTACTACTTGTTTGTTGTCAAGAGGCTACGCTTGTTCTGCGGCCTTGTGGGGGGTTTTTTTTTGTCTATTTTTGTAATTTTTGGCGGGATTTGGGCTGGACCATACTGTACCTCAACGCGAGGATGGGTGGCTTTTTCTTTTAATGGGTGCGGGTTGTTGGTGGGATTTGTACTGTACAATAGCCTATGGGCTCCTGAGAATGCGGCGAGTGAGTTCGCATGGGATGTGAGAAGGGAGTGAAGAGACCTTTTGAGGGGGTGGATGCGTCAGAGATAGGGACCTACTATGATAGTAACTTCTATTACATGAACCTGTTCAGAATATGCATACATGCGCGGCAAACTCAAGGTTTCCGCTGTGATTTAAAATCCTAAACATTAATAACCTTCTTGTGTGGAAGTGAGTATACGATTTCAAGGAGGGAATCGGCAAGGAGAGGCAATGGAGGGGTCGGACTACAGTCCTCCGACTGCAAAAGCGGGACCTCAGCACTTTCCGTCCACATTTTGAGTTTTCTCCTATAAATACGCCGATGGATTATCCAGACTCTAGACCGGGCGGCGGCGAGGAGTCATTCTTACGGACGTACTATGGATGCCTTGGTATAGGGGGAGGGGGAGAGCTTGGGTAATCAGATCTGATCACCGCGATTAGTTGAGCATTAGCTTCATGGCTGAGGGTAGAATAAGGATACGCTTTCGTCGCTCTGTGCCGCTTGTGTGCAGTGTGAAAGTGGTACTCGGTGTTCCACCCACTCGCTTCGCTCGTAGGTGGCGACAGCAAGTTGTGCGTGCGACAGCAAGATGTGCGTACACCGCTATTTTGATATATAGAAAAAATAATAGTATTCTTCATAACGTAGTATCTACAATGCCTCAAAATAACGATCCTACTATGATTGCTCGCCTTAATGAGGCCCAACAGTTCTTCTTAAAACAACCAAGTACATATACAATTGCTTGGGTTGCAAATAAATTCAATGTCAACCGTGAGACACTCCGACGTCGTATTACGAGTACTACGTCTCCTCAATTACCCCACGGAGGTAGCAATCGAGTCTTATCTCAATCGCAAGAGACCGCGGTCTGTCAATTCATATACGACCAACTTGAGCGCGGGGTCCCTGCCAACCGATCTATGATACTACGGGCAGTTGCAGACTTACGACCTAATCGTACGATACCATCACAACGGTGGCTACAACGCTTTCTAAAAGCACACCCCGAATTTCATACAATTCACACGAAGACGTTAAATACACATCGGAAGCAAGCACAAAAGAAAGAGGTGTTTGAGGAATTCTTTCTCACATATAACGCCCTTATTACAAAACATAACATTAAGCCATATAATTTATGGAATGTTGATGAGACAGGCTATATGATTGGGTGTTATAAGTCTACGGCTGTTATTGTACCAATCGGTGTAAAGCAGTGGACTGTTGATAATCCTGAGAATCGGCTCTCTGTTACTGTAATTGAGGCAGTAAATGCAAGTGGTGCTGCACTTGCAGAAGCTATCATTATCCCTGGCAAACTTCATATGGATTCATGGTACAATGATGACCTTGAGCCAAATGCTCTCATTATTGTAAATGAGAGCGGGTATTCAAACGACGACATTGCAATCCAATACCTTATGCATTTTATCCAACTATCTGCAGAGCATATGGCACCAGATGATACTCGCCTCTTATTACTTGACGGCCATGACTCTCATAAAACAGAGCGCTTTCTTACATTAGCAGAAGAGCATAACATTGTTATTTGCTGCCTTCCTGGTCATACAACACATCTATTACAACCTCTTGATGTAGCGGTTTTTAAGCAGTGCAAACACTTTCATCAAAAGGCACTTGATCAAGCAGTACGTAGCTACGACTATGAGTATAAGCTACGTACGTTCCTTTCAGACCTCCCGCAAATCCGACGGCAATCTCTAACTGTCCGTACAATTCAATCTGGTTGGAGAAATACAGGACTATATCCATATAATCCTCCACTTGTAATTGACAAGATACAAGAGACTCGGAATCAAACACCTGATTATGAGCCATTTGCTTCATATAATATTATCTCAACACCGAAAACAACTATGCAAAGTGTGCAAGCGGTTGAACATTGGCAGAAGAGAGCAGAGGAAGCTTTCTCATCGCCTTCAAGAGAAGGGTTTCAATCATTTGCACGTGGAACTACAGTTGTTCTACACCGGGCAGAGCTCTATAAGACCGAGCTAGATATTATGACTCTACGTGCAGTAGAGCAGAAGGCAGCAAAGGCAAGGGCACGGAAATCACTACAGAAAGGAGGGCAGTTATATGCATCAGATGCACGGAAAATGCGGGAAGAGAAGAAAGCAAAGTTGCAAGCAAAAGCAGACGCAAGAGCAGCAAGGGAATCGGACCAAGTAGTAAAGCAGCTACAAGCGCAAGCACGTAAAATCGAAATTGAAGAGCGTAAGGTTGAGAGGAAGCGGGTAGCAGAGCGGAAGAAGGAAGGGTTGAAATCAAAAGTGATCATTTTACGGTATAGTAAGGATCAAAGTGATAGTAGCAATAGTGGCAGTAGCGATAGTGATAGTAGTTCTATTGATTTTATGTTTTAATTATATAGTTATATAGTTGATATATAAGGCGTCTTTTTCTTCGTTTTATGTGTCGCACATCTTGCTGTCGCACGCACAACTTGCTGTCGCCACCTACGAGCGAAGCGAGTGGGTGGAACACCGAGTAGGTATTACAAAAAAAGAAAGGGAGCAAGGGCTTGGAACGCCGATGCGACGTCACTTCCCTTTTCCGTTACCCCTCCAACGAACTACCCCTCGTTATCAGGCAGGCCCTCCTCCGACTCCACTTCCCGATTCAAACAAACATGAGGGGCGGATTTTCTGCTCTGGCTTTGGAACACCCATTGATGCATTTGAGCTGCGATATCCACTAACTTATACTTATCCTTATTAGAGGGCTTTGAGGCGAGAGGTTTTGTTGGTATATAACTGTGTTGCTTCTTCACCTGAGTTGAGTTGGGAAGAACCAATTGTCAAGGTACCGCATAACCTCCTGTCGAGAAAGAGAAAGAGAAAGAGAAAGAATAACAAACACATCACACATCACAATGGCTTCCCAAGGCAAAATCCAAAACGTCGGCGTCATTGGCTATGGGTGCGCGTTCCCCCTCCACATCCCCTCCATCTCTCTCTCCCCATGCTAACACCCCCCCCCCCCAAAAAGCATGTCCGCGAAAGTCTTCCACATCCCCCTCATCCAAACCACCCCCTCCTTCCGCCTCGCCGCCATCGTCCAACGCAAGCCCGTCTCCGGCAACTCCGCCCCCGCCGACCACCCGTCCGTAAAACACCACGCCACCACCGACACCCTCCTCTCCGACCCAAGCATCGACATCATCATCGTCACCACCCCCCCCGACTCGCACTTCGCCCTCTGCACTGCCGCGCTCAAGGCCGGGAAACACGTTTTCGTCGAGAAGCCCTTCGTGCCCACCTCCGCCGAAGCCACTGCGCTCATCGAGACCGCTCGCACGGCCCGGAAGCTGATCTGCGTGTACCAGAACCGCCGGTGGGACAGTGACTTCCTCACCTTCAGGAAGCTGCAGAAGGATGGCACGTTGGGGCGGATTGTCGAGTTCGAGACGCACTTTGATCGCTTCAAGGCTGTTAAGCCGGAGACGTGGAAGGGGCAGCTGGAGATGAATAATGGCGGGGGTGTGATCTACGATCTCGGTACGCATTTGCTGGACCAGGCGTATGTGGCGTTCGGGCTGCCGGTCGATGTTACGGGGATCTTTTCGAATCAGCGCGGCGAGGGCGAGGGGGCCGAGCCGGACGCGTTTACGGTGTTGTTGAGGTACAAGGATGGCCTGCTCGTGACGGCCAAGGCGGGGATCATGTCCATAGACACCGCGCAGCTTCGCTACTGGGTTCGCGGCACGGAGGGGACGTATAAGAAGCACCACCTCGATTGCCAAGAGGACCAGCTCAAGGCGGGGTTGAAGCCCGGGGATAAGGGATTTGCGGTTGAGGATGCGGCGGCGTCGGGGACGCTGGTGAGGATGGTGGAGGGGAAGCCGGTGGCGGAGGTGTTTGCGAATATTGACCCGGAGACGTATGGTGCGCTGTATAGGGGGTTTGCGGAGGCGGTGGAGAAGGGGGATGCGGGGCGCGTGCCGGTGAAGGCGGAGGAGTCGAGGGATGTATTGAGGATTATTGAGGCGGCGAGGGAGAGTGCAAAGACGGGGAGGGCGGTTAAGTTGTAGAGTGTTTCTATCTAGGGAGGAAGTCAGTTGAGTGATATATATTTTCAGATCTGCAATTTATACACTTTCAAAAAGCCGCGGGAGAGCCATCGATCAACAAGCACCAGGAAATGTCACTTGCAAACAGCATTCTAAAAATTCATCACATTACTATCCTCATCCCCACCCCTTCAAAGTCATCGCAAAGTCATCGCTACCTACCCATCCCCTCTCACCCCGCCGGCACATGCGTCCTACCACCCACCAGCGCCCGGCCCCCCTTAGGCGATTTAGCCACCCTTCTCCTTATGGCGCGAGGAGTGGTTTCCCACAAACTCCTGACACCACGAGTTGCACACCGACATTACGCGCGTGACAGGCTCGATCGGTGCCTCGACGGGGACAGGGGCGTTCATGAAGTTGGCGCTAAAGCCCTGCGTCTCAGCTTCGAGGGCGTAGCGGCCGCCTTTCTCCTTGTGGCGGGATGAGTGGTTGCCGACGAATTCTTGGCACCATGAGTTGCATGCGGACATGACGGGGGTGTCGATGTCGACTGAGGCTGCGAGCTCGGTGGGAGCTGCGGCTGCGAGTTCGGTGAGAGCTGCGAGTTCGGTGGGAGAGGGGAGCTCGACGGGTGGGTTTGGGTCCTTGAAGCTCGCGCCTTGGGTCTCCCGCCCGAGGGCGTAGCGGCCACCCTTTTCCTTGTGGCGAGACGAGTGGTTACCCACGAACTCTTGGCACCACGAGTTGCAAGCTGACATGGTGCACGTGGTTGCTATGGTGTTGTTAGTTTTGCAGTTCACTGAGAGAAGGGAAAGGGGGGTAGGGGGTTAGGGGCTGACGTACCATCTCCCGGCTCAATGGTCTTCCCCATGAACACCCACGAGGCCTCGACGCTCTTGCCCCCATCGGTGGGTTCATCCTTGTGGAGAGTGATGTTAGCGCGTCCCGCAGTGAATTCCACGCCCTTCATCTCGCCGTCTCCAGGCTGGCGAACGAAGATGCCGAGGACATCGATGAGTCCCGCCTCATCAAGGGCGGTGCGAAGCTCCGCCATGAAGGCTGCATACTGGGGAGAAGACAGATCGACCTCATTAGCATCATTTCCCTGTGTCCACTCGCAGACCGCGACACCAGAGTCGACGAAGCGGTAGACAAGGGGCTTGATAGCGGAACCGACGATGATGTCAAGCTCGATGGGGACTGCGACGGCGCCGATGCTGACGAGGCGCTCGTCGTCTCCGATGGCGAAGTGGGTGTGTAGCATTTGGATGCCGAGGTTCTCGTGGACCTTATGGCGCAGGAAGAGCGAGGCGAGGGTGGTGTCGATAGTCTTTGAGGCATCCTTGGCCTTGAAAGTTTCTTTGGCGGTGAAGAACTCGGGGAGGGTGTTGTAGTGGGTTGAGGAGTAGGGGAAGATGGTGGAGGAGGCCATTCTGTTTGGCGGTTTGGAGGGTTGTTTTGGGGGTTTCAAGAAGAAGTGGGATTGGGGGGGGAGTTGGTGCTGGGTTTGCGTGGAGGAAGATGTTGAAAGAAGAGTAGAGTGTAGTGTGTCGATGGTGGAAGAAGGAGAGGGGAGGAAGGAAAAGTTGGCTATTTTATAGACGTCGCTCCTCCTGCGTGTGGAATCAGGGCAGAATCGGAAGCTATTGAACGCGAGAATCAGTAGAATCAGTTCGCCTACGAGATATACCGAATCTCTCTAGCAATCACCACTTGGTGAATTCCATGGAGTTAATGCCACCGGTTTACATAGGCGTAGTATTCAAGATGTGCGACTGAATCCAGTCCAGGGTGAGATCTATCCCAAGTTCTCATTGTTTATGCTCCTATAGGAGCGCCGTAGTCACATAGACGGAAGCAACAAAGAAAAATAGAGGCCATCCTTCATATTGGTCTATCAAACGTTTGATTATCTGTTCCGCAAATTAATTCTATGCTGACGTTGGATTGGAGTTGGATCTACTATAATTGTAACGGATAAACTTCTTCAAATGCGGTTAGTATGCAGCGTCTCCATTGCTGAGTATATGCCAACGTCTTTAAGTCCACAATAAAGTTCCAAAGTTATGGACAAGTCAGTCTATGGCAAGTATCTGTCAAAAATAAGGGGTAGTTTCTTTGTTAAACAGACACCTTGGAAAGTTTAAGTGGTATTGGTTGGTAGCTCTCACAAGAAGTGTTCGATCACTTGAGACTCAATTTTATAACTATAAACAAAACATAACTAACTTATGTAAAATATACTAATAACACTCAAGCTCCCACCAGCTACACAGGCTAACTAACCACCGTCAGCTTTATAAGTACATACAGTACAACCAGGATATCGTGTACAAAGTCCAAGGAGCGCTTCCAAAATAAACCAAAAATCATCGACTATCATTATTGCTCCATGCCCATTTTTAAAACAAGTAACCCTCCATACACTCTTTTTACAGCTCATCCTTCACGTTCGTCTCGCTGGACGAAACTGCACTGCTGACGCTGCTCGCGAAATCCTCAGCGCGCTCGGTAGCCGATGCCGCAGCTGCGGATGCGGCAGTGATGACGGATTCAAGACGCTCGCTTGCCGCCGCGAGAGAGTCGGAATAGGCGGCCTGGACGGAGGAGAACATCTTCTCGTGGATGGGCTTCGGCGTTCTCTTAATCATTCCCGAGACAACAGCGGATGCGCGGGTGAGGCGCTGCTCCGCCTGGCTCGTCAGGGCGTCGTATGCGGCGCTAGCCTGGGCGATGGCAGATTCAATTGGCGTTGGGGTGCCCTTAACGGCAGAACTGGCACTGTATATTGTTAGTAACAATCGGACATCGAACTTGGGGCTGACTTACGCCGAGGAGGCTTCGTCATATTTCTCGCTGGCCATGTTTTCGGCAGAACCCTTCTCCTTTCCGTGCACGGCGGCACACGCTGCGGCCAGAACGCTCGAGTACTGCTCAGTAGCTACGCTAGTTGCACTTTCGACGTTTCCCTTGGTGGACTGTTGCAACAATGCCTCGCTCATGGTCTTTGTAACATCCGCGAGGCGCTCTCCAGCCTCACCAGCCATGCTTTGGATTTTCTCAGAGTAGGTATCCTGCTCATCAGATACACTCGAAGCGTTCGGGACCGCGCTCTTGACAACACTGGTTGCTGATGAGACAACGGATGATAAGGTGTCAAGAACTTCCTCGGCAGATGAAGATACGGTCTCGAGAACCTCCTCCGCGGACGCAGATGCCTTCTCCAGAAGACTGCTCGCGCTCTCGCCGACAATAGAGGTCGCCTTCTCTACGGATCCTTGCGAAGTCGCAATGACTGCGCTCGACGCCTGGTCCAGAATACTGCTCGCACTCTCGCTGACAACGGAGCTCACGCTCTCCACGGTTCCTTGCGAGGTTCCGACGACTGCGCTCGATGCCTTGTCAGCCAGGCTACTAGCAGATGCCTGAGCGACTGATACAACGCTTTCAACGGAAGCCTGAGCTGCCGACACAAAGCTCTCGGCGGATCCCTGCGACGAACCAGCAACACTATCGGAAACTGAGGATGCGGCGCTGGTGACACTTTCACTCACTTCCGAGGCATATGACTTGACATTCTCAGCCACAGACGATGCGCTCGCAGCTATCGAAGATCCCGCGTCCGCAAGAGTGGAGCTGGCGGCCTCAAGGGGTGAATCTGATGAGGTTTCGGCAGAGCCGACAATAACTTCGCCTGCCTCATGGACCTTCTCGACGACTTTTTGCGCGGCTGCCGCTGCCGCTGGGGGTAAAACATGGGTGCTGAAATCATCCGACGCATCGCCCATAGCTAGCTTCCACCTGCCGGTTTCCTTTAGTCGTGAAAGTTCCGTGGCAGAATCTTCAGCAATGGCCATAGCCCTGCTTTCGATGTCTTCCGATGCAGCTCGAGCAGCCTCCAGGCCTGGGTGGGCAGTGACTACTTCCTCCACATCATGTCGCCACTCGTCAAACTTGTTCTTCAGAGCGTGATACTTGGCCCAGTCTTTGTGCGTGACGCCATCAGTCCAAGCCCAGCGCATACCTATCTCTTGAAGTCCGAGGTCGCGAATATGATCGATGATTTGGAAGGTATCTACAGACGCCTTGGATACGAGGTTATTGGTTTCCTGGTCGAAAGAATGACGCCACTCTCGGACTGCTTGGGCCTTGTCGCGAATTGCCAGCCCAGCCTTGCGGATGGCACCGTTAAGGTGTTCTTCTTCGCCATGCAATCTGACAATCGCCACGATAGCCATCTTTAAGGACTGTATTTGCGACTTGACGGTTTCTTCGAGTTGCACCAAGTGAGCCTCTCCCATTCCCTGGGCTTGGGTATTTACCGCTCGGTCGATAATTTCTGTGATTCTTGCCTCTAGCTCATCTGATCCTTGATCTGCTGCCTTTGCAAATTTTTCTTGCCACGTCTTTAGGTCCTCCTCGACTACCTTTTGGGCATTGGCTCGCTGCTCCTCCTCCGTAAGAAGAGTAGGAGACGCTTCCTCCTGCGTTGTAGCAGAAGTAGAAGTCTCGGATGACACGCTAGAGACGACTACCGACTCAGTAGTAAATGGTTCGGTGGAGGCGGTGGTTGAAGCAGAGGAAGTAGTGGTATCTACCTCGTCAACGATAGATTGCAGCTTTTTTCCATCGCGATACCTGCCGAGACGCTCGCCAATTCGGATAAGTTGTGGCTCAACGTTCTCACCGTACAAAATTCTGGCCTTTGGCCAGATGGTGCGGTCGAGGAAAGCCATCCCGCATGCCCAGGCCCACTGCGCATAAGGAATACCTGTATTAACAGTGAAGGCTTTGCCGATTTCGTATGCCTGTTGGCCGTATGGCTCAATGGCCGCATAGGCAGGTAAGATGGAAGCGTAGTACGTCTGTAATGCATTCTCCTTCGCGAACTTTGCATACGGAACAGTAGCAGCAGCCGCCTTCTGAACATGCGGTGCTAAGGTCTTATCATATTGCTCTTGGGCGAGCTTGTTAAGCTTGATGACTTGCGGTTGGATTTGCTTCTCCCATTGCTCCTTTCCAATCGCCTGCGCTTGAGCCACGCGGGGTGCACCGTATTTCTTTCCATAGAAGACAGTTGGCGTAAACACATTCTTGTCCAGAACATTATAATATGGCCTTGCGGTGTCGACGTATGGCGCCGCATACGTGTTATAGTAGGGCGTAGCGTACGGGGCGAGAGTCGATTTGACTTGGAAGTATGGCTTGCAAATACGAGGAGACGCGTCGGTAATGAGATCGACTGATTCCGGGCATTGGAATATCACTGTGATGATGGAATACCAGGTGAGAAGCCTTGTCCTGTTAGTCGAGCTGAGGCCGAGGCTGGGCAATACTTGCCATGTGCTAGTGCTGAAGAGCCACATGAAGAAACTTTTCCGTGGCTTTGCCCTTCGCGCCCGTGGAGTCGCAGAGTGTCCATTAACCCCTTTGAAGTTCTCCAGGGCCTTTCCCTTGGTTTCCCCTGCCATCTCGACCAGCAGACTTCCCTCTATTCGTGAAAGTTTAGCAGGCCACGGTCTGAAGTTGATAGTCGAAGATGGAACGTAGTTGAATATGTGTGTTTATGAGCGCTGGCTGGCAGCAGCAACAAATGGCATTGAAGAAGATGGTCCAGAAGCGTGTCAAAGGATGCGCTGAGACTTAATAGAGTCGACAGGCTAAGTTCCTGTTCTTCGAAATCAGACGGAAGGTTGGGAACTGACGCTAGTACTAAAAGGGGAGCTGAAGCAAGTTAGGATGCTGGACGTCATATAGACGACGGCGGCCCGACAACCTTCCGTCTCAGACAGCCAGCCACCAATTCAAATGGCACAAGACCATCAGCATTTATAAAATATAAATATTTATAAGGTCTGAAATCGACAAAACCACTATATCAATAATTACTGCGATTATGTCTTTACCTCAGCCTGAAGATGAGAGGTTTATAGCAAGACAAGTGAAACTGTATAACTTCTGGAATCTGAAACCCAGATGAGACTGAGTATCCTCTCTACGAATCTGTTGATTGCAACGCACATTATCCGGCAAATAAAATACGTGTCTTTTGGCTCATTGTAGTTTCTGCTAATAAGTTTAGAGTGAAAAGTAATCCATATATTTTGCTCAAACGATCAACTTCCCCCTTGGAACGTTTCGTCATTGACCCATACCACGTGACCATGCACCGGATTTACTTAATCCCATCTCACATCTCGGCCCATATGGTTCGTAATTGTGTCCCTCCATTCCAATCACTCACAACGATCGCCTTTTATAAAGATAAAGAGTCGTCAAAAAACAAAGCTAGAGCCTGACCGACGCATCCCTGTCGCGCCACTTGCACCTTCAAATGCCACGATAGCATTCACTGAAGGGCTCTGCCTGAAACCTCGACATTTTGACAGCACCCTCCCCTATCTAGAAGATGGATACGAATATGAACGTCGGAACGGCCAAAGGCGATGAAACCCGCAACCCAGACGTCATGAACGACCCCGAGTATGCCACGAATGTAGATGGGGATGACGGTACCGGAGATCAAGACACATGCAGGATATGCAGAGGGGAAGCAACAGCGCAAGAGCCTCTATTCTATCCTTGCAAATGCAGCGGCAGCATAAAGTTCGTCCACCAAGATTGTCTTATGGAATGGTTGGGACATTCGCAAAAGAAGCACTGTGAGCTGTGCAAGACACCATTCCGATTTACGAAGCTATACGCCCCGAATATGCCACGAACGTTGCCTCTACCTGTCTTTATAAAACATCTCGCAGTTCATATCCTGAAGAATATCGCAACATGGTTGAGAATGTGCCTCGTCACGGTCGTCTGGCTCGTTGGCCTCCCTTGGATGATGAGACATATATGGGGCATTTTGTTCTGGTTTGCGGACGGAGGATGGTCTTTCAAGCACTATCAATTCAGCCGTAATATCCCCGAACAACTGCGAAACTCGTCGGAAGCACTTGCGGTGAATGAGAAGCTAGCAAGCCTGGCTGCGAACGGAACATCACCAGCCAATCCTCTCCTGGCATATCCGACAACGACGCCAATAATGTGGGAGGCCTTGACAAAACTCTACGAGCTCGTGGTGTCCCACAGGTACAACATGAGTTTGCCTGAACCGTCCATTACGGGAATTTTTAACTCCATTTATAGCACTATGGGTCTTCGCGAGTATGGCCTACCGAGTAATATTTCCAACAGAACAACAGGTGCCATGCTACTGGAGCCATACCCTGTTTTCAACCAAACGATCGTTATCAAACATCCTTCTCTCCTGAGCGACGTCTACTTCCTCAATAACCTTACGCGTAACAATTGGATCAACAGGGTCGTAGTGACGTGCTTAGAGGGACAAATAATAACGGTAGTTGTCGTTGTATGCTTCATCCTCATATTCCTAATTAGGGAATGGGTTGTACAACAGCAGCCTGGTATCAATATAGGAGCAGGATTCAATGCTGAATTTGCCAATCCCGACGCTCGGGAGCAACTTCCACAGGACCCCATAGAAAATTTGCGCCATGCCGACCGTGGAGACGTTGCTGCGATCGATCGAATAATCCACGACTTTGAGGCAATACAGGACGTCATAGATCGAAGAGCTGAAGACAGGGGTGAACCAGTTCCTGCTCGGGCCCGAAGAAGAATGGGTGGGTTTGACGAGAATAATGCCAACCGCGAAGATTCCTTGGCAGCAGCACGCAACCTCGAACGGCACGAAGCCCGAGCTTCAGACGACGAAGGAGACGAGGCCGATGAAGCACTTTTAGCTGAACTCCCTACCTCAATTGACCAGATTGATGCCACAGAGTTCATTGCTCTGTGGCGTCGTGCCGATGGCGATGCCGACCAAATCCTTAGACTTATGGAGGAGGAGGGACTGGGTGAGCGCTTAAAGTACTGGAAAAACGCGTTGGAAGCGTTGCGGCAAGGAGATGCGGAATCTGGGGTTGTTGGGAGCCGTCAGATTGGGAGAATTCCGAGCAAAAGCCCAGAGCCAAAGAATGACGAAGACCTGGGCGAAAGTTCCCGCAAAATGGACGGCCCCAAGTCCCGACCAGAAAAATCGCATCTGTTAACTATGGACCCGACACAGCAGGAACTTCACATTGGAGATATCCTTTATCACAAACTTAGTGTCTTAGTTCCGGAACTGGCGGGCAAGGTGACGGGAATGCTTCTTGAGCTGGAAACGCCCGAGCTACTTGACCTTGTGGATGATGATGATGCTCTTTATGCAAAGATGGATGAGGCCCTCATCGTGTACAACGGATTTCTGATGGAAGAGGGTAATGACCCGATCTTGACTAATGAGAAAGGAAAAGACCAGCTACTTAGAGAGTTGGTCCTTCGAAAGGCGAGGAGGATGCGTGTAGAGAGAGCAGAAAAGGTGGCGGATATATTCCTGGAAATGGACATTGAAGACCTCCTCAACATCATCGAGGACGACGTAACGTTCAAAACTAGGACTGAAGAAGTGTTTGCTTTCTACGAACTGCACCTTACTCAAATGCGGAAAGTTTTCCCTTCCAGAAAGGCAAAAGATAAATATTTGGCCGAGCATCCTGAGTTTATGCCGCCAAAAATTACGCCATCGTCAGCAGCATCTTCCAAGGCTGGTGCTGCCGATGACACTGCTACCCATTTCAGGCCTGGTTCAGCTTCTGATAGCGCACAAAAGCTTCCTTCGGCGCTTGCGCGCGACTACTGGGATTTCGATGGTCTACCAGATAATGAAGAGCAACATACGAATACGGACTCTGGAGACCAACCCCAAGGATCTTTCACCGACAGAAGCACTAATACTAATGGGCTTGGAGCAGGCAATGAGTCACTAGAGGTTCATGCTTCTGAACAGGATCGCCATTCTACAATGCAAGATGACTTGGTTGGTGGGGTAGATGATGCTGAAGGAAGTGACCGCCAAAGTACTGGTGACAGGGGGCAACCTGATAAACCCACAACCCCTCTGGATGGATCAGGTGCAGCTACCCCCCAGGGAGATAATGTGCCACCTTTGGAGAACCCGCCACCCCCTCCGGGTCCTGGTAATCGGCAACCACGAAATCCACCAGAAGGTATTATCGGCCACCTAACTGACTGGCTCTGGGGAGATGTGGATGGCGCGGCATATGAAGTTGAAGGCGACGATGAACATGTTGTTGATGATATCGACGCAGAGGAGCCTTTTGTTCCCCGCAATCGCCGCGACGCTTTAGACCATGCGATTGACATTGGAGCACCAAATCTCGACGACCCGCGTGATCTAGTTGCGGCTGTCATGGACAACCAAGCTGATGAGCTCGATCCGAATGCTCCAAATGAACTAGATGATGCCGAGGACTTTGATGGGATAATGGACCTTATTGGGATGCATGGACCTCTCACGAGCTTGATCCAAAATGCACTCTTTGGGGCTGTCCTCATATCGTTAACGGTCGCTCTCGGTGTTTGGCTTCCATATAATGTTGGCAAATTGACGCTGCTGTTGACCGCTAATCCGATTTCTACCATAAAGTTGCCGCTTAAACTCGTCTTCAAGGCTGCTGCGGTGATACAAGACCTGACACTGGTCTTAATCGGCTACATATCCTACGCTCTCATCCGAATCTTTTCCATCGTGATGTCTTCTTTCGCCATCAAGCCCAACAAATTACTTTTATCGACAAGCGATACAGCGAATATGGCCTTGAACAGCTTAAAATTTGCCTATTCTGCGGGCGAGCGCGTCACGGGAGGGTTCATCGGTGCGATGGCGCAAATCCCCGACTCTGAGATTCCCGCGTTCTCAGCCGCATCCCACGAATCATTAATTCAGATTCAATCGCTTTTCTCGAAAGTCCTAGGGTTCATCACAGGCTCCAGTCTTGCCCAGGCCGTAATTTCAAGTACGGGGTCTGAAGCTTTACCCGCCTTTGATACTTCGCATCTCAGAGAAGCTGCAGCGGCAGTCGGTCAGTCGATTATGGCCTATCTATCTGCACTTCCATCGATGTTGGCCAAATCGGAAACATGGGTTATCAGACTCAATGCTCACCGTCGAGCAGAGCCCATTGATCTTGCACTATCATATTGGGATGGCACTGATCGAGCTTACGCAATTATAGCCGGATACGCGGCGTTCATTTTTCTCGGAGCTGCCTATATCAGAAAAGGCTCGCCGTTTTCGTCATCCCAAACCGGCAAGGACTGGGAGTCTACGATTATAGACGTCTTGAACCAGGCTGGTGGAGTCATGAAGGTTATCCTGATCATTAGCATCGAGATGCTTGTTTTCCCGCTCTACTGCGGCGTGCTATTGGACGCGGCAATGTTGCCGCTGTTTGAGAATGCCACGGTTGCTTCGAGGGCGATGTTTGCCATCACATCGCCGCTCACATCGGTCTTCGTCCACTGGTTCGTGGGAACGTGCTACATGTTCCATTTCGCCCTCTTTGTGTCCATGTGTCGCAAGATACTGCGATCCGGGGTACTGTACTTCATTCGCGACCCTGACGACCCCACATTTCATCCTGTCCGGGATGTACTTGAGCGGAACGTGGGCACGCAACTTAGAAAAATTACATTCAGCGCTACAGTTTACGGCGCTCTGGTTATGATTTGCCTTGGCGGTGTTGTGTGGGGCCTTTCCTTTGCATTCGTCGGAGTTTTCCCCATCACCTGGTCCTCGAATGATCCGGTACTAGAGTTTCCGGTTGACCTTTTGTTTTATAACTTTTTGGTGCCTGTGGCGGTCAAATACTTCAAGCCGTCCGATGCCGTCCAGGCTATTTATTCATGGTGGTTCAGACGATGCGCACGAATTTTACGGCTTACGTGGTTCCTCCTTGACGAGAGGATGAATGATGAGGAGGGCTATTTCCCTCAATGGAGTTACTCATGGAAGCGAATACGGGGCGATGACCTCTTCAAGGACGGCAAGCCGCATCCCGAAATTCCCTTTGTTAAGAATGGGCGCTATGTGAGAACTCCAGACTCGGACATGGTCCGCATCCCCAAATCCAGGAACGCTTTCCTGGAGGTTAATGAGAAGAACCAGCGGATTGACGGCGAGCCCGATCCCGAGGAGGGTCTGCACGGGACAAAGTCGAAACTGTTCAAGATGGTCTACGCACCGCCGTGGTTCCGTACCCGCATCGCAGGCTTCATCTTACTCCTCTGGCTCTTCGCCGCCATCACCGGCTGCTCGCTCACTCTAATCCCCCTCGTCTTCGGGCGCTGGGTATTCAACACGATCCTCCCCTTCAAAGTCAAGAAAAACGACATCTACGCCTTCTCAATGGGCATCAACATCCTCGGCAGCCTCGTCTACTGCCTCATCAATCTCCGCCCCGGTGCCGAGGCCCTGCACACCGCAGCAGTAGCCAACGCCCGCGCCCCCACTGCCATCCTCCGCAAACTCCTCGCCCTCTCCATCCGCACCCTCCGCCTCTCCTACGCCTACGGCGCCTTCGTTTTTCTCCTCCCTACTCTCGCCGCCGCCCTTGTCGAGTTCTACCTCCTCATCCCGCTACACACCTATTTCGCGCCGGGTTCCCGCCACACCATCCGCTTCGTGCAGAGCTGGACCCTGGGTCTACTCTTTGTCAACCTCGCACGACGCGCTATACTGTGGTATGCTGATTCGCGGCCCGCGGCTGCGCTCCGCGCGGTTGTGCGCAGGGGGATGCTGGATCCGGATGTGCGACTCGCGACGCGCGCGTTCATTGCGCCCTTAACTCTCATCGCGGTTGTGGGCCTTGCGGCGCCGATGGCATGTGCGTGGACTCTCAACGCGCTGGGCTTGTTTGGGGCGAGTGAGGAGGCGAGGACGCGGGTGTATAGGTACGCCTTCCCGGCTATGACGGCAGCGTTTGCGCAAGTGCAGGGGTTGGCGGCTGCGGCGGCGGTGGTTAGGGGGTGGAGGATGAGTATTAGGGATGAGGTGTATTTGATTGGGGAGAGGTTGCATAATTTTGGGGAGTCGAGACGGAAGGGGAGTGTGGGGATTCCGAGTATGGGGAGGATTGAGACATAGGGGTGGGGGAATGGAAAGGGAAATGGAAAGGGAGGAAAGGGGGAATAGGCGCGTTTGGTGATGGAGCGAGCGGGCTTGTAGATTGTGTATCGGGATTATATGTGTATGGCGCTCCCAGTGGTTTACGTAGGTTTAATATTACATGACGAGTGCCTAGATGTCTGTGTCCATACTGTACTCGTAATACTGAGAAGATCGACGATCTTGACAAATATTAGCCCATTTTTCAAATGAGTCACTATGCAGTGGTAGAGAAAAGCCCATTCCCGGATGACTTCAATAGTAATGGCAAGCTGTGGCGGCCTAAATTAAATGGTTCAAGTCGTCCCGTTATAGCTCTCACACGAGGCGATCACTTTATCCAACTACTAACCAACCTTCTCATATCGCTGCTGGCAATAATATCGCTGCTGTCGTTGGTGCTGACCTCGACGCTGTTGTCGGTGCTATTCCTGTTGTCGGATGAATGGTACTGTCACAAACGTTCTTGCTGTCGTAAGTCTCCCGTCACCGAATGGCTTATTGTCTACCCAAACTTTTCAAGATTGCATATCACCATAGGCCTTGACTTCTAGTTTTGAGTGGTAGCGGGGGGCTCATTTGTGCAAACACCGTTGTTGGCTAGAAAGAGTCATGCGTGCATCGTCCCTTTCCATTAGGCCACTTCAGCATCGTAATTTGAGTGTAGCAGCGTAGCAGCTTTAGCCTAGATAGGAAATGATGTAACCATAATCCTTGCGCCCCCCTGTTGCCACTATTTCTTAATATAGTCTAAAGCTGATATACTGTAGCAGCTCAGGTCTTGGCAGTCTGGTCCTAAATAGGTTAGTATTATAAGTAAAATCCAACGTTGGAAAATGAAGTTGTAGATATATTATCAATTGTAACGTGCATGTATAACGAAAGTGCCAAACAAGCGAAAGTGCCAAAATATCGCGACTACCCCATAAGAATTGCGATAAATCCACCACAACAATATAAATTAATTAAAACTACTCGGAGTCCTCTTCCTCAGACCTGTCTATTACAATCTGACAAGTGCGCGCATTGTGTCCAGTCTCACCACACTTGCCACAGCGACGTGCATGGGTTTCTTCCCTTGGCTTCCGACCACTACTTGCCCTTATTTCTTGCTCTACTTGCTGCACAACGTCCCTCTCGTCCTGTAGCTCCTGTGCTACCTGTTGACTAAGTGATCCTCCTTGCTGTAGTCGTGTTTTTTTAGCTCTCCGGCGCTTGCTTAGCACTTCATTTGCCTGTCGCAGGTTTTGGTTCTCTGCTTTTAACAATGCTAATTGATGCATTATTTGCGATGCACCCTTTGTAAACTGGTCAACAGCTGCATAGATTGAGGTTGGAGAGCTATTTTGATGATGCGCAATTCGGTTTTTAATGAAAGTAGACTGTGATACAGCTTCAGTTGGGTTATTTGGTGTCTGAGAAACCCATGGTTGAGCGGTGTTTGGGCGAGAGGTTGGAGGTGTTGGCATCTTAAACCTAAGGTCAAGTGTAGATATTACACTCTCAGGGCTAAATGGAAGAAGCCCAGCACCTCGGAACCCTCCCTGAATATTGCTTTCTGTCATTGCAATGTTAAATGCAGCGTGGAAGGCAGGAAAGAAGTCATCCTTAGTAATGTGAATAATATGAGCCCGCATCATATCTTCAATTTGCCGACTGTAAGCTCTCTTTAATGGGCCAAAACAGCCAACATCAAGTGGTTGGAGTATATGGGAAGAGTGAGCAGGCATACAAAGCGTAATAATGTTGTGTTCTTTGCAGTACTCCTCAAACTTGTCTGAGTGGTGGCTCTCATGACCATCAAGGACTAACAAGCGATAACCACCAACACTCCGGGGCTTTGTGTGCTTCTCAAAATGCTGAATCCAATCCATACCTCTCTCGTTTGTAGTCCAGCCATTTGCAGTAACAGCGATTACCCAATCTGCTGGAAATCCACTATTCTCATACCAAGATGCAAGGTGGTTTTTACCTGCCACAATGACAAATGGCGGCACTGCCCAACCTTGAGAACTAACGCCTTGGATTACTGTAACCCATTCCCGATTGCCAGGCTGCACCTTTTTTGCCTTTGCCCGCCCATCTGAGCTCGTTACTACCGTTGCGCTTGAGATGACGCCCATCATAAACCCAGTCTCATCAAAGTTGTAGATATCTGCATTGTTGATGCCATACTTTAGAATTGTGTTCCATACAAGCTCAAACCAGCCACGAATGACTTCTGGATCTTCGCACTTAGCCCTCTGGTAGTCGTATTTTCGCTGGAAGCGTGTCCGGAGCTCTACATGGCGCTTAACAAAGTTTGAAGCCCAACGTGACCCGATGCGTGGCGCGTCGCGTGTTGCAAGTAGTCGATTTGCCATATCTTCAACAATAGACAACTGAGGAGGGAACCCTTTAGCAGCTAAGTCAAGTATATACTGAACAAGAACTGATTCCTCTAGGTTACTTAATTTCCGTAAGTTGGCTTGGATATCGCGTCGTGAAGGTACACCTTGTAAACGGTGACGTAGCTTGCGGTGGTCTACGGAATAGATCCTAGCTGCAACTCGAAGGCGCAAATTTGGGTCACTTTGCATAGCTTGGATAGCTAGCACTAATTTGCTTTCATCATTTTTATGGCGCATGTTTTGTTGTGGAGGAATTTAACATTTAGTTGGGGGGGTTGGTCACCGCATGATTTTGGCACTTTCGCTTGTTTGGCACTTTCGTTATACATGCACGTTATAGTTATATATAATAATGAATAACGTGGTTTATCAGTACGTCGGATATATCAGTACCTCGGACACTTTTCCCGAATTTCCTACCCTCTAACTTCACAACGCGTTTTTTCCACCTTTTATTACGTCAGTGATTACCCAAGAAGCAAAAATCATTCTAGCTATCGAGGCTATCCGAACATCAAAAAATCTAAGTCGTCGGAAGGCTGCTAAGCTCTATGAAGTACCTCATTCTACACTCTGCGACAGAATGAACGGCCGAACTACTGTCTACGAACGCCGGCCTGCAATGATGAAATTAACTATACTAGAAGAGGAGGTGGTTATTCGGAATATACTTGATATGGATTCAAGAGGATTTGCACCCCGGCTTGCTGGTGTAGAAGATATGGCAAATTTTATACTCGAATCGCGTGGAAGGAGGCGCATCGGGAAGCTCTGGGCCCACCGATTTGTACAACGACGTCCAGAATTAAAGACGCATTTTAATCGCGTTTACGACCTCCAAAGGGCCTTGTGCAAAGATCCTGAACTAATTGGCGCGTGGTTTCGACTAGTGGAAAATATGAGGGCAAAATATGGTGTTTTGGACTGCGACTTCTATAACTTTGACGAAACTGGGTTTATGATGGGTGTGATTTGCCCTGCAATGGTTGTTACCCGTGCAGATCGACTTGGCAGAGGTGAGGCAGTTCAGCCAGGGAATCGGGAATGGGCTACAGCAATTGCTTGTATCAACAGTGACGGCTGGAGTATTCCTCCATTTTTGGTAGTTAAAGGCAAGAATCATCTTGCAAATTGGTATACAGACGGCAGCCTTCCACACAACTGGGTTGTTAAACCGACAAGCAATGGATGGACAAACAATGAGACGGGTCTAGAATGGTTGAAACACTTCGACAAACATACTGCTGTTCGTGCAAGGGGTCCATATCGAATGCTGGTGTTAGACGGGCACGAGAGTCATGAATCGGCCGAGTTCCAAGAGTACTGCAAGGCACACAACATTATAACTCTTGGACTACCTCCCCACTCGTCTCATTTAACTCAGCCACTTGATGTCGGGTGCTTTAGTGTGTTGAAGCGGGCATATGGTCGGCAGATTGAGACCTTCATTAAGGCTCATATCAAACACATTACCAAGGTCGAGTTCTTTCTCGCCTTTAGAGCAGCATATCTGAAATCCATGACAGCCCAAAACGCCCAGTCCGGGTTCCGCGGAGCTGGCTTAGTGCCTTTCGACCCGCAAGCAGTGCTTTCAAAGCTTGACGTGAGTTACGGACTCCAACTCCCTCTAGACCCTCTACTGCCAACACCAACCCTTGGGTCTCCCAGACCCCTTCCAACCCAACTGAAGCTCTTTCACAAACAACCCTCGTTCGAAATCGAATTGCCCGTCACCAAGGAAGCTCGCCAACTCCACTCTTCGGGACAGTTATTGCATTGGCAAAGGGTACGGAGCGACTAGCACATGAGAACACCCTTCTGTCTGCTGAGGTACGTACCTGTAATGGTGGGTGCACCAGATGTGAGAATCTAGCCACCCAAGGAAGGGATGAATTTACTAAGACAACACACTGTCTTAGAAAACAGAGCCAAAGGGTCATAGCTTAGACTATTCCACAACGCAGCAATCAGGTGTGTGATGTAGTGAAGTGGTTCAGACAAGTTGCAACAAATGTTGAGTCTGGGAACTCAGGGGTAAGTCAGAGGTTAACACCTCACTGACTTTTCAGAAACAAGGAGTAACAAGATGAATGCTTGGAAGCTTGGAAAAGACGTGGAAGTATGTGATAGTCGATTTACTGTATTGTCTGCTTGCCCTTTCTTAAGGAAAGGGCAATCCTATTTATGCCAAAGGAGTGTAGTTCTCTCATTTTCCATGACTTTCCATGACTAACCAGGCTTGGTAAATGTATTAGAAATCAAGTGCGACCCACAACTAGCTTGCTAATCATGTAGTGAACGTAAGAGAATCCCATAGAACCATCTCTTGGGTTCCTAGCCTATAGGAAGTGAAAAGGAGGTCCAAGGTCAGAGTACCTATAGACAAATTATGTCATAACTTAACCAATCTTGTGGGTAACTAAGGAGCGATGACGTGTAATGAATCATAGAGGGTTGTAGAAGCTTCTAGAGCTATCGTTCATGTTTCTAGGCCTCTAGTTGGTAGAGATATGCCATGTGGTAGTATTGGCCCACCCCCTTAAGGAGGAGATTTTCTTAATAACTTGTTCAATGAGTGTCCAAATGATATGCCGTGATGTATGTAGCATAAACAGATGTAGTAGAAGAGTTTGCAGCAATCGTTGAGTAGTATTGCTTCTGTTGTTGATGTGATAAGCCAAGATATGTATGTTGACTTGTAGGTTTGAGGAGGAGATTTCTAAGTTTGCTCTTGAGTTTGATAGCAAACTGAGTGCAACGAATGTCAGTATGACGAAATGCAAGCCTAGCACATACAACGCAAAGCGCCATCCATGGCGCTGGCTGTACTCTACTGCTCCATGGCACGTTATGGAGCTGAAAGAGTATAGTAAGTTGGTGGATCTCACTCATCGAGAACCTATTTATATAGTTATTAGTTAATATAAATGAAAAGGGGCAAAGAAGAGGAGTGCTTACCGTAGTAGTTGCCGTGCTTGGACATCGTCCAAACTCTCAAATGAGATGCGCCGGCGTTGCTGAATATGACGGCGATGATGATACTGATGACGCCGAGCCCATATTCAGTGCTCTTCTTCTTCGTCCTCTACTATACTTGCGAGGATGACAAGAAGACCCGACAACGATATCATCCTCGTTCTCTGTCTCCGGCTTCAGCCTCGGGCTTGGCTCTGGCTTCCTGGCATTATAATTATCACTTTTATAGGCGGAATCACAGGCGGAGCACCTATATACGATGACATCTCCAGCTTCAAATTATAGACCCGCTTGAATCGTTCCCATTCTGCTATACTAGACTTGGCAGCGGTCGCAAAAGGGTACATACAAATACTTCCACTTGCATATATAGTTGTATGGTAATGGAAGTACCGCGATATATCCTTTTCCAGCCGCCACCACCTCTCCCCCCACCTGCCCAGTTCCAAAGCACTTACTGAAGTAGAAACATTTATCAAAGGCCAGTATTCTACAGAGGGAACAAAGGGCTCTATGTCACGTGGGGTGTTACAAAGGGAACGCCGTGGGGGGTATGGCCGGAAGGGGAGAATTACATCTAAACTCCAGTTCCGCAGCTCTCCCATTTCTCGTCAAAATGGCAAAGTCCAGCATTGTAAAATGTGAACAATTCAAGCAGGTCCTCCAATTATCGTATATTACGCTATATACAGCAGCTAACTACTCTAGGCTATAGCTACACCACATCGCAGCTGCTACACTCGCGAGTGTAGCAGCTGCTGAAGTGGCCTACTAGTTGCGCCAACACATGCCACTAACAAACATGCAATTCGTAGGGGCTATATATGATGCATGGGGTTAGTAAAGCGGCATAAACTGCTGGCGCATCTATCTTCCTTCTCACGTTTCCCACTGCCTTTTTTTGATATGAAGCAGCCTGATGAATGGAACCTGATGATATCAGCATGAATACCCATTCGCAGCATCCCCTGCAACTAGGGTTAGCAATTCGAATATAAACTTGAATACTAGGCTATATTCATATTATGAATATAAATTATTCGCATAACGTAGTTCACAAGCGAGTTGGCTGCACAAGCGAGTTGGCTGCACAAGCGAGTTGGCAGATTTTTCTTGGCATACAAACAAAACGTTAAATAACACAACAATTAATTAATTAAATTATTAAAGCTATTCAGAATCAGAATATCAAGCTCAATTCTACCATTCTTGCACGTTCGTACGTTGTGTCCAAATTCTCCGCACGCTTTACATTGTCGTTGTTGTGGCCCGCCAACCTTTGTACGACCACTACTTTGAACCAAACATCAATTTGAGCTTGAAAATCTTGCGCATCTTGTAAACTAAGTGATCCTCCGTCTTGAATTTGACGTTTTTTCGTACGACGGCGTCGACTAAGTTCATCATTTGCTTTACGCAATGCGGTGTTCTCTTCGCATAACAAAACCAGTTTGTGGATTGCACGTGTTGCACCTTTTGCAAATTGATCTACACTTGAAAAAAGCGCAGTTGGCGAGCTATCTTGATGTCGTACAATCTTTTCTTTCACATATTTAGTATGTGATTGCGTTTCGATCACGTTGTGCAGCGTTTTTGACTCCCTAGGCAGATCGGATGAAGTTGGCAGTGGAGTTGGCGTAGAAACTCGAATATCAAGCTGTGAAATCACATACTGCGGATCGTACGGCACTAAACCAGTTCTGCAGAATCCTCCTCGAATGTTTGACTCTGTAAATGCTGCACGAAACGCAGCATGAAATGCAGGAAAAAAGTCTTCCTTCGAAATGTGGGTAATATGTGCATGCATCAATTTTTCAATTTCAGTGCCGTACGAACATTTTAAAGCTCGAAAACACCCAACATCAAGGGGTTGAAGCTTATGAGATGAATGAGCAGGCATACATAGAGTAATAAATATTCTTAATTTAATATTACGTGTAACGTACATGTATAGCGAAAGCGCCAAACAAGCGAAAGCGCCAAAATGATGCGGTGACCAAACCCCCCAACTAAATGTTAAATTCCTCAACAACAAAACATGCCCCATAAAAACGATGAAAGCCAATTAGTGCTAGCTATCCAGGCTATGCAAAGCGACCCAAAGTTACGCCTTCGAGTTGCTGCTAGGATCTATTCTGTGGACCACCGCAAGCTAGGTCATCGTCTAGAAGGTGTACCTTCACGACGCGATATCCAAGCCAACTCACAGAAATTAACTAACCTAGAGGAGTCCGTCCTTGTTCAGTATATACTCGACCTAGCTGCCAAAGGGTTTCCTCCTCGGCTGTCTGTTGTTGAAGATATGGCAAGTCGACTACTTGCAACACGCGACGCGTCACGCGTTGGGTCGCGTTGGGCTTCAAACTTTGTTAAGCGGCGTGTAGAGCTCCAGACACGCTTTCAGCGCAAATACGACTACCAGAGGGCTAAGTGCGAAGATCCAGAAGTTATTAATGGCTGGTTTGAGCTTGTGCGTAACACAATTGCGAAATATGGTATCGATGAAGCAGATATCTACAACTTTGATGAGACTGGGTTTATGATGGGCGTTATCTCAACTGCTATGGTTGTAACAAGCTCAGACGGGCGGGCAAAAGCAAAGAAGGTACAGCCTGGTAATCGGGAATGGGTTACAGTAATCCAAGGCGTTAGTTCTCAAGGTTGGGCAGTACCACCATTTATCATTGTTGCAGGCAAAAACCACCTTACATCTTGGTATGAGAATAGTGGATTTTCAAGCGATTGGGTGATTTCTGTTACTGAAAATGGCTGGACTACAAACGAGAGAGGCATGGATTGGATTCAGCACTTTGAGAAGCATACAAAGGCCCGGAGTGTTGGTGGTTATCGCTTGTTAGTCCTTGATGGTCATGAGAGCCACCACTCAGATGAGTTTGAGGAGTACTGCAAGGAACACAACATTATTACGCTTTGTATGCCTGCTCACTCTTCTCATCTACTCCAGCCACTTGATGTTGGCTGTTTCGGCCCGTTAAAGCAGGCCTATGGTCGGCAAATTGAAGATATGATGCAGGCTCATATTTCTCATATTACAAAGGATGACTTCTTTCCTGCCTTCCACGCTGCATTTAACACTACAATGACGGAAAGTAACATTTGAGGCGGGTTCCGAGGGGCAGGGCTTCTTCCATTTGACCCTGAGAGAGTGATATCTACACTTGATCTTAAGTTAAGGACACCAACGCCTCCAAGCTCCCGCCCAGGTACTGCTCAACCTTGGGTTTCTCAGACACCAAACAACCCAATTGAAGCTATGTCACAGTCTACATTTATTAAAACTCGGATTTCACGCCATCAAAATAGCTCTCCAACCTCAATCTATGCAGCTGTTGACCAGTTTACAAAGGGTGCATCGCAAATAATGCATCAATTAGCACTGCTAAAGGGAGAGAACCAAAACCTACGACAGGCAAATGAAGTACTAAGCAAGCGCCGGAGAGCTAGGAAAACACGACTACAGCAAGGAGGATCACTTAGTCAACAAGGGGCGCAAGAGTGTTACGACGGAACAAGAAGGCTGGCCAACTACAGGACAGGAAGGAGGGAGGTCGCATGAGACCGGCCCTGGTACCTGGAGGGGCAGCGGGGAATAGTAGTTCCGAAAGTATCACGTGACGGACTCGCAGGATGATGAGAAGAGTCCTAAGAGTCCAGGACTCCGAGGACTCAAGTGAGTTCCCAGGAGTCCACTAGGCACGTGATGGACTCGCAGGATGATGAGAAGAGTCCTAAGAGTCCAGGACTCCGAGGACTCAAGTGAGTTCCCAAGAGTCCACTAGGCACGACGCCACTATATAAGTAGATAGTATTTCCTTAGATAGGAGCTTCGTGCTCAACTCAATACAGTATTTGTTATATACTAGTAACGTGTTACTTGAAGCCTTTGTGTCTGATCCCCTGCCTCCTCTGATAAGTAAACCTTTACGCAAGAGAACCTCTGTGTCTTCTATCGTTTAGAAGTCAGCGTTACACTTTGAGCACCACTTCTACGAGGTACCGGCTTACACACAAAGCAACATGTCTGTCGTCAGTTCGAAGGGGAAAACCCCCACCACGCCAACTTCGTCTCAGAGGTCTAAGCCTGAGAATGAAGAGATGCCCGACGCACCCACCGTCAACGAACTCAAGGAAACTCTACGCGTCAAGTTGCCCGACACTTACTCCGGCAACTGAAAGGAACTTGAGGTGTTTTTGCTACAGGTCGAACTGTACCAGCACTTCAATGATGAGAAGTTTCCCACCCAGGAGAGCTATGCCCTGTGGACTGCGTCCTACCTTAGGGGGGAAGCCCTGCAATGGATCGAACCATTCCTCAAGGACTATTTCAAATATGAAAGTACCAATGGAAGCATGACAACTACGCAGACTATGTTTGGCAGCTGGAATGGATTCTGTAAGGAAATCCGACGCATGTTCGGAGACATCGATGAGATTAAGACCGCGGAAGACCATCTGTTTGCACTTAAGCAGACTGGCAGCGCCCTCACATACTCCACAGAATTCCAGAGATATGGCAATCAGACAGGATGGGACGCCAGCGCACTCATCAGCCACTACCGACGTGGGCTGAAGAGCCATATACGTATGGAACTTGCCCGTTTGGAACAACAACCAACGGACATGGTAGCGCTAATCGAACATACGGTCCGAATCGACAATCGACTATACGAATTCCAGAAGGAACGTCGGACCTATGACAAGCCCAAGAAAAGTTACCCCTACCGGGGAAACGAGGGCAGACGACGGGATCAACACCCGCGAGACAACCGTTGGTCGGACCCAATGGAACTCGATGCCACGTTCAAACCTGGACGACCCCGTGACCCTAAGAAAGACAGACAATTCAAGGAACGACTCTGTTTTAACTGCGACAAGCCAGGCCACATGGCCCGAGACTGCAGACAGCCAAAGAAAGGGAACGGCGGACGCAAAGTCGGCAAACAACTCAATGCCACCTGGACAGGACAGTTGAACGCAACGTTTGTGAGCAAACAGGACTGGGGAATAAACGGCGAAAGCACCCCAGAAGACGAGAGCTCAGATGAAGGGTCGGAGGCGGAATCGTTCACCGTCTCGGAACAGGAGACCTTCGATGAACTCGCACCTACGGAACCAATGAGTCCACGGTGCAAGAGCGTAGTAAGACGCATGGCAAAACACGCCCACGCGAAGATTAGGGCCGAACGAGACAAGCCCAATGGCCAGAGGAGAATCCCCATGCTTAAAGACCTCTACGGGAACCTGTTACAGGAACTTCCGTTAAAGTGCAAGGTGGACGACTGCAAGGATGACCTCTGGAGATACTACGACCAACTAACGAATACCCGCAGGCTGCTTGGCACATCCCAAGACGTAGCTAAGTTGGAAGCCCAAGAAGCGGAAGAACTGGAGAAGGATGTCGAGCATATGGCTAAACTGAAGTATATGAAAAGCGTCAAACTTTACTACCAGGACCGCAGGAGAGCCCTGAAGAAGTACGACGAGAAAGCCAGAGATATGCTCCGACGGGAAAATGCGAGACCCACTCCACGCATCGAAAGGAGAGCCATGGAGCAACTAGACACGTTCTCCACGCCTCCGAGGGAAGATAGTGCATGGGTGAGAGGACAGCAGGAACTATCAACGACAGACGCAACAGAGACTGATCATCCCTGGCACGCGTATGTCTACTGGGAGTATTGCAGCGAAGATGACTGCAAGCTCCACTGGAAAAAGAAACACCAGAATCAGTTGTTTCCCCGATCCTCGCCCAGGATACACTTCAGAGACGCAGAGCAAGTTCATGCCCTCAGGCGAAGCCAGTCTGAAGGGGACTTGCCTATCAAAAGCGAACAGGTATACGAGAAATACCCACATCTGCTAGATGAAGCAGAAGAGCGAGGGAAACGATCTCCCCAAGGACCACCATTGGAAACGGATGAATACTATCCTTCCTCGGACGAGTCAAAAAACTAGGAGTCCTCGACGGTAGGCCACCGGCGAGCGACATGAAGAGGCCTAGTACAGACCAGCTATGCGCCACGACGGGCAGCATGCAACTATATGTGGTCGCTAAGATACAACAGCGACACCTCCGAGCAATGATTGACTCAGGAGCGACGGGCAACTTTATGACAAAGAAAGTAGCAGACACGCAAGGTTTCAAGACGCAATTGAAAACCGAACCATACCCGTTAATGGTCGTAGATGGAGAGCCCATCTCGACTAATGAAGGAATGGTGACCCACGAAACGGTCCCATTGGAAATGGTCATGCTACACGGGCACAAGGAAACGATTCAGTTTGACATCGTGCACATGGACAACCATGCGTGCATCCTTGGTATGCCATGGCTCAAGAAACACAACCCCCAGATCGACTGGTGGAACGAGAAAGTTGTGATGAGCCAGTGCGTGTGTGAACAACGGACGGACACGCGACAACGGGAGAAACCCTCCCAGGGCCGGAAGGAGTTATGTGCAACCTCCGAGCTCGATGACCTAGCCCAGGCATCCTCACCGACGAGTATACTGGTGGAGTACAAGGAATACGAGCAATTATTCCAGGAAGGCCCTAAGAACGAGGCGCTTCCTAAGCACCAACCATGGGATCACGAGATACCTTTGGAGAAAGACAAGAGTCCACCGTTCGGACCAATATATCAGCTATCGGAAAAGGAGCTGAAGGTACTTAAGGAGTACATTGATGATAACCTAGCGAAAGGATTCATCAGACCATCCACATCACCAGCAGGAAGTCCGGTGCTTTTCGTACCAAAGAAAGACGGCTCCCTACGGTTATGTGTGGACTATCGAGCGTTGAACAACATCACAATCAAGGACAGGTATGCCCTGCCGTTAATCAACGAACTACACGATAGATTTCAAGGAGCAAAGATCTTCAGTAAGCTAGATCTGCGAGGAGCATACAACCTGATCCGAATCAAGGCTGGGGAAGAGTGGAAAACAGCATTCCGCACCCGCTATGGCCTATTCGAGTATCAAGTCATGCCCTTTGGGCTAACAAACGCACCCGCATCTATGCAATGACTGATGAATGATGCTTTGCATGAATACTTAGACATCTTTACCATTGTCTACCTAGACGATGTCCTGGTGTATTCAGCAACCAAGGAGGAGCATGTCAAGCATGTCAAACTCGTCCTGAAGAAACTAAAGGAGTACAGCTTACTCCTCAAACCAGAGAAGTGCGAGTTCCATAAAAACCAAGTCGAATTCTTGGGTTACATTATTGGAACGCACGGCATCAAGATGGACCAAGCAAAAGTAACGGCAGTGTTGGAATGGCCAACACCGACCACGGTCAAGGAAGTGCAAGCCTTCCTAGGCTTCGCCAACTTCTACCGGAGATTCATCTCGGGATATTCCAAGGTAGCTCAACCACTCACGGAGCTTACCAGAAAGGATCTCGAATTCAAATGGACGGACAAGGCAGAGGCTGCTTTCCAGGAACTTAAGACGAAGTTCACGGAAGCACCTATCCTTGCTACATTTGACCCTGCAAAGAAGATCATCCTCGAAACGGACTCTTCTGACTTCGCAATTGGAGCATGTCTGAATCAACCAGACGAGAACGGTAAGTTCAAACCAATCGCGTACTACTCTAGGAAACTGTCACCCGCGGAACTCAATTACGACATCCACGACAAGGAGCTACTGGCTATTGTCGTTGCCTTTGAACAGTGGCGAGTATATCTTGAGGGACCCACCTACCCTGTGCAGGTATGGACGGATCACAAGAACCTCATATACTTCACCACGACCAAGGTTTTAAACCGCAGACAAGTCCGCTGGGCAGAAACCCTCGCAGCCTACAACTTCACGATAACCTATCGCAAGGGCTCCGAGAATGCAAGAGCAGACGCTCTCAGCAGACGGACCGACTACGCCGGCCCAAAGGAAGAAAGACCTAGAGCAATTCTGAAGAAAACAGATGCAGGAATACAGTACAACGAGTTACTAGCGACGATCTCAGTCATCGAAGATACAGAACTCGAGGAAAGACTCAAGAAAGCTTACGCAACAGACGAATGCGCCAAGCGAGTCTTGTCCAAAGTTGAAGGCGACTTCGCCATCGACGAACAAGGATTGATTCGATACAAAGGGTTAGTGTATGTCCCAAGTCAAATGAGACGCCCGCTGGTGCAAGAACAACACTCGTTACCAGCACACGGTCATCAGGGAGTAACGCGAACCTTCGAACGAATCACTCGACACTACTACTTCCCAGGTATGAGGAAGCAGGTAGAGACAGTGGTAAGAGAGTGCGACATTTGCAGCAAGTCAAAATCCAATAGGCACCTGCCATACGGACAACTCAAGTCGACACCAGTACCAAAAGGAGCGTGGAAATCAATAGCTTTGGACTTCATCGTCAAGCTTCCACCCTCCAAGGACCCGTTAACAGGAATAGAATATGACTCTATCCTCGTCATCACGGAAAGACTCACGAAATATGGGAAGTTTATACCATATCTAGAAGCTAGCGACGCTGAGGCGCTCGCATATACCTTCATTCGAGTCATATTAGCCGATCATGGGATGCCAGAAGAAATCATCTCAGATAGAGACAAGCTCTTTACTTCGAAACTCTGGAAATCATTGATGGCGCTACTGGGAACAAATCATAAGCTATCAACAGCTTTTCATCCCCAGACAGATGGCCAAACAGAAAGATTAAATCAGACCCTTGAACAGTACCTGCGAAGCTATGTCAATCATCAACAGGATAACTGGGTTCAGATCTTACCCATCGCACAGTTTGCATATAACAGCGCGATGACAGAAGCAACGAAAGTCTCACCGTTCTTTGCCAATTATGGCTACCAGCCAGAAGCATATAGGCAACCAAGACCGGATGAATCACGAGCTGAACAAGCCCTGATCGTGGTGGAACAACTGAAATCGTTCCACGAACAACTTGCGACGGACATCCAATTCTTAAATGAACGATCCGCCGCATACGCAAACAAGAAGCGCAGTATGGAACCTGCCTTCAAGGAGGGGGATAAAGTATACCTACTCCGGAAACATATCAAAACGAAACGACCAAGCACAAAGTTGGACTTCAAGAAATTGGGACCATTCAAAATATTGAACAAAGTCAGCTCAGTTAATTACAGACTGCAGCTACCCAGGAAGTCTAGACTACACGCGGTATTTCATGTCTCACTACTGGAACCAGCAAGAGGAAATACCCCAATTGCGACCGACACTGAACTCCAACCCGAGAATGAGATAATCGAATATGAGGTCGAAGCGATCCTAGACAGAAGGTTAGTAGGACGTCGAGAAGAGTTTTTGATAAAATGGGAAAATTACGAACCTACGGATAATTCGTGGGAACCAACAAGGAACATCAGCAAAGAACTGCTGGAGGAATATCGACGCCGCCATCCGCCAGCCATTGATCCCAAGATGCAGGGGAGTAGGCCAGTGGATCGGAGGAAGCGGGGGTCCCGGTCACAGACGAGGAGGCAGCGCTAACTGCCTGTTCCTCGGCCTCAACAGCGTCACGCTTCTCAGCAGCCACACGTTCGGCCTCCTCTGCCGCATCAAGCTCGTCGAGGGTTTTCAAACCTCGCCGGAGCATATCTTTACCACGGGTTCGGATGAGGCGTTTCTGCTTCCGCAGACGAAGTAACTTCGAAAGGGTTTCTTCCTCTTCGCGATCCAGGCGATCCTCCTCCCGTTCGAGCTTCACCCAGTCGGGATGCTCAGGACCCATACAGTCACACTTTTCTTTCAAGTTGCGACGAACGCACTCGGCGCACCGCCGTGAATCATTTGGAGACGACACGCAAGTAATGTTTCGCCTCACGCAGTTCGAGCAAGAATCCATTTCGGGTAGTTCGTATCCGTGGTTCTTTATTGACGGACAAGATCGTTGCGTTCCTGGAGTTTGCGGGCAGTGTCAGTAGGCATGTTGCATGTTGAAGGACTCGCTGAGGAGCAGCAGAGTCCCGGGGACATGGACGTACTTATAGGATTCGAGACGAATGCCCAGGGGAAGGGAGCGAGTGTTACGACGGAACAAGAAGGCTGGCCAACTACAGGACAGGAAGGAGGGAGGTCGCATGAGACCGGCCCTGGTACCTGGAGGGGCAGCGGGGAATAGTAGTTCCGAAAGTATCACGTGACGGACTCGCAGGATGATGAGAAGAGTCCTAAGAGTCCAGGACTCTGAGGACTCGAGTGAGTTCCCAGGAGTCCACTAGGCACGTGATGGACTCGCAGGATGATGAGAAGAGTCCTAAGAGTCCAGGACTCCGAGGACTCGAGTGAGTTCCCAAGAGTCCACTAGGCACGACGCCACTATATAAGTAGATAGTATTTCCTTAGATAGGAGCTTCGTGCTCAACTCAATACAGTATTTGTTATATACTAGTAACGTGTTACTTGAAGCCTTTGTGTCTGATCCCCTGCCTCCTCTGATAAGTAAACCTTTACGCAAGAGAACCTCTGTGTCTTCTATCGTTTAGAAGTCAGCGTTACACTTGCCCAATTCGCTCTAGAATTTCAAAGGTCCCACTTGCTTGTGGTCTAGCTTCTTTGATGGCCTCTGTGTCTTTATATTTCGAGTTGAAAGCCATACTCTGTCTCCCACTTGATAGCGTGGTGCAGGTTTCCTTTTCTTGTTCGCGAAATGTTCCATTTTTGCTTGCGAGAGCGTGATTTCATCCTGCAGAAACTCCCAAACCTTTGCCATGGTCTGAGCTATGTTCTTGTGCTCTTGTTTGGCTTCGTGATATGCTTGCTGCTCTGTATCGAAGCTCATTCTTGGTTCATAGCCCTTGTTCGCAAAAAATGCACTTGTCTTGGTTGCATCTGATGGCAAACTGTTGGCAGCAAACTCCGCCATGCACAAGTATGAAACCCAATTGTCTTGAAGATAGTTCACATGAGCTCGCAAGTAGCGTTCGAGCTCTGCATTGAATCGCTCAGTCTGTTCATCTGTTTCTGGGTGGAAGGCAGTTGAAAGTTTGGCCGAAATTTTCCAAATTTGCAGAGCAAACTCCAGATTCTGCAATGAACTAAGGACCTCTGTCTGATATTATCGAGTTTGGTAGACCATGGTGCTTCCATACATGTCAAAGTAAGAGCTGTGCTGTAGCTTCTGCAGTAGTCCCTTCTTGCCCAGCGAAACACGGAATGAAATGTCTTTCTTTCGTCAACCTGCATGCAACAACCAAGATAGCATTGTTCCCTTCACAGAGTGGTAATCCTGTCACGAGATCCATTGATATATCCATCCATGGTCGACTGTCAATAGGGATTGGTTGTAGAAGTCCGTTGTAGGAATCTCGAGATGGTTTCGATCTTCGACAACTATGGCAGTTTTTGATATCGAATTATTGTTTTGTCCATGTTTGGCCAGTAATAGTGCTGTTTCATGACTCGCAGCATCTTTCCAGCTCCTGGATGTCCCATAGAAGGTTGTCATGAACTTCTCTCAACAAGTCCACCTGAATGGTTTCTGGCACCCAAACTCGATTTTGATATTCTAGCATGCCGTTTTTGAGTTCGCAATAAGCCAATGCAACCTCTTTGCTTGTTCGATCACCATTCTCAAGCTTCTGTAGTGTAGCCTTGCAGAATTTGTCTTCCAGTTGAGACTTTTGGATTTTCTCAAGAATTGTCATTTCTCTGATATGAGTTTCCACTGGAGCTAGCTGAGCTGTTTGGCCTTGTTCTTTGAGTTTCTGAATGTCTGGATGTAGCCTCGAAGGTGGTAGCAACACCTGAAGCTGTTGCTTTTGTCGATCATCCTCATCATTGCCTTCTGGTCTGTCACCAGGCCTTCGAGTCAAAGCATCTGCTTTTCCATTTTGCTTCCCAGGCCTATAGATGATCTGGAAGTTGTATCGAGAGAGGAATTCAGCCCATCGAGCTTGTCTTCTTGTCAGGCTTCTTGGTGGACATGAAGTATTCCAAGCTTTTGTGATCAGACAAGACTTGGACTGGAAAATCTGTCCCTTTCAAGTTCTGGTCTCCATGCTTCGAAACATCTGATGATTGCAAGCAATTCCTTGTCATATATCTCGTAATTGCATTCTGCAGGTGCTAGCTTTTTTCGAGAAGTATGCAACTGGATGTAGAACCCCTTGATCATCTTTTTGTGACAAGACTCCTGATGAGATGAAGTCTGAGGAATCTGCTTCGACATAGGCTGTCTTGTTTCTATCGAAATGCTCAAGACAGGAGCTTCTGTGACTGTTTGTTTCAACAGCTCGAATGCAGTTTGGCATGCATGAGTCCATTCGAATATCTGATCCTTTCTGGTAAGGTTCACCAATGGCCTCATGATGCTGGAGTAATTTCGGATGAACCTTCGATAGAAATTGCAGAATCCAATGAAAGCTTGCATATCCCTGAGCGATTTTGGAGTTTGCCATTCCAATATAGTAGAAACCTTTGCAGGGTCCATGCGAATGCCATTGACTCCCACGATGAGTCCTAGGAATTTGGTTTCTTGGACGAAAAAACTCACATTTTGAGATATCTGCTTGCAGTCCAGCTTCTCGAAGCTTCTGTAGGACTTTCCTTATGTGCTCTGTATGCTCCGCTCGAGTAGCACTGTAGATAAGAATGTCATCCATGTATGCGTGACGAATTGGTTGAGGTAATCCATGAGGGTTTCATTCATGTACCTCTGGAATGTTGCTGGACATTTGTGAGTCCGAAGGGCATGACCTTGTATTTGTAGTATCCAAATCGAGTTCTGAATGTAGTGAGGTCTTCATCTTCTTCTGTCTGCATTCGAATTCGATTGAAGGCATGTCGAATGTCCAGTTTGGTGAGATATTTTGCTCCTATGACTTGGGCCAGCGTTTCATCAATGAGTGGTATGGGATATCGATCCTTTTTCGTTATGGCATTTAGCTTCCTGTAGTCAACACAGAATCAAAGACCACCACCTGGCTTTCTCACAAACATAATGGGTGAAGAGTATGGGGCTTTGCTTGCTTCAATGAACCCTTTTGGCAAGTGCTCGAAGACATATTCTTCAACCAAATCAAGTTCTTCCTTTGACATATTCCAGAGTGGTGCATATCCCAGCTTTGCATCACCTTCGAGTTCAATATGATGGTCTGAAGGTCGATGGGGAGGTAGCTTGTCTGCTGCCATTTTTGAAAAAACATCCAAAAATTCATGAAATTCCTTCGGAAGGATCAGTCGAGAGCCAATTTCTTCAGTTTTGGTCTTGTTCTTGTGCTCGATTATGTCCTTCATTGATATAGCAAAGACTTGAGCTCCTCTTTGCTTCATGAGCATTCGAAATGGTGCTGCGCCAATCATTGCTATGGTGCAAGGTTTTGGTTTTTCACTTTCGGAGCAGGTTCCGGAGGAGGCATTTCTTTGGCTTTCTTCTTTGGCCTTTGTCTTTCGCTTTTAGATATAGGCTCTGTTTCGAGGGCTCGATCTGGTATAGAATGGTTGCAATAATCTCCAGTGAAGAGGACTTGATCATTGATCATATCGAGAACAACTCCATGTTGCTTCATCCAAGCTTTCCCGAGAATGATGGAATGTTTTCCCAGCGAAGTAATGAATAATGGACATAGGCTTTCCACATGCTCTCCCACTTGTAGTCGAGGATATATAGCATGTGTGATAGCAGGGGCAGCCTCTCCATTGAATCCTTCAACTTGTTTTGGCTTCACAAGTTCGACTGGGGCTATCCCTTCGATTTCACATATTCTTTCTGCATCAGCAGCATTAATGAAGTTTCCACCTGTGGCACCAGTATCGATCAATGCATGGACAATAGCTTTGTATTTTCCTATTCTACAAGTAGCTAAGAAAGGGGTGTCCGGATCAAAACTGGATCTCGAGGAAGAAGCTGCAATTCTGGCTGCACTGCCTCTAGTGATGACTTGTCTAGAGGCTATTCGTTTTCCGAATCGATGATAGACTCAGCTGTAGATACCTCATTCACTTGAGCTTTGAGCTTCTGGGGACAGTCTCGAGCTTGATGTCCATTTTGTCGGCATATGAAGCATTTCCCAAGTTTCATGAGCATTTCTTTTGCTGGATCTTGATGCGGTGGTCGATACAGCTTCTGCGTCTTGTTTTGCATGTTGGAATCCATTGTAGGTTGAGGGATTGAAGTTCGAAGTGCCTGGCCTGATTTTGAGTTTGGCCCATGTTGTTCAAAAATGACTTTGCTTCCTTTTGTCTTCTTGTTCCTTGATCCGCTGAATGTTCTGGTCGATGAGCATGCATTTCTTTGCAAACTCGTGAAGTGTAGTAGCTCCAACTTCAGCCACTAAGGCTTTCTGCATCTGTTGGTTGACTTTGAAGCGCAAGTCATCCAGCAAAGTTTCTTCAGAGTAATCAAGCTCTGTCGCGAGCCTTTGGAACTCAGCCCAGAACACTGCAAAGGTGTTGTTTCTCTGATACAGCTTTCGATACTCAGTTTGAGCTGTGTGCCTTCGATCGGATCACTGAAGACTTTTTCCAAAACTTCAAGAATTTCTTCTGCTGTCTGCAATTTGTTTGTAGAGTTTGGTCGAAGCCTTGGATTGACATGTCGAACTGCCAGTCCTCCCAGTCGACTCTGAATGTAGCTCATTTGTAAAGTCTGTGTTGGAAAATGATCAATGTTGGCTTCGAGCTTGAGGCGAATTTTCACAACCCAGTCTTCAAATGCTGCTCTATCCCATCTGTGAGGATTGGAGGGTCTGGAATCCGAGCTGACAGTCGACTGTGAGAGTGGTGTCCTGGTTCATTCTTCAGAGCTTGTTGGGTTTGCGTTTCAAGATATTTCTGAATTGTTTGTTGCTCTGTGATTTGTTGCTCGTTCCTCTGGATCAGTTCCTGTAACTGGAGAATGGCATCATCCTTTTCAGCCAGTATCGAATTTTGAGTCCTCTGCTAGGCCAAATAGTCCCGAAGAATGTTCTTGGTGCAAAGTCCATGCCATTTTCTGGTTGGCGACAGATAGTTTCTGGAATTCGTCAAAGGTTTCAACATTCCATTCAGCCTTTTCATGTCGATTTGCAAGTATAGATTCATGTCTCTCTTGAGCTGTTTTGCCCAGAGTGTGAAGGAGTTTTGGATTGAAATTAGGATCATGAAGTTCATTGGTTTGGTTTGCAGAGCTTGGAATTGATGCTCCTTCTGCCAGGATTCCTGGTCTTGTTCTGGATCATTTCGAGCTGCCATTGCAGCTTTTTCTCAGCTGTATAAGCCATAGCGAGTTGCTATTTCAATTTCGGTTATATCGTCAAGTCAGACACATATTGCCAAAGGCCCTATTGTGCAGTTGTTGGCTGTAGGAGCCACTCGAGAGGAGCGCACTTCCCTCACAGTTATATCCTTGTCGAGGGAGCGTTGTAAAAGGTCTGACTTGCGAAGGTGGTGTGTGTGTGTCGAGCTGACTGTCGAAAGCCAACTTTGAGAGGTTGCCTCGAGATCGTCCTGGAATCGACTTCAGGATAAGGTTTCTGGTTCTGGGGTTTCAAAGAGTGGATTTCGATTTCGATTTCAGAAGAGGGTTCAGCTCAAAGAGCAGGAAAAGAGGTATAAGAGAGATTGAGTTTTATGTCACGGTTCACCAAGGCATAGGGCGCCAGTTGGGTATTATGAATTAAACTCAATCTAGAGAAGAAAGGAAAGAGAAGAGGAGCACTCGAGCAGTGGCTCGATCTATATACAGCTATTGTGGAGTGAATTCTCTTTAGCGAGACCAGTTCTGAGAATTCACTCCACAACTGAAAACTTCGCTCCAACCCCGGAAAGCTCCCCACACCCCTGAACCCCCACTCGAGCTGCAAGGCGCACTTGATATCGTAACAGTGAGAGCTCAATCCTAGGCTGAGCTAGAGCTCGGAATTGAGCTCTCGGGCTCTGATCTCAGCCCTAAGCCTAAGCCCTAGCGTAGGAGCTAGGCTCGAGTGCTAGGTCAGCCTAGGACTAAGCTTCCTGGCCCTATAATTGAGAAAGCTATAGCAGTGTAAGGACACAGGGCACCCAGCTCACAGTAATAGCATATGGGAGTGCGAGTCGGAGGCTAAACAGATGCTATCCTATAGGTCTACTACGAAGGATACAAAAAAGATGAAGAGAGGAACCCCTGTTGGGTTAATCTCCTTAAGTACCTGAAACGGGTCCGACTCGGCTAACCTGCCTTCACCCTCACCACGTGACCATGACTTGTCCGACTCAGATACCTTCCATCACTGAGGGAGAGGAACCCCCGTTGGGTCAATCTCCTCAAGTACCTGAAACGGGTCCGACTCGGCTAACCTGCCTTAACTCTTATCATGTGACCGTAACCTGCCCGACTCAGATCCTTTCCGTCACTGAGGGACAGGCATCCTTACAAGCAGCTACTCAAAGAACCAGGGTTTCTATGATATGCAAGTATACAAAGAAGCATGATATCTAACACTTTGATATTAGAGCTATAGTCTCTATGAAGGTCCCTCAAGAGGATAGAACCTTAACTGATAATAAGAGGCTCGTTGCACGCATTTTAGAAGAGCATTAACGTGGTTGTACACCGAGTCGTGAATGTCACTGAGTCGTGAACTTTTCCCTACTTAGCTACCTACGAACTTCAACATGCGTTTCCTCCACAACTACCAATGGAAATCCAAACCCAAGAAGCGCGAATCATTCTAGCTATTGAGGCTCTTCAAACATGTAAATCGCTTAATCGCAGGTCTGCATCAATACTATATAAAGTGCCTTATTCTACGCTTACTGATAGAATGGCCGGCCGACCTTCTCGACGCGAAACCAAAGCCAATAGTCATAAATTGACTGAGCTAGAAGAGGAAGTGATTATTCGAAATATATTGGATATGGATGCAAGAGGATTTGCNGAAATTTTCCAAATTTTGCAGAGCAAACTCCAGACTTCTGCAATGAACTGAGGACCTCTGTCTGATATTATCGAGTTTGGTAGACCATGGTGCTTCCATACATGTCGAAGTAAGAGCTGTGCTGTAGCTTCTGCAGTAGTCCCTTCTTGCCCAGCGAAACACGGAATGAAATGTCTTTCTTTCGTCAACCTGCATGCAACAACCAAGATAGCATTGTTCCCTTCACAGAGTGGTAATCCTGTCACGAAATCCATTGATATATCCATCCATGGTCGACTGTCAATAGGGATTGGTTGTAGAAGTCCATTGTAGGAATCTCGAGATGGTTTCGATCTTCGACAACTATGGCAGTTTTTGATATATCGAATTATTGTTTTGTCCATGTTTGGCCAGTAATAGTGCTGTTTCATGACTCGCAGCATCTTTCCAGCTCCTGGATGTCCCATAGAAGGTTGTTCATGAACTTCTCTCAACAAGTCCACCTGAATGGTTTCTGGCACCCAAACTCGATTTTGATATTCTAGCATGCCGTTTTTGAGTTCGCAATAAGCCAATGCAACCTCTTTGCTTGTTCGATCACCATTCTCAAGCTTCTGTAGTGTAGCCTTGCAGAATTTGTCTTCCAGTTGAGACTTTTGGATTTTCTCAAGAATTGTCATTTCTCTGATATGAGTTTCCACTGGAGCTAGCTGAGCTGTTTGGCCTTGTTCTTTGAGTTTCTGAATGTCTGGATGTAGCCTCGAAGGTGGTAGCAACACCTGAAGCTGTTGCTTTTGTCGATCATCCTCATCATTGCCTTCTGGTCTGTCACCAGGCCTTCGAGTCAAAGCATCTGCTTTTCCATTTTGCTTCCCAGGCCTATAGATGATCTGGAAGTTGTATCGAGAGAGGAATTCAGCCCATCGAGCTTGTCTTCTTGTCAGCTTCTTGGTGGACATGAAGTATTCCAAGCTTTTGTGATCAGACAAGACTTGGACTGGAAAATCTGTCCCTTCAAGTTCTGGTCTCCATGCTTCGAAACATCTGATGATTGCAAGCAATTCCTTGTCATATATCTCGTAATTGCATTCTGCAGGTGCTAGCTTTTTCGAGAAGTATGCCACTGGATGTAGAACCCCTTGATCATCTTTTTGTGACAAGACTCCTGATGAGATGAAGTCTGAGGAATCTGCTTCGACATAGGCTGTCTTGTTTCTATCGAAATGCCTCAAGACAGGAGCTTCTGTGACTGTTTGTTTCAACAGCTCGAATGCAGTTTGGCATGCATGAGTCCATTCGAATATCTGATCCTTTCTGGTAAGGTTCACCAATGGCCTCATGATGCTGGAGTAATTTCGGATGAACCTTCGATAGAAATTGCAGAATCCAATGAAAGCTTGCATATCCCTGAGCGATTTTGGAGTTCGCCATTCCAATATAGTAGAAACCTTTGCAGGGTCCATGCGAATGCCATTGACTCCCACGATGAGTCCTAGGAATTTGGTTTCTTGGACGAAAAACTCACATTTTGAGATATCTGCTTGCAGTCCAGCTTCTCGAAGCTTCTGTAGGACTTTCCTTATGTGCTCTGTATGCTCCGCTCGAGTAGCACTGTAGATAAGAATGTCATCCATGTATGCGGTGACGAATTGGTTGAGGTAATCCATGAGGGTTTCATTCATGTACCTCTGGAATGTTGCTGGACCATTTGTGAGTCCGAAGGGCATGACCTTGTATTTGTAGGATCCAAATCGAGTTCTGAATGTAGTGAGGTCTTCATCTTCTTCTGTCTGCATTCGAATTCGATTGAAGGCATGTCGAATGTCCAGTTTGGTGAGATATTTTGCTCCTATGACTTGGGCCAGCGTTTCATCAATGAGTGGTATGGGATATCGATCCTTTTTCGTTATGGCATTTAGCTTCCTGTAGTCAACACAGAATCAAAGACCACCACCTGGCTTTCTCACAAACATAATGGGTGAAGAGTATGGGGCTTTGCTTGCTTCAATGAACCCTTTTGGCAAGTGCTCGAAGACATATTCTTCAACCAAATCAAGTTCTTCCTTTGACATATTCCAGAGTGGTGCATATTCTTTGCATCACCTTCGAGTTCAATATGATGGTCTGAAGGTCGATGGGGAGGTAGCTTGTCTGCTGCCATTTTTGAAAAAACATCCAAAAATTCATGAAATTCCTTCGAAGGATCAGTCGAGAGCCAATTTCTTCAGTTTTGGTCTTGTTCTTGTGCTCGATTATGTCCTTCATTGATATAGCAAAGACTTGAGCTCCTCTTTGCTTCATGAGCATTCGAAATGGTGCTGCGCCAATCATTGCTATGGTGCAAGGTTTTGGTTTTTCCACTTTCGGAGCAGGTTCCGGAGGAGGCATTTCTTTGGCTTTCTTCTTTGGCCTTTGTCTTTCGCTTTTAGATATAGGCTCTGTTTCGAGGGCTCGATCTGGTATAGAATGGTTGCAATAATCTCCAGTGAAGAGGACTTGATCATTGATCATATCGAGAACAACTCCATGTTGCTTCATCCAAGCTTTCCCGAGAATGATGGAATGTTTTCCCAGCGAAGTAATGAATAATGGACATAGGCTTTCCACATGCTCTCCCACTTGTAGTCGAGGATATATAGCATGTGTGATAGCAGGGGCAGCCTCTCCATTGAATCCTTCAACTTGTTTTGGCTTCACAAGTTCGACTGGGGCTATCCCTTCGATTTCACATATTCTTTCTGCATCAGCAGCATTAATGAAGTTTCCACCTGTGGCACCAGTATCGATCAATGCATGGACAATAGCTTTGTATTTTCCTATTCTACAAGTAGCTAAGAAAGGGGTGTCCGGATCAAAACTGGATCTCGAGGAAGAAGCTGCAATTCTGGCTGCACTGCCTCTAGTGATGACTTGTCTAGAGGCTATTCGTTTTCCGAATCGATGATAGACTCAGCTGTAGATACCTCATTCACTTGAGCTTTGAGCTTCTGGGGACAGTCTCGAGCTTGATGTCCATTTTGTCGGCATATGAAGCATTTCCCAAGTTTCATGAGCATTTCTTTTGCTGGATCTTGATGCGGTGGTCGATACAGCTTCTGCGTCTTGTTTTGCATGTTGGAATCCATTGTAGGTTGAGGGATTGAAGTTCGAAGTGCCTGGCCCTGATTTTGAGTTTGGCCCATGTTGTTCAAAAATGACTTTGGCTTCCTTTTGTCTTCTTGTTCCTTGATCCGCTGAATGTTCTGGTCGATGAGCATGCATTTCTTTGCAAACTCGTGAAGTGTAGTAGCTCCAACTTCAGCCACTAAGGCTTTCTGCATCTGTTGGTTGACTTTGAAGCGCAAGTCATCCAGCAAAGTTTCTTCAGAGTAATCAAGCTCTGTCGTGAGCCTTTGGAACTCAGCCCAGAACACTGCAAAGGTGTTGTTTCTCTGATACAGCTTTCGATACTCAGTTTGAGCTGTGTGCCTTCGATCGGGATCACTGAAGACTTTTTCCAAAACTTCAAGAATTTCTTCTGCTGTCTGCAATTTGTTTGTAGAGTTTGGTCGAAGCCTTGGATTGACATGTCGAACTGCCAGTCCTCCCAGTCGACTCTGAATGTAGCTCATTTGTAAAGTCTGTGTTGGAAAATGATCAATGTTGGCTTCGAGCTTGAGGCGAATTTTCACAACCCAGTCTTCAAATGCTGGCTCTATCCCATCTGTGAGGATTGGAGGGTCTGGAATCCGAGCTGACAGTCGACTGTGAGAGTGGTGTCCTGGTTCATTCTTCAGAGCTTGTTGGGTTTGCGTTTCAAGATATTTCTGAATTGTTTGTTGCTCTGTGATTTGTTGCTCGTTGCTCTGGATCAGTTCCTGTAACTGGAGAATGGCATCATCCTTTTCAGCCAGTATCGAATTTGAGTCCTCTGCTAGGGCCAAATAGTCCCGAAGAATGTTCTTGTGCAAAGTCCATGCCATTTTCTGGTTGGCGACAGATAGTTTCTGGAATTCGTCAAAGGTTTCAACATTCCATTCAGCCTTTTCATGTCGATTTGCAAGTATAGATTCATGTCTCTCTTGAGCTGTTTTGCCCAGAGTGTGAAGGAAGGTTTTGGATTTGAAATTAGGATCATGAAGTTCATTGGTTTGGTTTGCAGAGCTTGGAATTGATGCTCCTTCTGCCAGGGATTCCTGGTCTTGTTCTGGATCATTTCGAGCTGCCATTGCAGCTTTTTCTTCAGCTGTATAAGCCATAGCGAGTTGCTATTTCAATTTCGGTTTATATCGTCAAGTCAGACACATATTGCCAAAGGCCCTATTGTGCAGTTGTTGGCTGTAGGAGCCACTCGAGAGGAGCGCACTTCCCTCACAGTTATATCCTTGTCGAGGGAGCGTTGTAAAAGGTCTGACTTGCGAAGGTGGTGTGTGTGTGTCGAGCTGACTGTCGAAAGCCAACTTTGAGAGGTTGCCTCGAGATCGTCCTGGAATCGACTTCAGGATAAGGTTTCTGGTTCTGGGGTTTTCAAAGAGTGGATTTCGATTTCGATTTCAGAAGAGGGTTCAGCTCAAAGAGCAGGAAAAGAGGTATAAGAGAGATTGAGTTTTATGTCACGGTTCACCAAGGCATAGGGCGCCAGTTGGGTATTATGAATTAAACTCAATCTAGAGAAGAAAGGAAAGAGAAGAGGAGCACTCGAGCAGTGGCTCGATCTATATACAGCTATTGTGGAGTGAATTCTCTTTAGCGAGACCAGTTCTGAGAATTCACTCCACAACTGAAAACTTCGCTCCAACCCCGGAAAGCTCCCCACACCCCTGAACCCCCACTCGAGCTGCAAGGCGCACTTGATATCGTAACAGTGAGAGCTCAATCCTAGGCTGAGCTAGAGCTCGGAATTGAGCTCTCGGGCTCTGATCTCAGCCCTAAGCCTAAGCCCTAGCGTAGGAGCTAGGCTCGAGTGCTAGGTCAGCCTAGGACTAAGCTTCCTGGCCCTATAATTGAGAAAGCTATAGCAGTGTAAGGACACAGGGCACCCAGCTCACAGTAATAGCATATGGGAGTGCGAGTCGGAGGCTAAACAGATGCTATCCTATAGGTCTACTACGAAGGATACAAAAAAGATGAAGAGAGGAACCCCTGTTGGGTTAATCTCCTTAAGTACCTGAAACGGGTCCGAGTCGGCTAACCTGCCTTCACCCTCACCACGTGACCATGACTTGTCCGACTCAGATACCTTCCATCACTGAGGGAGAGGAACCCCCGTTGGGTCAATCTCCTCAAGTACCTGAAACGGGTCCGACTCGGCTAACCTGCCTTAACTCTTATCAAGTGACCGTAACCTGCCCGACTCAGATCCTTTCCGTCACTGAGGGACAGGCATCCTTACAAGCAGCTACTCAAAGAACCAGGGTTTCTATGATATGCAAGTATACAAAGAAGCATGATATCTAACACTTTGATATTAGAGCTATAGTCTCTATGAAGGTCCCTCAAGAGGATAGAACCTTAACTGATAATAAGAGGCTCGTTGCACGCATTTTAGAAGAGCATTAACGTGGTTGTACACCGAGTCGTGAATGTCACTGAGTCGTGAACTTTTCCCTACTTAGCTACCTACGAACTTCAACATGCGTTTCCTCCACAACTACCAATGGAAATCCAAACCCAAGAAGCGCGAATCATTCTAGCTATTGAGGCTCTTCAAACATGTAAATCGCTTAATCGCAGGTCTGCATCAATACTATATAAAGTGCCTTATTCTACGCTTACTGATAGAATGGCCGGCCGACCTTCTCGACGCGAAACCAAAGCGAATAGTCATAAATTGACTGAGCTAGAAGAGGAAGTGATTATTCGAAATATATTGGATATGGATGCAAGAGGATTTGCACCTCGGCCTGCTAGTGTGGAGGATATGGCAAATTATATCCTTGAATCGCGTGGGGAAAGCACGTTGGGACGCGGTGGGCATATCAATTTATACAACGCCGCCCCGAGTTAAAGACGCATTTTAATCGCGTTTATGACTTTCAAAGAGCCTTGTGCGAAGATCCTGAGCTTATTGGAGCGTGGTTTCAACTTGTGCAGAACATGAGAGCAAAGTACGGCATCCAAGACTGTGATTTCTACAACTTTGACGAGACGGGCTTCATGATGGGCGTTATTAGCTCAGCTTTAGTTGTTACGCGCGCCGATCGACGTGGCAGAGGCAAGGCAGTTCAGCCTGGCAATCGGGAATGGGCTACAGCAATTGTTTGTGTGAATGCTGAAGGCGGGAGTATCCCTCCGTTTTTAGTAGTTCAAGGGAAATGTCACCTTTCAAGTTGGTATACTGAAGGCGGCCTTCCTCACAATTGGGTAATTAAACCAACAAGCAATGGATGGACCAACAACGAGACAGGTCTAGAATGGCTTCATCATTTTGATAAACATACTTGCAGTCGTGCAAAAGGACCATATCGGATGTTGGTTTTAGACGGGCATGAAAGTCACGAATCAGCTGCGTTTCAGGAATATTGCAAAGCAAACAACATCATAACTCTCTGTCTACCTCCTCACTCGTCTCACCTAACTCAGCCACTTGATGTTGGGTGCTTTAGTGTTCTTAAACGCATGTATGGGCGTCAAATTGAGACCTTTATTAAGGCTCATATAAACCATATTACAAAGGTTGAGTTTTTTATAGCTTTCCACGCAGCTTATAACCAGTCAATAACAACTCAAAACGCCAAAGCTGGATTTCGCGGAGCTGGTTTAGTGCCCTTTGATCCGCAAGTAATCATTTCAAAGCTAGACGTCAAGTTGCGGACTCCTACACCTACAGGACCCCCCTCTATAGACGCTGATCCTTGGGTTTCTCAAACGCCTCGCAACCCAATAGATGCTCTCTCACAGACTACTCTAGTTAAAAATTGCATTGCACGGCACCAAGGAAGCTCGCCAACCCCCATTTTTGCTACTGTTACTGCATTAGCTAAAGGGACAGAGATTTTGGCACATGAAATGACTTTATTGTCAGCTGAAGTCCGCACCCTTCGAGCAGCAAACGAAGCTCTTAGCAAACGCCGGAGGGCTAAAAAGTCTCGTGTCCGTCAAGGGTGTGCACTTTCTGTAGGGGATGCACATGATGATTTGTCCCAAAGGGCAGTTACGGAGCAAATAAATCGCGAGAAGCGCTCTGGAGGGGTTGGTAGGAATGAGGGGCAACCAGGTGTACGACATTGTGGCACTTGCGGGGGGGCTGGCCATAATGCACGAACTTGTCAGGAGGTCATAGAAGTACTTGGCTCATCAGATTCTGAATAGTTTTAGTTTTAATACATGTTGTGGTTGTTTAATTATACCTTACAGTGGTGGGTATAAAAAAGTTTCACGACTCGGTGACATTCACGACTCGGTGTACAACCACGTTACTCTGTACTGATATTAAGTTCTAACACTCTCTAGTATTATACAACGCCTTATACTAACAAAATCGCTCTAAACTGTAGAGCAAGCTCTTTGGTCTAATATTAATATTCCTACTTCTATAAAGCAAGTAACGCTAGGGCTTGTAGCTAGAGAAGCTTCTACAAGTGCACGGGTTGGAGTATCATGTCAATGTAAAGAGCAGTGTAGTACAAAGAGGTGTTGGTGTGTAGTATACACTGTCATAGTGATAAACATGACTGTGATAACTTTCAGGCCTAGCTATTCCTATAGAAATAGCTTTAGTTGAGAGGCCAAAGAGAAGGGAGCGAGCAAGAGCAGACACTATTAATAATTACTACTATTACTAATGACTCATCGGACGGTTTTACGATGTCGCGTTTAGACTGAAGAGCATGCTGTCGCCTACCGTGTCGAAAGCAGTGCGACGTTGATTAATGAGAATACTGAAGCCCGGTATATCAACGACAACAGCAGCTACAAACGACAACAGCACAAAGAAGTCGCATCGCTCCTAGGCCGACTTTCCCCTTGACCTCTGCTTTGCCGTCTGGCCTCTGGCGCAGACTCTTCGGACATTTTTGCAGAATATAAACGTCGGTCCGCCCGTAACTGTTGGAGATTTAACTTGTGACGACCGAGTCAAATAGTTGTAGTGGTTATAGAAGGCATATTCGCCTCAGACGAAGTATCCAGTCACGCCACGTCTGACAGCGTCGCCACGTCCGACGGCGTCGCCACGTCTCATGTAGTAGCTAAGGAATAGCGTAATTAAAATTACCTTGCTGGGATCACAGTTCTCAGATCAACAGGGCTTACTTATAAGTAAATAACATCATCGAGAAACACCAGCAGCAGTACTGGAAAGCTCTACTACAATGAGTCTTCCCCTTTGGCCATTTGCACCTGCTCGCCAGCCTTCCGTAGTAATTTATAGAAAAGCAAATGGGTAAATTTTCGCACTGTCTATTCTATACGCTTAAACGCCCCATTCCCACATACTCTCGAAATCGAAGCACAAAATAAATAAAAACAAAAGGAAAAACGAAAACACAGGTTTGAAATGTAAACCTCAGTAAATACTGCAAACCCCTCCATCTTTATCCCTACGTCTTCTTCCCCATACAAACACATCAAATCAATGACATACGTATATATATCTACCGACTAGCTGCTTGCCCTTGTGGCATGGAAAGCTTTTCCGCGCTGTTGCAGTTGTTAGTTAGATAAATAATAGACAGGGGATAAGAGTTCATAGTTTGGAGAGAACCCACGTTGATAAACACCGATACCACAAGCGCCACCGCCGCAGCCACATACGCTGGGATAAACCTACATGACCACATCAGCCTCCTTCTTTCATAGTAATAATTCGGGGGGTACGAAAAATAATTACACACAACTTCCTCAAACTCCCCACAATTGCTGCCACCGCGTCATCCCTCAGCGCCACAGGGATAAGCTCAATGGCATTTGAACTGGTGCCGCTGATCACGACGCGAAGGTCTGCTTCCGAGAGAAGAGGCAGGAGAGAACGAAGGGAGGACAGAGCGGTGTTGATGAAGATTGCGCCACCGATGGAGAGACCGAAGACGATGCCGATGAATTGGGCGAGCATCATGAAGCTGGGACGTGTTAGCGAGAGAGCTAGTGTGGGATAATGGTAGGGAAGGGAATGAGAGAGAACTCACGCAATGGCATATGAGGTGTCAGAAGCTGGGACGACAGTCTGGATTGTCGCATAACCAGCCTGGATGAAGGCCCCAGCGCCGATGGCGACGAGAATCTCGTATCCGTAGATGTTGGCAACTCTCGTATTCTCATCAATGCGGGCTATCGCAATCATTAGCTAGAGCAACAGATACGCATGCAGGTAAACTCACAAAGCAACACATCCCCCACCAGTAACAGCGCACTACCAACAAGATACCAGGGCTGATAATACCCGAGCTTGCTCATGAAGAACCCCTGCGCCATAATAGTTGCACTCAACACAATGATCAGCGGTAACAGCCGCACCGCAGCCTCCAAAGCGTTATCGCCACGAGAGAACTGGAAGTACACAGGGATATAGTAGACTGGCAGGAATCCCGCAGCATTGCATCCAGCTGCCGCAATAAAGAGGAGACAGGCCTCCTTACTGCGGAGGAGGTGGGCGGGGAACATACGCTCTGATTTTGTCGTGAACAAGGCGAGTTTCTGCTGGATGGCGAAGAGGATGAGGAGAACGCCAGCGAGGACAAAGAGGACAATTATGGGAGCGCTGTCCCAGGAGTATAGGGCGTTGCCGAAGTTGATGGCCATAACGAGGCTGAGGATTGAGGCGATAGAGAGGGTGGCGCCGAGGAGGTCGAAGTTCTTACCGCGGGCAACGAAGGAGGTAGACGGGGACGGGTCAAAGGCGGGGAGGAGGAAGACGTAGACGGGGGCAAATAGTCCGCCGATTACTGTGGAATGTTAGATGTTGTTGTTTCCCAGATTGAAAGTAAAGGGAGGGACTCACTGAGATTCAGGTAGAACGCCCATCGCCAATTGACTTTGTCAAACCCACCGCCAACGACAGGTCCGAGGACCGTGCCAACTCCCCAAATCAGACCGACCATTGAGAGATAAGTTGGGCGCTCCGTATCACCCGTGTGCACGCTCAGAAGCGTCAAAATGCCAAAGTAGATTCCGTTTCCCGCCATGCCAAGCAACACTCTGCCCACAATCATCGCGCTCATATTCGGTGCGGCACCACACAGTGCCGATGCTGCGAGGAAGAGCACGACGGAGATGAGATATAAGTGTTTGGCGTTATATTTTCCGTAGAGCTTCCCCAGCGGCAAGACGGTGACAATAGAACCGACCATAAAACCGACGGAGAGCCATGGGAGGAGCGGCACAGCGTGGAACTCGTTGGCGATGGAGGGCACGAGATCAGCCACTATGGTGCCGTCAAGTGAGTACATGAACATGCTGCTCAAGACAGCGACAATGACGAGGAACCATTGGAAACCGTGGATTTGGCGGCCGGTGGGAGGAGATTCAGGTTCGGGTGCTTGCTCGATGTCTGCGTCAGCGCCAGGGATGGGGAGGGAGTGGATAGAGGATTTCTCGGTGGGATTTGGGGAAACCATTGTGACGGTGAGTGTTTGGTATGCCGTGTTAAGAGAGGTTGGGTGAGAGGTGAAGAAGAAAGGGGGCGGGAGGAAAACGAGAGAAGAGAAGTAAAGCACGAACGGTGACGGTGACGGGGAGTAAGGGAGCAAACAGGAAAGAATGCGCCAATGAAGAAAGTTGGATAAGAAAGAGAAAGAGACAACCACACAAACATAGACTCTTAGTTCCTTATGAGAAGCAAAGGCATTCGCGTTATTTTTCTTCAGCCCAGAGGTAAGTAACCAGTAGCTGACATGTAACTGCGCGCACACCAAGCGAATTGCTCAGCCTCGCCGTGATCTCATGTCCTTGGCGTGTGATTATCTACGTCTACCTATTTGATTTCTAATCATCCTTCGTACTTCCAGCCAGCTTTGTCCTTCCTCGTCGTCCCTCGATGGGGTAGGCTGTGGCTGGTAGAGTAGCACAACGGCTGATATATAAAGTGAGATGAAAGAACGAAGGGAGGGGGGGGGTTTATAGAAATTGATTGATAAGCCCTCAACGTGGCACAGCAGGGATATTCAAACAGGGGTAGGCGAGGTGGGAGATCCCCGCTTCCTTCCCCGCTTCCTTCCCCGCTCTATTCCCTGTCATTAACACGGCGGAACGAGTTTCATAATGAGTACAGATCGGGTACTCGTACGTGCATGCATGGAGCAGTGATGGTGTAACGCCGAACATGCACCGAACGGCCGAAAGCACGCCACGTACGTCTGCGATTCTGGCTTATCATGCGTCTGACATGGCGAGGAGACCCTACTAAGTTACTTTAAAATATGTATTATACAACGACAATAACACTCATTAAACGGAGATATAGAGAGGACAAATACCAACATCCAAAACAGAACACATAACAGCAGCGGCAACCGTCCGAGTTTAGGCATGCACTCTCTCCACAAAAATCATATCCATGCCACTCTGCTTCGTGAACCAGTGGCCCAGCACCTTCCATTCCTTCTCGGGATCGGCAAGGCGGAAGTCGTACATGCGAACTAGCGCAGGGATGAACTTGATGATCTCCATCATAGAGATGTTGCGACCGATGCAGACGCGAGGTCCGGCTCCGAACTGGACGGGGTATATTAGCCTTGTGTCACCAAGCCAAGGTAGAGAATGGGTGCCTATAGCCGCCCCAAAAAAAACAGTAACACAAACAAACGAGACGAGCCACTCACAGCCATATTGCACCTCTTCATCTCCCTCACCCTCTCCTCCCACGCCTCCCCCTCATTCTCCTCATCCAACCACCGCTCTGGCCGGAAACTCTCCGCATCCTCCCCATACACACTCTTATTCGCATGCATCACCCAGCTATTAACCCCCACAATTGTTCCCGCCGGGATATACTGCCCAGAGATCGTCACGCCCCCCTCCGGTACCTCGCGCTCCAGCACAAACCCCGTCGCCGCGTGCGCGCGCAGCGCTTCAGTGACTACGGCATTGAGGTAAGGGAGTTTCGTACCATCCGCGTATTTGACAGGGGACGTGAGAGCGCCGCTGTCGAAGGCCCCGTCGACCTCTGCTTGCAGGCGGGAGTGGGCGCGGGGGGTGCGGCAGAGGAAGTAGAGGATTGCGCGGAGACCGATGGCGGTGGAGTCGGAGCCGGCGATGAGGTTGGTGGTTGTGAGGGCAATGATTTCTTCGAAGGTGAGTTTGGAGGGGTCTTTTTCGGAGACTTCGAGAAGGCGGGCGAGGATGTCGCGGTGGGGTTTTGTGGTTGAGGGGGATTTGCGTTTGTTGATCATTTTGATGGCGAACTGGTGGGTGTTAGCTTGTGTAACTATTTGAGTGGGGGTTTTGTGAGCGAGGTTGGAAAGAGGTGGGGACTTACATTCTGAACCTCATTACTACTCTCCAGCGGCAATACATGCGGCAACACTGGATTCCCCAGCAAAAAGCGATGCATCCACGGTGCCTGCCCCACAACCGACAAATACGCCAACAGCCCATCAATCGTGCCAATACTCTTCCCCACATCCGTGCCCGTCTCCAGAAACCCAAGCTGCTCTGAAAAGTTGATCTCTCCTAGAGCATCGAAGGTGAAAAACTGCAGCCAAGACCCAATATCGAAGGCCTTCGTGCCACCAGCGCCAACCTCGTCAATGCGTTTCAGGAAAAGGTCAATAACGGGCTGCACGTGCGGCTCGAGATCAGCGAGGGCAGTCATGGAGTATGCTGTCACCGACGCGCGCTTCAGGCGTGCGTGGTACTGTTCCGAGCGCGTGGTAAACAAGTTCGCGAGAAGCTTGCCTTTATACAGCGCCTCAACGATAGGGTAGAAAGCCGTCTTCGAGTAAATCGGCTTAAACCCATAGATAGTTGACATCGCAGCTGGGTCATCGACGCTAATCATATTTGCACCCACACGGACAAGCGGGCCGTACTTGCGATGCGCGGCAATGTTGCGCTTTGGCATCTCTTCATGCCATGCCGCGCTGATTTTCCAAAAGTTGCTGAAGGTGCCGGAGAAGGGTCCGGGGATGTGGGAAAGCCCGGTGAGGTAGCGGTGGTAGAGGATGTAGGCGGTGAGGAGGAGGGGGATGTAGATGTAGGGGCGGAGAAGGGGGGTGAGGTAGGTGAGGTGGGGGAGGCGGTGGGAGTAGCTGTTGTGGAGGGAGGAAGGGGGGGGGGTGGAGTTTTCCATTCTGTATGCTGTGTTGGCGCCCTCAGAATATGAAATGTGATGAGGGGTAAAAGATAGATGTTGAAGAAGATAGAAGACAGTGAGCTTGAAGATCTTAACTTCAAAAATTGCGGGCTTTCGTGCATTCTTGAACAAACTCCAATGCGCCCCATCTCTGCAGTAGCCATTCTCCCTTTCAGCCATAGTCAAACACGTAAATCAGCCCTCTTCAAAATAAAACATGCCTTCTTCCCAAACCTCGCATTCACCAATCTCTAAAAACCGATGGTCACACAGAGCTGAGCCATCCAAGGCGAACCGCGCTCCACTCCCCGGCTGAATCTTCCTGCTCGCGCATGTCTGCCTTTCCAACCCCGTCTCTATCTCCGAGCGTAGGTAAAGCGAAAGACGGGGGAGGGTTCAACAAGCTTAGAAATGGGTATTATCAAATGCGTGATTATCTTCGTATCTTTTCCGGGCGTGCATGTATGCGCGATGTGGTGCAAAGTTGCACTGCTCGGTAAGCGGCGAGTTGGGATGACGCAGATGCCGGGAGTCGGGAGGAAGGGCTGGGGATGGAGATGGCCGGATTATGTGTTGGTGATGAGTGAGAATCGGGCAAGGTATACAGAGATCAGAGAACCATGGAATGTTGTGGTTTGTTGTTGGTAATCGACAACTCACTCGGCATAGACGCGTTCAGCAGATAAGTTTGGCTATTCCCTCCTGCCTCTGCATGATTCCTCAGATATCAACTGTTGAAGTCTGATTTTTCTCCCGTTCCAATTCAGCCCATCCAGCTTCTCCATTACGACGAAAACTAGCAATCATGTCTGCCCCCACTGAACCCCGCCCTGACCCATTCCGCCACACCTGCCTCGTCCCCTATGTCGAAGCTGCCACAGCACCGCCCGCCATCGCCGAAAAGATCAATGTCCTGCCCTTCCGTCGCAATATCTTCCTTCTTTTGGCGCACTCCCCCGGCTTGTTCCCACACATGATGGGGCTTATCGGCGGTTGCTTCAACAAGGATGTTCGCAAGATCCCCTTGCTAGACTGGGTAAGTCCTCTCACCTTGTACACCAGGTAAGAACCAGTTAACGGAAACAGCAACTCATCGTCCTCCGCACCGCCACCACCCTCGGTGCAAAATATGAATACGACGTCAACCTCCCCGTCGCCGAGATCTTCAACTTGGGCGAAGAAAAGATCGCCGCCATCGGCTGCACTGCCTTAAGTGTGCGCCAAGGCGAAGGCCCATGGACTGCCCGCCAGCGCGTAATCCTGCGAGTTGTGGATGAGCAGCTCGCGACCTACACCAATACCCCTGGCACGATCAAGGATGCGGTGGAGATCCTGGGCCATGCGGAGTTGGTGGAGGTGCTCATTATTTTGGGGACTTATTCCACACTTGCTAGGATCATTAATGGGTTGAGAATTGATGATGATCAGCCGGTCAGGCCGGAGGGGTTGGAGGACATGTTGAAGGCCAGTGTTACCGAGTAGAGCGGGGTGTGATGTGACAAACGCAAGTGCTGTGCGTTGATGATGTTTAGTTGCTTTTGGATTTTATTGATTTATTGATTTATTGATTTTGTTTTTGTTTTTGTTTTTACTTTTACTTTTACTTTTTATTTTATGAGACAGATGAGTTTACATTCCGTTCCAAAGTAACAGTAACAGTAACGAGACACAAAAAACACAAAGTAAGAAAATCTGCCCACCCGGTCATCGAGAATACAACATCCAACTTCCCGTACCTACTGCTCCGCTTTACCCATGCGCCACGAGGATCTTTTGTCGGAACAGTTACACATGGGGAGTTTGGTAATGGGGAGGAGCTGAAAGACGCCGTATTGGATATCTGATGCCAGGCTGATTATCAGCCGTTCTCGCCGTATCCTTGACGCGGAGACTGCCTCGCATGGCGAGCGTATGGCTTTTGTTATGGCCCGGGGGGGGTCACACGAGGAAACCCAGAAGCAGCGGGACAAAGATAGTAGTACAGAGCCTTAATTACGTGAGAAAATAGAGCTTAACAATCAACAGCTTTATTTTAGTGGGATATCACGAAAGCAGCTGCGATGGCGTCGGCGCCATATGATACTACAACAACAATAATACGGCTTATTCTTAAGGCATTTTTCATGGTGGTATTAGTACCAAAACGGTCATATTAAGAAACGTTTACAGGTAGAAATGGTAATAGTGAGAGCTACCAGCAGTCGGAAGTATACCAGTAGTGAGTAGTGAGTAGTAGCGGGATGATTGGATTTTCATCTTTGGAACGTAGAACACTCCAGGAGCGGCTGTAGATTCATTTGCGGCATATTCACGGTGCGGCTATAAACGAGCAAACATATCACTCTCATAATTCTGTATTACCGGCTACTCGAGTATAAAAACATAAGGACGTGTAACGATTCACTGCCCCTTGCCGTCTCACTATCGCCGAGTCCCAGCCTCCATGCTTCGCCCACCCTCCCGCTTCGGCTGCACTTGCCACGCGATCTATGTCCCGCAACCATCTGGCAGACCCCTACTCGAAGAGAATGATCTGCTTTCTCTGCCCCAGAGCACCGCTCTTGGCGCGCTCCACAGCCTCGAGAAGCCCCCCCTTGCTCCCCTTCGGGTCACCAACAGACCACTTCACCTTCTGTAAGCCAAGAGCGGGCAGCTGCAACTCTCCGCTGTTGAACAGCTCCACGAACCAGTTGAACAGGTCGACCTGCTCTTCAGCAGAGCGCAGCCCCACCTGCGCTGTCCCACGGAACCCCTTCATCGTCAGCTGCCGCGCAAACAGATCCGTGCGATCAATCGCGACAGAACCCCCTGCCGCCCCACTCAGGAAGCCCAGATGCACGTACGTCCCGCCCACGGCAAGAGCCTTGACTAGCCCGCGTCCGGAGGCCCCGAAGACCGAGTCCAGAGCGAGGGTGATGCGCTTATTTTTAACGCGGGCATCACCGGCGAGGGCACTCTCCATGATGACAATTTCAGCCCCGAGCTTATGGAGAGCCGTCTCAACTTTCTCCAGCTCGTAAGCCTCACGGTCCCGGACAACATTGATGACGTTAGCGCCTCGGCGGCGTGCGAACTGGATGACGAACTGAGCCAGGAGGGAGGTTCCGGCATTCTGGATGATGTAGTCACCCGGTTTCAAGGCTCTCATGTCCTCCACGAGGCAGAATGCAGGGGCAATCCCAATGCGGAGGATAGATGCGAAAGCCAGGTCCGTAGGACGTGTAACCTTCTGGAGTGACGCAGCGTCGAGCACAGCATGGGTGCGCCAAGTGCCCGTCCCGAACTTGCTCGGCACAACGAGATCGCCGAGAGAGAGACTGGTGACGCTTCTTCCGACCTTGAGGACCTCGCCCACGCCGTCGTAGCCAAGGATGGGCTCGTCGAGGTGGGTGTGGGATGGCTTAACCGGGTAGACGCCTGCGAGCACGAGGATGTCAAGGGGGTTGATTGGGGCTGCGAGCATTTTGATGATAACCTCGTTGGCCTCGAGGTCATCAACAAAATATCGTTGGGCGTGGAAGTTCACAGCTGGCACCTGGGTGCCGCTTGCGATGGTGAGAACTTGGGCCATGGTGAATGTGAATAATGGTGAAATTGATTTATGTCTGGAAAACGTGTGATTTGAATGTAAGATCTTAGATTATTTAGTGAGCAGAGTTAGGATAAAGTGAAAGAGGAACAAAGAAGAGAATATTTGAAGTGTAGTTAGTGGTGGGCAGCACAGTGAAGTCGTGGTTGTTTGTTTGTGGTCTCGGCAAAATCCACCACATTACAAATTACAAAGCAACTCCATGAACACATGCTTACAAAGTACAAACAGTTTCTGTGCAAGTTTACTAGAATGATCACAAAAGTGCCCCCGGACAATCTAGCTGTTGTCCTTTGTTCCTTCCTCTCTTCTCTTTGCGTTCCAATTTTCATTCCTGCTATAATCTCTTCTCATGATGTCAGCTACGGGTTGATTATGGCGCTGTGTGCCGCTCTGCCATCACACACACAGAGCATAAACGGGTCCTCTATCGGGACAAGATGGAGTGAGAAGCTTAGTATATTCCGCGCCTAACCCTTAATTGTCACACGTTTTACCCCCCATCTTATGTTGCTTGCCGTGTATTACACTCCAGCTTGGCGCTCTGGCCGAATCTTCTACCAGATCAAGGCATCCCTGTGAAGGCTCAGCGACTCATCCTATCCGTCTGCCTCTTTACGTCTGAATTCGTAACTCTCAGCTCTGACTGGATCCTGAAACAGCAAGGGGCTATAAGCCTCGTAATGGCTGTGATTTCTAAGACCACAATCTCGGTACCTTGAAGCAGTCATACCACGTTTTTAGCCCAAGGGGCTGAATCTGCCTGGTCAGCTACCATCGATTACAGCGTCTCGGAATATCCCCGCACCTCCTACGCTGGCTAACTCGGATTTACGCGGAGCATCTACTCAGACGGGGAAATAGCCGCGGGGCTATGGATCTCTCCATGTCCCTTTTTGCTTGCATGGAAAGCCACCAATGCCGATTTGTCGTATTCTCAGATTGACCTGACATCTCATCCCGAGCACATCAGCACCGCTTTTGGGCTGGATGTTGCTAGTCATGAGCCGAACTGCAAGGCCTATTGAAGATGAGGCTGTAATATTGCAGCTGTCGATGAGGAAGGTGGGGGTGTTCGTTTCGGGGTGGATTATCTGGAAGGGTTGTCTAGATTGTAGAATATATAACGGTGATATATCCTCTCTCTTTTGCCGTTCTAGAATATCAATCACGAGCAAGCACAACTTTTATCTCATTTCGTTTCTCCTCTTTGCCTTTTGACTTCTTCTCTTTGCCTTTCACTTTAACTAGCAATCGAGATGGCTATTCAAGTTGTGCAGCGATCCCCTGCCACGGTGTTTCTCAGGGGCCGCAAGCTCTTCCTTGAGTTGGAGCTTGATCAAGTCTCAGGCTTTGAGGACATATTCAAAGCCCTCAATTCTTCCGCATCCGATATCGAAGCCTTGACGGCTGGGTCAGATGGTCTCGTCCACTCGTTGTTTGAGAGACAGGCCAAGAAGACTCCGAATGCCATCGCCGTTCAGTTCGAGAACCAAGATGAGCTGACCTACCAGAAGCTTAACGAAACTGCCAATGGTATGGCACGGCAGTTGTCTTGGGCCAAAAATACCATTGTGCCCATTGCCGTCTCTAGGTCTATAAACCTGATTGTTGCCTTACTGGCAGTTTTGAAGGCCGGAGCAGCCTACGTGCTCCTCTCAACTGACTCACCTGCGGAGCGGAATCGGTTTATTGTTAACGACACCAAGGCATTATTTGTCATCACCGATTCCACAACTGAAGGAAGCTTCAAGCCTACACAAGAAGTATCTATCGAGCATCTTGTCACCGTATCCCAGGCAATGAGCCCAAAATATCTCACCAATGTCAACAATTACCAAGACCCGTCAGACACCGCCTATGTCATCTACACGTCCGGCACGACTGGGCACCCTAAAGGTGTCATTCTTCCGCACTCCGCTGCCCATACTGGGATATCTGCACTCCCCGATTTGGATTCATCACGACCATTCAGACAGTTGCTCTGCCATTCTCCTATCTTCAGCGCCGCACAGCGCACCATCCTTGGGGCCCTATGCCGTGGTGGCACATTATGCCTTGCCAGCAAAGAGAATATCACCCTGTATCTAAGCGACACCATCGAGGGAATGGGCATCTCGTCACTTGAGATTACACCAAGCATGCTCAAGCTCATCGATCCATCAAGTGCGGCTTCAGCTATCAAAAGGATCACACTCGGTGGCGAAGCCGTCGGCCCGGAACTTGTTGAGACTTGGGCAGGAAAGGTCGAGCTGGTCAGTGCATATGGTCTTAGCGAATGCACTCAGGTATGATGTGCCAATCCTAGAGCAGAAACGACGGAATACTAACTAATAGTAGTTAAATATGCGACATCTTCTGAAGCCCGGTCATTCGGCACGAACTATTGGAATGCCCTCAGACAGTACGTAACATTCGGGGATGATGCCCCTTACATGCGGAGTACTTTTTGATATGAAGCTCTCACTAACCGTGACACAGGCACAACATATATCGTACTTGCTCCGAATACCCTCAACCGCGTGCCACCAATGACCCCTGGCGAGCTATGCCTTGGCGGAGACCAACTTGGCAAGGGGTATCTTAACCTTCCGGAGAAAACTCGGGAAGTCTTCATCAACAATCCCTACGGAGCTGGACGCCTCTATCGGACAGGTGACATGGTCATTGAGAATGATGACGGAACAATCGAGCTTATTGGCAGAATCGACCAGCAGACAAAGATTGACGGCCAACGAGTAGAGCCAAGCGAGTCAAACTTCATAATTCAGGTCCAACCTGGCGTCGTCCAATCCAGTGTCGTGTCGGCCGTTGTCCTCAATAGAAACTCTTTAGTTGGAGTTATCGTGCCCGAGAAAGGGAAAGAGTGGGCGTCTCTCATCAGAGAGATACGCTTGGAGCTGGGAGCTCTGCTCCCTCATTATGCCATCCCTCGATACTGGGTTCAACGCGAAGAATTGCCTCTCACAGCGAGCGGGAAAGTTGACATATCCAGCCTCCAAAAGGCGGTTGAAGCGATGGACGCAAACAAGCTGATCACATTGTCTATCACGCCATCAATCCTTACGCCACAATCGTCACATGCATCACTCCGACTCGCAGAAGCCAATGACAAACTTGAAATCGGTTCCGATGCCAAGATTGCCGAGGCAATTGCTGCTGCTCTCTCTATATCGCCAGACACGGTTGATCTCAGTGTTTCATTCCAGGAGCTTGGTGGCTCGTCCCTGGACGCCATTGTTGTAGCATCCAACCTGAGAAAAATTGATATTCACATCTCCGTTTCGGATATCCTACAATCCGGGTCGATAAGGCAGATGCTTGATTGCCAAACTGAGCCAAATTTGGAGATTACCACCCGGCCAGCGCCTTTCTCTTTACTCCCACAAGGAGCAAAGATTAATCTAGCGGGGCTTGAAGATGCTTATCCTGTCACGCCGCTTCAGGAGGGCATCCTGGCAGACTCCATCTTGGGCACTGTCAACTATGTCTATCAGCGCACTTATAAGTTGCAGGGCGTCAGCTCTTCTCAGGTAGAGGCGGCAATGAATGAAGTTTTAGCTCGCAGCAGTATGCTACGAACTGTGTTTTACCCACACAAACGGAGCTTCGTTCAGGCGGTTAAGAAGACCGCAGAAATCCCTTGGACAGTCATGAAAGGGGCTTCATTGGACAGTGTCATGAGCGAATCAAGCAAAGAGGAAATGCCTCTCGATGAGCCTCTTATCAGAGCTACCGTGATTGACGAAGAGGTTCTTCTCCTCGAGATGCACCACAGCCTGTTCGACTTCTGGTCCAGCCAATTCGTTATCCAGGATACAATTGCAGTCTTGCAAGGGAAACCAACGATTCCTCGCCTGCCTTTCAGTTCATACGTCGCCTTTCAGCAACGCACGCACAATGAGAAGGCCAAGGAATTCTGGAGAGGCTATCTTCAGTCGGCCACGCCAACCGTCGTTAATCTGGGGATTAGTGCACAGGCTACTGAGCCTTTCGCCTTAAAATCCACAATTGACCATGGTTTGACAGAATATAGCCACGATTATGGTATAACCATGGGTGCTTTCATCCATGCCGCCTGGGCTCTAACTCTTGCTTCGATACTCAATACACGAGACGTAACCTTCGTCGCAGCATTTTCGGGACGAGATGCCGACCTAGACGGAATCTTGTCACTGGATGGCCCGACACTCAATACCGTACCTATGCGAGTGCAAGTAGACGAGACGCTGCAGGCAGTGGACTTTGCAAAGACTGTGCAAAGCAATCTTTGGATACTATCCAAATTTGCCCACTCTGGCATGCGAAATGCCCTGACGGAGGGATCCTTGAAGCCAAGTAATTTCAACACTATGGTTAATATACTTGTCAAGCAAGATGATTCTCTCGCCGCTGGTCCATTGGTGCCAATTGTTACCCACGGAGACAATTTCACGCAGTGAGTGGTCCCCTTTCATTTTGTATTTCTTCGATCATTGTTCAAACTGACACGGCAATTAGATACATCACCATTGAGATCAGCGAAACAGACCCAACGTCAGTCAAGATGCTAGTTCCTTTCGCTGCAGATTTGCTTTCCGCCGAGACTTTACTAGGCAGATTTGTTCAAATCGTGGGTGGCATGATCGGCAATCCCGAGGGGGTCGCAGCCCAGATGCCTAATGAAGACTCGACCGAAGACATTCCAAGGGTCATAACATCATATCCAGAATTTGGACTTGCGCATGCTGCTTTCGAGTCTTTTGCAGCCTCTACTCCGTCAAAGTCTGCGATTCGCACTGCCTCAGGAGAGATGCTGTCCTACGCAGAGCTCAATGGAAAGGCCAATAGCTTTGCTGCCTGGCTTATTTCTGAAGGTGTCCAGCATGGTGAGATGATTCCTCTCTACATGGAAAAATCGACAGAAACCTTGATCTCTATCCTCGGCATCATTAAAGCTGGAGCTTCCTTCACACCTCTTGATCCACTCAATCTGCATGATAGAAACGCATTCATAGTTAAAGATGTCGAGGCGAAGCGAATTGTCACAGATGAACACAACAGAAGCGCTTGTGCATCGTTTGGTGTTGAAATGATTATCACCGAGGACATGGAGCTCCCGTCCGACTCTTCACAGAACCCTGTGATTCCAGAGCTCACTCCAGAAAGCGTAATTTACGCAATCTACACTTCTGGTTCAACGGGATTGCCAAAGGGTGTCCTTGTACAGCACTCAGCTGTGACTGCTTCGACCGAGGGTATGATTGAAGCCACGGCGGTGACTTCCGACTGGAATGCTTTGTGGGTCCTCAATTATGTTTTCGATGCTTCTTATTATGATGTTTTCACCATCTTTTCCGCCGGGGCGACTTTATGCCTTGCACCACAAGACGAGCTGCTGTCAAACCTTGCCAGCTATATCAACGAAATGGAGATCGAGCAGGTGATGCTCACACCGACAATTACCAAGCTCATTTCTGGTGGGCCAGCAGAAGTGCCCGGTCTGAAGGTGCTGAATGTCTGCGGCGAGAAAATTGATGTGAACATCCTGAACTGGGCGCAAAGCATAGATGTTTATAACGGGTAAGTGTCCTCGACAGATCGAGGTACCCAGCACGGCTAACCAGATTCCAGCTATGGTCCCACCGAAGCCACGATTCTAATGACTGTTTCGCATGTAAAGCCAGACGGCAGTCTTAACAGTATCGGATACCCATTGAAGCATGTTACAGCGACCATTGTCTCGCCCCAAGCTGGTAACTTGGAGCCTGTACCGCGTGGTACTGTGGGAGAGCTCTGTGTTCGCGGACCGCAACTTGCAAAGGGATACCTCAATCGCCCAGAGCAAACAGCTACAGCCTTTGTCCGCGACACAGATGGAGAGCCTCTATATAGAACCGGAGACTTGGCACGATGGGCGGATGATGGTAGCCTTGAGTACGTATACCCATCCCATCAATTATCTACCATTAACTGTGCCACAGATGTCTCGGCCGAAAGGATTATCAGATCAAGCTTAACGGTTTCCGTATTGAGCTTGGTGAGATTGAAAACGCAATCCTCGTAACTGAGGAAGTCGACGCTGCTATCGTGTCCGTTGCTGAAGTACACGGAAAGCGCCAGCTTGTTGCATTCTGCATCTTCAAGGGCGACCATCTTCCGAATAACACAGCAATGCTACCAGCGGACGACTACTCGGATCGTATTATGGGCCTCTCATCTCGGCTTACGACACTCTCGCACTATATGGTGCCAAGCCTCTTCCTGCCTTTCAGTAGTTTCCCAACTCTCCCGTCAGGAAAGTCAAATAGGAAGGCCCTCATAGCAGTTGCGGAGCAGATGACGAATGCCGAGATTACGACATATCTGCCTCGTGATAATGGCTCGGATGAATTCGTGGATGCCTCAACTGAAGAAGAGATGGTGATGCGAGAGGCGTGGGCGTCGGTTCTCGACGAGCCTGAGGAATCAATCGGTGCGAGTTCCATCTTCCTCAGTCTTGGAGGAGACTCAATATCCGCCATTAATGTTGTTGCTGCCTGTCGGAAGCTGTCCTATAACATCTCCGTATCCCATATTCTCTCCAACCCAACTCTCCGAGAACAGGCGAAAAATCTCAAGGCAGCACAAAAGAAGAAAGTCGTCGCAGAAGTCAAGTATGAGACTCCGCAATCATTGTTATCGGCCATGGGAAATGCCGGCATCGATTTCCATCAATATATTGAGGATGTTTATCCTTGTGGTGCTGGTCAGATTGAGTTCTTGACTCAAGGGCACAAGAAGCAACAGTTCTGGAATCTCACTGCTTGTCGAGAACTCCCTCCACACTTCGATCTCCAGCTCTGGAAAGATACCACGAGAGAGCTGACAGCCAGAAATCAAATCTTGAGAACAATGTACTTCCAAGCCGATCAAAATGATCAATCATCTTGGTATCAGGTAAGTCCACAATAACTATGAAAAATTGACAGCATCATCTAACAGTATTATAGATCATCGTCAGAGAGCCGGTAATGGGCTTCGAACACATCTTCTACGCAACTGATGCAGAGAAGCTGGGGCACATGGAGGGCCTGCGGGACGGGCTCTTTACCTTTGGCAGGCCCAATATCAAGTATAGGCTCCTCCAGTCTCTAACAGACGGCACGAGGACACTCTGCATCAAGGTAGATCACAGCTCATATGACGGAACTCTCCTCCGAATTTTCGACGACCAATTCAGGGCCATCGCTCGTGGCGACACTAATATCCCTCCTGTCAACTCATTTAAGAAATTCATTGACTGGGCACATGGTGTCGATCGAATCGAGGCACTGCGATACTGGAAGCGTTCTCTCCATTCATACACTCCCGGCCACAACCTACCACTTCAGCCTATTTCAGATCGATTGAAGTTTGCCGTGGTGAACGCAGACGTAGATACCACTGCAGCTGCCTTTGGCGTCACAGCCTCAACCGTCTTCCAAGCTGCCTATTCAATTGTTGCGGGCAAGCTGACCGGAGGCAACGACGTACTGGTGGACAACCTTCTCACTGGCCGCAACGCAGACGTTGAGAACCCACAAACCTTGAATGGTGCATGTGCTAACTTCCTGCCCTTCCGTTCGAAGCTGTCCAGCAAGGAGTCGATCGCCAAGTTCCTGAAGGACACGCAGGCACAGTTCTGGGACACGACTGAGCATGGCGCAGTTGGTCTTAATGACGTGTATAAGACGTTGAATAGAGATAGGCAGGTGCACTCTGCAAAGCTGCTCTATTGCTTTCAGCCATTTGAGCCTGCTCCTGCGACGGCCAAACCTGATCCTATGAGGTGGATCGTCATGGCTCAGAGCAAAGTCTTCATGACCATTAACTATGCCTTGATGGTAGAGGTCCAGAAGACTGCAAAGGGTCACCGGTTTAAGCTTCAATGGGATAGCACGGCCTTGAACGATGAGCAAGCTGACAAGTTTGCCGAGCTGTTCAGCGCGGTTTTGACAATGATGGGCGAGAACAAAGATGGGCGACTAGCTAAGTTGATGGGTATTGAGACGGATTTAGAAGCTTTGTGGAAGGCCTAAAATTGATATGGTTATGGTTTGTTTCTTGTCTCTTTTGTGGCTTTTTATGTTCTCAGCAGTTTGCCATCTTTTATTTATGAGAGAATGTTCATCTCGTTTATAGAATTGTCTCGAGCTTTATCTGCTTTGTTAGATTCATTATACATGCACAAAAATAAATTTAGTACTTATCCACATTCATATGTTTGCTAAATGGTAACTTACCACATTTAATTCTATAAGCTATTATCTGTACTTTCGAATTTAACTTCCTCCCCCAGCTCATCTATCCCCCATTTACGCTAGTCCTACCAATCTTATTAGGCATCTGCAACACCATTGCAATTCAAATCTCTACATCAAGCATATGAAATGGCAGATAACAGATGCCAACACGTGGCGACTACTTTGTCCAAGGACGAAATTCTACAGCTATGTCGAAAGTTTGCATCTATTTACATAAACAATATCGTACTAACTACCCAGAACGCAGATTAGAGGTTATGGAACGTGAGCTTCTAGACTTCAAGCAAAAGCTATGTGAGCTGTCTACTGGAATTCAAGAAAAAAGAAGCACTGTCCTTCAGCTATGCAACCGCGCAAATGCAATCCGTCTTGCAGGCATTAGACATCGTGTCACTGAAGCTGTCGACTACGAGTTAAAGGCTGCTGCCCTTTTCGGAGAAACGATGAGCCCCCAGATCCAACTAAGAGATGCCTTCCTTCAGGAACACAACCGGGTTGGAGATTTTACACAAGAGATCGCTAAAGCTGAAAACGGTGACAGCGATGATTGATGTGCTACTGTAACGATGTACGGTTACGCTCGCGCTACATTCCACTGAGCCAAAAAGACTATAGTATTCCAGCTCGGTGGAATACGCGTAACACGCTATATATACAACGCACTGTAACGGTTGGCACCCCGTTACAGCTACGAAGGCAAGTTTAAATTGTCGCTTTAGTTATAATAATTCACTGACATTAACTAGACTGCAAAAGAAAAATAGAGTCAGCCTGCCATATGGCCATTCTCTCGCTTCATCGTTAGTTTTCAAATATCTCGTGCTTTGATGCATTTAGCTAATTATTATAGTGAATACACTTAATAAGGACTCAGAGGGAATTGGTATCACGGCGCGGAAGTGTAATGATGTACGGTTACGCTCGCGCTACATCCCACTGAGCCAAAAAGACTACAGTATTCCGGCTAGGCTGCGCACTACTCGCTCAATACTCGGCTCACTCGCTCAGTGGGTTACTCAGCTGGGTGAGTAGCTGAACCTTTTACTCGACTCGGTGAGTGAGGTCAATACTCAGTTACTCTGTAAAAACCCGGTGAGTACTCGGCTATCACGTGTAAGATTTATGCATCATGTGAACAGTCCCTCATACGATTAATACTGTTTTATGGTTAAGTTAAAGTATTACATCTATTAGCATCACTCTCGCCATCTCTAGTAAGCTGTGAGAACGAATCATGTATATTCCTCTATCTAAGTACCATGATTATCAGAAGATTATTAGAACGCTATTATCTATTATATATGCTTAAGAACATCCCTCCACCTTGCTTGATGAGGCCGGCCAGACCTACTAATACCTAAAGTATTTATAGGGTCTTGATGAGGATCCTCGACTGAGCGGAACGAGCTATGAGTCAAGATAACTGTGTATAGAACTTGTTCATAAAATGTCTCTTGTGTGAGAATATGATCTTATTATAGGTATTAACCTACATAATTCTGGTAATAATCTGGTAATCCTTACTTGTTGAGGTTGCATTTGATTGATTCGCATTTGATAGAGACTATCCTTCCCATCTGTGACTTCTTTTTGCAAATGTCTGATGCAAGATGTGTTGCCATAGACTTTGGGCCAGCAGACTTGATTGCAGGATGCGTAAGGGCCTTCGAACAATAAGTACAAATAACACATGGTTCTCCAGAAAGCCAGTCTGCTCCTTGGTGATAACTTCTCCAGTATTGAGAACTCCAGTTGGTTGAATCCCATGCAATCTTCATAAGGAGTTTTGTAGTATGATCTGAGTGTTGTTCATACCATCGTGATAGCTTCCACCACTCAATGAATATATCGTGTGTATCCTTAGTCCATTTGACGAATTGGTTTAACTTGCCAATATATTCAAGGCCTGCAGGGACTTTGTAAGGATGCCTGTCCCTCAGTGATGGAAAGGATCTGAGTCGGGCAGGTTACGGTCACATGATAAGAGTTAAGGCAGGTTAGCTGAGTCGGACCCGTTTCGGGTACTTAAGGAGATTGACCCAACGGGGGTTCCTCTCTTCATCTTTTTTGTATCCTTCGTAGTAGACCTATAGGATAGCATCCGTTTAGCCTCTGACTCGCACTCTCATATGCTATTACTGTGAGCTGGGTGCCCTGTGTCCTTACAGACTTGATTTAATGAGGATAGTCGTTGAGAAGACGGAAAAGAGTCTGAGAATACTGTCAGAATCAAACAACTCTGAGTATTGAGATGGCATTTGGCAAATTGCTCGATTATCAGAAGGTTACCAGAAGTCTGGCTACGATGAAGTACTTAAATACCTGGTTTTCCAACGCGAAAGGTACTCCAGCGCTATAACTTTAGCAACTCAAGTTCTCCTCTACTCTAGCTCCAGGAACAACATATCCTGTGCAGCTGATACCTTAGCCCACTTTTCCTTATCAAACTTCTTAGAGTAGACAAGTAAGAACGCCTCTTTGAAGCTAGAACTATGAGTGGATATTTGCAACCATCCATTGTCGACAAGATTGTAAGACTTTGGATACCACTGCACAGGTCCTGGTAATTAGGCCCACTTTCCAAACTGCCTGCTCGTACAAACAGAAATATTTATGTGGTGGGATAACCTCGTGAAAAGTGCTATAATAAACAATTAGTATTGCCAGAAGATTGCTAGGATGATCAGAGACGTACCCTTCCTCTACATCAATCCACGGCATATACTCAAAGAGACGCTCAGGCTTCTTTCTCAGCTTTCCAGCCTTTCTCGTATATGAGTGGATACAGCTATCCCAGAAATGTTGCCACTTGCGGAAATTGGACTCTTCATGGGCCTATCAACTATTAGTATCACCAGAAGATTACCAGATTATTGTAATGGTGGGTGCACCAGATGTGAGAATCTAGCCACCCAAGGAAGGGATGAATTTACTAAGACAACACACTGTCTTAGAAAACAGAGCCAAAGGGTTGTAGCTTAGACTATTCCACAACGCAGCAATCAGGTGTGTGATGTAGTGAAGTGGTTCAGACAAGTTGCAACAAATGTTGAGTCTGGGAACTCAGGGGTAAGTCAGAGGTTAACACCTCACTGACTTTTCAGAAACAAGGAGTAACAAGATGAATGCTTGGAAGCTTGGAAAAGACGTGGAAGTATGTGATAGTCAATTTACTGTATTGTCTGCTTGCCCTTTCTTAAGGAAAGGGCAATCCTATTTATGCTAAAGGAGTGTAGTTCTCTCATTTTCCAAGACTTTCCATGACTTACCAGGCTTGGTAACTGTAGTCGACGTAAGAGAATCCCATAGAACCATCTCTTAGGTTCGTAGCCTATAGGAAGTAAAAGGAGGTCCAAGGTCAGAGTACCCCTATAGACAAATTATGTCATAGACAAATTATGTCATAGACAAATTATGTCATAACTTAACCAATCTTGTGGGTAACTAAAGAGCGATGACATGTAATGAATCATAGAGGTTCGTAGGAGCTTTTAGAGCTATCGTTCATGCTCCTAGGCCTCTAGTTGGTAGAGATATGTCATGTGGTAGTATGAGTGATGTCATGTAATGAATCATAGAGGGTTGTAGAGATATGCTATGTGGTAATATCGGCCCAGTAACTAAGGAGCGATGACGTGTAATGAATCATAGATGGTTGTAGCAATCGTTGAGTAGTATTGCTCTTGTTGTTGGTGTGATAAGCCAAAATATGTATAGTGACTTGTAGGTTTGAGGAGGAGATTTCCAAGTTTGCTCTTGAGTTTGATAGCAAACTGAGTGCAACGAATGTCAGTATGACAATTATGAGGTAGTATACATCAATGTGCGCTTGAGTTAAAAGAGCCTGGGTGCTAGTGATCTCTTCATCGGAAAGCTCATCTGGTAGAACAGCCTCGTCATTTAAAATATCTCGCGCTGTAACATAAGCTCCAACTCCAAATCGTCTTCAACCTCAGTATCCTCCCATTCGCTGTTATGATTGTCATCGATTGGAATACTTGAGATACCCTCAAATGCAGCAAGCTCAGACAGAAGTTGTTTGGGCGGAGTAGATGGTGGGGCTTGTGGAGAAGAAGAGGCGCTAATATTCTTGACTTTCTGATTCGCAATGCAAGATGCATGGGTACCCTTCTCAGTCCTGTTTATAGTTAGATTGAGGCTACCAGAGATTACCAGAAGGGACTTACCGAACACAAATACGCTCAACCTTCAATTCATTCTGTAGACGTGTCTTGTCTTCAGTAGAGGCAGCGATATACTTTGTGTAATGACACAGGGCACCCAGCTCACAGTAATAGCATATGAGAGTGCGAGTTGGAGGCTAAAAGGATGCTATCCTATAGGTCTACTACGAAGGATACAAAAAAGATGAAGGGGGAACCCTGTTAAGTTTGTTTCCTTAAGTACCCGAAACGGGCCCGACTCGGTTATCCCAACCCTAGCCCTGAACCTTCCACCGCAACAGGTCCGCATCGACCCTGAACCCTACACCCTTACCGTCCCCCACTATAGTGTAACTCGCTATGTCCTCCTCTACTGGTCCGAAACCACACCAAGTCGGATTTCATGCTTGTGGTGACCGTAACAGCTCTGAGGCGGGTTCTTCGAGTATCTAGGTAAGGAGGCATCCTTACACTTTGCAGACTTATATAACTTCTTTAAGTAGTAGCTCAGATCAGCATGGTCAGCCTTGAGTGCTAAGTGAACAGCCTTCTCATCTTCAGTAAGGTTGGAGACGCAGTTGCGAGCTTTGATAGTATTCGCATTAGTGGAGAGTTCTTCATGTGCCTTGAGTTTCGCCATACTAACTAAACACGTGATTAGCAGAGATCTCCAGAAGTTCTGGCTATAGAATCAAGATAATAAACTTAGTTGAAGTCCTAGAGAAGAGGTAAAGGCTCAAAAGGGAAGAAGAATGTGTAGATCGGAGAGTAACCAAGGAAGGTGGTTCTAAGGTCATGATTATTTTAAAGTTGCAAACAAAAATATTTGTGAAGGAATATTCACCTACAAAGAATTACTGTTCCAAAAACAACACCACAATGCGCACCTTCATATAAAACACATACCTTTCAACCTCTACCTCTTTACTATACTCTTCTTCTGCAATATTCTTTCTACAAACTCACTGTAAGTACACATATCTTTTGATCTACTTCTTTATCTTGTGTTTACTTTACTAACTCACCTTGATATTAGCAAATGACTCGTACCAAGCAAACTGCTAGGAGATCAACTGGCGGCATAGCACCAAGGATGCCACTTGGATTACGGGCTGGCTCTGGGCTTGGCGGAAAGGGACAGGAAAAGGCTGTGGGCACAGCAAGAAAAGCTCCAGTTTGCTCATCTCAAGCTAGCAACAATCATGCTCAGAAGGCCACGCGCTGCACAAAGTCTAGTAAGAGGATTACCAGAGGATTACCAGAGGATTACCAGAACTCTCTAATAAACATATAGGCACCAAGGCTCTCCGCGATATCAGAAGACAGCAACTTGATACTAGCTCCCATTCCAGCGTCTTGTTAGGGAAATCACAGAAGACTTCAAGTCCAATCTTCGCTTCCAGCAATCTGCTATCCTAGCTCTTTAGGAAGCTGCTGAATGCTTCCTCATTCGAGAATTTGAGAGTATGATGTTTAAACATAGTGACAGGGACATACTAACAGTTATAGTGACAAACCTCCTCGCTATTCATGCGAAGAGAGTGACAATTCAGGCAAAGGGTATGATATTGGTTCGGCGTTTGCAGGATATGATGTTTAAGCTGTGGGCTTAATCGATGGAAATGTCTCTCACCCAGGAATGAAGGTCAGATGAGTTCTGGCAACCATCTGGTAACCTGGTACCTAAAGGCCAAAGGTTATAGTGTGGAATAGGACATCAACAATATGGGAATGGAGTTGGAGTTATGGCGTCTTGATCAATGAAGTCGCACCCCGTTTTTAACATAAGTAATGGCTAATCAAACACGTGATATAACTGAGTTGCCAAGACCCATACTAGGTACTCAGCAAGTGAGTAATCCTCATTCAACAATACTCGGGACATGAGTGAGTAACTCAGCTGGGTGAGTAAAAATTCTACTACTCGACTCGTGAGTACCCAGTGCGCAGCCTAATTACCGCGCAAGCGCTTCGTACGTCAAAGTCAACTCGATATTACTTAACTTCTATTACTAAGCAATTCCTAGGACGTGATCTACAAACGTAGAGTAGCGTGTTAGGCCTGCGTGAGCGCAGCGTCGCAGTGCGTCAAATGCCACGTTTTAACTGGACAGCTGGCATAGCCACGCCTTTACGCTCTTACGGGATAAAAGCCACCTTGCCTTTTCTCCCACATTGACCTTTTCCCACACTTACCTTTCCCCACGTTTACCTTTTTCCCACACTTACCTTTTCCCACACTGGCATCATTTGCACGGGCGGTCACGGAAGGCGCCAAGCGCGATTTCCATTCCGCGTAGCTTAGCGACCAACCTTGCTTAATACTATGTGCATATTTTTGAAAATCGTTTTACCAACAACCTGCCCATCATCTGTAGTAATGCCTGGAGTTAGACTTTATAACGTCCAATTCTTCCTCCAGACCTCATCACTACTCTTTAAAAGCCATATAACTCTCAATGCAATACGCCGCCGAGCAACCCAGCTTCCAAGGTTTCGGCCGCTCCCTCACGTCATCGCGTCGTGCCTTTCAACCGGACCTGTACGGTCGCAAAGTACGATGCAATCTCACCATTCAATGCCTGCACCTGCACAAAACAAGATAAATAAGCCAGTTGTAGGCTCAAGGCTGGCTGGCGAGTCTGGTCGTCAGTATACCATTAAGTGCGTGCTTCAAGAGAAAGACAATAGACCGGAGAAAGTCTATCTTGCCTCGTACGTGATTGAGCATTTCATTAGCTACCTGTCCCCATTCATTCAGCAGGCTTATTTCGTTCTTGAAACACAGCAGAGATGACGGACACAAGTTTGTCTTCAAGGAGGTCCCCCCCTCGATGTTTGAGCCAGCCTGCGATATGCAGAGAGATCTCATTGCGCACGAGCGCAGCTCTTATCTCCGACTCATGCGCGACAGTATCCCCGAGCAATCGATCCTCATATACGACTATGCCACCGACCACTTGCTCAGCCTCGCCCAGAAGGAAATACCACTCGCTGCAAGGAAACGGATCCTGCGGGATGCTCTTCGTGGTCTTGCAGCATTGCATGACAAGAATATCGTTCATGCGGGCACGTCCTCTACCATGAGTAATTCCGCTTACAGTAATGGCACTGACCCTGAACAGATGTCAAAGCAAACAATATTTTAGTTAACTATACGAACGGTGATGAAAACATCGTTGTAAAGAGTGTTCAGCTTGCTGATCTCGAAGATGCTGCGTATGTACCTCCTGGTAGTGACATCGTGGGATCTCAGGTTGGCAATCAGCTCTGGCGCAGCCCTGAGGCTCATGCCCAAGGTCCCGTGAATTCACCCTCTGACATGTTTTCTTATGGTATAGTTGTAGGTTTGCTGCGGCCATTCCCTCCGCATCGCCCTCAAGTGTATAGTGTTATAAGACTAATATTTCCTATTAGTGTATATACGTACTCTCCCGGACCGTCATCTTTGCCCCCTCCGCCAAAGAGATAGAAGAGCCTGAGATGGAGCCTCTTTCTATCATTCTGGAGCGTCAAATTTCTTACTTTGCTGAACCTGACACATTCGATGCGCTGTTGCGTTACCTCGGCCCCGAGAGCCCGTGGTGCGAGATTTTCACGGTGGTCCGCAGCGGATTTAACGAGCAGAACCGACGCAAGCCTTTTCGCCTCTGGAAGGTTGAGAAGCCGGGCTTCGATGAGGACTTTCTGGATCTAGTTGGGGCAATGACAAATTTTGATCCTGCTAAGAGGATTACTGCTCGTGAAGCGCTGGCGCACAGGTGGTTTGCCGATGTTGAGGGCTAAATGGAATCAGGTAGCCCCTCACCATTAGCGTTCGCCAGCTCAAATATCTCGTGTAGAATACAAGTGGACTCTGAGTAGTTCTTGACATTCGTTGTATCGCTGTCTGGAGAAAATGCTGTCAAATGATATTGTGATGCTCTCGTGATAGGCTCGGCGCAACATACTGGCGTAGAAATATCATCTATTTGTAGCTGGAACTCGTAGAGTTGACTAACCAATCTTTGCCTCCTGGTTAGTTAACTGTCTAGCAGAGATTATGGCCATATACATATCGTCAAGATCAGGCGCACCAGACCATGACCACTTCTGATTACAACCTGTGACCTTGGGGATAGTGTTGCCGGGGTACTTTCTCCACTCTTTTCAAGCGCGAAAGCTTCGCGACTGGCAGTAGGCGTATAGGGTGATTGGAGGATTTGATTTGGCTCAATTCAGCATCAAGTCACCCAGAAGAAAACTGGTCGGGAAGGATCCCCATCCAATCTACTTCACATCCCACTCGAACACAGCTTCCACGATGGCTTCGTCGACCTGTGACGCGACAGACAGTCAAACACAAATCAAGCTGCAGGCTTGAAGCGTTCGCGCAGCGGCCTAAATGCACTGGGGCCTGAATCATATCCAAGATTCTTCCTCCACCTTCGATTTGCTTCCACGTGTGACCCCACCATTAGCGCGGTTCGCGAGAAGAGATACCGCAGTCCTACTCACCGTGGACTTTGCGACCGATGGAATCGTTCATGGAACTTTTGTAGTTTGCTACAGGGTGCAATGTATGGCTCCACATAATTAAGTTCTCGAAACTTACACACCGAAGCATTATTAATTCGTTCATACTTGACGCATCTTTGCTGCCTGGAATGTATTGAAAGCCCAAACTGCGCCTGAGCAAATCACATGGGCACTACTGAGCCCCACCACTTTCTTCATCTCACCATCGAGCTTTGAGTATACTATCAAGGCACAGGACATATATTCGACTTTCAAGACTCGTTTTTTTCACCTTCCAATCAGGGTAAGCCACCCTCTACGTCAAGGTGAATAGCTGCTTCGTACATCGTACCCCGCGCTGAGTCATCATCAAACGCCTTACAAACTCCAACAAATTTGAACCTCCACCTCGAGCCTCACCAAACACACCTGCTCTTCCTTTGTACATAACTGTCAGTATTGCTCAACTGTGAGGCCGAAGAGAAATTTGTTTTCCAATTTAATCAACTTTGGAATTTAAACCCAGCTGGGAATTGGTTTACTACTCTAATGCCTGAGGTACGTCAAGTTCAACCCATATCTAAAAGCTTACTAGTCTAATGCAAAAATCGCAGGCCGAACAAACTGTCAACGGGGACTACGAATCCATCGACTATCATACTTTCAAAGGGGTTGCTTATGATAGAACCATGGCATGGAAAACCGGATCTGGCAACATAGGTGTAGGTGTACAGGGACAAATCACCTCGCGGAAGACAGACATGGACAAAGAGAACGAAATTCTTCCTGCAGGGCAGACAGTTGTTGTGATGAATATGAACTTCAAATTGGTGCGAGCTAGCTAGAGTCTGGGATATATTTTTGCAAACATATCTACACCTGCCCCAAAGCCCAACATCACAACCACCTTGCAATCGGTGCCATCATCACCGTCGGGAAAAGACACATCAACAGCGCTTGTACCTATTGACATTCCCGCCGTCTCCTCTTCCTTCCTCCAATTGCTGGCTTTCATGGCCTCAAAGAGATAGGCACCAAGTATGCTCCTCAAATCTTCAACAGGTTTGATAACATCCTCGAGTCGGTTCTCCGCATTGTCAGCGAGAGGGGAACGACCTAGTTCAGACGGAGTGAAGTTCTTCTTTGCCTGCGAAATAGCTTTCCCGACTGATAGACACAGCCAGATCTCCAATTTGAAATCCTCACCCTTATCATCAGCAACATGCAAACGCACAGTATTAGTAAAAGTTATCCATCGTATGTCCTTCTCGTGATGTCTCATACGGCTCGCATTCATACCGTCAACAAGGTAGTCTCCAAGAATACTCCTCAACTTGTCTACCTCAGCCATCATTGCTATATTCGTTTTACTTGCTTCAGCCTGGTAGCCATTCTCCGCAGCCGCGCTACTTTGGTCGGACATGGGTGCAATTATTGCTTCAGAAAAGGATGAATCAAGACTTGGTACGCTTCCCGCCTGAAGATTAACACCAGCCAGGACCTCAGTTTTCTCGATAGATCTTGCCCGTGTCGCAGGGTTATGCCCATCTAGGGCGCTGGGTCGGCCATCCTGACCCGCCCCACGTTTCCGTTTCTGACCATTTTTATCGTCCCCACTGACGCTGCTGAGCTGCTTTAACAAACGCAGGTGATCGAGAGATGAGGAGATCCAAGCTTCTCGCTCTTTTGGCTTCGAAATGCTCTCTGCCGCAAAAAAAATTGCACCCTCTGCGAAAAGATGAGCATAGTTGGCAGAAGACGAGTCAACATACCAAATGTAGCTACTGCACGTTGTTGAGAGTTGAGGGCTTTGCAGTATTTTTGCCAATCACCGAAGAGATCAGACTTGTATTTATCAGAACTGTACTGTTCAGAAACGGCTTGAACAACACCATCAATATCTTGAAAGTTCTCCAGGAGGGAAGGGGTTGTGTGAAACGCCAGAGGAACGAGGTGATTGATCGGAATCTCTTTGTAGACGTCATCTCGGCGCCCAGCAACGTGACGACAGTTCGCTTCGTAGTGCTTTCGCCGTTGAAGGACATCTCGGAGTAGACTATCAGCGATGTTATTTGGAACCAGGGAATTCCGAGGACCACGGTTAGTTGCGCCATCTTCCGTGTCGGCACCTTCCATGGCGAAACCTGGAAGCTGAATGCGAAGATAAGAGTACAGCCGTGCGCAATGAATGAAACCCGTCGAAAAGTGCAGTAGGAGGGAAAGAGCAAGACTGGGAACAGTTCAGATATGCGAAAAGTTAAGTGTGGGAAAAGGTAAGTGTAGGAAAAGGTAAGTGTGGGAAAAGGTAAATGTGGGAAAAGGTAAATGTGGGAAAAGGTCAATGTGGGAGAAAAGGCAAGGTGGCTTTTATCCCGTAAGAGTGTAAGGCGTGGCTATGCCAGCCGTCCAGTTAAAACGTGGCATTTGACGCACGGCGACACTTGCGGCCAGCAAGCCTCACACGCTATTCCACGATTGTCGATCATGGACTTAGGGAATTGCTCAGCAGCTTTCTACAACTGCTTTGAGAAGGTAAGGCTGTTGGCGAGATGATAGTTCTGCTTACCACTTCTGTGTACTGCCCTCTAATGAGTTATGATGAGTGCTCGGCGGTAACCGGTACATATGCAATGCAGATACGGTTGGTTCTCAACCCATGATAAAAGTGATATTGAAGTCGTTGCAGGGCTAGGTGTTCGAAAAAAGGAGGTTGATCCAATTATAGTACCTCTTCGCGCTGGGGGTTTGCACTCTATGAGTAGACTTTGATTCCCATGTGTCCTATTCGTCCTTATTTTAAGACATTCTACAGGCCATTCCAATTTGCTCTATCATTTAGTGGCAATGCCTACTCTGGGAGGGTACAAATAGCACCTGCATCTCCGTTTTAAACAGTCAACAGAACAAATATCACTCCAGCAGCACCTGTCAATACATTTAAGGGGTTTTGCAATATTCAGTAGCGATGTCAGCAAGATTTATCTCAGCAAGCCTGATCCGGACTGTGATCAAGAATGGAAGATCACTTGATGTTCAAATTGTAGATAGGACGACTCTGTGGACACGCCCTTCTGGATTCCCTTCTGCGGGTGTCCAAGATGACTTTGTGAACGTTGTGGAGGAGAACGCAAGCGTTTTTAGTGAAAATACTACAGCAGTTGCTATGAAGTATGAACCCTTCTGCTTGCGCTATTCTGCATATTTAATAAGTATCAACTAACCTTGACACAGGGAATCTGAGCATCAAAGTGATCTCGACAAGCGCATGCACTACACGGCCTTTGAATTAGATAAGAATAACAACGTTATTGCGACTCAGCACTTGGTTAAACAGAGATAGGTGATGTCCTACAGGCGTGGAGGCTCAGAGGCTCAGGTTTGTGGAAGCGATGAGGATGGATACGCAGATATTTGACACACATTTGATATTTACAACGATGGGAGCGTTTTAGCCATGAGATCTTTCACTTTCGTTAATTAAAGCGGGATCTAAACTGAAAGTGACTCAAAGTGAGGGCCCAGTCGGCTCGAAATTTCCTGATATGGGCAGGATTCCGAGTCTAGGATAACAATACAGTCTTCATTTTGCCTCAAACTCTAATATTCGTTCGCGGTTTATCGTAACTTCCTTCTCCCAAGAATTCTCAACCGCTGGACGACCCTTCCACTCAACAAAGTATTCAATATTTCCTCTCCGTTCTCGTTTTTTGAGTAACTGCACGCCAAAATAGTTCCCTCGATAGCTCGCCTCAAAGTCATTGATGAGATCTGAACTGATGTCGTCCCGTTTCTGCCACGTATTATCCTCATCCCGGAAGCCTGCCCACTTCACGAGGTACCAAATCACGTTGCCTACTTTTGACTTGGCAAGGAGCGCTTCAACCTCCCACCTCCCTTCCGCGGTGTCGATGGCAACTAGATTGCTTTCTACTCCTTGGCTGCTACAAAGCGGCTGAACCTCCGTGCTTTCTATGTTTCCGGGTGTAGTTGACAGTATTCTTCCGTGAGCATCGTCGGTCGAGTCGGCAGTTTCTGGTAGAATTGATGTGTAAGAAGGAAGAGCATCTCGAAGCTGTGGATCGAGCAAGTCCATTGAAAACCTGGATGGATATCTTTCCCCGCTTTCTTTAGCTGAGTTCGTTATCTTGCGTTTCTTGTACTTAGACGTCTGCGAGCGGTTCTTTAGTTTTGTGCAGTAGTGCACTTGCAACGTCCCTTTGGTCCTTTCCGGAAAGTACTCTGCTATTTCGTCCCATGGCAATTTGTCTTTCTCTTTCAGCTGTATCAACAGTTCGTCGTCATCTTCTGAATATGTCGAATGCCTACCAGGTCTGCTCACAACTCGTTCTCGCAAAGGCAGTCGCTCCCTCTCTCTATCGCCACTAGAGCCGCAGCTGATGACATCTTGCGCCTGCTCTATCCTCCTGGGAAAATTTAAGGCAGTACACTATTCCCGACTGGAATGTTTGCAGTGTAAGAGATCCACGAATTGGTATCTCATGACTCTCTAGCGGGGAATCGAACGACGTCGCTCCTGTCTCCGGAGTTGAGATGTCAGAGGAATTGGCCATAGCAAGAGAAGCTTCTTTCACATTGCTGGGGTCCGTGAGTGCAGAGCTCTCCGTGCTTCTTGCCCGCCTCGGCCGTTTTAGTCTCCGCTCTTGTATCTCAGAGCCAGCGGTGTCGCTATCATTAACATGATCTCCACCATTAATATATTGACTCTTTGGAGGGAAATCGGAAGAGGCCGCTGTTCCTCTCTGGCTTAAGACATCGGTCGGAAAAGTAATGTCCTTCATATTGCTGAAGCTTGTTTGTGCAGAGCTATCCGTGCTCTTTGCCCTCCTTCGCCGTTTTAAACGCTGTGGGTGCTCTATATCCGAACCGGAGCTATCATTGGCATGGTCTTCGCCATCAGTTTCATCTGTGCTTCCATCTCGATCATCGCTATGCGTCAGCCCAAGGCTTAGTTCGATCTTGTCCAAATGGTCGTTCTCTGCGGAAATGTTATCATTGCGATCCCTTCTTGATTTTGGTTGATATTTATCGATCTTGTCTTCGTTCGTTGGGATTCCTTCGGTCACAGAGATAGCACTGGTTTCTTGAACACTACCCAAACCGGATAGACCGTCTGTCTTAAGCTTGCTCATGTTTTGAGAGGCAAGCAACAGCACGTCATTCACCTTTGTCGTAGTTGTCTGTATCGTCGCATCACTTAGTGCAGCTTGAGAACCGGAGAGATCTACTAGGATCTCCCTCACAGCATCGTCCAGCACTCCACTGTCGCCCAATCACTGTCCAGGAGGATAGGCTCATCTGAAAGACATGAGCAACGCGCTTTGCAATTACTGGAGGCTTCCGGCTACTCACACTGGCTTGTACCCCATTTCAGTTTATCCGAACCTGTCACGTTTCCGCGGACGCTGCTAAGGCTGCCATTTATATCTGGTAATAGGAGTTCTTCGATAGAAGGAAACTCCGTCTCTGCATCGCTGACGTCTGCATCTTCACTGTATCGAATAGACTGCGTGCTTTCTGCATTTGGTCAGCTGTTGCCGTCATAAAGAAACATGGACACATACCTCCTGTTCCTGGTAGAGATTGGCGTTGACGTTGATTAAGAGGCAGTTCTGCGTGGTCCGAACTGGATGACATGTGCATCTGGGCTGCGTCATGCGTAATTGCCCTCTTGACCCCTTCAAAATGGGCACTGGCTGTAGACGGTTGAAAGTGAGTCGAACCAACACCTGGTTGTGGATCCGAAGGTGGCCAAAATGTCGAAGGCGGTATAGCCACAGGACGTGGTGGTTGATAAAATTGTTGGCTGTCCCACTGAATAGAAGTCATCTTGAACTTTGATATTGGAGGAGATCTATGAACTCGCAATCTGCTGAGCGACACCCGTCCTATATATACTCGCGAGCTACGGCTAGTGCCTGGAATCCGGCCTACAGAACACCCGTGGCAGTCGCCCAACCGCTCAAGCTTGCAGTGGCAATACGGGGGACACGCAAGGTGGCGGTCACGGCGCGCAGAGCTGCTCACCGATATCTGCTGTCGGATGTAGCAAGTACTCTTATAATGGCGGCGGACAGTTCAAGCTGTGCCAGTATTCGATGCAGACTGTTGAACGATTGTCGAATCAGGACCGAATGGGGGGGTGGTGACTTGCGTGGTGTTTCCGGGAACTCGACCCCGGTCGTGGAGAGTTGTTATTCATGAAGCTTGCTGAGAGGGTAGAGTTCTTCGATCACGAGCACTTTCGTTAAATGTTCGAGCCCAAAAAGCTATAATTTCTCTTCTTTCTATTTATCAAGCAATCGCATCGATATTCATGCTCTGCGGTTTTGTTTTCCCCACAGCACAGACATGGGGCGCGCATGAATGACTGGGTGATTAGGCAATTGATTTTCTGCTATATACGCTCGATATTACTTGGAGAATAATGAGGGCTGAGTGATTAGGAAATTGATTTTATGATATGATCTAGTCATGATGTTGCTTGGATGATGATGGGCTTGACTCGGTCACTGGTAACACCAGACGAATTCGAAAATATCAGAGTATCTCAAAGGACGAAATCCGATGGCTAAGATAGAGTGTTTTCACCCAACATGCAAGTCGCAAGGACTTGTTCTCGAAAGGTTGGAGTATTCCAAGGGTTAGCACAAATAATCATAATAATCATGACTAACTTAAGTGCAAGTAAAGCACCGGTATAACGATTCTCGATTAAGCGATAACTTCATTATTGCGATATTTTTCCTAGCCCTAACGTCACCACCATACAAATACCGATACTCACGATATCGCTACTTCCTTTCCTAAATATGGCTTTATCCGTGCTAACGTTGCTCTATTTAGGCTTCTAAATGAAACGATTTGCAATAACTATTTAGCAACGCTATGCTCTACGTAAGTGGGCACATCAACAACACCCGAAGCCTTCTCAAAAGCAATGTATCGAATGGTTCTCTTAGAACTATAGCCATAAGCTTAGTTAGTCGACAGTTTCTAAGTCTTTAAGCTCGCATTTCAAAGATCTAGACAAAGCTATACAACCTATAGGACCACGACTACAAGTTGGACAGTGGCTAGAGGTAGAACGACTCCTTATTATATGGCAGTAACGAATCCAATCACGCACGCGGAGGTTTTACAAGTAGTGATATACTACAAGAAAAGGCCCGAGAGATTGGCAACAACTACTAAATGACGATAATCTACTATGCCTAGACTTTTCAACTAGCTGGCTCCATCGATTTAAAGCACGATATCACATTAAGGTTTATACAAAACACGGTAAAGGGGGCTCTTGTCTAGAAACAGCAAGAGGAGGAAATGAAGGCTCTATGAACTATTGCTAGTGAATTCAAAGAGGAGGATGTTTATAATATTGACGAGACAGGCCTATTTTGGAAGATGATGCCCTCTCGAGGGCTTGTAACACAAACGCTTCCTAGATTAAAGAAGGACAAGACTCGAATTAGCCTTGTATTTTGTGTTAATGCTTCTAGAACTAATCGTCTACCTTGGATGATTTGACGATATAAGCAGCCACGTGCACTTCGAAATATCAATATACCATTAATAGGAGGGCAATGGCGTGCGAGCTAGAAGACTTAGATGAATACAACAATTATAAGCGAATGGCTTCATGATTTCTATTAGCATATTAGAATGACTCGAGAAGTTCTTCTTATAATGGATAACTTCTCAGCTCATAGCGCTGCTCTTGAGCTTTGCCCCCCTCCTACAAACATACGTATTTGTTAGCTTCCTGCGAATAGTACTAGTCGATTCTAGCCCCTTAATCAAGGAATTATTCAATCATTCAAATGCTATTATCGACGACAGTGGCTCAATGCTTATACTTAAGATCAAAATCCACTTACGTTAATGAATCTACACTTTGCAGTCTGATGGATTCTACGGAGCTGGAATCATTATGTTACAAAGACAACAATCTACAACTGTTTTCGAAAATCTACGCTTGTTAACATTCCGATTGCTCTTCTGATTCCAATCGCTCCTCTAGGTATTAACGAACTCTACAACCCAGTTATACAGGCTAGTAATATTTACGACGTTATGGCGATCTCTAACTTTCCAAATCCGAGCGACGAAGAAGGGGATATACAAGATGGGATACCAAGCGAGGACGAAGTTCTACAAGAGGTCATTGATGAGCATCTAGGTCCTCAGCAAACTCAAGATGATGATGAAGAAGAGCTGCAATTAGAGCGCTCTTTAATTCTGTAAAGAGCGCTCGTCAAGCACTCTAGGTTCTGATTGAGTTTACCGAACAGCAAGAGGCTCTTCAATCAGACTATTTACGAGGCCTCGAGCGTTTAGAATTCGCTCTCGAGGCATTGGATCAAGAGTCACGGGTGCAAAGTACGTTAGATAGTTGGATTACATAAGAATCAATATAGCGATATTATCATTATAACGATATATTCTGCTGGCAGCAAATGCATCGTTATATCGGTGCTTTACTGTAATTGGCCTTGTATAGTCTAGTAAATGGGTTTTGCTCACTAGCACAGTATGGAGACGACACATTTCTAGCAGCTCTGTATGTGCTTAGAGCGTAGCTACTACTTGTCTTGAAGCCAGCCCATTATCTATATATATGAAGATATGGTTCATAACTATCCCAGACTACGTATACCTAAATGGATGCGCCTCGGTATTTAACACATATTCGTCTAAGCTCACCAACTCAGGCCCGCTGTACAGCAGATAGAAGTATTTCAACGTCTCCGCAAGCCAGAAACTCTCCATGGAATCTTCCTTGGTTGGGTTGACTTCCATTACATTTTTGAGCCTCGCATGTGCAATATCAGTCTTCGTGTGTTTTGTTATTGCCTGGAACATCTTCCATCCCTTGTCCTGCCACGACGGGTCAGCCGTAAGGCGGTACATGATAAAAACCGACTCTATCGCTTCCGGGCGGAGCTGGTAGGAAGAATCACCAACGGTGCGGAAGCCGTTCCCTGTTTTGGTCCAATTGCATGCGGTAGGGTCGTCACATTTGTCGACGTGGAAGATCTCCGGCATTATCCCCGATGGTGTGTTCTCGTACGCCCACACGCATCCATCAGTGAGCTTTTTAGCCATGTCCAGTTCATCCTCGGAGTTGCTAATTCGAGACCCAAGCCCTACCATCCCGCCAACGAAGCAAGCCAAGTGTTGGACTTCGGTATTGAGTTTTGTGACTACTGAGTTGGCGTTGTACGTGCCCGAGAAGAGAATATCGGGGTTTTCCGGGAGCTTGGGTCGAAAGAACAGGTTCTTGCTAAATGTCGAGAGGGCAGTGCGATACATGTTGAGGTATTGCTCGGACGAACTCGACGAGCCAACCAGTAGATGAGTTTTGGGCAGGTACTCATAGGCAGAGTCTAAGGGGTATGTTAGAAAATAGGTACGGCCAACAGATGGGTATCTGAGACTCACCAGCAAAGGCGCCGAGCGTATACGAGCTGGTTGAGAATGCCAACTTGGGTCCCTTGCAGTCTACTTGCGAGGGCCACATCCCAGGCAGTGAAGATTTCATCTGCATATCGTCCAACTGGTCTGTGATCTTTTGCACCGCGTCCAAATACTTCGGATTTCCCGTGACTTGGCTAAGTCGAATAAGCTCCAGGCTCAAGCTTGCAATCTGCGCGACCAGCACTCCATTGTCACCCGGTAACAGTCCATCCACCTCCCTCTCCCACCAGTAATAAGGGACTGGGATCCCACTTTCAGTATTAAATGCGCCGTAGAGGAAGTCTCCCAGCTCCGTCGCCTTTTTGAGGAGAATTGGGTAGTTGTGCCCACTGATATCCCATGCGCCAAGCAACCCACCCAAATAACGAATATTAACCTCGAAAATAGGGACACGCTCAGCCTTCGGTTTCAAAAAGTTGATCTTCTCCAGAGCCTTGAGAGCATCCTCAAATTCGTCAATCATTCCCATTATGTATAGAGAGTCCAGCCCGTCCACTATTGTCGCTGCCCAGCCGGCGAAAGGATCCTTGTGCCCCCCCGACAAAGGCATCACCTCATCATGGAGCCATGCATGCTTCTTGTACCCCTTCCAAGCATGTTCAAACGCATCCTTAACTTCCTCCCTCCGTTGTAGCCGCAATTCCTTAGTGGCAGGGTATTCAGATGGAAACGTGGCTTGTATGTTGTACTGGCGCTTCTCTGTTGGGGCGGCAGTGGGGGATGGGCGTCCATGGGATGGGGTTTCATGGGATGGACGTTCATGGGATGGGCGTTCGTGTGAGACACTATGGTGTGGGAATGTGAAAAATAGGACGATTAAAATGATGGTGAGAACCAGATATCTAATCTTTCTCCGTTGCGAAAGAATGCGCGACTTGGTGGAGGGCGAGAGCGAGAGGTAGCAAAGCATTGTGTTGGTTTGGCCCTCTGCCTTGCCTTTAATATTTCTGGGCATCACAGCGCCGAAGGTGATAGTGATATATGGGATATGTCGACTGCAAGAACCGGCGCTGTGGTCATGGCGGAAAGGGGAAGAGTTTCAGCGTCGTTGTGACATTGGCGCATGTATCTTATCTTTACACTACACAGTGAGGGGTTAGGACTCCAATGTTTCTTGTTGGATGCATGACTTACTACTGGTGTTCTGAAAGAGTGACGAGAGGAAATGGTGCTGCCAGTCGCCCAGATGAGAGAAGTTGATGCTGGACCCTGAATCCCTCTCGGCGTGGCTGGACCCTTGCGAGGCTGAACACATGGTCTCACGCGATAAGGAGCAATGCGCGGGCCAAACCCTAGCTTGAACTTCCCATCGCCAGATAAACCCCACGAGGAACTCGACACAACAACAATCTCTTCAAAACCATCATTTTCAAATTGCCATTATCTACATCTTCTAGCTGGATGTTTATGCTGTAACCCCACCACAGACGTTATTTCGAAACTGACCCTTTCCGTTGGCCCGTCATGGCGTCCAATTCACGTTGCCCCGCCATCAATGCGGGCAACCACCAGGGCTATATGGAATACGCACTCCTCCAAGCCCAGCTCTCGCCTCCAGGACCGACAAATTTTTGTGTTGGAGCCGTCCTCGTCGACGCAGACAAGAATGAGATATTATCGGCGGGCTATACGAAGGAGCTGCCAGGGAATACACATGCCGAACAGTGCTGCTTCATGAAAGTGGCACAACAGCACAGCCTCCAAGAGGAGGAGATAAGTCAAGTGTTGCCGAAAAGCACTGTCTTGTACACGACGATGGAGCCTTGCAACGAGAGATTGAGTGGAAACCGGACGTGTGTGGAGAGGATATTAAGGCTGAACGGCGCCATTAAAGTGGTTTACGTTGGAGTTCTAGAACCAGAAAAGTTCGTCGGACAGAATCTAGGTAGGAAAACGCTTGAAGATGCAGGTGTTCAGGTTACGATTGTTAAAGGGCTCAAGGATCGGATTTTGGAGGTTGCCACCGCAGGTCATGATAAACCGGCCGAATAATGCCACCCGGCCATTATTACCGGAAACCGGCGCCGATGTGGAAGAAAGCTAAGAACCAGGCTTTCACGTTATCGTATGAAATGGAAGTGACTGAGCTTGGGGCATTATTCACGGGGATTCTGCGCTGGCCCTTGGGGTGAAGGGACCACGCCCGAGTTTGACATGTTCATCTTCGCTCAGATTTGGTTAAGGATTGAACTCCCCCTTCCGCTTCTCGAGGGTGAGAGCCTGGCTCTGCAGCCACTCGACTTGCCAGGCTTGACACCAACCGGATATCTGCCGCCTGGACATATCCTGCTACAGATTGGTGTTGCCATCAGCGATGAAGGAGGGCGTCTGGCCTGCTGGATAGCCAATGGCGAGCGCAATGCCTATAAAATCCGAAGCGCCGAAAATACTAGGGCGTGTAGTGAGGCCGCGGATTTGTAGAGTGTCACCATATCAACTGATTTATTGTACAATAATACACAATAATTCAGCATAGATAGTACTACGCTCCGAGGTGCTTTATAAAACATTGTGTGAACTTTTAGACTTGAATTGTTACTTGGGAATCGCTGTTTTATATGCCGGAATTTGTGAAGTGCTTATTTGAGTCTCCAAGCTCCTTTCAACATCACCCCTTGTCAGCACTCGGAAGCTTCCGCACTAGCGCATTTCCAATTTCTAAATTCCTCGCGACAACTCCAGACATCAACACTGGTCTATTGCTACCTACGAATTGTTCTCTGGCTCGATTGCGCCACCCGGGATTTGTCCGGACTCAAGCATATAGACGCCTGGATTGTCTTCTCAGAGCGAGGCGAGGCACTGGGACATCATCATTCACCATGGCATCTCGGTCGGTCTCCCCTGGAGGAGCCCTCCTCAGGGCATCCCGAATGTTTTCGGTCCCAGCGCCAATACAGCGCCCGCCTTCGGAGATGGCTTCGAACGCAACCTTCGGTTCAGATAGCGCTACCCTCCCTCACCCGACCCATCTCTCAATCAGCACACCCTCGTCATCCCTCTCTAAGGGTGATTGGGGTTTCAAGCGCAATCTGCCTCTCCGCTCCACGACAAAGACCTCGACTCCAGTTATCCGCATCAGCTCTGTCGATACCTACGATCATATCACTGAGTTTGGATCTGCGGCTGATCACACCCTCACCCTCCGCAAATGGCAGGAGCTGAACATGCCTCTAACGGCACCTTCAGTTGCAACTGCGGGCACTTACGGCCCAGCCAGCAGGACACCAGGACGCGGCATCTTTGAAGCGGATACGGATATCACAGCAACAGGGGGCGACATAGCGAATAAGGACCACCGGTGGAAATTTGACGGGCCGTGGTTGGCAGGACAAACAGAGGGCGAGTTCAACGAATACGTGAGAACGGATGTTGCCAAGAGGAGACCAGCTTTCCGCAAGTTTCTGCAGAACTACAAAGCCGACCAGGACACCAAGGATGCTCAGCGAAAGGCTATGGAGGCTGGGGCGGAGGCACCCGAGCCACTTAAGGCAACCGAAATGACAGAGGAGGAAATGACACAGTATCTGCGCACGTTGAGACAGGGTCGCTCCGAGCTATTCAGACTTATCAAAGACTTCTTGGACCTCCCTCCATCCCCATCAGTCAACGATGATTACGGAAGCGTCGCAGAGAGCCTGTTCACGGACATGACGTCGGGATCACTGTTTGGGAAAACCGTGAAGGCCGAGGATTACATCCAGAAGTCCAGCTCCCCGTACGCCAACACCGGCCCGCCAAAGACTCATCCCTCCGCAGGCCTCTCGTACCTGAGGACTGGTGCGCATATCACCAACCATCCTGTCTATGGACCTCAGCACGACCATGCACCTGTACAAGGGCGTGTTATTCTCCCCAAGAACGCAGCCGTGGGAAGCTTTGCACCGAAACTCGGTGTGGCAGGTATTGTTGTCGATGTTCCAACGACTTCGGACTACTTCAATACCTCGACATTTGGCCACGGCCGCAGAAAGACCAACGCGGATAGACTCCCAGGACTCCTTAACATCGAACCCGAGAAGGTTGGAGGCTCCAAGGTCTACCTTAGCCCCAAATCCGCCACCATTGACCCCAAGGGTCGCATTAATCTCCAAGTCTCTGGGGCTCAGAACGCTGCTGTTGCAGTCCTGGAGGGGACAGCTTCTACAGCAGCAGCGCAAAGCCCAGTTGATGGCGGAAGACCAGCCACTCAGACGATATTCCGCCAGCTATCTGGCGCTTCGTCCAGGGGTTACGGATTGAGTTCAGAGGCCGATAATGCATTTGGCGATAGGGCGGGTGATGTCGAGAGTGAGCGATGGTCCCAATCCACGCCAAGGTCGAATGAGAGGAGAAGCGGAAAGGCGGAGTTTGAGCAACTGGAATCTCTCTTGGCTGGCAAACCACAGCAGAAATAGGATACTGGGGTAGAGATGTACGTTATTGGAAGCACGATATGTAGACTAAATGTAGATATAACTTTGAATTGCGTTATGACCATCTATTTGATAGAATTCGATTTGATCATGTGACTTGTGATTATTGCCGGCCTCAGGCGTCAACACATTTTACAAAAATCGTTACCAAGACCTTTCTGCCCTACTATGTTAAGCGACACCACAAATATCAAAAAGTTTCCAGAGGACCTTCACGACAACACGACAAGCTCCTCAACCAGATTCTCGACAATTCACATCGACAACCGCAATCATGGGTCGCGTTCGCACTAAGGTTGGTTCTCTCATGGCGCCTCAGAATAATTGCAATCAACAGACACTGACATGATCCAACACAGACTGTGAAGAAGTCCGCCAAGGTCATCATTGAGCGTTACTACCCCAAGTTGACTCTCGACTTCGAGACCAATAAGAGAATCTGCGATGAGATCGCCATCATCGCCTCCAAGCGTCTCCGCAACAAGGTACGACAAATTGCTGTTTTGACACCCCAAAGGAAATAATCTGACACGTGAATTAGATTGCCGGATACACCACCCACTTGATGAAGCGTATCCAGCGTGGCCCAGTCCGCGGTATCTCCTTCAAGCTCCAAGAAGAGGAGCGTGAGCGCAAGGATCAATACGTCCCAGAGGTCTCTGCTCTCGACTTCACCCAGAACTCTGAGAGCGGCACCCTCGAGGTCGACCAGGAGACCAAGGATCTCCTCAAGACCCTCGGCGTAAGTAGCCCGTTGTCCAACTTGTCACTGGCAGACCCCCTGACAATCAACAGTTCGACTCCATCCCAGTCTCCATCGTCGCCGTTTCCCAGCAGCAGAGCACGGAGCGCGGCCCCCGCCGTTTCGGTGACCGCCCTCCTCGCAAGGATTAAATGTGTGTTTTGGGTTTGGAGGATAAGCGGTTGCAAATGGCGCATTGCTTCTGGGCATCTGGCGGAAACGTTATGCATACTAGATCAATGTAAGATCATGACCTCCAACTAGGTGTCGCTGATTCTCCGTCAGGAGATGATGCTTGATTGCCATTTCTTTTGTTCTATGCTGTGCGTGAATGCTGTCCCAGCCCGTCACCTTGACCGATACGAGTTTCTCCCCAAATGGTGACAACGAACGCGTGATTGTGTGCAGACTTAACATTTAGGATCCCATGAACGACAGCTCTAGCAACCTGTAGAGATTAGAGGAATACTAGTAGCACAGTCACAATGAATACTCAATTCTGTCTTTGAAATTCGATGAATACTATGTGTACAATGCTCCGTATTGCCTGTAGAGTCTTGCTCCGGGTATCTCATACATGATAACGCCGTAGAACCCAGCCTTCTATAAACGCCATCCAACTCCCTGTACAACCACCCTATATATGCCTTTATATTACCTTGAAGCATACCCTTCGTGTTTGAGATGCATAGCGTCAAACCTCCGCCTGACCTGTTCATCCTCATCATCGAACTCATCTTCAAAACTCGGGGGCACAGCTTGTCGAGTTATCTCATTCTCCCTTACCTCAACATCCACCAGGCCACCTCTAATCACAGCGTCTGGTGCCATCTCGCCCCTCTCCAGCGCCAAGTCCCTTCTATCCTCCACACCTCGTCCTTCCGGGTCGGAGATAATCTCTAGATTCTTCAAGTCGTCTGCCAACCTCTCGTCGAGCCTTTGCCTTTCGGAGAGCGCTTCACGCTCGCCGAGCAGCTCGAGCTCGCCGCCGTATCCCCCATCACGTTCCCAGGCTGGCGTCTCAGAGAGCTGGACTTTGACGTACATGGCCCTCCTCGCGCAGTCCTCGCTGCACCATCGGTCTGCTTCTGAGGCTGGCACGATGCGGAAATTGCTGGACCTGCCCGATGTGCCAAAGAGCCTGTATCCGCCGTTGGAGCCTCCTGGTGGTGACGGGTTGGGGCAGAGCACGTAAGCGCAGCGGTTGTTTATGCGGCGCTCTTCAAGGAGGGCGTCGAAGTCGGAGGGCTGGAAAGGGCGTAACAGCTGCTTGACGGTGGAGATGTCAGACGCAGAGGGAGAGGTGGCGGGGAGGCTGGTGGTGGGGTAGTCGAGGAGCGTCTCGGTCGAGTAGAGGATGTCGAGTTCAAGGTCTTTCCGACGCTGGATGAGGTTTGCATGATACAGAGCCGTGGCGAGATGGGCAGGATTGGCTGATGCGATGGACTCAGTGAGGGGGGAGTCGACTGAAACGATGGACGCGTTAGATTGTTGGGGTGTAGTGGTATCGTCGATTCTCTTCTTCAAAATTGACTTTGCGGGTTTCGAAGAGGAGGCCATGGCTGACGACCATACGAACGCATACGTGTATGGGGATCAGATATATCTCAAAGCTTCATCCAGGTAGGTAGGTGAAATCAGTCCAAAGTCGAGATATTGTTGTGTTTGCCTCCTGTTGTGGTCGTGGTCGTGGTCGCGGACTGTGGCTTGGTGTTAATCAATCATATCACGACCCCTCCCCCACCAAAATTCAGTTGGTCGTCGTCGTCGTATTGATTGCTCTAGCCACCAGCCACACAACGCCTTAGCCATAACCTACTTTAGTGGTTACTCTACTGCGGCTAAGGCTTCAATCAATCACCACCACTACTCCCTCTTCCCCATTGTCCGTCTCTTTCTCACCATCCTATAAACCTACCTACAACTGTTTCGAATGCTCAAATAAATTGTTTATACTATCTGGTAAGTCTATTATCATCTTCTGTACACAACTCTTCCGCCCCGACACCGCTTTCTTGTTGTTCGTCTCGCCTGATTACCTCCCGCTCTTCGCCGCTGACGTATCCCACAGCTTTGTCCTGCCTGTGCTACATGGGTGATTCGCCCGCAGCAATATCTACAGCCTCTCCCTAGAAACACAACTGCTACAGTACGAACTATTCCCCATCACTGCGCTGCTCTTGGCGTCGCTACATCGCCAACCGACCTGAGCCCTGGTTCGCTGTCGGTTGATAAACAAGCGGTGACGTTGTAGCTGGTCAATCCGAAGGCAACAAATATGCCTGCTCCACCCTTCAAAGTCAAGGCCGTCTACGAATATACGTCCCCTCACGAAGATGACCTGCACTTTCCGAATGGCCAAATTATAACGGTTACCGAGGAGGAGGATGACGATTGGTATTCAGGGGAGTACGTGGACGCCGAGGGGGTCAAACAGGAGGGCATATTCCCCCGGAATTTCGTCGAGAAATACGAACCGCAAGCTCCTCCGCGGCCTGTCCGTTCTGCGCGACCGAAGAAGGAGGCCGAACAAGCAGCACCTGTCCAACGCCCGGCGCCCGAACTGGCTCCAGCTCCGGTTGTTGCCGAGCCTGTCCCAGAGCCTGTCCCAGAGCCCATTGTTGCCGAGACTCCAGTCGCAATCGAGAAAGTCGTAGAGACGATACCTCCAAAGATTGAACCATACGCCCTTGCCGTGCCAAAACAGGCTGAGAAACATGCCGCTCCTGCGCAAGTAGCACCTAGAGCAGCCGCCCCACCTGCGGGGAGATCACCCCCTGCAGAGGAACCGGATAAACCAACGGGGTCTTTCAGGGACCGTATCGCCGCATTTAATAAGTCTGCCGCGCCTCCACCAGCCCCATTCAAGCTGGGTGGACTTGGTGGTGGCTCGAGCTTCATCAAGAAACCGTTCGTCCCGCCGCCACCGAGCAAGAACGCCTATATCCCTCCCCCTCGCGATACTCCCGTGGCAAAGATTTACAGGAGAGAGGAAGACCCTGAGATTGCCGCAAGGGAAACCGAGAACCAGGAGAGTGCGGAGAAAGCAGGACTCACCGCGACTGGCCAAGAGGGTGAAGAGGATCAGCCAAAGCCAACGAGCCTCAAGGAGCGCATTGCCTTGTTACAGAAGCAACAGGCAGAGCAAGCTTCCAGACATACCGATGCTGCGCAGAAGAAGGAAAAGCCGAAGCGCCCCGCAAAGAAGCGCACCGACTCTCAGCCCGTAGGCGAGCAACTGGAGTGCGAGGAAGTACCTCTGGAGAAGCAAGAGAGCCACGAAACAGTGGGCAGGCAATCTATCGATTCTTCCAGAGACGAAACTGCTCGCCAGCAACCTCAAAAGAGACGCAAGTCATCAAAGGGACCACCTGTTATTCCGGCTCCTGCTCTGGAGGCTGACGGCAACGATGCTGATATGTCAGGAGCGGGCGACGAGACTGAGGAGCCTGACACTGGACTTGAAGATTCGGATGCCAAGCCGACTGTTAAATCGCACGCGCCACCTCCACCGGCTCGTGGACCTGTTTTCCCAGCACACGAACCTGATGTAGGCGACGAGGAGGACGTTGCGAGCGATAGAGAGGAACGAGAGGAGGGCGAAGATGATGAAGAGCAGGGCGAAGATGAAGAAGAGGAGGAGGAGGTTGACCCTGAAGTTCGCAGAAAGGAGGAAATCAGGGCTCGTATGGCAAAAATGAGTGGAGGCATGGGCATGCATGGCATGTTTGGTCCTCCCGGGGGAATGCCCATCCCTATGGCGGGTGCAGGTGCGGCGCCGAAGAAAAAGAAGGCTGCTTCAGGCGATGCACGGCCTTCCGGAGAGTACGGCTATGACGAGAGCAGCCCCACGAGCTCTCGTGCTCCTCAGGTTCCGATCATGGCCTTACCGGGTTTGTCCAAGGTCCGTACGCCGGAAGAAATGCCTTCTGGTGTTGTGATGAGTACACGCGAACCGGAAGAAATTCCGGATGTCGAAGATACTGTTGGGGCTGTCGCTCCAGCGCCTTCAGAACATCGCCCTGCTCCCCAACGATGTAAGTACATTGCGCCTCTATTTGTGAATTATCTAACATGTTGAAGCATCGATGAGTTACGGTAGTTTTAAAGCTCCGGCTGTGCCCGGTGGAAGGCCAGCACCACCGCTAGTGCCTGTTGAACGTAAGTTTGCCTGATATGGGCGCAAATAGTATATGCTGACATGTGTAGCTCGCCCTGCACCTGTAGCAACCGCGTTGTCTCCAAGTGCTGGGTCTATATCGGACGATGAGTTATCTACCCGGGTATCAGCACAAACACCAACAGGTGAAGCTCCACCCAAGTTAACGGCGGCTCCGAACCTTCCTATAAGGGAAGAGAAACCAATTCCTTCGGCGTTGTCAACGGCGAAGGCTGGGTCGTACGAACCAAGCCCTGTATCTCCTACCACACCTGGTGCAAACAAACGAGCGAGTCGTGTTCCACCTATTCCTGGTTCCAGCCCTGTTGTCGGTGCTGGTCAGACCCGTGCTCCACCGCCCCCGCCGCCGACAGGTTCGCTGAGCCGGGCGTCAACTGGCGATGCTAGATTTGCGCCGGTGCCCACTTCCACTCAGCGCGAGGAGACTGACGAAGAGGTCACTGAATATGAGGGGGACTACGACACTGATATTGCCCCTACAGAGCCGCATAAAGATGCATTGAAAGCGCAGGCTAGAGAGTCAAGCATCGATGATGAGTCGGCGAGGTCTTCCTTTGGTTCCCCCGCAGGGCCACCTCCACCACTGCCGCCGGTTGCGGCCCCTCGTGGTGTACCTCCGCCCCTCCCATCGCAACCTCCGCCACATGCTCGCCAGTCTTTGGATATGCCACGGGCCGTGCCGCCACCGCCACCACCACCAAAGCAAGAGACCTCAGGAGATTATGATGAAGACGATGACGAGTACGACCCATTCAAGTATACGGCCCCCAAATCGGGTGTCCCAGTGAGCGCCGCAACGGTTAGAAAGGTTTCTGGTGACAGCGAAGACTTGTACTCAACTTCTCCTCCACGACACGCCCCTCCTCCTCATGATGGGCGGGCTCCGCCTCCACCTCCTCGTGATGCAGCGCCCCCTATCTTACCCACCGCTTCCGTTGCTCAGGCTGAGAGAGCCGCACCGCCCCCACCACCCCGGGAGCTTGCCCTTACTCCAACCAATAGAGCAGCGCCAAGACAATCTGTGGATGTACAAAGAAGTACTGGACCAACACGGCGATCGACCGATTTGAACCGAATGTCAATGGACCATGGTTTTATCGCCAACGATGTGGACTTGGCGGAAGGCAGCTTATGGTGGACCAACCCCAGTGGTGTCCCTCCAGCATTCCATGGGCGGAAGGATCTCCTGCATGAAGCCGAAGAGTCGACTGTTAGTAAACGAGGCGGGAAGTTTGTGACTACCAAAGATCTTTACGTGTTATTCCCCGACTATTCACAAACTGTGGTCACTGTTCAGTTCGACCCTCAGAACCCATCCGACGCTACATTCGAGCAGCGCCACGAGCAACCCCCTTCCCGCCTGCGCCAAGATCAGCTGGAAGAAGCGCACGAGCGCTTTGGTAGCCGTATCCACGACGCTGTGGTCGCCAAGAAGGAAGTTGTTGTCGCAGACGGCACCCCAGCTGGCCTAATCCTTGAGCTTCTAAAGCCGTTCAAGGATGCCTTGCTTCCCATTGGCACACGAGCGTATGGTGCCCTGGTCTACAGCAATATCGGGAACTCACTGACGTCCCAATTCGACGAGATCCGACCGGGCGATATCATCACCCTGCGTAATGCCAAGTTCCAAGGGAAACACGGCCCGATGCATGCCAAGTACACGGCCGAAGTCGGGAGGGGCGAAGGCCACGTCGGTGTGGTTGCGGAGTGGGATGGGCCGAAGAAGAAGGTGCGTGCTTGGGAACAAGGACGGGAAAGCAAGAAGGTTAAGCTTGAGAGCTTTAAGTTGGACGATCTCAGAAGTGGCGAGGTCAAGATCTGGAGAGTCATGCCGAGGAGCTGGGTGGGCTGGGAAGGCGAGAATTCAAAGTGAGATACGCGTGTGGCAAGGCCATGAGGTAATAAGCGCGTAGGTGGTGATAGGTGTATTTAGTTCACTCTGCTAGTAGCAATGTGCCAGTACCATACACACCCCATTGTCAACTTTGTCTTACTTCCGATCCCAGGTCACACCGCCTCGACGGGTAGACACAGCATATGCAGAACGGCATGGAATTCATATTCTTCATATATTGTAATATACAGTTACATCTAGTTCGGGCGAAGTATGTACATGACGGCCAGCCCTGCCACCGCAGCACCCGTCGCCAGGCCCTCTAATGCTACAAGCGTGACATCTTGTTTCCGCAGCGAGACCTTCTCCTCGCTGAAGAGGTTCTGTACTCGCGCTACACAGGGCGAAACCAGACCTTCTTTCCAGGTATTTGGTTGGCGCCACTGCAGCGAGAATTCGGGCGTCTTACCTTCTGTCTCTAGGGGGGTTGCCTCGGGGCTACCAGTCGTCTCTATAATCCCAGCGGCCAGCTCAGGGGTAGTTACCCCTATCAACTCCACCTCGAGACTCTGCTCTTTTGCCTCTACGGCTTCTACGCCACCGGCAGAGCCAGCCTCTCCATCCTCAATTCTCAAGACTTCCCTCTCCCTCTCCAGCGCCGCCAGCACTTTATCTTCAAATCCCTTCGTCAGCCTCTCCCTCCTCCACGGCTCAAACCCGAACTGAAACACCAAGAACAACAACACATTGACCCCCATCAACCCCCACGTCCCCCACGTACTCATCCTACGAATCTTATCCGACCAAATCTGCTCCTCATGATACCTCGCCAAAATGGCAGCATTGAGTCTCGACCCCGCCTGCTCCGCCGTCCTCTCCGCATCCGCCAACCGCTGCGTCGCCTCCTGCACCGCATGCTCATTCCCATGATCGCTGCGATACAGACTCGTGAAGCGCTCCAGGTCAATCGGCGTCCACGTATCCTTCCTCGCCAGCAGCGTCGTGACCTCGCGCTGGCTAGCAGCGCGGTCCGCGACGAGCTGCTTGTAGTTCTGGCGCGAGACGCGGACGTCTTCCTGCGAAGCCTCGAGGTGCTGCTCGTGCGCAGTGATGGTGCGTTTTAGGGCCTCGATGCCGGAGTAGCCGGTGAGGTCATTGAGGTGCTGCGAAGCGAGGAAGATGTTGCCTTGCAGGTTGTCCATTATGTTTGTGAGGCGCTTGGAGATGTGGGAGCGGCGGCGCTCGGAGGCGGAGGGGAGCTCGCCACTGTTGGGCGTGAGTCCGGGAGGGGGGGGCGGGGAGGAAGATGCGGCTCCTTGCTTTAGGTCTGTAGCCGTGGGTGAGTCGGCGGAGGAGGGAGAGGGATGCGGTTGAGATTGTTGAGATGCGGTGGGTGGGGCACCTAGGTTGATCGGTTCGCTGGAGGAGGAGCCGGAGGGCGTGCTTCTCTTCTCATCGGCAAAGTGCCGTCGTTGTTGGGAGAGGTAGCGGCGTTGTATGCAAGTCAGAGCTTGCCTTGGTCCCTGGATGGTCGGCGCGACTGCATGTGGGCAAGCTGAGGCCGGTGGTGAATGTAGAAATATGGAGCGCGCTGCATGTCTCAGCAATGGTTGTCGCATATCCAGGCGTAGCCCGGGAGAGGGATTGACGGATTGAAGAGCGAGATGAGAGGTGAGGTGTGGAATGTGAGGTATTGTTAAAGAAAAGATACTATAAGTCAGAAGAATAAATCGAACATCGGACGGAGAGACCAATGGAATAGCCGCTGATGTACCTTGCACAACAAGTTAGTATGTGTACGGGTACCTCTGCGTACCTTTCCCGTCACCACAGGACACTCCCTTCACCGCCTCCGTAAGTGGTAGCACCCTTGCACCCCGCGGCCGATCATGCACCTGCCCGCGACTATATATCAAATATTTCATCATTTGTCCCGTCCCCCTTCCCAACTTATTTATATGTTTATTTCCCCCCCCTCGAACTATATAAACAGCTGCAAGTACGTTTATCCCCCCCCAACTCCTCAGGCAACACCTTCTCTAACACTCCCTCACAGACAAGGCTGTATCCCATCACTTCAATCCCACCATCGCATCACCAAACCGCCCCCATGGGCTCCTCCACCCCCGCGCAACTCCCCGCCATGGCAACCAGCCCCAGACACATCTTCTTCACCGACTTCGACGGGACCATCACCTCGCGCGACTCCAACGACTACATGACTGACAACCTCGGATTCGGGCAGCCCCCCCGCCTCGCCCTCAACCGCCAGGTCCTCGCCAACGAGATCACCTTCCGCTCCGCCTTCAAGCAGATGCTCGATTCGATCCCGACGCCGTTCGATCAGTGCACGAACATCCTGCTTGAGCGAATTGAGCTTGACCCCGGGTTTCGCGCGTTCTACGATTGGGCGAAGGCGAATAATGTTCCCATCGTCATTCTGAGCGGGGGTATGACGCCTATTATTCGCGCGCTGCTGGATAAGCTGCTTGATGAGGATAGTAGCTGGATGCAGATTGTGAGCAATGAGGTCGGTGCCCGTCCGGGGAAGAGCATCAATGAGGAGAAGGGATGGGAGATTGTCTTCCATGACGAGACGTAAGTTTGCATATTCCTTAACCCCCCTCCCCCCACGACCCCTCAACACACCTCAACCAGACCTAGAAAAAACGAAACTAATCCCCATCAGCGGCTTTGGTCACGACAAGAGCAGCACAATCCGTCCCTACGCCGCCCTCCCCGCCGACCAGAGACCAACTATGTTCTACGCCGGTGACGGAGTCTCCGATCTCTCCGCCGCTAAGGAGACTGATCTCCTCTTCGCCAAGAAGGGCCATGGTATGTCTCCCCCCACCACAACACACCACTACAACCCAACTAACCCCCTTCCCCCTTCCCCCTTTTCCTCCCAACAAACAAGATACTAACGCCCCCATAGACCTAGTAACCTACTGCGTCAAGCAACACGTCCCCTTCTACGAATTCGAAGACTGGACCACCATCCTCACCCAAGTCCAAAGCATCGTCTCCGGCGCCAAGAGCGTGAAGCAAGTTTCCGCTGAAGGTGTTGAGGCGTTCACTGCTGCGCTGAAGGCTTAATATCCCTCATAGCCGCCTCATATCTCCCAACCACTTCGTATCTCGTTTAGAGAGTAGATGGGCCGGACGAGGTAGAGTAGATGAGCGGACGAAGGATGGGCGATGAATGGGGGTGATTGACAACCGAAAAACTGGATTTAGACGGCGGATTGGGGGTATAGAGGTTCTTCATTTGGATCCTGGGCCATTTAGAGGGTAGAGGTAGACAAGACACCCGATTGGTTATAAATAGACAAACATTTGGTTTCTCTGCACATCTCTGCCTCGTGAACTGTCTGTGCAGCATTGGGCAACTCTTCAATTGTGGTGTGTCCAGCGTAAGCTTTTTGTTGTGCACCCAATAAGTAGTTAGTTAAGTTCACCCATCAAGAGTCACTACCAGCATAAGCCACACATCAACTTCGAGTAAAGGATATATATTTGCTATGTTCTATGTATACACTCATTCCAGCCTCCATTACCACACCACCCACTCCCCTCGCGTCCCACAAAACAGCCTCGCCAGTCCTTACGGTATAAACAGGCATAATGGACTCCCTCCCCCCCCCTCTCTCGCAACTCATTCAAGCTGCTCTCCGCTCCGCTCTCCACGATAGAAAAAAGTTTTTAAAAAATGAAAATGGGTATAAGGAATGCGATCGTTGATCTTGCGTAAAAAAAACAGAACGGGGTCGAGTCTGTCGAGGCAGATGTCGCCCCTTGTCTGTTGTAAATTGTAGTAGCGTCTTTTTATCAAGGCTAGCCTCCGATGGATGGGCAAGAGGTGTTTTGTTGAAAGAAGAATAAGTGGTTGTTGTTGCTTAAATGTCTAGAATGAGTAATGGGAGACCAGACGGCTTTGGATCGGTAAATAGCCGCGGTTTTTAAGCATTAAGGGGGTGTGAAGAAGAAGTCGAATAAAGGCCGAGACGTGAATGCCAGGTGGTGTCTGGCAGACATTGAGCGGTCGCCAAATGTGTGGAGTGAATGGTTGTTTCGCGCCTCGAGCTTGTCGTATAGCGTCTGTATTTTCAACTTGGAGAAAGAATTGGGTAATTTTATCTGGAGGGTGGTGTCGAGGACGTGAGTATCGAATGATGATCGTCGGGTGGGAAAAGCCTGAAAGCAAGAGTGGGTGGTGGTGCACGCACAATAACAAACGCCGTGTTAAACAGAATATAACGCCGTCATAAAGCCGTGCCGTGGTCTGAGCAAAACTGAGCAAAAAGAATCGCAGGGAAGATTTACGGGTGTGCTGCAGCGCTTGAGTTTGTCTCAGTCGATCCGTCTCCCTCAATCGTCTTCTTCCAGTGCTCTGGCAGGCAGACACAGACTAGTGGGAATGCCTTGATTTCGCCGTTGACGGTTGGCGCTGGGTCCACACGTCCCGAGGTATTCGAGACGCCGCTGTCGCGCTGGGCATTCCTCTGTGCATCCCACTCTTCGGCCCTCTCATCCACAATCACACCGGTTGCCCAACCATCATCCCAAATTCCAACAACCTTGAGCATGTCGCCTCTCTCAAGCATGAACTCATCGCCTGCGCGGGGTTGGTACGCCCACAGGGTCGACACCTTATCACCGGGATGAATCTCATCTTGAGAGTAGTAGTCTTTGAAGAATGCCAGCTGCTCTGACTGCTGGCTTGCAATGCCATGGGGCGAGGACAGCTCATTTCCACTGCCGTACATAGGAGACGTAGGGTCTTCTCCAAGGGCTGAGCCGCTCGAGAGCGACCCGTTTCGGCGTCCAGCAGGTGGGGGGCAAAGAACTACTCTGCGTTGGTCGGAATGTGGGCTCCCGCCATACTCACTGGATGAGGATCCACCGTGTCTTCTGCCACGAGCATACCCTGCGGCCGCACCAGCAGCACTACCACCAACGATAGAACTGCCCCTAGTAGGAGATTCCGAGTGACCACCTTCCAAGGCTGACATGCGAGCAATGCGACCACCTGGAAGCACTTCAAAGCCTGCAGGTGGTTGAGGGCCAGAGCGGCCAGATCCTGGAGCCTGGACCATACTGGCACCCTTGCGAGGCGGGCTGGGCTGGTTGAAGACGCTACCATTCTGGCTTCCACCTCGTTTGCGTCTCAGACAAAACAGGACAAGGCCGATAATGACAGCGAGACCAGCGATTACACCGATGACGATACCCGCAATGGCACCTCCTGAGAGTTTTTTGGAACCACCAGAGGCATTGGCTGCTGGTGGGGGTGTTGTTGGTGTTGTGAAAGCTGTCGACGATGATCCCGCAGATGAAGATGGCAGAGTAATTGACTTCGTGATGTTGGGCAGGACAACGCCAACACACACGGATTCCGCCCGAGAGTTGTAGCAGCAGGTGTCTGTCGAATTCTGGCCACCGGCCCCACAGTACCCGCACAATCCAACTGTGCTTGTTCCGAAACCACAGTTATCTGGCTCGTTGTCCATGCCATTAATGCATTTTCCACTGTTCAGTGAATTTGCCGGCAACGAACAGGTGATAAAATCTGCACGGACCTGTGCCACCTGCTGGTTAGGATCAAACCCAGAGGTTGTACACAGGTTAGCATCGTTAATGATCCTTCCTTCACTTAAGGCTTGTTGACTCTGGAGAATTGGTAAGTATAAGAAGCGTTGGTTAAATATTCGGGGTTGTCACTTACGCATGCATCAGCACACAGTGGCTCCAACCGGTCTGCGGTGAGTTTGCAGTTGTCTTTGGAGTTCTGTATTATCGCATTACACAGTACTGAAGTGGTAAAGCGTGCGTAAAGCTCAGTTGTATTGGTAAGGTCGATATTAGAGCATCCCAGGAGAGTTTTATATCTATACTTCAGGTAAGACATTGCGGGACGAGACGCTGGAATGAAGGTCCAACTTACTTCTGCTGTACATAAGATGTTTTCACATGCGAAAGTAATTTCTGATCGAAAGAAGCGGTGTCTGTAACTGTCTTTAAGAATGGGCTGGAGAATAACGACGTTAGCTCAGTCGGGAAATTCGCAATCACTCCGACAGAAATAGTACATACAATAAGTCTGCCACACCGCCAGTGACTGATACCGATGAAAGATTAAAGGCCGGGCAGGCCTTGGAGCCCGAAAGCGAAATGCACTTCTCCTGAGCGAGAGCCGTAGGCACCGTGGCGAGTATCGAGAGCAGCATGGCCGACTTGGTCAATCGTCGGGTACCCGGCCGTCCTCGTTTGTACGACTGTTTACGATCCCCCGTTGCTGGGCATCGCGTCCCTTCCACCGCCTGGGACTCGCGAGCTGCCATCGTCTTATTGTTGTAGTTTCGATTTTGATTTCGATTTCGCGCGGTCGGTGACCGGTTTGGCCCTCTTCCTCCCTTTTCTACCTTCAGCGTTCGTGTTTTTCAACCGTCATTCAACTCCGCGCTCCCCAGCGTCTGCAATTGTCGAAATGGGCGGCAGGCGCAATCAATTCCCAACAGCCCTGGACAATCCAAGTGGATGAGCCAGGAGATGAAGAGAAAGGGACCAAAAAACAGGGAAAAACGAGTCACTTGAAGGTGACGGCGAAGAAGTTGTAAGAGAGCAAGAGCGAAAACCGAGTCGATGCATCTGAGGCTACGACTTGGCCGTGGTAACAGTTCGCGATAGGCGTGTAATAGGTTCCAAGGAGGGCGGGGGGGGAGTCGATTGGGGCAGGAACGATGGATGATGGGATGCCACAGAGCTGGAACTTGTAGGGGCAAGAAGGAGGGGCTGGGGAGTAGCTCAGGCCATTCAGGCCATTCAGGCCATTCACACCTGTGCTCTATTTCTATAGTTTAGCATCATCCACTTCAATTGGTTGCGCTGCGGCCCGGTGTGGAGAGCTCATATCGCTTCAGGAAGACCTCATTTCCCCATCCTGACACTATCACTGGGGAGTGGGGGAGAGGCTGTTTGAACTACCGCATGCGGTTAGATGGCGTCGCGACTTTTCTGCACCATATGGCAGGCTCTCCGGCAGCGGCAGGGACTCGAGTTACTCAACACCAACACCGACACTCCCTTGCCGTCCTTTTCCTGTATCTGTATCCAGCTGGTTTCGCGCCAGCGCCATGTGGTCTGGGCGAGACAGTTGTTTCTGTCTGCCCCAGTTGTTTCTGTATGCCCCAGTTGTTTCGTATGCCCCAGTTGCTTCGTATGCCCCAGTTGCTTCGTATGCCCCAGTTGCTTCGTATGCCCCAGTTGCTTCGTATGCCCCAGTTGCTTCGTATGCCCCTGCTGTCCTCCTGTGTTGAGTTGTGTTGAGTGGCTTTCATGAGTTCGGCAGTCGTCCGTGGTGGTTGCATGAGGATCCGACGTTCTGGCTTTCTGTCATGTCACTGCACTGCTGGTGTGTCCGTAACTGTTTGCCTGCTGTATACCAACCAATAGAGCGATTCAGCAGTGTTCGACAGTCGTCGGCTTGACACTGCCTAATCCGGTGATGCCAAGCAGTACTAGAGTTATTAGAGCAATAGAATCCTTGTTTAGTGCTTACCGTACCTCCTAATTAGGCAATATCAAAAGGGTGAGGTGTAGGAAGTTGTAGTTTTGGTGATATATTATCAGTTTGGCCTGTATTGATCGGTGTAGAAAAGTTAGATCATGATCGGTCGTTAGATAGCTAATTTATTACTAGTAAATTGTATGTAATTCTCCCCTTCCGGCCATACCCCCTACGGCGTTCCCTTTGTAATCCCCTATATAACGTAGAGCCCTTTGTTCCCTCTGTAGAATACTAGCCTTTGGTTAATTTTTCTACTTTAGTAGACCACTTTAGCAGCAGTTGCAACTTGGATTGCAACTCAACTCCGCTAAGCCAACTAGGCGCACAGCTATTCCTATACAGTATTAGCTAAAATATTCAAGTTTATAGTAACGTAACGTATGGGGTAGTCGGACATACGGGGTAGTCGGACAAAAATGCCCGACTACCAACTCAGAACCTTCATACCTTCCACCATGAACATCCCACAACCATACAGTCGTGCTCAGATTGAAGACAACATCCAAAAGGCTGTCATTGCGCTCCAATTGAAGGAATTCAAATCAATTAGACTTGCTGCAGACCATTTCGAAGTTCCTAAGTCAACTCTTGCTGATAGGATGTCTGGGAAGAAAACGCGTGCTGTAGCTCACGAAATTGAAGAAGCTCTCTCAAATGCAGAAGAAAATACACTAGCACGATGGATTACACGTCTCACTGCCACGGGTTTTCCTGCAACTCCTATGTTGATCAAGGAAATGGCTGAAGAAATTCGCGTACGACGCGTCCAAATCACGTCTTCTCAAACCACTCTTCGGACCAATCCTACCCCCATAGGCCATGAATGGATCTATAGATTCTTAAAACGACATCCAAACTTTAAAGGGGTCTACTCAAGACAACTAGAGTCTGCACGACATAAAGAAGCCACTCCTATAAAGATTTCAGCTTGGTTTGACGCGTTTAAAGCACGAATTGAAGAGCGAAAGTACAAGCCATGCAACATCTATAATATGGAGGAGACAGGTTTTGCAGTTGGAGAGACTCAATCCACACGAATAATTGTTGATTCTACCTTGAAATCCAATTGGAAGGTCACAGCTGGGAAGCAGGAGTGGATAACTGTACTTGAATGCATTGATGCAGACGGTGGTGCTTTACCACCTATGATTATATTCAAGGCTAAGAATACCAATTCAAGTTGGATTCCAAAGGACACCCCTACAAACTGGCACTTCTCAACAAGTAATAGTGGCTGGACTTCAAACAGTCATGGATTTGAGTGGTTGCGTAAGGTATTTGAGCCTGAGTCACGCAAAAAGTCTGGAAATCACCCGCGAATGTTGATTATGGATGGCCATTCTAGTCACATTACTGGCGATATGATTGCACTGTGCATTGAGAATGACATCGACCTTCTTATTCTACCACCTCATTGCTCTCATCTACTCCAACCACTTGATGTTGGGGTGTATGGACCTCTTGAGCGATTTCATGCTCAGGAAGTAGATCGGTATACTCGAGCAGGAATAAAGCGAATCCAGCGCTCCCACTGGGTTGAAATCTTCCGGTGTATTCGAGAGAAGGGTCTTATACCTCAAAACATTAGAAGTGGGTGGAGGGCAGCAGGTTTAATACCCTTTCTCCCAGAAATAGTTCTGGCTAACCTTCCACTTCCACCAACCGAACCACCTCGCACTCCTCAAAACTCAACCAATATCACTACTCTGGATCTCTCAATACTCCGAAGTTCTCCTCCAGATGGAACTAAACTAAGGCATGCAAATTTAGTATTTAATTCAAGTATGGCAACTTGTGACTCTCCTGCTTCACCAACTCGACGCTATGCCAAGAGAATGACTAGGTTGGTTGAAAGTCAGAATGCTGAACTCAGCATCCTTCGGAAGGAGGTAAAAGAGTACAAAGAGATACTTGAGACACGAAAGAAAAGAACTACGGGCAAGAGAATTAAGTTGCAAGGCGAATTTGTATTCAGTACCGAGGAAGTGTTGAAAATTGTCCAGGAGGCAGAGTTGAAGTCAACCGAGAAAAGACCACGTGGAAGGCCACGCAAACGGCCAATTGAAGAAGTAGACGAGGAAGTTGAAGAGGAAGAGGTAGAGAACGATTCAAGCGACCCAGAATTGGAATTGGAGGAGTGTGTGGCACGTAGGACTCGGTCAACTAGAGTAGAATAAACTTTTTGTCCGACTACCCCATATGTCCGACTACCCCATACGTTACGTTAACCATATAAGGCAATATAAACTTTTGGCGATCCTGTTCGCTGTCTATGACAATCAATAGCAGACCCTGACAAAGATCTAGTTGTTCTAGCTATTGTTGTTGCCGCCTGGCATATTTCCTGTTGTCGGCGCCATCAAATACAACGACGTCTTCCATATGAGTACGGATATATTCCTAGCCTATTGTCATGACACTCCTTCGATATTTGTGTCATGACCCTTCGATTCGCTTTAGTCTCTAGTACTTATTTCACTATGTCATTCACTTCGCCTGCTTCGCTCACTTCGCTCACTTCGCTTCACTAGCTGACCTAGATCAGCCCAAATGTTGACTACTGGCTTAGGCTCTCTTGTTATTGGCTCACTTCACTAGGGCTCGCTTAGCTAGGGTTCAGTTAATTAGTGTCTTCGCTTATTTGGCACTAGGGATTTTTACTGTTATATAAGCACTTATTGCTCATGTCTCTTATTGATCTTTAGCTAGCAAATTATACACTACTTAGCCTTCTTGCAATTCCTCCTGCTTCAACTTACTTTGCATTCCCTTACTTCGAGTCGAACCACTTGGCCAACCTGTTAGTCTCACCACTTGACCCCTGTGGTATAAAGTATATGCTTTGGAGCCTGAACTGCTATACCTTGTCCTACTGCTTCGAGTATCGAAGTCTTCACATTATACTTTGGATACTTCTGCAGACTCGAAGGTTAGCCTCGGTTCGAACTGTCCTTACACCTATGAAGTCTAGCGTTAATGCCTCCTAGGCGTGCCCGCCACCTCCTATGGTTTAATGTTAAGAAGATTTGACGTCTTGAGCCACTCCTCCACCTCTATAGGATCTCTTTTCGACATGTTATCACCCGACCTAGAAACAGCCCTCGCCGTCGTGCTTACACGTCTATCTTTTCCTAGCTGGTAGGATGCTCTTTTAGATATATTTGGTCAGAGTCCATCCTGGCTGTCTACTATAATAAGACAGTAGTATTCTTAGCTAGAAAGTTTGCAGCCCTCTTGCAGTAGCACCTACAATTGACATACTGCTAGATGGAAGAGATGGCGCCTGCTGTTAAGGAAGCTAGAGGAGGAAAGGGGATCTAGGGCTTTGTAGACGGCACCTTTCGAGGCTTTTGCTAGCCTGTTGGACAAGAAGCATAGCGCTAGGTATATTCTATGCATAAACGTTCTTACGGCTTAAACTAGCAAGCTGTTGTAACACCTAATGGACTTGTCTCATTGCTATTAGGACCATTTACTAGCCTAACAAATGACTAGGCGATGTGGAAAGCCTCTGGCTCTCTGACAGGTTATGGCCAGCTCACCTAGATCACTAATGCTTTATGTTTATAGAGACCCAGCTTACTCCTGTACCTTTGGAACCCTCTGTCCATTTGAGGATCCTCATGACCGACACTGGCTGTCTGTAGAAAAGAAGGAGTATAATGCAAGGCTTGCTGCTGTGTGTATTGCTGTTAAGAATGCATTTAGGCAAACTTAGGTCCTGTAGACCTATACTTCTTTTAGTAAAGCCTTACAAGGAGGATATCAGCTAGTAGCAGCATACTTTATAGTCACTATCTTACTATCAAATTGCTTCACATGCATTAGGGGTAATTCAATATCAAACAGGTTCTTATTACCTCCTCTATTAATAGAGGAGTATCCACAAAGGTAAGTCTAGCTACCTGCTATTTTACTCCTTATTCTGCATATTCTCTAGGATTTCTAGAACCTGGCTAATTCTAGAATCTAGCCTGCAAAGCCGCTCCTTAACGCCATTAATTCGATCTCTAACTCGATCTCTATGCCCTCGATCTGTTTGCTAACATCTAAGCCTTCACCCCCCTACTCACCATAGGCTATATAAGTGTCAACAAGCTGACAGATGTCAGTTCCAATGTTGTCCTCTGCTTCATCCTAGTCTATGTGCCGTTGGCGTTTTCAAGAAACTTAAGATGGAGGCGTTGCTGCTAACAAGTCAGAGTTGGCTGAGCTAGCGGCAATGCTTGCTAAACGAGACAGCAGCTGTCTCTTCTCTGTCTATAGAGATAGCTGTGCTTGCCGAAAGGCCCTTGCCTTAGCAGATTCACTGTCGACTTGGCTTCGAGAATTAGCCCAAATATCCTCCACTTGTCGCTGCTCCTAAACAACATCCACCTAGTCCTCAAGGGCTATAAGCTAGTCAGATTGGCCCTCTTATGTACCAGATTCCTCTATTAGCAGCTCTTCCTCTCGCTCTTTTATAAGCTTGATAATTGTTCGGCTTAGGGTATTGTGTGGTGGCCTGTCATTTAGTTGAGCCACTTCAGAGGCCACATTGGCCCAGAACCTCTTGTCAGTAACATCAGTGGCGCCGTAGGCATCTTTTCGACTAAGGGCAATTCGGATGATCAAAAGCTTGTTGGTTTCAGTAAGCTGAGGTAAGGCTTTCCTTAGGTTTTGCATCATTAGCAGCGACGTTGTCGATACTGAGTGCGAGTGCGACCACTGCTTGTGGTGTTACCGCTCATGGTAGCGGTGACACCACGAGCGGTAACACCACAAGCAGTGACCACGAGCGGTATTGCTGCTAACATTGCTATAGGCGGCAGTCTTAGGCTTTGGAGTGGAGCAAATTAGGGGTCGATAGACCAAGAGAATTCCATAATATAGACCAGTTACTACAGTAGAATACAGAAGTTTGCCGTTTAAACAAAATTTGATTCTAACTACTTACAATGACTACTAGCTAGATGAGGAGTTGTACGGCTGTGACAACTAGTTGTCATGGCCGTGTATCTAGAACAGGAGTCTCATTTCCATGGTGCGGGGCGACCTTAACCCTTTCCAAAATACGCTAGCTGCAAAATGTTGCAATTCACAAGTTGTAACTGCTGCTAAAGTGGTGTAGTAAGTGGGCGGGTAGGGGGAGGTGCTGGCAGGCGCAAAAGGATACATCGCAGTACTTCTGTTGCCATACAAATATATATGCAAGTGGAAGTACCTATATGTACCCTTTTGCGACTGCCACTACTACAAATTACCCCTATTCGACCACCACTTTTGTTATAAAATATCTTTGTAACGTAGCTACTATATTGTATAAAAATAAAGGAGGTTATAGTAATATAACCTAATGTCGGATACTAAAGAGCTAGAGTTGATTGCTCTTACTGTTTGTGCAGCAGCCTTACTTGTTCGACGTCATCGCTAGCGCCGATATTACTTGTGGCTTATACAGTCTTTACACATAACTTAATGCCTATAAGCCTAGAAGGTATGAACCTAGCCACACCGTCGTTGTGGGAGTGATAGGTACAGAGGAGTAGAGTGTCGTGTTGAAAGACGTGACGGTTGTATGGGGGAGATGGGGGCTACACATATATATAGACGATGGGAGGGGAGCTCGAAGTGCCAGAAGGGTGGCTGCCATGGCTACTTCGACGCCTTCAAAATCATGTCGAACGTCGTCAACCAAAGCCGAAGACTCAACGCCCAGCTGGATACTACCAAAGACTTAAAAACAAGCATGATGACCTAAATACTGTTATCAAACGAAAGTATGCCCTTGAGACTGAATGCAATCTTGACGTGATTAGAGGCAAGTTTATAAGGTAAGGGAACAATACGCCTAAATTGAGACATTGGAATGGCTGTCTTAACTCTCACCTAGGTTCTGTCATGATGAGCATTTGGGGGACTGGCGTTCTGCGATCAAGAACTGCTCTAGAGGGACCATGATATCATTCACCCAGCATATGTACGATAAAGGCCGGGTGAGGAAGAGGGCTGCGATGACACAATACAGAGCACAGTTTGGAATGCTATACAACAAAGAGAATGGCCGTCTAGTGGATACTAATGATAGAAAGGAAGTCCTAAAAGTATGCTGCTTTCTATCCATTGCTGCTTAATCTAAAATTGCTAATATCCGTAGTACGTAGACACGCTGCCGCCGGATAGGACTGTCAAGTCGAAGCCTGTCTTAGGGGTGGACGACCTCCTACTTTTGCTCAACTGCCACTGGGCCTGTGACAAATCTGTATATCCTACAGAGCGGTACCGAGTTCAGTTTGCGTTGATACTACTCCTCCTCTTCAGCACAGGGTGTCAGCCTGCAGAGCTAGTCGATGCTAAAAGGAAACAAAGAGATAATCCCAGTTCTGACGACGACAATCCCAGCTCTAACGACGATAACCCCGAAGCTGACGTTGATATGGGCGGAGTAGAAGGAGACATTAGACTCTATGATGCGCTCTGCTATGAGGATGTCCGCCTACTGGTCGTGCACGATCCCAACAATAGCGTGCGAGATGTGCTCGCTATGGAGGTTAAACTGTCTCATCACAAAGGTCACAATAATCGACCAAAGCCGTGAGTCGACCAACAGTTTTAAGATATACCTTCTCAAAATCGAACTAACAGGTGTTCGCAGAACGATATTTTTCTTTACCGAAGTCGACGACCCCATTTTTTGTGCCATCACGCACTTCGTAACCCTTGCACTCGCAGATAACGCATTCGACGCACCAAGCCTAACTACTCCTCGACGTATCTTCGAGGAGAGGGTACATGGTCCAGTCAATTGTACAGAGCTCCACTGGAAGGAGGAAAAGCTCAAGACACCAATATTCCGCCGATATGGTTCCAAGGCGGCCCTTCCATACAATCAGCTTCGTGATCCCCTCGACCGTCTTGGTAAGATATGAGGCATCAAGGAGAAGCTAACTAGCTACTGCTTTCGACGTGGGACAGCCAATGTCGTTGATCGTAAGTTGTTTATGGGAGCTTAAGAAGGATATCACTCTTGCTAATATGTACTTTTTTGCTATCTAGATGCTGCTACTGATGCTGTTCGGGACCAGGTGATGCGACACAATGCAAACTCTGCTCTCCATAAGGGACACTACGCCAATGAGAAAGTGCGGTTTGATGTTCAGTCTGCTGGCCTCGGGCGTCCCTCTGTAGATGGCGTCCTTCGCATGCTGATGCATATGAGCCTCATGTGCGACCCTCGCGCACCAGTTCACGTCCCTGACGAGTACCTAGCTGTGCTTTCCCCCGATCCTGTTATCACCGCACTTGAGCAGGAGCGAGAGCAACTGAAAGCTGGAGCGTACAGAATTCAGGGGACGAGCATCGAGGCAGAAGTTCGGCGACTTACTGCTGCGATCGGTAGTGCTAGGACTAAGCGTCGAAACATTATCTCTCAGGAATTCCAGGATGAATATTTCCGCCGCCGCCCAACGGAAGACATTGAGAGGCATAACAATGGGCAGCTCGAGGAAGAGTACATCGAGCCAGTGGTTAAGCATCAGATCCCACAGAGGACGCAGTTAGTCGATCTCATCTGTCCTCGCGTCACAGATATCACACTGCAGAATGCTGTCAAGCGTCGCATTCAGGTCGCTGAACTCATGTTGGCTCTCTGCAAATGCCGTGAGGTTCCCTCACGATACCGTCTTAGCGTCGGCATTCCTCCACCAAGTATCTTCAAAGAAGAGTCCCCTGAGCTCGGGCCCCTTGATCCCATTTTCCCCCTTAAATTAAGCAAGAAGCAGTGTCCATTCTGCATCGGGGATGAATCGAAGAGCTACGAACAGAGGATAGGCGAATTTTGCCGCCCTGCGACGATGATGAATCACGTTGAAAACATTCACCTTAAAGGACGAGATCCGAAGGCTAAGATAGAGTGTTTTCACCCAACATGCAAGTCGCAAGGACTTGTTCTCGAAAAGTTGGAGTATTTCAAAAGTCACGTGGAGTTGGTTATAAGATTACACTTCGAAGATGATGAAAGCTGCTCTTGAGCCGCCTAGGTTAGGCGTGGCAGGGTCGTGGCTTAGCAACGGAATTCTACGGCGGTCAAAGCATGATATAGAATTAGAAGTAAAAAGTGGCATGGTGCTTTAGTTTTGATCTTTTTAGATTTGGCGTTTGGCTGTCGTATGCGAATAGACTTGGATCGCATAATTTGTTTGTCACGACATTTATTAGGTAATCACTAGCGACAGAGACTAAGCATAGATATTATACAGAGTTCAAGTCTGTATTTGACTATATTAGCCATGAACCGGTGTTTGTATGAATGCATTTCTGGAAACGCTCCAAGATTGTGCCGATAGACCCTTAATCTTTCAAGGTTCAGGTCGGTTATAAAATCATGCTTCCCGACAAAAAAGAAGCGTGGCCACGGCAAACCTCCCATGCCACCAATGGAGAAGAAGGTAAAATATAAAATGACAAAAACATACAACAGTGGGTATTCGCTGGTGGTCACCCACCCAACTACTAATCCACCGATCTCAAGGTTATGTATGGCAGAGCGGACGGGATGCCCAGTTCTCTTGAGTCTATGGTCGTATGTGATAACTACTTGCTTATGAAAAGATACATACCATATATACCCTGCTGAGCAGGGTTTTATATAGCCTGCTTCCCATGCGGATATCTGTTACTTGATCGAGAACCAGCAGACTTTGGGAGACTCAACCACCAAGAGGCGGCATATATTTTAACCTGGAGCTTAGACTCGCAAGCTTATCTTTGAGCGTCGTTGCTGGTCCTCAGAGCCCGGAGATGGGCTCATTAATACGTCGTCATCTGCGGGCGCTGTTCATTATACTGTTTTGCTCGTCGTAATTCTCGAGAGGTAGAAGTGCTACCCTAGTTTACGGACCTCAGCCGGAGTGCGATTCATTGTTGTTATAAGGCTCAGCGTCCTTTGATTCCTGCTCTGGGACCACCAAGAAGCTAGGAGAGAGGGGACCTTGGATAACGATATTCGTGGATAGTCTTGCCACATATGGATGTTGAAGGACCTCACTGATGGAGCATGCCTTGGTTTCTCCCGTTTTATAGTCCTTCAGTGTTGGCGATGATCCTGGCCCTTCCGGCTCGGGCGGACAGCCGCAAGATCCTCTATCGGCAGTACAGTGGTTTAAGTGAGTTAGCTGCCATTCAGTATGAGGTACACTAAAAGCTTTGACCTCTGTCGCGCAGCAATGGAGGTTGGTGGGAAGAAACGCTGAATTCACTAGAGTAACATGCACTAGTTGGGTATAATAAGCAGTGGCCCTAGTTTAATCTGTAAATATGAAAATCTCCCTGACGAATGTCCTAAAATGACCAGTCTATCCCGAACGGCCATACAATCGATAATCAGTAGATAGCCAGAGGAAATTCGTCGTGCCTTCCGTTAGCCAATAATTGAACACGTGTAAAGTTGGTAACCCCTTGCCATGAGAAGGCGACTGTCGTGACCGGGCCCGAGTGGCCCTCGAGCGTCTGGAGCGGCGCTCCTGTCGCAGCATCCCAGAGCCGCACCCTCCCATCGTCAGAGCCCGAGACGGCCTGCCTGCTGTTAGGTGAGAAGGCGACTGACGTGACCGGGCCGGTGTGGCCCTCGAGCGTCTGGAGCGGCACTCCTGTCGCAGCATCCCAGAGCCGCACCATCTCATCATCAGACCCCGAGACGACCTGCCTGCCGTCGGGTGAAAAGGCGACTGACATGACCGGGCCCGAGTGGCCCCCGAGCGTCTGGAGTGGCGCTCCTGTCGCAGCATCCCAGAGCCGTACCGTCACATCGTGAGAGCCCGAGACGACCTGCCTGCCGTCGGGTGAGAAGGCGACTGATGTGACCCAGCCCGAGTGGCCCTCGAGTGTCTGCAGTGCAGCATTCCAATCTTCCTGCACTTTTGTCTTCATTTGGATCCAAGGTGGGATAAACTTCTCGAATTGTCTCCGAACAATGCTCTTCTCGGGGGCAAAAACAAGTGCTGAACAGTATAACTGTAGGGGTGCCTGTTCAATCACCGATCGGTTATATAAGGCGAATCGCTTTGCATCATGAATAAATGCCTGTAAATTGGGGCTTTCGTCAACCTAATGACAAGTTAATTCGACTCTTATAAATGAGATAGATAGAATACCGAAATGTGAGCCTCTGAGGACAATATTGCTTGGATCCCTTCTGATATCTTTCCCATCCACCCTAGTGCCTCAAGCCAGTGCAGTAGGTGAGCCTGCAGAAACTGATGAACTTCCCTGCCACTGTGAACTTGGACATCACCCTTTTGCAGATGCTGGACCCAGTAAAGACATGCATATTGAACTTCAGGAGGAAGGCATTTCTCCATCCAAGTGCTCTCAACTTGGCTAGCTTGACTACCAGGAGCATGCATTTCGCAGACATCCTTCTGAAGTGTCTGGGACATTAGCTGTATGCAGCCAGTAGCTAATATCTGGTGTGCCTCCTTCTCATCCACCCAGAAATCCCCACATCGATCTTTACGGAGGAGGAAGTCGCGAAATGATGGGTGATGTAAGCGGAGCGGGCGAGTCGGGTCCTCTGGAATATCAAGGATCGCATAAAGGTCCTCAAATGACTGGTCAACATCTTCCCTTGGAACGTGCAATAGCATACTCAATGAAGACGTAGAAAGAGGTGAGAGCAACGCTACTATGCTTCCAAGTGTATGCTTTAACATACCACATACCTCTTCTTTCTCTTCATCTGAATATTCTGAAGATATCGATTGCTTGAGGACAGCAAGGTAGATCTCGTCGAGATGCTTCTCTGGCGCAGTAATAGTGCTACTGCTGCTTTTGAGAATTGTATCCAGTCTCTTGCGTGCGAATCGCCTCCCTTCACTAATAAACCGACATGCTGTTGCCACCCAAATGAAGAGACCACAAGTAGAACCACTTCGCCTGGCCAGTCTGCTCCAAGACTCCAATCCTGCCTGATTTTCCTTAGGGTATATTCCAGGAACAGAGAGATATCATGGTTGATAATTGCCGGCGGTATATTTTGGAGTATGAAGTCATGGTGGTCGGCTTGTGGGATACGGTGTATACCGTGTCGGATTGGAATTTCGGGTCTGCTGGTAAGAAAGACTCGAAGTCGTACCATCTTCAGTGAGCGAGCCTCAGCTAAGAGCTCTAGAATTTTCCGGACATTGTTATCACCCTCACATTCGTCGAGCGCATCAACAACGAGAACGTATGACTGGTGAGATTTCGTTAGCTCTGATAGGGGACCGAGAACAAGCTGGCGCCACTGGTCTAAGAGGGACAGGTTTGCAATATCACTCCGCTCCACGATAGCATCACAGATATGCTTTTGAAGAGAAGGTATAGTTTTTGCAAGTTGCACCGCTAGACTTGTAAAGAACTTGCCGGCGTGGCTCACGTCTCCGCCAGCCTTTGAGAAGAAGAAGCTGGCTCCAAGACGCTTCTGCTCATTGTATCTGCGGGCGACGGTGCGGGAGATTGTTGACTTTCCCGTCCCAGCCAGGCCATTCAGCCAGAAGATGCATCGCTCATCTTGTCCATCTTTTCCATCAGCCCACTCATATATCTCTTGTAGAAGGTCGACGCGCGTGTCAGCGAGGCAGGTAGGTTCGTGTTGCCGGTAGTAGGAATTGAACGGCGCGTGCCTTACCGGCGGAGGCCGTTTTTTTTTGACCCTGCTAGCAGAGTCCAATAGGATGCTGAGTAAATCTTGTATGGGGCATATGTGGGCCGAGTGATAGAGCCTGCACAATTCCAGGACTAGTTGCCCCACACAACCTCTCCACAATGAGCTATTCCAGCACTATTATTGGTATCTTAGATAAGCTCATATATACCAAATGGTATATATGAGCGAATCAAATTACAGTATACTTGGGGATATAATAACAAAATAGATCTGACATTGTAACACAATAGTTTCGTCATAGTCAGAAGCGTGTATGAGCGTATGTTAGGGCTATAATACAGGGTTATAATATCATTACAATATAGAGTTTACAGTGGAAGCAGTTTCGGGAGGTTCTAGGAGAGAATCGGATCCATTTTCTCTATTTACTGTATTCTAATATACACTGTCAGAAGTAATTCCAGACGTAACCGTTTGATCCTCCACTAATGGCCATATACCAAACAACAATAGTACTCTGCTGCTGTTTGCTTTATCCTGACCCTGAAGGGGTTTGGCAAGCGCTCAAAGGGCTGTTAGAGGAAAGATGGGTATCAATATCCGTGGTATCCCCACTGACTTTTCCTTCGGTATGGACAACCGGAGGGTCCAACGGAAGAATCAGTTCTGGTAGAGCAAGCTCTTGTACATGTTCAGAGCTGGCTGCAGGGTCACCAATGGTTGCAGCACCAACCTCCTCTACCAACGCTGTAATAGGAGTTGCTGTAGCAGCTTCGCCCCTTACAAACCGACGGAGTGCAGCACTCCGATCCTTGTCGGTAGCAGTGCAGTACACTGGGGCAGAAAACGGCCCGTCATCCTCTTCGTTGCGATTGAGTAGAGCATTGTACTTGATGTGGGGTGACACCTTCATGCCAGTCCTAGTTTGTCCAGAACGGTGGGCAATAACGAGTCGCAGGCCTCGTTCAGTGATGGCGGAGTCAAGAGACTCTTGAATCTCTTGACCCGTATATAGATGATCTGGATCCATGCTTAGGAGAACAAGGAAGTCAAGTTCGTCTTGATCATAAAGGGCTTTATCCTCTGGCGACAACTTTACCCAGGCCTTCCTGAAGTCCGAAATGTATTTGTCTGGTGTAATACCCTCCCCCTCGTCGCTGTTGTCAGAGACCGCATTACTGTGGTTGGAATCGTTATCAGTGTCGTATTTCGCAGGAGAATAGGTTGGATCAGCAGATTCAAGTTGATGAGATAGGTCGTCAACTTCATCATCGGTATTCTCAAGCTCTTGTAGGACACGCTTCCGCTTTCGCATGTTCCGACCCGCTGGCAAGGCTTCCTCTTCTGGTGAAACCAAATTAGGATCCTTAGGAATAGAAACCTCGCCCCAAGCGCGAAGCTTCAATGGTAGGATCTTTCGGCCACACAACGCCTTTCGGCCCTCTTTGGAATTGTGTGCAGCCAACACTTCATCCCGACTGCTAATCAATGCGTCTGCAATAGCCTGGAATGACATAGGTGATTGGAGCTTGGTCAATACATCTATAATGCTCTTGTCGATCTGTTTGGTTTCGCGCCAGGCATCATGAGAATTCACAACCGAGAGCCTCACAATTGTAACCTTTTCCTTTTGAGACACCTATATAACGATTAGACCTCTTCTCTGTACATGTTCCAGGTAAGAGGGGGGCACTTACTCTGATAGGTCGATAGTGTACCTGCAACTCTGATGGCAGGTTGATAGCTGTGGTAATCGAGCACACACGATGACATGCTCCATCCAGGTTAGCGCCTTGCGAGGAGACCTGGTACATCATAATCAAGACCGTAAGGTTGGAGTGGGGGTTGTTGAACTCCTGAATAAGCGCAATGCGCTGGGCATCGGTAAGGCCAGCATGCAGAACCTCTGCCCGAATGTATACTGACTTCAGAACTGTCTCGATAAACCATGCTGACACTGGGATGTCCTCGGAACACAACAGTTTGCTCCGTCCTCCGTCTGGTTTCTGTTTGAGACAATGATCTGTCACATCCTTCAAAATCCAGCGCAGCTTCGGACTACCAAAGGTAAGGTGGCGAAGAAGGTCAGTAGCGTCCTTGATTAACCGATCGCCAGCTCGCAGAGTAGCGTGCGCCAGTTGTAAACCTGTAAAGCCCTGTGTACGAAGTATATTGATGGTTGCCACTGTATCATTGAGTCGCTTCTTTCGTACCGTTGTATTCTCCAGGGTGTCGTGAAATCGACTTAGCATAGTCGAAACTGCATTAACTGTCATCTTCCTCAATGGGCCAGTCACACAAGGAAAGCTCTTGATCTCTGACGATGGATCAATACGGCTCTGTTTCTGTTCTGTCCACAGCGCAAGACCTTCTTCGTAATCCTTTACAAAGGACTGATGAAACATCTGGTACTCAGCAGCTTCAGCTGAGTTCATTCGGAGCTGGACAGGGGTAATTTCGTACGGCGGCATCAGATTCTTCAGCGACAAACGTCCTCCGTGGCAGTCCGTAGGGATTGATGTTGCAGTTGACCGATGAAGGAGAAGCAATTGCTCCAAGCATCTGTACAACTTGTTTATAGTTGTCTTGTCCTTACTGTTGATAAGTGTTCGGACACGATAAGGGTCTGTAGCGATGAGGTTCTTCCACGACGTGTGCAGTACATCTGGCAGAAGTAGGAGCTCGAAGTCCTTGTAATTGCCGTTGAGTGAATCTACCCATGTAGATCTCTCCTCTGTCGAAGAGAGGGACTTTGATATCTGAGGCCATAGAATGTTGAGAGGTCCAAGAATATCCTTTTATCAATTAGCCTAGCTCTGTACATGTACAGGAGTGGTCTGACTTACAGAGCTCTGATTCTGAATTGGTGTACCAGTAATAAACCAATGATGCCGCGCGTTCAACCTTGCAACTGCCACATGGATGTTAGTTAGAGGATTTCGCACTTTGTGGCCTTCATCCATAATAACGGTGTGAAAGACACCCTTCCATCTTCCAATCCATTCTGACGGCTTAAACTGGGTAGTATCGCCAGGCTGTCGACGCGGTTTCTGAAGTGTTCGAGCGGCAAGCGTGTCATAAGACGTAAGGATTACTGTCTTGGCAGCCATTCGGTTGTTTTGGTCAAATATAAAACGGAGACCGGCCGGAAACTTCTTCGGACTATGGGGGTGGCTTCGCATTGCCTTGGATGAAATCCACCGTAATGAGGAAGCTCCGTCTGGTGGCGAGTCCCCGTATGCAAGGATCAGGTTGATTCCCTTGAAGTTCTTTGTTATGTCGAGCCTCCATTGCTCTATCACCGGCCCAGCTGGCGCCAATATCAAGTGCGGTCTGTAATTACCTGGCGTCTCTGGTGTAAAGAACTGGATGACCCACTCGAGATACAAACATGAGGTGTAGGTTTTCCCCAAGCCCATATTATCGACAAGTACCCCGCCATATGTGCGAGCTGTTTGAAGTTCGTCGGCTTGAAGTTGCCCTTCCTTTGTTGGAGCGTGTGTATAACCGTAAGCTTTGAGGATCATCCACAAGAACCCGGTAACCTGGTGGCCAAGAGGCCGGATTTGTACTGTTGGGAGTGACCGTAGAACATATTTGGCAAGAGTGTGCTCCTTATCATGCCATGTGTCGAAATGAGCGTCTGCGATTATAAGGCAGGCATCGAGAGGAGGGCCTGTCTGGGACTCATCCCCCATGAAGAGCTTTTGCATCTTATAAAAGTCTTCCATACTTGTTGCATCCTCGCTTGTTACTGGAAGCTATATCGCAATTAGCGTTAGTGGTGTCTCTGTACATGTACAGAGTTGGATGCTTACGTCTGCATTTAGAGTTGTAGAAGTGGCAGCAGCCATTCCACTCTGAATCTCTTGCTGAACAATTGAAGGCAGGCCAGCCAAGTTTAGGGCCTTCTTTGGCGCAACATTAGCAACACGTAGAGTACCGATAACCTTTCGGATAAATGCCTCAATGCCAGCTGGGGTTGATACGTCGACACCAAGGTGCCATGCTTGCGATTCTGCAGAGTTGCAATCACCAAACAATTTCGTAGGAGTTACCATGCCACGGATCCCGTGATGGTTTGATCCTGAAAGGACCCTTCCAAGTATGATAGTGCAGGTTTATCGCGCATCATCTTCGCTGTGTGTGGACCTGTTGGGACCTCAGGGCCTTTCCCCTTTATGTCATGTTGAGTGGGAGGGAGTGGAGGCGAAGGGCCTACAACGGCTGTAAAATCTTCTCCGGTAGTAGTCTCTCCAGTAGATGCGTTATTGACTGTAGCTATTGTGCTCTCGTTGATGCTACAAACCTGGATAGGGCCCCCATCGAACTCATAAGGATACGGCCCATCCTCATCTGCATCAACAACTTTGAGGGAATAGCCGATGCGGAAACAGGTACCAGATTGAAGGATGTCGAGCACATCAGTCCATGGTATAACAACATCAGGATTGTCATTGTCGTAGATGATCCATGAGCCCTCCTCTGGAACATGTACAGGGCCGCAGTCTGTATCAGGAAGAGTAGTTGAGACCAAGGTAAGGGTGCTGAAGTCGCATCTGAGCCGCGGGAGCAGAAGCTCATGGCGTAGGTGATCACGCCACTGGGGTGCGATCTCGAAGTCTCGAATCTCATGCTTGTAGTCAACGCTGTCCTTCAACAATCGGATCTTCTTTCGCTTCAGGTATGAATTCATATGACGCAGAAGATCCACATTATCGTCTGTTCCCTCCTCATGGACAAACTGGAGGGTAACCTGGAGTGGGATGTGCTTGTCTTGGTTCATAAGACCAATGATGGAAGTCGCTCCAGGAATCTCAACCACAGTATCACTGCCCATCCAAGATGGGAGCCTGTCTTGAAGTACACTTCCAGATTCGAAATAGGTGCCCTTTGTAAGTTTGCCTTTGATCGTAGCAAACTTCGACGTTGTAGTATGATAAAGTAGGTAGCGAATACACGTATAAGCTCTTGAATACCGCTCCATGGCATGCTCGCTATGTAAAACAAGCGGGCCAAGTGTAGGGGCAAGCACTGCCTTCATGTCGAATGCTGGGACAAAGAACCCCTTCACACCTGACTGATGAACGCGTAGATTGGTAAACTGCGCCTTTAGCTCAGGGTCGTCATGGGTCAATAGGTCCATATCTTCAAGGGCATTGGCAACGTGGTGTATAATCCCAGCAAATAGCAGTGTAAGTGCTCGGGTTGTGTTCTCCGTATCTGCGTTGTCCTCTTCGGTTCGAGCATCGAAAGCTGAAATAAGAGTGTCGATATTGGCCTCAAATTCATATGCATCAGCATCGTCGATTGAAGCCTCCAATATGGAAGTTGCATTGGTCTGTAGCTTGTTCTTCAGAGTGGTTTCGAATACCATTGCTCCCTTCATTACAGGCCATGACCATTTCAGGTGGCGTAAGTGGATGGTGTCGGTATAGCCAAGGTATCCAGCAACTGACGATTCGGCCAGCCTTGACATGTCGTTGAGTGGGTTCCCCGGTGCCCACTTTGTCACCTGATACTGCAAGGCTGCAGCGCGCTTCCTTGAAGTCTATTGCTGTATTAGTCCCGTGTACATGTTCAGAGAGGGGCACCTTACCTCATTCTTTGCAGAGCTGCTTCCGGATGGGTTTGGCTCCTTTTGAGCCTTTGGTTCGGATTTCTGAGGAATGCCATGCGTCTTTGCGCGTTTGGAAGGGGGTGTGGTTGACATAGTAATTGTTCTAGAGGTATTAGAACCATGCCTCTGTACATGTTCGGGATATTCTAGGGTTCTCACCTTCAATTCACCCGGGTGAATTTCAAAACAGCGCCAGTGAGGTTGTTGGTGTGGAAATGAGGTAAAACAAGTTGGTCGCACAGTGTGTTGGTGTTGGAGTGAGTGAATTTGAGTATTGGCAATGATGCTCTTCGATATTTGGCCAGGTTTGGCCAGTTGGCCTCACACCAGCTTGTAGATAGCTTCGTTTGGTCAGTAAGATGAATGTAAAAGGAAATAAACAAAGTAATAGATAGTTGCACTTACTCGAAGCTATTCCAAGGGCCAAAGAACAGCCAGACAGCACATGTTGTTGTTGTTGTTGTTGTTGGTGGTGGTGGTTGAAGGAAGAAGTTGAGAGTTGATATCCGGAGGTTGATTTGGCCAATAGACCCCACCAAAGTGATGGAACATGTATAGAGGGCGCTTGACAATCCGCTTACTACTGGAAGCGTACGTCCCAAGTACAACGAATATACTGATTTGGATAGAGTTCGCTATTTGGAGAGGGTACCATATATATCTCATCTGCCTTAAGTTGCGGCAGGGTGACAATTTGACGGGCTGAGGTTTGGGTAAATATAGGAAGGTTAAGCCACTGTATCTTAGTTACTATTCTGAACCAACTTATTTATAAGAATGAAGACGTGGGGCAACTTGATCAGGACTAGGGGCATAAGTAAACAAGCCAATTATCCTGCCAAACGTGCTGTCAATAGTTAGCACTATATCATTCTGCTGTAGTGTTCGCCGTCGGGAACTATCTATAATAGAATATGTCAATTTCTCATACCAGCGGAAACGGGTATTACCAAACAATACCGAGTGGTAGCCATATTTAGTAAGGGTTCCTTCGAACATATTTAAAAAGGGTATGGTAAACTGTCGAGCTTTGATAGGCAGTTCCTGTAGGACGCATGCTTTGCTTGATAACTCACCCTGTACTCGGGCATCAATATGCAAGTTGTTAGAATGTATATTCCGGTGAACCCCTGACTGTGATGTTAATACTCGCCTGTCAGCAACAGTTAGTAGGGTTTCGAATACAGCTGGCAGCTGTCCCGAATCCTCATAATCTGAGCAGAGATCTCTATACATGTGTGGAGGAAGGCACCACACAGAGTATACCGTAGCGTTGAGAATATACACTCCTGGATAAGTAAGTCACGCTCGGGTCGTCTATGATTTGTCCGAGTAACTGCCTCCTTGAAAAACTTGTGCTTATCCTCTCCCCAGAACACATTTGTATTCCAGACAACCCCGTACTCCTCCATCATTTGGTTAAAATGTAACGCAATATGGTAATTCGGAAGTCTGCCTGCATAACCAGGAATACAAGAACTATCTTGAGTATTGTTGCCTTGGTCGTCCGTACTTGTCTCAGTATCGGAACCACTTTGGACGTAACTATTCGAGTATAGAGGGATAGACAGCGCAGGGCTTCTCCTACTACGAGAAGGTTGTCTAGTTTCTACACTCTCTGACGACTTCGCTGCAGCTTTCATAAGACATAAAAAACTAGCTCTCCCTCCAATATGACATTGTGGAATTCTAGCCGCTCCTTACTCGTGAGGCTAGTTGAGGACACGAAATTACTCCGTGCAATATGACCAAGGCACGGACAATGAAATCTACATCAGTTCTGGTATGTATAGGCCGGTGTGTCACTGGACATTCGCGGGCAAGGGCTAGCTGGAACGTATGCCGTATATGGATAGTCTTTAGCCAACCGCGAAGTATTAATGGCACGATATTGACGCCTTCCCACACTCGCTCATTGACCAGGACCGTATGTGCTTCTCTGGCGATTGGATTCGACTCCAGCCAGGCGGGAACGTATATGTCTGGAACTGTTTAGTAAACTCAACCTGGGCAACTGGAGTTAGCAATGGCCCATATAATATTGGATATAGTCTCCGAACGATACCAAGGAACTCACTGTGTGCTGGATGGGGGGCGGCTTATAATAATCAAGTGCTGGTATTACAGACTGTAAGGCAGATGGCTGGTCAGCTAACCCATGTCGGCGACCAAATTGTAACCGAGTTGACTTTGAGGTAAGTTTATCCATCTGCATGCGTAGGTCCTGTACTTGGTAGTGGAACCGACCATGGCGTGCAATATCTCTTCTGAGATCAGCCCTTGTATCAAGGCTTGCATCACAGAACCGACAGCAGAGGTTAGCCCTTGGGGAAAGAAAACCAGCTGACTGTTGTTGCCCTTTCATATCACCTAGAATAGTAATGAACGGGGCCCATACTACTGTCTTTACTCCTCTAATAACCATTGGGCTTCCACGCTCAAGGGCCCCTATACATGTTCGGAGGACCGATACTGTAGCATCAAGCTGAGAACCATGGGGCCCAAGGGTAGAGTATGACTATTCATGCTCCTTTGTCGCTGCTCAATACCAAGCCCAGCTGGCATCATATATATACTCCAGTAACTGAGCGGTACATGTTGCGGTATAGTCCAAAATCGTCAATAAACATAATGAGGAGGGGCAGTGACAGTACTCCTGCCATAACTGTAGCCATAAGGTACTCTCGGCCGTATTGCTTAATCTCTAGCCCCCACGTATTGGTGTACTCTTCTGGATATCAACGATGCCATGGGCCTTGGTAAAGATCTTAGTAACTGCCCAGGGTGTCCGTATAGTACCATCACCCCACTGGATGCTAATATCGGGTCGACGGTGTAATACCTGGTTTGGCTGGACCCAGACTAAACCCTCGTTGTCAATAATGCGCTCACTTGTTGACAGCTTTCTAATTTCCTCCTGTAGTCCACGGGACTGGTATAGTATGTCGTTCGATGCAATAAAGGCCTGATATGAAGGAGTACTGTATTGATAGTAGTAGACAGTTCCCGTCTATCACGCCCAACAAACACTACCTGCCCTGTATGCTTGGAGGTGGAGCTACAACAGGTCTGACTTTTGCACTTATACTGGACAAAGTCTGAGGGAAATATTGGCTCTCCACCTTATATAGGGCAAAGTCGCTGCCACAGGTCCGAATTGAAGAGCCCCATGCACGGGAATGGTAAAACTCGGATGGATTGTCTACAATCTCGGCCATTCCTTGGTGTATTGGCTGACCGAGTGTTGATGATAGTATAGTGGCAGCGATAACCCGCGGGTCAAAGAAGTATATATAGCTTTGGGACGTTGCTGCATTGCCTGATGGCTGTTTATCCATCCGGACATCAACAACTGATCTTTGGAGCGCGGTAGTAAAGGAAGGCGACGACGGCACCACTTTTGGAGTGTTGCAAGGTTTTCTGGGAGCTGTCGAAACTCCTCATTTGGAAGAAGTCGTAAAACTTGGAGTAAAGCCTTATAAGTCTGCCGGGTAACCCGGGTGTGTATCGCACCAGAGTCCGAATGCCATTGTAAAGTCAGATACTGGCGCTGAGCGAGGGTTCAGTGCAGATAGATCAATGACCTCATTGCTTGTAAAATGAATCTTGGGAGTGTTTTCACTCTCTACAGAGTTACTATCCGAGCTGTTGTCCCCCATAGCCATGCTATTATAATCGTCACAATAAAGAGCGTCCTTTGAACATGTATAGGAAGAGCTGGCTCCATAATTGGCATATTAGATCCTGTGTTGGCCGGTTGATCGTTGGAGATAAAGGCAGGACTACTATTGCTGTCACTATCATACATTGTGTAGTAGTCTTCTGGCTGGTTTAATGTTAGCGAGGAGGTATTATACAGGTTTGGATGCTACTTGTTTCATTATTAGGAATAGGAAGCTGCAGGTGTCGTCTCCGTACAGCCTCTGCCTGGCCTATTTGTGTAGTCCGATGTGCAACATGTCTTCGAAGGTTTGCACTATAAGTTGGCCACTTGCGCCTTCGCCGACGATTTGGATTGCCAAAATCCTCAGCTGTATATGTTGTATCTGGGCTTAAGTCCATTATGATTCACTATATGTTGCTTGAAGACCTCCTGTTGATACGGGGGTTATATTATAGTAAGAGCCGCATACAGAGTTGGATAATACTACTGTGTTAGTCATCTTGGGTCACGTGCTCACATATATTTGCTCCACACACGCGTAATAGAGTGTTTGGAAATATACACGTACAACCACAATACTGTGTTCTCAAACTACTATATATTATGGTATAATTACAGAGTGTATAAGAATATACAATCAGTGTTTGTGCCCCCTCTGAACATGTACAGAAGATAGGCTAATTCTTGGGTTGTAGGTTCCTTACTATGCCAAAGACATCACGTCGACCAAGACGCATTGCTAAGGGTGCAGTGCAAGCCCACAGCCAAGAGGATTACAACTACGGAAACTCCCAGCTACAGAATGCTCGGAATTCTGGGTCTCAATACCCATATGGATTAGGCCACCTCCTTCCACGCGACTCAAATAGTCCAGGGTTGTCCCAAAGCCAGCATTCTCCAGACTCGGTTGTTCAAGGAGCCCC